>NC_092335.1:651240000-652595000 GCF_046630445.1 Rutidosis leptorrhynchoides
CACACAAGGTTCGTGAATCGTCGGAAATTAGTCGAAGGATAATTGAATTTTTGAAAACAGTTCAAAATTTTTGAGATTCAGTTTAACTGACTTTGATTATCGTGTCAGAACTACATAAGGATTAAGTTTAAATTTAGTCAAAAAATTTCGGGTTGTCATAGTACCTACCCGTTAAAAGAAATTTCGTCCCGAAATTTAGTTGTTGCCATCAGTCGGCGTTGTTTGTAAATAGGTGAGGATATTTTCTTTTTATTTGGTTTTCACGTTCCCGGGTATGCTCGGGGCCTTGCGTGAATTTCAACAGATAGAATATTGTTCTGTTTCAAGCATTTAAATCATACGAACCATAAATTCTACAGGTTCTTTGATGAAGTGCATTTTATTATTAATGCGAAGATCATTCAAAATGATGATGTTATACAAGTCATTTCAGTAAATTGGATACATGAAATGTGTTATGAATAGTATTGAGCTTATTTAAAACCCTGAGCGTTTATGCTGCAATATTAGGGCAGACAAAACATAGAGGAGTTCGTGAAAATCATAGTCATGAAGTTTGATAGAGATCGTCATTCTTTACAACAAGAATGTTTTAATGATGAATATAAGTTGAAAAATAAAGTTTTATCACTATTGAATAATATGGATAAAACAATTCGATTATAGGAAGAGTATAAACGAAGCTATCGTAAAAGATTGAAATAAAGAAATATCTGTTTGCCTTAACTTTTGACGTAGTCACGATTGATTTCCAGAATTCAAGGGATTAAAGGAAATCTTCGTAATCTATAAGATTTGATTCTCCGGTAATTAAGGAATTTGATATTTTCTTTGATTAAATGCGGTGAATTGCCTCGATTTCTGTGTTTGGAATTTTGCTATAAATTAACTTCTTCTGTTTCATTATTTTCACCACTCCAATACTTTCTTCCTTAATTCATATTTCCAAAGATTGTGAAAATGCTCCATCCAGTTCTTATCCTGGATATTTTTCTGATTATCGCTTATGTCTTTCTTCTTTTTCATCTACCACTGGAGGAATCTGTTTACTTCTACTATTACCTTGGGGTTATAGTTTTTTTAATTCTCCCGTGTCTTTATGTTGCTATACGCATTGATATACACGTTTTTTAATTTCGGTGTTGTTATCGGGCTTTGTATTTTCCCTTATATGTCGGAGCTTCATGCTTTTGTAAAGCAAGTAATGGTCCAGAATTCGTAGGTATGAAGTTTCGAATGATCATCATATATAAAGTAGAAAGGAAAGGTAATAGCACGATTTGATTTGTCAAATTACCAGAATATCCGGAAAAGACCGAATCATCAAGAAAAATATTTTCTTGATATGTTTAGAGGTTAAATAGAATGTAAGAGTCGTGTAACATGGCGAATGATGATTATAAAGTCTATGAATTATCATCTTCCATTAAAAATTTAGCATGACCTACTGTAATATAATCGCGTTGGCCTAACGTCATTATATTATACTAACTCATGCTTCAATTCCCAACACTTCTTCAAAACATTTATAATTTAAACTTGTATGTTACAGAATATAGAAACTAAACAGTTTTCTTTATGATGTGATAAAGATATCGCAAAGAGATAATTAATTGCGGACAAGAATCGTTATGAAGATATCTTCAGAAATATAGAGGATATTTATAACGAAAGATACGATAATATCTTAGAATTTCTAATATCGAAGGATGATAAAGAAGATTTGTCCGTAAAGGTTTAGAGTCAGGAGCAAGGTATTCGTTAATTACTTCAGCAGATACTGAATCATTTGGTTTCTTTGAAGGCAAGTTTAGTCTTTGTGATTTGTCCACAGCCTCCTTCATAGTTTGCTCAATCCGTTTTCCAGTTTCAAATATGAGCTTATACCATTCTTTATTATCAAACTTTTGGCCATTAAGACCATCTATAGCTTTTGCTGCTTTGTCAGCATTCTCAAGGTTAACGAATCTGAATCATTGATTATCAATCCGAGATAGTTTTAAGAAATTTTATTTTTAGATGATTAAACACTGATTGTAATCGTCAACGGATCTAATGGTTGACAAATAGGCGTTGTTGATTTCAAAGTAATGAATGATAATTTCGGTGGTTTGATGTGATAATTCATCATAGAATACGAATGAATATAATTCATGAATGTAGTGATCTTTAGGAAGATAACACCTGCTAAAGCTTTACTTGGATTCTGATATATCAAAATCAGAATATGTAATTGAAAATGGTTGTTCTTTAGTGAACAGATACATATATCTTGTTATTGTAAGTAGTATATTTACTGAGTAATAAATCAGAATTGAAGAATGTACAATGTAACATATTAATGTGAGATATAAATATTTCTCGAGTTTTACCTACCCGTTAAAATATTTTCACAATTAACAGTTTGTACAAAAGAATTTTTAATTACAATCTTTATGAAGATATACGTTCATATATGTATTCTTCATGTATAATATAGATTTAATGAATTAATATAATATTAAACTCATTTGATTTGCGGTTGGAACGAGAATAAATAATCTTCAAAACTTTAGAGATTTCATAATTGTCACGAAATATTTCGCTAATGAAGTTATGAATCAATGCTTCATTGTTCATTGTTATTGATATACCTCGGTATACGATGTTGATGCTCGTTAAATTCTTGTGAAATTCACAAGGCACGAATAATGTTTTCTAGAAAGTTTCGAGTATATCGAAAATAGAAGTGTAAAATCAAACATGTATTTGAATAATACACTTGGTTTATTATGAAATGGAGTTTATTGTGTTGAAGCAGTGACTAACGATTGTTAAGTCATTAACAAAGGATGTGCATCATAGCATATTGTGATATGAATTAACCAAGTAGTACATACTAGTTAAAATTCACACGTAATAGCTTAGTACGAAAAGATTTATTATTGTTCCAATCCATATATATAAAGTATACATATATAATTCTTCAGGAAGAATGGGTCAGTACATATTAACTCATTATTACTAATATTCATTGGTATCTATGGTGCGTATGATGTTGATATCCGAGGTACTGAGTGTGATGTTGAGGCGTGGAATGCAGATGTTGTTGTTGGTGAAGCTGATGCTTGTAGCGACCCGACCAAATCATGTTTGACGGCGCCGTCTACTTAGGTCCCGTTACGTGGTCATAAGTCTTTAAATAACGTTTGACCAAAAGATATGTCGCATTCATTTCAAATGTAAAGATTGTTCAAAGTTTACGAGAATAGTTCCACCACAAGTTACGTTACAAAGTTATAAGTACAAAAGAAACTTATGCGACACAATTTAAAAGTAGCCAAAAGACGCTCAATGTATGCATATATACTCGACATCCAATGCAAGTATCAAAATAATGAGCGGAAGCATGTATCACGTATCGTTCAAGGACCTGAGAAAAACATAGAAATCTGTCAACGAAAACGTTGGTGAAATCATAGGTTTAAGTAAGTAAGTACAAATGAACCACAAGATTTGCATCAATGAAATAATAGTAATACATTCCAAAAGTTTGTTTCACGAGCACCCAATTATCAATGCTTAACATTCCTTCCATTGAACCCCATCACTTAGTGCTAGAACATACACTGTTTCTCGAAAATATATTTCATTCGTAAACGGTAGCGAACCGTTTGAATGAGGGTTTGTCAAACCCATATGGATCCATACAACATAAGTTCTCGCTTACACCCGGCAAGTGTAACTAATGATAATCGAATTGAGGATTTTGTTCTAAACTCGTATGTAGAATGTTTGTTTTCCTGTACTTGTGTTCACTTAGTAAAGAAATGTTTATGTTTTCTCATCCCAAATGTAAGTTCAAAAAGAGTAAAAGTGGGACTATGATCTCACCTTGAGTGCACGAGTAGTAAAGTACTTCAACAAGTAAACGTGTGCAAAGAACAATGCTAGTCTTGACCTAAACAATAGGTTGTATCAATAACGGTAAACACGATAGGTCAAAGATGTTCAATTAGTCCTATGGCTCGTTAAGACTCGATCATAATAGCATGTGAATCAAATTGTCATGTTTCATGCAAGGTACAAGTATAAAAACATGTTAGAACGATTGCACAAATATTTGGTTAAGTTTGATTAAAAGTCAACTTGGTCGGGTCAAAGTCAACGAAAAAGTCAACATGTTCGGGTCGGGTCCCGAACTATTTTTCTGAGGTTTTTAATCATATATGAGCATGTTAGAACAAGTTTCATTTGAATCGGAGGTCTGTAGTATGCCAAATATTTTTCGTATTTTGGACATGGAGGTCAGAACCTGACTACGGCATATGCCGCGCCGCGGCCAGAGGTGTCGCGCCGCGACATTAGGCGTAGCCTGGTACCTGGTCAGTTTCAAATGTTCAAGTCTTGGTCAAAACTTCAAACAACCATAAAACGCAAACCGTAAACAACTAGAAGGCGTATCTTATACCGTTGGAAAGCTCTTTTGACAAGGAACACAACTAAACATGTATCATCAATCAAGAACATCATTTTCAACAACCGATTTCTCGTCAAGTGATCAATAAAAGTCTATTTTCAAATTTTCAAGTTCATCAAATGCATTTTGAGTTTCGGGAATCCAATTCTCACATATGATATGCCGTTTTGAAGGTAATGAGGCATACATTACAACTAAACACTAACAATTAACATTCCATGGCATTCAAGCATCCAAAAATTCATGTCAAGAACCATCAAACCCTAGTCAAACATCTCAAAATCAATAATCATGCTGTTGAAGTTTTCTTAATCAACCTACACACCAAATTGAAGCTAGTGATACTAGGAACACAATTAGGACATGAACTTTTAACATCTAACAACATATGATCATCCAAAATTCAAGAACAACACACCAAAATTCAAGTTCATGCTAGTTATACTAAAACAACGAGATCGAGCATACAAATTACATACACGACATCACAATGAGCCATAGACACTAACTAACACCATTTCAAGTCAAAAACACGAATTTAGAGAAATCTAGAGTTTTAGAAATGTTACCCAAACGAGATGAAGTTGGTACCAAAATGAAGAGGATGAAGAGAGGATCACGAATATGTAATTTATTTTGTTGTAAGCCTCCTAGATTGAATTTAGATGATGATTGAATGAATTTGGTAAATGGGTGTGTGTTCTTGCTAGAGAGAAAGAGAGAGAGAGAGATGGAGATGATAATGAATGGGTGAAAGGGGTTTGACCCTTTGACCTAGTCAAGGGTTTGATCCCTTGTCAAGTTTAGTCCCTCAACTTTCGTTCGGGTGCGTGAATTACCTAAACGAGATAATTTAAAACGCGTATCAACGGGAGATGTTATAAACATATAACGGAGTTTAAATTAGTATAACGTAAAAGTAAATGGAAAAAGGTGGGATGTTACATTACCTACTCCTTAAAAGAAATTTCGTCCCGAAATTTAAGTAGGCGTAGTAGTCGTTGTCTCTTCCTCGGAATCCTGCATTTTCGGAATTGGGAATAAATGAGGGTATTTCTTTTGCATTTGATCTTGCCTTTCCCAAGTAAACTCGGGTCCTCTTTTGGCGTTCCAATGGACTTTAACAATCGGGATTCGGCTTTGTTTCAATGTCTTGACGGAGGTGTCCACAATTTCAACCGGTTCCTCCACAAAATGAAGCTTGTCATCAATAGTAAGTTCCTCGAGAGGGATGACGATATCGGGTTCGGCAAGACACTTTTTCAAGTTAGATACATGGAAGGTAGGATGAACGGAGTTCAATTGAGGCGGAAGATCTAAACGATAAGCAACGGTTCCAATACGCTCCAAGATTTCGAAAGGACCAATATACCGCGGATTTAGCTTCCCGCGTTTCCCAAAACGGATTACACCTTTCCAAGGTGCAACTTTTAACATTACTCGGTCACCGACTTGAAATTCGAGGTCGTTGCATCTTTTGTCGGTGTAGCACTTTTGACGACTCCGGGCCGTCCGGAGCCTATCTCGGATTTGTACGATCTTCTCGGTGGTTTCGTGAATGAGTTCGGGTCCGGTGATTTGCACGTCGCCTACCTCGGCCCAACAAAGAGGTGAACGACATTTTCGGCCGTATAGCACCTCAAAAGGTGCGGCTTTAATACTCGCGTGATAACTATTGTTGTAAGAGAACTCAGCGAGAGGTAAGTGCTTGTCCCAAGCTTTTCCAAAATCAACCACGCAAGCTCGTAACATGTCCTCCAAGGTTTGAATTGTACGTTTGCTTTGTCCATCGGTTTGAGGATGATATGCGGTGCTCATGTCTAAACGCATTCCCAATGCTTCTTGCAAGGTACGCCAAAATCTAGAAACAAAACGGCCATCTCGGTCGGAGATAATCGATAAAGGTACACTGTGTCGGGCTACGATTTCTTTAATGTAAAGTTGCGCAAGTTTCTCCATTTTGTCGGTCTCCTTCATGGCAAGAAAGTGTGCGGATTTGGTGAGACGGTCAACAATAACCCAAATGGTATCATAACCGCCCGTCGTTTTTGGTAGTTTGGTGATAAAATCCATCGTTATTCTTTCCCACTTCCATTGCGGGATCTCGGGTTGTTGAAGTAGTCCGGACGGTCTTTGGTGTTCGGCTTTGACTTTGGAACATGTCAAACACTTGGAAACATAAGTAGCTACGTCCCTTTTGATGTTCGGCCACCAATATAGTTGTTTAAGGTCGTGGTACATCTTATTGGCACCGGGGTGAATCGAGTATCGTGACTTATGGGCTTCGTCTAAAATAAGGCTTCGCAAGTCCCCATAACTAGGTACCCAAATTCTTCCGGCGAAATATCGGAGTCCGGTCTCCCTAATTTCGAATCGAGAGACGAGAATGTTCAAGAGCTCGTGTGAAAGGTTTTCATCCTTGAGAGCCTCATCTTGGGCTACCCGAATTTGGCTATTTAGGTTTGTGTGGATGGTGATGTTTAAGGCTCGGACACGAAGAGGCACCGCTCTGTCTTTTCGACTTAAGGCATTGGCTACTACGTTTGCCTTCCCCGGATGGTAACGAAGCTCGCAATCGTAATCGTTCAAAGTTTCAATCCACCTTCGTTGTCTCATGTTTAGTTGCTTTTGATCGAAGATGTGTTGAAGGCTTTTGTGATCGGTGAAGATAGTACTCTTGGTTCCATAAAGATAGTGTCTCCACATTTTAAGTGCGAAGACAACGGCTCCGAGTTCGAGATCATGTGTCGTGTAGTTTTGTTCATGAATTTTGAGTTGTCGAGAAGCATAAGCAATGACTTTCGTTTGTTGCATCAATACACACCCAAAACCATGTTTCGAGGCATCGCAATATACAACAAAGTCATCATTGCCTTCGGGAAGTGACAATATAGGAGCGGTGGTTAGCTTCGTTTTCAAGATCTGAAACGCGGATTCTTGCTCGGTCGCCCAAATGAATTTCTTTCCCTTGTGAGTTAATGCGGTTAGAGGACGTGCAACCAAAGAGAAGTTTTCGATGAATCTACGATAGTACCCGGCGAGACCCAAGAATTGGCGAATGTGAGTAGGAGTAGTAGGAGTTTCCCATTTACTAATGGCTTCAATTTTCGTGGGATCAACTTTAATACCTTGATCACTTACAACATGACCAAGAAATTGAACTTCCTTTAACCAAAATTCACACTTGGAGAATTTGGCGTAAAGTCGTTCTTGTCTCAAGAGTTCAAGCACAAGTCGGAGATGTTGTTCGTGCTCTTCTTCATTTTTAGAATAGATCAATATGTCATCGATGAACACAATAACGAATTTATCGAGATACGGTTTGCACACGCGGTTCATAAGATCCATGAACACCGCCGGTGCGTTAGTGAGACCAAATGGCATGACAAGGAATTCATAACTACCATAACGAGTCCGGAAAGCGGTTTTGGAGACATCTTCCCCCTTAACCCTTAATTGATGATAACCCGAGCGGAGATCGATTTTCGAATATACGCAAGACCCTTGTAGTTGATCAAAGAGGTCATCGATGCGAGGAAGAGGATATCGGTTCTTAACCGTCAATTTATTTAGTTCACGATAATCAATGCACATTCGTAGGGATCCGTCTTTCTTTTTAACAAACAAAATCGGAGCGCCCCAAGGTGAATGGCTAGGTTGGATAAAACCACGGTTAAGTAGTTCTTGGATTTGACTTTGCAATTCTTGCATTTCGGATGGAGCGAGTCTATACGGTGCACGTGCTACGGGTGCGGCTCCCGGAATAAGATCGATTTGGAATTCAACCGGTCGATGAGGTGGAAGACCCGGCAGTTCGTCGGGAAATACATCGAAAAAGTCACTAACAATTGGCACATCATCGATATGCTTCTCATCGGACTCGACTTTCTTAACGTGGGCAAGGATCGCAAAACAACCCTTACGGAGTAGTTTTCTAACTTTAAGGCACGAAACGAGGTTGAGTCTGGTGCAACTCTTATCGCCATAAACAATCAAAGGTTCACCATTCTCGATAGGAATTCGGATTGCGTTAAGATCACAAAGGATGTGAGATTTCGTTTTGACTAACCAATTCATACCGATTATTACATCAAATCTTCCTAGTTCCATGGGTATCAAGTCAATTTCAAATTCCTTACCCAAAATGTTTAACGTACACCCCCGGTAATATGTGTCGGCACTTAATAGTTTCCCGTTAGCCACTTCAATGGTATAAGTGGTATCTAATGGAAAAGGTGGAGTGCTAAAAGAATGAGTCAAAGTCTTGGATACAAAGCATTTATCGGCACCCGAATCGAATAAGCAAGAGACATAAGAATTGTTGAGAAGAAACGTACCCGTGACTAGTTCAGTGTCATCCCGGGCTTCCTCGGTGTTGATGTTGAAAGCTCGGCCGCGCGTATTGGGGTTATCTTTCCTCTTCGGGCATGCATTTCTATAATGGCCCGTTTGGCCATATTCGTAACAAGTGCCCGTCTTTGGTGCATTGGGCCACTTTCGAGCGACGGGAGTGGCACTTTTACAATCGTTGGCCTTATGACCAATTCCTTGGCACCGATGGCAAATTAGCTTACTACATTCGCCAAAGTGATGTTTGTTGCATTTGTTGCAAAGAGGTAGAATTCCGGCATAACCCTTCTTGCCGTCGGAGGTGAAAGATTTCTTGGCAAAGTTGTTGTTGCTTGATTGGGGAGCTTCCCATTTTCTTTTGTTGTTACCCGACTTGTCCTCGGCTTTAGGTGCCGGTACTACGATTTCGTCCACTGTCTCTATCAATTTGCGGGCCATGTTCAAAGCTTCTTGATGATTAGGGGGTTTGGATGACATTACTCCGTGTTTGATGCTCTTTGGAAGACCATCCATGTAAAGTTCAACCCTTAAAGCTTCGGGGTTCACAAGATTTGGGCACATCAAGGCTAGTTCGGAAAATCGTTGATTATAAGCCTTGAGATCATTTTCGATCACCTTTAAAGTTCTTAGCTCTTGTTCGAGCCTTCGGGTTTCTTCACGAGGGAAATATTCGACAATCATCTTTTCCCTCAAGTCGGCCCAAGAGAGAGCGTGAGCTTCATCGGTACCCACCGATTGTACATAAGTATTCCACCATGTAAGAGCGACACCGGCGAAGGTGTGAGTGGAGTATTTGACCTTGTCTTGGTCCCGACAACCGCTTATGCTAAAGACGGCTTTCGTTTGCTCAAACCATCGGGTGAGCACAACCGGTCCCCCGGTTCCATCAAAAGTGTGAGGTTTGCACCCCATGAAAGCTTTATAGGAGCATCCTTCGTTTGAGTTACCGGCTCCATTGTTGTTGTTGTTGTTGTGGTTGTTATTATTATTGTTGTTGGATGAGTGACCGGCCATGGCCGCATCTACGGCGGTAGCTATCATCCGTTCGAGAGCTTGTTCGGGAGTTTCATTGCGGCGTACACGACGAGGAGCCATTGTTCCTTCAAGACACAAGAATATCATTGATTAGTATTCTCAATAATACTAACCGTGATATAGAATAAAGATAAAGAGAAGTTTTTCCTCGACTCGCCTTAAATTCTTTATGCCACAATGTCGGAACGTTCATATGAGTCACCGTAATATAATCCCGGAAATTATATTACCCTGATTCATATGTGCATTCGACATCATTTCATATAGTCAAGGTGGCGTGTCAATCAAATTAAACAACGTGAGATTAAGATGAACTAAGAGTAGATATGAGTAGAAGCGTTCGAGTATAAATGCACAAGTAGTCAAGTAATTCCTACTTCAAGTCTATATGCCGGTTGTAGTCTAGACTCACCAATGTACCCTATGACTCGGGGTCGACACCAATGAACTCTAAATCCCTACAACCAACGCTCTGATACCATCTGTAGCGACCCGACCAAATCATGTTTGACGGCGCCGTCTACTTAGGTCCCGTTACGTGGTCATAAGTCTTTAAACAACGTTTGACCAAAAGATATGTCGCATTCATTTCAAATGTAAAGATTGTTCAAAGTTTACGAGAATAGTTCCACCACAAGTTACGTTACAAAGTTATAAGTACAAATGAAACTTATGCGACACAATTTAAAAGTAGCCAAAAGACGCTCCATGTATGCATATATACTCGACATCCAATGCAAGTATCAAAATAATGAGCGGAAGCATGTATCATGTATCGTTCAAGGACCTGAGAAAAACATAGAAATCTGTCAACGAAAACGTTGGTGAAATCATAGGTTTAAGTAAGTAAGTACAAATGAACCACAAGATTTGCATCAATGAAATAATAGTAATACATTCCAAAAGTTTGTTTCACGAGCACCCAATTATCAATGCTTAACATTCCTTCCATTGAACCCCATCACTTAGTGCTAGAACATACACTGTTTCTCGAAAATATATTCCATTCGTAAACGGTAGCGAACCGTTTGAATGAGGGTTTGTCAAACCCATATGGATCCATACAACATAAGTTCTCGCTTACACCCGGCAAGTGTAACTAATGATAATCGAATTGAGGATTTTATTCTAAACTCGTATGTAGAATGTTTGTTTTCCTGTACTTGTGTTCACTTAGTAAAGAAATGTTTATGTTTTCTCATCCCAAATGTAAGTTCAAAAAGAGTAAAAGTGGGACTATGATCTCACCTTGAGTGCACGAGTAGTAAAGTACTTCAACAAGTAAACGTGTGCAAAGAACAATGCTAGTCTTGACCTAAACAATAGGTTGTATCAATAACGGTAAACACGATAGGTCAAAGATGTTCAATTAGTCCTATGGCTCGTTAAGACACGATCATAATAGCATGTGAATCAAATTGTCATGTTTCATGCAAGGTACAAGTATAAAAACATGTTAGAACGATTGCACAAATATTTGGTTAAGTTTGATTAAAAGTCAACTTGGTCGGGTCAAAGTCAACGAAAAAGTCAACATGTTCGGGTCGGATCCCGAACTATTTTTCTGAGGTTTTTAATCATATATGAGCATGTTAGAACAAGTTTCATGTGAATCGGAGGTCCGTAGTATGCCAAACATTTTTCGTATTTTGGACATGGAGGTCAGAACCTGACCACGGCATATGCCGCGCCGCGGCCAGAGGTGTCGTGCCGCGACATTAGGCGTGGCCTGGTACCTGGTCAGTTTCAAATGTTCAAGTCTTGGTCAAAACTTCAAACAACCATAAAACGCAAACCGTAAACAACTAGAAGGCGTATCTTATACCGTTGGAAAGCTCTTTTGACAAGGAACACAACTAAACATGTATCATCAATCAAGAACATCATTTTCAACAACCGATTTCTCGTCAAGTGATCAATAAAAGTCTATTTTCAAATTTTCAAGTTCATCAAATGCATTTTGAGTTTCGGGAATCCAATTCTCACATATGATATGCCGTTTTGAAGGTAATGAGGCATACATTACAATTAAACACTAACAATTAACATTCCATGGCATTCAAGCATCCAAAAATTCATGTCAAGAACCATCAAACCCTAGTCAAACATCTCAAAATCAATAATCATGCTTTTGAAGTTTTCTTAATCAACCTACACACCAAATTGAAGCTAGTGATACTAGGAACACAATTAGGACATGAACTTTTAACATCTAACAACATATGATCATCCAAAATTCAAGAACAACACACCAAAATTCAAGTTCATGCTAGTTATACTAAAACAACGAGATCGAGCATACAAATTACATACACGACATCACAATGAGCCATAGACACTAACTAACACCATTTCAAGTCAAAAACACGAATTTAGAGAAATCTAGAGTTTTAGAAATGTTACCCAAACGAGATGAAGTTGGTACCAAAATGAAGAGGATGAAGAGAGGATCACGAATATGTAATTTATTTTGTTGTAAGCCTCCTAGATTGAATTTAGATGATGATTGAATGAATTTGGTAAATGGGTGTGTGTTCTTGCTAGAGAGAAAGAGAGAGAGATGGAGATGATAATGAATGGGTGAAAGGGGTTTGACCCTTTGACTTAGTCAAGGGTTTGATCCCTTATCAAGTTTAGTCCCTCAACTTTCGTTCGCGTGCGTGAATTATCTAAACGAGATAATTTAAAACGCGTATCAACGGAAGATGTTATAAACATATAACGAAGTTTAAATTAGTATAACGTAAAAGTAAATGGAAAAAGGCGGGATGTTACAATGCTGTTGGTGATGCTGATGGTACTGGTGGTGCTGGTTATGCTGCTGATGCTTGTAGATATTGCACCATGTTCTCTAGAGTCACCACTCGAGCGCGAAGCTCGTTAACTTCTTCTATTATACTGGGATGATTGGCCGTCCGGACAAGTAGATGAATAAGAACTGAAATTCTAGATATTATATATTCGTGACGGGATATCCTGAAAATGAGGGTGAAAATAGTGTTTCGAATGGGTTCGCCGGTAAGCGCTTCAGGTTCTTCGCCAATAGGGCAATGTGGTGGGTGAAAAGGATCACCTTCTTCACTTCTCCATTGACTAAGTCGACTACGAACCCATTCCCAATTCATCCAGAAAAGATGATGACTAATTGGTTGGTTCATTCCGGTTACGCTGCCTGTGGTGCTCGAGGAACTCGAGGAATCAAGTGAGAAATCCATATTATGTTATCGGATAAGGGTTTCGATATGAGATGAGTTGTTGAATACTGAGTGATATATTTGTCTCCTTGAATATGTATATATAGCAAAAGATTTCCGTAATTTACGGAGGAAATTTAGGAAAAGTGTTAGACAAAGTTTATTGGGATAGATATGATAAGATATGATTTGTCTATACTCCAATAATGGCAGTATGACGTGTCGAGATCATAAAATGATAAGTATGTAATCTAATAATCTTTCGATTAAAGACTTTCAATTCGTATACTGTGATAACCCAATGACATTTTCTGGTTCGCAAACTGATGCATAAAGGCATAAGGCATACAGGTACGTGATATATAACAGGGAGTTATATATATTTGAGTATGAATAGTAACGAATATAGGAGTTTCAAAAATCATGGATAATATTTCAGGTAATACATATGTAATACACAAAACCATGATAAATGACATAGGAATGTCAAGAATTTCTGAAATCATGGTGTTGCATTTAAATGCGGTGGCGTAATTGGATACTACTTAGGAAAGTGAACAGAGTTCTTATATTGACTCGGCATTCTAAGATAAGTAAAGTTTCTAAAGTATAGTGTAACATTTAACAATTAAAGGCAACAATTAAAGGCACTACGGTCAAGGAAAGTTGTAGTCCTACATTGCTAAGGTACCTAATTGTATAAGGCACACATAAAATGCAATCCTGGTTCTCTACAACAAACTGCTCTGATACCAATCTCTGTCACACCCCCAAATAGGGCCTGGGGTATTTGTGACTAATTATATCAAATCACAGTTGTATAAATGAGAACGACTCTATATGAGACGTTTTATTGAGTTTTGCAGTGGATGATAAATAGGTTACATTGTATATAATGAACAACGCATTAAATGTCTTTAATTGATATGATATGTAATGAAGACTCCAAGCATAGCAAGCAATCATCATCAATTTAGCAAGTGTAAGTCTTTCAAATTATCCATGAATGACTTGTTGAAATGTTGCTTTCAATTAGCAAATACACAGCGGAAGCATTATGTAGGACCTGAGAATAAACATGCTTTAAAATGTCAACACTAGGTTGAGTGAGTTCATAGGTTTGTCATAAACAATGATTTCAGTAATAGATGTAGACCACAAGATTTAGTTTATAAAGTTGATCTCGCAGGGATCAAAAAGTTATGTCAGTTCGTGATATTTAGACTAAACGTTTAAAGTTTGCCCCAATGAAAAGTTGTTCTGTCCTTGTCGGTTTAATTTCATTATTGAGTAATACAAAGACTTAGTCAAATGTATCGGGGACGTTACTCCCGATAGGCCTACCCCCAATAATTAAGAATGCATTTAACGAGCAATTAAAAATATCACTGTAGGGACTTTGTTGGACATAGCCAGGTATAACATAGTTTAACAGTTGGTACTTGTGTCTAACGTATAAAACATTTATAAAAGTTGCGCATGTATTCTCAGCCTAAAAATATATAAAAAGGGAGCTATGAAAACTCACGATACTGTATTTCGTATTTTACGAGTATGATGACACTGAACAAGTGCAGAGTTGTCCTCGGATTCACGAACCTATATTAAGTCTATATATTAACACATATACTCGTAATCGAACAAGTTTATATATATTATTTCAATTGTTATATATATTTCTATATATATATATACACATACTTATATATATATATATATATATATATATATATATATATATATATATATATATATATATATATATATATTTATATTAGTATTCATTTGATAAAGTATTGTTAATAATAATAACAATGATAATAAAAAAATGATAATTTTATTAAAAATGATGTTTTCAATAAAAATGTTAAAATGATAATTTTGATAATAATAATTCTTTTAATAATAATAACTTTAATATAAATGATAAGATAAAATGATAGTTTTAATAAATATAATACTTTTAATAATAAAAGTAATCTTAGTAATAATAATAGTTTTAATAGAAATTTCAGTAATCATATAATAATACTAATATTAATGTTTAAATGACAATTTTATTAGTGATACTTTATAATATTAATAATAATAATAATGATAGTACTATTTTTTAATAATAATGACAGATTTAAAATAATGATACTGATAATAATAACTACGAATTTAATAATTTACTACTAATGATAATAATGATAATAAGTTTAATAATAATAATACTAAATATCATATTAATAATAATAATGATAATATTAATAATAATAATAATAATACTTATAATAACAATAATAATAATTGATCCTTAATTCTTATGCTAGTATAATAATAATAATAATAATAATAATAATAATAATAATAATAATAATAATAATAATAATAATAATAATAACAATAATAATAAAAGATGAAAACTACCTTAGGAGCCCTTTCTAAAAAAAATGCCCAAGACGGGACTCGAACCCGTGACCTCTCGTTCAACACAAACACCCTTAACCATCCAGCTATACTCGTTTTTCTGTAATTATACTAAACTTAATTCTTTAAAACCCGTTTTTAAATCCCTTCTTCTTCTTCAAAAATTGGATCGACTTAAACCTCATAACAGCAACTTGATTTACGATTTGAAATTAAGAAGGACACGTATTTCAGTGATACATTGATCAATTTAGACAAACAGAAAAATATTTAGCAGCAGCAGCAGTTAAAAAAATAAAAAAACGCGAAGAACACTTTTTTTGAACTTAAACATTGATTGTGAATTTGGGATCGTTTTAGATCATAAGTTCTACATGAAATATGTTGCAAATCCATCCTAGAAAGTTTCCAAACCTTCAATAGAGCCTAAAACACAAAAATACATTCGAATTTCCCAAGAACAAGATAGTTGACTTTTTGAAAATTAACTTTGACTTAAAAATTCGGATTCGATATACAAAATTAGAAATTCAAACTTTGCAGATAGTTTGAGTATGAGAATCCTAACAAAACTGCAATTAAGGATTTTAAAATGGGTTTCGAAATCGGGTTTTTGGAAAATAAATCAAGAACAGAGATATCGACGGCTTTATATATATATATATATATATATATATATATATATATATATATATATATATATTTTTTTTTTTTTTGATTTCTTTGCTTCTTCTCTGTGAATTGGAGTCATGGATATATAAAATGTTTGATCAACTAACAAAAATTTGTTTTGTGTTAAAGTCGACATGGATTCAATAAAAAAATACAGCTCGCTCACGATATTAGAAAAAAAAGATTAAAAGCAGATTAAAAAAATGAAGAGCAGGTCACGATTTATAAAAAAAAAAATTAAAAGGCAGATCACGATGGAATTAAAAATTAAAAGCAGTTACGATCAATTTAAAAAATAAAAAGCAGATTTAAAAATTTCCATGATTAGTTCCTTGTTTTTGACTTTTTTTTATATATTATTAATTGATATTCATTATTAATAATTATATTACTAATAATAATTTGATAATCTTATTATTAATAATAAAAGTAATAATAATGATAATAATAATAATTATTAAAAATGTTAATAATGATGATAATAGAAATAATAATAATAGTAATAATAATAATACTATTAATAATAATTATATTACTAATAATTTGTAATATTAATAATAATGAAAATGATTATAATAATAATATTATTAATGATAATAATAATATTATTTTTACAATAATAATAATTTATACAAATGTTAATAATGAAATTGATATAACATTTATATGTTAACATGTAATTAAATGCAATATATTAATATTATATATAATATATAACATATCTTGAATATTTAATACTTATACTTTTTATATATTTATTAAAATATACATATAGTATTTATTATGTATAGAAATTATATGTGTATATATATATATATATATATACATACATATTTATTTACACACAAGGTTCGTGAATCGTCGGAAATTAATCGAAGGATAATTGAATTTTTGAAAACAGTTCAAAAATTTTGAGATTCAGTTTAACGGACTTTGATTATCATGTCAGAATCACATAAGGATTAAGTTTAAATTTAGTCGAAAATTTTCGGGTTGTCATAGAGTTGTAATAGACGACGATCTCCTTGTTGTGTATCTGGTTTCTGCTCATGGGGTGGGATGGGTGTTTTGTGAACAGTTCTATCTTCGTGACAAATTATAGCGTCTTGAAACAGTTCGACTTCTTATGTTCTTGATTTTTGGCGATCCTGTAACTTGGTGCTCTTTCGAAGGCTCGACATTTTGATGGGAATGGTTTTGTGTATTCGTTTGTTGGGTTTTCCGGAGCCGTTCTCCTGTCCGCTAACGTTGTTTGTGTTATTATATCTTATTTTGTGTTTCGATTTTTTAGATTATTCTTGTTAGTTACTGTTTGGTTTCTTAGAAACTGGTTTTTCCATCATGTTTGTGGGACCGTTTGCTGGATTACTTTTGATATACTATTTGTTTAGCTAGGTTTTGATTTCTTTTGAATCATTTGAACTTTTTAATTTTCACGTACTTTTTAATTTTCAAATTCGTTAATGTTACTTCATCCGTTCCATATTAATAGTTCACAGATAAAAACACACAATTTAAGAAAATATCATAAAAGTACTGTACTTCTATTTAATTTTCAGCTTTACCCTTACTTTTTCTGTCTCTATTAATTTTATTCATATACATTAAGGTCATACTAAAATTTTAACTTATTAGTAGTATTGTTTATCTATATCTATATACATGAAATACATGAAAGTAAACTATTAATTTGGGTATAATATAAATAAATATATATAAATATAAATATAAATATAAATATAATATAAATATTAATTAAATTAAAATTAATCCGCTGCTGTTATGGAAAACTGAAAATTCGGCTGAATAAAGGTTAGATTTTGACGTTTACGAAACGAAAGTGACAAGAACGGGGCTGTTAAAGACAGTAGTCGTCGGAATATATGGAAGAGGTGACGGTTTATGTCGCCGCCGGGCGAACGCTTGTGGGAGACGATATAACTCAGTTGTCGTCGTCGTCGTCGAAGGTTGCCGTCGCCGTCGCCGGCGGTCTCTTCCAAAGTAGGTGACAGTGAGAGCAGCAGGTATGTGATCTTCAGTTTAATAAAGAAAAATATTTCCGGAAATACGTGATCATCTAAATGAACCTAACCGTATAGTTATGTTAAGCTAGTAAAGAACACAAATATACTTTTCGATGGATGTCATTTAAGATTAGAACAACGATAACACACGTTGATTGCAAAATTGATTTAGCCAAAGCTTAATTGATCAAACAACCTTTCATTTACAACATTACTTGAGCTCGTTCATACTTCACTTGATTAACAAAGTAGTAGTTATTTAACACTTTAATGATGCAATTGTACTCGGGCAGGGGCGAAGATGGTATGGGGCAGGGGGGGCCCGCCCAAGTGGATTTTTTTTTTTCAGTGTAAAAATTTTGAGTTTTTCGACTTTGCCCCCGGTGGATTTTTTTTTGCCCCCAAACTTACATATTTTGCCCCAAAACCTTCAAATTTTACCCCAAATTCTCCAACTTTTGCCCCAAAATCTTCAAATCTTCAAATTTTGCCCCAAAATCTCCAACTTTTGCCCAAAAATCTTCAAATTTTGTCAAAAAAATTGCTACGGTTAAATTTTTTTTTTTGCCCCCGGTGAAAAAAATCCTAGTTTCGCCTCTGTACTCGGGTCTTATCGTTGTAGCTCACGTGGTATTGGCTGCCTCTCGTCAGGAGTTCGACTCCCGTGAGGTGCAACATTGCGCACAAGGTTGCCCTAACCCTTGAATTCCACCGAAGGGTGCCTTTCCGCACATTGCATTGCTGGGGCGCTGGGGTTTTTACCCAGCGGCGGAACTTGAACTCGGATACAGGTGGGGCGAGTGTAAATTTTTTTTAATTCTTTCATAGTCAGCAAGGACGAACACTAAAAAAAAAACCTTATTTTTTAGTAATTTTTTTTTTTTTAGGGTAAAAATTTTTGTTCCGTAAAATCCAGGGTGGGCGGACACCACCTTTGGGATACCTTAAGTACCGCCACTGGTTTTACCTCCCATGCCCTCAGATTGGCCGGGTTTCTTCCTGGGCAGTTGGGCGCGTCTATACGAATAAGGTGTGGTTTCAAATTGGTCTGATAATTTTCAAACTCGAACAACGTAATTCGAATAACTGATGAAAATTGGATTTTGGCTTGATGAACAAATATCCCTGCAGTTTATATTATACGTGGACACCTTCTATATATATTGGTAGACTTGTAAGATTTACTAGCATTTAAATACATATATGTGCAGTTTGTATCTATTACTTTTTCTTCATAAAATGCCTTTTTTAATATGTAGATTTGGGAACAAGGGTATTTACAAGACACTAATGTTTGGTAATCCTAGCATAATTGTGACTGTTCCCGAAGTATGCCGTAAAGTATTGCTAGACGACAACACGTTCAAGCCCGGGTGGCCCTTATCGACTGTTCAACTAGCCGGACGAAAATCATTTATTGGTATTACCAACGAAGAACACAAGAGGCTTCGTAAGATGACTAAAGGACCACTTAATGGCCAAGAAGCCTTGTCTATGTACTTGCACTACATCGAAACTAATGTTGTATTAGCATTAGAGAACTGGTCAAACATGGGCCGAATTGAGTTCCTAACCGAACTCCGAAGACTAACTATTAAGATAATCTTGTACGTTTTTTTAAGCTCCGAGATTGAGAACTTAGTAGAGACCTTGGAAGCAGAGTGCACTACATTTAATTATGGGATTAGATCCATGGCCATTAATCTTCCTGGTTTCACATACTATAAAGCTCTTAAGGTAATACATGTTATCTTGCAGTTTTAGTTACTATATAATAGAAGATTTTTTCACCTTTCTAGTCATATATTGAAAATTTTTCTAACGATATCCTTTTAAGGCTGTCGTTAAGGTGCATTATTTTGTTGTACCCACCCTAGTGGTTCACCCCTTTACACTTGTGTATTGGGATGAGGGTGGGGAGGTCTCAAGTTCGAGTTCCTCCCTTAAAAATATATGTGGGATCTATTTCCTGAAAGCCGGATTGCCCCGGAGAGGTTTTACCGACCCGTATTCAGGACCCAGGTCCGTCCCGCCTGCCCCTCGGGATGGTTTAAGGTTCATATCTCTGTAATGCAGTTGGGTTTCGGCCCGAAAGCGCGTGTGTGCGTGGTAAATGAGAGTATTCGATGCCAACATCTTGCCTTTCAAAAAAAAAATGTTGTACAAAGCGGTTAATGTTGATTTTTACATGACGGTTATTAAAAAGTACAAGTTTTTTTTTGCACTTTAACGATAACCCTAAGGGCTATCGTTAGAAAAATCCTATATAGAATACAATGTATACTAAGATTTATTTGTGATGACTATGCATTTACAGGCAAGAAAGAAACTTGTAAACATTTTGCAAGGAGTGGTAAGCAAACGTAGGAAACAAAATGAGATGTTCCAAGAGATATCAAGAAAGGACATGCTCGATCTATTACTAGATTGCGAAGACGATAATGGAATGAAACTAGGCGATGAGGAAATCGTTGATATGTTAATCACGTACTTAAATGCGGGACATGAATCTTCGGGCCACGTCACAATGTGGGCCACTGTCTTCCTTCAATCCCACCCCGAGTTTTTCCAAATAGCAAAGGTAATCAGGTAATCCGAGACTTGTAGATGTACATTCCATTTTCCTAGGTTGTATCTGTAACTTCCTAAAAATAATGTTTTAAACCTTGCAACCATGGTTGTAAAAGTTCCCCGACTAGCCTGATTTTGAGGTAGTCCGACTAGTCCCCGACTTGGCTTATTTATTCGGTCAAAGTTGTGAAAGTCCAATTTAACCGGTCAAAGTTGAATTTTTTGAGTCAAAATTGGAGAAAGAAGGGTCAAATACAGTCAAAGACAAACTTGGTCAACATCTGACTAGTCTTGGACTTGGCCGATTAGGGAGAAAGTCCCGAACGAATAGTCCCCGGCTAGTGACTTTTACAATCTTGCATGCAACCAAATTTTTTGTTTTCATAACATGTGTACGAATTAACTATAGGAAGAACAAGAAAGGATTGTGAAGAATATACCACCAGGACAGAAGGGTTTGACTATGAAAGAATATAGGCAGATGGAATATCTCTCTAAGGTGATTGATGAAACACTTCGTTTGGTGTCTTTTTCGTTCATGACGTTTAGGGAAGCCAAAGAGGACGTCGAAGTTAAAGGTCTAGTCATTATATACTTATAATATGTCTCAATCGTTAATTAAGTATATCCAAAATACTTCATTTTAATTTCGTAACTTACATGTAAATATTCTTATGTGATATTTAGGTTATGTGATTCCTAAAGGATGGAAAGTGTTGTTGTGGTATAGGAGTCTTCATCATGATCCTGAAAATTATACTAAACCCAAAGAATTTAATCCTTCAAGATGGGATGTAAGTCTTTCTTAACTTGTACACATGGCTTTATAACTTGTACGTTTGACTATTTAATTTGATGAATGTACATTTTAATTAGGACTTTGTCCCAATACCTGGAACCTACATTCCATTTGGAGGAAGTAGACTTTGCCCTGGAAAAGATCTTGCCAAGTTAGAGATTTCCATCTTCCTTCACCATTTTCTTCTGAACTACAAGTAATTATTAATCGTTTCATGTTTACTATTATATCGAGTGATTATATGTTGTTATAGAAGGTTAATATATTTTCTAATATTGCAGGCTCGAAAGGGAAAATCCAGGATGTCCAGTGATGTATCTTCCTTATCCGAGGCCTAAAGACAACTGTTCTGGAAGAGTTATTAAACATACTAATTAGTAAAAGGATGATAAATTTAATTAAAATTATACAAAGTTATAAAAGTTTTGTACGTTCTTGAATGATATAAAGTTTGTATTTCGAATGCTATAATTCCATTCGTTTAGAGTCGTGGTTTATTAATGCCTTTTCGGGTGTACTTATATTATATAGTTGGGTGTGCTTTTATTGAAGATGAACTATTGACGGATTGGTGCCTGCCACGTTCATTAGCAAAATCTTAATTTATTTTTCACAAGTAATACGTATAACATATGCTAATCTAGTGAATACTTGTAAATAATCTGACCCAATCCGTTCCCACTATTTCATCATATTAATTATCAACTAGTCCAGGATGGCCTGCGCGGTGCGGCAGGAACTTTTGGCCTGCGTATTCATATTTAACGTAACGTTGTGTATGTACAGAAGGAAAAACGGCTCATGTGTTAAGACCCGTTTTAAATGTAGGTATGCGCACCATTTTTGAAAAAGTGTCTGATTCGAACGTAGTTAATCTTGTTTTGTTCGTAAAATTAAATATTAATATTAATATAAATATAAATATAAAAATATATATAATATAATAATATATATAATTATTAATTAATTAGTTATTAGTTAACCACAGCTAATTGATATAGCATTTGGAATCAATCAATTATTGAATATAATTATATATCTTTTTCAATGTCATCACTGATCCAGCCATTTGGGTTAGAGTTTTAAAATTGTAAAATGCGTTAGAAGTGAGAAAGAGACCATTTACGTTATGAGATATAAATAAAGATTTTTTTAATGACAAAGCACTAAATCATTGTACATAACAATAATTTACCAATTTTGTTGTGGCATTATACAAAATTTTTTAAAGCTATGAGATTGAAGAAGCAGGTGGTCGGTCGCGAGTTGCGGCGGCCACTTGCATATATCATGATCGTACTGAATAATTTGTCATGGTTGTTTGTGCGTTGATGTATATAGTGATCTAAAACTTACGAAACATGAGCACGTTTGGTTATACCATCTCGACACAACTAACTTTCACTTTATGAAGGTTGACGGGTGGTCTAGAAACTCCAGAGACGGTATTGAAGTCTCAATCCCATATTCAATGAATGTTTTCTCCGTGTCTAAAGAATCATACATTAAACTCATATATAAATACATTGTAAAAGCATAAATAGCAACTATTCATAACAACATGGAGGAAAAAAAAACACTATCTACAAATATGATACACCGTAAACAGAACCAATACCTTCCTAGCCTATCTTATTTTCTGGACTGAACTCTTGAGTAGCAACCTGCAAATCTTTGTATGCATACAATCTCATTTTCTCAACATCCAAGAGTTTTATAATACTAGTATCTGAAGGATTAATGTGCAAGGTACAACATATAACTATATGGCCAAATTCATTTGAGCCTTCGGGGTCACACACATATACACCGAGACGTCAAATAAATATATATATGATGTATATATATTACTCAAGTAACAAAATAGTAAATCGAAATTAATTCATTTACTATTTATATGAATAGTAAATGAAACGAAATTAATTAATTTACTATTCACATGAAAGTGACATGATAGAAATTATTAATTATAAGTTTCATAAACTACCCCTGAAGTATTTGAAAAATACGACTTTATGATATTACGTAAATCAAATTCAATATCCTAAATTGGATTCTTTCAAAAAGTAAAATATTCACGGATTGATATAAGGTTCACGGGTGTTTCTAAAGTGTAATATATATTCATTTCTTTTGCCTTCATAAGAAGATACGAGAGAATTAAAAAAGAGAGTAAGTAAGAATATCATTTTGAGTTCATAATATTAATCAAAGGTTGATTAATTATTACTTGGGTTTGGACTAGCATCCATTGACGTTGTTTTAAGTGTAGTGTGGACTATCCTAAGAGACGGTCATATTTTTGATCGTAAGTTTCTCTCCGTCTCATCAATTTCTCCAAGAAAGGTATATCGTTAACTCCTCTTTTATTTTATATTCATGACAATTATTATGGTGTAACTGGATCACTGGGAAAGATTAATTGTGTGCATGTTTCATTAAATAAGTGAAAATTTAATCTTGTATAAATTTTGTTCATAAAATAATTAAAGATTATTATTTTAACTATCCGCTGCGTTAATCTGATTTGGTAAAAGTACACACGATTTTTCAACAGTGGTATCCGAGCCGCTTTTACACCATCTTAATTGTCGCGTGATTTTCTTTAAATTTAGCTTTGTGGTGAATTGGTAAAAGTCGAAACCTTTTTGGTTTTTAAAGTCAACACGGTTGATTTAGACTTAACCTCATGACGCACAAATATGATTGAAAGAATATCACTATTTTAAATTGTAGATTTAATTGTTATGGCTTGAATATTTATTATAATTTGTAACGACCCGGAAATTTCCGACCAAATTTAAACTCAAATCTCTATATGTTTCCGACACGATAAGCAAAAACCCTAATATTGAGTCTAGAAAGTTTGAAATCTATATTCAGGTAACCAATTACCCTTTAACCATGCCTGACGATTCACGAACAACCTATAACTTAAAACTCGAACCCGTCATGATTTATATATGATTTACCTTCTTAAACGATGCTATTTCAAATTAAAATTTTACGTATTAAGTCGTTTTATTTTTATGATATAATTTTTGTAATTTTTTTTAAGAAACGAAGTTAAATTAAAAATGTACAATTTGTAAAGCACAACGTACAACAATGTATAGCTTAAATAGTTGAATCGAAATTAATTCATTTACTATTTATATGAATAGTAAATGAAATGAAATTAATTAATTTACTATTCACATGAAACTGACATGATAGAAATTATTAATTATAAGTTACATAATATACCCCTGAAGTATTTAATAAATACGACTTTTTAAAAATTTACGATTCAAATTTGATTCTAAATTTATTATTATATTATTATATTCTATTTCAATATTATTATATTATTATTTTATTACTTTATTATATTATTATATTATTATAATTAAACACGTTTGATTCCTTTTATTATTATATTATTTTAATATTATTATATTATTACTTTATTATAATATTATATTATTATATTCTATTTCAGTATTATTATATTATTATATTTCTTTTCAAAATTATTATATTATTATTTTATTAATCTATATATATGAATGATCAATTTCTCATTCTGGCTCATTAAATTTTTACTACGCATATTATCATTAGTATTTATATTATTATTATTATTATTATTACACTTATTATCAATCTTATTATTATTATTAAGTAGTATTATTATTAGTAATATTTATACATAAAATATTACGACGGAGTGCTGTCCGAGTGATTTTGAAATTGTTTTTCGAGCGGGATAGAGCTAAGGAAATTATGGGTTATAGCTATGGAGGTGATGGGTTTGGTTCATGAGTATGCTCGGGAGGTCAATTTAGCAATTACCTTTCCTACAATATTGAATCTCAATATTGATACGTGAGTACTCGTAAATTAATTTTTACATATTAATAGTGTATCCCTGACTAGTGCTCGAGAAAATAGAATTATGCATGCTTGTACTTTTGATATTGCCCCTAGATAGGTTATGTTGAATCTTGAATTAATTATGTATGCGGTTGAGATAAGATATAAGATATGCATGTCGTTGGAAAGCTGACGAAAAACTATAAACTTTTCATTTAGATATCGTATGGTTTTGATGAATGGATTAAAAGATATCTTCAATTGAAATATCTATACTTTTAAAGTATTATTGTTAAAATAATTATCGTTATCGTTATTGTTATCATCGTTATTATTATTATTATTATCAATATTATTTTATCAAATAAATATGTAATACAAAGATACTTTTACCACTCGTAACATAATTAATAATACATATCACTATATTTTTATGATATTAAGTGAACCTTATAAAAATTTATTATTTAAATGTATAAAAATATATTTTTTATCATATATAGACTTTGGTATAAATTATTATTAACAAATGACTTTTATTAATTACTTTAATAAACATTTGATAAACTTATTTAATTATATAGTATGACTATATTTAAGTCATATATTAAACATGTATATATATTTTGAAGACATTTTGGGTCAAAACGTTCGTTGTTAACCTTTGCATGATAATCTCGAGCATTAGGATTGTGGTACACTACGACTTAACCTAAATTGTTAGACAAATATTGACCAACATGTAAATATATATAAATAATTTAGGTTCGTGAATCCGAGGCCAACCTTACACTTGTTCAATGATGTTATATGTATTTTTACTACAAAATACAGTATGGTGAGTTTCATTTGCTCCCTTTTATATATATTTTGGGACTGAGAATACATGCGCTGTTTTTATAAATGTTTTACGGAATAGGCACAAGTACTAAAACTAATTCTACGTGGGTTTAAACCAGAAATATACCCTTAGCTTGGTAACATTAAACTATTTGTCTATGTACGGTAGGCGCGAATCCTAAAGATAGATCTATTGGGCCTGACAAACCCCATCCTGACTATGGGATGCTTTAGTACTTCGAGGTTATTTTAAACACACCTGATCTGGTGTACTTCAGAGGGTAAAACAAGAACGTTAAGGCTTGTTACCGGGTGCCTACAACTTATAGAATACTTTTATACACTTGCGAGTGTACATATATTTATGAAACTGAAATCTTGTGGTCTATCAAAAATTACTGAATTTTATGACTGTATATGATAAACCTATGAACTCACCAACCTTTTGGTTGACACTTTTAAGCATGTTTATTCTCAGGTACGAATTAAGTCTTCCGCTGTGCATTTGCTCATTTTAAGGACATTACTTGCAGTCGATCATCGCAATGGGACCAAATGTTGATGACTTCGTCCAGGAGGATTAGGACGGGTCATGACAGGTGGTATCAGAGCGGTGGTCTTAGCGAACCAGGTCTGCATTAGTGTGTCTAACTGATAAGTCGTTAGGATACATTAGTGAGTCTGGACTTCGACCGTGTTTGCATGTCAAAAGTTTTGCTTATCATTTTTAGTCGGAAATTATTTACTACTATCCTAAGAAACTACCTGCTTATTATTCTTTAGTCTAAACGCGTTTTCTTGCAGTTATTACATAATAGTGTATAGACGAAATTTTATCCTGGCATATCTGCTACTGTGAACTTTGAATGACATTTTTCAAAGATTCCTCCGTAATTTATGGGATTTTGGTAATATATATACATATGTAAACTATGTATTGAAGAATACCAAATCTAAATCCTACAACCTATTCTATACCAAAAATTCATTTCCCCGACTATACGAGATGGATTCTGCATCTAGTTCGAATTCCTCCGATTCTGACAATTATGCCGATATGGATTTTCATTCGAGCTCCGAAGGCAGCGTCACCGGAATGGATCTACCAATCTCTCATCATCTATTCTAGATGAATTGGGGATGGGTTCGTAATATAGTACATTATTGGAGACAAGAAGAAGGTGATCCCTTCCATCCACTGAATTGCCCTATTGGCGATGAATCTGAAGCCCTTATCGGCGAACCCGTCCGAGAAACTATTTTCTCTCTCATTTCTCGAGTATCTCGTCACGATTATATACTATCCCACATTTCAGATCTTGTTCATTCGCTCACCCCAACCGTCAATCATCTCGGTGTAAGAGAAGAAGTTAATGAACTTCGCGCTCGTGTGACGGCTTTGGAGAACACGGTGCGAAGGTTACAAACACCAGCCGCAGCACCGGCAGCATAACCAGCACCACCAGCAACATCATCATTTGAACATCGAATATGATCCTTGTTCTACATATCATTCTACACCGATTACCTTCTCTTTACGTATCGTTCTAAATTATTTATCTTCATTCGACATGACGATTATGTAACCTCTAATGTTTTAGAGATATGTAATCTAGTGATAACGATAAATCAAATGAGTTGAATATTTTATTGACTCATTAAATTCATAATTACATCCGAAGAAAATATATATGCAAGTATATTTTCGTAAAGATTGTAACTAAAAATTCTTTCGTACAAACTATTAATGATGAAAATATTTTAACGGGTAGGTAGTACCCGAGGAATATTTAGATTTCACATTGATAAGTTACACTGTACATTCTTCGAATCTGATTCAACGGTCCTTTGCTATCCTACTTACAATCACTGATATATGTATCTGTTCACCCCAGAATAACCATTTCTATTCAAATCTAGTATTTGGATTTTTACATATCCGAATCCAACAAGTGGTATAATGAAGAAAACATTGGACATGATAAAAATGTGTTAGAAACAAATGAACTAATAAATTGAAATATTGTTAGGAATCCACGCTAACTGTTCCTAGCTAACATTTAATTTATCGCAATTTACATTCTCGCAATTTTATTTATCGTCATTTAATTTCTGCATACCGTCGGGACACATGTACAACAACACGTCGGATTAATTCTGAGACAACACGTTGTATAATGGGTCATGATATATATTTATTTATTTTACGCATTTTAAATAACGGGACACGTATACAAGGTTTTGACTTATCATATCGACCCATCTATATATATAATTCGGAACAACCGCAGACACTCTATATGTGAATGTGGGAGTTGGCTATACAGGGTCAGAGTTGATTCCAAAATATATATATACTTTGAGTTGTGATCAACACTGAGACCGGTACACGGGTCACGATACATATTAATTAATTCGAATATTATATATCTAATTTATATATGAATTTATTGGACCCTTGGACAATCGGACTATTGGGCTGCTAACTTTGGACAATTAAAATGAGTTAAAATGCTGATTATAACATATGAAACTAAACAATTCTTCAAGTTTGCCACTTGATTTTATCCTAAACCTCATTTGTATGTTGAGGATTACAATCTGCATTCAAATCTTTTCATGATTCTTGAAAATATCTCAATCAAGATGTTGAACCAACCACATCTCATCTATGGAAGAAAAGATTCTTGCATATAATTATGCACTCGAAAACTCTCGGAGACTGAGTCAACGTTTAACACGTAGCAGTGTTAATTCCTTTAGTGTTATTATTACCCAAAATAACTTTTCATTTCCCTTCCAAATTAGCCAATTTTGTCATAACTCCACTTCGACTTCTCAGTAAGATTACTCTTAGTATAACCTCGATATATATACATTGCTCTTCCGCCATCGTTACCGGAGAACCTTTTATATCCTATCAAATTACCATCAGCGTTTAATCATCTAAAAACACAATTCTCCTGAAACCACCACAGTTTGATAACCGATGACCCAGATGCGTTAACTTTGAGAATGCTGACGAAGCAGCATGTTGTAGATGGTCTCACTGTCCAAAAGTTGATGATAAAGAATGGAGTATTAGAAACGCTCAATAGAAAAATTGGTACCAACAAGCGGATTATGCGAAATTATGAAGGAAGCCGTAAACAAATTACAAAGAATAAGTTTGACTTCAAGGGATCCAAATGATTCGGTGCCTGCTGAAATCTTTAGCGAACACCTTGCTTCTGAATCTAAACCCTTACGGGTAAATCTTCATCATCATCCTTGATATTAGAAATTCCAAGATATTATCGTATCTTCCATTATAAATATCCTCAATATTTCTATAGATATTTTCACAACTATTCTTATCTGAAATCATCTATCTCTCCGTAACATCTGCGTTACAACATAAAAGAAACTGTGTTAGTTTCTAAGTTCTAAAACCTTCGAGTTTAAAATATGAATGTTTTGAAGTAGTGTTAGGAACTGATGCATGAATTAGTATAATATAATGAAACTTGATCAACTTCATTATATTACAGTAAGTCATGTTGAGTTTCTAATGGAATGTGATGATTTACAGTACCATCATCATGTGCCATGTTACACGGCCCTTACATTTTATCTAATCTCTAAACATATCAAGAAAATATTCTCTTGATGATCCGGTCTTTTCCAGAACATTCTGGTAATTTGACAAATCAAAATCGTTCCATTACCATTTCTTTCTAAGAGCAATAGCTATGTTCATACCTACGAATTCCGGATCATTATTCACTTGACTTGAGGACGGGAAGAAGAAACGAAGGGACAATGTCCCGAAATAGAAATTGGAGTATAAATCGCAGCAAATAGAAGAGAGTATTAACTATGGATGACAATGATTATGGAAAACAGGAGCAGGAACATCGAAGTATAAGGAAAGATATCAAACCCAATAACCACCCAGAAACTACAAACTGTGTATATCAATACGTATGGCGACGTAAAGACACGGGAGAATTAGAAACATTATAATTCCAAGAAAATCATAAAAGTGAATAGATTCTTCTGGCGGTAGATGAAAGAGAAGAATGAAAGATATGAAAGTTAGAAGTATAACAAAAATCAGAACAGGATGAAGCATTTTAAAGAATACCTTAAGGTATGAATTAGAGGAGGAAGAGAAGGAGATGTGAGGTATGGAAGTAAGGAAGGGAAGGAGGTGGATTTATAGTGAAATATCCGACAAAGAAATCGAAACAGATTACCGCATTAAATCAAAGGAGATCATGTTTCCTAAATCGTCGAAGAACCAAATCTTATTACATAAGATTTTCTTTAAATCCCTTAAATTCTGGAAATCAATCCCAATCACGTCATCGGTTAAAACAATTCCATATTCACTCATTTCACTCTTTTATAATAGTTTCACTCGTGCGCTTCACATGATCGAATCGTTTTATCCATATCTTCCGATAATGATAAAACTCTATTATTCGTCATCAAAACATTCCTATTGTTATTTATGACAACCTCTACAAATTTCGGGGACGAAATTTCTTTAACGGGTGGGTACTGTAACGACCCGGAAATTTCCGACCAAATTTAAACTCAAATCTCTATATGTTTCCGACACGATAAGCAAAAACCCTAATATTGAGTCTAGAAAGTTTGAAATCTATATTCAGGTAACCAATTACCCTTTAACCATGCCTGACGATTCACGAACAACCTATAACTTAAAACTCGAACCCGTCATGATTTATATATGATTTACCTTCTTAAACGATGCTATTTCAAATTAAAATTTTACGTATTAAGTCGTTTTATTTTTATGATATAATTTTTGTAATTTTTTTTAAGAAACGAAGTTAAATTAAAAATGTACAATTTGTAAAGCACAACGTACAACAATGTATAGCTTAAATAGTTGAATCGAAATTAATTCATTTACTATTTATATGAATAGTAAATGAAATGAAATTAATTAATTTACTATTCACATGAAACTGACATGATAGAAATTATTAATTATAAGTTACATAATATACCCCTGAAGTATTTAATAAATACGACTTTTTAAAAATTTACGATTCAAATTTGATTCTAAATTTATTATTATATTATTATATTCTATTTCAATATTATTATATTATTATTTTATTACTTTATTATATTATTATATTATTATAATTAAACACGTTTGATTCCTTTTATTATTATATTATTTTAATATTATTATATTATTACTTTATTATAATATTATATTATTATATTCTATTTCAGTATTATTATATTATTATATTTCTTTTCAAAATTATTATATTATTATTTTATTAATCTATATATATGAATGATCAATTTCTCATTCTGGCTCATTAAATTTTTACTACGCATATTATCATTAGTATTTATATTATTATTATTATTATTACACTTATTATCAATCTTATTATTATTATTAAGTAGTATTATTATTAGTAATATTTATACATAAAATATTACGACGGAGTGCTGTCCGAGTGATTTTGAAATTGTTTTTCGAGCGGGATAGAGCTAAGGAAATTATGGGTTATAGCTATGGAGGTGATGGGTTTGGTTCATGAGTATGCTCGGGAGGTCAATTTAGCAATTACCTTTCCTACAATATTGAATCTCAATATTGATACGTGAGTACTCGTAAATTAATTTTTACATATTAATAGTGTATCCCTGACTAGTGCTCGAGAAAATAGAATTATGCATGCTTGTACTTTTGATATTGCCCCTAGATAGGTTATGTTGAATCTTGAATTAATTATGTATGCGGTTGAGATAAGATATAAGATATGCATGTCGTTGGAAAGCTGACGAAAAACTATAAACTTTTCATTTAGATATCGTATGGTTTTGATGAATGGATTAAAAGATATCTTCAATTGAAATATCTATACTTTTAAAGTATTATTGTTAAAATAATTATCGTTATCGTTATTGTTATCATCGTTATTATTATTATTATTATCAATATTATTTTATCAAATAAATATGTAATACAAAGATACTTTTACCACTCGTAACATAATTAATAATACATATCACTATATTTTTATGATATTAAGTGAACCTTATAAAAATTTATTATTTAAATGTATAAAAATATATTTTTTATCATATATAGACTTTGGTATAAATTATTATTAACAAATGACTTTTATTAATTACTTTAATAAACATTTGATAAACTTATTTAATTATATAGTATGACTATATTTAAGTCATATATTAAACATGTATATATATTTTGAAGACATTTTGGGTCAAAACGTTCGTTGTTAACCTTTGCATGATAATCTCGAGCATTAGGATTGTGGTACACTACGACTTAACCTAAATTGTTAGACAAATATTGACCAACATGTAAATATATATAAATAATTTAGGTTCGTGAATCCGAGGCCAACCTTACACTTGTTCAATGATGTTATATGTATTTTTACTACAAAATACAGTATGGTGAGTTTCATTTGCTCCCTTTTATATATATTTTGGGACTGAGAATACATGCGCTGTTTTTATAAATGTTTTACGGAATAGGCACAAGTACTAAAACTAATTCTACGTGGGTTTAAACCAGAAATATACCCTTAGCTTGGTAACATTAAACTATTTGTCTATGTACGGTAGGCGCGAATCCTAAAGATAGATCTATTGGGCCTGACAAACCCCATCCTGACTATGGGATGCTTTAGTACTTCGAGGTTATTTTAAACACACCTGATCTGGTGTACTTCAGAGGGTAAAACAAGAACGTTAAGGCTTGTTACCGGGTGCCTACAACTTATAGAATACTTTTATACACTTGCGAGTGTACATATATTTATGAAACTGAAATCTTGTGGTCTATCAAAAATTACTGAATTTTATGACTGTATATGATAAACCTATGAACTCACCAACCTTTTGGTTGACACTTTTAAGCATGTTTATTCTCAGGTACGAATTAAGTCTTCCGCTGTGCATTTGCTCATTTTAAGGACATTACTTGCAGTCGATCATCGCAATGGGACCAAATGTTGATGACTTCGTCCAGGAGGATTAGGACGGGTCATGACATAATTGTTGATTGTTATATTCCATGGTTGTACACATGCATTGTAACCATGGACAAGCCATATGTAGGTTTTAATAATGTAGTTATTAGAATTGTGATTGCACACATAGCCATATTGCCCCGACCTATGTATGTTTGTTGTGATTGTTGATTACGGCAATATTATGTCATGTTGATTATTTGTATTATTAGAAAGGCCATTTTGAAGCCAAAGTTGTATTATATTTATTTTTCTTTTTCGTAGTATTGTATTTAAGTTTATTTCAATTTGTAAAAGTATTAGTTTAGTTGTAATTTCAAATTTAAATAAATGTAACAAGATGAAGATTGAAGATACAATACAACATGCTTTTGGCTTAGAAGATGGCGAACAGGTCAAATTGATAACGATGGCGTTTTGTTAAGTTTTCACTTAATTCTTGAATTAAGTGGGAGCTACGATATTACCCTTAGTTTGACCTCTTGATCCCATGTCGGCTCATGGGATCAAGCATAGGATTTTTGGGCTAGGCTATGTGTGTGTGATGCATGGTTGTGTTTTATTTTTGCATTTATATATAATTGTTGATTAGAATATATATGCTAAATGTTTTTGATGAAAACATCAAATAAAACCGGTAACGAGTTTCAAGATTAAAATTGATGATTTTAAAAAGTTAAACTCTAACGAGTTTAAAGTTAAATGTTTTTTTTTTTTTTTTTTTTGAAACTCAAATAATATATATGGGCGACATCTTTTAAAATTGTTTTAAAACGATACACAATGTGTATTTGTAACTTTTATATATAAAATAAAATAACAAACTAGACGCATAAACACGATCGACATATATAAAATTGGTTAAAATGATTTTTAACAAATAGTGTAGCGAATCTTGTGTGCATGCATTATTCGTTAACACAAACTTTTTCAAAATACCCGTCAAATTTAAGTCATGCCATCCAATGAGCTTGCAAACACTCCTCGTTATTTTTTGATTACGGTGAGACCTAATCGAATTATAGCCACGAGGTGGATTTTCAGTTACGAGTGAGACTAGGCTGAATTTCCACTGTTTTCAAATTAGACGACTTAATCGTATTCACGGTGAGACCTGAGTTCGAGGCAAGGATGGGACAAACATGCTAGTAGATAATAGTGGTTTGTTGAACTACACATATTTCTGAGTCCCATAAAGATCTAAGAGTTGCACTTGTAATGCAATTGGTAACCGCTACCTACCAATAGACTCTATAACTACTAGCTGATCAACAGATGTAGTTATGGAACCTCTATGTTGTAACATCCCGCGTTTTTCCGTTAAATTTAATTTTAACACCGTCTTTTTTTTTTAAACATAATCTTTCGTATTTAAAGTAATAGTTTCCGTGAGTAACGTTCATTATATTTCCGCTATTTAATTATAACATCACTCGGTTACTCGAGCGTTTTTAAAATATTTCGTTGGTTAATTCCCGCACCCGCTTTGAAACTTGAGGGACCGAAGTTGTCAAGTGGGCAAACTAGTTGACTAGGTCAACTAGTCAACCCACCATTCTCATCCATTCAATCTCTCCATCTCTCTCCCTTTTCTCTCTAGCTCAAGAACCCCATTTCTCCCAACTTCACTAAATCATCATCTAAATTCGATCTAGGAGGCTTACAACAAAACAAATTACATTTTCGTGATCCTCTCTTCATCCTCTACGATTTGATACTAACTACACCGATTTTGGGTAACATTTCTAAAACTCTAGATTTCTCTAAATTCGTGTTTTTGACTTGAAATGTTGTTAGTTAGTGTCTATGGCTCGTGTCTAGCATGATTATATGATTTGTATGCTCGATCTTGATGTTTTGGTGTAACTAGCTTGAAAATGAAAAGTGGATGCTTAATCCTCGATTTTGGATGAGTTAATGTTGTTAGATTGTTAAAGTGCATGTTTTAATTGTGTTACTAGTATCATTAGCCACATTTGGATGTGTAGGTTGATTAAGGAAACTTCAAAAACCCGATTAATGATTTTGTGATGTTTGACTAGGGTTTGATAGTTCTTGACATGAACTTTTGGATGCTTAAATGCCATGGAATGTTAATTGTTAGTGTCTAGTAGTAATGTATGCTTCATTACCTTCAAAACGGCATATCGTATGTGTAAATTGGATTCCCGAATCATAAAATACGTTTTACGAACTTGAAACTTGAAAATAAACCTTTCTCGATCAATTGACGAGTTTTCGTTTATTGTAAATGATGTTTTTGATTGATGATATGTGGTTAGTTGTATTCCTTGTCGAAATAGCTTTCCGATGATATAAAATACATGTTCTAATTGTTTGCGGATCATAAAATGTGATTGTTTGTGTTTTGGTTCGTGCATACTTTGAAAACTGACCAGAAATCCCTGCACAGAGGGTGGCGCGGCGCGCCCCTTCCCCGCGCGGCGCGCCGATGTGCCTGGTCAGATTCTGACCTCCTCGTCCCGTTTCACGTGAAATGTTTGACTAGCTATCGACCTCCGATTCACATGAAACTTGTTCTAATATGCTTATATATGAGTAAAAACCCCAGAAAAATAGTTCGGGACCGAACCCGAACGCGTTGACTTTTTTCGTTGACTTTGACCAAGTTTGACTTTTAGTCAAACTTAACCAAACTTTTAATGCAATCTTCCTAACATGCTTTTATACTTGTATCTTGCATGAAACTTGACAATTTGCTTCACATGCTACATAATCGAGTCGTGTCGAGCCATAGGACTAATTGAACACATTTCACCCGACCTTGTGTCGTAACCGGTTAATTGATATAACTTACTTGTTTAGGTCAAGGCTAAGCAACTTTCATGCACACGTTTACTTGTTGAAGTACTTTTATACTCGTGCACTCGAGGTGAGATCATAGTCCCACTTTTACTCTTTTTGAACTTATATTGGGATGAGAAAACATAAACGACTCTTTTGAACTAAGTGAACACAAGAACGGGAAAACAAACATTCTACATACGAGTTTAGAACAAAATCCTCAATTCGATTATCATTAGTTACACTTGCCGGGTGTAAGCGAGAACTTATGTTATATGGCCATATGGGTTGACAACCCTCATCCTTGACGGTTCGCTACCGTCTACGGATGAAATATATTTTCGAGAATCAGTGTTTGTTCTAGCACTAAGTGATGGGGTATACAATGGAAGGAATGTTAAGCTTTGATAATTGGGTGCTCGTGAAACAAACTTTTGGAATGTATTACTATTATTTCATTGATGCAAATCTTGTGGTTCACTTGTACTTACTTACTTAAACCTATGATTTCACCAACGTTTTCGTTGACAGATTTCTATGTTTTTCTCAGGTCATGCACGATATGTGAAACATGCTTCCGCTTACTATTTGATACTTGCATCCGATGTCGAGTATACATGCATTTCATGGAGCGTCTTTTGACTTTACTTTAAACCATGTCGCCTAGATTTCAATCGTACTTAGAACGTTGTAACTTAACTTTTGGTTGAACAATCCTTGTAAACTTTGAAACAATCTTTATTTTGAAATGAAGGCGACATATTTTGGTCAAACGTTATCTTAAAGACTTATAATCAGGTAATGGGACCCACGTAGCCGACGCCGTCACTTGACGATTTGTCGGGGTCGCTACAGTTGGTATCAGAGCCTTGGTTGTAGGGATTTAGAGTTCATTTGTGTCCACCCCGAGTCATAGGGTACATAGGTGAATCTAGACTACAACCGGCATATAGACTGAAGTAGGAATTATTTGACAAATTGTGCATTTATACTCGAACTCTTCTATCATATCTAACTCGTATTCGATCTTGATCTTACGTTGATAAATTTTGTTGATGCGCCACCTTGACTTTATGAAGTAATGTTAAATGCACATGAGAATCAGGGTAATATAATTTCCGGGATTATATTACGGTGATTCACATGGACGTTCCGACATTATGACGTAAAGAATTTAAGGCGAGTCAAGGAAAAATTTCCTCTCTATCCTATTTCCATACTCCGGTTAGTATTGTTGAAAATACTAACCAACGATATTCTTGTCTCATGAAGGAACAATGGCTCACCAAGGTCAACACAATACTCCTCTCGAAACTCTGGAACAAGCTCTTCAACAAATGATAACCACCGCCGTGGGTACGGCATTGGCCGATCACTTTTCTAACAACAACAATCATGGAGCCGGTAATTCAATCGAAGGTTGCTCCTACAAGAACTTCATGAAGTACAATCCTCCCACTTTCGATGGAACCGGAGGACCGGTTACTCTCACCCGATGGTTTGAACAAATGGAGACCGTTTTTAACACAAGCGGTTGTCGAGACCAAGATAAGGTCAAGTTTTCCACCCTCACTTTCACCGGTATTGCTCTCTCATGGTGGAACACGTATGTACAATCAGTGGGTATCGATGAAGCCCTTACACTCTCTTGGACCGAATTAAGAGAAAGAATGATCACCGAATACTTCCCGCGCGATGAGACTCGAAGGCTCGAGCAAGGGCTAAGGAATTTAAGAACGGTCGGGAATGACCTCGGAGCTTATAATCAACGGTTTACCGAACTAGTCTCAATGTGTCCAAATCTCATGACTCCCGAATCCCTAAGAGTCGAACTTTACATGGATGGCCTCCCTAAGAGCATTCAACACAAGTTAATGACATCTCAACCCACTAACCTACAAGAGGCTTTAACAATGGCCCGCCAAGCCTTAGAAACGGTGAATGAAATGGAAGCACCGGCACCAATGGTCGAGAACCACCCTAGTAACAACAAAAGAACATGGGAAGCCTCTCAATCAAGCAACCACAACAATAACAACAACCCCGCCAAGAAGCCTTTTACCTCCAACGACAAGAAAGGCTATGCCGGAAAACTGCCTTTTTGTGACGAATGCCACAAGCATCACTTTGAAGGATGTGGCAGGTTTCGCCACCGGCGCCAAGGACCCGTCGCTCGAAAGATGCCCAACGCACACAGAACGGGTGCTTGCTTCGAATGTGGTCAACTGGGTCATTTTAGGAATGTGTGCCCAAATAAGAAAATCAACCCCAAAGCACGCCGTTGAACCTTCGACATCGACACCAAGGATGCCCGGAACGACGATGGACTAGTAACGGGTACGTTTCTTCACAAAAAAAAAAAAAACCGTATATTTCATACTTGTTCGATTCGATTACCGCTAGACGTTTATTAACCAAGGATTTGACTCATGCTCTTTATATTCCACCTCTTTCCCCCAGATACTACTTGGACGATTTAAGTGACCGACGGAAAAAAAAAAAAAAAAAAAAAAAAAAAAAAAATATATAAAAAAAAAAAATGTTTCCCCATCATCTTGTATAGATTATTGTGAACTGAGTAATTTTCGGTTGGAAACCGATACCCTCTCCCTCGCATCCATGACCTCATGATTATTTGCACGAATCCAGTATGTTCCAAATCGAACTCCGTTCCGGTTATCATCAATTGGGGGTTAAGTGAGACGATGTCTCCTAAGCCACTTTCCGAACTCGCAACGTTAGTTGTAAATCTTTCTTAGTACCATTCGATTTATTTAGGACTCTGTCCGTATTCATGAACCTCCTAAACCACGTATGCGAACTTATCTAGACAAATCGGTTATCGTATTTATAGATGACATCTTGAGTTATTCAAGTAAAGAAGGAAAACGAACAACATCACCATCTTACGCTCGAACTTTTGAGAAAAGAGCAACTCTATACCAAATTCTCCGAGTGAGAATTTCTGTTGAACGAAGTACAATTTTCTAAACCATGATGTGAATGGTCTAGGCATTTCAATCGATCTCGAAATCAAGCCACATGTAATCAGGAAACTCCCCCGACTCAGACTTGTATTCGTAAAATCTTAGATCTCGCCGGTTATTACCGAAGATTCATTTCTGCCTTTTCTCGTGTTACACGACTTTTAACCTCGTTAACTCACTGAGGGAAAAATTTAAACCCCCCCCATGTCCGAACCTTGAGCGTGATACTTCACACCAACATTTCTAGTTAAAAATCGTATAGCACCAGATGGAACTCAATTATGAAAATAATTCTACATGAACGCCGGAAGGCATGCTCTCTCGACTCAAAATCAGTGTAACTGAAATTCGTTATTTTGCGCGAAGAATTCTAATACTAAATTGTGGATCCGATCAATTTTCTCGTCATCACATACCACGCTACATATCTCTGTTATTTCACCGTTACCGTCTGATATTACTGGAACTTAAGATAACACACGATCCGATGATACTTCACTCTTCTTTGACTTAATGTCATTGTGTTTCTAATAATCGGCCAACTATTATTCAACCCCGAACTAAACAACTACGTGTACGATCTCGTTTCTCTTTCAGACTTCAACTTTTGACAACTAGAGGCACGTTATGGCAACCTCGAGATGTAAACTCATCCTATTCTAAGTCCTCATTTCACTACTATCTTTACCGTTCGCATTTCCGTTTAAAGAAACTCCTTGTAACATTTCTCCATGGATAGAGAAACTCCTCATATTACATAAGTATTCGCCACGAGGGTGAATTGTCCTAACGAACATTTTTTTTTCTTTCTTTTCGAACCCTAACTGACTCGTTCAAACATATCTTAAGAAATTCTATTCCAACACGGTGTATCTTTGTTAATTATCCCGTATCGAAATACTCGTTTCACTTCTAGTTTTACAAGAAGCCTCGGGACCGCGTTTAGACATGAGTACCGCGTACCATCCACAACCCGACGGACCGAACAAACATGCGATTTAAACCTTGGAAACCATAATACGAATTTGTATTACCAACTTCAAATTTACTTGAGAAAAATATTTTCCTTTAACCGAATCCTCGTACTACAATGATTTTCATTCGAGTTTTAACGTCACTCCTTTTGAAACCACGTGTGACCGAAAACGTCACTCTCCTTTGTCGAACCAAGTAAACGATGATCAATTCACCGGGGCCAAGGTTATTCATGAGCAACCGAGAAAATTTATTCATATTCAGGCAAAACCCTACGCGACTCGTAATCACCAAGAGCTGCGCCGATGTTAGACGTAAACATTTCAAATTCCACGTGAGAAACCGCGTCACGTTAAGAGTCGCACCTTGGAAGGGTGCAATCCGTTTCGGGAAAACGTAGGAAGCTAAATCCGCGATATTTTGATCCTTTAAATTCTTGGGGTGTTTTGGACCCGTAGCTAACCGTTTAGACTTTTCCGACTCATTTTGGGTCTCCGTTTATCCTACATTCAATGTATCAACTCAAAGACGTGTTTTGCGAAACGAGAACTTGTTATCTCCTTTGATGAACTCACTATCGACGATAACCCTCACTTCCTAGGAGGACCGGTTGAAACCATGAATCATGGAAGCCAAACCTTAAAACAACATATGATCCCGACCGTCAAAATTCGTGGAAATACTCAAGGACGTACCTTCACTTATTCGCAGAATTTACAACGCAAGGTCTCGAGTAAGATTCAACAACTACTACTTCCAACTAAATTTCGGGACGAAATTTCTTTTGAGGTGTGGATAATGTAACATCCCGCGTTTTTCCGTTAAATTTAATTTTAACACCGTCTTTTTTTTTTTAAACATAATCTTTCGTATTTAAAGTAATAGTTTCCGTGAGTAACGTTCATTATATTTCCGCTATTTAATTATAACATCACTCGGTTACTCGAGCGTTTTTAAAATATTTCGTTGGTTAATTCCCGCACCCGCTTTGAAACTTGAGGGACCGAAGTTGTCAAGTGGGCAAACTAGTTGACTAGGTCAACTAGTCAACCCACCATTCTCATCCATTCAATCTCTCCATCTCTCTCCCTTTTCTCTCTAGCTCAAGAACCCCATTTCTCCCAACTTCACTAAATCATCATCTAAATTCGATCTAGGAGGCTTACAACAAAACAAATTACATTTTCGTGATCCTCTCTTCATCCTCTACGATTTGATACTAACTACACCGATTTTGGGTAACATTTCTAAAACTCTAGATTTCTCTAAATTCGTGTTTTTGACTTGAAATGTTGTTAGTTAGTGTCTATGGCTCGTGTCTAGCATGATTATATGATTTGTATGCTCGATCTTGATGTTTTGGTGTAACTAGCTTGAAAATGAAAAGTGGATGCTTAATCCTCGATTTTGGATGAGTTAATGTTGTTAGATTGTTAAAGTGCATGTTTTAATTGTGTTACTAGTATCATTAGCCACATTTGGATGTGTAGGTTGATTAAGGAAACTTCAAAAACCCGATTAATGATTTTGTGATGTTTGACTAGGGTTTGATAGTTCTTGACATGAACTTTTGGATGCTTAAATGCCATGGAATGTTAATTGTTAGTGTCTAGTAGTAATGTATGCTTCATTACCTTCAAAACGGCATATCGTATGTGTAAATTGGATTCCCGAATCATAAAATACGTTTTACGAACTTGAAACTTGAAAATAAACCTTTCTCGATCAATTGACGAGTTTTCGTTTATTGTAAATGATGTTTTTGATTGATGATATGTGGTTAGTTGTATTCCTTGTCGAAATAGCTTTCCGATGATATAAAATACATGTTCTAATTGTTTGCGGATCATAAAATGTGATTGTTTGTGTTTTGGTTCGTGCATACTTTGAAAACTGACCAGAAATCCCTGCACAGAGGGTGGCGCGGCGCGCCCCTTCCCCGCGCGGCGCGCCGATGTGCCTGGTCAGATTCTGACCTCCTCGTCCCGTTTCACGTGAAATGTTTGACTAGCTATCGACCTCCGATTCACATGAAACTTGTTCTAATATGCTTATATATGAGTAAAAACCCCAGAAAAATAGTTCGGGACCGAACCCGAACGCGTTGACTTTTTTCGTTGACTTTGACCAAGTTTGACTTTTAGTCAAACTTAACCAAACTTTTAATGCAATCTTCCTAACATGCTTTTATACTTGTATCTTGCATGAAACTTGACAATTTGCTTCACATGCTACATAATCGAGTCGTGTCGAGCCATAGGACTAATTGAACACATTTCACCCGACCTTGTGTCGTAACCGGTTAATTGATATAACTTACTTGTTTAGGTCAAGGCTAAGCAACTTTCATGCACACGTTTACTTGTTGAAGTACTTTTATACTCGTGCACTCGAGGTGAGATCATAGTCCCACTTTTACTCTTTTTGAACTTATATTGGGATGAGAAAACATAAACGACTCTTTTGAACTAAGTGAACACAAGAACGGGAAAACAAACATTCTACATACGAGTTTAGAACAAAATCCTCAATTCGATTATCATTAGTTACACTTGCCGGGTGTAAGCGAGAACTTATGTTATATGGCCATATGGGTTGACAACCCTCATCCTTGACGGTTCGCTACCGTCTACGGATGAAATATATTTTCGAGAATCAGTGTTTGTTCTAGCACTAAGTGATGGGGTATACAATGGAAGGAATGTTAAGCTTTGATAATTGGGTGCTCGTGAAACAAACTTTTGGAATGTATTACTATTATTTCATTGATGCAAATCTTGTGGTTCACTTGTACTTACTTACTTAAACCTATGATTTCACCAACGTTTTCGTTGACAGATTTCTATGTTTTTCTCAGGTCATGCACGATATGTGAAACATGCTTCCGCTTACTATTTGATACTTGCATCCGATGTCGAGTATACATGCATTTCATGGAGCGTCTTTTGACTTTACTTTAAACCATGTCGCCTAGATTTCAATCGTACTTAGAACGTTGTAACTTAACTTTTGGTTGAACAATCCTTGTAAACTTTGAAACAATCTTTATTTTGAAATGAAGGCGACATATTTTGGTCAAACGTTATCTTAAAGACTTATAATCAGGTAATGGGACCCACGTAGCCGACGCCGTCACTTGACGATTTGTCGGGGTCGCTACATATGTGGATCTTAGGCTTTCGTAAATTAATTGTTTTTAAAATATATAAAACTTGGGTAGTTAATTTATTAAAGTTTTATATCGAAAATACTAAATTGAATCTTGTTCTTATGTAGATGTCAAACAATCAAAACGTAAACCAAAACAATCTCCGTTCTTTGTTGGAGAAGGAGAAACTCAATGGTTCAAACTTCCTAGACTGGCAGCGCAACTTGAGAATCGTTCTCAAATATGAAGGGAAGTTGAACAAAATTGAAGAACCCTTACCCGATGCTCCTCCTGAGACAGCTACTGCTGCTCAACAAACTGCTTATCGGAAGTTGTTCGATGAGCAAGAGAAGATAGCTTTAATCATGCTTGCTAGTATGACTCCTGACCTCCAAAAGGAAATGGAAGATCGTACAGCATATGATATGATGACTGAGCTGAAAAATATGTTTCAGAAACAAGCTAGTCAAGAGTTGTATGAAACTTATAAGCTTCTTCAAACATGCAAAATGGAGGAAGGTCAGTCAGTGAGCTCTCATGTCTTGAAAATGAAAAGTTACATTGACCGATTGGAAAAACTTGGAACTACCTTGCCGCCTAACTTGGCTGTGAACACGGTTTTGAATTCACTACCAAAATCGTATGACCAATTTGTGATGAATTACAATATGCAAGGTTGGGAGAAATCTCTGGCAGAGGTGCATTCGATGCTTAAAACTGCTGAACAGAATATTCCATCTAAGGTTTCCAATCCAGGTATCCTAATGATTAGGGATGGTAAGGTGAAGAAGAATAAGCCGAAAACTTTGGGAAAAGGAAAAGGCAAGTCAATTGCTAAGAAGAAAATTCCACCACCCCCCAAGAAAGAAAACCCAGCTAAAGACGCCGACTGTTTTCACTGTGGAAAGGTTGGCCACTGGAGGAGGAACTGTCCTTCATACCTATCTGAGTTGAGAAAAGGCAAAGCTGGCCAGACCAGCAAGTCAGGTATATTTCATATACAGTTATATACTTTTTCTAGTGATTCCTGGATTTTTGATACTGGTTGTGGTACTCACATCTGTAACAATATGCAGGGAATGAGAAGAAGTAAGAGACTGACGAAAGACACACTAGACTTAAGAGTGGGCAATGGGGCTCGAGCTGCTGTTGAAGCTATTGGAACCTATGAGCTTACTCTACCTAGTGGTCTTATTGTTTTGTTGGAGCAATGTCATTATGCTCCAAGTATTACGAGCAATGTAATTTCAGTTTCTCTTTTGAAAAATGTTGGTTTTGAACTTACATTTACGCACTTTGGTATTTCAGTTTCTAAGAATAATGTATTTTATTTTAATGCTATTCCACGTGATGGTATTTTTGAAATTGATATGCATGGTGTGATTTCAAATAATAATTCTGTATATACCTGTACTGCCAAACGATTCAAGCAAGACTTGAACAAGACCTATCTATGGCATTGTCGTCTTGGTCATATAAATAAACAACGCATTTCAAAACTCCAATCGGATGGGCTTTTGGAATCAACTGACTCTGAGTCATTTGATGTATGCAAGTCATGTTTATGTGGAAAGATGACAAAGGCTCCTTTCTCCGGTTTAGGTGAGAGAGTTGAAGATCTTTTAGGACTAATACATACTGATGTGTGTGGCCCTTTTAGAACTATGTCTAGAAATGGTGAATCATACTTCGTTACATTTACTGATGATTATAGTAGATATGGTTATGTTTACTTGCTGAAACATAAACATGAAGTTTTTGATACATTCAAAATCTTCCAAAATGAGGTAGAGAATCAACTTGGAAAGACCATTAAAGCCCTTCGCTCTGATCGGGGAGGGGAATATATGAGTCAAGAGTTTTTGGACCACCTGAAGAATCGTGGGATTGTCTCACAGTTCACTCCACCTTACACACCACAACACAATGGTGTGTCTGAACGGAGGAATCGAACTTTACTTGATATGGTTCGATCTATGATGAGTCTAACTACTCTACCAATGTCTTTTTGGGGTTATGCATTAGAGTCTGCTGCACGCATACTCAATATGGTTCCAACCAAGAAGGTAGAAAAGACACCATTTGAGTTATGGCATGGAAAGAGTCCTAAGCTGTCTTATTTGAAAGTCTGGGGTTGTGAAGCGTATGTGAAACGTGACACTTCAAACAAGTTAGAACCCAGAGGTATCAAATGTCACTTTGTGGGATACCCAAAAGAAACAATGGGTTACTACTTTTACTACCGAGCTGAAAACAAAGTGTTTACTGCTCGTTTTGCTGAATTCTTTGAAAGAGATCTTCTCTTACAAGAAGTCAGTGGGAGTAAAATAGATCTTGAAGAAATTCAAGAATCACAAAGTAACATACCTTCTGAAGGCACTAGCCAACCGCGCGTTGAAACTGAACACATTGTTGATGAGCCAGAACGTGTTGCACCTGTAATTCGTAGATCTAGTAGAACTCCTCATTGACCGGAGAAGTTGAATCTTCTGATTAATTCAGATGAACCTCATCTAGGGGATTATGATGAACCCTCTAGCTACCGTGAGGCCATATCAGATCCAGAATCTGACAAATGGCGAGATGCTATGAATGCAGAGATGCAGTCCATGAAAGATAATCAAGTATGGGACTTGATTGATCTTCCACCCAACTGTAAACCAGTGGGGTGTAAATGGGTCTTTAAGAAGAAGACAGACATGGACGGTAATGTAAACACTTTTAAGGCTCGATTGGTGGCAAAAGGTTATACTCAAACTCAAGGAATTGATTATGAGGAAACTTATTCACCAGTTGCAAGCATTAAATCAATTAGGATACTTATTGCCATAGCTGCTTTTCATGATTATGAAATATGGCAAATGGATGTCAAAATCGCTTTCCTAAATGGCGACCTAAGCGAGGACGTATATATGGTTCAGCCGGAAGGGTTTGTGAATCCTAAGTATCCTACTAAAGTATGCAAGCTTCTAAAATCCATTTATGGGTTAAAGCAAGCATCCAGGAGCTGGAATCTTAAGTTTGATCAGAAAATCAAAGAATATGGTTTTTCTCAAAACCAAGATGAGCCCTGTGTTTACATTAGAGCTAGTGGGAGCAAAGTTGTCTTCTTGATCTTGTATGTTGATGACATACTACTTATTGGAAATGACATTCCAACTTTGCAAGATGTCAAATCTTGGCTTGGAAAATGTTTTGCCATGAAAGATCTTGGAGAAGCTAAGTATATTCTTGGAATCAGGATCTATAGAAATAGATATAAAAGGCTTATTGGTTTGAGTCAAAGTACATACATTGACAAAATCTTACGAAGATTTAACATGCAAAACTCCAAGCGCGGAGCATTGCCCATGCAAAAAGGCATAACCTTGAGCAAGTCTCAAAGTCCTATCTCACCTGATGAGATAAGACGAATGAAATGTGTTCCGTATGCTTCGGCTATAGGATCCATTATGTATGCCATGTTATGTACTAGACCTGATGTCTCGTTAGCCTTAAGTTTGACGAGTCGTTATCAACAGAATCCAGGTGAAGAACATTGGATTGCTGTTAAGAGCATTCTTAAGTATCTGCGAAGGACTAAAGATATGTTTTTGGTTTACGGTGGTTTGGAAGAAGAGTTGAGTATTAGATGTTATACAGATGCTAGTTTCCAAACTGATCGAGATGATTCTCGATCCCAGTCAGGGTATGTCTTTGTCATGAATGGCGGGGCAGTTGATTGGAGAAGCTCAAAGCAGAGCACAGTTGCACAGTCTACAACAGAAGCAGAATACATTGCTGCATCAGAAGCTGCTCAAGAAGCTGTCTGGATTAGGAAGTTTATTGCTGAACTTGGAGTAGTTCCCAGCATTGAATCCCCTATGGAAATGTATTGTGATAATTCAAGTGCTATTATACTAGCGAAAGAATCACGTGTACGTAAAGGTAGCAGACACATTCTTCGAAAATTTGACTACATTCAAGAAGTCGTTGAGAGGAATGATATTAGTATTCTTAAGGTTCATACAGATGATAATGTGGCTGACCCGTTCACGAAGCCCATGACACACAACAAGCATGATGATCATGCTAGTAGTATTGGACTTCGTTATGCTGCTGATCTTTTTAATTTGTAATTTAATATTTGGATATTTTTGGAACATTAAGCAGTTTTATCTTAATGAATTGATATATAGTTGGTATGATCAGTTTCATTTATATCACTGTGTTCTATATTAGCATGTTTAATCCATGAATAATTGTTGATTATTCAAAATCTCCATAATCGATCATGTTATGGGAATAACATGAATTAAGATTAATGTGAAATTTTGGTTATATTCATTGATGATGAATAGTTACCTTGTTGAGACCAAAATTCATATGTATTCATTGATGATGAATACTGGAATGACCCAACCATGAGATGTCACTATATGGATCGTAGTCAGTAGTGAATCTTTTAGTGATTATGTCTTTGTGTCCTTAGACTTGAGATGCACGCCCGTCTTGATGAGTGTAGCATTGTACTTTGATATGGTTAAACGCTGTCCTGAATAAGGCTGTTATAAAGGCCATCATTGGGTATAATGTAAAGCTCGTGATAGACACATGTATGCAATATAGGATTTGTTCCTCTAAAATGTTTGGAGTTAGATACTTTTTGAGCTCCTCGATGAATGAATAAGATATTTGTGTGGCCGCACCCAGATGTAATTAAGATGATACTTAATTAATTTGGTGATCTAATTCAATTCTAAGATCGAGAAATAAAATCGTTAAACAAATGAGAATGACCGATGATCCATATCTCAAGTTTAACTAAAGTATCTGAAACAAAAGGACGAATGACATTTAACACTTACCATAAACAGTTTCGAGAAACTACCCTCACATGAATTTGGGGACAATGACGTGTTGCTAGACGCTTACCATTGTTTGTATAGTTACTTGGTGTTGTGCCATGCACAAGTGGGAGTCTGAAGGATTAATGTGCAAGGTACAACATATAACTATATGGCCAAATTCATTTGAGCCTTCGGGGTCACACACATATACACCGAGACGTCAAATAAATATATATATGATGTATATATATTACTCAAGTAACAAAATAGTAAATCGAAATTAATTCATTTACTATTCATATGAATAGTAAATGAAACGAAATTAATTAATTTACTATTCACATGAAAGTGACATGATAGAAATTATTAATTATAAGTTTCATAAACTACCCCTGAAGTATTTGAAAAATACGACTTTATGATATTACGTAAATCAAATTCAATATCCTAAATTGGATTCTTTCAAAAAGTAAAATATTCACGGATTGATATAAGGTTCACGGGTGTTTCTAAAGTGTAATATATATTCCTTTCTTTTGCCTTCATAAGAAGATACGAGAGAATTAAAAAAGAGAGTAAGTAAGAATATCATTTTGAGTTCATAATATTAATTAAAGGTTGATTAATTATTACTTGGGTTTGGACTAGCATCCATTGACGTTGTTTGAAGTGTAGTGTGGACTATCCTAAGAGACGGTCATATTTTTGATCGTAAGTTTCTCTCCGTCTCATCAATTTCTCCAAGAAAGGTATATCGTTAACTCCTCTTTTATTTTATATTCATGACAATTATTATGGTGTAACTGGATCACTGGGAAAGATTAATTGTGTGCATGTTTCATTAAATAAGTGAAAATTTAATCTTGTATAAATTTTGTTCATAAAATAATTAAAGATTATTATTTTAACTATCCGCTGCGTTAATCTAATTTGGTAAAAGTACACACGATTTTTCAATAATATCTAATAAGAATAACATTTTTATACCAATATAAAGTGCAGATCGTAATTTTTTTTATTTGTTGATTCATTACCTTTTCCAATGAAGTGCAAATCGTAAATAAAGGTATACAATCAGAGTGAATACGAAACGTACACCAGTACTTGGAGACAAATGGTCCATAAAACTTTGTTTTGGCCACTTCTCAAACAAAGTATTCATTACCTTTTCCTATAAAACTAAAGAAATCGGTTAATATATTTATACATACCAAACACCATTATTTATACACTTCCACGTAAAAGACCTAATTAGAGGTCAGTAATCATACCATTTTCTTCGTAGTTGCGACCATTGTTCCACCTTTACCGCTGCAGGAAAGATTAGTCAATAATAATAACAAAAGCAAAAAAAAAAAAAAAAATGTAGAAAGAAAATAACAGACAGAAATTATCCCTAATTAAATAGTTGCTGATTTATTTGATTTAAAGTTTCATAAGTTATAAAATGAGAATCAGGCTCAGATATGTACAAAGCCGATCAAGGGAACTCGAACCGCCATGACTGCAACCCGTAGGTTCGCCAAGATGAGGACACATTCTTTCTCATCGCTCGGCCGAGTTCTCGTATGTTTATCATCACATCCTTTCTTTTGTATAACTAGGGAACTGCAAATGGCGTTAACGTAGTCATCAAGTGAAAAGACTGCGTTATCGATTTTGAAAAAATGTACACTTTCAATCATTCAGCAACGCAGCTGCCACCGTGTGTGAGAATGGCAGAAAATTTCCGTGCATCATTTGTAATGCTCAAAGACAACACTAAAGCTTTCCCAAAGCAACCAAAGTTTTTGTAACAGACTGAAACCTGGGCTAGTTGTAAGTGGACTATTTTGCCCTTAGGATTTTATTATGTGTTTTATATGTTTTTATTTTAATTATGTGAATAGTGTTATTTTATTATTTGGTTAAGACCAGTTTGTGACAAGGGTCACAGAACAGGTTTATTTATTTAATTTGGACTCCGTTAGGTCCGCCTAACAAGGTACGAATGATTTCAGATAACTGATAAATACCCGTGTGAGATGGTATGAGATTTTAACCCCAAATAAGTGTATTGTGCTGCCTTTTCTTCCTTATCTCTCCATCTCTCTAGAAATTTCCCAAATTACACCCCGTACCTAACTTCATCTCCCGCTTGAACCCTAATTCTCCAAATCTCGATTTGAAGTCTAATTTGTGTTAGAAATCGATTCTTTGTGTTTTACTGATTCAAACAAGGTAAGAATCATGTGTTTTCATGTTTGAATTTGTGTAAAAATGGAGTTTTTGTGCTAGGTTTTACAAAAGTGTGATTTTGGGTCAAAATTGCTTAATTTGTTGTTGTTTTGATGTAATGTTTGTGGGTTTATGTCCCAAAAGGTTTTATAAACAAGATGTGATGAGTTTTGAGGTTTAAAACGAGTATATGGTCGAGATTTGGTGATTTTTGGCTCAAACCCGTCACTTTTCTAATTTTCAGCAGCTCAAGAACACACTCGGTCGAGTGTCTTTTGGAAGTGGGCCGTGTGTGTACACACTCGGTCGAGTGTCTTTTGAAGTGGGCCGTGTGTCTACACAATCGGTAGTGTGTCTTTTGAAAAGAAAGTCGGTCGAGTGTCTCTACTCATTCAATCGTGTGTCTACACACTCGGTCGAGTGTCTATGACACACACTACCGAGTTGGGTAGCGTGTCTTTTCAGCAATTTGAGAAATTTGTTTTGATCATAACTTTCAAACCGTAACTCCGTTTTTGATGAATCAAATATCGTTGGAATCGTATTGAAGAGTACTTTTCAATGATTAACTTTTAAGAAGATGGATCAAACTATTTTTGGGGCGGGAAAATAGATTTTGGCGTGCGTGTCCCGTTTTCCACGTACTTGTTTGACAATAGTGAATGGAGTTACGTTGTGGACTTGTGAAATGATGTTATGACCTAGTTTATAGTATGATTTAGTTATAATATTGATTGAGATATGTATATTGACTTCGTTTGTGTTATTCTCAGGTGATAAGAACAAGGAAGAAGCTCAGAAGTAAGATAACTGAGCTGTAGCTGGTAATCGGTGAGTGAGTTTATCTCCGGATAGAGTTTAAGTAGCATGTCATGCTACTGTGATTTATTATATTACCAAGCTTTGATATAATGTTATTGCCATGTTTAGATATTGGTTACCATGCTAGTGAGTTTATTACATGTTTATTGTGATTATGTGATATTATGTGCGCACTGTGTTTGGAACCAGTCGGGCCTGAGGAGGCCGGGGACTCGTAACTGGGCCTGAGGAGGTTAGAGTTCGTGTGAGGTCAACTGGGCCTAAGGAGGTTGGGTCCAAGGACTACCGATTGTGGAGTATAGTATTGAATGATGCATCCCCTGCGTCCGGATAACTATGCTGTGAATCGTGTAGTAAGGACTATCGGTAGACTCTAGCTCGATCAACTAGGAGTCGTGTGCTCGTACAAGCCACCGATCCTCATATTGTCTTTATGTTGTATGCTAGTTGATTGTTAACATGTTAGTGATATTGTTCGCATGTGTGGTGCTTATGCGATATCTGTTAGATAGATTCCATTCACTTAGCGTTATACTAATCCCCCACATTTCCACCCTTGCAGGTTTGGGTACTGCTAGTTTGGACGGGTGCTAGTGTTGAAGACATGTTTGACGTGTGAACTCTTATGTGGACTTTTGCAACATGTATTTTGTAATAAGTAACACCGTCGTGTAAACTTAAACTTAATTATGTGGATTTATGCTGTGATGTATTTAATGTTGTGATTTTAATATAAAAGTCTTCCGCTGTGTTTTAAAAAAAAATGTTCGGTGTTACAAGTTGGTATCAGAGCATAGGTTTGGCAGAAGTACATGCGTGTATATTGTTCCCAAACCTTGTGACTAGTCAAACATGTCAATAGGATGGGGGTTAAGTAAATGTAGGATTTGTGTGCGTGTCAGTTGTGATTGAACTAACTGATATCCACTAAACTTTTGTGTGAGCTGTTTTGTAGCACAGGTATGGCTGATAGAAATGCAACTGGCCCATCCAACCCCGAAACATTTAGAGCACCAGAAGAGGGTGTTGAGTCGGATGATGATCAGAATAGTTACATCCTTCAGTTAGAAAGCAAGCTAAAAGAGGCTGAAGACAAAATTAATGAGCTTGAATTGGTGAGGCATTCTGGAAATGATGATACACCACCTGGATTCCCAACCACGCAATCCCAAACAATACCTAATGTGCACCAGAATTAGTTTCAGAACCAAATACCTAACCAATACTATATGCCACCGCAAAACGCTTTTACTTACCAAAAATCCCATGATGATGAACCCATATCAAATGCAAATGTTTCAACAACCATACATGCAACCACCTAAAAGGTGTACTTATAAGAACTTCCGTGATTACAAACCCTCCGAGTTTTCTGGAAGTACTGATCCGACTGTAACTCTCAATTGGTTGCGAGAAATTGAAAGGGTATTTGAAGCGTGTCAGTGTGAACCTGAGCTGAAAGTAACATATGCCAGTCGACTGTTGAAAGGTAGGGCTATGATATGGTGGGATTCTTTAATTTCCAGTATACCGAAGGAGCAAGTGAGTATGATCACGTGGGAGCAGTTTCATGGGAATGTGTGTGAACAGTATTGTAATCTGTTTGATATGAACCGAATCAAGACCGAGTTTCTTGAAATGAAGATGACACCTCAAATGACGAACGATGAGGTAGTAGAGAAGTATATGGATAAACTAAGGTTTGTACAACAATGGGTGCCAGACTAAGCGTCTCGTATCCAACATTTTGTAAATATCATTCTGCCAGAGTACCGAACTTTTGTCAGAACAGCTACATCGTTGTCTCAAGCTGTTGTGCTAGCCAAGATGGTGGAAAGTGATGTTAAGGCAACTAGAAGTAGGATGTTTGGCAATGTGGTAAATCAGGGTGGACATGCATCTAGTCAATCAGGATCTAAGTCCAAGAAGTCAGGCGGGTTTAGATCAAAGGGTAAAAGTGGTCAGAGTAGTTCTGGGTCTGGATCTGGTAGAGGGGATTGGTGTCGCAATTATAAATCTTCACATAATGGTCAGTGTTTAGATGCGACTAGGCGGTGTATAAGATGTGGTGTAATTGGGCACAATTCACAAGCTTGCTCATTCCCAAGTAGTGTGTGCTGGAATTATCATCAATCTGGGCATCGTGCAGCAAGTTTTCCATCCAAGAGTGTTAGTTCCGGGGCGGGGTCAGGTGTGCGTTCGGCATCAGCCGGAGGGTCTACTGCCTCGAGTAGGCAGAAGAGGAAGAACCCTCCATCAGCAGAGGCCAGTGCTTTTCAGATGTCAGTTGAGACAGCTACTGCAACTGACAAAGTGATCACCGGTATGTTTCTAATCAACTCAATACCTGCTCGTGTATTGTTTGATTGTGGTGCCAATAGGTGTTTTATGTCCCTAGATTTCTGTGCTAAGCTGAATTTACCAGCTACTGTATTACCCAAGCCGGTTAGTATAGAAATAGGCGATGGTAAGACCACACCGTCACAACATATGTGTCTGGGGTTTGTATAGAGATCGAAGGGAAGTCTTTCCCGGTGACTTGTTTAGTGTTACCTATTCCTAGCTTTGATGTAGTATTAGGAATGGATTGGTTGAGCTCGCTTAGGGCCAATATTAAGTGTGATAGGAAGATGATTACCTTTCGTTCGACCGATGGAACCCGTGCTGTGGCCCGAGGGGAGCGGGGCGGGTATAATTTTCCGTTGATAACCATGATGAAGGCGAAAAAGTTGATGGCAAAGGGTTGTGAATCATTTCTTGCATATGTGATTGATGCGAAGAAAGAAAAGAAAACAGTGGCCGATATTCCGATAGTATCAGAATTTCCTGAAGTGTTCCCAGATGAGTTACCAGGTCTGCCGCCGGTAAGGGAAGTCGATTAAGATTGAGTTGGTTCCTGGAACAACACCAGTGGCAAAAGCTCCATACCGATTAGCGCCGTCTGAAATTTGTGAAATGATGTCACAGATTCAAGAGTTATTAGATCGTGGGTTTATCCGACCGAGTTCTTCACCGTGGGGTGCTCCGGTATTGTTTGTTAAAAAGAAAGATGGGTCAATGCGTATGTGTATTGATTATCGTGAATTGAACAAAAGAACAGTGAAGAATAAGTATCCTTTACCTCAAATAGACGATTTGTTCGATCAGTTACAGGGTGCTTCATTCTTTTCTAAGATAGACTTACGATCTGGATATCATCAGGTTCGTGTTGCTGAAACAGATATACCGAAAACAGCTTTCAGAACAAGGTATGGTCATTATGAATTTCTTGTCATGCCTTTTGGGTTGACGAATGCGCCAGCGGTCTTCATGGATCTAATGAATAGAGTGTGTCGTCCATTCTCAGATAAGTTTGTGATCGTGTTTATAGACGATATACTAGTGTATTCAAAGACAGAGAGTGAACATGCTGAACATCTGAGACAGGTTTTGAACTTGTTGAAACGTGAGCAACTATTTGCAAAATTTTCAAAATGTGAATTTTGGTTACGTGAAGTGCAGTTTTTGGGTCATTTAATTTGTGCTGAAGGTATAAATGTTGATCCGATAAAGATAGAAGCGGTAATGAATTGGAATTCTCCGAAAACTCCGACTGAGATTAAGAGTTTTATGGGATTGGCTGGTTATTATCGCAGGTTTATCAATGATTTTTCTAAAATAGCAGGTCCGTTGACTAATGATAATGCTAAAAACGAACATATATTTCATAGCATTATTCCTCAAAAAAGACAAGCTTTTAGTTGCAGTTGTCCTATTTACAAGTAATATTCGTTTAAATAATAAAAGGTGAAAACAAAAGACAGATTCGACGAATTGAAGACGCAAACGACCAAAAAGCTAAAAAGTACAAAGTACAATCAAAGAGGTTCCAATTATTGATAAGAAACGTCTCAAAATTACAAGAGTACAAGATTCGAAACACAAAATACAAGATATTAAATTGTACGCAAGGACGTTCGAAAATCCGGAATTGGGACCAGAGTCATCTCTCAACGCTCGACGCAACGGACTAAAAATTACAAGTCAACTATGCACATGAATATAATATAATATATAATTAATTCTTAAAATTAATATATATATTATATTATATTATATTATATTATATAAACCGTCGGCAAGCTAGGAGCCAAGCTTGAGTGAGCTGGATTCCACAGCTCCGCACTCGCGGAGCTCTGAAGAGCAAAATCCACCGCACTCGCGGAGCCCAAAAAGTCAGAAATCCACCTTTAAAAGGCCGAGCATTCGGCCGAATTTTACACATCTTTTTCTCATTCATCATACGTAAAGTATATATATATATATATATATATATATATATATATATATATATATATATATTATAATTTTAATTTTAATTTTAATTTTAATTCTAATAATAAGGGTATGTTAGCGAATGTTGTAAGGGTGTAAGTCGAAATACTGTCCGTGTAACGCTACGCTATTTTTAATCATTGTAAGTTATGTTCAACCTTTTTACATTAATGTCTCGTAGCTAAGTTATTATTATGCTTATTTAAAACGAAGTAATCATGATGTTGGGCTAAATACTAAAATTGGGTAATTGGGCTTTGTACCATAATTGAGGTTTGGACAAAAGAACGACACTTGTGAAAATTAGACTATGGGCTATTAATGGGCTTTATATTTTTTTAACTAAATGATAGTTTGTTAATTTTAATATAAAGATTTACAATTGGACGTACCTATAAATAACCATATACACTCGATCGGACACGATGGGCGGGATATTTATATGTACGAATAATCGTTCATTTAACCGGACACGGGAATGGATTAATAGTCACTAGAATTATTAAAACAGGGGTGAAATTATGTACAAGGACACTTGGCATAATTGATAACAAAGTATTAAAACCTTGGGTTACATGCAGTCGATAACCTGGTGTAATTATTAAACAAAGTATTAAAATCTTGTTAAAGTTGAAGTCCCCAATTAGTTGGAATATTTGACTTCGGGTATAAGGATAATTTGACGAGGACACTCGCACTTTATATTTATGACTGATGGACTGTTATGGATAAAAACCAGACGGACATATTAAATAATCCAGGACAAAGGACAATTAACCCATGGGAATAAACTAAAAATCAACACGTCAAACATCATGATTACGGAAGTTTAAATAAGCATAATTTCTTTATTTTCATATTTAATTGCACTTCTAATTATTACATTTTTTTTATTGTCATTGTATTTAATTTCACTTTTTAATTATCGTAATTTTATTTTATCGCACTTTTATTTATCGCAATTTCATTATCGTTATTTACTTTACGCTTTAAATTAAGTCTTTTATTTATTTAATATTTTACATTAGGTTTTAATTGCGACTAAAGTTTTAAAATCGACAAACCGGTCATTAAACGGTAAAACCCCCCCTTTATAATAATAATATTACTTATATATATATTTGTATTTTTATAAATTAAAACTAATATAGCGTTAAGCTTTGTTTAAAAGATTCCCTGTGAAACGAACCGGACTTACTAAAAACTACACTACTGTACGATTAGGTACACTGTCTATAAGTGTTGTAGCAAGGTTTAGTTATATCCGTTCTATAAATAAATAAATATCTTGTGTAAAATTGTATCATATTTAATAGTTTTTCCTAGTAAAATATAAGCTATTTCATATACACCTCTACGCACATCAAGTATTTTTGGCGCCGCTGCCGGGGAACAACACTTAACGCCGAAGCGAGACGCTATTATAAAAAAAAAATTAGTTTTTACGTTATTTTTGTAAAAATATATTTACATAAGTTTTAAATATTAAAAATATAAAAAAATAAAAAATATATATCTTTAAGTTTTTTTTTTTTTAAAAAAAGGTATTTTTAATTATAAAATAAGTGATTTTTATTTAAAATATAAGTTATAGTTATATTATAAAACATTTTAAAAAAAAAATAAAAAATAAAAAAACTGAACCGGTAAAAAACGAACCCTTTCTCAGCTTATATTTAACCCTCCGCGACTCGTGGAGGTTTTGAACTGGGACTATCCGCACTCGCGGAGGTCTTCTGACAGGCCACAGTCAACCCCAAAACAGCATTAATTACGGAGTATATATTATTATTATTAATTAAACCCTAATTAGGGTATTATTATTATTATTATATAATTTAGTTTTTATTATTATTTTGTATTATTTAGTTTAAATAGTTTAAATAATTTATAAAATTAATAGTTTTATAAAATAAATAATATAAAAATAATATTTTTATAAAAATTGTACTTTTTACAACTTTTAGTTTATTTTTATATTTTGTATCTTTTTAATTGTTTTAGCGTAATTTTTGTATTTTTCGCTTTTATTTAGTTTTTAGACATAGTTTTTGCCATAGTTATTTTTATTTCTAGATTTTTCGGCTTTGCCGTAAAATCCCTTAAGTACTTTTTCTTTAGACTAAGATTTAGGTGCTTTAGAATTTTGCGACGCTGTTCTAAGTTTTTAGTACCTTTTTAAGATATTGCCATTTGGGATATAGTTTTACTTGTAAGCTTTAATATTTTTAGACGCAACTTTTAATTCTTAGTTTTTAGTTTCTTTTTAAGCTTCGACGCGCTACTTTCTTATTTTTATTTTTCGACGCCTTTTACCTATGTATCAATTATCACTCCAATTAGTAATCTCAATTTGCAATTTTAATTTTAAGTTAGTGATAATAATAAGGTTGGGTTAGTCGAGTGTTTTAAAGTTTTATAAGTCACTCTTTTTCTTTCTTATTTCTCCAATTTTAATACCGACGCGCTCTTTTTCTTTCTTATTTCTCGCCAATCTAGTTTTTAGGACTTAGAATTTTCTCTATTTCTTATCTAATATTTCTTTAAATTTCAAACGAAAAATTATTTTAAGCGGTTAAATTGATAGACATCAAAATTTTCTAGTTCGTAGTAATAGTTAGATTTGTACGTGGACCGGGTTATTGGAGCCAAACAGTACTCAATTATATTGAGACCAAACGAATCCTGCCCCTCTGCTGCATCTTTTGGCTATTCGAAACGTGGGCAAAATCGGAAAAGTCTATTAATTGGATAACTTATATAATTTTTCTTTCTTTTTAAAAACTAATAGGATATTCAGTGAATGCACCGAGCAAGACGTTCACCACCTTTTGTACGTTCACCACCTGTAACTCGATCAAGACATCTAGCAAATATTGTCGCCGTTGATTTTCCTTTAGAATCGTCATCCAGTCGACCAAGTACTCCAATTCAAATTTCCGATAATCTATTTTTTGAACCCGACCTCACAATTGAGAATCCGGAGAATATTCAGGGACTATTCATAGATCCTGAACCATTAATTTTTCCTCCGGAACCACCAATCATTCAAACAGAGATTGTTGAGGAATGAACCATTAAATCCGAATCCTCTAGTGATTCAGATTCAACAAATTAAATTATGGAGAATCTGGAACCTCTAAATATGGAAGACCGAATGAGAGCTAAACGCACTGGCCAAGGTCACGCAATTACTCAACCTGACATAAATGCGCCAGATTATGAAATCAAAGAACAAATCCTACACATGGTGACTAATCAATGCCAATTTAGTGGTGCACCAAAGGAAGATCCAAATGAACATCTTCGTACCTTTAATAGGATCTGCACTTTATTTAAAATAAGAGAAGTTGAGGATGAACAGATATATCTCATGTTATTTCCCTGGACTTTAAAGGGAGAAGCCAAAGATTGGTTGGAATCGTTACCTGAAGGGGCGATTGATACATGGGACGTTTTAGTTGAAAAATTTCTTAAACAATTCTTTTCGGCATCTAAAGCCGTAAGACTTCAAGGAGAAATTGTTACGTTCACACAGAAGCCAAATGAAACTCTATATGAGGCATGGACAAGATTTGGAAAGTTATTGAGAGGATGTCCGCAATATGGTTTAGACACCTGTCAAATAGTACAAATATTCTACCAAGGATGCGACATCACTACAAGAAAAGACATAGACATAGCAGCTGGTGGTTCCATTATGAAGAAAACAGAAACTGATGCTTACAAAATTATTGATAACACTGCTTCCCACTCACATGAGTGGCACCAAGAAAAAGATATCGTTAGATCATCTAAAGCAGCTAGAGCCGATTCTAGCCATGGCTTAGATTCCATTTCCGCAAAGATAGATGCTGTCGAGAGACGAATGGAAAAGATGACTAAGGATATTCACTCAATACGAATTAGTTGTGAGCAGTGTGGAGGACCACATTTGACAAAAGATTGTCTCAGTATTGAACTAACAATGGAACAAAGAGAGAATGTTTCATACATAAACCAAAGGCCTGGAAATAATTATCAGAATAATTATCAACCGCCAAGACCAATTTACAATCAAAACCAGAATTATAATCGAAATGTTCCATACAACAATCAACAAGGTCCTAGTAATCAACAAGTATCCAATAATACTTACAATCAGCAAAGACCTTATTTTCAAAACAAACCACCACAAACTAATGATAAAAAGCCGAATTTAGAAGATATGATGTCGAAGCTAGTTGAATCTCAAACACAGTTTTTCACATCTCAGAAATAAACCAATGAACAAAATGCTCAAGCATTTAGAAATCAACAAGCTTCTATTCAAAATCTGGAATAAGAAGTAAGTAACCTAGCAAGGTTAATAGGTGAAAGAAATCCGGGAAGTCTACCTAGTGATACAAATGCTAACCCCCGGAATGAAACAGCTAAAGCCATTACCACAAGAAGTGGTATTACACTTAAACCACCTGAAATACCTGTAATTTCTGAGGAAGCTATTCCTACTCCACAAGAATCACAACCTGATCAAGATAAGGAAAAAGAACCGGTAGTTGAAAAGGTTAATGAAGATAACACAGTTAAGGCAAAACCTTATGTTAAACCATACCAACCACCACTTCCTTACGCGAGTAAAATAAAAAAAGAGAGACTTGAAGCCGAGCAATCCAAATTCTTGGATATGTTTAAACAGATAAATGTAAATCTTCCTTTCATTGATGTAATTTCAGGAATGCCTAGATATGCTAAATTTCTGAAAGATCTAATCTCGAATAGAAAGAAAATGGAAGAACTCTCGGCCGTTACTATGAATGCTAATTGTTCAGCAGTGCTGTTGAATAAGATACCAGAAAAACTATCTGATCCAGGAAGTTTCACAATTCCATGTTTTCTGGGTAGTCTTAGTTCAATAGAAGCATTGGCAGACTTAGGTGCTAGTATAAATTTAATTCCGTATTCACTATACGCTAAACTAGACCTTGGAGAATTGAAACCAACACGAATAAGTATACAACTAGCCGATAGATCAGTAAAATATCCTAGAGGGATAATGGAAAACATGCTAGTTAAAGTTGGTACTTTAGTATTTCTAGTAGATTTTGTTGTTCTGGACATGGAAGAAGATTCTCAAGTTCCTCTCATATTAGGAAGACCATTCTTAAACACGGCTAAAGCAATGATAGACGTGTTTGGTAAGAAATTGACCCTAAGTATAGAGGACGAGAGTGTTACCTTTTCAGTTGATAGAGCAATGCAACAACCGCAATCTGCAGATGATACATGCTATTATATTCAAACTATAGAATCACATGCAGAATTGTTAGAAGAATTTCCAGAATTACAAGGAACAGGAGAATGTTCTTTAGGAGAAGGAACTGAACCAATTGATGAAACTGAAATGTTAACTACACTTATGGCTAATGGATATGAACCAACAACAGAAGAAATTCAAATGCTAAAAGAAGAAGACAGATATCGATATAAATCATCGATAGAAGAACCATCGAAATTAGAGTTAAAGCCACTTCCAAACCATTTGGAATACGCTTATTTACATGGTGAATCTGAATTACCTGTAATAAAATCATCTTCTCTTACTGAAAATGAAAAATCTCAACTCATTTCTGTGTTAAAAGCTCATAAACCAGCTATTGCATGGAAAATTCATGATATTAAAGGAATAAGTCCTTCGTATTGTACACATAAAATCCTTATGGAAGAAGGTCATAAAACGTATGTGCAACGCCAACGAAGACTAAATCCTAATATGCAAGATGTTGTTAAGAAAGAAATTATTAAACTGCTTGATGCAGGTTTAATTTATCCAATTTCTGATAGTCCATGGGTAAGCCCAGTTCAATGCGTGCCTAAGAAGGGTGGCATGACTGTCATTAAAAATGAGAAAAATGAGCTTATTCCTACTAGGACTGTAAAAGGATGGCGTGTATGTATTGATTATAGAAAATTAAATGACGCCACCAGAAAAGATCACTTTCCCTTACCTTTCATTGATCAAATGTTGGAAAGATTAGCCGGAAATAGTTACTATTGTTTTCTTGATGGTTTTTCCGGATATTTTCAAATTCCAATAGCACCCGAAGACCAAGAGAAAACCACATTCACGTGCCCTTATGGTACTTTTGCTTACAAACGCATGCCATTTGGACTTTGCAACGCCCCTGCAACCTTTCAAAGGTGCATGATGGCGATTTTTCACGACATGATAGAAGAATGCATGGAAGTTTTCATGGATGACTTTTCAGTCTTCGGTGATACTTTTGAATCATGTCTAGTTAATCTTGAACGAATGCTTATTAGATGCGAACAATCAAATCTAGTACTTAATTGGGAGAAATGCCATTTCATGGTTAAAGAAGGCATCGTTCTTGGTCATAAAATTTCAAAGGAAGGAATTGAAGTGGATAGAGCTAAAGTAGATGTAATTGCTAAACTTCCACATCCCACCAATGTTAGAGGAGTTAGGAGTTTTCTAGGGCATGCCGGTTTTTATCGACGTTTCATAAAAGATTTTTCTAAAATTGCCACTCCTATGAATAAACTCCTAGAAAAAGATGCTCCATTCATCTTTTCAGATGAATGTATCAAATCTTTTAATATTCTTAAAGAAAAACTCACTAATGCGCCGATCATGATAACTCTAAATTGGAATCTACCGTTTGAACTTATGTGCGATGCAAGTGATTTTGCAATGGGAGCCGTTTTAGGACAAATGATTGAAAAACGATTTCAACCTATATATTATGCTAGTAAGACGTTACAAGGAGCACAAACAAATTACACAACTACTGAAAAAGAACTCCTTGCTATTGTCTTTGCTTTTGACAAATTTCGTTCATATCTCGTTCTAGCTAAAACAGTGGTCTATACCGACCATTCTGCTCTTAGATATCTATTTTCGAAACAAGATGCCAAACCAAGATTAATCCGTTGGATCTTACTCTTACAAGAGTTCGATATTGAAATCCGAGATAAAAGAGGAGCAGAAAATCTCGCAGCTGATCATCTTTCTCATTTTGAAAATCCCTAATTAGAAGTTCTAAATGAATCGGCCATACAAGACAACTTTCCTGATGAATATCTATTGAAGATATATTATAATGAAATTCCATGGTTTGTAGACTATGCAAACTATTTAGTATGTGGATTCCTTGAAAAAGGATTGTCGTACCAAAAATGAAAGAAATTCTTTAGTGATATAAAACACTATTTCTGGGAAGATCCACATTTGTTTAAAAGTTGTCCCGATGGAATAATATGCCGATGTGTATTTGGAGATGAAGCTAGTAAAATTTTAAACCATTGTCACACAAGACCAAAAGGAGGGCATTATGGGCCTCAACTCACAGCAAGAAAAGTTTATGATGCTGCATTCTATTGGCCTACAATTTACAAAGACGCACACCTTCTTTGCAAATCCTGTGATGCTTGTCAAAGGGTCAGAAAAATAAGTCAACGTGATGAAATGCCACAAAATGTCATTCAAGTATGTGAAGTATTTGACATTTGCGGTATTGACTTTATGGGTCCATTTCCAAAATCTCATAATAATCTATATATTCTCGTAGCCATTGATTATGTATCTAAATGGGCGGAAGCACAAGCTCTCCCAACTAACGATGAACGAGTTGTAGTTAACTTTTTAAAACGTCTTTTTGCAAGGTTTGGAACACCGAAAGCTTTAATAAGTGATCGGGGTACTCATTTATGTAATAATCAACTTGAGAAAGTTCTTAAAAGATATGGAGTAACTCATAAAATCTCCACCGCATATCATCCACAGACAAGTGGACAAGTTGAAAATACCAACCGAGCTTTAAAACGTATTCTAGAGAAAACCGTAGGATCAAATCCGAAGGAATGGTCCATTAAATTGAAGGATGCACTCTGGGCTTTTAGAACAGCCTACAAAACTCCAATTGGAACCACACCTTTTAAACTCATTTACGGAAAAGCATGTCATCTTCGAGTAGAAATTGAACACAAAGCATTTTGGGCTTTGAAGACATGTAATCTTGATTTACATGAAGCTGGACGTCTACGGTTAAGTCAACTAAACGAATTAGAAGAATTAAGACAAGAAGCATACGAAAATTCGTTAATCTATAAGGAAAGAACAAAGAAATGGCATGATAAAAGAATCAGAAGTTCAAAAGAATTTAAAGAAGGAGATAGAGTTCTTCTTTTCAATTCACGATTCAAGCTATTTCCTGGAAAATTGAAATCAAGATGGTCTGGACCATTCATAGTTAAAAGAGTTTTCCCATACGGAACAGTAGAATTGATAAAATCAAATGGGATTGAATTTAAGGTTAATGGTCACAGAGTTAAACATTACATAGATAGTCCGATGGAAGTTGACAACAAAGTTAATTACAATTTCGACACCACAGCTAACTAAGTGTGGGGAGAATCAAGTCTTTTAAAGGATAATATGTATTTCTGTTAGAGTTAGATTTTCTATTTTCGTGTAGTTCTCGAAAATGGAACCCGAATGGTCTTTCCCTAGCAGACCCTAAAGAACTAGTCTTCTCCCCCCATTCTGAATTTATTTTTTTTTAGGTTTTTCGAAATGAAGACTTCCTGTGAATTAAACCATGGTCTAATGCTACACGCTTTGATCACTAAACGTAATAATGACACACTTCCAAGTGAATTGGTATCATTAATAAGAGGTAAATTGGACGGAGTAAGAAAAGAATCCAGATGCGAAGATAATAAGTTACAATTTGGTAAAGGAAAATCAAAATCCGCAGCGAAAAAAAGAGCACGACACCTTGAAAAATGTCACAAATGCGGAAAATGGTCACACGAAGGTAAATGTTTAAATAATCAAACCTATTCAAACACCGAATTTGTTACTTTATGCAGAGACGGACCGTTCATATGTTTAGAAGAAAAAACGTTAAATGCTCGAGGTTACGCCTATGTAGCCATGGAAAACCAATTAGTCCGACTATCTTATGAGTGGGCTAGAACATATCACTAAGAAATCTATTTCACAGGTAAGTTTGTACAGTTTTCATTTTTTATTTTAATTTTTAACCTTTTGATAATAAACGCTAATTTGTTCGCTATAAAGTATTAAATTGGTATTCAATAAAATTAGGTCTTGCGACCGAAATTATTGATATCATACAAAAATTTATTACATCACTGCGAAATTTACCGTTTATTCTTAAGGTATAAATATCTTTAATCAATCAACCAAAATATTTCAAAAATTCGTCACGAGTTAAATTAGGTCATGGAACCGAAATTACTTTACCGAAAAGAGGGGCGTATGTTTTTAATAATATTTGATTGATTAAAGTGGGATAAAAGCCAAAAAGATTTTTAATTTTATTTTTACCATGTTTTTAAAATTAATAAATTAATATTAAAATAATATTATAAACTTCTTTAAAATTGTAAATATTTGAAAAATTTAATATTTTTAATATAAGTTTGTATGTATAAAAACAAAAATATAATATAAATTTGGTGTGAATTTTTAAAAAAATATGAATTTTTAATTTTATGCATTTTAAATTTAAGTTTGGTGTGAATTTAAAAACAAAAAAATTTACTTTATTTCGTTAAGTTAAAAATTTGATTTTTAAAATTCGTCGTGAGTTGAAGACTAGGTCATTGAACCGAAATTGCTTTACCCGAGGGAGGGACGAGAACTTTTATTATCATTATTTTTAATCTTATCGAATTAAAGTATGCCAAAAACATTAAAAAAAAAATCCAAAAATCTTTACTTTTAAAACCGCGCTTAAAAATGACAAATTTTAAAATTTTTGTCGAGTGACGGACTAGGACATCGATCCGAAACGCCCTCATCCTAAAAAGAAACAAAATTTTAATTTTTAAATTAATTTTATGTTTTATAAAGTTATAAGGTTTAAAAAAAAAAAAATAATAGCCGCGACTCGCGGTGATTTAAACGGGACCACCACCGCACTCGTGGAGGTCAAAAAACCCAGAAAAAAAAATATAAAACTGGTCGAACAGACCAGTTTGTACACAAAAAACCCACGAAAAATCGCCCAAATTCGCAATTTTTCACGATTTTTCATCAAATCTTTCATAAAATCACAATGAGGAGACTATCATCAAGGAATTACTCAAGGAAATCGGTAAATTTCTACACCTAAACACCATTTAATCCGAATTTTAGTGTTCTTGAACAATTTCATACATAATTCGATTTTGATGCTTTCTAGTGTAATAATGCTTCAATTGTTTGTGTATTATGCTTGTATAACCTAGATTGATGCTATTTAACATGATTAGAAGCTTTGAACTTCAATTTTTGAATAATCTAGGGGTTTGTGTTCTTGAGCAAAATTAGGGCTTTTTGATATAAACAGGTTATGGTCGAATTTTGTTGTTAGTTTATACTAAATTGAGTAATGTAACATGTTTAGGTTGCTAAATGATAAAAACTTTTTTCCTAAACATGATTTATGAAGATTAAAGTGGACTTTTTGAACCAAAATTGCATGAACTTGATTTAATTGATATGAATGCCATGAGGAACTTATTTAATTGTTATAATGATTGTTTTTGACATGTTTTAAAAGATAAATGCGAAGGAACTTTGTATACATTTTTGTAAAAGTATATTTGTAAAAGTGTAGAATTGTTAATATTTTGAAAATGTGTATAGAGTTTAATATGGATTAAACATGTCATTGTAATTGTTTAGATTTATGATTTTGCTAAAACTAATGCATATTTGGATGTACAAAAATTGTGTTTGATATATTTTGCAGACTGAAAGGGGTGAATCTTCATCCCAGGCTCGCAATGCTCCTCCGAAAGATGCAAATCAACAGGAAATTAATAACCAATACCGACAAGATATACCTCACCCAATTGTTTCATATTCAAACATTCATGAGGCAGATTTACATCCGAATTTGAGATTTGATAGATATTGGATAGACTATCCAAAATATCAAAAGAACCTGCACAACCTTGTGTCTAATAATGTTGAGGTACCAAGAGTTATAGATTGGGCACCATTAGATGTAGTGAAATTGGCCGAGCCAATCAGGGAATTACTTACTCAAAGGTATGGTAATTCTACTTTTAATGATTGGGTACGTTTTTTCAACATGCGTAGACCTGTATATAGAGAATGGTGTATGGAGTTGTTGTGTACTATTGAAATAAATGATCGAGTAGATACTTTAACCGATCGTAGTTTTATTAGATTTTTATTAGATTTTTATTAGGAGGGGAGATGCACCATATGTCTTTACTAGACATGGCTCGGGCTTTAGGTATATATACGCCCGAGGAGCTAGCATCTTATGATTGCCAGAGGTTAATAGTTTATGGTAGGAGGTTGGATGAGAATTTTGATACAAATGACGTATGGAGTAGGATGACTAGCCATCGCCGATTCCAGGGGGGATTATACTCTTATCTTGATATTGATAGAGCTGAATTAAGAGTAATCCATAGGTTTTTAGCCAATTCGATTACACAACGAGGTAAGAATAAGGAAAAGGTAGTTGAACAGGATTTGTTTTACCACATGTGTATTCGAGACCCACACAGCGCTGTAAGTATACCTTTTTGTGTGGGTTATTATTTATTGACTATGGTTAGGGGTATGAGGCGTGGTAGCATAATAGGAGGTGGTATATTTATTACTTTGATTGCTGAATATCTCGGTGTGGATAGAAGTCGGGGGGATTATTAATGGCAGAACCAGAACCCCGCCATAGAAAAGATTTGCGTGTTTATCATGGTGCTAAGGTCTTAAAGAAACGAAACAACGCGGCAGCACGTTATGATGGCAGGCATCCACAGGTTGAGAGAGATCAACAACAAGGTCAACCGGGAGGGGGTAATCCAATGACGGAAATGCATCTTTTTATGGCTCGACACGAGTATGAAATGGCTAGACAAAAAGCATTTCAAGATTGGCAGTATCATCAAAGCCAAATCATAAGTCATTGTACACACGTAGGTAGAGAATACATTCCTACCGTTATGCCCGAATTTTCTCCTTGGACTTTAGAGAGCCGACCACCATATCCTACATATGACCGGGCCCAAGCATTTTACAGCATCTATGGATACGCTTCGGACCCACACTGAAACCATCCTCCTCATCCGTAATTTGATATTTTTGTTTATTTTATTGTAATGTTACTAATTCTTAATTTTCTTATTTCTTATTTCTTATTTTATTATTATAATAGCTTTTATAATTTTCTAACTTTATTAGATTTTAATAATTTTTTTTGAATGTGGTGTGAAAACCCAACTTCAAAAATATGTATATATGTGTTTGTAGTTTATCTCATGTACAAAACAGGGTAAAACAGCGCATTTTAAAAGACTGGCATTAAGTTCAGTAAAAGCTATTAATTTTGACGACAAAACGAAAAACAAATGTGATGTACCATCAGACGGAATGAACAAATGATGTGCACCATTTATCATTCAGCAAACAAACGCCAATATGTTTGGAAACTTTGGTAAAATTTAATCATTTTTCTACGCTAATCACCCTCAATAATTTAAATTGTTACCGATTTCTTGCAAATGAGGGCATTGCAAGATCTTAAGTGTGGGAAGGGGTTAAATTCTTTCGGATTTTTAAAATTTTTAACTTATACACTTGGTTACCATTAAAAATACTAGTAATGCAGTAGTTGTATTAGAATCTAGTGCTCTCTGATAACAAAGAACAGCCCTAGTCTTATATACTGACTACCCACTTCTAGTAAAAAATTTTAAAATTTTCAATTAAATGAACTCAAAATCATGTTTATACATATTTATGAACGATAAAACTAGGTGTTAACACCGAAATTATTGTTACCTCGGAAAGGACATAAATTGAGAAACAAACCAAAATGTTAGAATTCATTTAAAATGGAATAGAGGACAATAAAAAGGAAAATAAAAGCCAAGTGTGAGAAAATTTACCAAGTTATTCTAAACATATGTCACATATTTCTGTAACAAATAATTGAAGATACTTTTGCTTTGGATTAAAATAAAAAGTTTTACCCGATTTACTGTAAGAAAGATGGATCTACACGATGAATCAATTTCATCATTAAAAGGAAGTGAAGTCTTCAGAAAAAGAAACGCGCTTCTTGATTTAGGTCGGGAAGTTATCGTCCAGATCAGTTGTAGAGTCTACAAAAAACCTTGAAAAGTTTTCTCGAAAATCAGCTGGAAATCCACGGACCTCAGCATCAAACAGGGTCGCCAAGTGGTCAGACTTATCCTAACCATGAGAGGATCTGTCTCATAAAATGGGGAGAGCGCCGTGCAAATTAGCTTGATAAGACTAATGAATCAGACCCCCAGAAAGGATAATCTCCTTAAAGATTAAAAAATCAGCATTTAAGCCTAATATTACTCAATCCTTGAGATTGACTTTAAAGAATGAGAATTACAAACTCATGGAATTCGATGAAATCTAAACTCGAGCTTGAACGAGAAAATATTTTGATCAAATTAAAACCGATTTGTTTTCTGAAAACCTATTTTCAATGCGTTCATTACCATTGAACGTAAAATCCTAGGAATTCACCTGGAATTCATTAGGTCACCTGAACCAAATCGAATGTCAACCGTAAGAACGGTGGTAGCATAGCATGGTCAAAGACAGGACCTTATACCAGACCGAAAAACTATAGGGTGATCTTTACTATTGCTCCTACAAAGGATAGTAATTGCATCCGACACGTTTTAGACCATAATCAAAAGCATGTCACGGGACATTGCCTTAACAGTTGCTTGTTCAACGCTTTCCTTTACAACCGGAAGGTAGTTTATCGAAAGGTAATATACGGAGCAAGTATACTGGACGTGTTGCTTTCCTAATACAAGGTTAGCAAGTGGGTGACACAAAACCGCAAGTTTTGAGCTAAAATTTTCAAATCTGAAACCCACCAAACCCACAAAAAGAATTTGCAAACACCGGTGAAGGGTTATTCCGGAAAACTTATCTAGGATAAAAACTAGATTTAATTTTCAAAAAGATCAAATGTTTTCATAAAGATCCAATTTCCTTAAAGGATCTAAATTTTATAGTCATGTGGGACTGTAAACCACATCGTTACTACCATTGTTTATACCGCCGTAAAGAAATCACTGATGTACAAAGTGTGAAGAATAAAGAAGTGATTCTAGTATATTTCAAGACTATATTGCTTGAGGACAAGCAACGCTCAAGTGTGGGAATATTTGATAATGCTAAAAACGAACATATATTTCATAGCATTATTCCTCAAGAAAGACAAGCTTTTAGTTGCAGTTGTCCTATTTACAAGTAATATTCGTTTAAATAATAAAAGGTGAAGACAAAAGACAGATTCGATGAATTGAAGACGCAAACGACCAAAAAGCTAAAAAGTACAAAGTACAATCAAAGAGGTTCCAATTATTGATAAGAAACGTCTCAAAATTACAAGAGTATAAGATTCAAAACACAAAATACAAGATATTAAATTGTACGCAAGGACGTTCGAAAATCCGGAACTGGGACCAGAGTCATCTCTTAACGCTCAATGCAACGGACTAAAAATTACAAGTCAACTATGCACATGAATATAATATAATATATAATTAATTCTTAAAATTAATATATATATATTATATTATATTATATAAACCGTCGGCAAGCTAGGAGCCAAGCTTGAGTGAGCTGGATTCCACAGCTCCGCACTCGCGGAGCTCTGAAGAGCAAAATCCACCGCACTCGCGGAGCCCAAAAAGTCAGAAATTCACCTTTAAAAGGCCGAGCATTCGGCCGAATTTTACACATCTTTTTCTCATTCATCATACGTAAAGTATATATATATATATATATATATATATATATATATATATATATATATATATATATATATATATATTATAATTTTAATTTTAATTTTAATTTTAATTCTAATAATAAGGGTATGTTAGCGAATGTTGTAAGGGTGTAAGTCGAAATTCTGTCCGTGTAACGCTACGCTATTTTTAATCATTGTAAGTTATGTTCAACCTTTTTACATTAATGTCTCGTAGCTAAGTTATTATTATGCTTATTTAAAACGAAGTAATCATGATGTTGTGCTAAATACTAAAATTGGGTAATTGGGCTTTGTACCATAATTGGGGTTTGGACAAAAGAACGACACTTGTGGAAATTAGACTATGGGCTATTAATGGGCTTTATATTTGTTTAACTAAATGATAGTTTGTTAATTTTAATATAAAGATTTACAATTGGACGTACCTATAAATAACCATATACACTCGATCGGACACGATGGGCGGGATATTTATATGTACGAATAATCGTTCATTTAACCGGACACGGGAATGGATTAACAGTCACTAGAATTATTAAAACATGGGTGAAATTATGTACAAGGACACTTGGCATAATTGATAACAAAGTATTAAAACCTTGGGTTACACGCAGTCGATAACCTGGTGTAATTATTAAACAAAGGATTAAAACCTTGTTATAGTTGAAGTCCCCAATTAGTTGGAATATTTGACTTCGGGTATAAGGATAATTTGACGAGGACACTCGCACTTTATATTTATGACTGATGGACTGTTATGGACAAAAACCAGACGGACATATTAAATAATCCAGGACAAAGGACAATTAACCCATGGGAATAAACTAAAAATCAACACGTCAAACATCATGATTACAGAAGTTTAAATAAGCATAATTTCTTTATTTTCATATTTAATTGCACTTCTAATTATTACATTTTTTTTTATTGTCATTGTATTTAATTGCACTTTTTAATTATCGTAATTTTATTTTATCGCACTTTTATTTATCGCAATTTCATTATCGTTATTTACTTTACGCTTTAAATTAAGTCTTTTATTTATTTAATATTTTACATTAGGTTTTAATTGCGACTAAAGTTTTAAAATCGACAAACCGGTCATTAAATGGTAAAAACCTCCTTTATAATAATAATATTACTTATATATATATATATTTGTATTTTTATAAATTAAAACTAATATAGCGTTAAACTTTGTTTAAAAGATTCCCTGTGGAACGAACCGAACTTACTAAAAACTACACTACTGTACGATTAGGTACACCGCCTATAAGTGTTGTAGCAAGGTTTAGTTATATCCGTTCTATAAATAAATAAATATCTTATGTAAAATTGTATCATATTTAATAGTTTTTCCTAGTAAAATATAAGCTATTTCATATACACCTCTACGCACATCAACTAAGTTGACTCGTAAAGATGTAGCCTTTCAATGGACTGATGAACAGGAAAAGGCTTTTCAGATTTTGAAACAGCTACTGTGTCAGGCACCAGTGTTAGATTTACCAGAAGGTTCAGACGACTTCGTGGTATACTGTGATGCATCATATGCTGGGTTGGGTTGTGTATTAATGCAAAGAGATAAAGTAATCGCTTACGCCTCGCGACAATTGAAAGTTCATGAGAAGAACTATCCAGTGCATGATCTTGAAATGGCTGCAATAGTGTTTGCTTTGAAACTGTGGAGACACTATTTGTATGGAATTCATTATGTAATATGTACAGATCATAAGAGTTTGCAGTATATCTTCTCACAGAAAGAATTGAATATGCGTCAGAGACGATGGCAAGAGTTGATCAAAGATTATGAATGTGAAATTAAATACCATCCGGGTAAGGCAAATGTGGTTACAGATGCTTTAAGTCGCAAAAAATCTAGTGAGAATGTTAAATTCCTGCGTTTGAGCATAACTTTAGATTTGATTGACCAATTGAAAACTGTTCAAGCCATTGCTTTGGAAGATGAACATGTAAAATCTGAACTTATGACTAAACGAAAATTTGACCTAGCCGATGATGTAGTGACCCGAACTTTTCCATGTTTATTTATATTAAATGAATTGATATTTACATGATTAAGTGTTTCCAACATGTTAAGCAATCAAACTTGTTAAGACTTGATTAATTGAAATGGGTTTCATATAGACAATTGACTACCCAAGTTGACCGGCGATTCACGAACGTTAAAACTTGTAAAAACTATATGATGACATATATATGGATTAAGTATGTACCTCATTAAGTATTTTAACAATAAGTTATATACATAAAAATGAGACTATTGAATTAAGAAATTTGAAAATGATATATATAACGATTATCATTATAATAACGTCTTACTAATTACATATGAATCATTTTATGATATTGATACACTATATATAAACATGATAAATTATAAGTAAACATATCATTAAGTATATTAACAATGAACTTAATATGTAAAAACAAGACTACTAACTTAAGGATTTCGAAACGAGACATATATGTAACGATTATCGTTGTAACGACATTTAAATGTATATATATCATATTAAGATATATTAATACATCATAATATCATGATAATGTAATAATTTAACATCTCTTTAGATATAATAAACAATGGGTTAATAACATTTAACAAGATCGTTAACCTAAAGGTTTCAAAACAACACTTACATGTAACGACTAACGATGACTTAACGACTCAGTTAAAATGTATATACATGTAGTGTTTTAATATGTATTCATACACTTTTGAAAGACTTCAAGACACTTATCAAAGTACTTCTACTTAACAAAAATGCTTACAATTACATCCTCATTCTTTTTCATCAACAATTTTACTCGTATACAACCGTATTCGTACTCGTACAATACACAGCTTCTATATGTATGTACTTTTGGTATATACACTCCAATGATCAGCTCTTAGCAGCCCATGTGAGTTACCTAACCATGTGGGAACCATCATTTGGCAACTAGCATGAATGATTACACAAAATTACAAACTAATGGAGCCTATATGGTGACACCATACTTCACGTGAATGAACACACACACAAACACTTTCATTTTGCAACTTACATGCATCAAACTACTCTCTCTCAAGTGTTCTTCCATTGTTCTAAGTGTTCTTCATCATCTTCATCAAAATCTAGCTCAATCTAGTTCATAAATCCATACATAAACCAAGTTATAAAACAACTACTCAAGAATACACCAACAACACTTCCAAGTTTGCTAGCTTACTTCCAATCTTGCAAATCTACTTTGATTGATCATCCAACCTCAAGAAATCTTTCTTATTTATAGTAAGATATCTTTCGAATACAAGGTAATACTCATATTCAAACTTTGATTCAATTTCTATAACTTTAACAATCTTATTTCGAGTGGAAATCTTACTTGAACTTATTTTCGTGTCATGATTTTACTTCAAGAACTTTCAAGCCATCCAAGGATCCTTTGGAGCTAGATCTATTTTTATCATTTCCAGTAGGTTTATCCACAAAACCTGAGGTAGTAATGATGTTCATAACATCATTCGATTCATATATATAAAACTACCTTATTCAAAGGTTTAAACTTGTAATCACTAGAACATAGTTTAGTAAATTCTAAACTTGTTCGCAAACAAAAGTTAATCCTTTTAACTTGACTTTTAAAATAAACTAAACACATATTATATATCTATATGATATGCTAACTTAATGATTTAAAACCTAAAAACACGAAAAACACCGTAAAATCGGATATACGCCGTTGTAGTAACATCGCGGGCTGTTTTGGGTTAGTTAATTAAAAACTATGATAAACTTTGATTTAAAAGTTGTTCTTCAGGGAAAATGATTTTTCTTATGAACATGAAACTATATCTAAAAATCATGGTTAAACTCAAAGTGAAAGTATGTTTTCCAAAATGGTCATCTAGACGTCGTTCTTTCGACGGAAATGACTACCTTTACAAAAATGACTTGTAACCTGCATTTCCGACTATAAACTTATACTTTTTCTATTTAGATTCATAAATTTAAGTTCAATGTGAAACCATAGCAACTTGAATCACTCAAAACGGATTTAAAATGAAGAAGTTATGGGTAAAACAAGATTGGATAATTTTGGTTGTTGTAGCTACGTGAAAATTGGTAACAAATCTATATTAATCATATCCTAGCTAACTCATATTGTATTATACATGTATTCTAATATATTATGTAATCTTAGGATACCATAGACACGAATACAATGTTTTGACATATCATATCGACCCATCTATATATATTTCGGAACAACCATAGACACTCTATATGCAGTAATGTTGGAGTTAGCTATACAGGGTTGAGGTTGATTCTAAAATATTATATATACTTTGAGTTGTGATCTAGCCCGAGGCTTGTATACACGAGGTCGTGGATTGTGTCATACCCCGTCCTAATCTATCTGGACGAAGTCACCAACATCTGGTCCCATTGCGATGATCGACTCCAAGTAATATCTCTAAATTGAGCAAATGCACAGCGGAAGACTTCTTTCATACACTAGAATAAACATGCTTTAAAGTGCCAACTAAAAGGTTGGTGAGTTCATTAGTTTATCTTAATCAATCATTTTCATCATTTTAATAGACCACAAGATTTCCATTTCTCATAAATATACGTCCCATGCATAGAGACAAAAATAATCATTCATATGGATTGAACACCTGGTAACCGACATTAACAAGATGAATATCCCCTATCATTCTGGGACATCCTTCGGACATGATAAAACAACATCGAAGTACTAAAGCATCCGCTACAACGGATGGGGTTTGTTAGGCCCAATAGATCTATCTTTAGGATTCACGTCAATTAGTAGATCGGTTTACTAATTCTTAGGCTACCAAGCAAAAGGGGCATTTTCGGTTTCGATCATTCAACCATATAATGTAGTTTCGATTACTTGTGTCTATTTCGTAAAACAGTTATAAAAGCAGCGCATGTATTCTCAGTTCCAAAAATATATATTGCAAAAGCATTTAAAAAGGGAGTAATGAAACTCACAATACTGTATTTTGTAGTAAAAATACATATGACGACTTTGAACAATGCAGGGTTAGCCTCGGATTCACGAACCTATATCATTTGTATATATATTAACACACGTAATTGTAGTCGAACAAATATATTTATTATTATTAGTGATGTAATTTATGTATATATATATATATATATATATATATATATATATATATATATTAATATATATTAATAAGTTAATAAGTTTCATTATATATATATTTTCATTTTATATATAAAAATATTAATATAGTTAAGTTATGTATATTAAATATATCTTTTATGTGAAGATCATTTGTTTGTAAAATTAATAATTTTGATAATACTAAGACTTAGTAAAAAAAATGATATTATATAATAATATTGATAAAAGTGATAATCAAAATGTTATAATGATATTAGCAATGATACTAACATTAAATTGTACTATGATAACAATAGTTATAATAATTTTAATAATTTTCATTTAATCATTTTTTCCTACAATCTTTATATCCAAGATTTCTACATTCGTAATTGTAATAATATTATAAATTATTTTAATAATTATTTCGTTAGTAATAATAACTAATCATAATAACAATAATACTAATTAATGATAATAATAATAATGTTAATAATAATAGTAGAAATTTTTAATTGTTTTAGTAATAATAAATGGTAACTTTTATTAGTGATAATGCTAATAATGATAATAATTATAATACTAATCATAATAACAATAACTAGTAATAACAATAATATTAATACTATCAATTATGTTTGTGATAATAATAGTTGTATAATTAATATTAGTAATAATACTAATTTTCATCATAACAACAATAATTATTAATAATAATAATAAGAATCAATGATAATAATAATAATAATAATTATAAATAAGTTAGCTACCTTGATGAAATAAATCAAAAAGAAAAACTGCCATCGGCCAGGCTCGAACCCCCGACCTCTCGTTACCCGGCACCACCCTCTAACCATCCTTCTGTCTTTACCTTTCTGATTACAACCGTAGCCCCTAACTATATATCTAATATATATCTGATTACCCTTCCTTCCTCTAAAGTCGATCGAAGATGAAACTAATGGTAATAACACATTAATGGTTTTGTTTTAGGCCTTGTAAACAAACAAAAATGTCTCTTAATAGTTGATTGAATTACAACAGAAGAAAGAAAAATGGTGCAGTAGCAGACTCGCAAGAACACACGATAATAACTCAAACTTTGATTTTCAATTTGGGACTGTTATAGCTTAAGATTACAACATAAAATACCTTTTAAATCCTTCACAGAAACTTTTCAAATCGTCAATTGATCCAAAAACCTCAAAGAGAAGTCGAATTTCCGGATGAACAATTACTTTGACTTTTAAAATTCAAACTTTGACCTCAAAATTAATCTTTGATTTTCAAGAATTAAGATATGAAAATTTGCAGATAGTTTGAAATAAGGATTACCAACACTTCTGCGTTTCTAGATTTTTAATATCAATTTGAATTCAAACTATTGTTTTCAAAGTGACGCAAACAGAGGTAATTGAGCTTTTTCTTCTTTTTCTTCTGTATAATTCAATCAGGTGATGGCTGTAATGTTTTTAATTAATAATGACGATGGAAAATTGAAAGACTTTCTCAATATCCTTACAGTTCGACTCAATTATAGGTTGGAGTGTTCGACAGCTTAACTCATTCGTACAAAAAAAAAAAAAAAATAACAACCTGATATGGACGCTAAACAGATTTTTAGATTGTTGTTTGGATTAGGTCGTGATTTGTACTAGGAGTAAATCAGCTACAGAATTGAAAGAGATTTGATACTGAATTCAATTCCGTGATGGTATAATTCTGTATTTTATTTAATTTAGAATTTATAACAATAATACATTAGTAACAAGTTTATTGAAAGTCTGTATGTATGTATATACAAATTCATATATGTGTATATCAGTATATATATAATTGTATATATCTACAACTGTATTATATATATATATATATATATATATATATATATATAGCTGTATATGTATTTTTATATATGTATATGTATTTTTATATATGTATCTGACTGCATTATATATATATATATATATATATATATATATATATATATATATATATATATATATATATATATATATATATATATATATATATATATATATATGTATATATGATAGTGCTCCAAACGAACATATATTTAGTCGCAATATCATCCTAATATGTAAAGTTTTTAGTTGTAATTATTCTATTTTTAAGTTGTAATCGTTTAAATAAATAAATGTGAAGACGAAGCACGAAGATTAAAGAATTGAAGAAAAAGTGCCACTAAAGCCTGAAAAGTGCCACTAAAGCCATAGTGCACTCAAAAGTGCCACTAAAAGTGAGTTAAAGACTTGCACGGATTTTGGGAGTTAATGAAAATAATTTTTTGTGCAAATTACAAATTCCAAAACGCAAAGTACAAGATATTAAATAGTACGAAAGGACGTTCGAAAATTCGAAACCGGGACCTGAGCCAACTATCAACGTGCGACGCAACAGACCTAAAATTACAAGTCTACTATGCACAAGAATATAATATAATATATATATAATTATATAAATTATATATATTTATTAAATTATGTCGACAAGCTAGAAACAAAGCAAAACAGCTGGATCCAGGGTGGCCATGCGACCGCATGGCCAGAAGGCAGAAATTCCATGCGATCGCATGGATGAAAATTCCAAGCCAGGTCCTATAAATGCAACGAATTCTGGCCGAGTTCTTTACACAATAATAATAATACTCCCTCAGTAATATATATATATATATATATATATATATATATATATATATATAATATATATTAGTTTAGTTTTATATTAGATTAGTTTGGGTTATGTAAAGGTTATTTTACGGGTTTTAAAGTCGAAGTTCTGTATGTGTAAAGCTACGCGATAAATACTCAATGTAAGTTATGTTCTCCTTTTTAAATTAATGTCTTGTAACTAAGTTATTATTATGCTTATTTAAATCAAAGTAATCATGATGTTAGGCTAAATATTAAAGATGGGGTAATTGGGCTTTGTACCATAATTGGGGTTTGGACAAAAGAATGACACTTGTGGAAGCTAGACAATGGCTATTAATGGGCTTTATATTTGTTTAATTAAATGATAGTTTGTTAATTTAATATAAATATTTACAATTGGACGTACCTATAAATAGCCATATACACTCGATCGGACACGATGGGCGGGATATTTGTAAGTACTAATAATCATTTATTTAACCAGACACGGGAATGGATTAATAGTCAATGGACTTATTAAAACAGGGGTGAATTACATACAAGGAAAATTGGTGTAATTATAGTTTAAGTCCTCAATTAGTTGGAATATTTGACTTCAGATATAAGGATAATTTGACGAGGACACTCACACTTTATATTTATGACTGATGGACTGTTATGGACAAAAACCAGATGCACATATCGAATAATCCAGGACAAAGGACAAGTAACCCATGATAATAAACTAAAATCAACACGTTAAACATCATGATTACGGAAGTTTAAATAAGCATAATACTTTTATTTTATTTACTTTAATTATCGACATTTATATTTTTCATTAGGTTTTAATTGTGACTTAAAATATAAAATCGACAAACCGGTCATTAAACGATAAACCCCCTTTTATATATTATTATATATAATTATATATATTTTGTACAAATATAATTGTTTAAAAATATAGTGGAAAATAAGTCGTCTCCCTGTGGAACAAACCGGACTTACTAAAAACTATACTACTCTACGATTAGGTACACTGCCTATAGTGTTGTAGCAGAGTTTAGGTATATCCCATTTGTAAATAAATTAATTAAAACTTGTATCATATTTCGTCGTATTTCGTAGTAAAAATATAAGTATTTTGTATACACCCCTATGCACATCAAGTATTTGGCGCCGCTGCCGGAGAAGCGGTGAAACGCTATATTTTTAATATATTTGCATTAATATATTTATTTATAATTTTTAGAAAAACAATATAAAATCTAAAAAAAAAAACCTGGACTGACAGGCCATGCGGTCGCATGACCCATCAGCCTAAACCCCATGCGATCGCATGGGGTGGTCTGACACATCTGACCTGGTACGCCATAAATGCAGTTAGGGTTTTTAATTTATAATTATTATTAATTAGGGTTTTAATTAGTTTATAATTTTAGTTTTAATTTATAATTTGTAATTTTAAGTTTATTTATTATTATTAAATATATAGATTAATATTTTTATATAATAATAATATAAAAATAATATTTTTATAAAAATTGTAATTTTATCATTTTTAGTTTCTTTTTATAAATTGTATATTTATATCGCTTAATTCGTAATTTTTATATTTATCGTTCGTAATTAGTTTTAAGACTAGTATTTTGCCGTAGTTACTTTATTTTTAGCTTTTAAGACTTTGCCGTAAAATCCCTTAAGTGCCTTTTCTTTAGACTAAGATTTAGGTGCTTTAGAATTTTGCGACCCCATTTTAAAATTTCTGTACTTTTTAAGTTATTGCCGTTTTGGATATAGAATTCCTTTTAAGCTTTAATACCTTTAGACATAACTTTTAATATTTAGTTTTTAGAATACTAAGTTTCAACGCTTTTTTTTCTTATTTTTATTTTTCGACTGTTTGTTTTTCGACATTTATTTTTCGACCTTTTATTTTTCGACGTTTTTCGACGCGCTCTTTTTCTTTCTTATTTCTCGACGCTCTAGTTTTTAGGACTTAGAATTTTTTCTATTTCTTCTCTAAAATTTCAAAACGAAAAATTATTTTAAGCAGTTAAATTGATAGACATCCAAATTTTCTGGTTCGAGGTAATAGTTGGATTTGTTAGTGGCGAGTTGTGGGCTTCCGATTTAAAGGGTCCTGGCTACCTGCTGCATCTATTGGCTATTCAAAACGTAGGCAAAAGCAGAAAAGTCTATTAATTTGATAACTTATATAATTTTTAGTTTTATAACTAATAGGATAATTAGTAAATGCACCACATTGTAGCTAAAATTTGGTAAAAAGTGTATTATGGAAAATTTTGAGAATATGTTGGAAACTCTTTCTGACATGCGAAATCAATTAAATCAATACTCTCAAACGAGTGTTGATGAAAATTCATTCGGTCAATCTTGGATCACGAATGACGAAACAATAACTGGTTGTGAAATCTGTGGAGATTATCACTCAATATGGGAATGTTTTTATTACGTTCCTATGGAAAATTACGCACCCACGGAACCTAAATGGAACGATTATGAAGAATACAATTCAAATTGGGATTATTCCCAAGAATATTTCCAAACTCAACAACCAGAAGACAAGGAAAATTATGTGTCTGAAAATCTTTTAGACAATATGAAAATCAAACTCGAAGAAATTGATGCTCAAAATGAACAAATGAGAGAGTTTACAAATTGGCAAGCTAAAACTCTATCAGATTACACACCTGTTGATCTGAGGAGTCATGTGCAAGAAAATCTCATATCATCGAATTTTGATGAATTCGAGAGCTCCGAAATCACCAATTATCCCGATGATACTTTTTATTCAGCTTTACCAATTTCACAACATATCGACACATTAGCCTCTACGAACAAAATCATCGATCCATCAATGAATGAAGAAGAAGTAAGGGTGACAAATTGGTACTCTTGGAAAAATGATAACGTTGAAAATTTTACCCCCGAGACCAAAATGGTGGGACCGATAAGTACCATTAATGAAGAAGAATTTGCTTCGATCCCGAAATTCACCATTCCACAACCTTCCAACCCAATATTCTCAATAGACGAGTCATCTACCAAAGATGAACTACAAGCTGTAATAGATATTGACACCTCGAATTTCACCCAATTGGGTAATAGAGGTGAAAACTTTGATCTCGAGAATAAACGGAAGGAAATGTTAGGAATTGTCCACCCTATAGAAATATGTATGTCGGTGTATATAGATCCATTTGACCAAGAACCAGAAAAGAGATATATCCATTTACTAAAAGCTACACTTAAAAAAGAATTATGTAGTGACGATCGGGTGGGTCTAAACTTTAAACCCATTGATATATTATACACCACTCGAGATGTAAATAACTGGCTCACTATTCTAATTCGTAGAACTTATTCTACCGACTTCACATGTCGTCAGCTAAGTATGGGGAAGTCTAACCCCACTTAACGTTAAATTTGGGGTTCGGGTTAGTACATAACTCGTTAATAAAAATGCATGATGAGTTAGGGTAAAAGACGTATTTTCAAAGATTAGCAAATAGTTCAGAAAAGCAACCATTTTTGAAGAAAAACATGTGTGATAAAATAACAAAAGTAATGAACTATGAGGCGCGCCATCTATCATTCGACGAGCGTTGTAATTACAAACTGGGTATTTTTAATCACTTTCTACACTAATCACCCTCATGAATTTATAATTAGAGTCTGATTTCATGCAAATGAGGGCATTACATGATCTCAAGTGTGGGGAAGGATTATAAATTCTCTCGGGTTTATACTTGGTTTATTTTCTAAATTTTATGAAAATTAAAAAAAAAATTTCAACTAAATGAATTCAAAATCATGTTTATACATATTTATGAACGATAAAACTAGGTGATAATACCGAAATTATTGTTACCTCAGAAAGGACATAAATTGAGAAACAACTAAATCGCTTGAATTTATTTATTAAGATATAAAAAGACGCATGAAAAAAGCCAAGTGTGGGGAGAATGTACCAAGTTATTAAAAACTATCTACCACATATTTCTGTAAAGTTATTGCAGGTGCTTTTGTTTTGGACTAAATTAACTGTTTTACCCGCAATATTATAATAAAGATAAAAGAAAAGATGGATCTACATGATGAATCAATTCCATCATTAAAAGGAAGTAAAGTCTTCAGAAAAACAAACGCGCTTCTTGATTTAGGTTGGGAAGTTGTCGTCCAGACCAGTTGTAGAGTCTACAAAAAACCTTGAAAAGTTTTCTCGAAAATCAGCTGGAAGTCCACGGACCTCAGCATCAAACAGGGTCGCCAAGTGGTCAGACTTATCCTAACCATGAGAGGATCTGTCTCGTAAAATGGGGAGAGCGCCGTGCAAATTAGCTTGATAAGACAAATGAATCAGACCCCGAGAAAGGATAATCTCCTTAAAGATTAAAAAATCAGCATTTAAGCCTAATATTACTCAATCCTTGAGATTGACTTTAAAGATTGAGAATTACAAACTCATGGAATTCGATGAAATCTAAACTCGAGCTTGAACGAGAAAATATTTTGATCAAATTAAAACCGATTTGTTTTCTGAAAACCTATTTTCAATGCGTTCATTACCATTAAACGTAAAATCCTAGGAATTCACCTGAAATTCATTAGGTCACCTAAACCAAATCGGATGTCAACCGTAAGAACGGTGGTTGCATAGCATGGTCAAAGGCAGGACCTTGTACCAGACCGAAAAACTATAAGGTGATCTTTACTATTGCTCCTACAAAGGATAGTAATTGCATCCGACACATTTTAGACCATAATCAAAAGCATGTCACGAGACATTGCCTTAACAGTTGCTTGTTCAACGCTTTCCTTTACAACCGGACGGTAGTTTACCGAAAGGTAATATACGGAGCAAGTATACTGGACGTGTTGCTTTCCTAATACAAGGTTAGCAAGTGGGTGACACAAAACCATAAGTTTTGAGCTAAAATTTTCAAATATGAAACCCACAAAACCCACAAAAATATTTTGCAAACACCGGTGAAGGGTTATTCCGGAAAACTTATCTAGGGTAAAAGCTAGAATGAATTTTCAAAAGATCAAATGTTTTCATAAAGATCCAATTTCCTTAAGGATCTAAATTTTTATAGTCATGTGGGACTGTAAACCACATCGTTACTATCATTGTTTATACCGCCGTATCAAAATCACTAATGTATAAAGTGTGAAGAATAAAGAAGTGATTCGTGTGATTTAATTTCAAGTTCTGTATTGCTTGAGGACAAGCAACGCTCAAGTGTGGGGATATTTGATAGTACTCCAAACGAACATATATTTAGTCGCAATATCATCCCAATATGTAAAGTTTTTAGTTGTAATTATTCTATTTTTAATTTGTAATCGTTTAAATAAATAAATGTGAAGACAAAGCACGAAGATTAAAGAATTGAAGAAAAAGTGCCACTAAAGCCTGAAAAGTGCCACTAAAGCCATAGTGCACTCAAAAGTACCACTAAAAGTGAGTTAAAGACTTGCACGGATTTTGGGAGTTAAGGAAAATAATTTTTTGTGCAAATTACAAATTGCAAAACGCAAAGTACAAGATATTAAATAGTACGAAAGGACGTTCGAAAATTCGAAACCGGGACCTGAGCCAACTATCAACGCGCGACGCAACAGACCTAAAATTATAAGTCTACTATGCACAAGAATATAATATAATATATATATAATTATATAAAGCAAAACAGCTGGATCCAGGGTGGCCATGCGATATATTTATTAAATTATGTCGACAAGCTAGAAACAAAGCAAAACAGCTGGATCCAGGGTGGCCATGCGATCGCCTGGCCAGAAGGCAGAAATTCCATGCGATCGCATGGATGAAAATTCCAGGCCAGGTCCTATAAATGCAACGAATTCTGGCCGAGTTCTTTACACAATAATAATAATACTCCCTCTGTAATATATATATATATATATATATATATATATATATATATATATATATATATATATATATATATATATATATATATATATATATATATATATATATATATATATATATTGGTTTAGTTTTATATTAGATTAGTTTGGGTTATGTAAAGGTTATTTTACGGGTTTTAAAGTCGAAGTTCTGTATGTGTAAAGCTACGCGATAAATACTCAATGTAAGTTATGTTCTCCTTTTTAAATTAATGTCTTGTAACTAAGTTATTATTATGCTTATTTAAATCAAAGTAATCATGATGTTGGGCTAAATATTAAAGATGGGGTAATTGGGCTTTGTACCATAATTGGGGTTTGGACAAAAGAATGACACTTGTGGAAACTAGACTATGGCTATTAATGGGCTTTATATTTGTTTAATTAAATGATAGTTTGTTAATTTAATATAAAGATTTACAATTGGACGTACCTATAAATAGCCATATACACTTGATCGGACACGATGGGCAGGATATTTATAAGTACTAATAATCGTTCATTTAACTGGACACGAGAATGGATTAATAGTCAATGGACTTATTAAAACAGGGGTGAATTACATACAAGGAAAATTGGTGTAATTATAGTTTAAGTCCCCAATTAGTTGGAATATTTGACTTCGGATATAAGGATAATTTGACGAGGACACTCGCACTTTATATTTATGACTGATGGACTGTTATGGACAAAAACCAGATGCACATATCGAATAATCCAGGACAAAGGACAAGTAACCCATGATAATAAACTAAAATCAACACGTTAAACATCATGATTACGGAAGTTTAAATAAGCATAATACTTTTATTTTATTTACTTTAATTATCGTCATTTATATTTTGCATTAGGTTTTAATTGTGACTTAAAATATAAAATCGACAAACCGGTCATTAAACGGTAAACCCCCTTTTATATATTATTATATATAATTATATATATTTTGTACAAATATAATTGTTTAAAAATATAGTGTAAAATAAGTCGTCTCCCTGTGGAACGAACCGGACTTACTAAAAACTATACTACTCTACGATTAGGTACACTGCCTATAGTGTTGTAGCAGAGTTTAGGTATATCCCATTTGTAAATAAATTAATTAAAACTTGTATCATATTTCGTCGTATTTCGTAGTAAAAATATAACTATTTTGTATACACCTCTACGCACATCAATATAATCGAAATTTTATGTTTATATGTATATAGCTGTTTGTATTTATATATATTAGTATTTTATACAGGTATATGTATTTGATTATAACCTGCATCTTTACATATATTAATAATAATATTAATACTAATAATAATTACATAAATAATAATAACAAGATTTATAATATTGGTAATTATATTAATAATTCAAAAAATAATAGTATATTAATAATAAATGATAATGATATTAATAAAATTAATAATTCTAATAAGTTTAATAATAATAATAAAAATGCTAACAATAATATTTTTAATAATGTTATTAATAATATTACTTAATATAATACAGTTATTAATTTTAATATTATCATTAATAATAATAATGAAGTAATGATAATAATATTAACATTTATATTTTAACTTGTAACTACATATAATATATAAACTTTTCATTATATAATATAGTAACACTTATTGAATACTTAATATATATATATATATATATATATATATATATATATATATATATATACTAATTATACTTAGATTTCATATGTCTTTATATATAGATTCATTTTAAATTGTACTTAACTATTTTGTATCTTATTTTACATATCTAATTCAATTGTTTAAATTATATTTTATAATTTCAAATCACCACATATATTTACATATATATATATATATATATATATATATATATATATATATATATATACACACATATCTATTTACACTCAATTGTTCGTGAATCGTCGGAAATAGTCAAGGTCAAATGCATTTATGAAAAAAAATAGTTCCAACATTTTGAGACTCGGTTTAATAGACTTTGCTTATCGTGTCGGAATCATATAAAGATTAAGTTTAAATTTGGTCGGAAATTTTCGGGTCGTCACAGTACCTACCCGTTAAAGAAATTTCGTCCCGAAATTTGAGTGGGATTATCATGTCTAACAATAAGAATGTTTTCATGACGAATATGAGTTAATAAATAGAGTTTTATCATCATTGAGTAATATGGATAAATCAATTCGATTATTCGAAAATTATAAGTGAAGCTATCACAAATGAGTGAAATGAATAAATGAGACACGTCTTAACCGGTGACGTAGTCATGGTTGATTTTCGGAATTCAAGGGATTTAAAGAAAATCTTCGAAATCTAAAAAAATTTGATTCTTTGTGAATTAAGATCTCTATAATTAAATTCAGTTATCTGCCTCGATTACTCTGTCTGATATTTCCATCATAAATTAAACTTTTTCCATTCCATTATTTTCACCATTCCTATACTCTCTTTCTTAGTTCATACATTCAAAAGATTGTGAAAGTGCTTAATCCCGTTCTAATCCTTGATATTTTCCTAATTATCATTTCTGTCATCCTTCTTTTCAATCTTCCACCAGAAAAATCTGTTTACTTCTATTATTACCTTGGGGTGATACTATTCTTAATTTTACCGTGTCTTTATATTGCTATTCGTATTAATATCCACGATTTGTAACCTCCGTGTTGTTATTGGGCTCTATATTTTCTCTTATATTTTGGAGTTCTTTGCCTTTTTATTCTCTTCTCGACCTCTAGTAAAGCGTGTAATGGTCCAGAATTCGTAAGTATGGAGTTTCGAATGAACTTAATGTTTCTAACAAGAAAGAACGTAATAGCACGATTTGATTTGTCAATTTACCAGAATCACTGAGAATAGAACTATCAAGAATATACCTTCTTGATATGTTCAGAAGTTAAGTAGAATGAAAGAGTTATGTAACATGGCACATGATGACGTTATGATCTGTGAATCATCACGTCTCATTAGAAACTCAGCATGACTTACTGTAATATAATCACGTTGATCAAGTGTCATTATATTATACTAATCCATACTTCAGTTCCCAACATTACTTTAAAAACATTCATATTTTAAATTCGAATTTTTCATAATTTTAGAAACTAAAACAGTTTCTTTTATGATATAACACAAATAGAGCGGAGACATAATTAATATCGAACAAAAATATTTATGAAGATATCTTCAGAAATATTGAGGATATTAATAAAGAAAGATACGATGATATCTTAGAATTTCAGAATCAAATTGTGATGAAGAAATTTATTCACGATGATTTAGAGCGGTTAAGGAGTAAGGTATTCGCTAAAGATTTCATCAGAAACAGAATCATCGAAATTCTTTATGTACAAGTTTAGTCCTTCTGATTTGTTCAGAGTCTCCTTCATGGTTTGCTCAATCCATTTTTTTTTCAGTACAAATTTTCCATTGAGTGTTTCGAACACTCCATTCTTTATCATTAAACTTTTAACTGTTAAGGCAGTCTTCAATTTTCACTGCTTCATCAGCTTTTTCAAAGTTCAATGTATTGATTCATAGGCTGGGTGCTTTTTAGAATTTCATATTGGAAGATCATAATTATAAGAGATAGATGTTATATGTCTACATATAACCGTTGATGTAAAAACGCTGCAAGATTCAAATTACTGATTGCTGATTCTCAGTAATTGGTATGTCAATTCTTGTTACAAGATGCGGATGAGTATATGATAGGGTTTTAATGAACAAATATAATGATTTTTCGGAAAGACTTAAGCCAATGAGTAATGAAGTTGTTGGTAAGTTTACTGCTAAGGTGGTGGAATATAAACGGTTCTCCGGTAACGATGATGAAAGGGCAACGTATATATTGAGGTTATAATAAGACTTATTCGAATGAAAGGTCAATGTTGACTTGTTGGAGCTGTGACCAAATTGGCTAATTTGAAAAAAAATAAATAAAAAATTGCACTGTTATTTTCGGAAATAACAATACCAAAAGAGCTAGCACAGATACGTGTTAAACGTTTACTCAGGTTCCGAGAGTTTTTTTCAGGTGCATAACTATATGCATAAATTTTTTCTTCCTTAGATGAAGTGCGGTTGGTTCATCCTCTCGATTGAGGTGCTTTCAAGAATCATGAAAGGTTTGAATGCAGGTTGTAATCGTCAAGATACAAATGAGGTTTAAGATGAAATCAAGTGGCAAACTTGAAGAATTGTTTAGTTTCATATGTTATAATCAATATTTTAATTCATTTTAATTGTCCAATGCTGGCAGTCCACAGTTGATAGTCCACAGTTAACAGTTCCATAATTCATATATATAATATTCAAATTAATTAATACGTATCGAGACCCGTGTACATGTCTCAGACTCGATCACAACTCAAATATATATATTAATGTAGAATCAACCTAAACACTATATAGCTAACTCAAACATTACTGCATATAGAGTATCTATGGTGATTCCAAATAATATATATAGATGCGTCGATATGATATGTCAAAACTGAAATGTCCCGTTCTTATTGATTAAAAACGTTCCATATTAATTGATTTCGTTGCGAGGTTTTGACCTCTATATGAGACGTTTTTCAAAGAATGCATTCATTTTAAAACAAACCATAACCTTTATTTCATCAATAAAGGTTTAAAAAGCTTTACGTAGATTATCAAATAATGATAATCTAAAATATCCTGTTTACACACGACCATTACATAATGGTCTACAATACAAATATGTTACAACAAAATAAGTTTCTTGAATGCAGTTTTTACACAATATCATACAAGCATGGACTCCAAATCTCGTCCTTATTTAAGTATGCGACAGCGGAAGCTCTTAATAATCACCTGAGAATAAACATGCTTAAAACGTCAACAAAAATGTTGGTGAGTTATAGGTTTAACCTATATATATCAAATCATAATAATAGACCACAAGATTTCATATTTCAATACACATCCCATACATAGAGATAAAAATCATTCATATGGTGAACACCTGGTAACCGACATTAACAAGATGCATATATAAGAATATCCCCATCATTCCGGGACACCCTTCGGATATGATAAAAATTTCGAAGTACTAAAGCATCCGGTACTTTGGATGGGGTTTGTTAGGCTCAATAGATCTATCTTTAGGATTCGCGTCAATTAGGGTGTCTGTTCCCTAATTCTTAGATTACCAGACTTAATAAAAAGGGGCATATTTGATTTCGATAATTCAACCATAGAATGTAGTTTCACGTACTTGTCTATTTTGTAAATCATTTATAAAACCTGCATGTATTCTCATCCCAAAAATATTAGATTTTAAAAGTGGGACTATAACTCACTTTCACAGATTTTTACTTCGTCGGGAAGTAAGACTTGGCCACTGGTTGATTCACGAACCTATAACAATATATACATATATATCAAAGTATGTTCAAAATATATTTACAACACTTTTAATATATTTTGATGTTTTAAGTTTATTAAGTCAGCTGTCCTCGTTAGTAACCTACAAATAGTTGTCCACAGTTAGATGTACAGAAATAAATCGATAAATATTATCTTGAATCAATCCACGACCCAGTGTATACGTATCTCAGTATTGATCACAACTCAAACTATATATATTTTGGAATCAACCTCAACCCTGTATAGCTATCTCTAACATTCACATATAGAGTGTATATGGTTGTTCCGAAATATATATAGATGTGTCGACATGATAGGTCGAAACATTGTATACGTGTCTATGGTATCTCAAGATTACATAATATACAATACAAGTTGATTAAGTTATGGTTGGAATAGATTTGTTACCAATTTTCACGTAGCTAAAGTGAGAAAAATTATCCAATCTTGTTTTACCCATAACTTCTTCATTTTAAATCCGTTTTGAGTGAATCAAATTGCTATGATTTCATATTGAACTCTATTTTATGAATCTAAACAGAAAAAGTATAGGTTTATTGTCGGAAAAATAAGTTACAAGTCGTTTTTGTAAAGGTACTCATTTCAGTCGAAAGAACGACGTCTAGATGACCATTTTAGAAAACATACTTCCACTTTGAGTTTAACCATAATTTTTGGATATAGTTTCATGTTCATAATAAAAATCATTTTCTCAAAATAAAAACTTTTAAATCAAAGTTTATCATAGTTTTTAATTAACTAACCCAAAACAGCCCGCGGTGTTACTACGACGGCGTAAATCCGGTTTTACGGTGTTTTTCGTGTTTCCAGGTTTTAAATCATTAAGTTAGCATATCATATAGATATAGAACATATGTTTAGTTGATTTTAAAAGTCAAGTTAGAAGGATTAACTTTTGTTTGCGAACAAGTTTAGAATTAACTAAACTATGTTCTAGTGATTACAAGTTTAAACCTTTGAATAAGATAGCTTTATATGTATGAATCAAATGATGTTATGAACATCATTACTACCTTAAGTTCCTTGGATAAACCTACTGGAAAATAGAAAAATGGATTTAGCTTCAACAGATCCTTGGATGGCTCGAAGTTCTTGAAGCAGAATCATGACACGAAAACAAGTTCAAGTAAGATCATCACTTGAAATAAGATTGTTATAGTTATAGAAATTGAACCAAAGTTTGAATATGATTATTACCTTGTATTAGAATGATAACCTACTGTAAGAAATAAAGATTTCTTGAGGTTGGATGATGTGACGACCCGGAAATTTCCGACCAAATTTAAACCTAACCTTTATATGTTTTCGACAAGATAAGAAGAATTTGTAATGTTGAATCTCAAAAAGTTTGGAACTACATTCATGTAATCAATTACCCTTTGACCGTGTTTGACGATTCACGAACAATTATGTGTATATAGATATGTATATATAATATATAATAACTGAAAACATTAACAAAGTATTTGATATATATGATACTTTACATGAACGTATTTGTTTCGATATATTTATCGACAGAATTAAGAGATAATATCAAATGATTGAATTATCAGATACATGATGATATGATTATGGGCCAATGTTATGAGGTCCACTGTGATTTAAGAAATCTATTATTTTTGACAATATTCGGAAAATGGTAAAGTGATCTATAAGTAAGAATGTGGAGTGTAAATAACTTAGATGTTGGATATCGACAAGTTAAGTAACTCGACATTTTTCATTAAGATGATTTCATACTTTTATTAACCCTTTGGACTTTATCTCATGCTTCACCAACATACTGTAATTTAAAAACTTGAAACCTATTATGAATATATATAATTCTACTTTTCTAAAATGTTTTATGATATAACGATTTAAATTAATATTAAATATATTTATACGCGTATTATACGTACATAGTTTTATACTTTTACTATACTTTAACTTTACCTTTACTTTACTTTTACTTTACTTTTACTTTACTTTAACTTTAATAATTCACTTTAATAATTCACTTTAATAATTTATACTTTAATAATTCACTTTAATAATTCATACTTTAATAATTCACTTTAATAATTCATACTTTAATAATTCACTTTAATAATTCATACTTTAATAATTCACTTTAATAATTCAAAAATCTATTATAAATAGAATTCAATAGGTTTCATTATTTCATAGAAACTTGAAAATATATTTCTCTAAACTCTCTCAATCGAATTACATATATATATTTACTTAGTATTATTTCAAGATATTATTAGTATACATAAAATACTACGACGGAGTTATATTCAGACGATTTCAAAATAAGTTTTCAAACGGGATAGAGCTAAGGAAATTATGGGTTATAGCTATGGAGGTTATGGGTATTGTTCGAGGGTATTGTTCGTGAGGTCAACCTAACGTTTATCATTTTCGTTGCGTCTACGTATTTTCCTGTAATATTGAATCACAATATTGATACGTGAGCATTCATATCTAATTTTTTTATATTCATAGTGTATCCCTGACTAGTGCTCGAGTATATATGATTATGCATGTTTGTATGCTTAGTTTCGTCATTAAATAGTTTATGATAAATCACGAATTTGATACATATGCTACTGAGATAAGGTATATGATATGCATGTCGTTAAAAAGCTAAAGAAAAATTAATAACTTTTCATTTAGAAATCGTGTGGGTTCGATGAACGGATTAAAAGATATGGCCAACTGAATTATTATTAATTTTAATATTATTATTAAAACTATTATTATAATTGTTATCAGTTGATGTTATTACTAAAATTATCTTTATTACTAAAAATTAATATTTTTATTGAAACTATCATTTTATTATTTGTATCATTATTATTATTATCAATATTATTTAGTCAAATAAATATGCGTACAAAGATATTTTTACCACACGTAATATAATTACATTAATAATACATACCACTATATTTTTATGATATCAAGTGAATTTTATAAATTTTATTACTTGAGATATATAAAAGTATATTTTTATCATATATGAATTTAAATATAAATTTTTATTTATTAATAAATGACTTGTATTATTTAGTATAATAAGATCTGATAAATATATTTAAATATATAAAACGACTATATATAAGTTATATAATAAACATGTATAGATTTTGGAAGTCATTTTGGGTCAAGTTGACTTTTGTTGACTTTTGCATGTCGGTCTCGAGCATTAGGATTGTGATACACTACGACTTGACCTAAATTGTTAGACAGATATTGACCAACATATAAATATATATACTTAATATAGGTTCGTGAATCCGAGACAAACCCTGCACTTGTTCAGTTCCGTCATATACATAATTGCTACGAAATACAGTATTGTGAGTTTCATTTGCTCCCTTTTTAATTGCTTTTGCAATATATATTTTTGGGCTGAGAATACATGCGTTGTTTTATAAATGTTTTACGAAATAGACACAAGTACTAAAACTAGTTCTATGTGGGTTTAAACCAGAAATATACCCTTAGCTTGGTAACATTAAACTACTTGTCTATGTACGGTAGGCGCGAATCCTAAAGATAGATCTATTGGGCCTGACAAACCCCATCCTGACTATGGGATGCTTTAGTACTTCGAGGTTATATTAAACACACCTGATCTAGTGTACTTCAGAGGGTAAAACATAAACATTAAGGCTTGTTACCGGGTGCCTACAACTTATAGAATACTTTTATACACTTGCGAGTGTACATATATTTATAAACAGAAATCTTGTGGTCTATTACTATTACGAAAATGATTGATTATGATAAACTAATGAACTCACTAACCTTTTGGTTGACACTTTAAAGCATGTTTATTCTCAGGTATTAAAGAAATCTTTCGCTATGCATTAGCTCATTTTAAGGATATTACTTGGAGTCATTCATGACATACTTTGAAAGACGTTGCATTCGAGTCGTTGAGTTCATCAAGATTAATATTAAGTCAATTATAGTTGGATGTAATATGAAATGGTATGCATACCGTCAATTTTAGATGTAAATAAAGTTTGTCTTTTAAAAATGAATGCAATGTTTGTAAAACGTATCATATAGAGGTCAAATACCTCGCGATGTAATCAACTATTGTGAATCGTTTATAATGTATATGAACGGTTCCTTTCAGTTGGTATCAGAGCGGTGGTCTTAGCGAACCAGGTCTTGCATTAGTGTGTCTAACTGATAGTTGTTAAGATGCATTAGTGAGTCTGGACTTCGACCGTGTCTGCATGTCAAAAGTTTTGCTTATCATTTTTAGTCGGAAATCATCTACTTACCATCCTTAGAAAATTACCTGCTTATCATTCTTAAGTCTAGACGCATTTTCCTACATTTATTGCATAATAATGTATAGACGAATTCTTATCTTAGCATATCTGTTACTGTGAACTTTGATTGACATCTTTCAAAGATTCCTCCATAATTTATGGGATTTTGGTATTATATATACATATGTAAATTATGTATTGAAGAATATCAAATCTAAATTCTACAATCTATTTCATACCAAAAATTCTTTCCCTGATCATACAAGATGGATCCCTCAACCAGTTCAAGTTCCTCGGATTCCGACAGCTATGCCGATATGGATTTTCACATGAGCTCCGAAAGCAGCGTGACCGAAATGGATCAACAAATTAGCCATCATCTATTTTAGATGAATTGGGGATGAGTTCGTAATCTACTTAACCATTGGAGACAAGAAGAAGGTGATCCCTTTCATCCACCACATTGCCCTCTTGGCAATGAACCTGAAGCATTTACCGGCGAACCTGTCCGAAACACCATTTTCTCTCTCATTTCCAGAGTATCTCGTCATGATTATATACTACACCAAATTCTAGATCTTATCTATCCGCTCGTCCGAACCGACAATCACCCCGGTGTAATAGAAGAAGTCAACGAGCTTCGCGCTCGGGTAGTGGCTTTGGAGAATATGGTGCAAAGGTTACAAACACCAGCAGCATAACCAGTACCACCATCAACAACATCAACAGTACCATTACCACCACCAACAACAACCGCTTTGCAAACCTCAAATTCACAATCTGTCCCACGAGCATCGACGTCATATGCCATGTAGATACCAAGGAATACCACAACGATGAATTATTGATTCATAACTTCATTGGGGAAACATTCTACGACGATTATGTAATTTCTAAAGTTTAGAAATTATCTATCCTAGCCTTAACCATAAATCAAATGAGTTTAATTTAATATTAACTCATTAAATCTATATTACATCTGAAGAAATATACACATATATATTTCCATAAAGACTGTAATAAAATTCTTTTGTACAAAATATTAATTGTGAAATTTTTTTTTTAACGGGTAGGTAATACCCGAGAGATACATAAATTCACAATTAATATGTTACATTCTTCGAATCTGATTCAGCAAATCATCCATTATACTCCCTACTTTCACAGCAATATACATTCTTTTATAGAAATCAAAACAACCATACTCATTCAAAATCTAATTACATATTCTGATTTTGAAATCTCAGAATTCGATTCAAGATATAACCGAAATCATCACTCTTAGATTTCTACATCTTTTAAAACTATACTTTGACTTCAAAACTGTCCTAGAACCTCATTTCTATTCATGAAACTCACAAAAATATTTGTATCATTCAAAATATTAGAACATCATATGTATATTAACAATTACAATATGTGTTCAAACACTTCGAAATTCTTAAAGACATGCGAGATGATGATCCAACCACACATTACCCACTGTCATGCACCTGAAAAGCTCTCGAAACTAAAGTTATAGTTTAACACGTATCCGTGTCAGATCCTTTGATATTTATTACCAAATATAATTTTTCAATCTCTTTCCAAAATACACAATTTTGTCATAGCTTCAACAAATCACCTTCATTTGTTTATACGAATAAACCTTATTATAACAATTACCCTTTCATCATTGTTACCGGGGAACCTTTCATATCTCGTCACATTAGCAGTAAACTTATCAACAACTTCATTAACCTTCGACTTAAGCCTCTCCGAAAAGCCACTATACTTATTCATTAAAACCCCATCATGTACTTACCTACATCCTGTAACAATAATTGTCACATCAACTACTGGGAATTAGCAATCAGTATTTTGAATTTCGCTACAATTTTACGTCAAAAGTTATATGTATACATATAACGTCTATCTCCTAGACTTACATACTTCGAATGTGAATTTTCTGAAAAACATCCCAAACTATGAACTAGTTCTCCGAAATTGAAAAAATGCTGATGAAGCAGCAAAAACTGTAAATGACTTTAACAGTCAAAAGTTTGATGATAAAGAATAGTATGGTGGTAAAGTTGAGAAAAAGAGAAGGTTTGAAACTGGAAAACGGATTGAGTAGACCATGAAGGAGGTTGTGGACAAATCACAAAGACTAATCCTGCCTTCAAAGGATCCAAATGATTCAGTGTCTACTGAAATCGTTAGCAAACACCTTACTTCTTATTCTAAACCTTCACAGACAAATCTTCTTCATCATCCATCTATGTTAAGAATTCTAAGATATCATCGTATCTTTTATTATAAATATCTTCGATATTCCTGAAGATATTTTCACAACTATTCTTATCCGAAATCTTCTATCTATTCGCAGCATCTGCGTTACAACATAAAAAGAAACTGTGTTAGTTTCTAAATTCTGAAGAAAAAAAAAATTCGAATTTAAAATAGGAATGTTTTTGAAGTAGTGTTGGGAACTGAAGCATGAGTTAGTATAATATAATGACACTTGATCAATGTGATTATATTACAGTAAGTCATACTGAGTTTCTAATGGAACGTGATGATTCACAGAACATACCGTCATCATGTACTATTTACACGACTCTTACATTCTACCCAATTTCCAAACATATTAAGAACATATCATCTTGATAGCTCTATATTTTCGAATATTCTGGTAATTTGCCAAATCATGATCGTGCCATTACGATTTTCTTCTTGGAACATTAACTATGTTCATCCAAAAATTCATATCTACAAATTCTGGACCATTATCCGCTTGACTTAAGGTCGGGAAGAGAAAACGAAAGCACGAAGCTCCGAAATATAATGGAGAATATAAAGCCCGATAACAACCCCAAAATTATAAACCTTGTATATCAATGCGTATAGTAATATAAAGATACGGGAGAATGAAAAACACAATAACCCCAAGGTAATGGTAGAAGAAAATAACTTCCTCCGGTGGTAGATGAAAAAGAAGAATGACAGATATGAAAGTTAAGAGTATATCAAGAATCAATACTGGATGAAGCATATTAACGAATGCTTTAAAGTATGAATTTGGGAGAAAGACTAGAAGGTGTGAGGTGTGGAAATAAAGAAATGAAGGGGGTGGATTTATAGTAAAATATCAGACAGAGAAATCGAGACAGATTATCGCATTTAATCAAATAAGATCATGATTTCCTTAATCGCCGAAGAACCAAATCTTATAGCAAAGATTTTCCTTAAATTCCATGAATTCCGGAAATCAATCATAACTACGTCATCGGTTAAAACAAATATACGTTTACTCATTTCACTCTCTTGCGATAGCTTCACTTATACTATTCGCGTAATCAAATTGTTTTATCTATATTACTCAATGATGATAAAACTCTATTTATCAACTCATATTCGTCATGAAAACGTTTTTAAAGTTAGCCATGATGACCTCGATCAAATTTCGGGATGAAATTTCTTTAACGGGTAGGTACTGTGACGACCCGGAAATTTCCGACCAAATTTAAACCTAACCTTTATATGTTTTCGACAAGATAAGCAGAATTTGTAATGTTGAATCTCAAAAAGTTTGGAACTACATTCATGTAATCAATTACCCTTTGACCGTGTTTGACGATTCACGAACAATTATGTGTATATAGATATGTATATATAATATATAATAACTGAAAACATTAACAAAGTATTTGATATATATGATACTTTACATGAACGTATTTGTTTCGATATATTTATCGACAGAATTAAGAGATAATATCAAATGATTGAATTATCAGATACATGATGATATGATTATGGGCCAATGTTATGAGGTCCACTGTGATTTAAGAAATCTATTCTTTTTGACAATATTCAGAAAATGGTAAAGTGATCTATAAGTAAGAATGTGGAGTGTAAATAACTTAGATGTTGGATATTGACAAGTTAAGTAACTCGACATTTTTCATTAAGATGATTTCATACTTTTATTAACCCTTTGGACTTTATCTCATGCTTCACCAACATACTGTAATTTAAAAACTTGAAACCTATTATGAATATATATAATTCTACTTTTCTAAAATGTTTTATGATATAACGATTTAAATTAATATTAAATATATTTATACGCGTATTATACGTACATAGTTTTATACTTTTACTATACTTTAACTTTACCTTTACTTTACTTTTACTTTACTTTTACTCTACTTTAACTTTAATAATTCACTTTAATAATTCACTTTAATTATTCATACTTTAATAATTCACTTTAATAATTCATACTTTAATAATTCACTTTAATAATTCATACTTTAATAATTCACTTTAATAATTCATACTTTAATAATTCACTTTAATAATTCAAAAATCTATTATAAATAGAATTCAATAGGTTTCATTATTTCATAGAAACTTGAAAATATATTTCTCTAAACTCTCTCAATCGAATTACATATATATATTTACTTAGTATTATTTCAAGATATTATTAGTATACATAAAATACTACGACGGAGTTATATTCAGACGATTTCAAAATAAGTTTTCAAACGGGATAGAGCTAAGGAAATTATGGGTTATAGCTATGGAGGTTATGGGTATTGTTCGAGGGTATTGTTCGTGAGGTCAACCTAACGTTTATCATTTTCGTTGCGTCTACGTACTTTCCTGTAATATTGAATCACAATATTGATACGTGAGCATTCATATCTAATTTTTTTATATTCATAGTGTATCCCTGACTAGTGCTCGAGTATATATGATTATGCATGTTTGTATGCTTAGTTTCGTCATTAAATAGTTTATGATAAATCACGAATTTGATACATATGCTACTGAGATAAGGTATATGATATGCATGTCGTTAAAAAGCTAAAGAAAAATTAATAACTTTTCATTTAGAAATCGTGTGGGTTCGATGAACGGATTAAAAGATATGGCCAACTGAATTATTATTAATTTTAATATTATTATTAAAACTATTATTATAATTGTTATCAGTTGATGTTATTACTAAAATTATCTTTATTACTAAAAATTAATATTTTTATTGAAACTATCATTTTATTATTTGTATCATTATTATTATTATCAATATTATTTAGTCAAATAAATATGCGTACAAAGATATTTTTACCACACGTAATTTAATTACATTAATAATACATACCACTATATTTTTATGATATCAAGTGAATTTTATAAATTTTATTACTTGAGATATATAAAAGTATATTTTTATCATATATGAATTTAAATATAAATTTTTATTTATTAATAAATGACTTGTATTATTTAGTATAATAAGATCTGATAAATATATTTAAATATATAAAACGACTATATATAAGTTATATAATAAACATGTATAGATTTTGGAAGTCATTTTGGGTCAAGTTGACTTTTGTTGACTTTTGCATGTCGGTCTCGAGCATTAGGATTGTGATACACTACGACTTGACCTAAATTGTTAGACAGATATTGACCAACATATAAATATATATACTTAATATAGGTTCGTGAATCCGAGACAAACCCTGCACTTGTTCAGTTCTGTCATATACATAATTGCTACGAAATACAGTATTGTGAGTTTCATTTGCTCCCTTTTTAATTGCTTTTGCAATATATATTTTTGGGCTGAGAATACATGCGTTGTTTTATAAATGTTTTACGAAATAGACACAAGTACTAAAACTAGTTCTATGTGGGTTTAAACCAGAAATATACCCTTAGCTTGGTAACATTAAACTACTTGTCTATGTACGGTAGGCGCGAATCCTAAAGATAGATCTATTGGGCCTGACAAACCCCATCCTGACTATGGGATGCTTTAGTACTTCGAGGTTATATTAAACACACCTGATCTAGTGTACTTCAGAGGGTAAAACATGAACGTTAAGGCTTGTTACCGGGTGCCTACAACTTATAGAATACTTTTATACACTTGCGAGTGTACATATATTTATAAACAGAAATCTTGTGGTCTATTACTATTACGAAAATGATTGATTATGATAAACTAATGAACTCACCAACCTTTTGGTTGACACTTTAAAGCATGTTTATTCTCAGGTATTAAAGAAATCTTCCGCTATGCATTAGCTCATTTTAAGGATATTACTTGGAGTCATTCATGACATACTTTGAAAGACGTTGCATTCGAGTCATTGAGTTCATCAAGATTAATATTAAGTCAATTATAGTTGGATGTAATATGAAATGGTATGCATACTGTCAATTTTAGATGTAAATAAAGTTTGTCTTTTAAAAACGAATGCAATGTTTGTAAAACGTATCATATAGAGGTCAAATACCTCGCAATGTAATCAACTATTGTGAATCGTTTATAATGTATATGAACGGGTCCTTTCAGATGATCACCTTACAAGATTGGAAGTGAGCTAGCAAACTTGAAAGTATTATTGATTTTATGAAACTAGAACTTTTGGAATTTATAAAGAACACTTAGAACTTGAAGATAGAACTTGAGAGAGATCAATTAGATGAAGAAAATTGAAGAATGAAAGTGTTTGTAGGTGTTTTTGGTCGTTGGTGTATGGATTAGATATAAAGGATATGTAATTTTGTTTTCATGTAAATAAGTCATGAATGATTACTCATATTTTTGTAATTTTATGAGATATTTCATGCTAGTTGCCAAATGATGGTTCCCACATGTGTTAGGTGACTCACATGGGCTGCTAAGAGCTGATCATTGGAGTGTATATACCAATAGTACATACATCTAAAAGCTGTGTATTGTACGAGTACGAATACGGGTGCATACGAGTAGAATTGTTGATGAAACTGAACGAGGATGTAATTGTAAGCATTTTTGTTAAGTAGAAGTATTTTGATAAGTGTATTGAAGTCTTTCAAAAGTGTATAAATACATATTAAAACACTACATGTATATACATTTTAACGAGTCGTTAAGTCATCGTTAGTCGTTACATGTAAGTGTTGTTTTGAAACCTTTAGGTTAACGATCTTGTTAAATGTTGTTAACCCAATGTTTATAATATCAAATGAGATTTTAAATTATTATATTATCATGATATTATCATGTATGAATATCTCTTAATATGATATATATACATTAAATGTCTTTACAACGATAATCGTTACATATATGTCTCGTTTAAAAATCATTAAGTTAGTAGTCTTGTTTTTACATATGTAGTTCATTGTTAATATACTTAATGATATGTTTACTTATCGTAGTATCATGTTAACTATATATATATATCCATATATATGTCATCATATAGTTTTTACAAGTTTTAACGTTCGTGAATCACCGGTCAACTTGGGTGGTCAATTGTCTATATGAAACATATTTCAATTAATCAAGTCTTAACAAGTTTGATTGCTTAACATGTTGGAAACATTTAATCATGTAAATATCAATCTCAATTAATATATATATACATGGAAAAGTTCGGGTCACTACAGTACCTTCCCGTTAAATAAATTTCGTCCCGAAATTTTAAGCTGTTGAAGGTATTGACGAATCTTCTGGAAATAGATGCGGGTATTTCTTCTTCATCTGATCTTCACACTCCCAGGTGAACTCGGGTCCTCTACGAGCATTCCATCAAACCTTAACAATTGGTATCTTGTTTTGCTTAAGTCTTTTAACCTCACGATCCATTATTTCGACGGGTTCTTCGATGAATTGAAGTTTCTCGTTGATTTGGATTTCATCTAACGGAATAGTGATATCTTCTTTAGCAAAACATTTCTTCAAATTCGAGACGTGGAAAGTGTTATGTACAGCCGCGAGTTGTTGAGGTAACTCAAGTCGATAAGCTACTGGTCTGACACGATCAATAATCTTGAATGGTCCAATATACCTTGGATTTAATTTCCCTCGTTTACCAATTCGAACAACGCCTTTCCAAGGTGCAACTTTAAGCATGACCATCTCTCCAATTTCAAATTCTATATCTTTTCTTTTAATGTCAGCGTAGCTCTTTTGTCGACTTTGGGCGGTTTTCAACCGTTGTTGAATTTGGATGATCTTCTCAGTAGTTTCTTGTATAATCTCCGGACCCGTAATCTGTCTATCCCCCACTTCACTCCAACAAATCGGAGACCTGCACTTTCTACCATAAAGTGCTTCAAACGGCGCCATCTCAATGCTTGAATGGTAGCTGTTGTTGTAGGAAAATTCTGCTAACGGTAGATGTCGATCCCAACTGTTTCCGAAATCAATAACACATGCTCGTAGCATGTCTTCAAGCGTTTGTATCGTCCTTTCACTCTGCCCATCAGTTTGTGGATGATAGGCAGTACTCATGTCTAGACGAGTTCCTAATGCTTGCTGTAATGTCTGCCAGAATCTTGAAATTAATCTGCCATCCCTATCAGAGATAATAGAGATTGGTATTCCATGTCTGGAGACGACTTCCTTCAAATACAGTCGTGCTAACTTCTCCATCTTGTCATCTTTTCTTATTGGCAGGAAGTGTGCTGATTTGGTGAGACGATCAACTATTACCCAAATAGTATCAAAACCACTTGCAGTCCTTGGTAATTTAGTGATGAAATCCATGGTAATGTTTTCCCATTTCCATTATGGGATTTCGGGTTGTTGAAGTAGACCTGATGGTTTCTGATGCTCAGCTTTGACCTTAGAACACGTCAAACATTCTCCTACGTATTTAGCAACATCGGCTTTCATACCCGGCCACCAAAAATGTTTCTTGAGATCCTTGTACATCTTCCCCGTTCCAGGATGTATTGAGTATCTGGTTTTATGAGCTTCTCTAAGTACCATTTCTCTCATATCTCCAAATTTTGGTACCCAAATCCTTTCAGCCCTATACCGGGTTCCATCTTCCCGAATATTAAGATGCTTCTCCGATCCTTTGGGTATTTCATCCTTTAAATTTCCCTCTTTTAAAACTCCTTGTTGCGCCTCCTTTATTTGAGTAGTAAGGTTATTATGAATCATTATATTCATAGATTTTACTCGAATGGGTTCTCTGTCCTTCCTGCTCAAGGCATCGGCTACCACATTTGCCTTCCCCGGGTGGTAACGAATCTCAAAGTCGTAATCATTCAATAATTCAATCCACCTACGCTGCCTCATATTCAGTTGTTTCTGATTAAATATGTGTTGAAGACTTTTGTGGTCGGTATATATAATACTTTTGACCCCATATAAGTAGTGCCTCCAAGTCTTTAATGCAAAAACAACCGCGCCTAATTCCAAATCATGCGTCGTATAATTTTGTTCGTGAATCTTCAATTGTCTAGACGCATAAGCAATCACCTTCGTTCGTTGCATTAATACACAACCGAGACCTTGCTTTGATGCGTCACAATAAATCACAAAATCATCATTCCCTTCAGGCAATGACAATATAGGTGCCGTAGTTAGCTTTTTCTTCAATAACTGAAACGCTTTCTCTTGTTCATCATTCCATTCAAATTTCCTCCCTTTATGCGTTAATGCAGTCAAGGGTTTTGCCATTCTGGAAAAGTCATGGATGAACCTTCTGTAGTAACCAGCTAGTCCTAAAAACTGGCGTATGTGTTTCGGAGTTTTCGGGGTTTCCCACTTTTCAACAGTTTCTATCTTTGTCGGATCCACCTTAATACCTTCTTTGTTCACTATGTGACCGAGAAATTGAACTTCTTCCAACCAAAATGCACACTTTGAAAACTTAGCGTACAATTCTTCCTTCCTCAATACTTCTAACACCTTTCTCAAATGTTCACCGTGTTCTTGGTCATTCTTTGAGTAAATAAGTATGTCATCAATGAAAACAATGACAAACTTGTCAAGGTATGGTCCACACACTCGGTTCATAAGGTCCATGAACACAGCTGGTGCATTAGTTAAACCAAACGGCATGACCATAAACTCGTAATGACCGTAACGTGTTCTGAAAGCAGTCTTTGGAATATCATCTTCTTTCACCCGCATTTGATGATACCCGGAACGTAAGTCAATCTTTGAATAAACAGACGAGCCTTGTAGTTGATCAAATAAGTCGTCGATTCTCGGTAGTGGGTAGCGGTTCTTGATGGTAAGTTTGTTCAACTCTCGGTAGTCGATACACAACCTGAATGTACCATCTTTCTTCTTGACAAACAAAACAGGAGCTCCCCACGGTGATGTGCTTGGTTGAATGAAACCACGCTCTAAAAGTTCTTGTAATTGGCTTTGCAGTTCTTTCATCTCGCTGGGTGCGAGTCTGTAAGGAGCACGAGCTATTGGTGCAGATCCTGGTACAAGATCTATTTGAAATTCAACGGATCGATGTGGGGGTAATCCCGGTAATTCTTTCGGAAATACATCGGGAAATTCTTTTGCAATGGGAACATCATTGATGCTCTTTTCTTCAGTTTGTACTTTCTCGACGTGTGCTAGAACAGCATAGCAACCTTTTCTTATTAGTTTTTGTGCCTTCAAATTACTAATAAGATGTAGCTTCGTTTTGCCCTTTTCTCCGTACACCATTAAGGGTTTTCCTTTTTCTCGTATAATGCGAATTGCATTTTTGTAACAAACGATCTCTGCTTTCACTTCTATCAACCAGTCCATACCGATTATCACATCAAAACTCCCTAACTCTACCGGTATCAAATCAATCTTAAATGTTTCGCTAACCAGTTTAATTTCTCGATTCCGACATATATTATCTGCTGAAATTAATTTACCATTTGCTAATTCGAGTAAAAATTTACTATCCAAAGGCGTCAATGGACAACTTAATTTATCACAAAAATCTCTACTCATATAGCTTCTATCCGCACCCGAATCAAATAAAACGTAAGCAGATTTATTGTCAATAAGAAACGTACCCGTAACAAGCTCCGGGTCTTCCTGTGCCTCTGCCGCATTAATATTGAAAACTCTTCCGCGGCCTTGTCCATTCGTGTTTTCCTGGTTCGAGCAATTTCTAATAACGTGGCCCGGTTTTCCACATTTATAACAAACTACATTGGCATAACTTGCTCCGACACTACTTGCTCCGCCATTACTCGTTTCGACACCATTTGTTCCTTTCGTTCTATTAACCCCTGGTCCGTAGACCTCACACTTCGCCGCGCTATGACCATTTCTTTTACACTTGTTGCAAAATTTGGTGCAGAACCCTGAGTGATACTTTTCACACCTTTGGCATAGCTGCTTCTGATTGTTGTTGTTGTTGCGGTTATTATTGTTGTTGGGATGATTGCTGCTGTTGTTGTTGTTGTTGTTGTTGTTGTTGTTGTTGGGCCGTTTGTTGTAGTTGCGATTGATGTTGCGATTGTTGGGATAATTGTTGCGATTATTGTTGTAATTGCTGTTGTTGTTGTATTGGTGATTCTTATCACCGTTTTCCTCCCACTTTCTTTTGACTTGCTTCACATTGGCCTCTTCAGCAGTCTGTTCTTTAATTCTTTCTTCAATCTGGTTCACTAGTTTGTGAGCCATTCTACATGCCTGTTGTATGGAGGCGGGCTCGTGTGAACTTATATCTTCTTGGATTCTTTCCGGTAATCCTTTCACAAACGCGTCGATCTTCTCTTCCTCATCTTCGAATGCTCCCGGACACAATAGGCACAATTCTCTGAATCGTCTTTCGTACATGGTAATATCAAATCCTTGGGTTCGTAACCCTCTAAGTTCTGTCTTGAGCTTATTGACCTCGGTTCTGGGACGGTACTTCTCGTTCATCAAGTGCTTGAATGCTGACCACGGTAGTGCGTACGCATCGTCTTGTCCCACTTGCTCTAGATAGGTATTCCACCATGTTAACGCAGAACCTGTGAAGGTATGCGTAGCGTACTTCACTTTGTTCTCTTCAGTACACTTACTTATGGCAAACACCGATTCGACCTTCTCGGTCCACCGTTTCAATCCGATCGGTCCTTCGGTTCCATCAAATTCCAAAGGTTTGCAGGCAGTGAATTCTTTGTAGGTGCATCCTACACGATTTCCTGTACTGCTAGATCCAAGGTTATTGTTGGTATGTAGCGCAGCCTGTACTGCGGTTATGTTTGAAGCTAGAAAAGTACGGAATTCCTCTTCATTCATATTCACGGTGTGTCGAGTAGTCAGTGCCATTTCCTTCAAAATAGTCAAATGGAACAAGTTAATCATACAGAATATTAAGAGTAGTTAATAGTATTTCGTAGCATAATATGAACTCATTTATAAAAGCTTTTTCTTCATATTAGCGTTTTATAAGTTTAAATTCGGGTAGTACCTACCTATTAAGTTCATACTTAGTAGCTAATATACAATTCAACTACTACAATTCTATATGAAAAACTGATTATAATAATATTTCGCGTTCAAACTTTTACACAATATTTTACAAACTTACAATACCGCTTATTTTACATATAGCATGAAATATAGCACACAATAAATTTGATACAAGATGGTTGTGAAGATAATTCTAGCTAGTATACAAGTCGTTCAGCAAAGGCAATAAAGACACGTAATTCATACGTCCAGAAACAAGTCATGCATTCTGGTTTTACTAGGATTACTTCCCATCCTTGGTCTTGTGGAACATAACCGTTATGGCCGTTGATAAGACAGCGTGTTGTAACGTCGTCAAAGGGATGAGGGTTACGTAATGTCCAACAGTCCCGTAACAATCTAAAAACCTCATTTCTTACCCCAATTACCGACTTCGTCACTTGTGGGAACGTTTTGTTTAATAGTTGTAGCCCGATGTTCTTGTTCTCACTTTGGTGAGAAGCGAACATTACTAATCCGTAAGCATAACATGCTTCTTTATGTTGCATGTTAGCCGCTTTTTCTAAATCACGAAGTCCAATATTCGGATATATTGAGTCAAAATAATTTCTTAACCCATTGCGTAAAATAGCATTTGGGTTCCCCGCAATATATGCGTCAAAGTAAACACATCGTAACTTATGGATTTCCCAATGTGATATCCCCCATGTTTCGAACGAAAGTCTTTTATAAACCAAGGCATTCTTGGAACGTTCTTCGAATGTCTTACAAACTGATCTCGCCTTAAATAGTTGTGCCGAAGAATTCTGACCGACTCTAGACAAGATTTCATCAATCATGTCTCCGGGTAGGTCTCTTAAAATATTAGGTTGTCTATCCATTTTGTGTTTTTATACTGTAAAATAGACAAGAGTTAGATTCATAAAAAAAAATACTTATTAATACAAGCAATTTTTACATATATCATAAAGCATAAGCACACTATATTACATATATTACGCCACACGAATACAACTATCTTATTCCGACTCGCTTGTTTCTTCTTTTTCGGTTTTGGTTCGTTTTGCCAAGTTTCTAGGGATATATGATGTTCCCCTAATACGAGCCGTCGTTTTCCACATTGGTTTAGAAAAACCTGGTGGTTTAGAGGTTCCCGGGTCATTGTTACAACTTAAGGACTTCGGGGGTTGACGATACATATAAAGTTCATCGGGGTTGGAATTAGATTTCTCTATTTTTATGCCCTTTCCCTTATTATTTTCTTTTGCCTTTTTAAATTTAGTTGGGGTAATTTCTATAACATCATCGGAATTCTCGTCGGAATCCGATTCATCGGAGAATTGGTAATCCTCCCAATATTTTGCTTCCTTGGCGGAAACACCATTGACCATAATTAACCTTGGTCGGTTGGTTGAGGATTTTCTTTTACTTAACCATTTTATTATTTCCCCCACCGGTTCTATTTTTTCATCCGGTTCCGATTCTTCTTCCGGTTCCGATTCTTCTTCCGGTTCCGACTCTTCTTCCGGTTCCTCTTCGGGAACTTGTGAATCAGTCCACGAATCATTCCAATTTACATTTGACTCTTCATTATTATTAGGTGAGTCAATGAGACTTGTTCTAGAGGTAGACATCTATCACATAATATCAAACGCGTTAAGAGATTAATATATCACATAATATTCACATGTTAAAAATATATAGTTTCCAACAAAATTTGTTAAGTAATCATTTTTCAAGTAAACACGGTCGAAGTCCAGACTCACTAATGCATCCTAACAAACTCGATAAGACACACTAATGCAAAATTCTGGTTCTCTAAGACCAACGCTCGGATACCAACTGAAATGTCCCGTTCTTATTGATTAAAAACATTCCATATTAATTGATTTCGTTGCGAGGTTTTGACCTCTATATGAGACGTTTTTCAAAGACTGCATTCATTTTAAAACAAACCATAACCTTTATTTCATCAATAAAGGTTTAAAAAGCTTTATGTAGATTATCAAATAATGATAATCTAAAATATCCTGTTTACACACGACCATTACATAATGGTTTACAATACAAATATGTTACAACAAAATAAGTTTCTTGAATGCAGTTTTTACACAATATCATACAAGCATGGACTCCAAATCTCGTCCTTTTTTAAGTATACGACAGCGGAAGCTCTTAATAATCACCTGAGAATAAACATGCTTAAAACGTCAACAAAAATGTTGGTGAGTTATAGGTTTAACCTATATATATCAAATCATAATAATAGACCACAAGATTTCATATTTCAATACACATCCCATACATAGAGATAAAAATCATTCATATGGTGAACACCTGGTAACCGACATTAACAAGATGCATATATAAGAATATCCCCATCATTCCGGGACACCCTTCGGATATGATATAAATTTCGAAGTACTAAAGCATCCGGTACTTTGGATGGGGTTTGTTAGGCCCAATAGATCTATCTTTAGGATTCGCGTCAATTAGGGTGTCTGTTCCCTAATTCTTAGATTACCAGACTTAATAAAAAGGGGCATATTCGATTTCGATAATTCAACCATAGAATGTAGTTTCACGTACAAGTGTCTATTTTGTAAATCATTTATAAAACCTGCATGTATTCTCATCCCAAAAATATTAGATTTTAAAAGTGGGACTATAACTCACTTTCACATATTTTTACTTCGTCGGGAAGTAAGACTTGGCCACTGGTTGATTCACGAACCTATAACAATATATACATATATATCAAAGTATGTTCAAAATATATTTACAACACTTTTAATATATTTTGATGTTTTAAGTTTATTAAGTCAGCTGTCCTCGTTAGTAACCTACAACTAGTTGTCCACAGTTAGATGTACAGAAATAAATCGATAAATATTATCTTGAATCAATCCACGACCCAGTGTATAAGTATCTCAGTATTGATCACAACTCAAACTATATATATTTTGGAATCAACCTCAACCCTGTATAGCTAACTCCAACATTCACATATAGAGTGTATATGGTTGTTCCGAAATATATATAGATGTGTCGACATGATAGGTCGAAACATTGTATACGTGTCTATGGTATCTCAAGATTACATAATATACAATACAAGTTGATTAAGTTATGGTTGGAATAGATTTGTTACCAATTTTCACGTAGCTAAAATGAGAAAAATTATCCAATCTTGTTTTACCCATAACTTCTTCATTTTAAATCCGTTTTGAGTGAATCAAATTGCTATGGTTTCATATTGAACTCTATTTTATGAATCTAAACAGAAAAAGTATAGGTTTATAGTCGGAAAAATAAGTTACAAGTCGTTTTTGTAAAGGTACTCATTTCAGTCGAAAGAACGACGTCTAGATGACCATTTTAGAAAACATACTTCCACTTTGAGTTTAACCATAATATTTGGATATAGTTTCATGTTCATAATAAAAATCATTTTCTTAGAATAAAAACTTTTAAATCAAAGTTTATCATAGTTTTTAATTAACTAACCCAAAACAGCCCGCGGTGTTACTACGACGGCGTAAATCCGGTTTTACGGTGTTTTACGTGTTTCCAGGTTTTAAATCATTAAGTTAGCATATCATATAGATATAGAACATGTGTTTAGTTGATTTTAAAAGTCAAGTTATAAGGATTAACTTTTATTTGCGAACAAGTTTAGAATTAACTAAACTATGTTCTAGTGATTACAAGTTTAAAACTTCGAATAAGATAGCTTTATATGTATGAATCGAATGATGTTATGAATATCATTACTACCTCAAGTTCCTTGGATAAACCTACTGGAAATGAGAAAAATAGATCTAGCTTCAAAGGATCCTTGGATGGCTTAAAAGTTCTTGAAGCAGAATCATGACACGAAAACAATTTCAAGTAAGATTTCCACTCGAAATAAGATTGTTATAGTTATAGAAATTGAATTAAAGTTTAAATATGATTATTACCTTGTATTATAAAGATAACCTACTGTAAGTAACAAAGGTTTCTTGATCTTGGATGATTACTTGGAATGGATTTAGAAAACTTGGAAGTAAACTTTCAATCTTGGAAGTATTCTTGATTTTATGAAACTAGAACTTTTGGAATTTATGAAGAACACTTAGAACTTGAAGATAGAACTTGAGAGAGATCAATTAGATGAAGAAAATTGAAGAATGAAAGTATTTGTAGGTGTTTTTGGTCGTTGGTGTATGGATTAGATATAAAGGATATGTAATTTTGTTTTCATGTAAATAAGTCATGAATGATTACTCATATTTTTGTAATTTTATGAGATATTTCATGCTAGTTGCCAAATGATGGTTCCCACATGTGTTAGGTGAATCACATGGGCTACTAAGAGCTGATCATTGGAGTGTATATACCAATAGTACATACATCTAAAAGCTGTGTATTGTACGAGTACGAATACGGGTGCATACGAGTAGAATTGTTGATGAAACTGAACGAGGATGTAATTGTAAGCATTTTCTAGTGATTACAAGTTTAAACCTTTGAATAAGATAGCTTTATATGTATGAATCGAATGATGTTATGAACATCATTACTACATTAAGTTCCTTGGATAAACCTACTGGAAAAGAGAAAAATGGATTTAGCTTCAACAGATCCTTGGATGGCTCGAAGTTCTTGAAGCAGAATCATGACACGAAAACAAGTTCAAGTAAGATCATCACTTGAAATAAGATTGTTATAGTTATAGAAATTGAACCAAAGTTTGAATATGATTATTACCTTGTATTAGAATGATAACCTACTGTAAGAAACAAAGATTTCTTGAGGTTGGATGATCACCTTACAAGATTGGAAGTGAGCTAGCAAACTTGAAAGTATTATTGATTTTATGAAACTAGAACTTTTGGAATTTATAAAGAACACTTAGAACTTGAAGATAGAACTTGAGAGAGATCAATTAGATGAAGAAAATTGAAGAATGAAAGTGTTTGTAGGTGTTTTTGGTCGTTGGTGTATGGATTAGATATAAAGGATATGTAATTTTGTTTTCATGTAAATAAGTCATGAATGATTACTCATATTTTTGTAATTTTATGAGATATTTCATGCTAGTTGCCAAATGATGGTTCTCACATGTGTTAGGTGAATCACATGGGCTACTAAGAGCTGATCATTGGAGTGTATATACCAATAGTACATACATCTAAAAGCTGTGTATTGTACGAGTACGAATACGGGTGCATACGAGTAGAATTGTTGATGAAACTGAACGAGGATGTAATTGTAAGCATTTTTGTTAAGTAGAAGTATTTTGATAGGTGTATTGAAGTCTTTCAAAAGTGTATAAATACATATTAAAACACTACATGTATATACATTTTAACTGAGTCGTTAAGTCATCGTTAGTCGTTACATGTAAGTGTTGTTTTGAAACCTTTAGGTTAACGATCTTGTTAAATGTTGTTAACCCAATGTTTATAATATCAAATGAGATTTTAAATTATTATATTATCATGATATTATCATGTATGAATATCTCTTAATATGATATATATACATTAAATGTCTTTACAACGATAATCGTTACATATATGTCTCGTTTAAAAATCATTAAGTTAGTAGTCTTGTTTTTACATATGTAGTTCATTGTTAATATACTTAATGATATGTTTACTTATCGTAGTATCATGTTAACTATATATATATCCATATATATGTCATCATATAGTTTTTACAAGTTTTAACGTTCGTGAATCACCGGTCAACTTGGGTGGTCAATTGTCTATATGAAACATATTTCAATTAATCAAGTCTTAACAAGTTTGATTGCTTAACATGTTGGAAACATTTAATCATATAAATATCAATCTCAATTAATATATATATACATGGAAAAGTTCGGGTCACTACAAAAACTTTGTATACATGTCCCGATATTTAAAGTGCGTAAAATAAATAACAGAAATTAAATAACGATAAATAAAATTGCGAGAATTTAAATTGCGATAAATAAATTGCGATAAATAGAATGTAATACGGAATTAACAGTTAGCTAGGAACAGTTAGCTAGGAATAGTTAGCGTGGATTCTTAACAAAATTTCTCATAATTAATTTGTTTGCTTCTAACAAATTTTATTTTATCCAGTGTTTTCTTCATTATGCTACTTGTTGGATTCTGATAAGTCAAAATCCAATTATGAAATTGAATGAAAATGATTATTCTGTGGTGAACAGATACGTATATCTGTAGATGTAAGTGGAATAGTAAATGATCGTTGAATCAGATTCGAAGAAAATACAGTGTAACTTATTAATGTGAAATCTAAATATTCCTCTGGTATTACCTACCCGTTAAAATATTTTCACCATTAACAGTTTGTACAAAAGAATTTTTAATTACAATCTTTATGAAAACATATATTCATATATATTTTCTTTAGATGTAATCATGGATTTAATGAGTTAATATGATATTAATCTCGTTTGCTTTTTGGTTTGAGCTAGAATAAATAATCTCTAAGACTTCAGAGATTACATAATCGCCATGAAGAATGAAGATAATTGATGTAGAACGTCATGTAGAATGGTGATTATACTCGAGGTACAGAATAAGATGTTTGAGACATGTGATGTTGAAACTTGAGTTGTTGGTGGTACTGTTGGGGCCGGTGATGTTGCTAAAGCTGGTAAGTGTAACGACCCGGATTTTTCTGCTAATATATATAAGATTAATATTTACATAATTAAATGTTTCCAACATGTTAAGCAATCCAACTTGTTAAGACTTGTCTATTTGAAATGAATTTCATACAAACGTTTGGCCACCCAGTTTGTCTGACGATTCACGAATGTCATAACGTGTAAAAATTATTTAATGGAATATATATATGGATATATATATATATATATATTTATAAATTGTTAAAATGATATTTAAGTATTTCATTAAGTATATTAACAATTGGTTATATATATCAAATGAGACTACTAACTTAAAGACTTCGAAACAATATACATATATGTAATGTTTTTCGACGTCTTAAACCCTAATTTAAACTAAATGTATATGTATTGTATTAAGATGTATTAATACACTTTTGAAAGACTTAAATACATATATCAACATAATTATACTCAACAAAGATAGCTATACTCATAATCTCATTCAACTCTATCAAGAATTCTACTCGTATTTATTCGATATTTATACCCGTATCATACCCAGCTTCTAAACATATTTACTATTGGTATATACATACCAAATAATTGATCTTAGCAGCCCTCAATCAGTTGTTAGACATCTATAAATATGATGGAGACTTGTGGGAACCATCCTTTGTCATTAACCATGACTTATTTGTAACAAAACAAAACTATACATATCATATATCTATATCTATATTCACATGTGTATATATACACATCTCATTTCATTTACATCTTCATTTTAACTCACTCTTAAACACATACTCAAAGTATTCATCAACCTTTCATCATATATCTCATAAACCACTTCAAGAACAAGCTTAAAACATCATAACAAGAATCATTCAAGAACATATCAAGATAACCTTCCAACATGAAGAAGTTTACTTCCAATCTTTCAAGCTAACTCAACAACTCTTTAGAATCACTAATTCTACTTTATTTCCAGTAGCTTTTCATCTTATAATCAAGGTAAGAATTAAATATAAGCTTTAGTCCAATTTATATACTTATAACTATCTTATTTCAAGATAGAATTCTTATTCAAACTTTTGTTCATTTCATGATTTTACTTCAAGAATTCCAAGCCATCAAGGGTTTCTTTGAACTCAAGATATTCTCCTTATTTTTCCAGAAACTTTGTTCATTTGATTTGAGGTAGTAGCCTTATTCATAATCTTATTCGATTCATATTCACATAGCTATCTTATTTTGAGTTATAACTAATAACAACAAGAACATACTTTAGATTATTTCTAAACTTGTTTGTAAATAAACTTAATCCTTCTAACTTGACTTTTAAAATACTTCAACACATGTATTATGATAGTATGTCAAGCTAACATAAGGATATAAAACTTGTAAACACGAAGAACACCTTAAAATCGAATATACGCCGCCTTAGTCGAACGAGGGCTGTTTTGGGTTTAATTTTAAAAACCTATCTTAAACTTTGAATTAAAAGATTTACTTCGGTGAAAAATCTTATTTTATATGGATATGAAATATATCCAAAATCCATGGTTAAACTCTAAGTGGAAGTATGTTTTTCAAAAGGGTCATCAAGATGTCGTTCTTACGACAGATATGACTATCTTCTCTTATTTGACACCTAAGCTGTATTTTCGACTATAAACCTATACTTTTTCTGTTAAGATTAATAATGTTGAGTTCGATACGAAACCATGGCAACTCAAATCACTCAAAACGGATTTGTATCGAAGAAATTATGGGTAAAACAAAATTGGATATTTTTCTTAATTTTTAGCTACGAACATGATTTATAAAAATGGATGCTAACCTTATTCAAGCTAACTTACCTTGTATCCTACATGTATTTATACATGTCTTGTTCCCGAACTTATGGAAATACAATTTATAATAGTCGTAATTAAGTTCTACGACAATATATTATAGTCTTAATAAAGATCGTATACAAAGTTTTGACATATCATTTTGACTTCTTCTATATATATTATTGGAATGAACTATTAGACACCATTGGCAGTAATCTCGAGTTAGCTGTGGGTCGAAGTGGATTCCAAAATATTATATACTTTGAGTTGTGATCGAGCCTGAGACATGTATACAATGGGTCGCGGATTGCTTCAGACAATATACATATTTTGTGTCTTCTTATATTAAGACAATATATTATAGTGTTAGTGAATTCTAACACAATATACGCATTTATATTTATATATATATATTTATACTGTTGGACTATGAACGTTAGACTATTAACAATGGACAATTAAAATTATCACAAGTATCATATATATATATATATATATATATATATATATATATATATATATATATATATATATATATATATATATATATATATATATATATATATATATATATTTCTTGACACAAGAATATTATTATTAGGTTCGTGAATTTGTCAAAAGGCCAAGTCTTATCACCATCTATTCGGAAATCATCACAAGTGAGTTATAATCCCATTTTTACTATCTAAATTATTTTGGGATGAGAATACATACAAAATTTATAAATATTTTACAAAATAAGCACAAGTTCATGGAACTAATTTCTATGATTGTTTTGTTATACCGGATATCTGTACTTATTATTATTATGCTTGGTAACCTAAGAATTAGTGAAAAACACTAATTGATGCGAATCCTAAAGGTAGATCTACGGGCACCAACCACCCCCATTTTCGAATAGTGGAAATGCTTTAGTACTTCGAAGGGTTCTTGTCATACATTTGAATAGTGGAATGTATGATGCCAGATATCTTAAGCGCTCTATGTTAAGGTCGGTTACCAGGCGACTCATCGTATGAATGATTTTTGCAGTTGTAATGATCCTGCGAATTTAATTAAATGAAATCTTGTGGCTTATTAAATGTTATGATTATTATATAGAAATTAAACCTATGACTCACCAACATTTTTTTTTGACGTTTTAAGCATGTTTATTCTCGGGTGAATATTAAAAACGCTTCCGCTGTCGTATGCCAACCCAAGGTCAAGATTTGGAGTCGGCATAATTGTTTATATTGTTTAAACTTGCATTCGGAGTGTTGTTGTAATATATTTGATCATATTGTAATGGGTTGTGTAAAAACTTATTTATTTGTGGAGATTGTCTTTGATAGACAATCTAAATTATGTCATTAAGACCTTTATTCAACAATAAAGGTTATGGTTGTTTTTAAAAACGAATGCAAGATTTGAAAAACGTCTCATATAGAGGTCAAAACCTCGCAATGAAACCAACTAATATGAAACGTTTATAATTAATATGAACGGGACATTTCAGTAAGTTTTGCACCACATTTTCCAAATTGATTACTCGAGTGTGAAGTTCGTTGACTTCTTCTATTATTCCAGAATGATTGTCGGTCGGAACGAGTAAATGAATAAAGTTTAGAATCTGAGATAGTATATAGTCATGACGAGATAATTTGGAAATAAGAGAGAAAATGGTATTATGAACAGGTTCACCGGTAAGTGCTTCAGATTCTTCGCTAAGTGGGGAATGTGGTGGATGGAAGGGATCGCCTTCTTCTTGTCTCCAATGATTTAATAGACTACGAACCCATCAGATGAATTGATGATGGCTAATTGGTTGATTCATTCCGGTCACATTGCTTTCGGAGTTCGAGTGAAAATCCATATCGAAATAGTTATCGGAATCTGAGGAACTTGAACTGGTTGCAGAACTTATCTTGCACGGTTAGATAAAGGATTTTCGATATGAAATGATTTTCGAATATTGGATGATATTCTAACTACATAGAATATCTATATATGTAGTACTAAAGATTTCGTAGACTACGGAGGAATTTACGGCATATGTCAGGCAAGTCTACAGTAACAGATACGCTAAGATATGAATTTTTACACTATTCATGCAGTCAATGTAGTAAAACGTGTCTAGACTAAGAATAATGAGCAGGTAATTTCCTAAGGATGATAAGCAGGTAGTTTTCGACACGAAATGATAAGAAAAACTTTTGACATGCAGACACGGTCGAAGTCCAGACCCACTAATGCATCCAAACAACTATCAGTTAGACACACTAATGCAAGACCTGGTTCGCTAAGACCACCGCTCTGATACCACATGTCATACCCAGTCCTAATCCATCTGGACAAAGTCACCAACATCTGGTCCCATTGCGATGATCGACTCCAAGTAATATCTCTAAATTGAGCAAATGCACAGCGGAAGACTTCTTTCATACCTGAGAATAAACATGCTTTAAAGTGTCAACCAAAAGGTTGGTGAGTTCATTAGTTTATCATAATCAATCATTTTCATCATTTTAATAGACCACAAGATTTCCATTTCTCATAAATATACGTCCCATGCATAGAGAGAAAAATAATCATTCATATGGATTGAACACCTGGTAACCGACAATAACAAGATGCATATAAGAATATCCCCTATCATTCCGGGACATCCATCGGACATGATAAAACAACATCAAAGTACTAAATCATCCGCTACAATGGATGGGGTTTGTTAAGCCCAATAGATCTATCTTTAGGATTCGCATCAATTAGTAGATCGGTTTACTAATTCTTAGGCTACCAAGCAAAAGGGGCATATTCGGATTCGATCATTCAACCATATAATGTAGTTTCGATTACTTGTGTCTATTTCGTAAAACAGTTATAAAAGCAGCGCATGTATTCTCAGTCCCAAAAATATATATTGCAAACGCATTTAAAAAGGGAGAAATGAAACTCACAATACTGTATTTTGTAGTAAAAATACATATGACGACTTTGAACAATGCAGGGTTGGCCTCGGATTCACGAACCTATATCATTTGTATATATATTAACACACGTAATTGTAGTCGAACAAATATGTTTATTATTATTAGTGATGTAATTTATGTATATATATTAATATATATTAATAAGTTAATAAGTTTCATTATATATATATTTTCATTTTATATATAAAAATATTAATATAGTTAAGTTATGTATATTAAATATTAAATATATCTTTTATGTGAAGATCATTTGTTTGTAAAATTAATAATTTTGATAATACTAAGACTTAGTAAAAAAAAATGATATTATATAATAATATTGGTAAAAGTGATAATAAAAATGTTATAATGATATTAGCAATGATACTAATATTAAATTGTAATATGATAACAATAGTTATAATAATTTTAATAATTTTAATTTAATCATTTTTTCCTACAATCTTTATATCCAAGATTTCTACATTCGTAATTGTAATAATATTATAAATTATTTTAATAATTATTTCGTTAGTAATAATAACTAATCATAATAACAATAATACTAATTAATGATAATAATAATAATGTTAATAATAATAGTAGAAATTTTTAATTGTTTTAGTAATAATAAATGGTAACTTTTATTAGTGATAATGTTAATAATGATAATAATTATAATACTAATCATAATAACAATAACTAGTAATAACAATAATATTAATACTATCAATTATGTTTGTGATAATAATAGTTGTATAATTAATATTAGTAATAATACTAATTTGCATCATAACAACAGTAATTATTATTAATAATAACAAAAATCAATGATAATAATAATAATAATAATAATAATAATTATAAATAAGTTAGCTACCTTGATGAAATAAATCAAAAAGAAAAACTGCCATCGGCCAGGCTCGAACCCCCGACCTCTCGTTACCCGGCACCACCCTCTAACCATCCTTCTGTCTTTACCTTTCTGATTACAACCGTAGCCCCTAACTATATATCTAATATATATATCTGTCTGATTACCCTTCCTTCCTCTAAAGTCGATCGAAGATGAAACTAATGGTAATAACACATTAATGGTTTTGTTTTAGGCCTTGTAAACAAACAAAAATGTCTCTTAATAGTTGATTGAATTACAACAGAAGAAAGAAAGATGGTGCAGTAGCAGACTCGCAAGAACACACGATAATAACTCAAACTTTGATTTTCAATTTGGGACTGTTATAGCTTAAGATTACAACATAAAATACCTTTTAAATCCTTCACAGAAACTTTTCAAATCGTCAATTGATCCAAAAACCTCAAAGAGAAGTCGAATTTCTGGATGAACAATTACTTTGACTTTTAAAATTCAAACTTTGACCTCAAAATTAATCTTTAATTTTCGAGAATTAAGATATGAAAATTTGCAGATAGTTTGAAATAAGGATTACCAACACTTCTGCGTTTCTAGATTTTTAATATCAATTCGAATTCAAACTATTGTTTTCAAAGTGACGCAAACAGAGGTAATTGAGCTTTTTCTTCTTTTTCTTCTGTATAATTCAATCAGGTGATGGCTGTAATGTTTTTAATTAATAATGACGATGGAAAATTGAAAGACTTTCTCAATATCCTTACAGTTCGACTCAATTATAGGTTGGAGTGGTCAACAGCTTAACTCATTCGTACAAAAAATAAAAATAAAATAACAACCTGATATGGACGCTAAAAAGATTTTTGGATTGTTGTTTGGATTAGGTCGTAATTTATACTAGGAGTAAATCAGCTACAGAATTGAAAGAGATTTGATACTGAATTCGATTCTGTGATGGTATAATTCTGTATTTTATTTAATTTAGAATTTATAACAATAATACATTAGTAACAGGTTTATTAAAAGTCTGTATATACAAATTCATACATGTATATATCAGTATATATATAATTGTATATATCTACAACTGTATTTTATATATATATATATATATATATATATATATATATATATATATATATATATATATATATATATATATATATATATATATATATATATATATATATATATATATATATATATAGCTATATATGTATTTTTATATATGTATCTGACTGCATTTTATATATATATATATATATGTATATAATCGAAATTTTATGTTTATATGTATATAGCTGTTTGTATTTATATATATATTAGTATTTTGTACAGGTATATGTATTTGATTATAACCTGCATCTTTACATATATTAATAATAATATTAATACTAATAATAATTACATAAATAATAATAACAAGATTTATAATATTGGTAATTATATTAATAATTCGAAAAATAATAGTATATTAATAATAAATGATAATGATATTAATAAAATTAATAATTCTAATAAGTTTAATAATAATAATAAAAATGCTAACAATAATATTTTTAATAATGTTATTAATAATATTACTTAATATAATACAGTTATTAATTTTAATATTATCATTAATAATAATAATGAAGTAATGATAATAATATTAACATTTATATTTTAACTTATAACTACATATAATATATAAACTTTTCATTATATAATATAGTAACACTTATTGAATACTTAATATTAATATACTAATTATACATAGATTTCATATGTCTTTATATATAGATTCATTTTAAATTGTACTTAACTATTTTGTATCTTATTTTACATATCTAATTCAAATGTTTAAATTATATTTTTATAATTTCAAATCACTATATATATATATATATATATATATATATATATATATATATATATATATATATATATATATATATATATATATATATATATATATATATATATACGTATATATTTACACACAATTGTTCGTGAATCGTCGAAAATAGTCAAGGTCAAATGCATTTATGAAAAAAAAAAATAGTTCCAACATTTTGAGACTCGGTTTAATAGACTTTGCTTATCGTGTCGGAATCATATAAAGATTAAGTTTAAATTTGGTCGTAAATTTTCGGGTCGTCACAGATTGATTCGAGATAATATATACTGCTTTATTTCTGTACATCTAATTGTGGACAACTAGTTGTAGGTTACTAACGAGGACAGCTGACTTAATAAACTTAAAATAGCAAAACGTATTAAAAATGTTGTAAATATATTTTGAACATACTTTGATATATATGTACATATTTGTCAGAGGTTCATGAATTGACCAGTGGCCAAGTCTTACTTCCCGACGAAGTAAAAATCTGTGAAAGTGAGTTATAGTCCCACTTTTAAAATCTAATATATTGGAATGAGAATACATGCAGTTTTATAAATGTTTTACGAAATAGACACAAGTAAATGAAACTACATTATATGGGTGAATGATCGAAGCCGAATATGCCCCTTTTGCTTGGTAGCCTAAGAATTAGTAAACTGATCTACTAATTAACGCGAATCCTAAAGATATATCTACTGGGCCTAACGAACCCCATCTAAAGTACCGGATGCTTTAGTACTTCGAATTCGTTTTTATCATGTCCGAAGGATTTCCCGGAATGATAGGGGATATTCTTATATGCATCTTGTTAATGTTGGTTAGCAGGTGTACACCATATGAATGATTTTTAACTCTATGTATGGGATGTATATTGAAATATGAAATCTTGTGGTCTATTATTACGATTTGATAAATATATAGGTTAAACCTATAACTCACCAACATTTTTGTTGACATTTAAAGCATGTTTATTCTCAGGTGATTATTAAGAGCTTCCGCTGTTGCATGACTAAAATATGGACAAGATTTGGTGTCAGCATGCTTGTATAATATTGTTAAAACTGCATTCGAGATTTACTTTGTTGTAACATATTAATATTGTAAACCAATATGTATTGGTAGTGTGTGTGATATTTTTAAATTATCATTTCTGGATAATCTAGCTGGTGTCCTTTTAACCTTGTCGATAAAATAAAGGTTATGGTTTGTTTTAAAAACGAATGCAGTCTTTGAAAAACGTCTCATATAGAGTTCAAAACCTCGCAACAAAATCAATTAATATGGAACGTTTATAATCAATATTGATTAAATAAAAGAAAATCCTCAACCAACGGACCAAAATCAAAAATGGTCAATGGTGTTTCCGCCAAGGAAGCAAAATATTGGAAAGATTATCAATTTTTCGATGAATCGGATCCCGATGTGGATTCCGATGATGTTATAGAAATTACCTCGACCCAATTTAATAAAGCAAAAGAAAATAATAAGGGAAAAGGTATAAAAATAGAAAACCTGATTCCAACCCCGATGAACTTTATATGTATCGGCAACTTCCGTATTTCTTAAAATGTAACAATAACCCGGGAACCTCTAAACCACCAGGTTTTTCTAAACCATTGTGGAAAATGACGGCTCGTATTTGAGGAACACCATATATCCCTAGAAAATTAGAAAAACGAACCAAGTCTGAAGAAGATGAAACCAGTGATTCAGATTAGAGGGTTGTAATCATGTTGTGTATTATATGTATTGTAGTGTGCTTGCACTTTTATGTTCTATGTAAAAATTGCGTGTATTGTTTGTTAATTATCTTTTACGAATCTAATCCTTGTCTATTTTACAGTATAAAAACAAAATGGACGTTAAGGGTAGACAACCGAATATTTTAGAAGACCTACCAGAGAATATGATTGAGGAAATCTTATCTAGAGTCTGTCAGAATTCATCAGCACATTTAGTTATGGCGAAATTAACTTGTCAAACATTTGAAAGACTTTCCAGAAATGCCTTAGTTTATAAAAGGCTTTCCTTTGATAGGTGGGGTATATCACATTGTGGAGACCGTAAGTTACGCCGTGTTTTCTTTAAAGCGTTAAATGCGGGGAACCCAAATGCAATTTTACGCTACGGGTTAAGAACCTATTTTGACTCAACATATCCCGACATAGGATTTCGTGAGTTAGAAAGAGCTTCTAACATGCAACATAAAGAAGCATGTTATACTTACGGGTTAGTGATGTTCACTTCTTACCAAAGTGAGAAAAAGAACATCGGATTACAACTTTTAAATAAAACCTTTTCACAAGTGACGGATTCAGTAGTTGGGGTGAGAAACAAGGTTTTTAGATTATTACGGGGCTGTTGGACATTACGAAACCCTCATCCTTTTGACGACATTACAACATGCTGCCTAGCCAATGGTCATAACAGTTACTTTCCACAAGACCAAGGATGGGAAGTCGTCTTAGTAAAACCAGAATGCATAACCTGTTTATGGACTTATGAATTACGTGTCTTTATTTCTTTTGCTGAACAACTTGCGTATTAACTAGAATTGCCTTTGTAGCTGCCGAGTAGCAAAGTTATTATGTGCTATATTTCATCCTATATGTATAATAGCGGTATTGTAAGTTTGTAAAATATTGTATAAAATTTGAATGCGAAATTTTATTATAATCAGTTTTTTCATATAGAATTGTAGTAGTTGAAATGTATATTAGCTACTATGTATGAACTTAACGGGTAGGTACTACCCGAATTAAAACTATAAAACGCTAATATGAAGAAAAAGCTTTTATAAATGAGTTCATACTATGCTATAAAATACTATTGAATACTCTTAAAATTCTATATGATTAACTTAATTCTTTTGGGTTATTTTTGAAGGAAATGGCACCGACGACTCGTCAAAATTTGAACATGAGCGAGGAAGACTTCCGTGTTTTCCTTGCAGCAAATATAGCCGCAGTACAGGCTGCGATGCAAAATAACAATAACTCTGGATCTAGCAGTGGAACTAATTTCACAAGAAATCGTGTAGGATGCTCCTACAAAGAATTCACTGCCTGCAAACCTTTGGAATTTGATGGAACTGAAGGACCAATTGGATTGAAACGGTGGACCGAGAAGGTCGAATCGGTGTTTTCCATAAGTAAGTGTACTGAAGAGGACAAAGTTAAGTACGCTACGCATACCTTCACAGGTACTGCGTTAACATAGTGGAACACCTATCTTGAACAGGTAGGACAAAATGCTGCTTACGCACTACCGTGGTCGGCATTCAAGCAATTGATGAACGAGCAGTACCGTCCTAGAAACGAAGTCAATAAGCTCAAGGTAGAGCTTAGAGAGTTACGAACACAAGGGTTCGACATTACCACATATGAAAGACGATTCACAGAATTGTGCCTATTGTGTCCGAGAACATTTGAAGATGAAGAAGAGAAGATCGACGCGTTTATAAAAGGGTTACCAGTAAGGATTCAAGAATATGTGAGTTCACACGAGCCCGCTTCCATACAAAAGGCAAGTCGAATGGCTCATAAACTCATAAATCAGATTGAGGAAAGAATTAAAGAGCAGGCGACCGAAGAAGCTAACACGAAACAACTCAAGAGGAAGTGGGAGGAAAATGGTGACAAGAATCACCAGTACAACAACAATAACAATTACAACCACAATCGCAACAACTATCCCAACAACCACAACAACAATTGCAATAATAACCGCAATCCTAACAATAACTACAACAAACGTCCCAACAACAACAACAACCACAACAACCGTTTCAACAACAATAACAATCCCAACAACAACCTCAATAACAACAACGGCAACAAAAACCAAAATCAGCCATGTCATAGGTGTGAAGAAAATCACCCAGGGTTTTGCACGACATTTTGCAACAGGTGGAAAAGAAATGGTCATAGCGCGACAAAGTGTGAGTTTTACGGACCAAGGTTTTACAGAACTAATGGAATAAATAGTGTCGGAACAAGTAATGCCGGAACGAATAGTGCCAGAGCAAGTAATACCAACGCTGTTTGTTATAAATGTGGAAAACCAGGCCATATTATTAGAAATTGCCCGAAACAGGGGAATACTAATGGGCAGGGCCACTGAAGAGTTTTCAATATTAATGCGGCAGAAGCACAGGAAGACCCGAAGCTTGTTACGGGTACGTTTCTTATTGACGATAAATCTGCTTATGTTTTATTTGATTCGGGTGAGGATAGAAGCTATATGAGTAGAGATTTTTGTGCAAAATTAAGTTGCCCATTGATGCCTTTGGATAGTAAATTTTTACTCGAATTAGCAAACGGTATATTAATTTCAGCAGATAATATATGTCGGGATAGAGAAATTAAACTGGGAGATGAAACGTTTAAAATTGATTTAATACCAGTCGAGTTAGGGAGTTTTGATGTAATAATTGGAATGGACTGGTTGAAAAAGGTGAGAGCAGAGGTCGTTTGTTACAAAAATGCGATTCGTATTGTGCGTGAAAAAGGAAAACCTTTAATGGTGTACGGAGAAAAGAATAACGCGAAATTAAATCTTATTTGTAGTATGTAGGAGCAAAAAATAATAAGAAAAGGTTGTTACGTCATTCTAGCATACATCAAGGAAGTTAAACCTGAAGAAAAGAACATCAGTGATGTTTCCGTCGCAAAAGAATTTCCCGATGTATTTCCGAAAGAATTACCGGGATTACCCCCACATCGATCCGTTGAATTTCAAATAGACCTTGTACCAGGAGCTGCACCAATAGCTGTGCTCCATACAGACTCGCACCCAGTGAAATGAAAGAATTACAAAGTCAGTTACAAGAACTTTTAGAGCGTGGTTTCATTCGACCAAGCACGTCACCGTGGGGAGCTCCTATTTTTTTTGTCAAGAAGAAGGATGGTACATTTAGGTTGTGTATTGACTACCGAGAGTTGAACAAACTTACCATCAAGAACCGCTACCCACTATCGAGAATCGACGACTTATTTGATCAACTACAAGGCTCGTCGGTTTATTCGAAGATTGATTTACGTTCTGGGTATCATCAAATGCGGGTGAAGGAGGATGATATTCCAAAGACTGCTTTTAGGACGCGTTACGGTCATTACGAGTTTATGGTTATGCCGTTTGAGTTGACTAATGCACCAGCTGTGTTCTTGAACCTCATGAACTGAGTGTGTGGACCATACCTTGACAAGTTTGTCATTGTTTTCATCGATGACATACTTATTTACTCAAAGAATGACCAAAAGCACGAAGAACATTTGAGAAAAGTGCTAGAGTTTTTAAGGAAAGAAAAACTGTACGCTAAGTTTTCAAAGTGTGCATTTTGGTTAGAAGAAGTTCAATTCCTCGGTCACATAGTGAACAAAGAAGGTATTCAGGTGGATCCAGCAAAGATTGAAACCGTTGAAAAGTGGGAAACCCCGAAAACTCCGAAATATATACGCCAATTTTTAGGATTAACTGGTTACTACAGAAGATTCATCCAAGATTTTTCCAAAATAGCAGAACCCTTGACTGCATTAACGCATAAAGGGAAGAAATTTGAATGGAAAGATGAACAAGAGAAAGCGTTTCAATTGTTGAAGAAAAAGTTAACTACGGCACCTATATTTTCATTACCTGAAGGGAATGATGATTTTGTGATATATTGTGACGCCTCAAAGCAAGGTCTCGGTTGTGTATTAATGCAACAAACAAAAGTAATTGCTTATGCGTCTAGACAATTGAAGATTCATGAGCAGAATTATACGACGCATGATTTGGAATTAGACGCGGTTGTTTTTGCATTAAAGACTTGGAGGCACTACTTATATGGGGTCAAAAGTATTATATATACCGACCACAAAAGTCTTCAACACATATTTAATCAGAAACAACTGAACATGATGCAGCGCAGGTGGATTGAATTATAGAATGATTACGACTTTGAGATTCGTTACCACCCGGGGAAGGCAAATGTGGTAGCCGACGCCTTAAGCAGAAAGGATAGAGAACCCATTCGAGTAAAATCTATGAATATAATGATTCGCACTAACCTTACTACTCAAATAAAGGAGGCGCAATAAGGAGTTTTAAAAGAGGGAAATTTAAAGGATGAAATACCCAAAGGATCGGAGAAGCATCTTAATATTCGGGAAGACGGAACCCGGTATAGGGCTGAAAGGATTTGGGTACCAAAATTTGGAGATATGAGAGAAATGATACTTAGAGAAGCTCATAAAACCAGATACTCAATACATCCTGGAACGGGGAAGATGTACAAGGATCTCAAGAAACATTTTTGGTGGCCGGGTATGAAAGCCGATGTTGCTAAATATGTAGGAGAATGTTTGACGTGTTCTAAGGTCAAAGCAGAGCATGAGAAACCATTAGGTCTACTTCAACAACCTGAAATCCCGGAATGGAAATGGAAAAACATTACCATGGATTTCATCACTAAATTGCCAAGGACTGCAAGTGGTTTTGATACTATTTGGGTAATAGTGGATCGTCTCACCAAATCAGCACACTTCCTACCAATAAGAGAAGACGACAAGATGGATAAGTTAGCACGACTGTATTTGAAGGAAGTCGTCTCCAGACATGGAATACCAATCTCTATTATCTCTGATAGGGATGACAGATTTATTTCAAGATTCTGGCAGACATTACAGCAAGCATTAAGAACTCGTCTAGACATGAGTACTGTAGTGACCCGAACTTTTCCATGTTAATATATATATTAAATGAAATTGTTATTTACATGATTAAGTGTTTCCAACATGTTAAGCAATCAAACTTGTTAAGACTTGATTAATTGAAATAGGTTTCATATAGACAATTGACCACCCAAGTTGACCGGCGATTCACGAACGTTAAAACTTGTAAAAACTATATGATGACATATATATGGATATATATATAGTTAACATGATATTATGATAAGTAAACATATCATTAAGTATACTAACAATGAACTACATATGTAAAAACAAGACTACTAACTTAATGATTTTGAAACGAGACATATATGTAACGATTATCGTTGTAACGACATTTAATGTATATATATCATATTAAGATATATTAATACATCATGATATCATGATAATATAATAATTTAACATCTCATTTGATATAATAAATATTGGGTTAACAACATTTAACAAGATCGTTAACTTAAAGGTTTCAAATCAACACTTACATGTAACGACTAACGATGACTTAACGACTCAGTTAAAATGTATATACATGTAGTGTTTTAATATGTATTCATACACTTTTGAAAGACTTCAAGACACTTATCAAAATACTTCTACTTAACAAAAATGCTTACAATTACATCCTCGTTTAGTTTCATCAACAATTCTACTCGTATGCACCCGTATTCGTACTCGTACAATACACAGCTTTTAGATGTATGTACTATTGGTATATACACTCCAATGATCAGCTCTTAGCAGCCCATGTGAGTCACCTAACACATGTGGGAACCATCATTTGGCAACTAGCATGAAATATCTCATAAAATTACAAAAATATGAGTAATCATTCATGACTTATTTACATGAAAACAAAATTACATATCCTTTATATCTAATCCATACACCAACGACCAAAAACACCTACAAATACTTTCATTCTTCAATTTTCTTCATCTAATTGATCTCTCTCAAGTTCTATCTTCAAGTTCTAAGTGTTCTTCATAAATTCCAAAAGTTCTAGTTTCATAAAATCAAGAATACTTCCAAGATTGAAAGTTTACTTCCAAGTTTTCTAAATCCATTCCAAGTAATCATCCAAGATCAAGAAACCTTTGTTACTTACAGTAGGTTATCTTTATAATACAAGGTAATAATCATATTTAAACTTTAATTCAATTTCTATAACTATAACAATCTTATTTCGAGTGGAAATCTTACTTGAAATTGTTTTCGTGTCATGATTCTGCTTCAAGAACTTTTAAGCCATCCAAGGATCCTTTGAAGCTAGATATATTTTTCTCATTTCCAGTAGGTTTATCCAAGGAACTTGAGGTAGTAATGATGTTCATAACATCATTCGATTCATACATATAAAGCTATCTTATTCGAAGTTTTAAACTTGTAATCACTAGAACATAGTTTAGTTAATTCTAAACTTGTTCGCAAATAAAAGTTAATCCTTCTAACTTGACTTTTAAAATCAACTAAACACATGTTATATATCTATTTGATATGCTAACTTAATGATTTAAAACCTGGAAAGACAAAAAACACCGTGAAACCGGATTTACGCCGTCGTAGTAACACCGCGGGCTGTTTTGGGTTAGTTAATTAAAAACTATGATAAACTTTGATTTAAAAGTTGTTATTCTGGAAAAATGATTTTTATTATGAACATGAAACTATATCCAAAAATTATGGTTAAACTCAAAGTGGAAGTATGTTTTCTAAAATGGTCATCTAGACGTCGTTCTTTCGATTGAAATGACTACCTTTACAAAAACGACTTGTAACTTATTTTTCCGACTATAAACCTATACTTTTTCTGTTTAGATTCATAAAATAGAGTTCAATATGAAACCATAGCAATTTCATTCACTCAAAACGGATTTAAAATGAAGAAGTTATGGGTAAAACAAGATTGGATAATTTTTCTCATTTTAGCTACGTGAAAATTGGTAACAAATCTATTCCAACCATAACTTAATCAACTTGTATTGTATATTATGTAATCTTGAGATACCATAGACACGTATACAATGTTTCGACCTATCATGTCGACACATCTATATATATTTCGGAACAACCATAGACACTCTATGTGTGAATGTTGGAGTTAGCTATACAGGGTTGAGGTTGATTCCAAAATATATATAGTTTGAGTTGTGATCAATACTGAGATACGTATACACTGGGTCGTGGATTGATTCAAGATAATATTTATCGATTTATTTCTGTACATCTAACTGTGGACAACTAGTTGTAGGTTACTAACGAGGACAGCTGACTTAATAAACTTAAAACATCAAAATATATTAAAAGTGTTGTAAATATATTTTGAACATACTTTGATATATATGTATATATTGTTATAGGTTCGTGAATCAATCAGTGGCCAAGTCTTACTTCCCGACGAAGTAAAAATCAGTGAAAGTGAGTTATAGTCCCACTTTTAAACTCTAATATTTTTGGGATGAGAATACATGCAGGTTTTATAAATGATTTATAAAATAGACACAAGTACGTAAAACTACATTCTATGGTTGAATTATCGAAATCGAATATGCCCCTTTTTATTAAGTCTGGTAATCTAAGAATTAGGGAACAGACACCCTAATTGACGCGAATCCTAAAGATAGATCTATTGGGCCTAACAAACCCTATCCAAAGTACCGGATGCTTTAGTACTTCGAAATTTATATCATATCCGAAGGGTGTCCCGGAATGATGGGGATATTCTTATATATGCATCTTGTTAATGTCGGTTACCAGGTGTTCACCATATGAATGATTTTTATCTCTATGTATGGGATGTGTATTGAAATATGAAATCTTGTGGTCTATTATTTCGATTTGATATATATAGGTTAAACCTATAACTCACCAACATTTTTGTTGACGTTTAAAGCATGTTTATTCTCAGGTAAATACTAAGAGCTTCCGCTGTTGCATACTAAAATAAGGACAAGATTTGGAGTCCATGTTTGTATGATATTGTGTAAAAACTGCATTCAAGAAACTGATTTCGATGTAACATATTTGTATTGTAAACCATTATGTAATGATCGTGTGTAAACAGGATATTTTAGATTATCATTATTTGATAATCTACGTAAAGCTTTTTAAACCTTTATTTATGAAATAAAGGTTATGGTTTGTTTTAAAAATGAATGCAGTCTTTGAAAAACGTCTCATATAGAGGTCAAAACCTCGCAACGAAATCAATTAATATGGAACGTTTTTAATCAATAAGAACGGGACATTTCAAGTACTGCCTATCATCCATAAACTGATGGGCAGAGCGAAAGGACGATACAAATGCTTGAATACATGCTACGTGCATGTGTTATTGATTTCAGAAACAGTTGGGATCGATACCTACCGTTAGCTGAATTTTCCTACAACAACAGCTACCATTCAAGCATTGAGATGGCACCGTTTGAAGCACTTTATGGTAGAAAATGCAGGTCTCCGATTTGTTGGAGTGAAGTAGGGGATAGACAGATTATGGGTCCGGAGATAATACAAGAAACTACCGAGAAGATCATCCAAATTCACCAACGGTTGAAAACTGCCCAAAGTCGACAAAAGAGCTACGCTGACATTAAAAGAAAAGATATAGAATTAGAAATTGGAGAGATGGTCATGCTTAAAGTTGCACCTTGGAAAGGCGTTATTTGATTTGGTAAACGAGGGAAATTAAATCCAAGGTATATTGGACCATTCAAGATTATTGATCGTGTCGGACCAGTAGCTTACCGACTTGAGTTACCTTAACAACTCGCGGCTGTACATAACACTTTCCACATCTCGAATTTGAAGAAATGTTTTGCTAAAGAAGATCTCACTATTTCGTTAGACGGAATCCAAATCAATGAAAAACTTCAATTCATTGAAGAACCCGTCGAAATAATGGATCGTGAGGTTAAAAGACTTAAGAAAAACAAGATACCAATTGTTAAGGTTCGATGGAATGCTCGTAGAGGACCCGAGTTCACCTGGGAATGAGAAGATTAGATGAAGAAGAAGTACCCGCACTTATTTCCAGAAGATACGTCAACACCTCCAACTGCTTAAAATTTCGGGACGAAATTTATTTAACGGGTAGGTACTGTAGTGACCCGAACTTTTCCATGTTTATTTATATTAAATGAATTGATATTTACATGATTAAGTGTTTCAAACATGTTAAGCAATCAAACTTGTTAAGACTTGATTAATTGAAATGGGTTTCATATAGACAATTGACCACCCAAGTTGACCGGCGATTCACGAACGTTAAAACTTGTAAAAACTATATGATGACATATATATGGATATATATATATATAGTTAACATGATATTATGATAAGTATTTTAACAATAAGTTATATACATAAAAATGAGACTATTGAATTAAGAAACTTGAAAACGATATATATAACGATTATCGTTATAATAACGTCTTACTAATTACATATGAATCATTTTAAGATATTGATACACTATATATAAACATGATAAATGATAAGTAAACATATCATTAAGTATATTAACAATGAACTTAATATGTAAAAACAAGACTACTAACTTAAGGATTTCGAAACGAGACATATATGTAACGATTATCGTTGTAACGACATTTAAATGTATATATATCATATTAAGATATATTAATACATCATAATATCATGATAATGTAATAATTTAACATCTCTTTAGATATAATAAACAATGGGTTAACAACATTTAACAAGATCGTTAACCTAAAGGTTTCAAAACAACACTTACATGTAACGACTAACGATGACTTAACGACTCAGTTAAAATGTATATACATGTAGTGTTTTAATATGTATTCATACACTTTTGAAAGAATTCAAGACACTTATCAAAGTACTTCTACTTAACAAAAATGCTTACAATTACATCCTCATTCTTTTTCATCAACAATTTTACTCGTATACACCCGTATTCGTACTCGTACAATACATAGCTTCTATATGTATGTACTATTGGTATATACACCCAATGATCAGCTCTTAGCAGCCCATGTGAGTTACCTAACCATGTGGGAATCATCATTTAGCAACTAGCATGAATGATTACACAAAATTACAAACTAATGGAGCGTATATGGTGACACCATACTTCACGTGAATGAACACACACACAAACACTTTTATTTTGCAACTTACATGCATCAAACTACTCTCTCTCAAGTGTTCTTCCATTGTTCTATGTGTTCTTCATTATCTTCATCAAAATCTAGCTCAATCTAGTTCATAAATCCATACATAAACCAAGTTATAAAACAACTACTCAAGAACACACCAACAACACTTCCAAGTTTGCTAGCTTACTTCTAATCTTGCAAATCCACTTTGAGTGATCATCCAACCACAAGAAATCTTTCTTATTTACAGTAAGATATCTTTCTAATACAAGGTAATACTCATATTCAAACTTTGATTCAATTTCTATAACTTTAACAATCTTATTTCGAGTAGAAATCTTACTTGAACTTGTTTTCGTGTCATGATTTTACTTCAAGAACTTTCAAGCCATCCAATGATCCTTTGAAGCTAGATATATTTTTATCTTTTCCAGTAGGTTTATCCACAAAACCTTAGGTAGTAATGATGTTCATAACATCATTCGATTCATATATATAAAACTACCTTATTCGAAGGTTTAAACTTGTAATCACTAGAACATAGTTTAGTAAATTCTAAACTTGTTCGCAAACAAAAGTTAATCCTTCTAACTTGACTTTTAAAATTAACTAAACACATGTTCTATATCTATATGATATGCTAAATTAATGATTTAAAACCTAAAAACACGAAAAACACCGTAAAATCGGATATACGCCGTCTTAGTAACACCGCGGGCTATTTTGAGTTAGTTAATTAAAAACTATGATAAACTTTGATTTAAAAGTTGTTCTTCTGGGAAAATAATTTTTCTTATGAACATGAAACTATATCCAAAAATCATGGTTAAACTCAAAGTGGAAGTATGTTTTTCAAAATGGTCATCTAGACGTCGTTCTTTCGAATGAAATGACTACCTTTACAAAAATGACTTGTAACCTGTATTTCCGACTATAAACTTATACTTTTTCTGTTTATATTCATAAATTTAAGTTCAATATGAAACCATAGCAACTTGAATCACTCAAAACGGATTTAAAACGAAGAAGTTATGGGTAAAACAAGATTGGATAATTTTGCTTGTTGTAGCTACGTGAAAATTGGTAACAAATCTATATTAATCATATCCTAGCTAACTCATATTATATTATACATGTATTCTAATATATTATGTAATCTGAGGATACCATAGACACGAATACAATGTTTTTGACATATCATATCGACCCATCTATATATATATTTCAGAACAACCATAGACACTCTATATGCAGTAATGTTGGAGTTAGCTATACAGGGTTGAGGTTGATTCCAAAATATTATATATACTTTGAGTTGTGATCTAGCCTGAGCCTTGTATACACGAGGTCATGGATTGATTCGAGAAAATATATTGCTTTATTTCTGTACATCTAACTGTGGACAACTAGTTGTAGGTTACTAACGAGGACAACTGACTTAATAAACTTAAAACAGCAAAACATATTAAAAATGTTGTAAATATATTTTGAACATACTTTGATATATATGTACATATTTGTTATAGGTTCGTGAATCGACCAGTGGCCAAGTCTTACTTCCCGACGAAGTAAAAATCTGTGAAAGTGAGTTATAGTCCCACTTTTAAAATCTAATATTTTGGGATGAGAATACATGCAGTTTTATAAATGTTTTACGAAATAGACACAAGTAAATGAAACTACATTATATGGGTGAATTATCGAAGCTGAATATGCCCCTTTTGCTTGATAGCCTAAGAATTAGTAAACCGATCTACTAATTGACGCGAATCCTAAAGATAGATCTATTGGGCCTAACGAACCCCATCCAAAGTACTGGATGCTTTAGTACTTCGAATTCATTTTTATCATGTCCGAAGGATTTCCTGGAATGATAGGGGATATTCTTATATGCATCTTGTTAATGTCGGTTACCAGGTGTACACCATATGAATGATTTTTATCTCTATGTATGGGATGTATATTGAAATATGAAATCTTGTGGTCTATTATTACGATTTGATAAATATATAGGTTAAACCTATAACTCACCAACATTTTTGTTGACGTTTAAAGCATGTTTATTCTCATGTGATTATTAAGAGCTTCCGCTGTTGCATGACTAAAATATGGACAAGATTTGGTGTCAGCATGCTTGTATAATATTGTTAAAACTGCATTCGAGATTTACTTTGTTGTAACATATTAATATTGTAAACCAATATGTATTGGTAGTGTGTAAGTGTGATATTTTTAGATTATCATTTCTAGATAATCTAGGTGGTGTCCTTTTAACCTTGTCGATAAAATAAAGGTTATGGTTTGTTTTAAAAACGAATGCAGTCTTTGAAAAACGTCTCATATAGAGGTCAAAACCTCGCAACGAAATCAATTAATATGAAACGTTTTTAATCAATATGAACGGGACATTTCAGATGACTCACGTGGACTTAAAACCTTTCATGATCGTGTTTGGGTGCCTATGCTCGGAGACTTGAGGGAATTAATCTTGACAGAAGCGCATAAATCCAGACTGACAGTCTATCCAAGCAACAATAAAATGTATCATGTTTTGAAAATAGTGTATTGGTGGCCGACAATGAAAACAGATATCGCTCGATACGTCAAAAAGTGTCATATTTGTGCTCAAGTGAAGGCAGAACATCAGAAACCTTATGGTTCATTACGTCAGTTACAGATTTTAGAGTGGAAATGGGAACATATAACGATGGATTTTGTGACCAAATTACCTCGAACTCAGAAAAGACAAGATATGATTTGGGTAATAGTGGATTGTCTAACTAAAAGTGCTCATTTTCTTGCTACTCGTGAAACAGCTTCGTTAAGTGAGTTAGCCGAATTGTATGTGAAAGAGATAGTCGACATGGTGTGCCATTATCGATCGTTTCAGACAGAGATTCCAGATTTGTGTCGAATTTTTGGAATAGTCATCAACAGAATCTGGGTACACGTGTGAATTTAAGTACAGATTATCATCCTCAGACAGACGGTCAGAGTGAAAGAACGATACAAACTTTGGAGGATATGTTAAGGGCTTGTATGTTAGAATACGGTGGCTCGTGGGATACACATTTACCGTTGGTCGAATTCGCGTATAATAATTCATATCATTCGAGTATAGGGATGCCGCTATAAAGACCTGCCCTAATATATAAGAATGAATACAATAACATATGATTACATCGCGAGGTATTTGACCTCTATATGATACATTTTACAAACATTACATTCGTTTTAAAAGACAAACTTTCATTTCATCGAAAGTTGACAGGCATGCATACCACTTCATAATATCCAACTATAAATGATCTAATATGTTATTTACTTAATCATAATCTTTACTAAACTCAACGACTTGAATGCAACGTCGTTTGAAATATGTCATGAATGATTCCAAGTAATATCATTAAAATGAGCAAATGCACAGCGGAAGATTTCTTTCGTAACTGAGAATAAACATGCTTTCAAGTGTCAAGAGTTCATTAGTTTATCATAATCGATCATTTTCATCATTTTAATAGACCACAAGAATTTCATTTTTCATTTCTCATAAATATCGTGCATGCAAAAATCATTCATATGGATTGAACACCTGGTAACCGACATTAACAAGATGCATATAAGAATATCTCCATCATTCCGAGACACCCATCGGACATGATAACCTCAAAGTACTAAAGCATTCCAAATTCCAGAATGGGGGTTGTTAGTTCCTGTAGATCTACCTTTAGGATTCGCTTCAATTAGGGGTGCACTAATTCTCAAAATTAGTGATGTTCCCTAATTCTTAGGCTACCAAGCTAAAAGCGGCATATTCAGCTTCGATCCATTCAACCATATAATGTAGTTTCAATTACTTGTGTCTATTTCATAAAATAGTTATAAAAATAGCGCTTGTATTCTCAGTCCCAAAAATATATATTGGAAAAGCATTTAAAAAGGGAGCAAATGAAACTCACAATACTGTATTTCGTAGTAAAAATACATATGACGTCATTGAATAAGTGCAAGGTTGGCCTCGGATTCACGAACCTATATTAATTATATATATTTATATGTTGATCAATATTTGTCTAACAATTTAGGTTAAACCATAGTGTATCACAATCCTAATGCTCGAGTCTAATATGCAAAAGTCAACAAAAGTCAACTTGACCCAAAATGACTTCTAAAATTTATACATGATTATTATATAACTTAAATATAATCATTTTATATATTTTTTAAATATATTTGTCAGATTTTATTAAAGTAAATAATAAAAGCCATTTGTTAATAAAAATTTATATTTAAAATTTATATATGATAAAAATATACTTTTTATATTTTAAATAATAAAATTAATAAAGTTTACTTAATATCATAAAATATAGTGGTATGTATTATTAATGTAATTATGTTATAATAATAGTAAGCAAAGTTGTATTATTTTGTAATAATAATTATTATTATTCTACTGATAATAATAACAATATTTATATTTACGAAAAATGGTATTATGATAAAATGATAATTCTAATCATGATAATCTTAATAATAACGATACTTTTTAATATTAATTGTAATAATAATAATATTTTATAAAAGTAATAATTCTATTCAAAATGATAAATTTTTAATAATGATAATACTAAAATGATAATAATAATGATATTTTATAATAACAATAACATTTCTATTAAAAATAATAATTTTTGTAAAAATAAAGGTTTAATATCAATAATGATTTTAATAATAATAGTGATAAAAATAATGAAAAAACGATAATTTTATCTAAATAAATATCTTACGATATTTTAAATTTCATCATGATACTCATACTCATTATTTCCTAATCGATTAGTTTAGGAGCTTTTAATCGTCTTTTATATCGCGTTCATATTATGATATTAATAGTAATCATAATAATTAGGTGTTACTAATATTAGTTTTAATTATAATAATACTAATAATAATAAATATTATGATAATACTAATAACTATTTTAATGATAATAATGATAATAATACTAATTATAACTTTAACGATAATAACGATAGTAATAATAATAAAAATAATAATTTTTAATGATAATACCTTTTATTGATAATGATAATAATAATAATAATAATAATAATAATAATAATAATAATAATTAGATAAAAACAATAACGACGATAATAACGACGATAATAATAATCATTTTTAATAATAATACAAAAATTCAATTGACTATAACTTTTAATCCGTTCATCGAAACCATTCGATATCTAAATGAAAAGTTCTTAATTTTTCAATAGCTTTCCAACGACATGCATATCTTATACCTTATCTCAACCGCATATGTAACTAATTCAGGATTCAACATAACCTATCTAATAACAATATCAAAAATACAAGCAAGCATAATCCTATATACTCGAGCACTAGTCAGGGATACACTAATAATATGTAAAAGTTAAATTATGAGTGCTTACGTATCAATATTGAGATTTAATATTGCAGGAAAGGTACGTAGATGCAACAGAGATGATAAATACTACATTGACCTCGCGAGCATACGCCGGAACCATACCCATAACCTCCATAGCTATAACCCATAATTTCCTTAGTTCTATTCCGCTCATAAAATCCATTTTTGAAATAACCCACTCATGACTCCGTCGTAGTATTTTATGTATAATACTAATAATATCACTCCTAATACTACCAATACTAATAATAATAATAAGATTAATATTAATAATCTTAATATAAATAATCATAATATTATAAATATAATATAGAGAGTGTAAGAAGAGAAGAAAGAAAAATGAATGCTCGAGTACCTGAATCGTTCGGTTTATAACAAGTGTGCCTCACCTAATGTGCCATGCGATTGCATGGTTTGGTGAGGAAATCCTCATGCAATCGAATGAGACTTGTCACCAGCAAAGATCCATTTAACAATGCTACCGACACTCATTTCTTTATTATTATATATATATTATATTTAATTTATAAAATTAATTATATATTATACTATATTTACGTGCATAGTTAAATTGTAATTTTAGTTCTAATGACACGTACGTTGTCTCTCGACTTATGTTCCGGTTTCAGTTTCTCGAACGCTAACTCGTACGCGGAGAGAACTAACACTTTACGTTACGCGACGTGTACCTTTAACAATAATTAGACTTTAATCAATGAAAAACAATCCCACTCAAAGTGTAACTTAATCATTCGAGTGTTGTGGTCATTTGCTTCTATAAATCAACGTCTCATTATTTACTAAAATGTATTATTTTAAATCGAAACATTTTATGACTAAATAAATATTATATCTTACTATTGTGCGAGATATATATATATTCTCATTTAGAATATAAATTTGTACTTAAAATATTTACTTAATAATATAACATTTAGTTTTTCAAAACTAATTATATTTCAAAGTTCATTTTTATTTCGTTTAGAAAAATATTATAACACGTAACGTTTTCATTTTGAAACTTAAATAATTACAATTCTTTTATGTACTAACGTTTCGAATATCAATCGCATCACTAAGCGAGTGTTAGTATCGTGTACTTAACTAATTTGAAAACATATAATTTTAGTGAATACGTTTTAAATACAAGTTGCAAGTTATATATATATATATATATATATATATATATATATATATATATATATATATATATATATATATATATATATATATATATATATATATATATATATATATATAACAACCAATATTTCAACTTATGTTTATTAAATCAAAGACGTTTTAAATAATCAAGTTCTATTATATCGAAAAGCGTTTTCGTACATTTGAAAATAGATCAGTCGAATTTTATGAAATCCAGTTCTCCACTAAATTTTGTCTAACCTTCGTCAATTGACACATTTGTTCTTACATGTAAATCACTTTACCAATTATTCCAAATACCGTTAAAAAGGAAAGGTTTCCTAAATCAAAGTGGACCTCTCAACAGAGACTCGTAATCATACAATGTATATGATAAATTAATCATTTGATATTGTCTTCTATTTCCATTTGATAAACATACCAATACGTTTATGTAGAGTATTATATGTTTAATACTTTGTTAACGATCTCAAGTCGTAATATATACATATACATACATATACATATTCATATTCAATTATATAATGGTTCGTGAATCGTCGAAGTTTGGTCGAGGTTAAATGAATGTATGAACACAGTTTAAGATTCTTGAGATTTAACTTAACAAACTTTGCTTATCGTGTCGAAAACATATAAAGATAAAGTTTAAATTTGTTCGGAAATTTCCGGGTCATCACAGTACCTACCCGTTAAAGAAATTTCGTCCCCGAAATTTGATAGAGGTCGTCATGGCTAACAATGAGAATGTTATTATGACGAATATAAGATGATACATATAATTTTATCATGATTAAGAAATACTGATAAAATAATTCGATTTCTCTAAGCGTATGAGTGAAGTTATCGTAAACGAGTGAAATGAGAAAATAGAGATTTGCCTTATCTTTTAACGTCATCATGGTTGATCTTAGGATTAAAGAAAATCTTTGTAATTTACATAAGATTTGATTCTTCGGCGATTAAGGAAATTATAATCCTCCTCGATTTAATGCGATAATCTGTCTCGATTTCTCTGTCCGACATTTCACTATAATCCATCCCCTTTATTTCCTTATTTCCCCGACTCACACCTTTTATACTTTCTTTTCTAATTTATACTTTAAAGCATTCATCAATATGCTTCATCCAGTTCTGATTCTTGATATATTCCTCACTTTCATATCTGTCATTCTTCTTTTTTATCTTCCACCTGAAGAATCTATTTACTTCTACTATACTCTTGTTTTTATAGTGTTTTTAGTTCTCCCGTGTCTTTATTTTGCTATATGCATTGATATATACGGTTTATAATTTCTGAGTTGTTGTTAGGTTTTATATCTTCCCTTATATTTCGAAGTTCCTGCTTCTGTCTTTTATAATCATTGTCATCCCCAGTTAATGCTTTCTTTTATTTGCTGCGATTTATACCCCAATTTCTATTTCGGAGCTTTGTCCTTTCCTTTCTTCTTCTTGCGATTAAACACCGTTTGTAATGGTCTAGAATTCACAGATATAAATTTCGGAATGAACATTGTTAATGTTATAAGAAGGAGATGGTAATGGTACGATCTTGATTTGTTAAATTACCAGAATACCCTGGAATAGACCGAATCATCAAGAAATATTTTCTTGATATTTTAGAGGTTAAATAGAATACAAGAGTTATGTAACATGGCACATGATGACGTTATGATCTGTGAATCATCACGTTCCATTTTAGAAACTCAGCATGACTTACTGTAATATAATCACGTTGATCAAGTGTCATTATATTATACTAATTCATGCTTCAGTTCCCAACACTACTTCAAAACATTCATATTTTAAACTCGAAGGTTTCAGAAACTAGAAACTAAAATAGTTTCTTTTATGATGTAATAAAGATAGCGCGAAGAGGTAAATGATTTCAGTAAGAATAATTATGGAAATATCTTCAGAAATATGGAGGATATTTATAATGAAAGATACGATGATATCTTAGAATTTTCTATTATCAGAGGATGATGAAGAATATTGTCCGTAAGGGTTTAGAGTCAGGAGCAAGGTATTCGATAATGACTTCAGCAGACACAGAATCATTTGGATTCTTTGAAGGTAGATTTCTTCCTTGTGATTTGTCCATAGCTTCCTTCATACTTTGCTCAATCCGTTTTCCAGTACCAAACCTTCTCTTTTTCTGAGCTTTTCCAACACACTACTCTTTATTATCAAACTTTTTACTGTTAGGGTCGTTTATAGTTTTTGCTGCTTCATCAGCATTTCAAGAACTAGTTCGCAGTTCAGGGTGTTTTTCAGAAACTTCACATTCGAAATATGTAAGTCCAGGAGATAGACATTATATATATACAACTGTTGATGTAGACATGCTGTGAGATTTCAAAATACTGATTGCTAATTCTCAATAATTGGTATGGCAATTCTTGTTACCAGGTGCGGATGAGTAAATGATGGGGTTTTGATAAATATAATGATTTTTCGGAAAATCCTAGATCATTACGGTTGCTGATAAGTTTACTGCTAATGTGGTGAAATATAAACGATTCCCCGATAATGATGGCAAAAGGAAACGTATATATATCAAGGTTATAATAAGGCTGTTTCGATTGAAATGTCGAAGTTGACTTGCTGGAGCTGTGACAAAACTGACTACTTTGGAAAGGAATTGAAAAGTCATTTTAGCTAATAAATGCCAAAGGGTCTGACACGGATACGTGTTAAACTATGACTTTGGTTTCGAGGGTTTTTCAGATACATAACTGTGGGTAACATGTGGTTGGATCATCATCTTGATTGTTCATTATTTGAAGTGTCTTCAGGAATGTCAGAGGGTTTGAACATAGATTGAAGCCGTTAATATACATATGATGTTCTAGCACAGTCTTGAAGTCAAAGTATAGCTTTGAAAGATATAGGAATCTAAGAGTGATGATACTGGTTATATTTCGAATTGAATTCTGCGATTTCAAAATCAGAATATGTAATTAAATTTGAATGAGTATGGTTGTTTTGATTTCCATAAAAGGATGTGTATCGTTGTGAAGGTAGCGAGTATAGTTGATGATTGCTGAATCAGAATTGAAGAATGTAGCATATTAATCGTGATCTTAAATATTTCTCGGGTATTACCTACTCGTTAAAAAAAAATTCACAATTAATATTTTGTACAAAAGAATTTTATTACAGTCTTTATGGAAATATACATGTGTATATTTCTTTAGATGTAACATGGATTTACTGAGTTAATATTAAATTAAACTCATTTGATTTACGGTTGAAACTAGAATTGAGCAATCCCTAAAACTTTAGAAATCACTTAAGTATTTCTTTAATGATATTGAAATTATAAATCAATACTTTGTTATTTGCTGATGCATGATGTTGTTTTTCGTGAAATTCTTGTGAACTTCGCAAGGTACGAATGATGTTCTTTGAAAAGTTTCGAGTACATCGATGATGAAAGTGTAAAATCAAACATATATTTGAATAATACACTTGATTTATTATGAATTTGGAATTTATTGAGTTTGGAACAAAGGTTGTAGTTAACAATGGTTAAGTCGAAGGATGTACATCATTGCATATTAGTTAAGATCCATAATAGATTAGTACGAAAAGATTTATTTTGATCTCAAAATTTTTATATATATAAAATGTACACATAATTTCTTTAGAGGGAATGAGTTAATACATCATAACTCATTGATACACTATACGCGTTATTGATTCATAATGATGTCCAGGGTGATTCTTGAACTGTCGGAGCTTGTGATGTTATAGGTGTTGCTGATTCTGACGATGTTGATGGTACTGACTGTACTGGTGATGTTAATGGTACTGTTTATGGTGTTGGTAAAACAAGTCTAGCTTGTAAATCACGCACCATTCTTGTCAGGGTTTCTACTCTTCCTTCTATCATTTTGGTTCACTCATCTGATTTATGGTTAGGGTTAGAATAGATAATCTCTAAGACTTTAGAGATTATATAATCGTCGCAAAATGTTTCTCCAATGAAGTTATGAATTAATACTTCATCGTTTGTTGTTGTTGGTATTCCTTGATATCTACAGAGCGTATGACATTGGTGTTCGTGGGATAGATTGTAAAGTTGAGGTTTACGACACAGTTGTGGTTGGGGGTGGTAATGGTACTTGATAGTGCTATAAATGAACATATATTTAGTATCAATATCCTTCCAATATGTAAAGTATTTAGTTGTAATTGTTCTATTTAAAGTTGTAATCGTTTATATTAAATAAGTGCGAAGACAAAAGGCGAAAACGAAGATTTGAAGACACAAACGTCCAAAAAGCTCAAATGTACAAGATACAATCCAAGTGGTTCAATTTATTGATAAGAAACGTCTAAAAATGACAAGAGTACAAGTTGTGAAACGCAAAGTACAAGATATTAAATTATACGAAAGGACGTTCGAAAATCCGGAACCGGAACTGGAACCTTAGCTAACTATCAACGCGCGACGCAACGGACCTAAAATTACAAGTCTACTATGCACAAGAATATAATATAATATATATATAATTATATAAATTATATATAAATTATATATATTTATTAAATTATGTCGACAAGCTAGAAACAAAGCAAAACACCTGGATCCAGGGTGGCCATGCGATCAGAAGGCAGCAATTCCATGCGATCGCATGGATGAAAATTCCAGGCCAGGTCCTATAAATGCAACGAATTCTGGCCGAGTTCTTGACACAATATCAATATCTCTCTGTATCTTAATATTATATATATATATATATATATATATATATATATATATATATATATATATATGTATATATATATATATATATATATATATATATATATATATAAATAATATATATTAGTTTAGTTTTATATTAGGTTAGTTTTGGGTAATGTAAAGGTTATTTTACGGGCTCTAAAGTCGAAGTTCTGCCCGTGTAACACTACGCGATAAATAATCAATGTAAGTTATGTTCTCCTTTTTAAATTAATGTCTCGTAACTAAGTCATTATTATGCTTATTTAAATCGAAGTAATCATGATGTTGGGCTAAATATTAAAGAAGGGGTTATTGGGCTTTGTACTATAATTGGGGTTTGGACAAAAGACCGACACTTGTGAAAATTGGACTATGGGCTATTAATGAGATTTATATTTGTTTAACTGAATGATAGTTCGTTAATTTAATATAGAGATTTACAATTTGAGGTAATTATAAATAACCACATACACTCGATCGAACACGATGGGCGGGATATTTATAAATACTAATAATCGTTCATTTAACCGGACACGGGAATGGATTAATAGTCAATGGACTTATTAAAACAGGGGTGAATTACATATAAGGAAAATTGGTGTAATTATAGTTTAAGTCCCCAATTAGTTGGAATATTTGACTTCGGATATAAGGATAATTTGACGAGGACACTCGCACTTTATATTTATGACTGATGGACTGTTATGGATAAAAACCAGATGGACATATTAAATAATCCAGGATAAAAGACAATTAACCCAGGATAATTAATTAAAATCAAAAAGTCAAACATCATGATTACGGAAGTTTAAATAAGTATAATACTTTTATCTTATTTCTTATCGCATTTTATTTTACGCACTTAAATTATCGTCATTTATATTTTTCATTAGGTTTTAATTGTAACTTAAAATATAAAATCGACAAACAAGTCATTAAACGGTAAACCCCCTTTTATATTATTATTATATATAAAAATATATATTTTGTACAAATATAGTTGTTTAAAATATAGTGTAAAATAAGTCGTATCCTTGTGGAACGAACCGGACTTACTAAAAACTACACTACTATACGATTAGGTACACTGCCTATAAGTGTTGTAGCAAGGTTTAGGTATATCCCATTTGTAAATAAATTAATTAAAGCTTGTATCATATTTCGTCGTATTTCGTAGTAAAAATATAACTATTTCGTATACACCCTTACGCACATCAAAATCATGTTTATACATATTTATGAACGATAAAACTAGGTAATAATACCGAAATTATTGTTACCTCGGAAAGGACATAAATTGAGAAACAACCTAAAACGCTTTAATTCATTTAAAATGGAATAAAGGAGAATAAAAAGGCAAAGAAAAAGTCAAGTGTGGGGAGAATGTACCAAGTTATTCAATTAAAAACTATCTATCACATGTTTCTGTAAAGTTATTGCAGGTACTTCTATTTTGGACTAAATTAATTGTTTTACCCGTTTATTGTAATACATTTGAAAGAAAAGATGGATCTACACGATGAATCAATTCCATCATTAAAAGGAAGTAAAGTCTTCCGAAAAATACTCGCGCTTCTTGATTTAGGTCAAGAAGTTGTCGTCCAGACCAGCTGTAGGTTGACGAAAAATCTAGAAAAGTCATCTCTAAAATCAGCAGGAAATCCACGGATCTCAGCATCAAACAGGGTCGCCATGTGGTTAGATTTATCCTAACCATGAGAAGGATTTATCTCGTAAAATGGGGAGGGCGCCGTGCAAATTAGCTTGATAAGACTAATGAATCAGACCCCCAGAAAGGATAATCTCCTTAAAAGATTAAAAATCAGCCTTTAAGCCTGATATTACTCAATCCTTGAGATTGACCTTAAAGATTGAGAATTACAAACTCATGGAATTCGATGATATCTAAACTCGAGCTTGAACGCGAAAATATTTTGATCAAATTAAAACCGATTTGTTTTCTGAAAACCCATTTTCAATGCGTTCATTACCATTGAACGTAAAATCCTAGGAATTCACCTGGAATTCATTAGGTCACCTGAACCAAATCGGGTGTCAACCGTAAGAACGGTGGTTGCATAGCATGGTCAAAGACAGGACCTTGTGCCAGACCGAAAAACTATAGGGTGATCTTTACTATTGCTCCTACAAAGGATAGTAATTGCATCTGACACGTTATAGACCATAATCAAAAGCATGTCACGGGACATTGCCTTAACAGTTGCTTGTTCAACGCTTTCCTTTACAACCGGACGGGAAAGGTAATATACAGAGCAAGTATACTGGACGTGTTGCTTTCTCAATACAAGGTTAGCAAGTGGGTGACACAAAACCATAAGTTTTGAGCCAAAATTTTCAAATCTGAAACCCACAAAACCCACAAAAACAATTTCGCAAACACCGATGATGGGTCAAATCAGAAAACTTATCTAGGGTAAAAACTAGAATGAATTTTGAAAAGATCAAATATTTTCATAAAGATCCAATTTCCTAAAGGATCTAAATTTTCATAGTCATGTGGGTCTGTAAACAACATTGTTACTATCATTGTTTATACCGCCGTATCAAAATCACTGATGTATAAAGTGTGCGAATAAAAAAGTGATTCGAGTGAAGTGTGATTTTATTTCAAGTTATGTATTGCTTGAGGACAAGCAACGTTCAAGTGTGGGGATATTTGATAGTGCTATAAATGAACATATATTTAGTATCAATATCCTTCCAATATGTAAAGTATTTAGTTGTAATTGTTCTATTTAAAGTTGTAATCGTTTATATTAAATAAGTGCGAAGACAAAAGACGAAAATGAAGATTTGAAGACGCAAACGTCCAAAAAGCTCAAATGTACAAGATATAATCCAAGTGGTTCAATTTATTGATAAGAAACGTCTAAAATGACAAGAGTAAAAGTTGTGAAACGCAAAGTACAAGATATTAAATTATACGAAAGGACGTTCGAAAATTCAGAACCGGGACCTGAGCCAACTATCAACGCGCGACGCAACGGACTTAAAATTACAAGTCTACTATGCACAAGAATATAATATAATATATATATAATTATAAAAATTATATATAAATTATATATATTTATTAAATTATGTTGACAAGCTAGAAACAAAGCAAAACAGCTGGATCCAGGGTGGCCATGCAATCAGAAGGCAGCAATTCCATGCGAACGCATGGACGAAAATTCCAGGCCAGGCCCTATAAATGCAACGAATTCTGGCCGAGTTCTTGACACAATATCAATAGCTCTCTGTATCTTAATATATATATATATATATATATATATATATATATATATATAATATATTAGTTTAGTTTTATATTAGGTTAGTTTTGGGTAATGTAAAGGTTATTTTACGGGTTCTAAAGTCGAAGTTCTGTCCGTGTAACACTACGCGATAAATAATCAATGTAAGTTATGTTCTCCTTTTTAAATTAATGTCTCGCAACTAAGTCATTATTATGCTTATTTAAATCGAAGTAATCATGATGTTGGGCTAAATATTAAAGAAGGGGTTATTGGGATTTGTACTATAATTGGGGTTTGGACAAAAGACCGACACTTGTGAAAATTGGACTATGGGCTATTAATGGGCTTTATATTTGTTTAACTGAATGATAGTTCGTTAATTTAATATAGAGATTTACAATTTGAGGTAATTATAAATAACCAAATACACTCGATCGGACACGATGGGCGGGATATTTATAAATACTAATAATCGTTCATTTAACCAGATACGGGAATGGATTAATAGTCAATGGACTTATAAAAACAGGGGTGAATTACATACAAGGAAAATTGGTGTAATTATAGTTTAAGTCCCCAATTAGTTGGAATATTTGACTTCGAATATAAGGATAATTTGACGAGGACACTCGCACTTTATATTTATGACTGATGGACTGTTATGGACAAAAACCAGATGGACATATTAAATAATCCAGGACAAAAGACAATTAACCCAGGATAATTAATTAAAATCAAAAAGTCAAACATCATGATTACGGAAGTTTAAATAAGTATAATACTTTTATCTTATTTCTTATCGCATTTTATTTTACGCACTTAAATTATCGTCATTTATATTTTTCATTAGGTTTTAATTGTAACTTAAAATATAAAATCGATAAACTGGTCATTAAACGGTAAACCCCCTTTTATATTATTATTATATATAAAAATATATATTTTGTACAAATATAGTTGTTTAAAATATAGTGTAAAATAAGTCGTCTCCCTGTGGAACGAACCGGACTTACTAAAAACTACACTACTATACGATTAGGTACACTGCCTATAAGTGTTGTAGCAAGGTTTAGGTATATCCCATTTGTAAATAAATTAATTAAAACTTGTATCATATTTCGTCGTATTTCGTAGTAAAAATATAACTATTTCGTATACACCCTTACGCACATCAGTACTGTAGGCGTTGATGATGGTGGTACTGGTTATGCTGCTGGTACTGTTGCTGGTGTTTGTAACCTTTGTACCATATTCTCCAAAGCCACTACCCGAGCGCGAAGCTCGTTGACTTCTTCTATTACACCGGGGTGATTATCGGTTCGGACGAGCGGATAAATAAAATCTAGAATTTGATGTAGTATATAATCGTGACGAGATACTCTGGAAATGAGAGAGAAAATGGTGTTTCGGACAGGTTCTCCGGTAAGTGCTTCAGGTTCTTCACCCAGAGGGCAATGTGGTGGATGAAAAGGATCACCTTCTTCTTATCTCCAATGATTGAGGAGGCTACGAACCCATTCCTAATTAATCCAGAATAGATGATGGCTGATTGGTTGATCCATTCCGGTTACACTGCTTTCGGAGCTTGAGTGGGATTCCATTTCAGAATCCGAGTGACTTGAACTAATGACGAATTCCATTTCGTACGATTGAATAAAGGATTTTTAGATATGAAATGATTTTTCAGCTATCGGGTGGTATTCTAATTACATAGAATATCTATATATATAGAGCAAAAGATTTCGTAGATTACGGAAGAATTTACGGAATATGTCAGGCAAAGTTTACAATAACAGATACGCTAAGATATGAATTAGCAGATACACCAAGATATGAATTTTGTCTATACACTATTCATGAAATCAATGTAATAGGATGTATCTAGACTAAAAATGATAAGCATGCAATTTTCGACAAAAATGATAAGCAAAACTTTTGACATGCAGATACGGTCGAAGTCCAGACTCACTAATGCATCCTAACGACTATCAGTTAGACACACTAATGCAGACCTGGTTCGCTAAGACCACCGCTCTGATACCACATGTAAAGACCCGTCCTAATCCATAAGAACAAATACAGTAACATATGATTACATCGCAAGGTATTTGACCTCTATATGATACATTTTACAAACATTACATTCGTTTTAAATGACAAACTTTCATTTCATCGAAAGTTGACAGGCATGCATACCACTTCATAATATCCAACTATAAATGATCTAATCTGTCATTTACTTAATCATAATCTTTACTGAACTCAACGATTTGAATGCAACGTCTTTTGAAATATGCCATGAATGATTCCAAGTAATATCTTTAAAATGAGCAAATGCACAGCGGAAGATTTCTTTCATACCTGAGAATAAACATGCTTTCAAGTGTCAACCAAAAGGTTGGTCAGTTCATTAGTTTATCATAATCGATCATTTTCATCATTTTAATAGACCACAAGAATTTCATTTTTCATTTCTCATAAATATCGTGTATGCAAAAATCATTCATATGGATTGAACACCTAGTAACCGACATTAACAAGATGCATATAAGAATATCCCCATCATTCCGGGACACTCATCGGACATGATAAACTCGAAGTACTAAAGCATTCCAAATTCCAGAATGGAGGTTGTTAGTTCCCGTAGATCTACCTTTAGGATTCGCGTCAATTAGGGGTGCACTAATTCTCAAAATTAGTGATGTTCCCTAATTCTTAGGCTACCAAGCTAAAAGGGGCATATTCGGCTTCGATCCATTCAACCATATAATGTAGTTTCAATTACTTGTGTCTATTTCGTAAAACTATTATAAAAATAGCGCATGTATTCTCAGTCTCAAAAATATATATTGCAAAAGCATTTAAAAAGGGAGCAAATGAAACTCACAATACTGTATTTCATAGTAAAAATACATATGACTCCATTGAACAAGTGCAAGGTTGGCCTCGGATTCACGAACCTATATTAATTATATATATTTATTTGTTGATCAATATTTGTCTAACAATTTAGGTTAAACCATAGTGTATCACAATCCTAATGCTCGAGTCTAATATGCAAAAGTCAACAAAAGTCAACTTAACCCAAAATAATTTCTAAAGTTTATATATGATTATTATATAACTTAAATATAATCGTTTTATATATTTTTTAAATATATTTTTCAGATTTTATTAAAGTAAATAATAAAAGCCATTTGTTAATAAAAATTTATATTTAAAATTTATATATGATAAAAATATACTTTTTATATTTTAAATAATAAAATTAATAAAGTTTACTTAATATCATAAAATATAGTGGTATGTATTATTAATGTAATTATGTTACGTGTGGTAAAAATAATATCAATAATAATAATAGTAAGTAAAAGTTGTATTATTTTGTAATAATAATTATTATTATTCTACTGATAATAATAACAATATTTATATTTACGAAAAATGGTATTATGATAAAATGATAATTCTAATCATGATAATCTTAATAATAATGATACTTTTTAATATTAATTGTAATAATAATAATATTTTATAAAAGTAATAATTCTATTCAAAATGATAAATTTTTAATAATGATAATACTAAAATGATAATAATAATGATATTTTATAATAATAATGATATTTCTATTAAAAATAATAATTTTTGTAAAAATAAAGGTTTTAATATTAATAATGCTTTTAATAATAATAGTGATAAAAATAATGAAAAAACGATAATTTTATCTAAATAAATATCTTACGATATTTTAAATTTCATCATGATACTCATACTCATTATTTCCTAATCGATTCGTTTAGGAGCTTTTAATCGTCTTTTATATCGCGTTCATATTATGATAATAATAGTAATCATAATAATTAGGTGTTACCAATATTAGTTTTAATTATAATAATACTAATAATAATAAATATTATGATAATATAAATGATAATACTAATAACTATTTTAATGATAATAATGATCATAATACTAATTATAACTTTAACGATAATAATGATAGTAATAATAATAAAAATAATAATTTTTAATGATAATACCTTTTATTGATAATGATGATGATGATGATGATGATAATAATAATAATAATAAGAATAATAATAATAATAATAATAATAATAATAATAATAATAATAATAATAATTAGATAAAAACTATAACGACGATAATAACGACGATAATAATAATCATTTTTTAATAATAATACAAAAATTCAATTGACTATAACTTTTAATCCGTTCATCGAAACCATTCGATATCTAAATGAAAAGTTCTTAATTTTTTGCCAGCTTTTCAACGACATGCATATCTTATACCTTATCTCAACCGCATATGTAACTAATTCAAGATTCAACATAACTTATCTAATAACAATATCAAAAATACAAGCATGCATAATCCTATATACTCGAGCAATAGTCAGGGATACACTAATAATATGTAAAAGTTAAATTATGAGTGCTTACGTATCAATATTGAGATTCAATATTGCAGGAAAGGTACGTAGATGTAACGGAGATGATAAATACTAGATTGACCTCGTGAGCATACCCCTGAACCATACCCATAACCTCCATAGCTATAACCCATAATTTCCTTAGTTCTATTCCGCTCATAAAATCTGTGACGATCGCTCCAAATCCATATGGACAATACGTCATTCATTGATTTCATTGCGAGGTATTTGACCTCTATATGATACGTTTTGTAAACATTGCATTCTTTTGAAAAGGCACACCATAAATGAAAATTTAAATCAAAGGTTTTCGACATCTGATAATTTCTACATATAGACAATCACTGTAAATAATAGTTTACAATAGTACTTCCGTTGACAATGCAGTCAAAATAAGATACATGGTGATGATTTGGTGAATGCAACGTTTCCTTAAAAAATATGCCATGTATGACTCCATGCACATAGCTTGTCTAACATATAAGCAAACAGCGGAAGACTTCTAGGGAACCTGAGAATAAATATGCTAACAAGTGTCAACACAAAGGTTGGTGAGTTCATAGTTTTAGTTTTTCGCATAATCTGTATATAAAAGTGGATCACAAGATTTCAGTTGTTTCATCCAGAAACGTTTATCAATAGATTATATAAAAGTGGATCACAATATTTCAGTTGTTTCATCCAGAAACGTTTATCAAAATATTCTACGAAATTGAGCACCCTGATAACTAAACTTTAACGTATATATAATTTGTACCCTTTGTATAATCATCTTAATAATACACACAAACCAACGTGTACGCTTCTCAAATAGCATACGTCCGTTAAAAGGCTAGCGCTCTAGCTCGGACGGGGATGTCAAGCCCTATGGATCCATATACAATTATTCGCGTCCACCAGTCCATATCCTATGTACTGGCAGCTACTAGTTACCAAAGCTAAGGGATTTTCGGTTTAACTCAGTGTAGAATTTAGTATGTACTTGTATCCATTGTGTTTAAAATAAAGTGCATGTATTCTCAGCCCAAAAATATAGATTGCAAAAGCAATTAAAAAGGGAGCAAATGAAACTCACGCATATATATATTGTAAATCAGTTAATAAAGGATTTGCATGTATTCTCAGCCCAAAAATGTAGAGAGTAAAAGGGATCATATGAAACTCACCTTAGCAGCACATAAAGTTGTTCATCGTAATGTGACCGAAACTCGGAATATCAAATAATCGTAGATCTCAACTTATCAATGTTGAGATTCAATATTGTAGGAAAGTACGTAGACGTAACGGAGATGATAAACACTAGGTTTGACTCGCGAATATACCCCCGAACATTTCCCATAACCGCCTTGGCAATAACCCATAATTTCATTAACTCTATCCCGCTTGAAAACCATTTTAAAAGTGACACGCTCATGACTTCGTCGTAGTATTTTATGTATAATACTAATTAATAATACTAATAATAATAAGATTAATAATAATAATAATCTTAATAATAATAATAATAATAATAATAATAATAATAATAATAATAATAATAATAATAATAAATATTTACGGAGTAAAATGAATATATAAGTGTGTAAAACTGAGCTGAAATCGATCGAATTTATAGAGAGTGCCTGACCCAGACTGCCATGCGATCGCATGGCCTTCATGACCATTTCCCATGCGATCGCATGGGAAGATTCTCCAGCTCACAACTTGTTTGTAATCTAGTTCGTCGACATAATAAAATATAAATATAATATATATAATTTAAATAATTAATTATATAATATATTATATTTACGTGTATAATTAACTTGTAACTTTGGTACCGATGATTCGTACGTTGTCACTGGACTTATGTCCCGGTTCCGGTTTTTCGAATGTCCCTTCGTACGCTGAGAAAACTTGTAATTTACATTTTGGAACACGTACCTTTGTCAAAATATAATCTTAAATTATCCCTAAATCATATCACTCAAAGTGTATCTTAAACTTTCGAGTGTTTTGGTCATTTACTTCTATAAATTATTGTCTCGTAGTATATACATATACATATACATATATACATTTTCATTTTTAAAATAGTGTTTACTATGGCAAAGTTACTTTGTTACAGTCAATTTTACTGTAGCAATTCACTGTAGCAAAGTAAATTTTACTATAGCAAATAGTGATTTTTGAAAACATTGTAGCTTTTCGGGTACTGTAGCAATTCGAAAATACTGTAGCATATTAGTGTTTTACTGGTTCATCTTAAACGTTTTAGTTAACTTATCTAAATATTAATCAGATAATCAAACCAATATGGTTAATGCACAGTATCATTTTCATAACACTTTGTTACGTTTTCAAGTTATAGTATATGTATCTATTTACATATAATTGTTCACGAATCGTTGAGAACAATTGAAAGGGTAATTGAATAGTTCAAAATTTTGAGATTCAACTTCATGGACTTTGCTTATCGTGTCGGAAACATTAAAGATTAAGTTTAAATTTGGTCAGAAATTTTTGGGTCATCACAGTACCTACCCGTTAAAGAAATTTCGTCCCGAAATTCGAGTGAGGTCGTCATGGCTAACAATAAAAATGTTTTCATGACGAATATGAGTTGATAAATAGAGTTTTATCATCGTTGAATAATATGAATACAATAATCCAATTACTCGAAGCGTATGAGAGAAGTTATCGTAGTATCGATTGATTTCTGGATTTTAAGGAATAGAAAATCTTCATAATCTAAATAAGATTTGATTCTTTGAAATTGCGGAAATTAGGATTTTCTTTGATTAAATGCGTAATCTACCTCTATTGCTGTGTCCGATATTTCGCTATAAATTGACCACTTCCATTTTATTATTTTCATCACTCCTACATCTTCTTCCTCATTTCATACTTCCAAAGATTGTGAAATGCTTCATCCAGTTCTGATTCTTGATATACTTCTAACTTTCATATCTGTCATTCTTCTTTTTCATCTACCACCAGAGGAAGTTATTTTCTTCTACCACTACCTTGGGGTTATAGTATTTTTTATTCTCCCGTGTCTTTATATTGCTATTCGCATTGATATACACGATTTGTAATATATGTGTTGTTGTCAGGCTTTATATTTTCCCTTATATTTAGGAGCTCCATGCTTTCGTTTTTCCTTCCCGCCTTCAAGTTAAGCGAATAATGGTCCAGAATTCGTAGGTATGGAGTTTCGAATGATCATAATATACAAAGTAAAAAGGAAAGGTAATAGCACGATTTGATTTGTCAAATTACCAGAATATCTAGAAAAGACCGAATCATCAAGAAATATATTTTCTTGATATATTTAGAGATAATATAAAATGAAAGAGTTATGTAACATGGTTTATGATGAGGGTGTGATCTGTGAACCTTTGTCACGTTCCATTAGAAACTCAACATGACTTTTTGTAATATAATCACGTTGATCAAGTGTCATTATATTATACTAACTCATGCTTCAGTTCCCAACATTACTTAAAAACATCCATTTTTTTCGAATTTTTCAGATTTTAGAAACTAAAATAGTTTCTTTTATGATGTAACACAGATAGTGCGAAGAAATGAATGATTTCTGATAAGAATATGTATGAAGATATCTCCAGAAATATCGAGGATATTTATAATGAAAGATACGATGATATCTTAGAATTTCTAATATCAGAGGATGATGCGGAAAATTTGTCTGTGAAGGTTTAGAATAAGAAGTAAGGTTCTTACTAATGGTTTCAGCAGTCACTAAACCATTTGGATTCTTTGAAGGTAGGTTTAGTCTTTGTGATTTATCCACAGCCTCTTTCATACTTTACTCAATCAGTTTTTCAATTCCAAACCTTCTCTTTTTCTCAGCTTTACCACCATACTATTCTTTATCATCAAACTTTTGACTGTTAAGGTCGTTTACAGTTTTTGCTGCTTCATCAACATTTTTCCAAAATTCGGAGAACTAGTTTCGTAGTTTGAGGTGTTTTTCGGAAACTTCACATTCGAAGTATGTAAGTCCAGGAGGTAGACGTTATATGCACACATATAACTGTTGGCGTAAACGTGCTGCAAGATTTCAAAATACTGATTGCTAATTCCCGATAGTTGGTATGAAAATTGCCATTACAAGATGTGGATGAGTACATGATACGGTTTCAATGAGTATAAGGATTTTTCGGAAGGTCAAAGATCAATGAAGTTGTTGGTAAATTTACTGCTAATGTGGTGGAACATGAAAGATTCCCCGATAACAAAAACGTATATGCCAAAGTTACAAGTCTGAAAGGTCGTTGTTAACTGGTTGAACGGTTGATAATACTGGATACTTTGAAAAGAAATTGCAAGGTTATTTTCAGTAATAACAATGCTAAAGGATCTTTCACATTTTTGAAGTCAAAGTATAGCTTTGAAAGATGTAGAGATCTAAGAATGATGTCACCCGTTAAATCTTGACTTGGATTCTGATCCGTCAATATCAGAAGATGTAATTGAATTTGTATGGAAACGATTGTATATCGCTGTGAGCATAGTTAATAATTTTTGAATCAAAGTTGAAGAATGTACAGTATAACATATTAATTGTGAACTTATATATTTCCCGGGAATTACCCACCCGTTAAAGATTTCACAAGTAATATTTTGTACAAAAGAATTTTTATTACCATCTTTATGAAAATATATGTATGTATATTTTCTTCAGATGTAATATAGATTTGATGAGTTAATATCATATTAAGCTCATTTGGTTTTTGACTTGAATTAGAAATGAATAATCTCTAAAACATTAAAGATTTAATAATCTTTACGGAGTATTTCACTAATGTAATCAATACTCAGTTTTATTGATATTTTCTCAGTGAATCATATTGGTGCTCATGGAACTCTTGCTAACTTCGCAAGGTACGAATGATGTTTTCTAGAAAGTTTCGAATACATCGAAGATGAAAGTATAAAATCAACCATATAATTGAATAATATACTTAGTTTATTATGAAATGGAATTCATTGAGTTGGAAACATAGGTTGTAGTTAATGATGGTTAAGTCATTAACGAAGGATGTACATCATAGCATATTAGTAATATGAATTAACCGAGTAGTACCTACCAGTTAAGATTCACACGTAATAACTTGGTACGAAAAGATTTATTTTGATTTCAAAATTCATATATATTAAATATACATAAAATTTCTTCAGGGGAAATGAGTTAATACTTCATCGGTTATTGTTGCTGGTATTTCTTGGTAACTACAGTGCGTATGACGTTGATGCTCGTGGAATAGATTGTGAAGTTGAGGTTTGCGATGCGGATGTTGTTGGTGGTGGTAATGGTACTGTTGGTGTTGTTGTCGGTGGTACTGTTGATGCCGGTGATGCTGCTGGTGCTTGTAACCTTTGCACCATATTCTCCAAAGCCACTATCCGAGCGCGAAGCTCGTTGACTTCCTCTATTACACCGGGATGATTGGCGGTTCGGACGAGCGGATGAATAAGATCCAGAATTTGAGAGAGTATATGATCATGACGAGATATTCTGGAGATGAGAGAGAAAAGGGTATTACGAACAGGTTCGCCGGTAAGTGCTTCAGGTTCTTTGCCAAGAGGGCAATGTGGTGGATGGAAGGGATCGCCTTCTTCTTGTCTCCAATAATTAAGTAGGCTACGAACCCATCCCCAATTCATCCAGAATAGATGATGGCTAATTGGTTGATCCATTCCGGTTACACTTTCTTCAGAGTTCAGGTGAATATCCATAACGGAATAGCTGTCGGAGTTTAAGGAATTTGAACTAGATACGTGATCCATCTTGTATAATCAGGGAATTGATCTTGATATGAGATAGATTATAGGATTTAGTTTGGTATTCTCCGATACATAATTTGCATATGTATATATAATACCAAAATCCCATAAGTTACGGAGAAATTTTCGAAAGATATCAGGAAAAGTTTACAGTAACAGATACGCTAAGATATGAATTTTTGTCTATACACTATTTATGCAATAAATGCAGGAAAACATGTCTAGACTTAAGAATGATAAGCATGTAATTTCTGACAAGAAATGATAAGCAAAACTTTTAACATGCAGACACGGTCGAAGTCCAGACTTACTAATACATCTTAACAACTATCAGTTAGACACATTCATACAAGACCTGGTTCGCTAGGACCAACGCTCTGATACCAACTGTGACGATCGCTCCAAATCCATATGGACAATACGTCATTCATTGATTTCATTGCGAGGTATTTGACCTCTATATGATACGTTTTGTAAACATTGCATTCTTTTGAAAAGGCACACCATAAATGAATATTTAAATTAAAGGTTTTGACATCTGATAATTTCTACATATAGACAATCACTGTAAATAATAGTTTACAATAGTACTTCCGTTGACAATGCAGTCAAAATAAGATACATGGTGATGATTTGGTGAATGCAACGTTTCCTTGAAAAATATGCCATGTATGACTCCATGCACATAGCTTGTCTAACATATAAGCAAACAGCGGAAGACTTCTAGGGAACCTGAGAATAAACATGCTAACAAGTGTCAACACAAAGGTTGGTGAGTTCATAGTTTTAGTGTTTTGCATAATCTGTATATAAAAGTGGATCACAAGATTTCAGTTGTTTCATCCAGAAACGTTTATCAATAGATTATATAAAAGTAGATCACAAGATTTCAGTTGTTTCATCCAGAAACGTTTATCAAAATATTCTACGAAATTGAGCACCCTGGTAACTAAACTTTAACGCATATATAATTTGTACCCTTTGTATAATCATCTTAATAATACACGCAAACGAACGTGTACGCTTCTCAAATAGCATAAGTCCGTTAAAAGGCTAGCGCTCTAGCTCGGACGGGGATGTCAAGCCCTATGGATCCATATACAATTATTCGAGCCCACCAGTCCATATCCTATGTGCTGGCAGCTACTAGTTACCAAAGCTAAGGGATTTTCGGTTTAACTCAGTGTAGAATTTAGTATGTACTTGTATCCATTGTGTTTAAAATAAAGTGCATGTATTCTCAGCCCAAAAATATAGATTGCAAAAGCAATTAAAAAGGGAGCAAATGAAACTCACGCATATATATATTGTAAATCAGTTAATAAAGGATTTGCATGTATTCTCAGCCCAAAAATGTAGAGAGTAAAAGGGATCATATGAAACTCACCTTAGCAGCACATAAAGTTGTTCATCGTAATGTGACCGAAACTCGGAATATCAAATAATCGTAGATCTCAACGTATCAATATTGAGATTCAATATTGTAGGAAAGTACGTAGACGTAACGGAGATGATAAACACTAGGTTTGACTCGCGAATATACCCCCGAACATTTCCCATAACCGCCTTGGCAATAACCCATAATTTCATTAACTCTATCCCGCTTGAAAACCATTTTAAAAGTGACATGCTCATGACTTCGTCGTAGTATTTTATGTATAATACTAATTAATAATACTAATAATAATAAGATTAATAATAATAATAATAATAATAATAATAATAATAATAATAATAATAATAATAATAATAATAATAATAATAATAATAATAAATATTTACGGAGTAAAATGAATATATAAGTGTGTAAATTAACTTGTAACTTTGGTACCGATGATTCGTACGTTGTCACTGGACTTATGTCTCGGTTCCGGTTTTTCGAATGTCCCTTCGTACGCTGAGAAAACTTGTAATTTACATTTTGGAACACGTACCTTTGTCAAAATATAATCTTAAATTATCCCTAAATCATATCACTCAAAGTGTATCTTAAACTTTCGAGTGTTTTGGTCATTTACTTCTATAAATTATTGTCTCGTAGAATATACATATACATATACATATATACATTTTCATTTTAAAAATAGTGTTTACTATAGCAAAGTTACTTTGCTACAGTCAATTTTACTGTAGCAATTCACTGTAGCAAAGTAAATTTTACTGTAGCAAATAGTGATTTTTGAAAACACTGTAGTTTTTCGGGTACTGTAGCAATTCAAAAATACTGTAGCATATTAGTGTTTTACTGGTTCATCTTAAACGTTTTAGTTAACTTATCTAAATATTAATCAGATAATCAAACCAATATGGTTAATGCACAGTATCATTTTCATAACACTTTGTTACGTTTTCAAGTTATAGTATATGTATCTATTTACATATAATTGTTCGCGAATCATTGAGAACAATCGAAGGGTAATTGAATAGTTCAAAATTTTGAGATTCAACTTCATGGACTTTGCTTATCGTGTCGGAAACATTAAAGATTAAGTTTAAATTTGGTCAGAAATTTCCGGGTCATCACAGTACCTACCCGTTAAAGAAATTTCGTCCCGAAATTCGAGTGAGGTCTTCATGGCTAACAATAAAAATGTTTTCATGACGAATATGAGTTGATAAATAGAGTTTTATCATCGTTGAATAATATGAATAAAATAATTCAATTACTCGAAGCGTATGAGAGAAGTTATCGTAATAGATTGAAATGAAGAATAGAGATTCGTCTTAACTCTTGACGTAGTATCGATTGATTTCCTGATTTTAAGGAATAGAAAATCTTCATAATCTAAATAAGATTTGATTCTTTGAAATTGCGGAAATTAGGATTTTCTTTGATTAAATGCGTAATCTACCTCTATTGCTGTGTCCGATATTTCGCTATAAATTGACCACTTCCGTTTTATTATTTTCATCACTCCTACATCTTTTTCCTCATTTCATACTTCCAAAGATTGTGAAATGTTTCATCCAGTTCTGATTCTTGATATACTTCTAACTTTCATATCTGTCATTCTTCTTTTTCATCTACCACCAGAGGAAGTTATTTTCTTCTACCACTACCTTGGGGTTATAGTATTTTTCATTCTCCAGTGTCTTTATATTGCTATACGCATTGATATACATGGTTTGCAATATATGTGTTGTTGTTGGGCTTTATATTTTCCCTTATATTTAGGAGCTCCATACTTTCGTTTTTCCTTCCCGCCTTCAAGTTAAGCGAATAATGGTCCAGAATTCGTAGGTATGGAGTTTCGAATGATCATAATATACAAAGTAAAAAATAAAGGTGATAGCACGATTTGATTTGTCAAATTACCAGAATATCTAGAAAAGACCGAATCATCAAGAAATATATTTTCTTGATATATTTAGAGATAATATAAAATGAAAGAGTTATGTAACATGGTTTATGATGAGGGTGTGATCTGTGAACCTTTGTCACGTTCCATTAGAAACTCAACATGACTTTTTGTAATATAATCACGTTGATCAAGTGTCATTATATTATACTAACTCATGCTTCAGTTCCCAACATTACTTAAAAACATCCATTTTTTCGAATTTTTCAGATTTTAGAAACTAAAATAGTTTCTTTTATGATGTAACACAGATAGTGCGAAGAGATGAATGATTTCTGATAAGAATAGGTATGAAGATATCTCCAGAAATATCGAGGATATTTATAATGAAAGATACGATGATATCTTAGAATTTCCACTGTAGCAAAGTAAATTTTACTGTAGCAAATAGTGATTTTTGAAAACACTGTAGCTTTTCGGGTACTGTAGCAATTCAAAAATACTGTAGCATATTAGTGTTTTACTAGTTCATCTTAAATGTTTTAGTTAACTTATCTAAATATTAATCAGATAATCAAACCAATATGGTTAATGCACAGTATCATTTTCATAACACTTTGTTACGTTTTCAAGTTATAGTATATGTATCTATTTACATATAATTGTTCGCGAATCATTGAGAACAATCGAAGGGTAATTGAATAGTTCAAAATTTTGAGATTCAACTTCATGGACTTTGCTTATCGTGTCAGAAACATTAAAGATTAAGTTTAAATTTGGTCAGAAATTTCCGAGTCATCACAAAATCCATTTTTGAAATAACCCGCTCATGACTCCGTCGTAGTATTTTATGTATAATACTAATAATATCACTCCTAATACTACCAATACTAATAATAATAAGATTAATATTAATAATCTTAATATAAATAATCATGATATTATAAATATAATATAGAGAGTGTAAGAAGAGAAGAAAGAAAAATGAATGCTCGAGTACCTGAATCGTTTGGTTTATAACAAGTGTGCCTCACCTAATGTGCCATGCGATTGCATGGTTTGGTGAGGAAATCCTCATGCAATCGCATGAGACTTGTCACCAGCAAAGATCCATTTAACAATGCTACCGACACTCATTTCTTTATTATTATATATATATTATATTTAATTTATATAATTAATTATATATTATATTATATTATATTTACGTGCATAGTTAAATTGTAATTTTAGTTCTAATGACACGTACGTTGTCTCTCGACTTATGTTCCGGTTTCGGTTTCTTGAACGCTAACTCGTACGCCGAGAAAACTAACACTTTACGTTACACGACGTGTACCTTTAACAATAATTAGACTTTAATCAATAAAAAACAATCCCACTCAAAGTGTAATTTAATCATTCGAGCGTTGTGGTCATTTGCTTCTATAAATCAACGTCTCATTGTTTACTAAAATGTATTATTTTAAATCGAAACGTTTTATGACTAAATAAATATTATATCTTACTATTGTGCGAGATATATATATTCTCATTTAGAATATAAATTTGTACTTAAAATATTTACTTAATAATATAACATTTAGTTTTTCAAAACTAATTATATTTTAAAGTTCATTTTTATTTCGTTTAGAAAAATATTATAACACGTAACGTTTTCATTTTGAAACTTAAATAATTACAATTCTTTTATGTACTAACATTTCGAATATCAATCGCATCACTAAGCGAGTGTTACTATCGTGTACTTAACTTATTTGAAAACATATAATTTTAGTGAATACGTTTTAAATACAAGTTGCAAGTTATATATATATATATATATATATATATATATATATATATATATATATATATATATATATATATATATATATATATATATATATATATATATATATATATATATATATATATATTTAACAACAAATATTTCAACTTACGTTTATTAAATCAAAGACGTTTTAAATAATCAAGTTCTATTATATCGAAAAGCGTTTTCGTACATTTGAAAATAGATCAGTCGAATATTATGAAATCTAGTTCTCCACTAAATTTTGTCTAACCTTCGTCAATTGACACATTTGTTCTTACATGTAAATCACTTTACCAATTATTCCGAATACCGTTAAAAAGGAAAGGTTTCCTAAATCAAAGTGGACCTCTCAACAGAGACTCGTAATCATACAATGTATCTGATAAATTAATCATTTAATATTGTCTTCTATTTCTATTTGATAAACATACCAATACGTTTATGTAGAGTATTATACGTTTAATACTTTGTTAACGTTCTCAAGTCATAATATATACATATACATACATATACATAATCATATTCAATTATATAATGGTTCGTGAATCGTCGAAGTTTGGTCGAGGTTAAATGAATGTATGAACACAGTTTAAGATTCTTGAGATTTAACTTAACAAACTTTGCTTATCGTGTCGAAAACATATAAAGATAAAGTTTAAATTTGTTCGAAAATTTTCGGGTCGTCACAGTCGCCCTATGAAATGTTATACGGTCGTCGTTGCAGAACTCCGACTTGTTGGTTAGAAGTCGGGGAGAAACAGTTTGCAGGTCCTGAAATTGTTCAAATGACAGCCGAAAAAGTTCCAATTGCGAGAGAAAAGTTGAAAGCCGCTAGAGATAGGCAGAAAATGTATACTGATCCGCGTAGACGTCCGGTAACCTTTAATGTAGGTGAACGAGTGTATCTAAAAGTTTCGCCGTGGAAAGGGGTTATCAGATTCGGTAAACGTGGTAAGTTAGCACCGAGATTTATTGGTCCGTTTCCGATCAGTGAAGTGTTGAATGATTAGACTGTGGTGTTAGATCTTCCTCCAGAGTTAGCCGGTATTCATAATACATTCAACGTGTGTTATCTTCGTAAGTGTAAAGTCGACGATGAAACGCAACTTCTTCCTTTAGAAGATTTAAGGGTCGATTTGAATAAGAAATTGGTAGAAGAGCCGGTTCGTGTAGTTGACCGAAAGGTGACTAAGTTGAGAAAGAAAGAGACCCGATGGTATTGATTGAGTGGAAACACAATTTGGGTTCTAATCTTACATGGGAAACAGAATAGTTGATGAGAACCCGTTACCCTCGTTTGTTTGACCAAGACCAGATTCTGAGGACGGAATCTCTTTAAGGGGGTGGATTTGTAACAGACTGAAACCTGGGCTAGTTGTAAGTGGACTATTTTACCCTTAGGATTTTATTATGTGTTTTATTATGTGTTTTATATGTTTTTATTTTAATTATGTGAATAGTATTATTTTATTATTTGGTTAAGACCAGTTTGTGACAAGGGTCACAGAACAGGTTTGTTTATTTAATTTGGACTCCGTTAGGTCCGCCTAACGAGGTACGAAAGATTTCAGATAATTGATAAATACCCGTGTGAGATGGGGTATGGGATTTTAACCCCAAATAAGTGTATTGTGCTGCCTTTTCTTCCTTATCTCTCCACCTCTCTAGAAATTTCCCAAATTACACCCCGTACCTAACTTCATCTCCCTCTTGAACCCTAATTCTCCAAATCTCGATTTGAAGTCTAATTTGTGTTAGAAATCGATTCTTTGTGTTTTACTGATTCAAACAAGGTAAGAATCATGTGTTTTCATGTTTGAATTTATGTAAAAATAGAGTTTTTGTGCTAGGTTTTACAAAAGTGTGATTTTGGGTCAAAATTGCTTAATTTGTTGTTGTTTTGATGTAATGTTTGTGGGTTTATGTCCCAAAAGGTTTAAAAACAAGATGTGATGAGGTTTGAGGTTTAAAACGAGTATATGGTCGAGATTTGGTAATTATTGGCTCAAACCCGTCACTTTTTCAATTTTCAGCAGCTCAAGAACACACTCGGTCGAGTGTCTTTTGGAAGTGGGCCGTGTGTGTACACACTCGGTCTAGTGTCTTTTGAAGTGGGCCGTGTGTCTACACACACGGTATTGTGTCTTTTGAAAAGACAATCGGTCGAGTGTCTCTACTCATTCATCCGTGTGTCTACACACTCGGTCGAGTGTCTATGACAAACACTACCGAGTTGGGTAGTGTGTCTTTTCAGCAATTTGAGAAATTTGTTTTGGTCATAACTTTCAAACTGTAACTCCGTTTTTGATGAATAAAATATTGTTGGAATCGTATTGAAGATTACTTTTCAATGATTAACTTTTAAGAAGATAGATAAAAATATTTTTGGGGCGAGAAAATAGGTTTTGACGTGCGTGTCTCATTTTCCACGTACTTGTTTGACAATAGTGAATGGAGTTACGTTGTGGACTTGTGAAATGATGTTATGACCTAGTTTATAGTATGATTTGGTTATAATATTGATTGAGATATGTATATTGACTTCATTTGTATTGTTCTCAGGTGATAAGAACAAGGAAGAAGCTCAGAAGTAAGATAACTGAGCTGTAGCTGGTAATGAAAGGACCCGTTCATATACATTATAAACGATTCACAATAGTTGATTACATCGCGAGGTATTTGACCTCTATATGATACATTTTACAAACATCGCATTCGTTTTTAAAAGACAAACTTTCTTTTCATCTAAAGTTGACGGCATGCATACCATTTCATAATACATCCAACTATAATTGACTTAATAATAATCTTGATGAACTCAATGACTCGAATGCAACGTCTTTCGAAATATGCCATGAATGACTCCAAGTAATATCCTTAAAATGAACTAATGCACAGCGGAAGATTTCTTTAATACCTGAGAATAAACATGCTTTAAAGTGTCAACCAAAAGGTTGGTGAGTTCATTAGTTTATCATAATCCATCAATTCCATAATTTTAATAGATCACAAGATTTCCTTTATTCAATAATCATACACTCGCAAGTGTTTAAAAATCATTCATATGGATTGAGCACCTGGTAACCGACATTAACATCATGCATATAGAATATCCCCAAAACAGAAATCCATCTGTATAATATAAACTCGAAGTACTAAAACATACCATTTTCCAGTATGGGGGAGTTAGTGTCCGTAGATCTACCTTTAGGATTCGCGTCAATTAGGGTGTATGTTCCCTAATTCTTAGGTTACCAAGCTAAAAGGGGTGATATTCGAATCGATAATCCAACTATAGAATGTAGTTTCGATTACTTGTGTCTATTTCGTAAAGCATTTATAAAAAACAGCGCATGTATTCTTAGTCCCAAAAATATATATTGCAAAAGCATTTAAAAAGGGAGCAAATGAAACTCACTATACTGTATTTTGTAGTAAAAATACATATGACGTCATTGAACTAGTGCAAGGTTGGCTTTGGATTCACGAACCTATATTAATTATATATATTTATATGTTTGATCAATATCTGTCTAACAATTTAGGTCAAGTCGTAGTGTATCATAATCCTAATGCTCGAGACTAAATAAGCAAAAGTCAACAAAAGTCATATTGACCAAAATGTCTTCCAAAATTTATACATGATTATTATATAGTTTAAATATAGTCGTTTTATATATTTAAATATTTTTAACATATTTTATTAAAGTAAATAATATAGTTCTTTTATTAATAAATAAAATTTTATATTAAAATTTATATAATAAAAATATACTTTTATATATCTTAAGTAATAAAATTTATAAAGTTCATTTAATATCATAAAAATAATATGATAGGTATTATTAATGTAATTATATTATACGTAGTAAAATATCTTTGTATCACATATTTATTTGATAAAATAATATTGATAATAATATTAAGTAAAAGTTGTATTATTTTGTAATAATTATTATTATTCTACTATTAAAAATAACAATAATTATATTTTCTAAAAATGATAAAATGATAATTTTTATTAATAATAGTACTAAAATGATAATAATAATGATGTTTCATATTAACAATGATATTTTTATTAAAAATAATAATTTTAGTAAAAATGATAGTTTTAATATTAATAATACTTTTAATAACAATAATAGTAAAATAATGAAAACGATATTTTTCCTTTAAATCAATATCTTACAATATCTTAATTTCATCATGATACTCATACTCATTATTTCCTAATCGTTTCGTTTAATAGCTTTTAGTCGTCTTTTATATCGCGTTCATATTAATAATAATAATAATAATAATAATAATAGTAATCATAATATTAGATGTTACTAATATTAGTTTTAATTATAATAATACTAATAATAATAATATTAATGATAATACTAATAACTATTTGAATGATAATAATAATAATAATAATAATAATAATAATAATAATAATAATAATAATAATAATAATAATAATAATAATAATAATAATAATTATAACCTTAACGATAATAACGATAATAACGATAATAATAATAATAAAAATAACAATAATATCTTTTATCAATAACGACAATGATAATAATAATAATGATAATAATAATAATAATAATAATAATAATAATAATAATAATAATAATAATAATAATAATAATAATAATAATAATAATAATAATAATAAAAATAATAATAATAATAATAATAATAATAATAATAATAATAATAATAATAATAATAATAATAATAATAATAATAATAATAATTAGATTATAACGACAATAATAATGACGATAATAATAATCATTTTTACAAAAATTCAATTGACTATAACTTCTAAACCGTTCATCGAAACCATTGGATATCTAAATGAAAAGTTCTCAATTTTTCGCTAGCTTTCCAACGACATGCATATCATATACCTTATCTTAATAGCATATGTATTTAATTCAAGATTCGACATAACCTATCTAATGACAATAACGAACGTATAAGCATGCATAATCCTATATACTCGAGCACTAGTCAGGGATACACTAATAATATATAAAAATTAAGTTATGAGGGCTCACGTATCAATATTGAGATTCAATATTGCAGGAAAAGTACGTAGACACAACGGGGATGATAAATACTAGTTTAACTCACGAGCAATACTCCCGAACAATACCCATAACCTCCATAGCTATAACCCATAATTTACTTAGCTCTATTCCGCTCGAAAAACAATTTCGAAATCACTCGAACAGCACTCCGTCGTAATATTTTATGTATACTAATAATATCTTGAAATAAAACGGAGTAAATATATATATATTTAAATCGATTGAGAGAGTTTAGAGAAAATATTTTCAAGTTTATATGAAATAATGAAACCTATTGAATTCTATTTATAATAGATTTTTAAATTATTAAAGTGAATTATTAAAGTATGAATTATTAAAGTATGAATTATTAAAGTATGAATTATTAAAGTGAATTATTAAAGTATGAATTATTAAAGTGAATTATTAAAGTTAAAATAAAGTAAAAATAAAGTAAAGGTAAAGTTTAAGTATAGTAAAAGTATAAAACTATGTACATATAATACGCGTATAAATATATATAATATTAATTTAAATCGTTATATATATTTAATAAAATAAAATATAAATATCGTTATCTTTATCATACTGGTTAAGTAATGAGTTGTCAAAAGTGGTTCTAGATATTTATAAAAGTTATATATATTTTTATAATAAAGTTCTTTTTAAACTGAAAATGTTTTTGTACGTTTGAAACTAAATCAAATAAATATGATAATTTTGTTTTCCAACACTAAATATATTTAGGAATCATTTTGTTTAAAGGTTAAAATAATGGAAATCGTTATATCATAAAACGTTTTAGAAAAGTAGAATCATATATATTTATAATAGGTTTCAAGTTTTTAAATTACAGTCTGTTGGTGAAGTATGGGATAGAGTCCAAAAGTTAAATAAACGTATGAAATCATCTTAATGAAAAATGTCGAGTTACTTAACTTGTCGATATCCAACATCTAAGTTATTTACACTCCACGTTCTTACTTATAAATCACTTTACCATTTTCCGAATGTTGTCAAAAAGAATAGATTTCTTAAATCACAGTGGACCTCATAACATGGACCCGTAATCATATCACAATGTATCTGATAAATCAATCATTTGATATTATCTTCTAATTCCATCGATAAACATATTGAAACAAATACGTTCATGTAAAGTATTATATGTTTAATACTTTATTACTATTCTCAAGTTATAATATATATATATATATACATATCTATTTATATATAACGGTTCGTGAATCGTCGAAATTTGGTCGAGGTTATAATGAATGTATGAACACAGTTTAAAATTCTTGAGATTTAACTTAACAACTTTGCTTATCGTGTCGGAATAATATAAAGAAAAAGTTTAAATTTGGTTGGAAATTTCCGGGTTGTCACAGGTAAGCGGTGAGTGGGTCTATCTCCGGATAGAGTTTAAGTAGAATGTCATGCTACTGTGATTTATTATATTACCATGCTTTGATATTATGTTATTTCCATGTTTAGATATTGGTTGCCATGCTAGTGAGTTTATTACATGTTTATTGTGATTATGTGATATTATGTGCGCATTGTGTTTGGCACCAGCCAGGCCTGAGGAGGCTGGGGACTCGTAACCGGGCCTGAGGAGGTTAGAGTTTGTGTGAGGTCAACCGGGCCTGAGGAGGTTGGATCCAAGGACTACCGATTGTGGAGTATAGTATTGAATGACGCATCCCCTACGTCTGGATAACTATGCTATGAATCGTGTAGTAAGGACTATCGGTAGACTCTAGTTCGATCAACTAGGAGTCGTGTGCTCGTACAAGCCGCCGATCCTCATATTATCTTTATGTTGTATGCTAGTTGGTTGTTAGAATGTTAGTGATATTGTTCACATGTGTGGTGCTTATTCGATATCTGTTAGATAGATTCCATTCACTTAGCATTATGCTAATCCCCCACATTTCCACCCTTGCAGGTTTAGGTACTGCTAGTTTGGACGGGTGCTAGTGTTGAAGACATGTTTGACGTGTGAACTCTGATGTGGACTTTTGCAACATGTACTTTGTAATAAGTAACACCGTCGTGTAAACTTAAACTTAATTATGTGGATTTATGCTATGATGTATTTAATGTTGTGATTTTAATATAAAAGTCTTCCGCCGTGTTTTAAAATAAAAATAAAAAAATGGCCGGTGTTACAGTTTTGTTCGCAAATAATTATATGGTTGCAACTTAAATGTTTCCTTGCTAATACATCAACCATCAACCATAAGCTAGAAAACATGATTGAGCATGGCTGCAACTTAAGTGTTGCCCTGCCAATACATCAAACATTTATATTTGAAATGACTCACACCCGTTTACCGAAAAACGACAATTTTTTTAGTTTTTTAAAGCAGTCCCTACTATAGTACATTTGTGCGGCGCCAAAAGGTTGCGTGGCACGCACCACAAGGGAATTTCAATGCCGAAGTCTAATTCAAAAACTGATGCCAGACTCAGTTATACTGCGCGGCGCGCCAGGATCTGAGCGGCGCGCAGTAACACATAAAACAGACATGCAGTTTTAAGTTAAGTATTGACCCATTTCCAAAATGTCAAGGTATTCAAATACAACCCAACATGTCCATACATGTTTAACATTTATAAAACAACATAACAAAGTGTTGAAACGATACACCAAATATACAACCGCTCGAGCCACGACCCGTTACTTAACCAAAATAACAATTTCGACCCAATTACATAACATAAGGGTTAAGACTTAACATCCCAACCAGATACCATGAGTATGATTCCGTGGACAATCCATCCCCAACCGAAGCCAAATATCCAAGAGCTAAATCCACCAAGCTCAAGTAAGCTCCTAGCATTCTAGTCGAACTACTAGAATTCTCCAATACATCCAAGGTGTACCTATAGAAAAAGGTAAACAATGAGGGAGTAAGCAACATGTTTAGTGAGTGCAATAGTTATATGCATACATACATAACCTGCTTCCTTGCACATACTTACACAAATCAGCATACAAGCTAGCATCACAATCGCATATAATATGCTACACTACAAATACACAAATATGGTTAACCATGCCACTAGTGCTAGTCATCAAATGACATAACACCATCCAACACATGTACGTGGCCGACAAAAGTGCCTTCCGGATGGCACTACACGTCCACATGAATGTGGCCGATAAAAAGCGAAACTGTTAGGTGACACTTACCACATTCCCACAAGTGTCTGACAAAGAGTGAATTCTTACAAAAATCACTTGCCACATGTCATAATTGCAAACGTGGCCGACAAAAAGTGAATCCTTATAGATAACACTTACCACTTTGCACCAAGTAGCCTACAAAGAGTGAATTTTCACGCCCGGATGTCACTCATCACATCACCCCCAAGCAACCAACTTATATACATACACATATAAATACTCCACTCACCTTGGAGCGCATGCACAAGTCGTGTATGCTATAGCATCGCCACCGCATCCAAGCAAATAATCACCTATAAATATAGGCATACAAACACATAAACAATCATTCTCTATAAGAGAATCCGACACCAAAAACCTTAGTTAACCTAGGGTTTCCATCTTGCTCACCAAAACCCACCAGTTTAGTCACCTAAATGGACATAACAAAATTACCACTACGGGTGGTAATTTTAACCCACACAAACAAGTACAATCTAACACCTATTGTACTTAGCCTAAAAAGGACTCAACCCATCACCACTACATGTGGTAATTCAAGCTCAACAACACCCAAAAATTATTGACACTCGCACCATGCCCAAAGTCCCAAACAATAACACTTTAAACCATTTTTACCCAAATTGACCATTTGGACAACCCCTTATTGACAGCAGATATTGACCCATTTAATAGTTAAATCAGTAAATACAAGCTTATTCATTGGAAATTAAACTCAAAGAACATTCCAAAAAGTGCTCACACGCCCCAAACGGAGCTACGGTTTGCAAGATATGACCGTTACAAAATCATGTTTCGTACAGTTTTTATAGTGACGGGTTTGACCACTTTTGACCAAAATTCAACTCAAGATGAACCATAACACTTTTATTTGATAAAAATCAGTTTATACACACTTAAAGGACTCATTTTAACAACAAATACCATCATCATCATCAACAATTTCTAGTTGAGGCATTTCATCAAATACCTCATGTGCATGACCCATTATCTTGTTCTTATGACCATCTAATTTACTAACACTCTTGTAACATATTGATTAACACCCAACAATCTTGACCAAACTCCAAAATTTCGTCATCCATGAAGCGACCCGTGCTAATCCATCCGGACGAAGTCCATATCGATTATAAACGATTCACAACAATTGATTACATCGCGAGGTACTTGACCTCTATATGATACATTTTACCAACATTGCATTCGTTTTTGAAAAGACAATCTTTCATTACATCAAAAGTTGACGGCAGGCATACCATTTCATAATATATCTAACTATAATTGACTTAATAATAATCTTGATGAACGCGACGACTCGAATGCAACGTCTTTTGAAATATGTTATAAATGACTCCAAGTAATATCTCTAAAATGAGCAAATGCACAGCGGAAGATTTCTTTCATACCTGAGAATAAACATGCTTTCAAGTGTCAACCAAAAGGTTGGTGAGTTCATTAGTTTAACATAAATAATCATTTCATAATTTTAATAGACCACAAGATTTCATATTTCCATTTCTCATAAACATACGTCCCATGCATAGAGACAAAAATATCATTCATATGGATTGAACACCTGGTAACCGACATTCACAATATGCATATAAGAATATCCCCATCATTTCCGGGATCCTCCTTCGGACATGATATAAATTTCGAAGTACTAAAGCATCCGGTACTTTGGATGGGGCTTGTTGGGCCCGATAGATCTATCTTTAGAGTTCGCGTCAATTAGGGTGTCTATTCCCTAATTCTTAGATTACCAGACTTAATAAAAAGGGGCATATTCGATTTCGATCATTCAACCATATAATGTAATTTTGATTACTTGTGTCTATTTCGTAAAACAGTTATAAAAGTTGCGCATGTATTCTCAGCCCAAAAATATAAAGGGTAAAAAGGTAAATGAAACTCACCATGCTGTATTTTGTAGTAAAAATATATATAACGATATTGAACAAGTGTAGGGTTGGCCTCGGATTCACGAACCTATATCAAGTATATATATTAACACATATAATCGTAATCGAACTATTTATATATTATTAAATTTATTAGTTATATCATTTTTATATTAATAACCTATCTATTTTTCATATATTCATTTTATATATTTAAAAATAAATAAATAAATATAAATTTTGTTTATGTTATGTGTATCAATTATATATATATATATATATTTTTTTTTTATATTTATATTATAACAATACTAAAATAATATTAGTAATGATAAAAATAATAATAATGATAATAGAGTTAAAAATGATACTTTTAGTATTAATGATAAAAATGGTAACTTTAGTAAAAATGTTACTTTTAATAAAAATGTTAATTTTAATAATAATGAATACTAATAATAATGACTATAAAAATAATGATTTTAATAATAATAATAATAATAATAATAATAATAATAATAATAATAATAATAATAATAATAGTAATAATAATAATAATAATAATAATAATAATAATAATAATAATAATAATAATAATAATAATAATAATAATAATAATAATAATAATAATAATAATAATAATGATAATACTAATAATAATAAACTACCTCAAAGAATGAATTCCAAAAATAAATGCTTTTGCCCGGGCTCGAACCCGCGAGCTCTCGTTAAACTGAAACATGCCTAACCCGTCTGCTGTCTTTGCATTTTTGTTTTAATTCCCCAACTTAAACCTATCTAACTAGTAATTCAGTTTCTTTTTCTTTTCTTCAATTTTAATCGACCAACAACCCATTAATAATCCTAATATGCGAAAATCATCATCATTCATAATTAAACCATCATCTGATCATCATTATATTCTAACATCATCATCAATATCATAATCAATATTACCCTTCTTGTCACCTTTATAATATCATCATCCTATATCACCTTTGTTATCAATATCTTCACCTACTATCTATCTTATCCATCATCACTATCATCATGCACCTCATATTATACTATCATCATTTAACTCGCTAATCATCATTAATCATTGTTCGACCGTAACAGAATGGGAAACAAAAAGGAGAAGTAACCAATAGAAAGACATGCAGTTAATGGTGCTCGTTTTCAATCATCAATTTTACAGCCCACCATGAATAATAAGGAAGTCTCGGTCGATTAACAACAAAAATTTCTCACTTTCCAAATGTATTACAACATGTAGGTTTCCACTCACCCACTCCACTCTTTTATTACTTTTTCTATTTAATTCCTTTGACCCTTGATTTATGTAACGAAATGTTAAGCGGCCCCATTCTTAATTGAAAGATCGTGGCTCCACATAACAATATTACTCTAGGTCTAAAAATCAAATTTGTACCACTCATCAATTCGTTCCTTTTTTTTTAAAAGTGAATAAATGTAATCACTAAAATGTTGGCCACCTTTTAAAAGTATCAAATGGATTGTTGATTGTTTGTTGTCGGTAATAAAGTCCAAACCGTACCACATACTAATATAACACCTTTAAATTAAGTGGGTTTAGTAAATGTAACAAGAAGAGGTGTAAGATGATGGTGATGTTTTGATGGTGCTCAAAAGGGTTCGTTGATCGTTTAACATGGAAAAGATGGTGGTTTACTAAGTTTTAAATAACAGAAAGAAATGGTAGCAGTTGGCAGTCCTTAACAGTTTCCTGGACTGTTAGTGAGCTGCAAAACAGTAGCATATATCGATGGTGGTGGTGACTAGTTTCACTATTACAGCAGCAGCATGTTGTTGTGGTGTTGGAAGGTGGCAAGTGGTAGTTCTAGGTGGTGGTGTAAGGTATCGTGTAAGGAAGAAAGGAGGAGGAATAGAGAAGAAGGATATAGATGGGGTTTCATGGATATCGAATCAAAACAGAAAAATGGAAACATAATTCTGTTACCGGCTGTAAATGTCTTGAAGTAATGATGATGGTCCTGTTGCACAGCAGCTGCGTGATTGGTGGTTTCGATTGGTGTTGTTAGGTGAATATGGTGATGTTTGTTCACGCTTAAACATAAATTAGTCACCTTGGTTTGATGGTTTAACATGGTGGTAATCGAATGGTGGTTGATGGGGATTAATTAGATGGTTGATGGTTTATGGAATGTGTTATGAAATGTGTAGGAATGTGTAGGATATGTTTATATATAAATACATTTATGTTGTAAGTTGAGTTGAAGAGACAACAAGTATCAATTGCCCACAATATAATTCAATCAAACATTATTAATCATAACTCTAAAAGAGATACAGTATTTCACAAGTGGGTTAGGTAGTCGAATATTTATTAAAACAATCAAGGAATTTGTTTAATGTTACACACAAGAAAAATAGAAAATATTAGTAGATAATTAAACAAGGACAATAATTTCAATGTGTGACAATTATGAAGTAGTCCGTGAGTAAACAGGAGAGTCTCCCCACTTGTACTTGACCCGTTACGGATTGTCATTTTACGCCCCTTTGATAATCAGTGCCGAATAAAAGTTCTCGGAAAAATCCCAAATTTTTATTTTAATTATGTTTATTTATTTTAGTCATTTTGGTATAAAATTCGGTCATTAACTATTAAATAAAAATTACATTAATTATTCACTCCCAACCCCAAGTATGTCTATAATCTGTAAAACTCATTTTCAGATCATTGTTTATTTTAAAATCACATAAGTTCCTTTTTAACTCGAATAATGTCGTCCGAATGATAACTGTGTGTTACTATTGTTTTCTAAATAAATTCAAAATCTCAAAGTATATATCTAATATATTATAGATATATTTTAAATAATAATAATTATTTATTATTTTACATCATTAATTATAATAATTACAATGTATATAATATTTCATATTATTATATATATTAAATATATGCATATCTATTTTCAAGTAATCATATCGTGAGTCATCAGGAATAGTCAAAGGTTAACTGATCCTATGTAAATAGTTTCAAAATTTTGTAACTCAATATTACAGACTTTGCTTATCTTGTCGAAATCATATAAGATTTAAGTTTAAATTTGGTCAAAAATTTTCGAGTCATCACAGTACGTACCCGTTAAAGAAATTTCGTCCCGAAATTTGAGTGAGGTGGTCATGGATAACAATAAAAATGTTTTCATGACCAATATGAGTTGATAATTAGAGTTTCATCATCATTGAGTACTGTAGCCAAAACGATTCGATGATGCGAAGCGTACGAGTGAAGTTATTACAAAAGATTGAAATAAGAAAGACAAGTTTCATCATAACTTTTGACTAGTCATGGCAGGATGCGTCTTAACTTTTGACGTTATTTTGGTTGAATTTCGGAATTCAAGGAATTTGAAGAAAATCTTTGAAATCTAAAAGATTTGATTCTTCGGCGAATAAGGAAATTAAAATCTCTATAATTAATGCAGAAATCTGCCTTGATTTCTTTATCTGGTATTTTCACTATAAATGACTTCTTCCGTTCCCTTATTTTTACCATTCCCATACTTTCTTCCTCTATTCCTACTTCTAAAATATTGTGGAAATGCTCCATCCAGTTCTGATTCTTGATATTTTCCTATTTATGTATCTGTCATCCTTCTTTTCAATCTTCCACCAGAACATCTGTTTACTTCTACTATTGCCTTGGGGGGATACTATTCTTAATTATACCGTGTCTTTATATTGCTATTTGTATTAATATCCATGGTTTGTAATTTTTGCGTTGTTGTTGATTTTATATCTTCCCTTATATTTCAATGACCCTGCTTCTGTCTCCTATAATTATTGTCATCCACAGTTAATGCGCTCTCTTATTTGCTGCGATTTATACCCCCTTTCTATTTTGGAGCTTCATGCTTTTGTTTACTTTTCGCAAATAACGGTCCAGAATTCATAGATATGGAGTTTCGAATTATCATAATATACAAGGTAGAAAGGAAAGGTAGTAGCACGATTTGTTTTGTCAAATTTCCTGAATCACTGAGAATAGAACTATCAAGAATATATTTTCTTGATATGTTCAGAAGTTAAGCAGAATGAAAGAGTTATGTAACATGGCACATGATGACGTTATGATCTGTGAATCATCCCGTCCCATTAGAACTCAGCATGACTTACTGTAATATAATTACGTTGATCAAGTGTCATTATATTATACTAACTCATGCATCAATTCTCAACATTACTTCAATAACATTCATATTTTAAGCTCGAAAGTTTACAGAATATAGAAACTAACAGTTTCTATATGATGTAAAACTGATAGCACGAAGAGATTACTGATTTCAGATAAGAATAGTTATGAAAATATCTTCAAAAATATGGAGGATATTTATAATGAAAGATACGATGATATCTTGGAATTTCTAATATCGAAGGATGATAGGAACTATTGTCTGCAAGAGTTTAGAGTAAAGAGCAAGATATTCGCTAAAGACTTTAGCAGTCATTGAATCATTTGGATTCTTTGAAGTCAAACTTATTCTTTGCGATTTGTCCACGGCGTTCTTCATAGTTTCACATAATCTGTTTTTCGGTACTAAATTTTCTATTGAATGTTTCCAATATAATGATACACAGGAAGCACGAAGAGGTATATAATTTCGGACGATAATATTTTTGAAAATATCCTCAGAAATATCGAAGATATTGATGATGATATTTTGGAATTTCTAAGTTCGATGGTGGATGGAGAAAGATTTTCCGCAAGATTTTAACATGAGCACAGAGCAAGATATTCGTTGAAGGTTTCATCGAATCCAGAATTACCTGGATTCTTTGAATATATGGTATGGTCCTTGTATTTATCCTTGGTCTCCTTCGTGGTTAGCTCAATCCATTTTCCAGTTCCAACTTTTCTGAGCTTTTCCAACATACTATTCTTATCATCAAACTTTCGATGATTATGGTCGTTTACGGTTGTCTATGATTTCTGCCGCTTCATTCAGCTTTTTCAACATTCTGAGTATTGTTTTGTGACTGAGTGCTTTTCAGAATTCCAGAAAGAGAGATCATAATTCTAAGAGATAAATGTCATACATATAACTGTTGATGTAGATATGCTGTGAGTTTTCAAAGTACTGATTGCTGATTCCCGGAAATTGGTATGGCGGTTCTCGTCACAAGATGTGGATGAGTATATGATAAGGTTTCAATGAATAAGTATAATGATTTATCAGAGAGATTTAAGCCAAGAAGTAACGAGGTTGCTGGTATGTCTGCTGGTAATATGGTGGAATATAAAAGAATTCTCCGGTATCAAAAGGGTAATCGTATATATCAGGATTATAGTAAGGCTACTTCGAATAAAAAGTCGAAGTTGATTTGCTGGAGCTGTGACAAAATTGGCTACCTTGAAAAGGGATCGTAAAGTTATTTTGGGTAATGATAACACTAAAGGAATTAGCACAGCTACGTGTTAAACGTTTACTTAGTTGTCGAGAGTTTCTCAGGTGTATGACTATATGCATCAACCTTTCCTTCCATAGATGAAGTGCGGTTGGTTCAAACTCTCGATTGAGGTGTTTTTAAGAATCATGAAAGGTTTGAACGCTGATAGTAATCGTCAAGATATAAATGAGGTTTAAGATGAAATCAAGTGGAAAACTTGAAGAATTGTTTAGTTTCATATGTTATATTCAATATTTTAATTCATTTTAATTTTCTAATGTTATTAGTCCACAGTCGATAGTTCACAGTTGACAGTCCAATAATTCATATATAATTTACTATATGATATTCGAATTAATTAATACATGTCGTGACCCGTATACGTCTCAGACTCGATCACAACTCAAACTATATATATTATTTGAGAATCAACCTCAACCCTGTATAGAGAACTCGATCATTACTGCATATAGAGTGTCTATGGTGATTCTAAATAATATATATAGATGTGTCGATATGATATGTCAAAACCTTGTATACGCGTCCCTATATTTAAGGTGCGTAAAATAAATAACAGAAATTAAATGATGATAAATTAAATTGCGATAATTAAATTGCGATAAATAAACTGCTATAAATAAAATGTAATCAGTTAGCTAGGAACAGTTAGCTAGGATCTTGTTAGCGTGGTTTCTTAACAAACTTCATATTGTTAATTAGTCTGTTTCTAATCAATTTTTATTGTGTTCATTATTTCTTCATTATGCCACTTGTTGGATTCTGGTAAGTCAAAATCCAAATATGAAATTGAATTTGAATGAAAATGGTTATTCTGTGGTGAACGGATTCGTATATCGGTAGATGTAAGTAGGATAGTAAATGACTGTTGAATCAGATTCGAAGAATGTACAGTATATCTTATTAATGTGAAATCTAAATATTTCTCGGGTATTACCTACCCGTTAAAATATTTTCACCATTAATCGTTTGTACAAAAAAAAATTTAATTACAATCTTTATGAAAACATATATACATATATATTTTCTTCAGATGTAATCATGGATTTAATGAATTAATATGATATTAAACTCATTTGATTTACCGTTAGAACAAGAATATATAATCTCTAAAACATTAGAGATTACATAATCGCCATGTCGTACAAAGATAGATGATGTAGAACGATACGTAGAACGATGATTATACTCAAGGTACAGAATGAGATGTTGAGGCATGGATTGTTTATGATACAGGTGCTGTTACTGATGGTACTGTTGGTGCCGGTGATGTTGCTGAAGCTGGTACGTTTTGCACCATATTCTCCAAATTGATTACTCGTGCGTGATGTTTGTTGACTTCTTCAATTATTCCAGGATGATTGTCGGTCGAAACGAGCGGATGAATAAGGTTTAGAATTGTGGATAGAATATAATCATATCGAGCTATTCTGTAAATGAGACTGAAAATGGTGTTTCGGGTAGGTTCGTCGGTAATTGCTTTAGGTTCTTCACCAAGAGGTGAATTCGGTTGGTGGAAAGGATCGACTTCTTCTCTTCTCCATCGATTAAGTAGACTACGAACCCATCAAATGAATTGGTTGATTCATTCTGGTGACACTGCTTTCGGAGCTTAAGTGAAACTCCATATCGGAATAGCTGTCGGAACCCGAGGGACTCGAACTAGTTGAAGGATTCATCTCGTATGATCAGATGAAGGATTTTCGATAAGAAATAGATTATAGGATGTAGATTAGTATCCTGCAATACATAATTTACATATGCATATATAATACTAAAATCTCATAAGTTACGGAGGAATCTACGGAAGCTGTCAGGCAAAGATAACAATAACAGATACGCTAAGATATGAATTTTGTCTATACACTATTCATGCAGTCGATGCAGTAAAATGTGTCTAGACTAAGAATAATAAGCAAGTGATTCCCTAAGAATGATAAGTAGACGATTTCCGACAAAAATGATAAGCAAAACTTTTGACATGCAGACACGGTCGAAGTCCAGACTCACTAATGTATCCTAACGACTACTAGTTAGACACACTAATGCATGACCTGGTTCGCTAAGACCACCGCTCTGATACCAACTGAAGCGACCCGTGCTAATTCATCCAGACTAAGTCCATATCAATTATAAACGATTCACAACAATTGATGACATCGCGAGGTACTTGACCTCTATATGATACATTTTACCAACATTGCATTCGTTTTTGAAAAGATAATCTTTCATTACATCAAAAGTTGACGGCAGGCATACCATTTCATAATATATCTAACTATAATTGACTTAATAATAATCTTGATGAACGCGACGACTCGAATGCAACGTCTTTTGAAATATGTTATGAATGATGATAATGCTAAAAACGAACATATATTTCATAGCATTATTCCTCAAGAAAGACAAGCTCTTAGTTGCAATTGTTCTATTTAAAAGTGATATTCGTTTAAATAATAAAAGGTGAAGACAAAAGACAGATTCGACGAATTGAAGACGCAAACGACCAAAAAGCTCAAAAGTACAAAATACAATCAAAGAGGTTCCAATTATTGATAAGAAACGTCTCGAAATTATAAGAGTACAAGATTTAAAACGCAAAGTACAAGATATTAAATTGTACGCATGGACGTTCGAAAATCCGGAACCGGGACCAGAGTCAACTCTCAACGCTCGACGCAACGGACTAAAAATTACAAGTCAACTATGCACATAAATATAATATAATATTTAAATAATTCTTATAATTATTTATATATTATATAAATAATAAAAATCCGTCGGCAAGAAAGACTCCAAAGATTGTGAGCTAGAATTTCAAACTCCGCGACTCGCGGAGTTTGAAGGCAAAAAATGCCGCGAGTTGCGGAGTATCCCTGAACTCAATTCCCTATAAAACCAACCGAATTCTGATCATTTTTCATAACATATATCCATCCATCTCTTTATCTATATCGTAATATTTATATTTATAATTTATATTTTAATTTTAATTTTAATTATAATTCTAATAATAAGGGTATGTTAGCGAATGTTGTAAGGGTGTAAGTCGAAATTCTGTCCGTGTAACGCTACGCTATTTTTAATCATTGTAAGTTATGTTCAACCTTTTTAATTTAATGTCTCGTAGCTAAGTTATTATTATGCTTATTTAAAACGAAGTAATCATGATGTTGGGCTAATTACTAAAATTGGGTAATTGGGCTTTGTACCATAATTGGGGTTTGGACAAAAGAACGACACTTGTGAAAATTAGACTATGGGCTATTAATGGGCTTTATATTTGTTTAACTAAATGATAGTTTGTTAATGTTAATATAAAGATTTACAATTGGGCGTCCCTATAAATTACCATATACACTCGATCGGACACGATGGGCGGGGTATTTATATGTACGAATAATCGTTCATTTAACCGGACACGGAAATGGATTAATAGCCACTAGAATAAATTAAAACAGGGGTGAAATTATGTACAAGGACACTTGGTATAATTGATAACAAAATATTAAAACCTTGGGTTACACTCAGTCGACATCCTGGTGTAATTATTAAACAAAGTATTAAAATCTTGTTACAGTTTAAGTCCCCAATTAGTTGGAATATTTAACTTCGGGTATAAGGATAATTTGACGAGGACACTCGCACTTTATATTTATGACTGATGGACTGTTATGGACAAAAACCAGACGGACATATTAAATAATCCAGGATAAAGGACAATTAACCCATGGGCATAAAACTAAAATCAACACGTCAAACATCATGATTACGGAAGTTTAAATAAGCATAATTCTTTTATTTCATATTTAATTTCCTTTATTTTATATTTAATTGCACTTCTAATTATCGCATTTTTATTGTTATTGTATTTAATTGCACTTTTAATTATCGTACTTTTTAATTATCGCAAGTTTATTTTATCGCACTTTTATTATTCGCAATTTCATTATTGTTATTTACTTTACGCTTTAATTTAAGTCTTGTATTTATTTTTAATATTTTACATTTGGTTTTAACTGCGACTAAAGTTTTAAAATCGACAAACCGGTCATTAAACGGTAAAAACCCCCTTTATAATAATAATATTACTTATATATATATTTGTATTTTTATAAAAGTAAACTAATATAGCGTTAAGCTTTGTTTAAAGATTTTCCCTGTGGAACGAACCGGACTTACTAAAAACTACACTACTGTACGATTAGGTACACTGCCTATAAGTGTTGTAGCAAGGTTTAAGTATATCCATTCTCTAAATAAATAAATATCTTGTGTAAAATTGTATCGTATTTAATAGTATTTCCTTGTAAAATTTAATAGTATTTTATATACACTCCGCTACCACATCAAGTATTTTTGGCGCCGCTGCCGGGGAATCGCTTAAAAGCCGGAAGCGCAACGCTAATATAAAATAAAAAAAATAAAAAAAAATTTAGTTTACTTTTATTAAAATTCGTTTTTATAAAAATACGTTTTTAATTATTCAAAAATATAAAAAGAAAAACAAAAATATAAAAAGAAAAACAAAAATATAAGTATTTTTAAGATTTTGTTAAATATTTAAGTTTTATAAAGTTTCTTTATTTTTATATAAGTTTTATTTAAGTATTTTATTTTTATTTAAAACATAATAAAAAAAACCCAAAAAAAAAATTAATATATATAAATCTATTTTTAAGATATTTTTAAAATTATAAAGTAGTTCTATTTTTATTTAAGTTTTTAAATATAAATTTTTATTATACAAATATTTAGATTATATAAACAGAAAATATAATATAAAAAAAAACGCGTCAAATTTTAAAACTGTACCAGAGTTGAAATTTGGAACCCCGCGACTCGCGGGGTTTGCTGCTTGGAATACCGCAACTCGCGGAGCCACCCTGACACGCGCCTGACAGAACCCTAATCTGCATTAAATACGGAGTATTATTAATTATTATTAATTAATTTGTATTTAGGGTTAAATATTTAATTAATTTAGTATTTAATTTAAGTTTTAATTAATTTATGTATTTAGTTTAATTAGTTTAATTAAATTGTAAAATTAATAGTTTTATAAAATAAATAATATAAAAATAATATTTTTATAAAAATTGTACTTTTTACAACTTTTTGTATATTTTTATATTTTGTCCCTTTTTAATCGTTTTAGCGTAATATTTGTATTTTTAGCTCATATTTAGTTTTAAACTTAGTTTTTGCCATAGTTATTTTTACTTCTAGATTTTTAGGCTTTGCCGTAAATTCCTTAAGTGTTTTTTTTTTCTTTAGACTAAGATTTAGGTACTTTAGAATTTTGCGACGCCTTTTTAAGTTTTAGTTTCTTTTTAAGTTATTTCCATTTGGGATATAGTTTTTCCTGTAAGCTTTAATATTTTTAGACGACTTTTTCCTATGTATCAATTATCATTCCAATTAGTAATCTCAATTTGCGATTATAATTTTAAGTTAGTTGTAGTAATAAGGTTAGGTTAGTCAATTGTTTTCAAGTTTTATAAGTTTCTTTTATTTTTCTGTCACCTTTTATTTTTCAACCATTTTTCTTTTTCGACCTTTTTCGACGAACTCTTTTTCTTTCTTATTTCTCGCTATTCTAGTTTTAGGACATAGATTTTTATTCTACTTCTTATCTAAATTTCTTAAAATTTCGAAAATTTATTTTAAGTGGTTAAATTGATAGACATCAAAATTTTCTGGTTCGTAGTAATAGTTGGATTTGTACGTGGACCGGGTTATTGGAGCCAAACAGTCCTCAATTATATTGAGACCAAACGAATCCTGCCCCTCTGCTGCATATTTTGGCTATTCGAAACGTGGGCAAAATCAGAAAAGTCTATTGATTGGATAACTTATTATAATTTTTCTTTCCTTTTAAAAACTAATAGGATATTCAGTGAATGCACCGAGTAAGACGTTCACCACCTTTTGTACGATCACCACCTGTAACTAGATCAAGACATTTAGCAAATATTACCGCCGTTGATTTTTCTTTAGAATCGTCATCCAGTCGACCAAGTACTCCAGTTCAAATTTCTGATAATCCATTTTTTGAACCCGACCTCACAATTGAGAATTTCGGAGAATATTCTGGAACGATTCATAGATCCTGAACCACTAAACTTTTCTCCGGAACCACCAATCATTCAAACAGAGATTGTTGAGGAACGATCCATTAAATCAGAATCCTCTAGTGATTCCGATTCAACAAATTCAATTATGGAGAATCGGGAACCTTTAAGTATGGAAGACCGAATGAGAGCTAAACGCACTGGCAAAGGTCACGCAATTACTCATCCAGACATTAATGCGCCAGATTATGAAATCAAAGGACAAATTCTACACATGGTGACTAATCAATGCCAATTTAGTGGTGCGCCGAAGGAAGATCCAAATGAACATCTACGTACCTTTAATAGGATCTGCACTCTATTTAAAATAAGAGAAGTTGAGGATGAACAGATATATCTCATGTTATTTCCCTGGACTTTAAAGGGAGAAGCCAAAGATTGGTTGGAATCGTTACCTGAAGGGGCGATTGATACATGGGATGTTTTAGTTGAAAAATTTCTTAAACAATTCTTTCCTGCATCTAAAGCCGTAAGAATTCAAGGAGAAATTGTTACGTTCACACAGAAACCAAATGAAACTCTATATGAGGCGTGGACAAGATTTGGAAAGTTATTAAGAGGATGTCCGCAACATGGTTTAGACACCTGTCAAATAGTACAAATATTCTACCAAGGATGCGACATCACTACAAGGAAAGACATAGATATAGCAGCTGGTGGTTCTATTATGAAGAAAACCGAAACTGATGCTTACAAAATTATTGATAACACTGCTTCCCACTCACATGAGTGGCACCAAGAAAAAGATATCGTTAGATCATCTAAAGCAGCTAGAGCCGATTCTAGCCATGACTTAGATTCCATTTCCGCAAAGATAGATGCTGTCGAGAGACGAACGGAAAAGATGACTAAAGATATTCACTCAATACGAATTAGTTGTGAGCAGTGTGGAGGACCACATTTGACAAAAGATTGTCTCAGTATTGAATTAACAATGGAACAAAGAGAGAATATTTCATACATAAACCAAAGGCCTGGAAATAATTATCAGAATAATTATCAACCGCCAAGACCAATTTACAATCAAAACCAGAATTATAACAGAAATATTCCATACAACAACCAACAAGGTCCTAGCAATCAACAAGTATCCAATAATACTTACAATCAGCAAAGACCTAATTTTCAAAACAAACCACCACAACAAACCGATGATAAAAAGCCGAATTTAGAAGACATGATGACGAAGCTAGTTGAAACTCAAACGCAGTTTTTCACATCTCAGAAACAAACTAATGAACAAAATGCTCAAGCATTTAGAAATCAACAAGCTTCTATTCAAAATCTGGAACAAGAAGTAAGTAACCTAGCAAGGTTAATAGGTGAAAGAAAACCGGGAAGTCTACCTAGTGATACAAATGCTAATCCCCGGAATGAAACAGCTAAAGCCATTACCACAAGAAGTGGTACAACGCTTAAACCACCTGAAATACCTGTAACTTCTGATGAAGCTATTCCTACTCCACAAGAACCACAACCTGATCAAGATAAGGAAAAAGAACCGGTAGTTGAAAAGGTTAATGAAGATAACACAGCTAAGGATAAACCTTATGTTAAACCATACCAACCACCACTTCCTTACCCGAGTAAAATGAAGAAAGAGAAACTTGAAGCCGAGCAATCCAAATTCTTGGATATGTTTAAACAGATAAATGTAAATCTTCCTTTCATTGATGTGATTTCAGGATTGCCTAGATATGCTAAATTCTTGAAAGATCTAATCTCAAATAGAAAGAAAATGGAAGAACTCTCGGCTGTTACCATGAATGCTAATTGTTCAGCAGTACTATTGAATAAGATACCAGAAAAACTATCCGATCCAGGAAGTTTCACGATTCCATGTTTTCTGGGTAGTCTTAGTTCAATAGAAGCATTAGCAGATTTAGGTGCTAGTATAAATCTAATGCCGTATTCACTATACGCTAAACTAGACCTTGGAGAATTGAAACCAACCAGAATAAGCATACAACTAGCCGATAGATCAATAAAATATCCTAGAGGGATAATGGAGAACATGCTAGTTAAAGTTGGTACTTTAGTATTTCCAGTAGATTTTGTTGTTTTGGACATGGAAGAAGATTCTCAAGTTCCTCTCATATTAGGAAGACCATTCTTAAACACGGCTAAAGCAATGATAGACGTGTTTGGTAAGAAATTGACCCTAAGTATAGAGGACGAGAGTGTTACCTTTTCAGTTGATAGAGCAATGCAACAACCACAATCTGCAGATGATATATGTTATTATATTCAAACTATAGATGCACATGCAGAATTGTCAGAAGAATTTCCAGAATTACAAGGAACAGGAGAATGTTCTTTAGGAGAAGGTAATGAACCAATTGATGAAGCTGAAATGTTAGCTACACTTATAGCTAATGGATATGAACCAACAACAGAAGAAATTCAAATGCTAAAAGAAGAAGACAGATATCGATACAAATCATCGATAGAAGAACCTCCAAAATTAGAGTTAAAGCCACTTCCAAACCATTTGGAATACGCTTATTTACATGGTGAATCTGAATTACCTGTAATAATATCGTCTTCTCTTACTAAAAATGAGAAATCACAACTCATTTCTGTGTTGAAAGCTCATAAACCAGCCATTGCATGGAAGATTCATGATATTAAAGGAATAAGTCCTTCGTATTGCACACATAAAATCCTTATGGAAGAAGGTCATAAAACGTATGTGCAACGCCAACGAAGACTAAATCCTAATATGCAAGATGTAGTTAAGAAATAGATTATTAAACTGCTAGATGCAGGTCTAATTTATCCAATTTCTGATAGTCCATGGGTAAGCCCAGTTCAATGCGTGCCTAAGAAGGGTGGCATGACTGTCATTACAAATGAGAAAAATGAGCTTATTCCTACTAGGACTGTAACAGGATGGCGTGTGTGTATTGATTATAGGAAATTAAATGATGCCACCAGAAAAGATCACTTTCCCTTACCTTTCATTGATCAAATGTTGGAAAGATTAGCCGAAAATAGTTACTATTGTTTTCTAGATGGATTTTTCGGATATTTTCAAATTCCAATAGCACCCGAGGACCAAGAGAAAATCACATTCACGTGCCCTTATGGTACTTTTGCTTACAAACGCATGCCATTTGGACTTTGCAACGCCCCTGCAACCTTTCAAAGGTGTATGATGGCGATTTTTCATGACATGATAGAAGAATGCATGGAAGTTTTCATGGATGACTTTTCAGTCTTCGGTGATACATTTGAATCATGTCTAGTTAATCTAGAACGAATGCTTATTAGATGCGAACAATCAAATCTAGTACTTAATTGGGAGAAATGCCATTTCATGGTTAAAGAAGGCATCGTTCTTGGACATAAAATTTCAAAAGAAGGAATTGAAGTGGATAGAGCTAAAGTAGATGTAATTGCTAAACTTCCACATCCCACCAATGTTAGAGGAGTTAGGAGTTTTCTAGGGCATGCCAGTTTTTACCGACGTTTCATAAAAGATTTTTCTAAAATTGCCACTCCTATGAATAAACTCCTAGAAAAGGATGCTCCATTCATATTTTTAGATGAGTGTATCAAATCTTTTAATATTCTTAAAGAGAAACTCACTAATACGCCAATCATGATAACACCAAATTGGAATCTACCATTTGAACTAATGTGCGATGCAAGTGATTTTGCAATGGGAGCCGTTTTAGAACAAAGGATTGAAAAACGATTTCAACCTATATATTATGCTAGTAAGATGTTACAAGGAGCACAAATGAACTATACAACTACTGAAAAAGAACTCCTTGCTATTGTCTTTGCTTTTGACAAATTTCGATCATATCTCGTTCTAGCAAAAACGGTGGTCTATACCGACCATTCTGCTCTTAGATACCTATTTTCGAAACAAGATGCTAAACCAAGATTAATCCGTTGGATCTTACTCTTACAAGAGTTTGATATTGAAATCCGAGATAAAAGAGGAGCAGAAAATCTCGCCGCTGATCATCTTTCTCGTCTTGAAAATCCCGAATTAGAAGTTCTAAATGAATCGGCCATACAAGACAACTTTTCTGATGAATATCTATTGAAGATAGATTATAATGAAATCTCATGGTTTGAGGACTATGCAAACTACTTAGTTTGTGGATTCCTTGAAAAAGGATTATCGTACCAAAAATGAAAGAAATTCTTCAGTGATATAAAACACTATTTTTGGGAAGATCCACACCTGTTTAAAAGTTGTCCAGATGGAATAATACGCCGATGTGTATTTGGAGATGAAGCTAGTAAAATTTTAAACCATTGTCACACAGGACCAACAGGAGGGCATTATGGGCCTCAACTAACAGCAAGAAAAGTTTATGATGCTGGATTCTATTGGCCTACAATTTACAAAGACTCACACCTTCTTTGCAAATCCTGTGATGCATGTCAAAGGGCCGGAAAAATAAGTCAACGTGATGAAATGTCACAAAATGTCATCTAAGTATGTGAAGTATTTGACATTTGGGGTATTGACTTTATGGGTCCATTTCCAAAATCTCATAATAATCTATATATACTCGTAGCCATTGATTATGTATCTAAATGGGCGGAAGCACAAGCTCTCCCAACTAACGATGCACGAGTTGTAGTCAACTTTTTAAAACGTCTTTTTGCAAGGTTTGGAACACCGAAAGCTTTAATAAGTGATCGGGGTACTCATTTCTGTAATAATCAACTTGAGAAAGTTCTTAAAAGATATGGAGTAACTCATAAAATCTCCACCGCAAATCATCCACAAACAAGTGGACAAGTTGAAAATACCAACCGAGCTTTAAAACGTATTCTAGAGAAAACCGTAGGATCAAATCCGAAGGAATGGCCCATTAAATTGGAGGATGCACTCTGGGCTTTTAGAACAGCCTACAAAACTCCAATTGGAACCACATCTTTTAGACTTGTTTATGGAAAAGCATGTCATCTTCCAGTAAAAATTGAACACAAAGCATTTTGGGCTTTGAAGACATGTAATCTTGATTTACATGAAGCCGGACGTCTACGATTAAGTCAACTAAACGAATTAGAAGAAATAAGACATGAAGCATACGAAAATTCGTTAATCTATAAAGAAAGAACGAAGAAATGGCATGATAAAAGAATCAGAAGTTCAAAAGAATTTAAGGAAGGAGACAGAGTTCTTCTTTTCAATTCACGATTCAAGCTATTTCCTGGAAAATTGAAATCAAGATGGTCTGGACCATTCATAGTCAAAAGAGTTTTCCCATACGGAACGATAGAATTAATAAATTCAAATGGGACGGAATTTAAAGTTAATGGTCACAGAGTTAAACACTACATAGATGGTCCGATGGAAGTCGACAACGAAGTTAATCACAATTTCGACACCACAGTTAACTAAGTATGGGGAGAATCAAGTCTTTAAAGGATAATATGTATTTCTGTTAGAGTTAGATTGTCTGTTTTCGTGTAGTTCTCGAAAATGGAACCCGAATGGTCTTTTCCTAGCAGACCCTAAAGAACTAGTCTTCTCCCCCCATTCTGAATTTTTATTTTTTTAGGTTTTTACAAAATGAAGACTGCCTGTGAACTAAACCATGGTCTAATGCTACACGCTTTGATCACTAAACGTAATAATGACACACTACCGAGTGAAATAGTATCAGTAATCAGAGAAAGATTGGACGGAGTTAGAAAAGAATCCAGATGCGAAGATAATAAGTTACAATTTGGTAAAGGAAAATCAAAATCCGCAGCGAAAAGAAGAGCACGACACCTAGAAAGATGTCACAAATGCGAAAAATGGTCACATGGAGGTAAATGTTCAAATAATCAAACCTATTCAAATACCGAATTTGTTACTTTATGCAGAGACGGACCGTTCGTATGTTTAGAAGAAAAAACACTGAATGCTCGAGGTTACGCCTATGTAGCCATGGAAAACCAATTAAACCGACTATCTTATGAATGGGATAGATCATATAACTAAGAAATCTATTTCACAGGTATGTTTGTACAGTTTTTATTTTATTTTTTTTTATTTTTAACCTTTTGATAATAAACGCTAATTTGTTCGCTATAAAGTATTAAATTGGTATTGAATAAAATTAGGTTTGGCGACCGAAATTATTGATATATCATTCAAAAATTTATTACATCACTGCGAAATTTAACGTTTATTCTTAAGGTATAAATATCTTTAATCAATCAACCCAAAATATTTTAAAAATTCGTCATGAGTTAAATTAGGTCTTGGAACCGAAATTACTTTACCGAAAAGAGGGGCGCATATTTTTGATAATATTTGATTGATTAAAGTAGGATAAAAAGCCAAAAATATTTTTAATTTTATTTTTACCATGTTTTTAAAATTAATATATAAATCTTAAATTAATATTGTAAACTTTGTAAAATTAATATATTTAAAATTGTAAATATTTGAAAAATTAATATAAATTTGGTGTGAATTTATAATATGAATTTTTAAATTAAGTTTGGTGTGAATTTATAATATGAATTTTTAAATTAAGTTTGGTGTGAATTTTTAATTTTTAAAATATGAATTTTTAATTTTATGCATTTCAAATTTTAAGTTTGGTGTGAATTTTTAATATTAATTTTGAATTTTATATTTAAATTGTGTGAATTTAAAAACAAAAATTTACTTTATCTCATTAAGTTAAAAAATATGATTTTTAAAATTCGTCGTAAGTTGAAGACTAGGTCGTTGAACCGAAATTGCTTTACCCAAGGGAGGGACGAGAACTTTTATTATCATTATTTTTAATCTTATTGAATTAAAGTATGCCAAAAACATTAAAAAATCAAAAATCTTAGCTTTTAAAACAATCGCTACAAAAAGACAAATTTTAAAATTTTGTCGAAGGACGGACTAGGACATCGATCCGAAACGACCTCGTCCTAAATAACAAGGGAAACAAAATTTTAAAATTAATTACTTAATTGTTTTAATTAGTATAAAATATATAAAAAAAATAAAAAATAACAAACTTCGCGACTCGCGGAGTTCGAAGGTTTAAACCCCGCGACTCGCGGAGGGACCAAAACCCAGAAAAAAAATAAAACGTAAAGAACAGATCAGTCCACACTACCACCCACACATACAGCGAAAAAAACCCGAAAAAAACCTCCCAAAATCACAATTTTTAACCGTTAATCATCAAATCTTTTACTAAAATCATGTTGAGAAGGATGTTATCAAGGAATTACTCAAGAAAAACGGTAAATTTTTACACCTAAACACCATTTAATCCGAAAATTAGTGTTCTTGAGCAATTTTTTTCCCCAATTTGATTTTGATGCTTTTTAGTGTAATTATGCTTAAATTGCTTATGTATTATGCTTGTATAACCTAGATTGATGCTATTTAACATGATTAGAAGCCTTAAACTTCAAATTTTGAGTAATCTAGGGTTTGTGTTCTTGAGCAATTTGGGGCTTTTTGATATAAACAGGTTATGGCCGATTTTTGTCATGAATTGTTGCTAAATTAAGTAGTATAACATGTTTAGGTAGTTAAATGATCCAAACTTTGAGCCTAAACATGATTTTGAGAATTAAAGTGGACTTTTTCAAGTCTAAAATTCATGAACTTGATTTTTGAGAGATAATGCCATTTGAAACTTGTTTAATTGCTAGTAATGATTATTTTGACATGTTATTTGAGTTGAATGCTTATGAACTTGGCGAACATTTTCGTATATGCTTATTTGAAAAAGTGTAGATTTGATGAAAATATGAAAATGAGCTTAAGTTTGATATAAATTGATCATGTCATTGTAATTATTTTGATTGATGATTTTCCTGACACTAATGCATATTTGGATGCACAAAAATTGTGTTTGATGTGTTTTGCAGACTGAAAGGGGTGAATCTTCATCCCAAACTCGCAATGCTCCTGCTGAGAATGTGGAACAACAGGAGGTGGATAACTACTACAAGCAAGATATACCTCATCCAGTCATGACATTTTCTAATATGCACTTGGAAGATTTGCATCCGAACCTGAGATTTGACAGACTTTGGATAGATTATCCAAAATACCAAAGGGGTTTGCATACTCTTCATTCTAAAGTTGTTGAGGTACCTAGGGTCATAGAATGGGGACCATTAGAAGCTGTAGAATTGGCCGGGCCAATTAGGGAATTACTTGCACAGAGGTATGGTAATTCTACTTTTAATGACTGGGTACGTTTATTCACCATGCATAGACCTGTATATAAAGTATGGTGTGAAGAATTATTGTGTAGTATAGAATTAAATGATCGGGTAGCTAGTTTAACCGATCGATCTTTTATTAGATTTTTGTTAGGAGGTTCGATGCGCCACATGTCTTTACTAGACATGGCTCAGGCTTTACGTATATATACGCCTGAGGAGTTAGCATCTACCGATTGTAGAGGGTTGATACTAAATGGTAGAAAGATAGATGAAAATTTTGATACACATGGTGTATGGAGTCAAATGACAAGCCATCACCGATTCAAAGGGGGAAATTACTCTTATTTGGATATAGATAGAGCTGAATTAAGAGTAATTCATAGGTTTTTAGCTAATTCGATTACACGAAGAGGTAAGAACAAGGAAAAGGTAAATGAACAGGATTTGTTTTACCATATGTGTATTCGAGACCCACAAAGCGCTGTAAGTATACCTTATTGTGTGAGTTATTATTTATCAGCTATGGTTAGGGGGATGAGACCGCATAGCATAATAGGAGGTGGTATTTTTATTACTTTGATTGCTGAATATCTCGGTTTGGATATAAGTCGGGGGGATTATTAGTCGAAGAACCAGAACCCCGCGATACTATAGGTTTAAATGTATACCATGGTGCGAAAGTTTTGAAGAGGCGAAATAACGTCGCAGTACAATACCATGGTAGACATCCACAGGTTGAGAGAAACCAACAGCAAGGTAATGTAGGAGGGGGAAATGAAATGCAAGAAATGCAAAGGTTTATAGCTTCACAGGAGTACGAAAATGCTAGACAGAGAGCATTTGAAGATTGGCAAGTTCATCAAAACCAAATCATAGCTCATTGCCAACATATAGGTAGAAACTATATTCCTACTCCAAAACCCATATTCCCTCCCTAGTCTATAGAGATGCAACCACCGTATCCTACGTATAACCCAGCCGAAGCATTTTATAGCACCTATGGTTATGCATGGAACCCCTATTGGTACCAGTATCATCCCTAGTCTACTTAGTTTTATTTATTTTGTAATTTGTAATGTTGATACGTTTAATAATTATGTTAATATTGTAATAGTTTTTATAATTTTCTAACTTTTATTCTTAGATTTTAATAATTTTTGAATGTGGGGTAATATACCAAACTTCAAAAATATGTATATATGTTTGCAGTTTATCTTATGTACACAACAGGGTAAAATAACGCATTTTCAAAGACTGGCATTAAGTTCAGCAAAAGCAACTAATTTTGACGACAAGATGCAAAATATATGTGAAATAACAACAAGACGGAATGAACAAATGATGTGCACCATTTATCATTCAGCAAACAAACGCCAATATATTTGGAAACTTTGGTAAAAATTTAATCATTTTCACACAAATCACCCTCAATAATTTAAATTGTTACTGATTTCTTGCAAATGAGGGCATTGCAAGATCTTAAGTGTGGGAAGGGGTTAAATTCTTTCGGATTTTAAAATTTTTACTTTATACACTGGGTTACCATTAAAAATACTAGTAAAGCAGTAGTTGTATTAGAATCTAGTGCTCTCTGATAATAAAGAACAGCCCTAGTCTTATATACTGACTACCCAATTCTAGTAAAATTTTTCAAAATTTTCAATTAAATGAACTCAAAATCATGTTTATACATATTTATGAACGATAAAACTAGGTTTTAACACCGAAATTATTGTAACCTCGGAAAGGACATAAATTGAGAAACAAACCAAAATGTTAAAATTCATTTAAAATGGAATAGAGGGCAATAAAAAGGAAAATAAAAGCCAAGTGTGGGAAAATTATCCAAGTTATTCAAAACATATATCACATATTTTTGTACAAATAATTGAAAATACTTTTGTTTTGGACTAAATTAACTGTTTTACCCGATGAAAGAAAAGAAAAAATGGATCTACACGATGAATCAATTCCATCATTAAAAGGAAGTAAAGTCTTCCGAAAAAGACACGCGCTTCTTGATTTAGGTCAAGAAGTTGTCGTCCAGACCAGCTGTAGGTTGACGAAAAATCTAGAAAAGTCATCACTAAAATCAGCAGGAAATCCACGGACCTCAGCATTAAACAGGGTCGCCAAGTGGTCAGATTTATCCTAACCATGAGAAGAATTTATCTCGTACAATGGGGGGCACCATGCAAATTAGCTGGATAAGACTAATGAATCAGATCCCCAGAAAGGATAATCTCCTTAAAAGATCAAAAAATCAGCTTTTAAGCCTGATATTACTCAATCCTAGAGATTGACCTTAAAGATTGAGAATTCAAACTCATGGAATTCGATGATATCTAAACTCGAGCTTGAACGAGAAAATATTTTGATCAAAATTACAAACCGATTTGTTTTCTGAAAACCCTATTTTCAATGCGTTCATTACCATTGAACGTAAAATCCTAGGAATTCACCTGGAATTCATTAGGTCACCTGAACTAAATCGGGTGTCAACCGTAAGAACGGTGGTTGCATAGTGGTCAAAGACAGGACCTTGTGCCAGACCGAAAAATCATAAGGGTGAGCTTTACTATTGCTCCTACCAAGGATAGTAATTGCGTCCGACACGTTATAGACCATAATTAAAAGCATGTCAGGGGACATTGCCTTAACAGTTGCTTGTTCAACGCTTTCCTTTACAACCGGACGGTAGTTTACCGAAAGGTAATATGCGGGACAAGTAAACTGGACGTGTTGCTTTCCAAATACAAGGTTAGCAAGTGGGTGACACAAAACCGCAAGTTTTGAGCTAAAATTTTCAAATCTGAAACCCACCAAACCCACAAAAAGAATTTGCAAACACCGGCAAAGGGTTATTCCGGAAAACTTATCTAGGGTAAAAACTAGATTTAATTTTCAAAAGATCAAATGTTTTCATAAAGATCCAATTTCCTTAATGGATCTAAATTTTTATAGTCATGTGGGACTGTAAACCATATCGTTATTACCATTGTTTATACCACCGTATAGAAATCACTGATGTACAAAGTGTGAAGAATAAAGAAGTGATTCTAGTATTTCAAGACGATATTGCTTGAGGACAAGCAACGCTTAAGTGTGGGAATATTTGATAATGCTAAAAACGAATATATATATCATAGCATTATTCCTCAAGAAAGACAAGCTTTTAGTTGCAATTGTTCTATTTAAAAGTGATATTCGTTTAAATAATAAAAGGTGAAGACAAAAGACAGATTCGACGAATTGAAGACGCAAACGACCAAAAAGCTCAAAAGTACAAAATACAATCAAAGAGGTTCCAATTATTGATAAGAAACGTCTCGAAATTATAAGAGTACAAGATTCAAAACGCAAAGTACAAGATATTAAATTGTACACATGGACGTTCGAAAATCCAGAACCGGGACCAGAGTCAACTCTCAATGCTCGACGTAACGGACTAAAAATTACAAGTCAACTATGCACATAAATATAATATAATATTTAAATAATTCTTATAATTATTTATATATTATATAAATAATAAAAATGCGTCAGCAAGAAAGACTCCAAAGATTGTGAGCTGGAATTTCAAACTCCGCGACTCGCGGAGTTTGAAGGCAAAAAATGCCGCGAGTCACGGAGTATCCCTGAACTCAATTCCCTATAAAGCCAACCGAATTCTGATCATTTTTCATAACATATATCCATCCATCTCTTTATCTATATCGTAATATTTATATTTATAATTTATATTTTAATTTTAATTTTAATTATAATTCTAATAATAAGGGTATGTTAGCGAATGTTGTAAGGGTGTAAGTCGAAATTCTGTCCGTGTAACGCTACGCTATTTTTAATCATTGTAAGTTATGTTCAACCTTTTTAATTTAATGTCTCGTAGCTAAGTTATTATTATGCTTATTTAAAACGAAGTAATCATGATGTTGGCTAATTACTAAAATTGGGTAATTGGGCTTTGTACCATAATTGGGGTTTGGACAAAAGAACGACACTTGTGGAAATTAGACTATGGGCTATTAATGGGCTTTATATTTGTTTAACTAAATGATAGTTTGTTAATGTTAATATAAAGATTTACAATTGGGCGTCCCTATAAATTACCATATATACTCGATCGGACACGATGGGCGGGGTATTTATATGTACGAATAATCGTTCATTTAACCGGACACGGAAATGGATTAATAGCCACTAGAATAAATTAAAACAGGGGTGAAATTATGTACAAGGACACTTGGTATAATTGATAACAAAATATTAAAACCTTGGGTTACACTCAGTCGACATCCTGGTGTAATTATTAAACAAAGTATTAAAATCTTGTTACAGTTTAAGTCCCCAATTAGTTGGAATATTTAACTTCGGGTATAAGGATAATTTGACGAGGACACTCGCACTTTATATTTATGACTGATGGACTGTTATGGACAAAAACCAGACGGACATATTAAATAATCCAGGACAAAGGACAATTAACCCATGGGCATAAAACTAAAATCAACACGTCAAACATCATGATTACGGAAGTTTAAATAAGCATAATTCTTTTATTTCATATTTAATTTCCTTTATTTTATATTTAATTGCACTTCTAATTATCGCATTTTTATTGTTATTGTATTTAATTGCACTTTTAATTATCGTACTTTTTAATTATCGCAAGTTTATTTTATCGCACTTTTATTATTCGCAATTTCATTATCGTTATTTACTTTACGCTTTAATTTAAGTCTTGTATTTATTTTTAATATTTTACATTTGGTTTTAACTGCAACTAAAGTTTTAAAATCGACAAACCGGTCATTAAACGGTAAAAACCCCCCTTTATAATAATAATATTACTTATATATATATTTGTATTTTTATAAAAGAAAACTAATATAGCGTTAAGCTTTGTTTAAAGATTTTCCCTGTGGAACGAACCGGACTTACTAAAAACTACACTACTGTACGATTAGGTACACTGCCTATAAGTGTTGTAGCAAGGTTTAAGTATATCCATTCTCTAAATAAATAAATATCTTGTGTAAAATTGTATCGTATTTAATAGTATTTCCTTGTAAAATTTAATAGTATTTTATATACACTCCGCTACCACATCAAATGACTCCAAGTAATATCTCTAAAATGAGCAAATGCACAGCGGAAGATTTCTTTCATACCTGAGAATAAACATGCTTTCAAGTGTCAACCAAAAGGTTGGTGAGTTCATTAGTTTAACATAAATAATCATTTCATAATTTTAATAGACCACAAGATTTCATATTTCCATTTCTCATAAACATACGTCCCATGCATAGAGACAAAAATATCATTCATATGGATTGAACACCTGGTAACCGACATTCACAATATGCATATAAGAATATCCCCATCATTTTCGGGATCCTCCTTCGGACATGATATAAATTTCGAAGTACTAAAGCATCCGGTACTTTGGATGGGGCTTGTTGGGCCCGATAGATCTATCTTTAGAGTTCGCGTCAATTAGGGTGTCTGTTCCCTAATTCTTAGATTACCAGACTTAATAAAAAGGGGCATATTCGATTTCGATCATTCAACCATATAATGTAATTTTGATTACTTGTGTCTATTTCGTAAAACAGTTATAAAAGTTGCGCATGTATTCTCAGCCCAAAAATATAAAGGGTAAAAAGGTAAATGAAACTCACCATACTGTATTTTGTAGTAAAAATACATATAACGATATTGAACAAGTGTAGGGTTGGCCTCGGATTCACGAACCTATATCAAGTATATATATTAACACATATAATCGTAATCGAACTATTTATATATTATTAAATTTATTAGTTATATCATTTTTATATTAATAACCTATCTATTTTTCATATATTCATTTTATATATTTAAAAATAAATAAATAAATATAAATTTTGTTTATGTTATGTGTATCAATTATATATATATATATATATATATATATATATATATATATATATATATATATATATATATATATATATATATATTTATATTAATATTATAACAATACTAAAATAATATTAGTAATGATAAAAATAATAATAATGATAATAGAGTTAAAAATGATACTTTTAGTATTAATGATAAAAAATGTTACTTTTAATAAAAATGTTAATTTTAATAATAATGAATACTAATAATAATGACTATAAAAATAATGAATTTAATAATAATAATAATAATAATAATAATAATAATAATAATAATAATAATAATAATAATAATAATAATAATAATAATAATAATAATAATAATAATAATAATAATAATAATAATAATAATAATAATGATAATACTAATAATAATAAACTACCTTAAAGAATGAATTCTAAAAATAAATGCTTTTGCCCGGGCTCGAACCCGCGAGCTCTCGTTAAACTGAAACATGCCTAACCAGTCTGCTGTCTTTGCATTTTTGTTTTAATTCCCCAACTTAAACCTATCTAACTAGTAATTCAGTTTCTTTTTCTTTTCTTCAATTTTAATCGACCAACAACCCATTAATAATCCTAATATGCGAAAATCATCATCATTCATAATTAAACCATCATCTGATCATCATTATATTCTAACATCATCATCAATATCATAATCAATATTACCCTTCTTGTCACCTTTATAATATCATCATCCTATATCACCTTTGTTATCAATATCGTCACCTAGTATCTATCTTATCCATCATCACTATCATCATGCACCTCATATTATACTATCATCATTTAACTCACTAATCATCATCAATCATTGTTCGACCGTAATAGAATGGGAAACAAAAAGGAGAAGTAACCAATAGAAAGACATGCAGTTAATGGTGCTCGTTTTCAATCATCAATTTTACGGCCCACCATGAATAATAAGGAAGTCTCGGTCGATTAACAACAAAAATTTCTCACTTTCCAAATGTATTACAACATGTAGGTTTCCACTCACCCACTCCACTCTTTTATTACTTTTTCTATTTAATTCCTTTGACCCTTGATTTATGTAACGAAATGTTAAGCGGCCCCATTCTTAATTGAAAGATCGTGGCTCCACATAACAATATTACTCTAGGTCTAAAAATCAAATTTGTACCACTCATCAATTCGTTCCTTTTTTTTTAAAGTGAATAAATGTAATCACTAAAATGTTGGCCACCTTTTAAAAGTATCAAATGGATTGTTGATTGTTTGTTGTCGGTAATAAAGTCCAAACCGTACCACATACTAATATAACACCTTTAAATTAAGTGGGTTTAGTAAATGTAACAAGAAGAGGTGTAAGATGATGGTGATGTTTTGATGGTGCTCAAAAGGGTTCGTTGATCGTTTAACATGGAAAAGATGGTGGTTTACTAAGTTTTAAATAACAGAAATAAACGGTAGCAGTTGGCAGTCCTTAACAGTTTCCTGGACTGTTAGTGAGCTATAAAACAGTAGCATATATCGATGGTGGTGGTGACTAGTTTCACTATTACAGCAGCAGCATGTTGTTGTGGTGTTGGAAGGTGGCAAGTGGTAGTTCTAGGTGGTGGTGTAAGGTATCGTGTAAGGAAGAAAGGAGGAGGAATAGAGAAGAAGGATATAGATGGGGTTTCATGGATATCGAATCAAAACAGAAAAATGGAAACACAATTCTTTTACCGGCTGTAAATGTCTTGAAGTAATGATGATGGTCCTGTTGCACAGCAGCTGCGTGAGTGGTGGTTTCGATTGGTGTTGTTAGGTGAATATGGTGATGTTTGTTCACGCTTAAACATAAATTAGTCACCGTGGTTTGATGGTTTAACATGGTGGTAATCGAATGGTGGTTGATGGGGATTAATTAGATGGTTGATGGTTTATGGAATGTGTTATGAAATGTGTAGGAATGTGTAGGATATGTTTATATATAAATACATTTATGTTGTAAGTTGAGTTGAAGAGACAACAAGTATCAATTACCCACAGTATAATTCAATCAAACATTATTAATCATAACTCTAAAAGAGATACAGTATTTCACAAGTGGGTTAGGTAGTCGAATATTTATTAAAACAATCAAGGAATTTGTTTAATGTTACACACAAGAAAAATAGAAAATATTAGTAGTTAATTAAACGAGGACAATAATTTCAATGTGTGATAATTATGAAGTAGTCCGTGAGTAAACAGGAGAGTCTCCCCACTTGTACTTGACCCGTTACGGATTGTCATTTTACGCCCCTTTGATAATCAGTGCCGAATAAAAGTTCTCGGAAAAATCCCAAATTTTTATTTTAATTATGTTTATTTATTTTAGTCATTTTGGTATAAAATTCGGTCATTAACTATTAAATAAAAATTATATTAATTATTCACTCCCAACCCCAAGTATGTCTATAATCTGTAAAACTCATTTTCAGATCATTGTTTATTTTAAAATCACATAAGTTCCTTTTTAACTCGAATAATGTCGTCCGAATGATAACTGTGTGTTACTATTGTTTTCTAAATAAATTCAAAATCTCAAAGTATATATCTAATATATTATAGATATATTTTAAATAATAATAATTATTTATTATTTTACATCATTAATTATAATAATTACAATGTATATAATATTTCATATTATTATATATATTAAATATATGCATATCTATTTTCAAGTAATCATATCGTGAGTCATCAGGAATAGTCAAAGGTTAACTGATCCTATGTAAATAATTTCAAAATTTTGTAACTCAATATTATAGACTTTGCTTATCTTGTCGAAATCATATAAGATTTAAGTTTAAATTTGGTCAAAAATTTTCGAGTCATCACAATCCAACCCAAAACCCACAACATTAGGGTTTACATACCCAAATCACACACCAAAACCCCTAATTTCACAAGAAATGGGGTTTATAACTCAACACCAACCCAAACTCGAAATCAAAAGATAAAATTCGGATTTAGCTTTTACCTTAAAAATAAAACGAGCTAGTACTGCCAACATCTTAAAATTCGTATTGGTAATATCAATGCGATTTGGGAAGGTCTCTGAGGGGTTTTCCCAACCTTCGATGGCACTGCCAACATCTTCGCGAATTGGGTTGCTTCCTAACGCATATGTGGGTGAAAAATGAGAGCATTCGATGTCGATATCTCCGTTCAAAAAAATAATACTTATATGTGTTAAAACAACAAACGACGTTTAATGTGACGAAAGATTGGTACAATCATCAGAATGACCATGCCAACAGTAACTTGTATGCATAAATAAAGGTCACTGTGAACAACAAACAACTGTCACAATTGCCAGCCTACATAAAATTTACAGTGAATATCTATGCTACAATTGTCACTCAATCAAAAAATAAAACAATACGACACTTAAAAAGTAGACTAAAATGTATACATATGTTTAGTTCGTAACAACCATTTTTCGATAATAAGTGAGTAAATTAGTGAAATACATGTAAATAAGTAGACCAAAAACCTCTATTAATTGTCTGTATGTCACTAATCGTTCGGTCCTATAACAAAAGTATAAACTTCTCAAAATCAATCTGTAAATAAAAAATCCTTCTAAACAAATGTAAGCAGAAATTGAACAACTTTGTAAACATACAATCGAGAAGAGGCAGAAACAATACCATCGGCTGATTGGGAAGGCATAGATAATGGCGACAACGAACATAAACACAACAGCAGCGACGACGGTGGTTTGAATAAAACCACCTGAAACCCTAAGTTTTATTCAAAACGCTCAATGGGTTTTCACGAATTCCGACCAAAATAGTAACAGCCACCACTAAGACGGCGACCAGAGCTATAGAAGTGAAGGCGATGCTTCAAGCGCAACAACCTCAAAACCCTAGTATGTAATCGAAGTAATCTGTGATGACCCGGAAAATTTCGACTTATTTTTAACTTAAATCTATAAATGATTTCATAATTCAGACAAGATAAACAAAGCCTGTTATCCCGACTATCAAAATTTTTGAACTATTTATATGGATTCAATTATCCTTCGACTGTTACTGACGATTCACGAACCTTGTGTGTAAATAAATATGTATGTATGTATGTGTGTGTGTGTGTGTGTGTGTGTGTGTGTGTGTGTGTGTGTATATATATATATATATATTTATTTATTTATTTACACACAAGGATATATATATATATATATATATATATATATATATATATATATATATATATATATATGTATATATATAATGTATAAGTATTATATGTATATCGTGATAAATATATAAAATGTATAAGAATTAAATATTCAAGATATGTTATTATATAATATATATTATATATATTATTAATATATTGAATTTAATTGCAAGTTAACATATAAATGTTATATTAACATTATTATTATTATTATTAATATCATTATTAACATTTGTATTAATTATTATTATTGTAAAAATAATACAATTATTATCATTAATAATATTATTATTATCATATTTAAAATTATTATTATTATTATCATTATTATTACTTTTATTATTATTAATAATATTATCAAATTATAATTATTAATATATTTATTAATCAGTTATTAATATTAATATATTTAATAATAATATCAATTAAAAAAAATAAAAAGTCAAAAAAAATGTACAGAATCAGATTATATAAAAATCAAATCTGCTTTTTATTTTTTTTATATATATTTTTGCTACCTGCTCGATTCTTCCTGCTCGTGATTTTTGGTCCTCATACAAATTCAATATATAACAATATAATCTTGACAAATTGTTGTTAGTTGATCAATCACTCAACTTCACATTATAAAACTATCACTGCAATTCAAAAAAATTAAACAGAAAAAAAAAAGCTCGAGTACCTCTATTCTTGATTCTTTTTAGCCAAAAATCGAATTCGAATCTTTTGTCAAAATCTATAAATGCAGGGTTATTAGGAATCATCCACTTAAACTGTCTGCAAAGTTTCAGCTTTCAATTCCTCATATTGATCACGAATTTTGGAGTTAAAGTTTTAAATTCAAAAGTCAACCGAAGTGTTCTTGGTAAAATTCGAAGTTGTTTTAATGTTTCAAGTTCAATTGGTTATTCTAGAGTGTTATAATAACGTTTTGGAAGATATTTCATTAAGGTATTGAGGTCACAAAACATCCCAATCTCAAAAATCAAATTCTCATGTTCTTCGTTTTTTTTTTCTTCGAACACAGCTACTGATGTTGAATTCTTTTTAAATTTTCTATTAACCCAATATCAATAACATTTGATTGTTTCCGTTTCATTATCACACCCTAATTCAAACTTTAAATTCGCATTTATGATTAAATTAGCATTGGTCGATTGGGCTGTAGGAGATGAAGAAGAAACAAAGAGATATATAGGATATATAAATTTTTACGCGTATTAACACAAATAAGAAGCAGCAGAGGAATGGTTAGTGTGGGTGTCGAGTTAACGAGAGGTCACGGGTTCGAGCCCTGTCTGAGGCATTTTTTTTTGGGAAAAACTCTTTAAGGTAGCATTATATTATTATTATTATTATTATTATTATTATTATTATTATTATTATTATTATTATTATTATTATTATTATTATTATTATTAGTATTATAATTATTATTAAAATTGTCATTTTTATTAAAAGTATCATTATTATTAGTATTAGTATTAGTATTATTATTAAAATTATTATTATTATTATTATTATTATTATTATTATTATTAACATTATTATTATCAATATCATTATTATTTTTATCATTATTATTATTATTATTACTATAATTAATATTATTATTATTAGTAATATTACTATAAATATTATTATAATAACCAAATAAATTTTTATTTATTTATTATTATTGATATTATTTTGAGAAAATTACGCGGATAGCCCCTGTGGTTTGTACCACCCAGCTAGGATAGACATAGTTGTGGATTTGAGGGTGGATAGTCATTATGCTTGAATTCTTGTGCAAGGATAGCCCAAGTGACGGTTTCTGTTTGCTTCTCTCGTTAACCCATTCCCACGTAATCTCCACGTGAGGGTAATTTGGTCTTTATACGTTTCCCTCTTGTTATCCCCACCAACCCACCCACTTTTTCATTTATTTATTATAATTGCACGTGCATTTCCCCTTTTCCCTCTTTCAATTTATCACTGATGAGATATTAAAAAACCCTAATTAATCGACTTGCAAGATGAACAACGAGGGGATACATATACGAGATAATGATGTTGAATACGATGACAGTGATCTTCGAATGCTATATGGTAAGTATCCCAGTAATGTAAGCATTAATCTCAATTGCATTTTTATTCAATTATTAATGCCTATTTATCTCAATTGCAGGTTTGTATGACACTTACTTCACAATCGAGTTGCATCACGAAGGAGTTTTTACAGATGCTCCTGGCAGAATCTACAAAAATGGACGGGTAATCTATATTGATGCTATAGACATTGATATGTTTTCAGCTCATGATTTGAATGATGTGATAGAGACGTTAGGTTACGATGGTTGGGGTTTCATAATTTATCACTTTCAGAAACCTGGTTTTTCTTTAGATAATGGATTAGAACCTCTAGGTTGTGATGATGATGTTCGTATTATGTCTAGATATGTGTCTAAAAACAGGTACATAGCTGTATACGCTGAACATGATGAACCACATGTAAACGACTTTATAAGCCCACCCAAAAACTCGTTCATTTTAGAGGAAATTCAGGATGAAGGGGATGAGGTACCTAAGGTTACAAAATTCAATCAGGGAGCTAGCTGTTCAAATCCTAGGGTTTCAAAGCAACTTTTTTTAGATTACCCTATAAATGAACCTGTGAATGAACATGTGAATGAACCTGTGAATGATCCTGTGAATGAACCTGTGAATGAACATGTGAATGAACCTGTGAATGATCCTGTGAATGAACCTGTGAATGAACATGTGATCACTCAAAATAGTGAGGTAGTGGATGATGAAACTGAAGGAGTTGATGATCAAATTGGGGACGACCCTGAATTTTTGGTTGATGAGGAGAATGATATTAGTGATCATGAAGTTGACATGAGGAATTTTCATTGTAGTGTAGACAAGGATGTTGAGTTTATGGGTAATGGTGCTCAAAACAAAGACCTTCATCTCACAGATGATGATGAAGATGTTGACTTAGATGTGTTGGATCTTGAACAATTTGAAAGTGATGATGAAAATGATGATGATTTGGAAAGGGAAAGGAAATAAAAATTGAGGGAGTTGAGGCTGCAAGAGGAAGAAGATAGTGAATTACAAAGTACTAGTTTCTATGTTGGGCAGGAATTTGCAACTGCTCAAGATGCAAAAGAGTACTTTAAGTTGAATGCTGTAGAAACAAGGAGAGCTCTTATTTTAATAAGAAATGAGAAAGATAGGATAAGAGGAGGTTGTGAGGGAATGCTACCAAAGTTTGTGAAAAAGGATTTTTGTAGTGCTAATAATGTTGAGCAACAAGATACATGGGTTGGTGAAACAGAAAAAGACATAAATGTGGGAACCACCAAAAAAGTAAATACAAGTGAGAAGAATCCAAGAAAAGGAATCAAAGTGGGTGATAAGAAAGAGAAAACAAAGGCAGTGGGTACCAAGTTAGAGAGAAGAAAAGCAAGACTCAAAAATCTTAAATGTCCATGGGTGGTTCAGATCTCTATTAATCCAAAAACACAGACATTTGAGGTCAAAACCTTGAATGATAAACATAAATGTTTGAAGACCAGATCTAACAAGAATTGCACCTACAAGTTTCTTTCCTCAAAGATCATTCACCAGTTAACCTCAAACCCTAATCTACCTACTAAGGCTGTTAAAGCACAATCTGAGGCTAATTTCAATTTGACTGTTTCTAGATACAAGGCATATAGAGCTTTAAGAGAGGCACAGACAAAACTTCAAGGGGATTACATGGATCAGTATCTACACTTAAGGGATTATATTAAGGAATTACAGAGAAGTAATCCAAACACAACAGTTAGGGTTTTAACAGGTAATGAAGATCCTAATGCAGAAGCTGTTCAGTTCAAGAGAATATATATTTGTCTAGGGGGTTTGAAACAAGGTTTTAAGGAATTACGCAGAGATTTGATTGGTGTAGATGGTGCATTTATGAAGGCACCTGCTCATGGTCAACTCTTGACAGCTGTGGGGATTGATTCAAACAATGGAATCTATCCACTTGCATATGCTATGGTGGAGCAAGAAAATTACAATGCTTGGTGCTGGTTTCTTAATTGCTTGAGAGATGATTTGGAGCTGGACAGAACATCAAATTTCACCTTTATGAGTGATAGACAGAAGGTATGACTTTATTCAAGATTTTTTTAGTTCTTACTTTATCACATTTATCATATTAATGTTCTTATATAGTTTTATTTTATGTATTTAGGGATTCATTCTTGCAGTAGAAAAAGTTTTTCCATGTGCTGAACATAGGTTATGTCTAAGACATATACATGAGAACATGAAGAAGAAATGGGGTGGGCTGGTATACAAAAAACAGTTATGGAAGTGTGCAAGTGCAACTACTGTGCCTCAGTTTGAGAAAGCCATGCTTGAAATGAAAGGACTGAATGCAGCTTGTTGGAAATACTTGGCAGACATTCAACTAAAGCATTGGGCTAGGAGTCATTTTACTGGTACTTTTCTATTCTCTTAACTTGTATCATTTTAGTTGACATGGAATTGTGTCTTCATTATTAGTTATATCATATGTCTGATGTGTCTTCACAGGGAGAGCTTTCTCTGATGTGTTACTTAACAATATGTGTGAGGTATTGAATAAATGTTTATTGGAGGCTAGGGACAAACCAATAATAACTGCTTTAGAGTATGTGAGGGAGTATTTGATGAGAAGAATTGCAGTTGTTAAAGTTAAACTTTCAAAGGCCGATGGACATCTAACCCCAACTGCAACCAAATTGTTTGAAACTATCAAAGAAGCTGCTTCACAATATACTGTTATTTGGGGTGGAGATGATCAATATCAAGTATCTGGACCTCATAATGATAAGTGTGCTGTAGACTTAGGTGCAAAAACATGTGCATGCAAGAAATGGGAACTGACTGGCATGCCATGTAAACATGCTGTTGCAGCCCTGAATAACATGGCTTTACATAGTGAAAACATTCAGGTGCCTGAGCAATGGGTTCATCCAATGTATTGGTTAGAAACCTGGAAAAAAAAGTAGGTTCATCCAGTGTATTGGTTCATCCAGCAATGGGTTCAACCAGCGTTGCCCTCTGTCCATGCTATCTGTTCAATCAAAGGTCGACCACAATCACAAGAACTCATCTTGGATACTTTTTTAGGAATGGAGATGAAGAACTCTTGAATAATAGATTGAATATGAGAGAAGTATTTAATTTATTGGGAATAAATGAAAAAGTGGGTGGATTGGTGGGGATAACAAGAGGGAAACATATAAAGACCAAATTACCCTCACGTGGAGATCACGTGGGAATGGGTTAACGGGAGAAGCAAACAGAAACCGTCACTTGGGCTATCCTTGCACAAGAATTCAAGCATAATGACTATCCACCCTCAAATCCACAACTATGTCTATCCTAGCTGGGTGGTACAAACCACAGGGGCTATCCGCGCAATTTTCTCTATTATTTTACCAAATAAATATAGTTAAGTAAGTTATTAATTAAACAAGTAATTTACTAAGATAACAATTAATGATAATATATAAATTTGTTCGATTACAATTATATGTGTTAATATATATAATTGATATAGGTTCGTGAATCCGAGGTCAACTCTGCACTTGTTCAGTACCGTCATACGCATAATTACTACGAAATATCGTATCGTGAGTTTTCATAGCTCTCTTTTTAATTGCTTTTGCAATATATATTTTTGGGCTGAGAATACATGCAATGTTTTATAACTATTTTACAAAATAGACACAAGTACTAAACTTAATTCTACGTGGGTTAGAATCACAAATATTCCCCTAGCTTGGTAACGTAATCTATTGGTTTCTGAACTAGTAGGCGCGAATCCTATTGATAGATCTATCGGGTTTGACAACCCCATCCGGGCTAGTCGCGCTAGCAGTCAACGGATGTTTAGTACTTCGAGGTTATTATCGCACTTGATTCGGTGCACTTTATATATATTCAGGGGTATTCATTATTATTATTATTAAGGCTTGTTACCAGGTGTCCATGGTTGTAGAATCTTTTTATTACACTGCAGTGTAAGGATATTTATGAAAACTGAAATCTTGTTGTCTATTATTATTACTGAAATCTTGATTTATGATAAACCTATGAACTCACCAACCTTTTGGTTGACACCTTTTAGCATGTTTATTCTCAGGTATTACATAATGCTTCCGCTGTGTATTTGATAATTGAAAAAGACATTACATGGAGTCTTTCATGGCATATTTTTGAAAGACGTTGCATTCAAAATCATCACCGTGTATCATTTAGAGGTCAATACCTCGCAATGGGACCAGATGTTGACGTACCGAGTCAATTACGATTTTGGCGGGGCGTTACATAATCAATCGTAAATATCGCACAAACCTAATGATTCAGGTAAAACACAAACAAAAATAACATCATACATCATAGCCAAAGGTTGGATGACGATTCGTTTCAATAGCCTTCCCACAAACCTAATCGCACAAAGTGGGTTAGAAGGGTAGGTGGAGCAGAAGCTTGTAGAGCAGGTGGATGCACATAAATAAATTAGGTGTAAAATTGCGAAAATACACTTTTTGAATAAAAAATAGGGTGAACAATAAAGATGTGGCTTAAATGATATAATTATAATTTATCAATTATGTGCGCTTAAGTTTCATAGTTGATCAAATGTCATTCATGATGTTTGTCCAGCATTTATCAATTATGTGCGCTTAAGTTTTATAGTTGATCGAATGTCATTTATGATGTTTGTCCAAGACTAAATATAATTTTTTTTAAAAGCAACAGTCGGCATTGAATACTCCCATTTACCACGCACGCACGCACTTTCGGGAGAAAACTCGAATCGCATTGTAGGAACCCGATCGTTAAACCATCCCAAGGGGCAGGCGGACCGGATTTGAATCCTGAATGGATCCGGGAAAAACCCCCCATGAGGTCAATTTGGAGATTCATAGTTCAAGCAGATTGATTAATAGGATAGACCGAACGAAGCTCGAACCCATGACCTAACCCCACCCCAACACACAAGGTGTTGGGGATACCGTTCAAGCGAAGCTTCGTTGGTCCAAGACTATATATAATATTTTGTCTTATCTCACCTTCATTAAATAAAATTTATTGAATACTTGAATGCAATTTAATATATTGTCCAGTCATGCCCTCCCATTGGTCCGGATTTACCGGTCATGCTCTCGTGTTAGTCCGGGTTTCCTACAAGGTAACAGTCGGGGAGGGTTATGCAACTGCAGGAGATGATCGCGTGGATGTTTTAAGTGATCCAAACTGTTGTGAAAAAAAAAAAAAAAAGACTGAACAAACTTTAATCATTATACGGAGTAATACATTTTAAATAAATTAAATATTAGACGTGACCGTTTACATTTGGAGATCTGAACAATTCAAAACAATTAAATTATTACTTAATCACAGCTACTTGTTAGAAACTGCTCACATGCATTTTAAGGTTTTATTTTCCAAGAATAAATATTCAATCAGATTAATAGTACAAAGCCTCTATAAATATAAGCCGATCACAGGCTGCGACTAACATTTAGTACTAAACAGCCACCATAGTTCTCGCCATCATATCTACAAAGCGCCCCCTTTGATGAATTGATACAAGTATGTTTTCTTCAATTATCTTTATCTTTGATCTGATTTTTTAAGAAAGTAATCTCAAATATGTTGTTGATTTGTTCTTTATTAACTTGTGATCATGGCATGGCCTTTGTTAGTATGATTTCATATTTGAAACACCGTCCTGCAGTTAATTAATCATGTAAGAGCTTGTCGATTTTTGTAAAAGAATTTTTTTTATTTGAAAAAAGGGCTCCTATTACTCGAACCCACAATCGTCATGTACCCATAAAAGAAGCATAGCCATCCATCCACTATACATTGATGTTTTTGTATTTTAGATACAACATTATTTATTTACGATTTAAATATATCAATTTTTAAGTTTCAAAAAAAAGGGGACCAAGTTTCAAACACGCGACCTGTAGGTTAGGTAGATATGCACCCATAACCACTCCTCCAAACATGCTTTAGTTTTAGGATTAGCATATGTATTATTTATTGCCATTAAAAATCGTTATATATATATATATATATATATATATATATATATATATATTCAAATAGGAAACGGCAGCGTATGTTTTATTAATAAAAAAACACCAAGCCTCGAACACACAACCACCTGGTCAACCATGCACATATGTTGTATACCCAGAACTAACATTATATATCTAGTCTGTAAGTAACTCGCGCGGGGGAAGGGGAGGGTGAATAGTTAATTAATTATTTTTTACAAAGTTTTTCGATTTAGAACTTGAGATGACTATAGTGCAATTTGAATTGTTCGTTCACAAGTAATGTAAATATAAAGATAAGGGATAAGAGAACAAACACAGAGATTTATAGTGGTTCGAAAAGATGTTAACCAATCTTCCTTAATCCACTCCTCAATTCTACCGAATTGAGAGTTTGTTTCACTACGATACTCTAAACTCGATGGAGTGTCCGGATACAACACTAGCTCCTCGATAAGCCGCAACTTATGAACCCTTATGTCCCTTTGAAGAATTCACAATCACCAAATGCTCTTACTACAAAATCCTAATGCTCCAACTTAGTAAAACCTTAACTATCTTCTAGACCCCTTTAAGAAGATAGTTTACAAGTATACCCACAACTAAGTTTACAATCAATTTTGCTAGAATCACTCTAAATCGTTTACAATAATATTTGAATGATATAAGTAAATATATGAAAATGTAAGTGCAAGAGGTGAGTCTTCAAATGCTCAAAGGCTTTGATTTTATAGGCAAGAGAAATTCAAACCCGGCCTTGTGCAGCTCACCTCACGGTCGACTGTGCGTCGACCGTACAGGTTCTGAAACGCCCCGTCCTAATCCATCCGGACGAAGTCCATATTGATTATAAACGATTCATAATAGTTGATTACATCACGAGGTACTTGAGCTCTAAATGATACATTTTACAAACATTGCATTCGTTTTTGAAAAGACAACCTTTCATTATATCGAAAGTTGACGGCATGCATACCATTTCATAATATATCTAACTATAATTCACTTAATAATAATCTTGATGAACTCAACGACTCGAATGCAACGTCTTTTGAAATATGTCATGAATGACTCCAAGTAATATCTTTAAAATGATCAAATGCACAGCGGAAGATTTCTTTCGTACCTGAGAATAAACATGCTTTCAAGTGTCAACCAAAAAAAGGTTGGTGAGTTCCTTAGTTTAACATAAATAATCATTTCATAATTTTTAATAGACCACAAGATTTCATATTTTCATTTCTCATAAACATACATCCCATGCATAGAGACAAAAATATCATTCATATGGATTGAACACCTGGTAACCGACATTCACAAGATGCATATAAGAATATCCCCATCATTCTGGGATCCTCCATCGGACATGATATAAATTTCGAAGTACTAAAGTATCCGGTACTTTGGATGGGGCTTGTTGGGCCCGATAGATCTATCTTTAGAGTTCGCGTCAATTAGGGTGTCTGTTCCCTAATTCTTAGATTACCAGACTTAATAAAAAAGGCATATTCGATTTCGATAATTCAACCATAGAATGTAGTTTCGATTACTTGTGTCTATTTCGTCAAACATTTATAAAAGCAGCGCATGTATTCTCAGTCCCAAAAATATATATTGCAAAAGCATTTAAAAAGGGGAGCAAATGAAACTCACGCATATAAATATTGTAAAACAGTTAATAAAGCATTTGCATGTATTCTCAGCCCAAAAACGTAAAGAGTAAAAAGGGCAAATGAAACTCACCATTTGTATTTTGTAGTAAAAATACATATGACTATATTGAGCAATGCGGGGTTGGCCTCGGATTTCACGAACCTTAAGGAAATAGCTAAAAAAAATAAAAATGTCGTAGCCTAGGCTCGAACCCACGACCTCCCGCTTAAACACCCACCCCTTGACCATTCTTCTGCTTTGTTTCTTTCTGTTGAATACCCAGCTTATTTCTATATATCCCATGTCTCTATAACCTGGCTCAGTTCGAAAGTCCAATAACAAAGTACCACGGCCCAATAACGAAATAGCCCAACAAAAAAAACGAACTGGATCATAGCTTACTAACACAGACACGGCCCACGTAGTAAAATCAGCCCAACATTAACTAAGCCCAAGTAAAAATGGGGGATTTCGTTTGTGGGTCTTTTGGGTGGCTGGTTTCGAAAAGGAAATAGAAACACAAGGTACCAGTTGAAAACATTATACATCATTATCATAATTATACCGTTTCACCATAATCATTTTATTTTAATAGAAGAAACAGAAAAGGCTGCGGTAGCAGCCATCGAAGCAAATCAAGATCGTATTACCATCACCGGTTCATCAACATCGTTCATCGTCACTAAAATTTTATTACTGATTACGTTTTAGTTTAAGAGGTAATCAAAGATGAAACAAGACCATAAAGCAAGAAAGAAAATAGATCGATAGATGGTTTACCCATGTACCCGGTTAAAACTGAAACAGAAATTATAGAAGTTGGTCATGGTGGTGTGGCTGTTTAGGGTAATGAATGGTGGTGGAAGAAGGTTGATACAAGTGCATTAATGGTGGTCGTCTTCATCATTTATCATCACCTCATCGTCACTTCCCAACATATTCCACGTCAATCGTTTTCAATCTATAACAATGTAACTCTAGAAATATGCATCGTTCATATGTAGTTTGATTAATTGTCACACTTAAAAGGTGGTTGTACATGGGGTTGTTTAGCGAAAAAGAAAATAGAAGTATAATAATAGATGTAGTAGTCAAGATGGAGTTGGATTTGGTTGGTTACCATGGCTCATAGAAACAACAAATAGAAATAATTCGTTGCATTAATAGCGATAGTTAGATGGTGGTTTATGGTGGGGTTTGAGCTACACCTAGGAGTCGAGGAATAGGAAGAAACATCACATACTGTAGCAATCGTAGGTGGTGGTTGAAGTGGAGTTTGGTTATCCATGAATGAAGTAAGAGGAAGAGAAAAATGGCGACTTTATGGTGGTGATGCTCGTCCACTATGGAAGCAGAAACTAGTTCAAGGTTGTAGTGATGGGTGGTGATTATATGCAAACACATTGGTAATGATGATTGAAGTGGTGGTTGTCGACAGTGGGACTAGGGTGACGGATGGTGGTCGTTGTGGTTGAACAAGAAAGAAAATAAGAACAAATCACTAATGAAAGAAAGGTTGAAAGACAAAAAGATTGACAACACAATAGTGAAAGTAGTAAAGGAAAAGTTAGTTAATTGTTTTTTGGTGTGGGTGAATTCAGTGAACGATACCAACATATGCATGTGAGTTATTTAAAGAAAACAATAAACAAGTTGTATATCACTTTCACACTTAAAAGAAAAATATAATTTTCAACATATTTAAAAGAGTGGGTCACCATAATTTGTCCTCAATGGAAAGATATCGTATAGTTGTAGATATAGATGATATGTTTGTCGATGATGTAAAAAAAATAGAGACCAAGGTAATATGTTTTAGGGTAAATGAGATGCTGAGTTGGTTGATTATTATTGGCAAACAGAAGGCCAAAAGCAGTTATCTCGTTCGTGTATGGGTAGTGTATGTACATATATTCTATAATTTGAAATTATAGGAACAATCACTCATAATATTCAAATGATTAATTAATTTCGCATAGTAACCCATTTTAGATTTCAACTAAGTACAGTAAGTGGTAAAGTATGAAATGGACCCGAAACAGAACGTACAGTAGACATATAGGCCCTCACATCACCTAACACATCAATATTATATCATAGTAAATTTTATTTTAATATCAATTATGAAAAATCAAATAACATAATAATTAATCAAACAGACCTACCACAAAATATGTGTTTCATGTATATATATATATATATATATATATATATATATATATATATTATTAAATTTTAAATTTATTGTTCGTGAATCGTCGGGAATGGTCAAAGGTATAAATGAATCCATGTACTTAATTCAAAATTCTGATAATCAACTTTACATACTTTGCTTATCATGTCGAAACCATATAAAGATTAAGTTTAAATTTGGTCGGAAATTCCCGGGTCGTCACAGTACCTACCCGTTAAAGAAATTTCGTCCCGAAATTTGATTGGGATGGTCATTGCTAACAATAAATATGTTTTCATGACGCATACGAGCTGAAAATTAGAGTTCTATCATCATCTAGTAATGTAGACGAAACAATTTGATTTTGTGAAGAGTACGAGTGAAGCTGTCACAAAAAATTGAGATAGAGAATTAACTTTTTACGTAGTCACGTTTGAATTCCGGAATTCAAGGGATTAAAGAAAATCTTCGAAATCAAAAAGATTTGATTCTTCGGCGAATAAAGAAATTAAGATCTCTATAATTAATTGCGGTGATCTGCCTCGGTTGCTCGGTCCGGTATTTCCACTATAAATGAACTTCTTCCGTTCCATTACTTCTCACCACTTCTATATCTTCTTCCTCAGTTCATATATCAAACGATTATAATAATGCTTAATCCGGTTCTAATCCTTGTTCTCATTCTGACTATCGCAATGATCGTCCTTCTATTCCAACTCCCACCGGAGGGATCTGTTTACTTCTACTTCGCTCTTGGGGTAGTGGTTTTCATAATCCTTCCTTGCATCTGTCTTTCCTTATTTATTGACATCTACGGTTACTGGTCTATCTATTTGTTGTGATTTATACTCCTATTTATATTTTTGAAGCTCTATGCTTTTGTTTTCTCTTCCCAACTTTAAGTAAAGCGATCAAGACGTCTCGATTTGTAGGTATGAAGTTTGAAAGAACATAACTAAGATTATAAGTAGAAAGGAAAGGTAATAACACGATTTGATTTGTTAAATTACTAGAATTACTGAGGATAGAACTATCAAGAATATTTTTTTTTTTTATATGTTTCGAGGTTAGATAGAATGAAAGAGTTATGTAACATGGCACATGATGATGGTATGATCTACTGTGAACCATCATCATGTTTCATTAGAAACTCAGCATGACTTACTGTAATATAATCACGTTGGCCAAGCGCCATTATATTATACTAACTCATGCTTCAATTCCCAACACTTCTTCACAATTCATTCATAATTTATACTTAGATTTTACGGAAGTTTCTAATATAATGGAATACAGAAAACACAAAGAGGTAGATAATTTCGGACAAGAATATTTATGAAAATATCCTCAGAAATATCGAAGATATTTATGATGATATTTTAGAATTTCTAAGTTTGAAGGTGGATGAAAAAAAATTTCCGTAAGATTTTAACAAGACTTCGGAGCAAAATATTCGTTGAAGGTTTCATCGGATCCGAGATTACCTGGATCCTTTGTATATATGGTATGGTCCTTGTATTTAACCTTGGTCTCCTTTAAAGTTAGCTCAATCTGTTTTTCAGTACCAAATTTTCTATCGAGCGTTTCTAACACTCCATTCTTTATTATCAAACTTTTGGCCGTTTAGACCATCTACAATTTTTTTCTGTTTCCTCTACATTTAATGCTACGATATCTGAATCATCGGTTATCAATTCGAGGTAGTTTCAAGAGAATTGTGTTTTATATGATTAAACGCCGATGGTAATATTGTGGAATATAAAAGATTCTCCGATATCAATAAAAGAGCATACATATATATCAAAGTGATAATGAAAAGTCGAAGTTGACTTGCTGGAGCTGTGACAAAGTTGGCTAATTTGAAAAGAGATTGCAAAGTTATTTTGGTTAATAATAACACTAAAGGAATTAGCACAGCTACGTGTTAAATGTTCACTCTGTGTCCGAGGGTTTTTCAGGTGCATAACTATGTGCATCAATCTTTTCTTCCGTAGATGAAGTGCGGTTGGCTCATCCTCTCGATTGAGGTGTTTTCAAGAATTATGAAAGGTTTGAACGCAGATTGTAATTGTCGAGATACAAATGAGGTTTAAGATGAAATCAAGTGGCAAACTTGAAGAAATGTTTAGTTTCATATGTTATAATCAATATTTTAATTCATTTTAATTGTCCAATGTCATTAGTCCACAGTCGATAGTCCACAGTTGACAGTCCAATAATTCATATATAGTTTAATATATAATATTCGAATTAATTAATATATATCGTGACCCGTGTACATGTCTCAGACTCGATCACAACTCAAAGTATATATATTATTGTAGAATCAACCTCAACCTATATAGCGAACTCGTGCATTACAGCATATAGAGTGTCTATGGTTATTCCAAATAGTATATATAGATGCGTCGATATGATATGTCAAAACCTTGTATACGTGTCCCGATATTTAAAGTGCGTAAAATAAATAACAGAAATTAAATGACGATAAATAAAATTGCGAGAATATAAATTGCGATAAATAAATTGCGATAAATAAAATGTAATCAGTTAGCTAGGAACAGTTAGCTAGGAACAGTTAGCGTGGATTCTTAACAATTTTATTCTAATAGTTAAATTGTTTGTTTCTAACAAATTTTATTTTGTTCAATGTTTTCTTCATTATGCCACTTGTTGGATTCTGATAGGTCAAAATCCAAATATGAAATTGAATAAAAATGGTTATTCTGCGGTGAACGGATACGTATACTGTGGATGTAAGTAGGATAGTAAATGACTGTTGAATCAGATTCGAAGAACGTACAATGTAACTTATTAATGTGAAATCTAAATATTCCTCGGGTATTACCTACCCGTTAAAATATTTTCACCATTAACAGTTTGTACAAAAGAATTTTTAATTACAATCTTTATGAAAACATATATACATATATATTTTCTTCAGATGTAATCATGGATTTAATGAGTTAACCTAATATTAAACTCATTTAGTTTTCGGTTGGAACTAGAATAAATAATCTCTAAAACTTTAGAGATTACATATTCGCCATGTCGAATGAAGATAAATGAGGTAGAACGATACGTAGAACGAAGATCATACTCGAAGTACAGATGGTGATATTGAGGCCTGGATTGTTGATGGTACTGGTGCTGTTATTGATGGTACTGTTGGTGCCGGTGATGTTGCTGAAGCTGGTAGATTTTGCACCATATTTTTCAAGGCTACAACTCGGGTGCGAAGTTCGTTGACTTATTACTCCGGGATGATTGTCGGTAGGAACGAGCGAGTGAATAAGATTTTGAATTTGATATAGTATACAATCATGGCGGATACTCTGGAATGAGAGAGAAAATGGTGTCTCGAACAGGTTCGCCGGTAAACGCTTCAGGTTCATTATCAATAGGTGAATTCGGTTGGTGGAAGGGATCGCCTTCTTCACGTCTCCATTGATTAAGTCGACTATGAACCCATCAGATGAATTGGGGATGGCTGATTGATTGATTCATTTGGTGACACCGCTTTCGGAGCTTAGGTGAATATCCATGTCCGAATAGCTTTCGGAATAGCTATTGAAATCTGAGGAACTCGAACTGGTTGAGGGATTCATCTCGTACGATCAGATGAAGGATTTTTGATAAGAATAGATTATAGGATGTAGATTAGTACCCTGCAATACATAATTTACATATGCATATATAATACTAAAATCCCATAAATTACAGAGGAATCTACAGAATCTGTCAGGCAAAGGTAACAATAACAGATACGCTAAGATATGAATTTTGTCTATACATTATTCATGCAATCAATGCAGTAAGATGTGTCTAGACTAAGAATGATAAGCAAATGATTCCCTAAGAATGATGAGCAGGTAATTTTCGACACGAAATGATAAGCAAAACTTTTGACATGCAGACACGGTCGAAGTCCAGCCTCACTAATGCATCTAAACAACTATCAGTTAAACACACTAATGCAAGACCTGGTTCCCTAAGACCACCGCTCTGATACCAACTGAAACGCCCCGTCCTAATCCATCCGGACGAAGTCCATATTGATTATAAATGATTCATAATAGTTGATTACATCACGAGGTACTTGAGCTCTAAATGATACATTTTACAAACATTACATTCGTTTTTGAAAAGACAACCTTTCATTATATCGAAAGTTGACGGCATGCATACCATTTCATAATATATCTAACTATAATTCACTTAATAATAATCTTGATGAACTCAATGACTCGAATGCAACGTCTTTTGAAATATGTCATGAATGACTCCAAGTAATATCTTTAAAATGATCAAATGCACAGCGGAAGATTTCTTTCGTACCTGAGAATAAGCATGCTTTCAAGTGTCAACCAAAAAAAGGTTGGTGAGTTCCTTAGTTTAATATAAATAATCATTTCATAATTTTTAATAGACCACAAGATTTCATATTTCCATTTCTCATAAACATATGTCCCATGCATAGAGACAAAAATATCATTCATATGGATTGAACACCTGGTAACCGACATTCACAAGATGCATATAAGAATATCCCCATCATTCCGGGATCCTCCATCGGATATGATATAAATTTCGAAGTACTAAAGCATCCGGTACTTTGGATGGGGCTTGTTGGGCCCGATAGATCTATCTTTAGAGTTCGCGTCAATTAGGGTGTCTGTTCCCTAATTCTTAGATTACCAGACTTAATAAAAAGGGCATATTCGATTTCGATAATTCAACCACAGAATGTAGTTTCGATTACTTGTGTCTATTTCGTCAAACATTTATAAAAGCAGCGCATGTATTCTCAGTCCCAAAAATATATATTGCAAAAGCATTTAAAAAGGGGAGCAAATGAAACTCACGCATATAAATATTGTAAAACAGTTAATAAAGCATTTGAATGTATTCTCAGCCTAAAAACGTAAAGAGTAAAAAGGGCAAATGAAACTCACCATTTGTATTTTGTAGTAAAAATACATATGACTATATTGAGCAATGCAGGGTTGGCCTCGGATTTTACGAACCTTAAGGAAATAGCTAAAAAAAAAATGTCGTAGCCTAGGCTCGAACCCACGACCTCCCGCTTAAACACCCACCCCTTGACCATTCTTCTGCTTTGTTTCTTTCTGTTGAATACCCAGCTTATTTCTATATACCCCATGTCTCTATAACCTGGCTCAGTTCGAAAGTCCAATAACAAAGTACCACGGCCCAATAACGAAATAGCCCAACAAAAAAAATGAACTGGATCATAGCTTACTAACACAGACACGGCCCACGTAGTAAAATCAGCCCAACATTAACTAAGCCCAAGTAAAAATGGGGGATTTCGTTTGTGGGATCTGTTGGGTGGCTGGTTTCGAAAAGGAAATAGAAACACAAGGTACCAGTCGACAACATTATACATCATTATCATAATTATACCGTTTCACCATAATCATTTTATTTTAATAGAAGAAACAGAAAAGGCTGCGGTAGCAGCCATCGAAGCAAATCAAGATCGTATTACCATCACCGGTTCATCAACATCGTTCATCGTCACTAAAATTTTATTACTAATTACGTTTTTGTTTAAGAGGTGATCAGAGATGAAACAAGACCATAAAGCAAGAAAGAAAACAGATCGATAGATGGTTTGCCCATGTACCCGGTTAAAACTGAAACAGAAATTACAGATCGATAGATGGTTTACCCAACATATTCCATGTCAATCGTTTTCAATCTATAACAATGTAACTCTAGAAATATGCATCGTTCATATGTAGTTTGATTAATTGTCACACTTAAAAGGTGGTTGTATATGGGGTTGTTTAGCGAAAAAGAAAATAGAAGTATAATAATAGATGTAGATGTCAAGATGGAGTTGGATTTGGTTGGTTACCACGGCTCATAGAAACAACAAATAGAAATAATTCGTTGCATTAATAGCGATAGTTAGATGGTGGTTTATGGTGGGGTTTGAGCTGCACCTAGGAGTCGAGGAATAGGAAGAAACATCACATACTGTAGCAATCGTAGGTGGTGGTTGAAGTGGAGTTTGGTTATCCATGAATGAAGCAAGAGGAAGAGAAAAATGGCGACTTTATGATGGTGATGCTCGTCCACTATGGAAGCAAAAACTAGTTCAAGGTTGTAGTGATGGGTGGTGATTATATGCAAACACAGTGGTAATGATGATTGAAGTGGTGGTTGTCGACAGTGGGACTAAGGTGACGGATGGTGGTCGTTGTGGTTGAACAAGAAAGAAAATAAGAACAAATCACTAATGAAAGAAAGGTTGAAAGACAAAAAGATTGACAACACAATAGTGAAAGTAGTAAAGGAAAAGTTAGTTAATTGTTTTTGGTGTGGGTGAATTCAGTGAACGATACCAACATATGCATGTGAGTTATTTAAAGAAAACAATAAACAAGTTGTATATCACTTTCACACTTAAAAGAAAAATATAATTTTCAACATATCTAAAAGAGTGGGTCACCATAATTTGTCCTCAATGGAAAGATATCGTACAGTTGTAGATATAGATGATATGTTTGTCGATGATGTAAAAAAAATAGAGACCAAGGTAATATGTTTTAGGGTAAATGAGATGCTGAGTTGGTTGATTATTATTGGCAAACAGAAGGCCAAAAGCAGTTCTCTCGTTCGTGTATGGGTAGTGTATGTACATATATTCTATAATTTGAAATTATAGGAACAATCACTCATAATATTCAAATGACTAATTAATTTCGCATAGTAACCCATTTTAGATTTCAACTAAGTACAGTAAGTGGTAAAGTATGAAATGGACCCGAAACAGAACGTACAGTAGACATATAGGCCCTCACATCACCTAACACATCAATATTATATCATAGTAAATTTTATTTTAATATCAATTATGAAAAATCAAAAAACATAATAATTAATCAAACAGACCTACCACAAAATATGTGTTTCATGTATATATATATATATATATATATATATATATATATATATATATATTAAATTTTAAATTTATTGTTCGTGAATCGTCGGGAATGGTCAAAGGTATAAATGAATCCATGTACTTAATTCAAAATTCTGGTAATCAACTTTACAGACTTTGCTTATCATGTCGAAACCATATAAAGATTAAGTTTAAATTTGGTCGGAAATTCCCGGGTCGTCACAGGTTCTGACCTCTGAATTTATAGCCGTTTGAGACTTTTAATTTTATCACTTTCCCTTATTAGATGGCTGCAATTAGAAGCCAAAAACATGTGGAATGACCTGCATAAACCCTTTTATCTTGGATGTATTCTTGGAAGTTGACATAGGCTTGAAAGAGGAAAGCCCATTGTAATTCTAGTGTGTCATTGATTTCTCTTTATGGCAAATGCAGAATTTTGATTTTTTGACAAACCACAAGCTTCCAACATTCATATCATAAGTCTTCAACGCTTTTGTTAACATTTGTTTGCAAGTATATGCATTCATTGATCACTTACAATCCTCCAAATAAGACCCATTTGTTTTACATGAAGACTTCTAGGAAGTTACACTAATCACGTATTTAAGCATGTAAGTAATGCTTAATGATTAATCAACTTGAGAGCATCTCTTTAGTTAGGACTTTAATGACCATCCTAATTATGTCTACATTTATTTTAGGTTTAAAAAGGATGACTTGGAAAAGGACATTTAGCAACATTTATGTGTTTAACATTAATCACAAGGTAAATTATCATTAAAACGTCATTAGGTGAGATTAAGCGAGATTAACATCCTATAGACCAAAACTATTTTGGATATGAAGATGGCAATTATTCTAACCATGTTGAAACATGTTTCGTGAATTATAGATGCCCTGAAGTGGTCAAACTTTATTTGGTCAAAATTATTGATAGAGAGAACTACGGTCGACCCACAGTTGACCGTAGATTCGACCGCGTACGTGGTTTCTCAGAAACCAAGATACGGGACATCCACGGTCTGATCTGCGGTCGACCGTGGTCCTAGCCGTGTACTCCCTGCGTTTTTCAAAGGACTTTTTTGACTTGTTTATTATGTGTATTGGTCATTTGCTAGAGTTCATGTAGGCTTGTGATTTGTGCCCTACTTGTGAACTTGTGTTGTTCTATACGGTTTTAAGCACTTAAGACTTGGTGTCATCATTAAAACAAAGTGGTCAATATTTGAATATTAATCATTGGATCGCTAACCAACATAGCCAAATTCTTATTTTTTTATAAAACATATTAAAAATAAAAGCCCCTACCATTACTCGAACACGCGACATCCTGCTTGCAGGTGAGAGCGCCATCAAGTTTAAAAAAAGTAAAGCTTATGACTTTTAAGAGCTTATGATTTTTAAGCTTTGTTTGGTAACAAAAAAAAAAGTAGAGCTTAAAAAATAAACTTCTCCCATCAAGTTTAAAAATTTAGCTCCTAGCTTATGATATGTTAAAATACATAACTACCCTTTGAATAGTTATTTAATATATATTATGTTATCCTTTTTAATCAATTTACAAGCTATAACCTCCAGCTTTAACTACTTTACCAAACACTTAAAAAGTAAGGAGCTTCCGCTTCAAGCTTAAAAAATAAAGCTCCAGCTACCCGCTCCAGCTCCAGCTAATTTCATTCAAACACGCCCTTATTATATTACTTTACTTTTTTTTTATTTTTGTCATTTTAAGTCATTACACAACGATAAGCTTTAGCTAATATACTAAACACTTATAAAAAAAAATAATAAACTCCGGCTTTTAGCACTGGTCATAAGCTTCAGCTCCAACTTAAGTCATAAGCTCTAGCTTCAATTGTTTTCGTCCAAACACTTCCATAAGATGTTTACTAACCAATGAAACGTAATTTGTTATTTTGTTACACAAACACATGATTCCTTTCAAAGAGTAAACAATAATCAAACTTAATTAGGTCTAATTGTTTATTCAGACTGGCCTCCACTAAACTAACTGAGCTTTGTATAATTAATCACTACATCATGTTAAGATACCTTTCTAAATTACTCCAATTAGATCCGCAGATTCATATTACATTTCAATTCAATGTTTCCAACAACTTTTAGATCTGACAAACTAGAAGAAAAGAAGAATAAAAAAAGATTGAAATGGCCGAAGGGGTCGTTACTTCAGTTGCTGGGAAAGTAGTAGACTCGATGTTTGTTGTCGCCAAGAAGGAGATTGGTTACATGTGGAATTGCAAATATAATGTTGAAGAGTTCAGAAGTGAAGTTCAAAAGCTCAATGACATGAAAGGCAGGATTCAACAAAAAATAGAATTAGCTAAAAATAAAGGAGATAATTTGGTGCATGGTGTGGAAGGATGGGTCAACGATGTTAATGCTGAAATATCAAAGGCCGAAGAATTTATTACAGAAGAAGCTAATGCAAAGAAGACATGCTTTGGAATAGGTTTGTGTGGTAATTGGAGCACTCTTCATCATTACGGTAAGAAGGCAACACAGACAACTTCTCTTATGAAGCTCCAAGAACTTGGCAAACCTTATGAAAGTTTTGTTTCTGTGGATACTCCAATTCCCGGACAAATAGACTGTTACCAAACCAAGAATCTTGATGGTATTATTACCCAAAATTCAGCTTTGGGGGATATCATTACAGCTATTGAAGATGAAAGCGTACAAATTATTGGAATCTATGGTGTGGGAGGTGTAGGAAAAACTACATTAGCCAAGGAAGTTGCTGCAAGAGTAAAGAATTTGTTTGCTGCTGTTGCATTTACTACTATCTCCCAAACGTTAGATGCTGATAAGATTAAAAAGGATACTGAAAATGAAACAAAGCGAATTATGAAAGGTGAAAAGGTTCTAATCATATTAGATGACGTGTGGGAGAAATTAGATCTTGAAGAATTGAGCATTCCATTTGGAAAAAAGCGCATGAATTGTAAAATTTTATTGACATCTAGAAACGAAGATGTGTGTGATAGAATGAATGCTCAGAGTAAGATTTGTGTTAACTCTTTGCCATTAAAAGAAGCATGGATTCTTTTCAAACATGTAGTTGGTGACAAAGTTGAGACAGACATCAATTTAAAATCAATTGCAATGGAGGTTGCTAAAGAATGCAGTGGATTACCACTGATCATCGACGTGATTGGAAATACTTTGAAAAACAGAGATGTCAATTCATGGAAGGCGGCTCTTACTCAGATACGAAAAAATGCGCCAGCGAATATTGATCCATCAATAAAGAAGGCATTTACTCGTTTGAAGCTAAGCTATGATTATCTTGAAAATGAAGAAGTTCAATGGTGCTTTCTACAGTGTAGTATGTACCCAGAAGACTCACAAATCTGGTTGGAAGAATTGGTGCATTATGGGGTAGGTCTAGAAAAGTTTAAAGAGCTTGAAAACATGGAGGATGCAAGAAGCAGTGTTCAAAATGCAGTCAATATCCTCAAGTCTTCTAGTTTATTGCTGGATGCAAAAAATGGAGGACAGTATGCCAAAATGCACGATGTTGTGCGTGATGTGGCATTATTAATTGCATCTAAGGGTAAGACTAATTTTCTGGTGATGGCTAAGAAAGGTTTGACAAAATGGTTGCCAAGAAACAACATCTCACAAAGTTACACGGGGATCTCACTGATGTGCAATAGAATAAGTGAGCTTCCTGAATATCAGATTAGTTTCCCACGGCTTGAAGCAGCATATTTGCAGCAAAATGATTTGTCATCTATTTCTGATGAATTTATTAAAGGAATGAAAAACGCGAGAGTTTTAGTTTTGGAGCATAATTGCATCTCGTTCCTCCCACAATCATTAATGGGACTCTCAGAACCCCGCATGCTCAATCTTTCTCGAAACGAATTTCTATGTGATATTTCTATACTTGGGGAGTTGAAAGGCCTTGAAATTCTATTTCTTAATAAAACCGGAATCAAAGAAGTTCCTGCATGTATTGGTGAGTTGGTAAACTTAAGGCGGCTTGAAGTTACATATTGTTTTGAGCTATCTTATACTACACCAGGTGTCATTAAAAAGCTCGAGAGGTTGGAAGAGTTGCGCATTCACTTCGGGATCCATAGCAATGGAATTCATGAGTGTCTTGCTGAGGTAATGTGTTTGTCGATGCTCACATATTTGGATATAAAAGTGCCACGCCTTCATGACATTCCTGAAGGTTTTAATTTTGATAAACTCAAAGGATTTGGGATTCAAATCGGAGAGGAGTATTCGACTAATCCGATGTTCATCAATTCCACTGAACGTTATCTGACATTTTTCGGTATAACTCTTGAGTTTCCATTTTTGAAGTGGATGAAAAAGCTGATTGAAGTAAGTCGTCCTTATGCATCTCTGTACAAAATACAAAACTTGAATAACCTCGTACCTGACCTTTATCAAGAAGGTTTCAATAAATTAGAGTATATTAAAATGTGGGAGTGTCACAATGTTACATGCCTAGTGGATATATGTGACCGGAAAGGGAATACAAATGAGAAGTTTTTGATGGAACTAAAACACCTCCATTTAAGAAGTCTAGATAATTTGAAATTTCTATGGAATCGGCCAGATGATGAATTTATAAGTCTTACTAACCTAGTCAACCTTTACATTTCTGGTTGTCATAAGTTAGTAAGATTATTTCCTATGAGTGTAGCACAAGGGCTTGTCTCGTTAAAAGAGATAGGAATCGAAGATTGTATGGGTTTAGAGGAAATGATTTGGGGTCAAACTGAAATGGCTGCAAATATTGTCTTCCCTTACCTTACTAGTATCAAGTTATTTAAATTATTCAAACTCAAAAGCTTCTACTCGGGCAGTTGTGGAATCAAATATCCATCATTGATGGAAGTAACAGTCAGGTATTGTTATGAAATGGAGATATGGGGACCCGGAATCCATGAAACACCGAAGCTCAAGTTTGTGAATCATGTACCACTTGATGGACCTTATTCAGTTAATGATGCTGTTGTAAAATCCGTTTATGAATCGAGAAAGGCTAAATTGCAGGTAAGTTGCCATTTAATTTTAAATTTTATAGAGAAAATTAAATACAAGCAATGTCAAAAGCAGGGAACCCCTTTATACAACTTTTGTTGCGTTATACTGTTGATTAATAATTTATTTTTTAATATAATAATAAAATTATCAAAAAATATAATACTCAAAATTTTATACTGTACAATTTTGAATATTGTTTGCTATAAAAAAGACTATTATTATCATTATCTATATAATATAATATAATTTTATAAATTTGTATAAGTATGAATGTATGATAGTCATTTAAGCTTACTTGACAATCTCTCATGTTAAGTCTTATCAAGTGTCAACGTAGAAGGTTCTAACCTTAAATATTAAAATAAAAATATTTCAAAAGTTTTCATCTGTTTTGGAATTGAACCATATTAATATTAATTTTGTTAAATAATTTAATTATTATTGTTGTTAATTCCATACGTCAAATCGACTTTTAAAGCTGACTTTTCATTTCGTTTTTAATTGTCATAACTCATAAAATATAATTGTCCCCATACAAAAATACATTGTTTAAGAACAGACAAATTTTGTCGTTGGTCCCTATACCTTGTACTAAACAACGTAGGTGATATTGAACTTTTTCTTTTTGGATTTTGTTGACCTCGGGCTATTATGATATTTCACGGATGACCCTAAACTTTACGGGCGTTAAGTTTATCTCATAGATCACATAACAAACATACGAGGGTATTTTTGTCATTTTACATGTGCTCTTTCTCTTTTTAACTCAATCATCTCCATCTTCATTTTATCATTTTGTTTTATCTATACGGAGAAAAGGATATTAATGGTTACCATACCACTCACCATCCTTTCCCCTTGCAAATGGACAGATCAACATGTTCATCTTACTCTTCTCTCGCCACTCTTCTTATTCATCCATTAAAATTTAATTTTAAACCTTTTAACTCTAGATATAAAACCTCTAGATACAGATCGATAACAAATTATACATATATAAAACCGATGGATCTAGAACTTTCAACCGGCAACGACGAGTCATAATCGATCAGAAAACTGAGCATGAATTGTGAGTTATACGAACGTCAATACCACCGCTATGATGTTCAGATCCTTGGACAAAAGAACATGAAGTAATGGTGGTACTGAATTTCTTCGCGTTGTACATGATATTGTAATACATAACAATCGAAAAATATAAATATCATTGGACCATAATCTAACAGTTTAGCCGATACGAAGTTTTAATAAGAATAAGAAGGGAAGAAGGGTAGTGGGTTCAAAGAGAATAGATATGTAAAATGACAAAAATACCGCCATGTGCTTGTCATGTGATTCTCATTTAACTAGATAAACTTAACGCTTGTTAAGTTTAGGGTCATCCGTGAGATATTTTAATAGTTCGAGGTCAATGAAGTAAAAAAAAAATGTAAGGTCACCTACGCTATTTTGTACAAGGTTTAGAGATCAACGGAAAAAATTTGTCTTAAGAATATCATTAAAGTGTGCTTTTATTCACTTTTTAATTTTACACCTTATATTTTACCTACCTTTTATATTAACTAGGAGGAGGTCATAGGCCCATTTGGGCCCAAAATTTTGGATGAAAAAGCAAAAAAAAAAAAAAAAAAAAAAAGATAAAAAAATTGCTGACGTCATCATGTTACTATTCCTACTATTCATTCATGCCTGCTTATATACTTATTTATAATTATAATTATTAATAAATGCAATTAAACCTTATACATATTTTTCATCTCATTCTTCATATACCTAACAGATCTCTAAAATGCCTCTCTTCAGTCACACAAGGTTTCCTACAACTTCCAGTTTCGAGACAGGTTTGTAAAATTTTCTTAGAATGTTAACTCGATTTTCATCTACTCTGTTTCTATTTGTGTTTTATGTATTAAGATTCTTTCCATCTCGCTTATTCAAATGATAAAATTGTTTCTTGCTCTTTTTTTAACTTTATAATAAAATAATATTATTAATAACCTTTTGATGCAGGCTCAAGTAGGACCAAGCAACACTCCCGGCCTAATATAAGGATTAGTGAGCTAAAGATGTGAGCCCAAGAGTTAATCAAGTCCAAGTTTACAAGCCCTTGTTGGAAGATGTCAATTTCAGTTTCTGCATTTGGATTAAGGAAAAGCACATGTGAAGAATTGGTCATGCCATGACTCCGCATTTTTAGATGGTGTTTGATAATTTATTTGCACGTTAGACTACACGTTTCCTTCGAGTAATTGCATTTGTTTTCGATTGCATTAGTATTTATATTGTAATGGTTTGATTGGGTAGAATATAAGACTATATAACCCTGCATGCAATGTCACAGACAGATTGTAATCTGTCTGTGACATGACAGTGTCACTCTTTGACCCTCAATAACCCAAAATATCATCAATTTTTGTCAAATTCGAGTAGGGTCCATTATATAAATAAATTTAATATATTATTTAAAATCCTAAATTATTTAAATATTCATAAAATTAAAAAAAATTACATTCGGACCAAAAAAAACTGGAAAAAAATACATTCAAAAACAGAAAAAAACGCAGAAAAAATTAGAAAGTTAAAAAAAAACTAGTCGTCTACGGATGAGTCGTTGTTTTGATCGTCGTTTTGTGTCGGCGGCAGCGGTGGTTGGAGCAAGTACATATATTTGTCGAGGAACACTTTTTGAAGCCCCTCGATCATTTTTTTCGGACTTGGTCATCGATTTCCGAGGGGTTGATTGCTAAAATGCTAGCACCTTGAAACGCGGTTTGGAGTGTTGCTTCCTTTTTCGCATGGGCTATACCCGATGCTCTTTCCGCCTTATGCTTTGAAATAGCTTCCAAAGCCTCTTCCGCTTTTGATGAACGTGATGAAGAACGAGTTGTGTCGGTGCCCGTGCTTGTTGATCGAGTCTTCTATTTTGCCCTTTCTCGGCCCATTGGCCTAAGAAAAGGATCGTCGTCCAAAAGATCGTTTTGAGAAAGTGGAACATTAAACTCTTCATCGTTGGCATCTAAATAAACATGACTACGGGTGCCGAGAACGTACCACTTTGACTTATCTTTCAAAAAAGCCAAGCATCCATCATATTAAATTTATTCCCTTTGTTATTAAGTATGTAGATTTCATGGGCTCGATTCTCAACATTGAGCTCGCTCTCACCGCTTCTCCATTTACGGCGTACCTCGTTTTAAGCGGCATTAAACTCCGGACAATTTTAGTTGATGTTCTCCATTTTGAGGACAATTGATCGTCACCTATATACCGTCCATGCTTATTGTTATTAAAATTTTTATAAATCGAACACCACAACGATTCATACTTTGTGAATTTCCCTTTCGAGAATCTTGAGACGAATCGATCCAACATTGCGCCAACCACTCTTCTTCTTAGGTGGTCCATGCTTTGCAATTTTTTTGAATCGAAATTTAATCAACAACTACATTTATATAAGAAACAACCTGTGACGACTTGGAAATTTCCGACCAAATTTAAACTTAATCTTTATATGATTTCGACACGATAAGCAAAGTCTATAAAGTTGAATCTCAAAAATGTTTAACTGTGATTATATACTCATTTAACTTCGACCATTCCCGACGATTCACGAACAATTACTTGTAAATAGATACGTATATATATATATAAATAATAATTTTAAATATACTATAATTAACTATGTAAAATAAAACAATATATAATAATTATTATTTAAAACATATCTATATATATAAATAAGGTATATTGAATATATAAATATATAAATATAGTTCTGAATTTATTTAGTAAACGATAGAAGCGCTCGTTTATCATTCGATGGTAATTTAACTAAGTTAAGTTCAAACTTAGGTGATTTTAAAATAAACGGTGATCCGAAAATGAGTAATACAAATTTTAGGCTTATTAAAAATGTATTTAGGAATTATTTGTTGAATTTTAAAACTTTTTATATTTTACTTAGGGTTGGGAGAGAATAATTAATGTAATTTTTATTTAATAGTTAATAATCGAATTTTATACCATAATGACCAAAATAAATAAATATAGCTAATTTAAAAATATGTGATTTTTTCTTAACACTTTTATCCGCCACTGATTTCGCACGATACACAGTCCGTGAAAACTGTCGTAAGAATTAAATTTCTTTGTTACACGTTTTATTAATATGATATAATATTATGTTATTATAATAAATAATGAATAATGAATGTATTATTTTCACTTTTGCTGTATCATGAATGATACATATCATCATTATATATTTCAGTTTCATTAATGCACACCACACAACCCATTTACTTTAATATATTTTTTTTTTTTGAGCAACCAAAACCAACTCCCATCGCCTTTCTTGCTTCTTGTCGAATCCAGGCTACCATCACTTGTTATTTGAAACCTTATGTTTACGAATTAACTACTAATTGAAACCCATGTTCTCTACTCATATCACCGATCACTTCCTGCACCTAATCTTGTTCGATATACACAAACGCAATCACCATGATCATCACCGAACCCTCCACACCACCGGCGCCACCTTCATCGCCCATCATCACCACAACCATAACACCACCTCACTCTCTCTCTCTATATCTCTCTTCTCTCTCTTTCCTACTTCATCGTTCGTAAACTTCAAAACCATCACAAAACGTGAAACTCCAAACTGTTTTATGTTGTTGTCATGACACTCTTACTGCAGCTGTATTTCTACTTGAAAACCGCGACAAAACCAACAACATGAACCACCACCTTCGTTAATTGTGTGTTGTTGCTGTTTCCTCATCAACCGTCACCCGCTATCAAACACCCATCACCATTTTTTTAATTATTCGAAAATAATCAATCACCACTATATAAAACCACCCAAGAAAAACGCCATTAAAAACCTGCAACCCTTTAGCCTACCGCTACCATATATATTTATATTTTTTGTTTATTCGATAACCACAAACAACCAACAACTAAACCACTTAGCTGCTGTTCCTGCCTAAAGTCGACAACCAACACAGCAAATAGGGCTGTTGTACTGTTCCTGTTGGAAATTAAAAACGAAAATTATGATAGTGATGAGACGATGATGATATAAGATTATGATGTACCAGATGATGATGAGGTTAGGATACATGTTTGATGATCGTGATGATTGATGATGTTATGTCGTGAACGATGATGAAACCGATAATCCTTCTGTTTTGGAATTCGACTGCTACTGCGTGTAATATGATTTACACCGAATTTTTTTAGTAGGGTTGCAGCCAAAAAGCAAACCATTGATGGACTACTTGTGATCCATTAACAAACTAAATGGGTTTGATTTAATTGAGGTGTTGGGCCGAGAGTTTTCAATTTGTGTTGTTGGGCCAAAAAATGAAACAAAAACAGGTTTAATACAAATGGACATGGTATTATTCCAGAAAAGTTTAATTGGTTGAATGGTTGGGTATGTTAGCAGGTGGGCGAGAAGTCTTGGGTTTGAGTTTGGTTCAGGGCATTTTTTTTATAAAAAGCTTGGAAAGGGGTATACACTCTTATTTTATTTCTATTCTTATTATTATTAGTAATTATCATGATGATGATTATTATTATTATTATTATTATTATTATTATTATTATTATTAGTTAATAATGTTATTATTGTGATTATAATTATTATTGTCATGATTATTATTATTATTAATATTATTAGTATTATAATTATTATTATTATTATTATTTTCATATCTATAATTATCATAAAAATCATTATCATTAGTATTATTTATATAGTTATTAATATTAATTTTATCATTTAAGTATTATTATTATTATTACGATTATCATAATTATTATTATTATTAACTCAAGTATTATTAAAATGATTATTATTATTAGTATTGTTATTATTAAAAATTATTATCATTTTTACAAAAATTGTTATTTTGTTATCATTACAACTATATAATTATTATTATCATCATTTTTACTACTAATATCATTATTATTATTATTACTATGATACTCATTATAATTATTATAAGTAATGTTATTTTTCTTTAATATTATCATTTCTATCAAATACAACTATTATTAATATTGTTACGTATATAAAAATATACTTATAAGTAATATTACATAAAAGTAAGAAATTATTTATATTAACAATCTTTATATAAATATTCACACATGACAAATTAAGTATTTTTAGAATATATATATATATATATATATATATATATATATATATATATATATATATATATAATAATCATTTTCAAACATATATACAAATTAAATATATAATATATAAGGTTATAATATATGAAATTGCTCAATTACGAATATATGTATTAATATATATATATATATATATATATATATATATATATATATATATATATATATATATATATATATATATATATATATATATATATATGAATAATATAGGTTCGTGAATCCGAGGCCAACCCTGCACTTGTTCAATATCGTCACATGTATTTTTACTACAAAATACAGTATTGTGAGTTTCATTACTCCCTTTATATATATATTTTTGGGACTGAGAATACATACGCTGATTTTATTAATGTTTTACGAAATAGACACAAGTGATCAAAAACTACATTCTATGGCTGGATTATGAATATTGAATATCACCCCTTTTTAGCTTGGTAACCTAATAATTAGGACACATGTATGGCCCCTAATTGACGCGAATTCTAAAGATAGATCTATGGACCTCGACAAGTCCCATCCGGGGTACGGATGCTTTAGTACTTCGAGATTATTATTATTATACAGACGAGAGGTTCTGTTTGGGGATATTCTATGCATTAAAGTTAAGTCGGTTATCAAGCGTTCACCATATGAATAATTTTTAATTCGCGGGTTACGCGTGTTATTTTGTACTCGGGTTACGTGTACAATTAATTATATGAAATCTTGTGGTCTATTAAAATGATGAAAATGAATTTTTATGATAAACGAATGAACTCACTAACCTTTTGGTTGACACTTGAAAGCATGTTTATTCTCAGGTTTGAAAGAAATCTTTCACTGTGCATTTGCTCATTTTAGAGATATTACTTGGAGTCATTCATGCCATATTTCAAAAGACGTTGCATTCGAGTCGTTGAGTTCAACAAGATTATTATTAAGTCATTGATAGTTTGATATTATGAAATGGTATGCATGCCTGTCAACTTTCGATGTAATGAAAGTTTGTGTGACAACCCGGAAAATTTCGACCAAAATTAAACCTAACTTCGATATAATTCCGACGATTCACGAACCATTATTTGTAAATAATTATGTATTAATATTAATTGTTATATTAATATTATTATTTATCATCGTTCACAAGTATTATTACTCTCAATATTATTAATAATATTATTATTAATAATTATTATTATCATTAATATTATCACTTTTACTAAAAGTGAAAAGATTATTATAAATATTATTATTATTAATACAACTTATTATTAATAATATTATTGTTATTATTAATAATTTTATTAACATTTTATAATGATTATTATCATTATTATTAATTATATTTAAACTTATCATTTTATTAAAATTATTATTATTATTATACAACAAATTATTATCATTATAATTATTTATTATTATTATTTCTATTATTATTATCAATATTATTACTTTTATTATTATTAATAATATTATCAAATTATTATTATAAATATATTTATTAATAATTAATATCAATTAAAAATATATTAAAAAGTCAAATAAAAGGTACTAATTATATAAATCTGTTTTTATTTAATCATGACCAGCTTTTAAATATTAAAATCATGATCTGCTTTTTATTTTTTTAGTATCTGCTTTTGATTTTTTTTTAGCCTCCTGTTCTTGACTAAAATTAAGAGTCGACACCCACATATAATTGTATAATCAATCATCTAAGTGTAAGCGACTCATCTTCCATTACCATTATCAATTTAAAATTACTACAGCCTGGTATGATTTAATTAAAAATAGAAAAATTTGAAAGAAAACATAAATATACACCCTGTTCTCGACCATTTTACCAAAACCTCGAATCCGAATCAATTTTCAAAATCTATAAATACAGTCTCGTTAGGAATCATTCAAGTAAACTATCTGCAAAATATCAAACCTCAATTCACTATATCGAGTTTGAATTTTAGAGTCAAAGTTTTGGTTTTAAAAAGTCAAACTTCGTTCTTCAATCAATTTCTAGTTTTTCGATAAGATTTAAGTTAAATTGATGATTTTTAATGTTTATAGGAAGCATTTGCAAACTATTTCATGTTGTAACCACAGTCTATAACATGCTAAATTTCGAAATCATTTTTTTTTCTTACCCACGTCGAGCAGCAGCAGCACTCTGCTGTTTCAGTTTTTTTTTTTTCTTCTTTCTATTTTCTGATGAAACCGTGAACCTGCAAACAAGATGATGATGATGAGACCATGAACCTGCAATATGATGATGATGGTTAAGATGATAATAATAAAGGATGATGATGAAGATGAAGTCAGAGAAGTAATGCTTAAATAGATTTAAGTTAAGAACTTTAACAGAAAACAATAAACAGAGGAACGATTAAGGTGTTTGTGGGTGAACGGGAGGTCTCGGGTTCGAGCCCGGTCTTGGGCATTTTTTTTAGAAAGCTTCTAAGGTAGTTCCATCTCTATTTCTATTATTATTATTATTATTATCTTTATTATTATTACTAATATAAATATTAGTTACCATTTATGGTTATAATTATAAATATGATTATTATTATTACCACCAATATTATTATAATTACTAGCATCATCATTATTATAATTCTTACTAAAATTATTTTGTTGTCTCTAATATATGTATTATTCTTATTATTATTATGATCATGATTAAGAATTATTATTATTATTACCTTGAAAACAATACAAATTATTATTATTATCATTTTTACTACTAGTATTATTATTATTATCATTATTACTATTATTATTGTTATAATTATCATTACTATCAGTATTTTTATTATTAATATTACCCTTATAATCAAATACAACTTTTGATTACCAATATTAATATTATTTTACTAAATAGATATTATGTATATAAAAACATATTTATAAGTAATATTACATATAAGTATGTATTAACCATATTAACAATTTTTATACGAATATTCATATATAACAAATTAGGTATTTTTAATACAAACCAAATATATATTAATATAACTATATAAATATTTATCATTTTAAATACATATACACAAATTAAATATTAAATATATAATATATAATATAAGTTATAATATGTGAATTTGTTCAATTACGAATATACGTTTTAATATATACACTTGATATAGGTTCGTGAATTCGAGGACAACTCTGCACTTGTTCAGTGCCATCATACTCGTAAAATACGAAATACAGTATCGTGAGTTTTCATAGCTCCCTTTTTATATATATTTTTGGGCTGAGAATACATGCGCAACTTTTATAACTGTTTTACATTTGGACACAAGTACTCAAACTTTTATGCTATATACATGCTTTGTCATGCTAAATTCCTACCGTAATATCGTTAATTGTTGAGGTATAAGATGCAAACTTAGTTATTGTGAGTAGCGCTACTGAGAGTGACGTCTCTAGTCAGTTGACCGTTGGTCTTTGACTACATAATAATGATTCAACGACACGAATAACAAGTGTCACGGGGTAACTTTTGTTTAGTCGCGATATTACAAACTCAGCATTACTTTTAGATTGGTATTTCTATATCAATCAACACTTTATATTGATATTTCTATATCAACTTTATTAAATCTTGTGGTCTAACACTATTATTGAAATCATTATTTATGATAAACATATGAACTCACCAACCTTTTGGTTGACACTATTTAGCATGTTTATTCTCAGGTCTTACATAATGCTTCCGCTGTGTATTTGCTAATTGAAAGCAACATTTCAATGAGTCATTCATGGATAATTTGAAGGACTTGCATTTGCTAATTTGATGATGATTGCTTGCTATGCTTGGAGTCTTCATTACATATCATATCAATTAAAGACATTTAATGCGTTGTTTATTAAATACAATGTAATCTATTTATCTTTCGCTGTAAAACTCAATAAAACATCTCATATAGAGTCGTTCTCGTTTATACAATTATGATTTGATATAATTAGTCACAAATACCCTAGGCCCTATTTGGGGGTGTGACAGATTGGTATCAGAGCAGTACTGTTGTAGAGAACCAGGATTGCATTTTAAGTGTGCATTATACAATTAGGTACCTTAGCAATGTAGGGCTACAACTTTCCTTGACTATAGTGCCTTTAATTGTTGCCTTTAATTGTTAAATGCTACACTATACTTTAGGAACTTTACTTATCTTAGAATGCCGAGCCAATCTAAGAACTCTGCTAATTCCCCTAAGTATTATCCAATTACGCCACCGCATCTAAATGCGACACTATGATTTCTGAAATTCTTGACATTCCTAAGTCATCTATCATGGTTTGTGTATTACATATGTATTACATGAAATATTATCCATGAATTTTGAAACTCCTATATTTGTTACTATTCCTACTCAAACGTATATAACTCCCTGTTATATCACGTACCTATATGCCTTATGCCTTTATGCATCGGTTTGCGAACCGGAAAATGTCATTGAGTTATTGAGAATCTCAAAGACATTATAATCACTACTCATATTCATTACTTTTAAATCTTTGATTTCTCGTTATTTTTATCATTGAACTTTTTGTTTGACGGATGGCGTCTACGAAACTCTAGAATGGAAGGGTTTGGATTACCGATTTAAAGGATCCTATAGCTCAAGCCCCTAGACCTGAATAGGCCATTGCGAATTGAAAATCTTTAATCAAAAGATTATCCAATTACATACTTATCATCTAGACACGTCATACTGCCATTATTGGAGTATAGACACATCATATCTTATTATATCTTATCATATCTATCTCAATAGACTTTGTCTAACACTTTTCCTAAATTTCCTCCGTAAATTACGGAAATCCTTTTGCCACATATACTATTCGAGGAGACGAATATATCATTCAGTATTCAACACCCACTCGTATCAAAAACCCTAATTCCAAACACATAACATGGATTTCTCACTTGATTCCTCGAGCTCCACAGACAGTGTAACCGGAACAAACAAACCAATCAGCCATCATCTATTTTGGATGAATTGGGGATGGGTTCGTAGTAAACTAAATCAATGGAGACAAAAAGAAGGTGATCCCTTCCACCAACCGAATTCACCTCTTGGTGAAGAACCTGAAGCACTTACCGGCGAACCCGTTCGGAACACTATTTTCACCCTCATTTCCAGGATATCCAGTCACGAATATATAATATCGAAAATTCTAGATCTTATTCATCCGCTTGTCCGAACCGCCAATCATCCCGGAATAATAGAAGAAGTCAACGAGCTTCGCGCTCGAGTAGTGGCTCTGGAGAATATGGTGCAAAATCTAAGAGCATCAGCAGCATAACCAGCACCACCAGTACTATCAGCATCACCACCAACAGCACCAGCTTCACCAACAACAACATCTGCATCCCACATCTCAACATCATAATCGGTACCTCAAACATCAACATCATACGCCCCTAAATACCAAGGAATATTAGTAATAATGAGTTAAGATGTATTGACTCATTCTTCCTGAAGAATTATATATGTATACTTTATATATATATATATATGGTTTGGAACAATAATAAATCTTTTCGTACTAAGCTATTAAGTGTGAATCTTAACTAGTATGTACTACTTGGTTAATTCATATCACTAATATGCTATAATATACATCCTTCGTTAATGACTTAACAATCGTTAATCACTGCTTCAGTACAATAAACTCCATTTCATAATAAACCAAGTGTATTATTCAAATACATGTTTGGTTTTACACTTTCATTTTCGGCATACTTGAAGCTTTCTAGAAAATATTATTCATGTCTTGTGAATTTCACAAGGAATCCACGAGCACCAACATCATATACCGAGGTATATCAATAACAACAAACGATGAAATATTGATTCATAACTTCATTTGCGAAATATTTCATGATAATTATGAAATCTCTAAGGTTTTGGAGATTATTTATTCCCGTTTCAACCGCAAATCAAATGAGTTTAGTATTATATTAACTCATTAAATCTATATTATATCTGAAGAATACATATATGAACGTATATATTCTCTTTTGTACAAACTGTTAATTGTGAAAATATTTTAACGGGTAGGTAAAACCCGAGAGATATTCATATCTCATATAAATATGTTACATTGTACATTCTTCCATTCTGATTCAGCAGTTATTAACTATACTACTTACATTCACATGATATATGTATACATTCACTAAGGAACAACCATTTTCATACAAATTCAATTACATATTCTGATTTTGACATATCGGAATTTAAGTAAAGCTTTAGCAAGTGTTATCTTCCTAAAGATCACTACATTCATGAATTATATTCATTCGTATTCTATGATGAATTATCACATCAAACCACCGAACTTACCATTCCTTACTTTTGAAAATCACAACATTTCTTCGTCAACCGTTAGATCCATTGATGGATACATCTTATGCTTAAACACTTCAAATTCAAAATTCTTGAAAACATCCTTTGTATCTTGACGATCACAATAAGCGTTTAATCATCTAAAAATAAAATTTCTTGAAACCATCTCAGATTGATAATCAATGATTCAGATTCGTTAACCTTGAGAATGCCGACGAAGCAGCAAAAGCTATAGATGGTCTTAATGGCCAAAAGTTTGATGATAAAGAATGACGCATTTAAAAAGCTCAGATTTGGAACTGAAAAACGGATTGAGCTAACCATGAAGGAGACCAAGGACAAATACAAGGACCAAACCCTATATTCAAAGAATCCAGGTAATTCTGGATCCGATGAAATCTTTAGAGAATATCTTGCTCCGAAGTCATGTTAAAAGCTTGCGAAAAAATTTTCTTCATGAACTTTTGAACTTAGAAATTCCAAAATATCATCATAAATATCTTCGATATTTCTGAGGATATTTTCATAAATATTCTTGTCCGAAATTATATACCTCTTCGTGCTTTATGTATTTCATTATATAGGAAACTCCTGTAAAATCTAAGTTTAAATTATAAATGTTTTGAAGAAGTGTTGGGAATTGAAGCATGAGTTAATATAATATAATGACGTCAGGCCAACGTGATTATATTACAGTAAGTCATGCTAAGTTTTTAATGGAATATGATGATTCATAGACTTTATAATCATCATTTACCATGTTACACGACTCTTACATTCTATTCAAACTCTAAACATATCAAGATAATATTTTTCTTGATGATTCGGTTTTTTCCGAATATTCTGGTAATTTGACAAATCAAATCGTACTATTACCTTTCCTTTCTACTTTGTATATTATGATCATTCGAAACTTCATACCTACAAATTCTGGACCATTATTCGCTTTACTTAGAGTCGAGAGGAGAATAAAAAGGCAAAGAGCTCCGACATATAAGGGAAAATATAAAGCCCGATAACAACATGGAAATTACAAACCGTGTATATCAATGCGAATAGCAACATAAATACACGGGAGAATTAAAAACACTATAACCCCAAGAGCATAGTAGAAGTAAACAGATTCCTCTGGTGGTAAAAGAAAAAGAAGAATGACTGCATATATAGTCAATATAATAACAAGTATCAATACAGGATTGAGCATATTAACAAATCTTTTGGAAGTATGAATTTAAGAAGAAAGTATAGAAGTGGTGAAGATAATGAAACGGAAGAAGCTAATTTATAGCAAAAATTTCCAAACACGTCAATCGAGGCAATTCACCGCATTTAATCAAAGAAATCTCAAAATTCTGTAAATACCGGAGAATCAAATCTTATAGATTACGAAGATTTCCTTTAATCCCTTGAATTCCGGAAATCAATCGTGACTACGTCAAAAGTTAAGGCGAACATTTAATTTTCTCATTCACTCTTTTACGATAGCTTCGTTTATACGCTTCCTATAATCGAATCGTTTTATCCATATTATTCAATAGTGATAAAACTTTATTTTTCAACTTATATTCATCATTACAATATTCTTGTTGTAAACAATGACGATCTCTATCAAATTTCACGACTGAGATTTTTGCGAACTCCTCTCTATTTGTCTACCCTAATATTGTGGCATAAACGCTCAAAGTTTTAAATGAGCTCAATACTATTCATAACACATTTCATGTGTTTAGTTTACTGAAATGCTTGTATAGCACCATCATTCCTTTTGAGGATAACCTAGTCAAATGACACTCTTGTTAATCCTTTAGATAACCTCCGCATTAATGATAAAATGCACTTCATCGAAGAACCTGTAGAATTTATGGTTTGTATAATTTAAACTCTTGAAACAAAACAATATTCTATCTGTTGGAATTCACGCAAGGCCCCGAGCATACCAGGGAACGTGAAGACCAAATAAAACGAAAATATCCTCACCTGTTTACAAACAACGCCGACTGATGGAAACAACTAAATTTTGGGACGAAATTTCTATTAACAGGGGGATACTGTGACAACCCGGAAAATTTTGACCAAATTTAAACCTAACTTCGATATAATTCCGACGATTCACGAACCATTATTTGCAAATAATTATGTATTAATATTAATTGTTATATTAATATTATTATTTATCATCGTTCACAAGTATTATTACTCTCAATATTATTAAAAATATTATTATCATTAATATTATCACTTTTACTAAAAGTAAAAAGATTATTATAAATATTATTATTATTAATACAACTTATTATTAATAATATTATTATTAGTATTAATAATTTTATTAACATTTTATAATGATTATTATCATTATTATTAATTATAATTAAACTTATCATTTTATTAAAATTATTATTATTATTATTATACAAATTATTATCATTATAATTATTTATTATTATTATTTCTATTATTATTATCAATATTATTACTTTTATTATTATTAATAATATTATCAAATTATTATTATAAATATTTTTATTAATAATTAATATCAATTAAAAATATATTAAAAAGTCAAATAAAAGGTACTAATTATATAAATCTGTTTTTATTTAATCATGACCAGCTTTTAAATATTAAAATCATGATCTGCTTTTTATTTTTTTAGTATCTGCTTTTGATTTTTTTAGCCTCCTGTTCTTGACTAAAATTAAGAGTCGACACCCACATATAATTGTATAATCAATAATCTAAGTGTAAGTGACTCATCTTTCATCACCATTATCAATTTAAAATCACTACAGCCTGGTATGATTTAATTAAAAACAGAAAAATTTGAAAGAAAACATAAATATACAACCTGTTCTTGACCATTTTACTAAAACCTCGAATCCGAATCAATTTTCAAAATCTATAAATACAGTCTCGTTAGGAATCATTCAAGTAAACTATCTGCAAAATATCAAACCTCAATTCACTATATCGAGTTTGAATTTTAGAGTCAAAGTTTTGGTTTTAAAAAGTCAAACTTCGTTCTTCAATCAATTTCGAGTTTTCCGATAAGATTTAAGTTAAATTGATGATTTTTAATGTTTATAGGAAGCATTTGCAAACTATTTCATGTTGTAACCACAGTCTATAACATGCTAAATTTCGAAATCATTTTTTTTTCTTACCCACGTCGAGCAGCAGCAGCTAGGGGTGTTCAAAACCGGATATCCGAAATTTCGGATATCCGAAAATCGGATATCCGAAATTTCGGATAGTGAATTTGGCCATCCGATATCCGAATCCGAAATTTCGGATATCCGGTTTTGAACTCTGCTGTTTCAGTTTTTTTATTATTTTTATTTTTTCTTCTTTCTATTTTCTGATGAAACCGTGAACCTGCAAACAAGATGATGATGAGACCATGAACCTGCAATATGATGATGATGATGGTTAAGACGATAATAATAAAGGATGATGATGAAGATGAAGTCAGAGAAGTAATGCTTAAATAGATTTAAGTTAAGAACTTTAACAGAAAACAATAAACAGAGGAACGGTTAAGGTGTTTGTGGGTGAACGGGAGGTCTCGGGTTCGAGCCCGGTCTTGGGCATTTTTTTTTAGAAAAGCTTCTAAGGTAGTTCCATCTCTATTTTTATTATTATTATTATTATTATTATTATTATTATTATTATTATTATTATTATTATTATTATTATTATTATTATTATTATTATTATTATTATCTTTATTATTATTACTAATATAAATATTAGTTACCATTTATGGTTATAATTATAAATATGATTATTATTATTACCACCAATATTATTATAATTACTAGCATCATCATTATTATAATTCTTAAAAAAATTATTTTGTTGTCTCTAATATATGTATTATTATTATTATTATGATCATGATTAAGAATTATTATTATTATTACCTTGAAAAAAATACAAATTATTATTATTATCATTTTTTACTACTAGTATTATTATTATTATTATTATTATTATTATTGTTATAATTATCATTACTATCAGTATTTTTATTATTAATATTACCCTTATAATAAAATACAACTTTTGATTACCAATATTAATATTATTTTATTAAATAGATATTATGTATATAAAAACATATTTATAAGTAACATTACATATAAGTATGTATTAACCATATTAACAATTTTTATACGAATATTCATATATAACAAATTAGGTATTTTTAATACAAACCAAATATATATTAATATAACTATATAAATATTTATCATTTTAAATACATATACACAAATTAAATATTAAATATATAATATATAATATAAGTTATAATATGTGAATTTGTTCAATTACGAATATACGTTTTAATATATACACTTGATATAGGTTCGTGAATCCGAGGACAACTCTGCACTTGTTCAGTGCCATCATACTCGTAAAATACGAAATACAGTATCGTGAGTTTTTATAGCTCCCTTTTTATATATATTTTTGGGTTGAGAATACATGCGCAACTTTTATAACTGTTTTACATTTAGACACAAGTACTCAAACTTTTATGCTATATACATGCTTTGTCATGCTAAATCCCTGCCGTAATATCGTTAATTGCTGAGGTATAAGATGCAAACTTAGTTATTGTGAGTATCGCTACTGAGAGTGACGTCTCTAGTCAGTTGACCGTTGGTCTTTGACTACATAATAATGATTCAACGACACGAATAACAAGTGTCACGGGGTAACTTTTGTTTAGTCGCGATATTACAAACTCATCATTACTTTTAGATTGGTATTTCTATATCAATCAACACTTTATATTGATATTTCTATATCAACTTTATTAAATCTTGTGGTCTAACACTATTATTGAAATCATTATTTATGATAAATCTATGAACTCACCAACCTTTTGCTTGACACTATTTAGCATGTTTATTCTCAGGTCTTACATAATGCTTCCGCTGTGTATTTGCTAATTGAAAGCAACATTTCAACGAGTCATTCATGGATAATTTGAAGGACTTGCATTTGCTAATTTGATGATGATTGCTTGCTATGCTTGGAGTCTTCATTACGTATCATATCAATTAAAGACATTTAATGCGTTGTTTATTAAATACAATGTAATCTATTTATCTTCCGCTGCAAAACTCAATAAAACGTCTCATATAGAGTCGTTCTCATTTATACAATTATGATTTGATATAATTAGTCACAAATACCCCATACCCTATTTAGGGGTGTAACAGTTTGTCTTTTAAAAACGGATGCAATATTTGTAAAATATATTTAGAGGTCAAATACCTCGCGATGTAATCATATGTTATTGTATTCGTCCTTATGTATTAGGACGGGTCACGACACAACCGAATTATAAAAATATATACCCGAAAATATGTATGTATATATATATATATATATATATATATATATAAAACCGAAACATGTAAAAAAATTATACCTTGTTTTTTATGTTTTCGTTCTTTCCTTGCTTGCATTTCCGGAACCGTATCATCTTGCGTTTCCGCAACCGTTTCGGGAAGGGGAGTTTCTGGTCGCGGAGTAAACGAAGTATTCGGAGTTTGGAAATTGCCCGCTTGTTCAAACAATGTGTTTTGTTGAAACCAAAGTTGTTGTTGTTCTTCGGGTGTTAATGCACGATGTTGGGAAGAATAATAGGAATTTGTTGTAGATGACTCAGGTTTGATGAACTCGAACCTAAAAACGCACCGTACCTCATCATATCGGTGTACGAAACGTATTTGTTTGTAAAAGGTGGTCGTTGGTTCGGGTTTCCGAATTCGTTCAGGGTTGGTGGTCGTTGATTCGGGTTAGACATATTGTTGTTTGTGATTTGGGGTTTAAGAAAAAATTTGAGATTTGAGAGAATTTGGGATAAAGATGAATATGATTTGGTTAAGATAAATAAGGTATATATATATATATATATATATATATATATATATATATATATATATATATATATATATATATATATAAAACTAAAATAAATAAATTTTCAGAAAAAATAAAATAAAATAAAATTGTTCAAACAGTCAAAAGAGCCGTTTGAGCCTGACCAATCAGAACACGCCACGTACCTCTGACGCGTCTCTTCCCACGCGTGAAATTTTCAACAAACGCCCCTCGGGCGTTTCATCTGTCGCCGCGTGATGGGCGTCAGCAAACCTTACGGGACCCCTCTGACGCCGCGTTAAAAATGGTCTAATAGAAAATTTGCCCCAGGTTTTCTTTTCTTGTTCCGTACTTTCTTTGAGTGTAACCTACTCAAAAAAGGTTGTATCACCTTTTTTGTTTCAGTGTTGTTTCGACAGTTGAAACAATAGTGATTCTTGACGCTAATATTGTTTACATAAGGTAGCAAAGGTGTTCCTATTTAAATTTGTGTCGCACATTATGTTGTCCACCACATTCGGGCTATAGGTTAGCTCTGATACCACTTGTTATATTTTGCAATATAAGCCTAAGAGTCCATCATTTTTTAAAACAATTGGTGATAAAAGATCTCCCCTTAAACTTATATGCATACATGATACATTTGTTTTTGTCTCGTGACCGATGTGGGACTTTTGATTTGCACCTTCATAGTACTAAGTAAGTTATATGTGCATGGTAAGTGTTTGATAAAATGTAATGAGTGAGATTATGAAAATCTTCATATTCTCTTAGTTGAACTCATGTAATAGAAAAAGAATTTCAATCGTAAATCTATGATACTGGATTTAGAATAAAATATATTTACTTTCGTTATTGAATTTAGACCCATTTAATGTTTTTAGAATGTAAACATGCAAAAGATGTTTGTTGTGATTCTGATTAAATTTTTGATACCTTCAGTCGAGCCTTTAATCTGAGATCAATTTCAATTAGAAGTTAGTCAACAATAATAAGGAAGCTCGCATCAATTTTATAAATTACTCTACTTCTATTGACTCTTACTCTACTTCTATTGACTCAACAAGAGAAATGCCCCTGATTGGTCCATGTGTCCATTCCCTCTCACAAACTTTACTATTCACGTTTTTAGTTTTATTTTTATTTTTTTATTTTATTTTTTTGTTTCCTGAAAAGAAAAAGAGAGTAGCGTGTGAGATACCGTAAACCACTTACTTCCGCCCCATACCTTCCATACCCTTTTTCCATACATCCATTACTTTTTGTTTCTCCCATATCTCTTTCAAGTTTCACCCTCGCTGCTTCCAACCGAATGTGCAATACACGAAATGGGTATGAATTTATCAATTTATTTTTATCTTTGTATCATTTATCTTTTGCTTTAATAAAATTCTCAAAAAAGTTCTAGGGTTTGTAGTGATTTTATCACTGATTTCTGTTGGGTTTAGCTATGTTTAAACCTATGAAATATGTTTTAGTGTTATTTTATATTTGTGTACCAGAAGCCTGTTTAAAACTACAAAATTCTTTTATATATGGTTTTAGATGTTCGTCATGAATGTCATATGATCGTCATTCGATGTTTAAAGGGGATGTCCTTTAGGTTTATTCCAGAATTGAAGCAGATTAAAGTTTCTATCAAACTTCTTAAAAAACTCACTTTCTGAAAAAACGTACTTAGTGAAATTGCTCACAGTTCATGTAAAGGAAAGTTTTAATTTATATAATGTTGATTTGGAGGATTTATGTTGTATTAGTCATCCAACTCTTTGAGGTTTTATTGATTATAATAAGGTTTTATAAGTACTGTGTAACTGTGTATCATTACAGTGTTAGGACTAACCAAACATTGGAAGAGCAAGAATTGAGTCGAATTATGTTTTTAAAGAAGCTTAGTAGTTCGGTTTGTGGATTAAGAATTGCATTGACCGGATTATACTATAGTTAGTCTATATGGTATGGTGTGATTTGTGGTTTAATTTATATAATGTTGACATTACACTGTTGATAATGAGAAGATTTATGAACATTCATATGATGCACGCCGACCGTTTGATTGAATGTGTAGGTGAAGCTACTTTTTTTGTGTGTGTTTAACTTGCAGCTATCAACATGAGAATTATGAATCTAAAAACATGTTCTGAAGTCTTGGACCTCATCATTCGAAGGTTTTGTTTTGATTTTTCATTTTTTGTGTACCCATTACTTGATTTATAATGATTTGACATAGATTTTGAATTACCATTTGTTACAATGAAGGATGAACATGATGAAAATGATTAGTAGCAGTTATTAGAATGTAGATTTTTTTCTTTGATAAAAAAAGACGACAACTATATAAACAAGGAATATAATGTAGATTACAATACAATGTAGATGATAACACTTTAAAATGAAGATTTTAACTTATGGAAAGAACTTATTTACAACAACTCGAGCTATGTATCTTATAGATCTAATTTAATGTTGTTGCTATATATTTAATGTTTATAAATCTTTTTATTCAGGGTGGTATCTCTGACAATTTTCCAGTTGAGTTTGATCAGTTGGTAGTTGGTGGACGGAATGATTCTATTTAAGTTGTATGTGTCCAGGTATAATATTGATACAGGGCATCATGTTTACATAATAGTCAAACTGGTCTGTCAAGATACCAACATTATATATGCTTTTATATATGATGAACCAGATGATGACCCAAATGATTTAGTAGATCGATTTATAATGAGATTTTGTGATTAGTAAAGTTTCATGTTTAATGTTTTTTGTACCAGCTTTGATTTGAATCAATCGATTGTTCAAGAAATTGATTGAGTCCAAGAAGGAATATGTTGTTGGGAAATTACGGTCTCACTAATTCCCACCACCCAAAACAGGAGAAAGACCCAAAACATTACCGGCCCCCAAAGAGAGAAATACACTATATCACAAATTGTTACAATGATATAGACGACTCTCTTAAGCCAACTACACTCTCCAAAATATTTAACTAATACAACTCTCAAACAAGGGTAAGAAAGAAAGAAATAATCAAATACTTAAAGTGTATTGATTGGTGCGATTTGGAATGAAGACTTAGCCCCTCTTATATAACCAAGTCACTCACTCCTCACATCTTCCTCCCACCAATGTGGGATAAACATATCTTCTACTAGCCAAAATAAACCAACAAATCTCCACCTTTTGGATAGAAGAAGATAACCATGCTTCCACATTGCAAGGATAACCGATGTAGACGCTTCCTCGACGACAACTTCAAGATCCTCATCTTCATGCCGTTGACATTATCTCCCAAGAGACAAAACTTGCATCTTCATCGAACATTGTCTAAACCGACAATCATTGTCATCACAGACAATCATAACTCTTAACAAGAATTATCATACTCCACCATTAAGAGTATAGCACTTATAATATCGCATTCCAAGCATTTCACCTCGGCACATGTTGTTGAACAACCAGCTGAAACTTTATGGTGCAACTTCCCTGTTTGGCTTTCCCGAAAGTCCCATCAGCTACAACATCAGTTTCCACCACACAACCTGCATCAACGCCAAACCAATGCCCATGTGTAATTGTGGAACCGCTAACGAACATCCCTTTTCACGGTGGCGCGGACACACCATGAGGATGACGTGACTTCAGAGGAATTCGTCACTCTCTGTAACAACGGAGAAAATGTTAGCGTCTTTGGAGCCATTTACCGGATTAGCTCCACCTGGACAATTAACCCTTACATGCCCAGTCTTCCCGCACTTCCAGCATGTCAGATTCTTTCTAGAGTTTCTCTTCTGCCTATCCGAACACAACACTATCGTATCTCCTGATGACGAGACTCCGTTACCTTCCAGTCTTTTCTCCTCGGATAGGAGCTTGCTAGTAACATCTTCAAACTTCAACGTTTCTTTCCCGTACATTAGAATAGGTTTCATGTGCTCATAGGACGATGATAAAGATAATATCAACCTCAAAGCTTTATCTTCATCATCCGTTTTAACTCCAATAGCCTCCAGTTCTGAAACAATACCGTTAAGAATACTTAGATGATCTGAAATCTTTGAACCCCCATCCATACGCAGAGTATGAAATTGTTCTTTAAGACACAACCGATTTGAGATGCCCTTGCCCTGGTACAACTGCTCTAGTTTAACCCAAAGCTCCTTTGCCGTTGATAACCCGTGCACATTTGCAAGCACGTTCTTTGCAAGACACAAACGAATCGCACTTGCTGCCCTCAAATCCATATCATCCCATTCTTCTTCATCGAACTTACTGCTAGAATCACTGCCAGGAACAAGGGTGGGTTTACCCTTCAAAGCCTTGTGTAAACCGGACTGAATCAACACATCCTTGACTTGAACCTGCCATAAGCCAAAATTGATCATCCCATCAAATTTCTCTACATCAAACCTCATTGGACTGAACTTCGACATCGTATCCGTATCCTATAGACAACACTTTCTCTGATTTTGCTCACGTTTCGAATAGCCAAAAGATGTAGCAGGTAGCCAGGACCCTTTAAATCGGAAATCCACAACTAGGCCACTAACAAATCCAACTATTACTACGAATCAGAAAAAATATTGTCTAATCAGATACCCTATACGATCAATAGAACTCGTTTCTGATGTGGACGATCCACTCCCGTGGCAACCACAGAGCATACTCCGACTCCTATAACCGAGACCCCCGTCAAACCTGACGCTCTGATACCAATTGTTGGGAAATTACGGTCTCACTAATTCCCACCACCCAGCTCAACAATAATAGTAAAGAAATAAGAACAATACACAACACAAGATTTAACGTGGAAACTCCAAAACAGGAGAAAAACCACCGGCCCCCAAAGAGAGAAATACACTATATCACAAATTGTTACAATGATATAGACGACTCTCTTAAGCCAACTACACTCTCCAAAATATTTAACTAATACAACTCTCAAACAAGGGTAAGAAAGAAAGAAATAATCAAATACTTAAAGTGTATTGATTGGTGCGATTTGGAATGAAGACTTAGCCCCTCTTATATAACCAAGTCACTCACTCCTCACATCTTCCTCCCACCAATGTGGGATAAACATATCTTCTACTAGCCAAAATAAACCAACATATGGTTCTTCTAATAGGGTGAATTATTATGATTTATATGTTTAAAACAACTTAAATGTTATTTATGTTTGGTAAATTCCTCTTAATATAGGTTTTATGTGACTTGGTTTTTTATTCATTTTATTCTCACTTGGTAGTCTACTATTTGTTAGTAAGATAATAATTGATATTCAACAAACGGCATGCTATGCCTTAAGAAGTTGATACAATGATGGAAAAATTTGATGTTGAAGTCAACGTTTCTAGAAAGCCTACAAGCGTTACAACTTGTGAAAAGTTAGAATACAAAATTAGAATACCTGACACTACCATCGCAGTAGTTAGTTTCGTTTCTATTATTATAAGTCAATTTGTTAACTCTACATGAAATGCATATGTTTTTTACCCATTATATATCCATTTCACTAGAGTTACTAGACCACCCATTTAGCTAACTCTATGCAATATGATCATGAATGAGTAATATTATTATCATCTTTATATTTCTGTACCAAAATAGCAATATATCATAATGTTTTTTAATCAAACCCGTGAATTCACGGGTCACTTAACTAGTTTTATTATTGCAATTTCAGATTCTTATTACTCTTTTACAGTAGGCAAAAGTTCTCGAACAGAAGACAAAAGCATTGTTATTTTACAAGGCTGGGGCCTGGGGGAAGAAAGGTTGTGTTGGAGTTGGACAAAGATTTGGCGAAAGTGCAGCTCCTTTCAAACAAAAGAGTGAATAAGATATCTTTGTTAAAATGGTAATAATATAAAATTTGATGTTTCGTTTTAATTACTTTTCATGAGGGTACCTTTGTTGTTTTAGTTTGTATTGATTAATTAAGTTACACTACTATGTCAATATAATTAAAAAAAATCCTTGGCAATTTTGCAATATTGTAGTAGACTGGCTAAAATGACTGCTTAGGTTGCGTCATCCATAATCATTTCAGGTACGTTGATAGGGCCCTTGATGAGAAAGCAAGGAGTATTACAATGTAGAGCACATATGGACCTTAAAGGATTCAAGTAAAGAGCCCAAAACATAGTAGCTTAACCGAATGAAGGTGGGATACACTATCAATATCAAGTAGCTTAACCGAATTTGAATTTGCTCAACTCTAATAAAGTTCGATTTTAAATTCGTCTGATAATTTTCAAACTCGAACAAAGTGATTTGAATAACTGATGAAAACAGAATTTTTGGCTTGATAAAATACGCCCGTGCAGTTTATAATAGATGTGGACACTTATATATACATATATCGGTAGACTTGTAAGTTTCGTTAGCATTTGAAAATATGTATGTGCAGTTTGTATCTTATTACCTATTCTTTATTATTTTAAATTTTTTGTACGAATGTGTAGATTTGGAAACAAGGGTATCTACAAAACACTGATGTTCGGTAATCCTAACATCATTGTGACTGTTCCCCAAGTATGCCGTAAAGTACTGCTAGACGACAATGCGTTCAAGCCCGGGTGGCCCTTACCCACTGTTCAGCTAGCTGGAAGAAAATCGTTTATTGCTATTACCAACGAAGAACGAAAGAGGCTTCGTAAGATGACTAAAGGACCACTCAATGGTCAATAAGCCTTGTCTATGTATTTGCACTACATAATGTGACATTGGCATTAGAGAACTGGTCAAACATGGGCCGAATAGAGTTCCTAACCAAACTCCGTAGACTAACTATTAAGATAATCTTGTACGTTTTGAAGCTCCGAGATTGAGAACTTAGTAGATACATTCAATGGCGAAAGTTAATGGTGACCAAGGAGGGCCTTGGCCACCCTAATATTTGGGCAATAGTTTAGATATTTTATATTTTATGGGTAGTTATAGAGTATTGTTTGGTGTATTTTTATATTGGCCCTCTCAAATTTCTAACTAATATTAGTTACATTCCCTATTATATCAATATCAATATCAGCACTTTTCAAAGTTACATTACTTCTATCCATATCTATTCTATATATACGGAGTATATCATATAAAAACTTCCTAACGATTTAATCAATGTTGTAAATTAGCACTCGTCCTTTTTTTATTCTAGGTTTTTTAATTTGGTCCCTAAATGCTATAAATATTACTCCCTCCGTCTCATAATAAGTGTTATGTATTGACTTTTCATAGTCAATTCTTTTCAACTTTGACCTCGAATATCTTTATTTGTGTTATATAATAGTTGGTGATACTTATACCAATAAAAAGTACATTTAAAACTCAATTCACTCATATAATTTTAATCAAATATTATATTATAAAAATAAATATATTCAAAGTCAAAGTTGCAAAATATTAACTTTGAAAAGTCAAAACAGGACACTTATTATGAGACGGATGGAGTATTAAACTATACATAAACAAATTTGCGGATTCTTTATAAATTAAAGGTTTCTAACAATGAATTTTTTAAATAAAATTTCATTAAATCTATTCAGTTATGCATAATCAATAGCTACCTAGAATAAATATATAAGAAAATAGCAACACATTTACATTCTTTACTTTTCAATAAATTGTTGCAAATGCAACGGATTGCTAGCTATGGGATAGGTATACACAATAAGTTTAGTCGCATAATGTATTTTAAAGTGTCCACTATCCGGTCCTCCTATAATAATTGACCAAGTTCCGCCACCGGATACATTGAAAGCAGAGTGCACTACTTCTAATTATGGCATTAGATCCATGGCCATTAATCTTCCTGGTTTTACATACTATAAAGCACTTAAGGTAATACATGTTATCTTGCAGTTTTTGTTACTATATAATACAAGATTTTTTCTCCTTTTTAGTTACTATATATAGAAGAACTAGTTTTATGAGCCCGTGCGTTGCACGAAAATTATAAATTTACCTTTTCGCAAATACAAAATATCGGGGCACGGAGCGTGTGTTGCAAGCCTGTTAATGAGCGAAAAAAATTTACTTGTAATAGTGTCGAATAATTGGGATATTTAAAACCCGTTGACTGAATTTCAAAAACATCATGATCATCATTCAATATTGACAAAAAATAAATTAAAACTTAAGTAAACCACCAAAATATATCATATGTAATGGGATGATTTCTAATACAAATAATGGTGTTGAATAGTAACTTGTCGTAATTAGTGAATACATATATGAATGGTGAGTTGTTGCAAGTAAATCGATATAATATATATTTACGGTGTAATTAGAGAAAATGAATTTGATTTAGATAATGGATTTTCAGTTACAACATACCGATAACCTCTAATGATATTATTGACGTATACGCAACTTATAAATTAATGTTTTCGCAAATACAAAATATCGGTGCTCTGAGCCCATGCATTGCACAACTGTTAATGAGCACAAAATTTTTACGTGCAATAGTTATTAGAATGACCCTAACTATTCATATACATTACGAACCATTCAACGCTAAATCATTCCGTTTTATCTAACACAACATTAGTATGTTTTTTTCTTTTAATGATACTCCATAGTCTATTTTAGTACAACCATGTTTTTCCTTATTTATTTGATATTTTGATCTAATTTGATTATTTAAAAATTAAAAGTAATATTAGTTTCTAATTTCTCTTCATTAATGACATTTTGAGAGTTAAGTAGTATATCTAATTTATGCTTGATTCTTGATTCTTTAGTAAATATAACGGAGTATTATATAAAATATAAATATAAATAGATTCTTGATTCTTGATTAAGTATTACGGAGTATTATATAAAATAAATATAAATATATAAATAATTTAGGAAAGGATATGTAGATATATATAAAATAATTATTTAATTCAATTTAATTAAGAAAATGACAAGTAAGATTATTTAATTCAGATTAATTAAGAAATTGACACGTAGAATTATTGTCACACGCTTTATAATAATGTATAGATTTTTCTAATGACATCTTTTAAGGCTGTCATTAAGGTGCATTAATATGTTGTTCAAAGCGGTTAATGCTGATTTTTACATGGTGGTTATTAAAAAGTACAAATCTTCTTTGTACCTTGACGACAACCCTAAAGGCTGTCGTTAAAAATCCTATATAGAATACATTGTATTGATGACTATGCATTTACAGGCAAGAAAGAAACTTGTAAACATTTTGCAAGGAGTAGTAAGAAAACGTAGTAAACAAAATGAGATGTCTTCATTATGTGATTCCTACATGCAAACATTCTTATGTGATATTCAGGTTATGTGATTCCTAAAGGATGGAAAGTAGTGTTGTGGTATAGGAGTCTTCATTATGATCCTGAAAATTATGCTAAACCAAAAGAATTTAATCCTTCAAGATGTGGGATGTAAAGGGCTGTAAACGAGCCGAGCCGAGTCCGAGTCCGAGCTTGGTAATGTTCGAGCTTGACTCGTTTGGTTTCCAGAAAGCTCGAGCTCGAGCTAGACTCGGCTCGAGCCTTAGATTTTGAGCCCGAGCTCGGGCTCGTGATTCATGCGAAAAGCTCGAGCTCGGCTCGTTAAAAGCTCGTTTTTTCTAAACAACAATAAACTCGAGCTCGTTAAGCAATATTTGAGCTTGTTAATAAGTCACAAGGTATTCACAATAGTTATATCAATATCCACTAATTTCAATGCTTAAAATAAAACAAATATTAACCATTGAAATTGACCATTGATTATAAATTTCTAAGTAAAAGTATCATTAGTTTGTACCTTGTCGTGCCAGAGTATGATTCTCAATTTTTTGAGATGTAAAAGTTGAAATACAATGAATAAGATACGAGTAATATATGAATAAGCCAAAACAATCATGCTAACATAAAACAACCACATTTCTAAACAAGATTCGAACATGTGTTATGAATTCCGCTAAACATGTCAAGCATTAAAGAGGGATTACATGCATAAAAAATTCAAACATGGCTTCTATATTTTCTTGGGTACACCATTAAAATCATGGGAATAAAAGATAATACGCATGACAACAACATTAACATAACAATACTAGTGAAATGACTCGTGGAACCACGAGTTTGTTTAAATGAAACAGTTTAATGATATGTTTTAAGTATTAAGTGAACGTAAATGCTAAACTCATTTAGTTTAATGACCCATGAAACCACATAGTCCGACTAAGAAACTCGTCAGGTGAACATTTCATCAAACACCTAAAATGATATTAAACAATCTACATCCAATCATAAGAGATAATATTAGTTGTCATTTTATTTTAAAAGTGTATATTAAAATATAAATTTATAATTGGTTTCCTTCTGCTCAGCTTTTATACCTTCTCATACTCAGTTCAGAATAATTAATTAAAATAATTCAAAATTATTTAATTTTAATAATTAAAATAAGTATTAATAAGATTTAATAATAATAATTAATTAATAAGATTTAATTTTAATTCAAAATTATTTGGATTAATGACATCACCCACCATCCTTAAATTTTTTTTTTTTGTTTTTGTTTTTTTTGATTTTTTCCTAATAAATGAATTAGCCTAATAATGACATCATCATTATAGAATTTTAATATTAACTATAAATAGATAGATTATTAAATATAACAACATATAAAATATAAATGTACTACTCTGTCGTTCTAAAAAAATAAAAAATAAACTAGTAAAAAGACCCGTGAATTCACGGGTGTGTTTAAATCAAACATATAAAGAAAATTCAAAATTTGACATTAGTACATAAAACATTATGAAGTTTATAGGTACTTAAAAGAGATATTATAGCTAAATTTATAGAGAAACATTATGTTTGTCATATGAAACTTATGAAAAAAATTCAGAAAGAAAACACTTACAGTGAACATTCATTTAGCGATTTTGATCCTTCCAAATGTGTCCTCCATTTCAACCACCAAATGTGTCCTCCATTTCAACCACCTATAGTGAACATTCATTTAGCTATTTTGATCCTTCAAAATATGTCGTCCATTTCAAGTACCTGCGCAAAAAGTAGATATTGGATGCAAGTTTTCGGCCACAAAATTTCTATAGTAATTATCATTTTCATGTCATAATAATCACTTTCAAAGCACATTTCGTAATCCGCCCTTATTCTTTTATATATACTGAAGCGAAATACCTATTACTTAAGCGGAAGCCATAACCATATTAACAAAGTGGTCTTCATCTTGAAGCCACACAGGTATATCAAAGAACATAATTATAAGATTATTTGATAAAAGTTGAAGTATAATAGAGATGGAAAAGGGGTCAGAAAGCTTATAATTAAAGTTAAATATGTTAACTACTTTCTCAAAATAACTAACATAGCTGCATAGTTAGAAATCGGTTCCAAGTCAACTATACATCACAAACAACAAACATTATAAATAGCTAACTTATCTAAACAATGGTCATGCAATGAGATATATTCACAAATGCAGAACCAATTTCATAATAATTAAATTAGATACTATCACTCTTTCTTTTATGTCCACTTACCGGATCATCAAATAAAGTTCATTAGCAGCAGCATAGCATACTTTGTGATGAAAGGGGATACATCAGTTTATTTGTTTTTAGAAAATAAATGTAGCAACTTATACCCATTAACTTACAAATGGGTCTATTTGGACTATATTTTCGTAAGGTACAAAAGCCATTCAAAGTGTACATTAGTGCATAAAATGCATTATTTTAGATAAATTATTACTAAATCTTTGACCATAATAAACACATGCAAATCAAGCATATTCTAGCATGTCAAGAAAACCTACTTAAACACCAACACTAATGTTCTTATATATCTTTAAGCACAATAAGCACTTGTAAATGAAGTATAACTTTTCAGGTTGATTGTAGAAGCCCCCAAGTACTTTAATGAAGGAATTCACGCTGAAAAAATCCATTATAAGCAACCATCAAATGCACTTTATTAACATATAAATCAGCAAATTTCAAAGTCATAATCGATCTTTCAAATTAGCAAACGTACCTTTCTACATCAACGGGACAGAGAGGTAATGACATTTGAACAACTAAATAAAGAACAAAACTTGAAATTGCTTACCAGTTGAACATCATGTAGAAGTGATGTTGTTGACGACCAAATTACCCATTTTGGTTATATGAATTACTCATTTTGGCCATTGTTGGGTTCTACATAACTAAAATATTGTTCACTTTCACTTCATATTTGAAACAAACCTACAAAAGGAATGCATAATACTGTGACAAATTCATATTACATATTGGCCAATTCATTTTCCATTAAAGACATGGTCAATCAATACATAAATCAAGTAATGGTCCATCACTTGCAACAGAAGGACTACCATAGAAATTTCAAACAAACATATAACCACATACAAAACTAACACAAACAATGAAATACATAAATAACTACAAACAAAATTAACATTAAATACTTTAATAAATGTAACTAAGTGTAAATTCAAGAAGAGTGTATGTGTGTGTGTTAAAAATCACTTAAATATTTAGCTAAACAACCTAGATAACATGGTTTACATATCAATTTGATTTATAAATAAATCAGAAACAGATGAAAGTGAAGATAACCTTACTAACAGCAACATAAAAAAATATGTATCCAAGAACAATGTGACTAAGCAATATACTGAAATCACATTGACACTATCCTAAAATATAAACACATTCATAACTTAAGAAGTTGTCACCTCCATAAAGAGTTCCAAGTGTAACATGAGGAACCGAAATCACCATGAATGCCATTCTAAATGTTGTTTGAAGCTGTTTCTTCTAAAGTAGCCCTGAAATTAATATACGATACAAAACTCAATATTGAAATTCAACATCAAGAATGAAATTGACAATAATGCAGAAACCTAAATGGGGATTTGAAGTAAGATCATGAATCGAACCCAAAAATCAGCTTTCTTTCAGGCATTTCATCAAACAGTTTAGATGCACAATATGCTTCAATTCTGCAAAAATTAACAAACCTAAAAACCAAAATCCAATAGATTATTATATGCTAACACCATTGACCTGGTTAATTAAAGCATCGCTTTCAATTATACAGTATCAAAAAGAACAACTTCAAAACCCTAAACTCTATAGCAGTAAATATTTTAACAAATAAAACTACAAAAATCAAAACAAACAAAAAACACAATAAACCAAAACCAATTAAAACCGGTAACTTAAATTAGTCAGAGCACCTTGAAGATGGAAAATCGAAAATGGTTTAATGAAGATGAATACTTAGAGGTGAAAACCTAGTAGTGTAGATATACGATAAAAAAAAATACCTTAAACATAGTTTCATTCTAGTTTTGTTAAACTGATAAAAGAATCATCAAATTGAAGAAGATAAAGGAGTAATAAGTTAAGCAAATAACCCTAAAATTGTTTGAGTGCCTGTATGGTTTTTTATTTGTTTTGTTCCTGAGGCTGTTTTTTTTAGGGTTTGAATATTTCAGGATAGCGTGGAGCTTTTTCTTAATTATATTTATAATTATAAATATATTAATTCTTTTTAATGACATCACTAACTCCATCTTAAATTTTTTTATTATTATAATTTTTTTTATAAAAAAAATGCCTATTTATGACATCATCATATTATTAATTTAATAATAGATGTACTAGTCTACTCTACAAGTAAAACTATGAATTTTTTATTTATTTCTAAAATAGAAAAAAAAGTAAAACTATGAATATAAAGCATATGTCTGAAGAAGTAGTTGACTGTAGGGGCGGATTTTCAGAGGGGCAGGGAGGGTTGCCGGCCCCTCCAACATTCTAAATAAGCGATGTATAATTTCATTCAGTTAGGTAGAAAAAACGAAAATTATGTTTCAGTTTTAATGGATGAAAGTTCTTCAATGGAGGTGTAAGGAAGATGAGAGAGGTACGGAGTAATAAGGAAGAAGGCAGATCAAATGTACTACTCAACTTGTACCTTTTTTAACTATTAACCTCTAATAATGTATAATATTACATTCCAGTCCTTCTATTTATTTCATTTATTTAAACTACTTCTGTATTGTTAGGAATACTAACAATATCTTTTACTAAAGAAGCTTTTCGTATAACTATGTTTTACGTTTCGAAAGATGTCGGCCCCCTCAAGGAATCGGTTCAAGATCCGTCACTGACTTGACTGATTCTTGGGGTTTAAGTGGTATCTTGTTGAAGTTTGAAGTTTAGTTTTTGAAGTTTACCTCACAAATTCCCCCACCTACTGCCAAACTCCCAAAAAAATCCGAAACCTACCTCCACCTCCTCATCTTGTCATCAATGCAAGGGAATTGGAAAGAAAGATTGTTGTTGGTCCAACATTCACATATGGAAAACCTCATCTCGTATGATGAACATCAAACACACTGCTCGATGTGTCGTCCCACCAATCAAATCTACTTGCTCCTCGTGTAGGTTGAAAGGTAAATCTAATTCTGTGTCCTCTTCATCTAGGCAGACTTCATCTCGAAGGGGTGACGAAGCTACTAGTCAACCTGATATTCCAATTGGGATTCGAGTTTATGGAGACAAACTTGGTCTCAAATGGAAAAAGAGGGATACCCCTCCTTTGTAAGCTTTCATCCTTCGGTCTTTTCTCGTTTAATTATTAGTTAATTATGAAGACTATCTCTATTAATATGCGTGGCTTTGGGGGTGGTAATCGGGTAAATAAAATCGGGGATGTGAAAAAGCTACTGCGAAAAGAAAAACCATATTTCTGTGCTTTTCAAGAAACGAAGCTAAAATCCATTACTCAAAACTGGGTTGAAGATCTTTGGGGGTCTGTGGATTGTGATTTTATCCAGCGTGAAATGGTAGGGAAGTCGGGGGGCAGCTACTTATTTGGGATACTAGTCAATTCGAGGCAGAAAGTACTATCTCCTTCGACTGTGTCATTGAGGTTAAGGGAAAATGGCGTCATCTTGATTGCAATGTAAACATCGTAAACGTTTATGGGCCTCATGATGATGCCCGGAAACAAAAATTATGGGATGATCTTCTTAATCTTGTTTCGTTACATGATGAAGAATGGCTATTGTGTGGGGATTTTAATGAAGTGCGTGACAAATCGGAAAGATTTAATTGTGAATTCGTGGAGTATAGGGCGAAACGTTTTAATGACTTTATAAATGATGCCCGACTGATTGAAATACCTATGGGGGAGGAACTTTACGAGGGTTAGTGATGACGGTGTCAAGTTTAGCAAACTTGATAGGTTTTTATTTTCAGATAAATTTTTGAATCTCTGGAAGGATCTTACCGCAACAATTCTTGATCGGTCTTTCTCGGATCATTGCCCCATTATTCTAAAGGATGATGAAAGGTATTTTGGCCCGAAACCCTTTAAAATTTTGATGCTTGGCTAAATGATGAAGGTATATCTGAAATCATTCGTGAAGCTTGGGATGAGGTGGTACCGAATATTAGTAGGAAGGATTGTGTGTTTAGAAACAAACTCAAAAACGTCAAGACGGCGATCAAAAACGTGAAGCTTTAGGATATTTACTTAAAAACTTCCTTCCCCGATGTCTCCATTTGAGTATTTTGTTGTTTTGCAGTGGATGAACTTAAACATAAATTTTCAGGTTATACCCAATCTTCAGGTTATACCCGTGTTTTATTATTCGGGCTCAATCTGTCAAATACTTGGTGCTGGAGCTATATAACATTAGACCTCGGGTCGGGCTATTTCGTCACTTTTTCAGAAAGTGTGTGAACAGCTGCTATACTTTATAGTATCCTCTATCAAAGGTCCTGAAGTACATCCTAATTTCGTTGTACATGTTTAAATCTATACGTATTTCGGTAAAGTTTGTAAATAATTGGTACAATTTAGAATGATGTATTGAAGTTGATGTTTCTTTAATATGAGAATTATATTGTTGATTGCAGATTTGTGGAACTATTGTGACAACTTTCATTGCATGCTAAAGACGAGCATTACTGAGATGGAGTATGGGTTCGGTGCTTGCATAGAACGGCGTACTGAGTGCATTACTGACTTTTGAGAGGTTGTTCGGCTGCTGAGGTATTATAATTTGTTTCTAACAATTAGCATGTTGAACAATAATTAGTTTTTTGTTGTGCACAGCCTTTCAAAAACATTATATATTTTGTGTTATGAAGATTAACGTTGCTGACGGGTTCTGACCGATTAAACTCTGATTAGCGATTTTTACAACTTTGACTAATATGGTGTAGAAGATTGCATGTGTGTGACCATATATGTATGCTTATGTTAGGGGTATTTACGTGTGGATTATTTTGATTCCAAACTAATTACATGAAGCTTCTTTATGCATATTTTTAACAATCCATGCTACTTACTTTAGACTTATGGAGTGGTAACTATATGGTGTCAGATTGTAACAATTGTTAAAACTTGATAATTATCGTTTTTGTAGGGTTTCTTTTAGAAGGTTAGTTCTCCTAAATCTTAGAAATCGCAAACAGTCCGATCCATCCATTTTGACACCTGAGACTTTTTTGTCATTTAATAAATCCAACTCTTCTATTTTCTTGAAGGTTTTTACATTGCAGATGTGGAGTTTAGGAATACTGGATTACAAAGCGCTGAAAGTTTAGCGAAAGATTTAGGGAAATATGAGATCACGATAGATTCAAGGTGTGCTCCATTTTCTCATTTAAGCTTTAACATTATTTTGTATTATAGTTTTGGATTTTTGTTGGTTCATCTTGTACGTTATGTAGAAACTTTAGCCTGTGAAAAATTGATTGTCTACGTATGAATGTTCGTTACTGGAATGGGTATAACTGCTTTCGCGTATGGAAAAACTGGGCTGTTTACGGGTTTGTGTGAAAAGTTGTGTTGTTTACAGAATTACAGGTTTGTTTGTATTACAAACTTAACGTTTAATTGTAAAAACTATGTCTCTAAAATAATTTATTAATTGCTGGAAAGGATAGATCTGTTTTCAATTATATTAAGAAATTGAAGGGTTTAGCCAAACAGATTGTGAATCCACCCACACATAGAAGTCCTAGCAAAGGACATAAAAAGAAAAAAAAAGATAAGGTAAGGGAAATCTTTGAAGAGGTTGATGCAGGATCTAATGATAATTTAGATGTCGATCAGAACGAGCAGGAGCATGATATTCAATCATCCGTGATTTCACGGAAGCTAATTAAAGTTCAAGAGAGTTGGCAATTGCAGCCCAGCACAACAAAACTTTTAAAGGAAAGAAAAATAAAGCCGAAGAGGTTGCTGATGAACTACATGTTGGGTCTGCTGAGTGTTCGGATGATGTTAGGGAAGATGATGATGATGAGCAGGAACATCAAACTACATCTAAATTCGCAATAAAACCAATCAAGGTTAGTGGCAAAATTCTAAATCCTAAGAAAAACCCTAAAGAAAAACTTGAGTGGGAGAACTTTCTTGAGGGGATGTTCGATAGTAGCGAACGCCAATCAAACATAAACAATTAATTTCGCTACACTAGGGTTCTCGAGAATAAGGATAAAGGTAGAAGAGTTGGGACCATGATTAACAAATTCCACGTATGTACACCATGGAATTTGAAGGATGTGCATTATAGTTTATGTGATTGTTAGAGTTGTGCAAATCTTTCAATTCCATGGTAATGCTACCTATGTTTTAATGAAAAGGTGGAGACTTCTAAAGAACGATTTGAAAGTATGAAATAATTGAGTTGTAGTCAAAGATAAGATTGAGATGGCTACTGTTACAAGTCAAAGTTATGACTTGAAGAAAGTTCAAGTAATAAGGGATTTGTCTATGTTTTAAATCTCTTGTCTGAAAAAAAAATGGATTTGAAGGTGCTTTAATTGGTTTTTCAAAGTCAAGTAGATAGAAAGAAAATGTTTCAAGCTCCTGTTACTTGGTTTATCGAATCTTCTCATTAAAATGGATTTCAAGATGCTTTAGGTGGCTTATTTGTTTAGAATTTATTGTTTGTATATGGGGATTTGGAGGTCTTTTTGGTGGGTAGTGTTTTTCAATTAATTGACTTTTATATTGTAAATGGTGTGAGATTTTTAGTTGCAGATTTGATTCTACACAACCTACTGGTGATGATTACTTCATTAGATGTAAATGGTTAGGGGTTGGTCTTGGTTCAATATCTTCCATTGTTGTATCTTATGGTGATCATGGTTTTATTTTTGGGTCTAAAAACAGATGGGTTTCTTTTTATAACATGTTACAATTCGAGTTTAGCTTTCACCAGTTCAACACCTTTTCTAGTACAATTCACCGGGTTAACCGGTGGAAAAGGGTTCATTTGCGGTCTGTTGTTAACTCGAAGGTTTGTGTGGTACTTCAATTCTATAGGTGGCCGTCTCAACATTGGATGTTAGTTCAGTGGGTGTAAGTTTGTTACTTAATATTTGCTAGAGATAATGAGCTTCTTTTGTTTATCATCCCATTATGTAATCTAGATAGTTCTCTGTTTGTATTGTATGGGGTTAATTCACTTGGACATGTAATCATGTAAGTCCTTGTGAATCAAATTGTATCCTTTGACTTTTCACAATTTTGTGAAAATATTATGTATTTAATTTTCCTTTTTTTGCTAAAAAAAGTATAGTCAAAATTGGAGTTGTGAACAATTTGCTTTAATTGCATGTTCATCTGACAAGTAGTGCAATTTAATAAGATTCTACTTTATTCTTATAAATATTATGATTTTCAACTTCATGTTTTTTGGTTTTTCAGGTTGTAACTTGAAAAAAAGACGCGTTCATGGTTTTTAACTTTACGTTATTTGTTTTTCTAGGCTATAACTTGCTTGTTTTATTATGAGTAATTGATCATTACTACCGAAACAGTTTTGATTTATTAACAACCTAACAAATAGTATATAAAAATAATTATTTTGACAATTCAAATTTTGATTCGTCCCTAAAAAAACCCCGCGAATTCGCGGGTTTTAAGCTAGTATATATATATATATATATATATATATATATATATATATATATATATATATATATATATATATACATATATATATATAAATAAGATATACATATACTTATCATATGGAGATTAACATTAACACAAACCATAAGACCCATCACCATTCTTAATTCTTGTTACTCCTTCGTGAAACCTAAAACGCCACCGCAATCATCACTTCCACCTCCCTTGATCACAACCATCGATCACCACCATCTATCTCTTCCTCTCTTCCTCAGGAAACCACCATTTAAACCACCCACCAATACCACCATAATCGCCATCACTATCAATCTCCTACAATATTTTTCTGTTTTTAATCGTAGAACAAATAACCACATCTCAACACCACTATGATCCACCACCGATGCCATTTTTCTGTTTCATATGTACTGTTGCTATGCTTCTTTCTGTTTCAGTCCAACAACGCAAGCAAGCCACAACAATCACCATAGTTCACAACTACTGCTGCACTTTTAATTCGATTACGAGCTGAGAACAACACCTTTATACCACTGCAACTTGTGTTCATACTTCTGCTACTGCTGTAAATTCATGATTAATATCGATGTACAACTGGTTTATTGTTTCTATTCACGACAATCAATGAATCAAACTACCACTGTATAAATAACAACGATGATATTATTTTGTTGCTGTTTACTACTTCTTGCTCATTCGAAAACCACCATTGTTCTTTCTCTTGCTTCATCTATGTATACTGAAATGTCCCGTTCATATTGATTATAAAACGTTCCATATTAATTGATTTCGTTGCGAGGTTTTGACCTCTATATGAGACGTTTTTCAAAGACTGCATTCATTTTTAAAACAACCATAACCTTTATTTTATCAATAAAGGTTTTAAAAAAAAACATTACGTAGATTATCAAATAATGATAATCTAAAATATACTGTTTACACATGACCATTACATAATGGTTTACAATAGAAATCTATTACATCGACATATGTTTCTTGAATGCAGTTTTTACACAATATCATACAAACATGGACTCCAAATCTTGTCCTTATTTTAGTATGCAACAGCGGAAGCTCTTAATATTCATCTGAGAATAAACATGCTTTAAACGTCAACAAAAATGTTGGTGAGTTATAGGTTTAACCTATATATATCAAATCGTAACAATAGACCACAAGATTTCATATTTCAATACACATCCCATACATAGAGATAAAAATCATTCATATGGTGAACACCTGGTAACCGACATTAACAAGATGCATATATAAGAATATCCCCATCATTCCGGGACACCCTTCGGATATGATATAAATTTCGAAGTACTAAAGCATCCGGTACTTTGGATGGGGTTTGTTAGGCCCAATAGATCTATCTTTAGGATTCGCGTCAATTAGGGTGTCTGTTCCCTAATTCTTAGATTACCAGACTTAATAAAAAGGGGCATATTCGATTTCGGTAATTCAACCATAGAATGTAGTTTCACGTACTTGTGTCTATTTTGTAAATCATTTATAAAACCTGCATGTATTCTCATCCCAAAAATATTAGATTTTAAAAGTGGGACTATAACTCACATTCACAGATTTTTACTTCGTCGGGAAGTAAGACTTGGCCACTGGTCGATTCACGAACCGATAACAAATATGTACATATATATCAAAGTATGTTCAAAATATATTTACAACACTTTTAATACATTTTGATGTTTTAAGTTTATTAAGTCAGCTGTCCTCGTTAGTAACCTACAACTAGTTGTCCACAGTTAGATGTACAGAAATAAATCGATATATATTATCTTGAATCAATCCACGACCCAGTGTATACACGTCTCAGGCTAGATCACAACTCAAACTATATATATTTTTGGAATCAACCTCAACCCTGTATAGCTAAATCCAACATTACTGCATATAGAGTGTCTATGGTTGTTCCAAATAATATATATAGATGGGTCGATATGATATGTCAAAACATTTGCATACGTGTCTATGGTATCCCAAGATTACATAATATATTAGAATATATGTATAATACAATATAAGTTAGCTAGGATATGATTAATATAGATTTGTTACCAATTTTCACGTAGCTACAACAAGCAAAAATAACCAATCTTGTTTTACCCACAACTTCTTCATTTTAAATCCGTTTTGAGTGAATTAAATTGCTATAGTTTCATATTGAACTTAACTTTATGAATCTATACATAAAAAGTATAAGTTTATAGTCATAATTACAGGTTACAAGTCGTTTTTGTAAAGGTAGTCATTTCAGTCGAAAGAACGACGTCTAGATGACCATTTTGGGAAACATACTTCCACTTTGAGTTTAACCATGATTTTTGGATATAGTTTCATGTTCATAAGAAAAATCATTTTCCCAGAAGAACAACTTTTAAATCAAAGTTTATCATAGTTTTTAATTATCCAAACCAAAACAGTCCCCGGTTTCACTACGACGGCGTATATCCGATTTTATGGTGTTCATCGTGTTTCCAGGTTTTAAATTATTAAGTTAGCATATCATATAGATATAGAACATGTGTTTAGTGGATCTTAAAAGTCAAGTTAGAAGGATTAACTTTTGTTTGCGAACAAGTTTAGAATTAACTAAACTATGTTCTAGTGATTACAAGTTTAAACCTTCGAATAAGATAGCTTTATATGTATGAATCGAATGATGTTCTGAACATCATTACTACCTCAAGTTTTCTGGATAAAACCATTGGAAATGAGAAAAATGGATCTAGCTTCAAAGGATCTTGGATGGCTTGAAAGTTCTTGAAGTAGAATCATGACACGAAAACAAGTTCAAGTAAGATTTTCACTCGAAATAAGATTGTTATAGTTATAGAAATTGAATCAAAGTTTGAATATGAGTATTACCTTATATTAGAAAGATATCTTACTGTAAATAAGAAAGATTTCTTGAGGTTGGATGATCACTCTACAAGATTGGAAGTAAGCTAGCAAACTTGGAAGTATTCTTGATTTTATGAAACTAGAACTTGTAGAATTTATGAAGAACACTTAGAACTTGAAGATAGAACTTGAGAGAGATCAATTATATGAAGAAAATTGAAGAATGAAAGTGTTTGTAGGTGTTTTTGGTCGTTGGTGTATGGATTAGATATAAAGGATATGTAATTTTATTTTCATGTAAATAAGTCATGAATGATTACTCATATTTTTGTAATTTTATGAGATATTTCATGCTAGTTGCCAAATGATGATTCCCACATGTGTTAGGTGACTCACATGGGCTGCTAAGAGCTGATCATTGGAGTGTATATACCAATAGTACATACATCTAAATACTGTGTATTGTACGAGTACGAATACGGGTGCATACGAGTAGAATTGTTGATGAAACTGAACGAGGATGTAATTGTAAGAATTTTTGTTAAGTAGAAGTATTTTGATAAGTGTCTTGAAGTCTTTCAAAAGTGTATGAATACATATTAAAACACTACATGTATATACATTTTAACTGAGTCGTTAAGTCATCGTTAGTCGTTACATGTAAGTGTTGTTTTGAAACCTTTAGGTTAACGATCTTGTTAAATGTTGTTAACCCAATGTTTATAATATCAAATGAGATTTTAAATTATTATATTATCATGATATTATGATGTATGAATATCTCTTAATATGATATATATACGTTAAATGTCGTTACAACGATAATCGTTACATATATGTCTCGTTTCAAAATCATTAAGTTAGTAGTCTTGGTTTTACATATGTAGTTCATTATTAATATACTTAATGATATTTTTACTTATCATAATATCATGTTAACTATATATATATCCATATATATGTCATCATATAGTTTTTACAAGTTTTAACATTCGTGAATCACCGGTCAACTTGGGTGGTCAATTGTCTATATGAAACCTATTTCAATTAATCAAGTCTTAAAAAGTTTGATTGCTTAACATGTTGGAAACACTTAATCATGTAAATAAAAATTTCATTTAATATATATATAAACATGGAAAAGTTCGGGTCACTACAGTACATACCCATTAAATAAATTTCGTCCCGAAATTTTAAGCAATTGGAGGTGTTGACGTATCTTCTGGAAATAAATGCGGGTATTTCTTCTTCATCTGATCTTCTCATTCCCAGGTGAACTCGGGTCCTCTACGAGCATTCCATCAAATCTTAACAATTGGTATCCTGTTTTGCTTAAGTCTTTTAACCTCACGATCCATTATTTCGACGGGTTCTTCGATGAATTGAAGTTTTTCGTTGATTTGGATTTCATATAACGGAATTGTGAGATATTCTTTAGCAAAACATTTCTTCAAATTCGAGATGTGGAAAGTGTTATGTACAGCCGCGAGTTGTTGAGGTAACTCAAGTCGGTAAGCTACTGGTCCGACACGATCAATAATCTTGAATGGTCCAATATACCTTGGATTTAATTTCCCTCGTTTACCAAATCGAACAACGCCTTTCCAAGGTGCAACTTTAAGCATGACTATCTCTCCAATTTCAAATTCTATATCTTTTCTTTTCATGTCAGCGTAGCTCTTTTGTCGACTTTGGGCGGTTTTCAACCGTTGTTGAATTTGGATGATCTTCTCGGTAGTTTCTTGTATTATCTCCGGACCCGTAATCTGTCTATCCCCCACTTCACTCCAATAAATCGGAGACCTGCACTTTCTACCATAAAGTGCTTCAAACGGCGTCATCTCAATGCTTGAATGGTAGCTGTTGTTGTAGGAAAATTCTGCTAACGGTAGATGTCGATCTCAACTGTTTCCGAAATCAATAACACATGCTCGTAGCATGTCTTCAAGCATTTGTATCGTCCTTTCGCTCTGCCCATCAGTTTGTGGATGATAGGCAGTACTCATGTCTAGACGAGTTTCTAATGCTTGCTGTAATGTCTGCCAGAATCTTGAAATAAATCTGCCATCCCTATCAGAGATAATAGAGATTGGTATTCCATGTCTGGAGACGACTTTCTTCAAATACAGTCGTGCTAACTTCTCCATCTTGTCATCTTCTCTTATTGGCAGGAAGTGTGCTGATTTGGTGAGACGATCAACTATTACCCAAATAGTATCAAAACCACTTGCAGTCCTTGGCAATTTAGTGATGAAATCCATGGTAATGTTTTCCCATTTCCATTCCGGGATTTCAGGTTGTTGAAGTAGACCTGATGGTTTCTGATGCTCAGCTTTGATGGTTTCTGATGCTCAGCTTTGACCTTAGAACACGTCAAACATTCTCCTACGTATTTAGCAACATCGGCTTTCATACCTGGCCACCAAAAATGTTTCTTGAGATCCTTGTACATCTTCCCCGTTCCAGGATGTATTGAGTATCTGGTTTTATGAGCTTCTCTAAGTACCATTTCTCTCATATCTCCAAATTTTGGTACCCAAATCCTTTCAGCCCTATACCGGGTTCCGTCTTCCCGAATATTAAAATGCTTCTCCGATCCTTTGGGTATTTCATCCTTTAAATTTTCCTCTTTTAAAACTCCTTGTTGCGCCTCCTTTATTTGAGTAGTAAGGTTATTGTGAATCATTATATTCATAGATTTTACTCGAATGGGTTCTCTGTCCTTCCTGCTCAGGGCGTCGGCTACCACATTTGCCTTCCCCGGGTTGTAACGAATTTCAAAGTCGTAATCATTCAACAATTCAATCCACCTACGCTGCCTCATATTCGGTTGTTTCTGATTAAATATGTGTTGAAGACTTTTGTGGTCGGTATATATAATACTTTTGACCCCATATAAGTAGTGCCTCCAAGTCTTTAATGCAAAAACAACCGCGCCTAATTCCAAATCATGCGTCGTATAATTTTGTTCGTGAATCTTCAATTGTCTATATGCATAAGCAATTACTTTCATTCGTTGCATTAATACACAACCGAGACCTTGCTTTGAGGCGTCACAATATATCACAAAATCATCATTCCCTTCAGGTAATGACAATATAGGTGTCGTAGTTAACTTTTTCTTCAATAACTGAAACGCTTTCTCTTGTTCATCCTTCCATTCAAATTTCTTCCCTTTATGCGTTAATGCAGTCAAGGGTTTTGCTATTCTGTAAAAGTCTTGGATGAACCTTCTGTAGTAACCAGCTAGTCCTAAAAAATGGCGTATGTGTTTCAGAGTTTTTGGGGTTTCCCACTCTTCAACAGTTTCTATCTTTGCCGGATCCACCTTAATACCTTCTTTGTTCAGTATGTGACCGAGGAATTAATCTTCTTCCAACCAAAATGCACACTTTGAAAACTTAGCGTACAATTCTTCCTTCCTCAATACTTCTAACACCTTTCTCAAATGTTCACCGTATTCTTGGTCATTCTTTGAGTAAATAAGTATGTCATCAATGAAAACAATGACAAACTTGTCAAGGTATGGTCCACACACTCGGTTCATAAGGTCCATGAACACAGCTGGTGCATTAGTTAAACCAAACGGCATGACCATAAACTCATAATGACCGTAACGTGTTCTGAAAGCAGTCTTTGGAATATCATCTTATTTCACCCGCATTTGATGATACCCGGAACGTAAGTCAATCTTTGAATAAATAGACGAGCCTTGTAGTTGATCAAATAAGTCGTTGATTCTCGGTAGTGGGTAGCGGTTCTTGATGGTAAGTTTGTTCAACTCTCGGTAGTCGATACACAACCTGAATGTACCATCTTTCTTCTTGACAAACAAAATAGGAGCTCCCCACGGTGATGTGCTTGGTCGAATGAAACCACGCTCTAAAAGTTCTTGTAATTGGCTCTGAAGTTCCTTCATTTCGCTAGGTGCGAGTCTGTATGGAGCATGAGCTATTGGTGCAGCTCCCGGTACAAGGTCTATTTGAAATTCAACGGATCGGTGTGGAGGTAGTCCCGGTAATTCTTTCGGAAATACATCGGGAAATTCTTTTGCGACGAAAATATCATTGATGTTCTTTTCTTCGGAATTGACTTTCTCGACGTGTGCTAGCACAGCATAGCAACCTTTTCTTATTAGTTTTTGTGCCTTCAGGTTACTAATAAGATTTAACTTTGCGTTGCTCTTTTCTCCGTACACCATTAAGGGTTTTCCTTTTTCTCGTATAATGCGAATTGCATTTTTGTAACAAACGATCTCTGCTTTCACTTCTTTCAACCAGTCCATACCGATTATCACATCAAAACTCCCTAACTCTACTGGTATCAAGTCAATCTTAAATGTTTCACTAACCAGTTTAATTTCTCGATTCCGACATATATTATCTGCTGAAATTAATTTACCATTTGCTAATTCGAGTAAAAATTTACTATCCAAAGGCGTCAATGGGCAACTTAATTTAGCACAAAATTCTCTACTCATATAGCTTCTATCCGCACCCGAATCAAATAAAACATAAGCAGATTTATCGTCAATAAGAAACGTACCCGTAACAAGCTCCGTATTTTCCTGTGCCTCTGCCGCATTAATATTGAAAACTCTTCCGCGGCCTTGTCCATTCGTGTTCTCCTGGTTTGGGCAATTTCTAATAATGTGGCCCGGTTTTCCACATTTATAACAAACTACATTGGCATAACTTGCTCCGACACTACTTGCTCCGCCATTACTCGTTCTGACACCATTTGTTCCTTTCGTTCTGTTAACCCCTGGTCCGTAGACCTCACACTTCGCCGCGCTATGACCATTTCTTTTACACTTGTTGCAAAATTTGGTGCAAAACCCCGAGTGATACTTTTCACACCTTTGGCATAGCTGCTTCTGATTGTTGTTGTTGCGGTTGTTATTGTTATTGGGATGATTGTTGTAGTTGTTGTTGTTGTTGTTGTTGTTGTGCCGTTTGTTGTAGTTGTGATTGATGTTGCGATTTTTGGGATAGTTGTTGTTGTTTTGGTGACTCTTATCACCGTTTTTCTCCCACTTTCTTTTGACTAACTTCACATTGGCCTCTTCGGCAGCCTGTTCTTTAATTCTTCCCTCAATCTGGTTCACTAGTTTGTGAGCCATTCTACATGCCTTTTGTATGGAGGCAGGCTCGTGTGAACTTATATCTTCTTGGATTCTCTCCGGTAACCCTTTCACAAACGCGTCGATCTTCTCTTCCTCATCTTCGAACGCTCTCGGACACAATAGGCACAATTCTGTGAATCGTCTTTCGTATGAAGTAATATCGAATCCCTGTGTTCGTAACCCTCTAAGTTCTGACTTGAGCTTATTGACCTCGGTTATAGGACGGTACTTCTCGTTCATCAAGTGCTTGAATGCTGACCATGGTAGCGCATAAGCAGCATCTTGTCCCACTTGCTCTAGATAGGTATTCCACCATGTTAACGCACTACCTGTGAAGGTATGCGTAGCGTACTTCACTTTGTCTCCTTCAGCACACTTACTTATGGCAAACACCGATTCAACTTTCTCTGTCCACCGTTTCAATCCGATTGGTCCTTCGGTCCCATCAAATTCTGAAGGTTTGCAGGTAGTGAATTCCTTGTAGGAGCATCCTACACGATTTCTTGCGCCGTTAGCTGTATTGCTAGATTCAGAGTTATTGTTGGTATGTAGCGCGGCCTGTACTGTGGCTATGTTTGAATCAAGAAAGGCACAAAATTCCTCTTCGCTCATATTCAAGGTGTGTCGAGTATTCGGTGCCATTTCCTTCAAAATAGTCAATTGAAACAATTTAATCATACAGAATATTAAGAGTAGTCAATAGTATCTCGTAGCATAATATGAACTCATTTATAAAAGCTTTTTCTTCATATTAGCGTTTTATAAGTTTAAATTCGGGTACTACATACCCGTTAAGTTCATACTTAATAGCTAATATACAATTCCATATGAAAAACTGATTATAATAATATATCACATACAAATATTCTTCAAACTTACAACTTCGCTATATTACATATAACATGAAATATAGTACACTATGATACAGGACAGTTTTGAAGATAAATCTAGTTAATACGCAAGTTGTTCAGCAAAGGAAATAAAGACACGTAATTCATAAGTCCATAAACAAGTCATGCATTCTGGTTTTACTAAGACGACTTCCCATCCTTGGTCTTGTGGAAAATAACCGTTATGACCATTAGCTAGGCAGCATGTTGTAATGTCGTCAAAAGGACGAGGGTTTCGTAATGACCAACAGTCTCGTAATAACCTAAAAACCTCATTTCTTACCCTAATTACCGACTCCGTCACTTGTGGGAACGTTTTGTTTAATAGTTGTAGCCCGATGTTCTTGTTCTCACTTTAGTGAGAAGTGAACATTACTAACCCGTAAGCATAACATGCTTCTTTATGTTGCATGTTAGCCGCTTTTTCTAAATCACGAAGTCCTATATTCGGATATATTGAGTCAAAATAATTTCTTAACCCGTTGCGTAAAATAGCATTTGGGTTCCCCGCAATATATGCGTCAAAGTAAACACATCGTAACTTATGGATTTCCCAATGTGATATCCTCCATCTTTCGAACGAAAGCCTTTTATAAACCAAGGCATTCTTGGAACGTTCTTCGAATGTCTTACAAACTGATCTCGCCTTAAATAGTTGTGCCGAGGAATTCTGACCGACTCTAGACAAGATTTCATCAATCATGTCTCCGGGTAGGTCTCTTAAAATATTGGGTTGTCTATCCATTTTGTGTTTTTATACTGTAAAATAGACAAGAGTAAGATTTATAAAAAAATACTTATTAATACAAGCAATTTTTACATATATCATAAAGCATAAGCACACTATATTACATATATTACACCACACGAATACAACTATCTTATTCCGACTCGCTTGTTTCTTCTTCTTCGGTTTTGGTTCGTTTTGCCAAGTTTCTAGGGATATATGATGTTCCCCTAATACGAGCTGTCGTTTTCCACATTATTTTAGAAAAACCTGGTGGTTTAGAGGTTCCCGGGTTATTGTCACAACTTAAGAAATACGGGTGTTGACGATACATATAAAGTTCATCGGCTTTGGAATCAAATTTCTCTATTTTTATGCCCTTTCCCTTATTGTTCTCTTTTGCCTTATTAAATTATGTTGGGGTAATTTCTATAACATCATCGGAATCCTTGTCGGGATCCGATTCATCGGAGAATTGGTAATCCTCCCAATACTTTGCTTCCTTGGTGGAAACACCATTGACCATAATTAACTTTGGTCGGTTGGTTAAGGATTTTCTTCTACTTAACCGTTTTATTATTTCCCCCAATGGTTCTATTTCTTCTTCCGGTTACGATTCTTCTTCCGATTCCGATTCTTCTTCCGGTTCCGACTCTTCTTCCGGTTCATCTTCGGAAACTTGTGAATCAGTCCACGAATCATTCCAATTTACATTTGACTCTTCATTATTATTAGGTGAGTCAATGGGACTTGTTCTAGAAGTAGACATCTATCACATAATATCAAACACGTTAAGAGATTAATATATCACATAATATTCACATGTTAAAAATATATAGTTTTCAACAAAATTTGTTAAGCAATCATTTTTCAAGTAAACACGGTCGAAGTCCAGACTCACTAATGCATCCTAACAAACTCGATAAGACACATTAATGCAAAATTCTGGTTCTCTAAGACCAACGCTCGGATACCAACTGAAATGTCCCGTTCATATTGATTATAAACGTTCCATATTAATTGATTTCGTTGCGAGGTTTTGACCTCTATATGAGATGTTTTTCAAAGACTGCATTCATTTTTAAAACAACCATAACCTTTATTTTATCAATAAAGGTTTTAAAAAAAACATTACGTAGATTATCAAATAATGATAATCTAAAATATACTGTTTACACACGACCATTACATAATGGTTTACAATAGAAATCTATTACATCGACATATGTTTCTTGAATGCAGTTTTTACACAATATCATACAAACATGGACTCCAAATCTTGTCCTTATTTTAGTATGCAACAGCGGAAGCTCTTAATATTCACCTGAGAATAAACATGCTTTAAACGTCAACAAAAATGTTGGTGAGTTATAGGTTTAACCTATATATATCAAATCGTAACAATAGACCACAAGATTTCATATTTCAATACAGATCCCATACATAGAGATAAAAATCATTCATATGGTGAACACCTGGTAACCGACATTAACAAGATGCATATATAAGAATATCCCCATCATTCCGGGACACCCTTCGGATATGATATAAATTTCGAAGTACTAAAGCATCCGGTACTTTGGATGGGGTTTGTTAGGCCCAATAGATTTATCTTTAGGATTCGCGTCAATTAGAGTGTCTGTTCCCTAATTCTTAGATTACCAGACTTAATAAAAAGGGGCATATTCGATTTCGATAATTCAACCATAGAATGTAGTTTCACGTACTTGTGTCTATTTTATAAATCATTTATAAAACCTGCATGTATTCTCATCCCAAAAATATTAGATTTTAAAAGTGGGACTATAACTCACATTCACAGATTTTTACTTCGTAGGGAAGTAAGACTTGGCCACTGGTCGATTCACGAACCTATAACAAATATGTACATATATATAAAAGTATGTTCAAAATATATTTACAATACTTTTAATACATTTTGATGTTTTAAGTTTATTAAGTCAGTTGTCCTCGTTAGTAACCTACAACTAGTTGTCCACAGTTAGATGTACAGAAATAAATCGATATATATATTATCTTGAATTAATCCACTACCCAGTGTATACACGTCTCAGGCTAGATCACAACTCAAACTATATATATTTTTGGAATCAACCTCAACCCTGTATAGCTAACTCCAACATTACTGCATATAGAGTGTCTATGGTTGTTCCAAATAATATATATAGATGGGTCGATATGATATGTCAAAACATTTGCATACGTGTCTATGGTATTCCAAGATTACATAATATATTAGAATACATGTATAATACAATATAAGTTAGCTAGGATATGATTAATATAGATTTGTTACCAATTTTCACGTAGCTACAACAAGCAAAAATAACCAATCTTGTTTTACCCATAACTTCTTCATTTTAAATCCGTTTTGAGTGAATCAAATTGCTATGGTTTCATATTGAACTTAAATTTATGAATCTATACAGAAAATGTATAAGTTTATAGTCGGAATCACAGGTTACAAGTCGTTTTTGTAAAGGTAGTCATTTCAGTCGAAAGAACGACGTCTAGATGACTATTTTGGAAAACATACTTCCACTTTGAGTTTAACCATGATTTTTGGATATAGTTTCATGTTCATAAGAAAAATAATTTTCCCAGAAGAACAACTTTTAAATCAAAGTTTATCATAGTTTTTAATTATCCAAACCAAAACAGTCCCCGGTTTCACTACGACGGCGTATATCCGATTTTATGGTGTTCATCGTGTTTCCAGGTTTTAAATTATTAAGTTAGTATATCATATAGATATAGAACATGTGTTTAGTTGATTTTAAAAGTCAAGTTAGAAGGATTAACTTTTGTTTGCGAACAAGTTTAGAATTAACTAAACTATGTTCTAGTGATTACAAGTTTAAACCTTCGAATAAGATAGCTTTATATGTATGAATCGAATGATGTTATGAACATCATTACTACCTGTAACAACCCAACCCGCAATCCATACGATAAATTTTTTTTTATACAACCCAATTACACACCAATTAAATATGTAACCCATTTCACGAGTTCTATTCAAAATGCACGACAGTTAATTGTTTACAAAAGGCACGAGGGCCACGAATAAAGTGTAGTACAAGTTTCACCATCTACAATTGATAGTTTATAAACCAAACGACATTTCGAGCATGGTTTGGGACTAAACTACCCAAAACTAGGCCAACTTCCAAAAGCACCAACAAAACATCATCACGGGACACCTAATGTCCGATAACCCCCTTGCCCTTAACTGCGCCTGCATCTAAAAAGATAAACAACGAGAGGGTAAGCTAACGCTTAGTGAATGCAATAATTATACATATACATATATAATACACCTACTTGCAAGCACTTACACAAATACCTCATACACACAAGCAATTTACATGGCATACCATCGCAAGTATAACACTAAACCCTTCAAGATCACAAGCTAGCATCACAATAGCATATATATAACCCGAATGATATAATATACTACAATACAACGCGTAATTAAGGTTAACCAACACACAAGGGAATGGTACTTCAAATTTCCCAACGGTGTTCATAACAACCGTTAGTGTACAACGAAATATATCACTAACCCCTAGGCGACGCGGACAACGAAATATCCGTTCAAGCAATCGTTATTGTACAACGAAATATATCACTAACTCTTGGGCGATTTGGACAACGAAATATCCATAGTTAGTGTACAACGAAATATATCACTAACTCTTGGTGGTATAAACAACATTTACCCCGGCCCCTTCCCCGCCCTACAAATAGATACATTATATACACACATGTATAATCATTCCACTCACCTCAAGTCTCTTGTGAAAGCTAACCGAGCTTGCAAACCTTCAATGTAACGTACCTATTACATTATGCATTTATTAACATACAAACTAGTTGAATTAAATGCCAACCACAACCCTTGAGCATTTAATGACCCATTTGCATTAAATGACTCAACTACACCAAAACGCCCATTAATGGCCATGCCCCGTCATAAATCACTAAAAGCTAGTGATTAGGGTTTAACAACATCAACTAACACAAACTTGGTGTATTTCATAACCATTTCACCCGATTAGGTCAACTAGTGCTCTTTTGACTCTTTGACTTACAAATTAAGTCAACTTACACAATAACAACACTTTCATCACTTTAAAAGTGCATTAATGACTAACATCATCATTTAGCACTTACAATCTCAAATCACAAGACCAAACCCTAGATAATAGCTTTTTAGGGTTTCCTTTCAACAATCCAACCCAAAACCCACCCATTTAACCCTCAAATGGGTCACACTAGTTCCATATGAACCAAACCCTAGCTTAAATTAGATAAAACTAAAAACATAGAGTTAAGACTTACCAAGACTATGAATGTGTAGCTAGAGATATGATGAACAACTTTAATTCTCGCTTCTAGGATCGATTCACAAAACTTCACCTTCAAATCTCAAGATTAATCTTAGTGGGTTTTATGTTTTGGGAGGAAAATGTGAAAGAAATTGGAAAAGAAAATAAGAAATGAAGATAAGTGGTGGATATTAAAGCTCCAACCAGATCTACATGTAAAAAGACCAATTTGCCCCTAAACCCTATTAAATTTGAGCTGAATTCGGAGTCTGAACTGCAGACTTGCCGCGGCGCGGAAGCTTTGTCGCGGCGCGACATAAAGAAGGAAAAAAGACCCCTCTTAACTCAAGTTCTGATCTGGATTTGCTTTGTTTATCGCGGCGCGGACCCGTTTGTCGCGGCGCGGCGTTCGCCTGTTCCTGGTCACTTCGACAACAAATCATAATACAAGGTTTCAAACACAAACACAACAACTTCCACCCTTCCTATGCACGTCTAAACCTCAACCGTAAGTCTCACACGACTTGACGCCAATCACGACACATTCATATACACGTATACGCACGCATTCGAATATACCCATATATATATATATACACATATACATATATGCACTCACACCTAGCTAACACTTTAGTTCATTTAATCACATAACGAGTAAGTTATAAGCGTACTATTGATTAAGTACGTACCTTTAGACGTGCACGGGAAAACAGGGTGTTACAACTCTCCCCCACTTAAATTGGAGCGCGTCCTCGCGATCCAAGCCGCATGACACGAGGGAAGATAAACCAACACAAATTCTTCGGGCTCCCAAGTAAACTCAGAACCTTTACTATGACGCCATTGGACTTTAAAAGCCCTCACCTCTTTGTTACGCAACATTTTCACCTTTTCATCAAGTATAGCAATTGGCTCTTCGACATACTCCAACTTGTTGTTTAACTCGATCTCATCCAGTGGCATCCATGAAGAATCATCCGCAAGACACTTGCGGATATGGGAAACATGAAATGTATTATGGATCCCCGCAAGCTCTTCAGGTAATTCCAACCGATAAGCAACTTCACCAACACGAGCTAAAATCTTAAACGGCCCAATAAACCGAGGAGCTAACTTTCCCCGTTTTCGAAACCGAATAATACCCTTCCATGGCGAAACCTTAAGCATCACCATATCGCCTTCTTCAAATTCGATCGGTCACCTACATTTATCGACGTAAGACTTTTGTCTATCTTGCGCCGCCTTTAAACGAGCCCGAATCATATCGATTTTGCTATTTGTCTCCAATACCAAGTCGGTACTCCCGACTTCCCTTTGACCCACTTCACCCCAACAAATCGGGGTTCGACACCTCCTTCCATACAACATCTCATACGGTGGCATTCCAATACTAGAGTGAAAACTATTATTGTACGAGAATTCCACCAAAGGTAAATGTTCATCCCAACTACCACCGAAGTCAATGATACACGCACGTAACATATCCTCTAATGTTTGATTCGTACGTTCGGTTTGACCATCCGTTTGAGGATGATACGCCGTACTCATATTCACCCTCGTACCCATGTCTTCATGAAACTTCTTCCAAAATCGAGAAGTAACAATAGACGCGGGAACGCCATGTCTCGATATCACTTCTTTAATGAACATCTTCGCGAGTGCCTCCGACGATATTGCTTCTTTAATAGAAAGAAACAACGCACTCTTCGTCAATCTATCGACAATCACCCAAATAGTATCAAATTGGGTTCTTGCCGTTTTCGGCAACTTGGTAATAAAATCCATGGTAATATGCTCCCACTTCCACATCGGAATTTCTAGCGGTTGCAACTTACCATACGGCTTTTAGTGCTCTGCTTTAACTTGCAAACACATGACGCATTGCTCCACATACTTAACAACGTCGCGTTTCATGCCCGGCCACCAATAATCTTTCTTCAAATCAAGATACATTTTCGTCGCACCCGGATGAATAGAATATTTAGACTTATGCGCTTCATCAAGAAGCACCTTTCGGAAGTCACCCATATTTGGCACCCATACTCTTCCTTGAAAAGACAACAACCCGCGCGAACCCATAGTAATGAATTCCGATTGCCCCACGATTCGTTCCGCATGCTTGTTGTAAACGTAAGCCTCTATTTGAACTTTACCAAGTTTTTCAAGAAAATCGTTAGTAATAATCATACGTAACAATCCCAATCGTAACGCCGGGTGGTGAGTCTTTCGGCTTAACGCATCCGCGACCACATTCGCTTTGCCTGGATGATAGAGTATCTCACAATCATAGTCCTTCACCACATCCATCCATCTACGTTGACGATAATTCAAATCCCGTTGATCAAAAAGATGTTTCAAACTCTTGTGGTCCGAATAAATCGTACACTTGACACCATACAAGTAATGGTGCCAAATTTTCAAAGCATGGACCACCGCCGCTAATTCGAGATCATGAGTCGGGTATCTCTTTTCATGTTCCTTTAATTGGTGAGAGGCGTAAGCAATGACTTTACCTCGTTGCATTAGAACACACCCGAGCCCATTCAAAGAAGCATCACAATAGACCGTCATATCATCTACACCTTCCGGCAATACTAAGACCGGAGCTTGACACAATTTCTCTTTCAATAATTGGAAAGCGATTTCTTGCTCGTTCCCCCAATTAAAACTCGTGTTCTTCCTCGTCAATTTCGTCAATGGAGAAGCAATCTTAGAAAAGTCTTGGATAAACCGACGATAATAACCGGCCAATCCGAGAAAACTTCGGATTTCCGTAGGCGTAGTCGGTCGTCCCCAATCCTTTACCGTCTCTATCTTCCCCGGATCCACTTGAATACCATTCTTGTTCACAATATGGCCAAGGAATTGAACCTCCCTTAGCCAAAATTCACATTTTGAGAATTTAGCATACAATTTCTCTCTTCTCAACGTCTTCAATACTTCACACAAGTGGTGTTCATGCTCCGTCATGCTCTTAGAATAGACAAGAATATTGTCAATGAACACGATTACCGACTTGTCCAACATAGGTTGGCACACTCGGTTCATAAGATCCATGAATGCCGCCGGTGCATTCGTAAGACCAAAAGGCATAACCACAAATTCAAAATGCCCATAACGTATACGAAAGGCCGTTTTCTCGATATCTTCCTCACGGACCCGCATTTGATGATAGCCGGACCGTAGGTCAATTTTAGAGAAGTACGTAGCGCCCTGAAGTTGGTCGAATAAATCGTCAATCCTAGGCAACGGATAACGATTTTTGATCGTCACTTTATTTAACTCCCGATAGTCGATGCACATACACATACTACCATCTTTCTTCTTCATGAACAAGACCGGAGCACCCCTTGGTGAAGCACTCGGTCGAATAAAACCCTTCTCAAGTAACTCTTGAATTTGATTCAACAATTCTTGCATTTCCGTCGGTGCTAAACGATACGGAGTTTTAGCAATGGGAGTAGCTCCCGGAACCAACTCAATGCGAAATTCGACTTGTCTTTCCGCCGGAACACCCGGCAACTCATCCGGAAAAACATCTTCAAACTCACTTGCCACCGGAATTTCACGAATGGGTGGTGGCTCATCACGAGTATCAACAACATGGGCAAGAAAAGCCATGCCACCACTATCAAGGAAACGACGTGCCCGTGCAAAAGTGCATATCGGCACCGGTCTCCTTCGTTTATCACCATGAATAATTAACTCTCCCCCACTAGGGGTCTTCACACGAATAGATTTCTCATGGCACGCAATATCAGCTCTATTATGATCGAGCCAATCCATACCAACCACGATATCAAAATCACCCAACGTCATCGGAATGAGATCAATATTAAAGTTCTCGGAACCAAACACAACATTACAATTCTTACACACATCAACCACTAGCACCGTCTTGCCATCCGCTATTTCGACTTCTACTGGACGAATTAACTTAGCTAACAGTTTTTTAAGTTTAGGCACAAATTTTGGAGACACAAACGATAAATTTGCACCGCTATCAAATAGAATCCTTGCCGGATTAGAGTTAACCATGAAAGTACCTGAAACGACTTCGTTGGATTGCTTGGCTTCGTCATTCGTCATCAAATAATTACGTCCCCTAGCCGACCCCACCACCTTCTCCATTCTTTTAACTTGATCATTTCGGAGTTCGGGACACTCCGACTTTCGGTGCCCTTCTTGTTGACAATTAAAACATGTGATCACATTAGTACGCGGTTTTGGGCAATCACGAGAGTAGTGACCTTTTTGCCCACAATTGTAACATGTGGTCACGTAAACACTAGAGGCACTTTTCTTTACACTACCAACACTTTCGGATGCTCCCCTACTCTTCTTGTTCGAAAAATTAGAAGCTTCAAACTTTCGTTTACTCGGCGCATAACTAATCGGACTCGGAGCTTGCGCTTCAAACCCTTTCGCCACCGCCAAAAGCTTAGCAAACGTCTCAACTTGACCAATACTAATTTTACCCTTCAAATCGTCTCTAAGGGTCGCATGAAAGTCTTCCATTAACAATTGATCATTCCCCACATACTCGGGGCAAAAACGTGCCTTAGCGAGAAAGTTGGTTTTGAGAGTGTTTAGGTCCAAAGACCCTTGACGCATGCGTACGATATTCAAGGAAAAACTCTTTCTTGAAATCCGCCCAAGATAACCCTAAAAAAGCCGCATCACCCACCATATCAATTTTACCATCGAGCCAATCTTTAGCATGACCCCTCAACAAACTAGTAGCAAGTCTAGTCTTCTTCTCGGGTGGGCACTCGGTCGTGCAAAAACAACCTTCAATATCGGAAATCCAAGCCGCACTCTTCATGGGGTCGGGATCCCCGTGAAAGTGAGGAGGCTTAGTCGCCAAGAAGTTCTTATAGCTAAACTCCAACTCTCCCACATTCTGAGGTCTAGGAAACCTCCTTTCAACTTCTTCTTTAACGGCATTAGTCATCCGTTCTTGAATCATATCAACAATTTGTTCCGAAACCGACTCTTCGAATATTTGTTTAACCCTTCGTGAGAAAACCAAAACATAGTTTTCTAAAGCGGTCTCGATCTTGGTAGTCATCTCATCTTCCTCTACATGAGAGGGACCACCATTGTCATTCGTATTCGTTCCCTTTCTCGTCTTCATTCTAAAGGTTAAAAATGGATTAGACATCGTCAACAATTTCATACACATATATATACCTATGCATATGACCGCACGCACACCACATCTAGCTCGATACTTGTCGCACATCCTTGCTTGACTTGACTTGCAACCGTAATAGTGGTCGCGACTCACTATTATGCTCACATGCCATGCCATGCTCAAACGTATCACAACCATCTTGCTCGATGTTCAAAACAATATCACATGATTAGTAACATCATAATATAGCATAGTTAGTCCACCTATGCATCAAAGAACTAATCAAACCCCGCACTGACCCGTAGTCCTACAAGTCCCGCATAAAATTCTACAACACAAAAGTCTAAGTCTAGGCGCCTATCTCAAGTCACCTAAATCTCTCAGACCATGCTCTGATACCACTTGTAACAACCCAACCCGCAATCCATACGATAATTTTTTTTTATACAACACAATTACACGCCAATTAAATATGTAACCCATTTCACGAGTTCTATTCAAAATGCACGACAGTTAATTGTTTACAAAAGGCACGAGGGCCACGAATAAAGTGTAGTACAAGTTTGACCATCTACAATTGATAGTTTATAAACCAAAAGACATTCCGAGCATGGTTTGGGACTAAACTACCTAAAACTAGGCCAACTTCCAAAAGCACCAACAAAGCATCATCACGGGACACCTAATGTCCGATAACCCCCTTGCCCTTAACTGCACCTGCATCTAAAAAGATAAACAATGAGAGGGTAAGCTAACGCTTAGTGAATGCAATAATTATACATATACATATATAATACACCTACTTGCAAGCACTTACACAAATACCTCATACACACAAGCAATTTACATGGCATACCATCGCAAGTATAACACTAAACCCTTCAAGATCACAAGCTAGCATCACAATAGCATATATATATAACCCGAATGATATAATATACTACAATACAACGCGTAATTAAGGTTAACCAACACACAAGGGAATGGTACTTCGAATTTCCCATCGGTGTTCAAAATAACCGTTAGTGTACAACGAAATATATCACTAACCCCTAGGCGACGCGGACAACGAAATATCCGTTCAAGCAATCGTTAGTGTACAACGAAATATATCACTAACTCTTGGGCGATTTGGACAGCGAAATATCCATAGTTAGTGTACAACGAAATATATCACTAACTCTTGGTGGTATAAACAACATTTACCTCCGCCCCTTCCCCGCCCTACAAATAGATACATTATATACACACATGTATAATCATTCCACTCACCTAAAGTCTCTTGTGAAAGCTAACCGAGCTTGCAAACCTTCAATGTAACGTACCTATTACATTATGCATTTATTAACATACAAACTAGTTGAATTAAATGCCAACCACAACCCTTGAGCATTTAATGACCCTTTTGCATTAAATGACTCAACTACACCAAAACGCCCATTAATGGCCATGCCTCGTCATAAATCACTAAAAGCTAGTGATTAGGGTTTAACAACATCAACTAACACAAACTTGGTGTATTTCATAACCATTTCACCCGATTAGGTCAACTAGTGCTCTTTTGACTCTTTGACTTACAAATCAAGTCAACTTACACAATAACAACACTTTCATCACTTTAAAAGTGCATTAATGACTAACATCATCATTTAGCACTTACAATCTCAAATCACAAGACCAAACCCTAGATAATAGCTTTTTAGGGTTTTCTTTCAACAATCCAACCCAAAACCCACCCATTTAACCCTCAAATGGGTCACACTAGTTCCATATGAACCAAACCCTAGCTTAAATTAGATAAAACTCAAAACATAGAGTTAAGACTTACCAAGACTATGAACGTGTAGCTAGAGATACGATGAACAACTTTAATTCTCGCTTCTAGGATCGATTCACAAAACTTCACCTTCAAATCTCAAGATTAATCTTAGTGGGTTTTATGTTTTGGGAGGAAAATATGAAAGAAATTGGAAAAGAAAATAAGAAATGAAGATAAGTGGTGGATATTAAAGCTCCAACCAGATCTACATGTAAAAAGACCAATTTGCCCCTAAACCCTATTAAATTTGAGCTGAATTCGGAGTCTGAACTGCAGACTTGCCGCGGCGCGGCAGCTTTGTCGCGGCGCGACATAAAGAAGGAAAAAAGACCCCTCTTAACTCAAGTTCTGATCTTGATTTGCTTTGTTTGTCGCGGCGCGGACCCGTTTGTTGCGGCGCGGCGTTCGCCTGTTCCTGGTCACTTCGATAACAAATCATAATACAAGGTTTCAAACACAAACACAACAACTTCCACCCTTCCTATGCACGTCTAAACCTCAACCTTAAGTCTCACACGACTTGACGCCAATCACGACACATTCATATACACGTATACACACGCATTCGAATATACCCATATATATATATATATATATATATATATATATATATATATATATATATATATATATATATATATATATACACACACACATATACATATATGCACTCACACCTAACTAACACTTTAGTTCATTTAATCACATAACGAGTAAGTTATAAGCGTACTATTGATTAAATACGTACCTTTAGACGTGCACGGGAAAACAGGGTGTTACACTACCTCAAGTTTTCTGGATAAAACCACTGGAAATGAGAAAAATAGATCTAGCTTCAAAGGATCTTGGATGGCTTGAAAGTTCTTGAAGTAGAATCATGACACAAAAATAAGTTCAAGTAAGATTTCCACTCGAAATAAGATTGTTATAGTTATAGAAATTGAATCAAAGTTTGAATATGAGTATTAACTTATATTAGAAAGATATCTTACTTTAAATAAGAAAGATTTCTTGAGGTTGGATGATCACTCTACAAGATTGGAAGTAAGCTAGCAAACTTGGAAGTATTCTTGATTTTATGAAACTAGAACTTGTAGAATTTATGAAGAACACTTAGAACTTGAAGATAGAACTTGAGAGAGATCAATTAGATGAAGAAAATTGAAGAATGAAAGTGTTTGTAGATGTTTTTGGTCGTTGGTGTATGGATTAGATATAAAGGATATGTAATTTTATTTTCATGTAAATAAGTCATGAATGATTACTCATATTTTTGTAATTTTATGAGATATTTCATGCTAGTTGCCAAATGATGGTTCCTATATGTGTTAGATGACTCACATGGGCTGCTAAGAGCTGATCATTGGAGTGTATATACCAATAGTACATACATCTAAAAGCTGTGTATTGTACGAGTACGAATACGGGTGCATACGAGTAGAATTGTTGATGAAACTGAACGAGGATGTAATTGTAAGCATTTTTGTTAAGTAGAAGTATTTTGATAAGTGTCTTGAAGTCTTTAAAAAGTTTATGAATACATATTAAAACACTACATGTATATACATTTTAACTGAGTCGTTAAGTCATCGTTAGTCGTTACATGTAAGTGTTGTTTTGAAACCTTTAGGTTAACGATCTTGTTAAATGTTGTTTACCCAATGTTTATAATATCAAATGAGATTTTAAATTATTATATTATCATGATATTATGATGTATGAATATCTCTTAATATGATATATATACATTAAATGTCGTTACAACGATAATCGTTACATATATGTCTCGTTTCAAAATCATTAAGTTAGTAGTCTTGGTTTTACATATGTAGTTCATTGTTAATATACTTAATGACATGTTTACTTATCATAATATCATGTTAACTATATATATATCCATATATATGTCATCATATAGTTTTTACAAGTTTTAACGTTCGTGAATCACCGGTCAACTTGGGTGGTCAATTGTCTATATGAAACCTATTTCAATTAATCAAGTCTTAACAAGTTTGATTGCTTAACATGTTGGAAACACTTAATCATGTAAATAAAAATTTCATTTAATATATATATAAACATAGAAAAGTTCGGGTCACTACATATACTGCTACAACAGATATTTACATCTATTTCTGTTTCTTTAAAAAAAAAAAAAGAATGTGATGCACTATGTGAATAAAGGTGGATAATAATGATGAAAGGGATGCGTTTGTACGTCTGCTTCTTTTTCTTCTTTACTGATGAGGAACCCACCACACAAGTAAACAACAAATCGATGCTCTCTTTAATCCCAACATTCTTTTCGATTTGGGTTTGAGCAAACAGCAGCCACGAATTACTTTTGGACCGTGGTTCTTTGGACTTAGTACTTGGGCCGAATTCCGAATATTTTGTGAGCTTATGTGTTGATTTTTTAAAATTGGGCTAGTAAGATTCAATTTAAGCCTTATTGATATTGGGCCGTTAGTTTAAGACTAAACCCAATAATTAATGGGTCGACTATGAACTGATTAATGCAATTATTTCATTTCTGTTTACATAACATAAACGATGATGGAATTTGATGAACGAGATCGTGATATTTATGATAACGTAGAATTTTAGATGTTAGTGATGTTTATGTGCGATGATAAGATTAAGATTATGAGGATGGGGATGTCGTGATGATTAGGTAATGAAGAGGATTAGATAATGAAGATGTTAACGAGTTAATGATACTAATGATTGATCGTTATTATGATCATGTCTATGAAAGAATGATAATGATGATAAGAAATCACGATGGTAATAATGGTAGTATGAAGATGATAATTAGTTGATGATGGTTACGAGAATTGATAGATGATGTATATTAGAGGATAGAGAAATAAATGATGGTGATACATAAAAATGAGGATGACGAGAATTGATTATGATTATGATCACGTTGATGGTGATTATGAAGACGATGATAACGAATAACGAATTAAATATAATGATACACAAAATAATAAGATGATGTAGCATGATGATGAATATGATTTGTTAATGATATGCGAAATAACGATAATAATAATTATGGTTAAGGATGTTATCGGGTTAGCGGGACGTCGCTGGTTCAAACCCGGACTTGGGCATTTTTTTAAGGGCTACTTCTTTGAGGTAGTTATTTATCTATTCATTTAATTATTATTATTATTATTATTATTATTATTATTATTATTATTATTATTATTATTATTATTATTATTATTATTATTATTAATATTATCATTATTATTATTATTATTATTATAAAAATAATATATTTTATCATTATTATCATTAATATTATTATTACTATCATATTTATATTATTATTATCATTATTATTATTAAGATAAGTATTATTAGTATTAATATTATTATTATTATCATTATTAATAAAATTATTATTTTTATGGTTATTATAGTTATCATTATTATTTTTGTTATCATTAATATTATTACAAAGATTATCATTTAGATTATTATTATTATTATTATTATCATCATTATTATTATCACTATTTTATTATTATAAATAGTATTTTAATAAACAAAATGACATTTATATACTTTACATCTCTATTAATATTAGATACTAAATTGTTTAATAAAAAGTTATTATAATTAAATTACAAATAATATATGAATATAATTTAAATTAAAGCATAAATATATAAATATGAGTTCTAATATATTATTTAATATTTTCAAGTATTATTATATAATATTTATAATAAATAACCTATATTATATCTTAATTAAAATACTTATTTAAGAATCTGTTATATAACTACTAACCATCTAAAATATTAAAAATGGATATAATTAATTTATTCATTAATATAACATATAAATTCATAATATAAGAAGTATACTAATAATACTAATATATAAACTTGTTGATTGTTATTATGTGTTTTAATATATATAAAACTGATATAGGTTCGTGAATCCGAGGCCAAACTTGCATTGTTCAGTATCGTCATATGCATATTTTTACTACAAAATATCGTATTGTGAGTTTCATTTACTCCCTTTTAAATGCTTTTGCAATATATATTTTTGGGACTGAGAATACATGCGCTGCTTATATAAATGTTTTACGAAATAGACACAAGTAAATGAAATTACATTATATAGGTGAATGATCGAAGCCGAATATGCCCCTTTTTAGCTTGGTAGCATAAGAATTTGGGAACAGACTCCCAAATTGACGCGAATCCTAAAGATAGATCTATCGGGCCCAACAAGCCCCATTCTGGAATTTGGAATGCTTTAGTACTTCGAAATTATCATGTCCAATAGGTGTCCTGGAATGATGGGGATATTCTATATGCATCTTGTTAATGTCGGTTAACAGGTGTTCACCATATGAATGATTTTTTTTTATCTCTATGTAGTTTGCGAAATGCCTGATAAGAGATGGATGTTTATGAAAAATGAAAATCTTGTGGTCTATTAAAATGATGAAAATGATTGTTTATGTTAAACTAATGAACTCACAAACCTTTTGGTTGACACTTTAAAGCATGTTTATTCTCAGGTATGAAAGAAATCTGTGACGACTCCGTCAAAACAGTTAACGGCTCCGTCACTTGGTCCCACAGCTTGATCGAAACTCTATATGAATTTTATAAAACAACCTTGCATTCTTTATTTAAAAATGATTTCCTATAAAGAAAATCTACTAAATTGTATAAGTTTAGAAAAACTATACATAAATACTTTAACCAAATGTTGACCAAACAAAGTCAACAACATCCACTTTTTAATGTAACAAAATAGAATGCAAGTTAATGTTTAACAAAAGCTGCCATCATAAATATGCAGACCCTCTAAGCACAGCGGAAGCAGTCAATCATGAACCTGAGAATAAAACATGCGAGTAACTGTCAACAAAAATGTTGAGTGAATTATAGGTTTAATATTGCAAACAATATTTAATTTAAACAATAAAAATTTATGTTTGAAAACATAAAACTCCTTTTAAACCACCAAATTATATGCTAGAAAACATATAATAAAACATTATTCCATTTTCCGTGAGCCACCTGGTAACCACTTAACCCTTTATTTACCCTTGCCAAACACAATAAATAATATACACCGAACAAGTGTATCTTCAACTAAATACGAAGTACTAAACATTCCGATTATAAATTGCTAGCGCGACTAGCTCGAAATGGGGTTGTCAAACCCGATAGATCTATCCATAGGATTCGCGTTCACCAGTAGAAACCAGTGATTACAGTTACCAGACTAGGGAATATTTTTGTTCAACTCACAATGAATAATTTAAACCAACTTCCACATGTGTCCAAAATATAAAATAAATTGCATGTATTCTCATCCCAAATGATTTAAAATAGAAAAATGGGACTATAACTCACCTTAATAGCAACTGAAGAAATCTCACAAACAAGCGAACAGCAAATAAAGTAAAGTGATCAAGAAAGATCACAACGCCGACCTATAAATAAAGCAGGTCGATATAAATAACTAACTTAGGCCAAGTCTTAGTATGATAGCTATTGTACATGTTGCAAGTAGGCATAGAACATTACTCAGCAAGCATCGGTTTGATTGGAACAGCATAAGGACACACACTTTCTATATTTAGAAAGTTTCTATTTTTAGCAGGTTTCCATTTTTGGAAAGTTTTCTATTTTTGGAAAGTTTCTATTTTTGGAAAGTTTCTATTTTTGGAAAGTTTCTATTTTTGGAAAGTTTTGAAGTTAGGAAAGTTTCCTTATTTAGAAAGTCAACAGAAGTCAACTGAAAGTCAAAGTCAACCGAAAGTCAACTCAAAAGTCAACCTTGGTCAAACATAGTCAACATTAATTTTAAAAGTGTAAGTTATAATAATAACATAGGTTATAATGTTATTTAAAGTCAAAAGTGTATAATAATGTCTTAACATAAGTTTAATTAAATAAAATGAATTATTAAAGTTAATATAAGTTGAAATGTTATAATCAGTATAACATAAGTATTTAATTAATTAATTAAATATCAACCATAATATAAATATTATTAATTTATAATAAATTTTAAATCATATCATAAGTGTTATTAATTAATAATGAATTATTAATCATATCATAAGTTTCTAATTAAAATTATTAAATCATAAGTATTTAATAATTAAGTCATAATTAAATAATAATTAAGTCTTATAATAATTAAATAATTATTTAATATTTATTATAAGTCTTTTAATAATTTCTCAAAATTAAATTTAATACTTATCATAAGTATTTTCCTTTAATAATAAAAGTATTACTAATCATAGGTTTAATTAAAATGTTAATTAAATTATAATTAATAATTAAATGATATAATAAATATTTATATCATATGTTTTAAATAATAATAATTACTTCTTTTATCTTAAGTAATTAATTAATAATGAATTCCATAAATTTTATCATAAGTTTAATCATTAACCATAAGTTTTAAAGTTTAAAAGTTCGCCGGGTCGTATCTTGAGCCCCGGGTGTCGGTTTCGGGCAAGCCACATATGTAACTTCACCTACTCAAACCACCCGACACATTTATGAACTCAAGAACACTCCAAGAACAGTCCCTAAGTCGTGCATATCAGCCATGACTTCAATTGGGAAATCATTTTACTCAAAACAGTAATTCGGGCAAAACGGGTGAACCGTGGCTCGGATTTAGGTGACCCGAACATGAATATTCGTCTCACCATCAGTCCTAACCAAATGAGGCACCCTAAAGACACCAAGGATGGTCACAAAGTCGGACCCAACCTTGTTCATGCCAAAAACACCTTTCAATTTCAATCAAAAACCAAATTAAGCGTATCTAGGGCTCCGGGAATCGAAACGACATGAATCCGGAGTCTAAAATTAATGTCTTGATGAGAGGAACTCATTTATATACTTTATTTTATGATCCACATCAGTTATATGTACAGAAAACACACGAAAAAGCTGCTGTCCCAATTCTATCAAACCGAAAACATGAATTAACGAGCAATTCTACGCATATAATCAACAATACAATAACATATAAGTATCATACTATTAAAATAACATCAAAATACAGTAAAATATATGGGAAATCAAAAAGCTAGGGTTAGGGTTCATACCCTAATCAAGAATTGATTAACATTAACGCGTAGAGCTCGATACGGTGAATCCGGAAATGATGAAAGCCCTAAATCTTCAAGCTTGAAATGAAAAGATGATGATGATTATTGGTGGTGCAGGTGGCGGCTCAAAAGAAAGGAGAAAGAGAGGAGAAAATAAAATGAGGATAATTTAGGGTGAGAGAAAATACTAGCAATTTGAAATGAAAAAAAATGGAATAAATGAATTTTAGTCACAAACCACCCCTTCTATGGGGTTTCGGCCGAATGGGGGGTAGGGTGGGCCCCTCATGGCCCACTTTTGATATTTGCTAGATTAGTTGTGGCCCGAATGCCCGAACGAAACCCGAAACGCGAAAACACGATTACGCGATTGAAAATTCGGAGAGATAACAAACGCGCGACGAAAAATAAATATAAATACCCTATATAATTATATGACCTTAAAATATCATATTTAAAATAATTAGGATTTAAATATCCCAAAAAAACGCGACCGTTGGTTTGAAAACCGAAAAGATTCGCCGGACAGAAATCCGCGACACGTAGAAACGTACGATTTAAAATATGAATACAAATATTCATTTAACACATAATAATTAATATATTATTACAAAAATAATAATATAGGTCATAGAAATGACGTGGCACGAATAACAGTTAACGGTCGTTAAATAATTAACGGTAAAAGATAACGGAAAAAGTAGGGTCGTTACAGTACCTTCCCGTTACGGAAATTTCGTCCCGAAATTTAAGCAGGTGTAGGGGTTGACTCAGCATCTGGGAACAAATGCGGGTACTTCTGCCTCATCTGAACTTCACGCTCCCAAGTGAACTCGGGAACGCGTCTGGCGTTCCATGTAACTCGAACAATAGGAATTCTACTCTGCTTGAGAGTCTTAACCTCTCGGTCCATAATTTCAACAGGTTCCTCAATAAAATGGAGTTGTTTATCAACATGAAGTTCCTCCAAAGGAATAGTCTGATCAAATTCAGCCAAGCACTTCTTTAAATTCGAAATATGGAAAACATCGTGAACAGCACTGAGTTCTTGTGGCAATTTCAAACGATAAGCCACGGGTCCAACTCTCTCAATAATTTCAAAAGGTCCAACAAATCGAGGAGTCAACTTTCCCCCTTTTACCAAAACGTATCAGCCCTTCCAAGGTGATACCTTCAACATAACACGATCACCGACCTGAAAGTCGATATCGTTCCTTCTCTTATCAGCATAACTCTTTTGCCTACTCCTGGCAGTTCTCAATCTTTCCTTAATCTGTGCAATCTTCTCGGTAGTCTCGTGAATGATCTATGGTCATGTGAGTTGAGCATCCCCAACCTCATTCCAGCAGACAGGCGACCTACACTTTCTACCATACAGAGCTTCAAACGGTGCGGCTTTAATACTTGCATGATAACTGCTGTTATAAGAAAACTCAGCCAGCGGCAAATATTTATCCCACCCATTTCCAAAATCAATAACACACACTCTTAACATGTTTTCTACATTTGAATGGTCCTTTAACTCTGACCATCCATCTGTGGATGATAAGCGGTGCTCATATCCAATTTAGTTCCTAGAGCACCTTGTTAGGACTGCCTCAGTCCAACATAATCGATACGGGATCACCATGTCTCGAAATAATCTCCTTCAAATACAAACGAGTAAACTTCTTCATTGAATATGTTTCCTTAATTGGCAAGAAAAGAGTTGACTTAGCGAGTCGGTAACAATCACCCAAATGGTATCATAACCACCCACAACTCCCGGTAACTTCGTAATAAAGTCCATCTTAATACCTTCCCACTTCCACTCGGGAATTTCAGGTTGCACCAAAAGTCCAGACGGTTTCTGATGTTCAGCTTTAACCTTAGCGCAGGTCAAACACTTAGCCACATACGTAGCCACATCAGCTTTCACATTAGGCCACCAATACAGCTCCTTAAGATCATGATACATCTTTCCTGAACCAGGATGAATAGAGTACCTAGACTTATGAGTCTCATCTAAAACAAGTTTTCGTAGATCACCAAACTTCGGAACCCAAAGGCATCCCGCAAAATACCGAGTACCATCGGTTTGTACCTCTAACTGTTTACTCAAGCCTCGGACCTTCCCGTTACAAAATTTTCCTCCTTCAAGGCTTCTTATTGTGCCTCAAGGATCTGCCTAGCGAGGTTTGTTTGAATTGTCATATTCAAGGCCCTAAACCTGCGAGGTTCAGCCCTTTCTTTACGACTTAATGCATCAGCCACATCATTGGCCTTTCCCGGATGATATAAAAGTTCGCAATCATAATCATTTAACGTCTCAACCCATCTTCGTTGCCTCATATTTAACTGTTTCTGATCAAGAATATGTTGAAGACTTTTGTGATCAGTGTACAATGTACCTTTGACCCCATATAGATAATGTCTGCAAATCTTAAGCGCAAACACAATAGCTCTCAACTCTAAATCATGGGTTACGTAATTCTGATCGTGAATCTTTAACTGACGTGACGCGTACGCAATAACTTTCTTTCGTTGCATCAAAACACAACCAAAGTCTTGACACGAAGCATCACGATAGATAACAAAATCATCATTACCCTCAGGTAGTGATAATATCGGTGCAGAAGTTAACTTCTTCTTCAGAGTTTGGAAAGCAGACTCTTGTTCACTCTTCCACTCGTACTTCTTCCCCTTATGCGTTAAAGCAGTCAGAGGTTTCGCTACTCGTGAAAAATCTTGAATGAACCTTCTATAATAGCCTGCTAATCCTAGAAACTGGCGAATCTGAGTAGGAGTTTTCGGAATTTTCCACTTTTCAATTGCCTCAATCTTGGCGGAATCAACTAGTATTACTTGTTTACTAACAATATATCCAAGGAATTGAACTTCTCTTAATCAGAAATTACACTTAGAGAACTTAGCGTACAACTCTTCTTTTCTCAATAAATCGAGCACCAACTTCAAATATTCTTCGTGTTCTTCATCACTCTTAGAATAAATAAGGATGTCGTCGATAAAAACAATAACGAATATGTCCAGATAGGGTCTGCACACACGGTTCATGAGGTCCATAAACACAGCAGGTGCATTTGTCAATCCGAACGGCATAACAAGAAATTCAAGGTGACCATAACGGGTACAGAAAGCGGTTTTCGGAATATCAGTTTCTTTAGCGCGTAATTGGTGATAACCGGAACGAAGATGAATCTTAGAATAAACGGACGAACCTTGAAGTTGATCGAACAGATCATCGATTCTCGGAAGAGGGTAATGGTTTTTAACAGTAAGCTCGTTCAATTCACGATAATCAATACACAAACGAAATGAACCATCTTTCTTCTCAACGAACAAAACGGGAGCTCCCCAAGGGGACGAACTGGGCCGGATGAAATAAAGTTGCAATAATGAAGGAAGAAATAAATATGGAGTAGTCACATCGGTGGCATAGATATTTAAGGCAATTCTCTCAAAGGAGTTAATGAGGATCATGGACTCCAAAGTAAATTTTCATTATATTTCCGAAAGGAAGACGTATGAAAGGTGTGATAATTCAACAAGAGTGAACTTCCTTGTACAATGAGCGAGGAAGTCTAGGATTAATCCATAATCTTAAATTTATGTGCGGATGAAAAGAACGCGAATCATGGGTTATAAAGAATGGCCGACTCCAGGTGAGATGAATCTCCAAAAATAATTTCGTGCACCCTAAAGTATCGAATCCTAGGATTGATGTTTACGAGGGTGTTGCGGTTGACAGCGAAAATTGAGAGTAGAAACTCCTCAAACGGTCTAGAGTAATATATATCCATGATACCCATTATAACAACAGTTGGGGTAGAAACCCACCTAGCGCCTTTTCTACAATAAGGTGACCATCGAGTGTACCCCAGAAACTTGATTTATCGGTCTGCGTTTCGGCCATGTCCAACCATAAGAGGGAAAATTCTATGAGCGCAAAGACTTTCCAACAAATTTTATAAAACCGGCATCCAAACTGGTGTAAGAATTTCTATCAATGGACTTAATGGTAAATTTTCATCCTTAAACGGAGGATGAGAAGAAATGTGATCCAAACACTCTGTAGAGTAATGCGAAAATTCTATTGTAATCAATCAAAGAAGTTTTGAAAAAGCTTTAATCGTCTAATGTAACCCCATAAATGGAACGAAGCTCTTAGTAAATTTAGGAGTATGTACAACGTGTACCATTTTACGTAAATCAATTTGAGTTAACTAGACAACTCAATAAGAGTGGTTTTAAAATAATTTTGAAGGTATAAATTAGTGTATACTAGCCCAAAATAGGTAAGGGTAAATTTGTCCATTTGAATTCATACGTACATATATGATTTTATAAATAGTATACATGACAAAGTATTTCATTACTTCTATTCGCCCATAAATCTCGTGAGAACCGCCCAATTACACAAATGTGTAAAATTTTTAATGAAAAGCAGGGTATCCGCATCACAGAGGTTACGAGTTGAAGTAAGATCGTTAAAGCTCGGGTGATGGACTTGAATCGTCTTGCGACATCTCTTCAATAAATGCTACGAGGTCATGAAAACCAATGAGTTAAATAATGTCTTGACTTTTATCAGAACACAAGTCCTTGGGTCAAAACTATTCACGTGCGAAGCTGTCACTAACAAGCGAGTTATAAATGATAAAACATGGGGTAGGTAGTTCGGTTAAGATGAGTCTCTCGCATATCAACAAATAAGATAATGAGTATCTTCCTTACTCATGTAATAACGTTAGAATTTCCGAATGAGTGGTGTACAAATTTTCTTTGACTCGCTTTCTATTCCTCATGTCACAATATTGGGACTTTTTATGAATTAAAGTAATATAATCACGTTGGCCTGACGCCATTATATTTCACTAACTCATAGTTCCATTCCAATATCACTACATAAGGTCAGGACACGTGGTCAACCTCGAATTTCAACACAATTTCCCTAAAACAATTTCTTAACAATGTGCTAAGGATAGCACAAGAGACAAAGACATCGAAAGTAATGAATAGGAGTAACGATGACATAAAAATGTCTTCGAAGTACCAAGAATCTCTAAAAGTAAGAATGACGTTTTCCGTTTCAACAACCAAAGCACATAGGCACAACGGCACAAATGCACTTAATATAACAAAAATGTTATATACCTAAACATAATAGCTGACATTGAAATGCCGAGCATTTAGAAGTCAAGAATGACATCTTGCGTAATATAACTCAAACGTTATAACCATAATAGATGACATAGAAATGCCGAGAATTCTAGAACACGTAATGTAACTTAAACGTTATATCAATAAACACTAATTATGACATAGAAATGTCGAGAATTCCAGAAGTCAAGAATGACACCCCCTCGGTTTCACTAACCGAGGTGTTCCTTTAAAAGATGAACTCGCATGAGTCGGAGAATACGTTTAAATCGGAATGGGAGTTCCTCCCGGATTCAGAACATAATAGAAATGTATGTATGATAACAATATACATACCAACACGACACAAATAATCACATATAATAATATATAATAGGCCGGGCTGTAGACTAGACTCACTAATGCACCCTATTGACCCGGGTAACGACATCAATGCAGCCTAATTCCCTACAACCAGAGCTCTGATACCAACTGTGACGACTCCGTCAAAACAGTTAACGGCTCCGTCACTTGGTCCCACAGCTTGATCGAAACTCTATATGAATTTTATAAAACAACCTTGCATTCTTTATTTAAAAATGATTTCCTATAAAGAAAATCTACTAAATTGTATAAGTTTAGAAAAACTATACATAAATACTTTAACCAAATGTTGACCAAACAAAGTCAACAACATCCACTTTTTAATGTAACAAAATAGAATGCAAGTTAATGTTTAACAAAAGCTGCCATCATAAATATGCAGACCCTCTAAGCACAGCGGAAGCAGTCAATCATGAACCTGAGAATAAAACATGCGAGTAACTGTCAACAAAAATGTTGAGTGAATTATAGGTTTAATATTGCAAACAATATTTAATTTAAACAATAAAAATTTATGTTTGAAAACATAAAACTCCTTTTAAACCACCAAATTATATGCTAGAAAACATATAATAAAACATTATTCCATTTTCCGTGAGCCACCTGGTAACCACTTAACCCTTTATTTACCCTTGCCAAACACAATAAATAATATACACCGAACAAGTGTATCTTCAACTAAATACGAAGTACTAAACATTCCGATTATAAATTGCTAGCGCGACTAGCTCGAAATGGGGTTGTCAAACCCGATAGATCTATCCATAGGATTCGCGTTCACCAGTAGAAACCAGTGATTACAGTTACCAGACTAGGGAATATTTTTGTTCAACTCACAATGAATAATTTAAACCAACTTCCACATGTGTCCAAAATATAAAATAAATTGCATGTATTCTCATCCCAAATGATTTAAAATAGAAAAATGGGACTATAACTCACCTTAATAGCAACTGAAGAAATCTCACAAACAAGCGAACAGCAAATAAAGTAAAGTGATCAAGAAAGATCACAACGCCGACCTATAAATAAAGCAGGTCGATATAAATAACTAACTTAGGCCAAGTCTTAGTATGATAGCTATTGTACATGTTGCAAGTAGGCATAGAACATTACTCAGCAAGCATCGGTTTGATTGGAACAGCATAAGGACACACACTTTCTATATTTAGAAAGTTTCTATTTTTAGCAGGTTTCCATTTTTGGAAAGTTTTCTATTTTTGGAAAGTTTCTATTTTTGGAAAGTTTCTATTTTTGGAAAGTTTCTATTTTTGGAAAGTTTTGAAGTTAGGAAAGTTTCCTTATTTAGAAAGTCAACAGAAGTCAACTGAAAGTCAAAGTCAACCGAAAGTCAACTCAAAAGTCAACCTTGGTCAAACATAGTCAACATTAATTTTAAAAGTGTAAGTTATAATAATAACATAGGTTATAATGTTATTTAAAGTCAAAAGTGTATAATAATGTCTTAACATAAGTTTAATTAAATAAAATGAATTATTAAAGTTAATATAAGTTGAAATGTTATAATCAGTATAACATAAGTATTTAATTAATTAATTAAATATCAACCATAATATAAATATTATTAATTTATAATAAATTTTAAATCATATCATAAGTGTTATTAATTAATAATGAATTATTAATCATATCATAAGTTTCTAATTAAAATTATTAAATCATAAGTATTTAATAATTAAGTCATAATTAAATAATAATTAAGTCTTATAATAATTAAATAATTATTTAATATTTATTATAAGTCTTTTAATAATTTCTCAAAATTAAATTTAATACTTATCATAAGTATTTTCCTTTAATAATAAAAGTATTACTAATCATAGGTTTAATTAAAATGTTAATTAAATTATAATTAATAATTAAATGATATAATAAATATTTATATCATATGTTTTAAATAATAATAATTACTTCTTTTATCTTAAGTAATTAATTAATAATGAATTCCATAAATTTTATCATAAGTTTAATCATTAACCATAAGTTTTAAAGTTTAAAAGTTCGCCGGGTCGTATCTTGAGCCCCGGGTGTCGGTTTCGGGCAAGCCACATATGTAACTTCACCTACTCAAACCACCCGACACATTTATGAACTCAAGAACACTCCAAGAACAGTCCCTAAGTCGTGCATATCAGCCATGACTTCAATTGGGAAATCATTTTACTCAAAACAGTAATTCGGGCAAAACGGGTGAACCGTGGCTCGGATTTAGGTGACCCGAACATGAATATTCGTCTCACCATCAGTCCTAACCAAATGAGGCACCCTAAAGACACCAAGGATGGTCACAAAGTCGGACCCAACCTTGTTCATGCCAAAAACACCTTTCAATTTCAATCAAAAACCAAATTAAGCGTATCTAGGGCTCCGGGAATCGAAACGACATGAATCCGGAGTCTAAAATTAATGTCTTGATGAGAGGAACTCATTTATATACTTTATTTTATGATCCACATCAGTTATATGTACAGAAAACACACGAAAAAGCTGCTGTCCCAATTCTATCAAACCGAAAACATGAATTAACGAGCAATTCTACGCATATAATCAACAATACAATAACATATAAGTATCATACTATTAAAATAACATCAAAATACAGTAAAATATATGGGAAATCAAAAAGCTAGGGTTAGGGTTCATACCCTAATCAAGAATTGATTAACATTAACGCGTAGAGCTCGATACGGTGAATCCGGAAATGATGAAAGCCCTAAATCTTCAAGCTTGAAATGAAAAGATGATGATGATTATTGGTGGTGCAGGTGGCGGCTCAAAAGAAAGGAGAAAGAGAGGAGAAAATAAAATGAGGATAATTTAGGGTGAGAGAAAATACTAGCAATTTGAAATGAAAAAAAATGGAATAAATGAATTTTAGTCACAAACCACCCCTTCTATGGGGTTTCGGCCGAATGGGGGGTAGGGTGGGCCCCTCATGGCCCACTTTTGATATTTGCTAGATTAGTTGTGGCCCGAATGCCCGAACGAAACCCGAAACGCGAAAACACGATTACGCGATTGAAAATTCGGAGAGATAACAAACGCGCGACGAAAAATAAATATAAATACCCTATATAATTATATGACCTTAAAATATCATATTTAAAATAATTAGGATTTAAATATCCCAAAAAAACGCGACCGTTGGTTTGAAAACCGAAAAGATTCGCCGGACAGAAATCCGCGACACGTAGAAACGTACGATTTAAAATATGAATACAAATATTCATTCAACACATAATAATTAATATATTATTACAAAAATAATAATATAGGTCATAGAAATGACGTGGCACGAATAACAGTTAACGGTCGTTAAATAATTAACGGTAAAAGATAACGGAAAAAGTAGGGTCGTTACAAAATCTTCCGCTGTGCATTTGCTCATTTTAGAGACAGTACATTGGAGTCGTTCATGGCATATTTAAGTCAGTACCTCGCAATGGGATCATATGTTGAAGACTTCGTCCAGGTGGATTAGGACGGGTCACTTCATGTGGTATCAGAGCGGTGGTCTTAGCGAACCAGGTCTTGCATTAGTGTGTCTAACTAATAGTTGTTAGGATGCATTAATGAGTCTGGACTTCGACCTAGTAGTTGTTAGGATACATTAATGAGTCTGAACTTGAACCTGGTCTGCATGTTAAAAGTTTTGCTTATCATTCCTTGTTGAAAAATATCTACCTATCATTTTCAGAAGGGACCTGTCATAATCCATCTGGACGAAGTCCATATCGATTACAAACGATTCACAATAGTTGATTACATCGCGAGGTACTTGACCTCTATATGATACATTTTACAAACCTTGCATTCATTTTTAAAAGACAAACTTACTTTACATCGAAAATTGACGACATGCATACCATATCATAATATATTCAACTATAATTGACTTAATAATAATCTTGATGAACTCGATGACTCAAATGCAACGTCTTTTGAAATATGTCATGAATGACTCCAAATAACATCTTTAAATGAGCAAATGCACAGCAGAAGATTTCTTTCATACCTGAGAATAAACATGCTTACAAGTGTCAACCAAAAGGTTGGAGAGTTCATTAGTTTAACCTAAATAAACATTTTCATCATTTGAATAGACCACAAGAATTTCATTTCCAGTTCTCATAAATATACGTCCCATGCATAGAGACAAAAATATCATTCATATGGATTGAACACCAGGTAACCGACATTCACAATATGCATATAAGAATATCCCCATCATTCCGGGATCCTCCTTCGGACATGATATAAATTTCGAAGTACTAAAGCATCCGGTACTTTGGATGGGGCTTGTTGGGCCCGATAGATCTATCTTTAGAGTTCGCGTAAATTAGGGTGTCTGTTCCCTAATTCTTAGATTACCAGACTAAAAAGGGGCATATTCGGTTTAATAATCCAGCCATAGAATGTACTTTCATTTACTCGTGTCTATTTCGTAAAATAGTTATAAAAACAGCGCATGTATTCTCAGCCCAAAAATATAAAGAGTAAAAAGGCAAATGAAACTCACCTATTGTATTTTATAGTAAAAATACATATAACGGCATTAAATAACTGAACAATGCAGGGTTGGCCTCGGATTCACAAACCTAAAACATTTGTATATTTATTAATATTCATATTTGTAATTGAACACATATATATGTATATATATAAAAGTATTAGTTATATCATTTTTATGTTAATAATATATATATGTTTTATATGTTCATTTTGTATATATATATATATATATATATATATATATATATATATATATAATGATATTAAATTTTGTTATGTTATATGTGTTAAATATATATATATTTATGTATGTATTTAATTTGTTTATCAAAATAGTAGTTCTAATATACTAAGTTAATATTAGTAAAAATAAATAATGATAATAACATTAATAATTAATAATATACTTAATAATAATACTAGTGACAATAATAATATTAGTAATAATGATAATAATAATAATAGTAGTCATAATTGAAATTCTTAATTGTGTTAGTAATAATAAATGGTAATTTTTATTAGTAATATTGATAATAATAATAATAATAATAACTAATATTAACATTAATATTAATAATAATCATAATCATAATAGTCATAATACTTATAACTATGGTGATAATAATAATTAGTATAATACTAATAATAATTATAATACTAGTAAAAAAATAACAATAATTAATAATAATAATGACAATAATAATAATAATCTTGATAATAACAATAATAACGAATTGATAATAGGAACTACCTTCAAAGGCAAAAAATAACAATAAAACGTCCGAGCCGGGACTCGAACCCACGACCTCTCGAAAACCCACACAACCCCTTAACTATTGAACTACCATTTGCTTTCTTGTATAAACTCGCATACCGAACTATTCAATTTGTATGAACCGTTTATCATCCTTTCATCATCAACTTATCATGTAATCATCATCTATGTCATTATCAATATTATTATCCATATTATCATTTATATTAACTTCTATCTCACCATCGTGATTGAGTCATATTACAAAAACAAAATTTCACGATTTACCATCTAAATCTATCAATACAGCTCGATCACACTTCCATAATCTGACCCAACAGCAATTAACAACCTTGGCCCAACAGCTTAAAGAATCGGTCCACATAACCACGATTGGAATATCGGCCCAGCATATACATTTAAATAAGGATCCGATTGTGGTGATCATTTTAAAGGAACGGTTTCCCTTTTTTTTATAATACACACACAGCCTAGTGGCACTTTATGTCAAATGAGATTGTGTTTTTCTTCCTTGCTTTTAACCGACCAAAACATAAAGAAAAAGATTACACCTTATATTATTAACATGTCCTATTTAATTGGATTGTGGGTAATGGAATTTAGAATCCAAGACATCCACTTGAACTACTTTTATGCTCCATCTTTGCTTTACTTTTTTTTTTAAAAAAGTAAGCAGGGCTTAATGGGTGAGTGGGGTTAAGTGATGGTAAGTGTCGATAATAAAAAAAAATGAGAAAGGTAATGTGCAATTATGAGACTAGTATTAATTGAAAATTGAATTGCATTTCAAACCGGATTTTGTGATGACCCGGGAATTTTCGATCAAATTTAAACCTAATCTTAATATGATTTCGACACGATAAGCGAAGTCTGTAATGTTAAGTCTTAAATATTTCTTTAAACTGTTGTCATGAAATCATTTGACTTTGTCTATGTCCGACGATTCACGAACGATTGTGTGTAAATAAATATGTAAATATATATAAAAATAAATAAGAATATATATATATATAAACATCTTGAATTAATAAGGTATACTTTGATCAAGTGGAATTAAAAAGGTAAAATAGTAAATAGAATAATTAAGTCACCATTAAAACGAATATACATAAATGTATATATGATATTATTATCTATATATGAATTCTATTAATAAATATTAATATATTATAATAGATAATAAATATATAAATAATAAATATTCAAATATGGTAAATACAAAATAAGTATACATAATTAATAATATGTAATGTTAATATATTAAATGTAATTGTTATATTATTATTATTATTATTATTCTTATTCTTATTATTGTTATTAATATTAATATTAGTTATTTGTATTATTAAAATTATCATAACATATAATATACAAATATGAAGTTGGTACATGTAATTCATTATTGTTAATATTATTGTTTTTAATATCCTTATTACTTTTATCATTATTAATGTTAATATGAGATATATATATATATATATATATATATATATATATATATATATATATATATATATATATATATATATATATATATATATATATATATATATATATATAAAGGAGATTTGATATATATAAGTTATCATGTTATTGTTATTAAAATTATTATTAACATAAATAATAATATTATTAATGCCATTAACCTTCTTATTATTATCAATTATGAGAATCATTATTATCTATTATTAAGATTAGTGATATTATTATGAGTATTACTTTTATTATTATTATTATTATTATTATTATTATTATTATTATTATTATTATTATTATTATTATTATTATTTAGATTATTGCAAATATAATTAAAATTAGTAATTATTAAGTATTAATAGAAATTGTATAAAAATCCTTACACTTGAATCCAAATTCGGTTACATGTGTCTCTCAAACTGTAGATACTTTTGTATTTTGTCTGCTATGATCCAATTCAGTCAATTATCAAGTTTTAATTGTATCTGTTAAAGTCTTATTCTTCCTTTAGGTTTTTTGTACTCTTTTACTTGTTTTATATCCTGTCAATTATTAAACACGCTATAAACCAGTTCATCTAGATCAATGAATGGAAAAACCGTTCAAGTATTCAATACCCTTATCAAATAAATTTCCATAAACTGCAAGTTGTGAATTTAAAATCATAAAGTCCACAAACTGCAGCTCGCTGTCACTCGGTTCTTCAACTTTTTATTCATATCATAATTTCTTATCAAATTCCAAAATGTATTAATGCCAAGTCGTTTAGAATCGTTTTCTTAAACTATATGTAAATTATCAAAACCCAATTTTTTCTATCCAAGACGAATTGTGGAGTCAAAGTTTGAGTTTTAAAAAGTCAACTTTTGTTCTTGAGCAAAATTCGAGTGTGCTGTTTCGAGTTGAGTTAAATTAGTGTTTCTAATAGTTTATAGCATTGATTTGTAATATGTTTCGTTTTATAAAGTTTGTGTAAAACGTTATCAAATCGATAATCAATTTTTTTTTAAAACACTATCGTGAGCTGCTGCAGGCTACGGTTTTAATTATTTTTTTTCTTTCTAAAATCGTTTTCAGTTAATTAAGGGTCTCTATAGATGGTTATATATTATTTGTTGATCCTAAAAAACGTTTCATTGATTGATTCTCATGTTGGGTTGAATCTTTAGTCGTTTGATTGAATGAAGAAGAAGAAGAAAATATTAAACAGAAATAATGAAGGTTATACTTTATCTCCTGTATTAATAATCAGAAAGAACAACACGGGTCTGATGGTCATGAGCGTTTCGGGTTAAATAGGTGGTCAAGGGTTCGAGCCCTGCAACGGCCTATTCTTTTTATTACTTCATTATAAGGTAGTTACTAGCATATTCATTTATTATTATTATTATTATTATTATTATTATTATTATTATTATTATTATTATTATTATTATTATTATTATTATTATTATTATTATTATTATTATTATTATTGTTGTTGTTATAATTGTTATCATTATTATTGTTGGTATTATTCTTGTTTTTATGATTATTATGATTATGATTAGTATTATTATTAATATTATAAAAATAATACAATTTTCATAAATATTAGTATTATTATCCATTTATAAATATTAGAACTATGATTAGTAACATAAGTACGTTAGTAATAATATTATCATCACTTTTATAATTACCAATATTAACTTAGTATAATCAAAATTATTTTTTTTGATAAACAAAAGATATATGTAAATAAAAAGATATTTAGTGCATATAACATAATAAAAGTTATATTTACATTACATATAGGTATGTATTAATCGTATTAACAAATTGTATATAAATAATCATATATAATAAAGTAGGTGTTCTTAATATAATATTAATCAGACAAAAATATTTATATATAAAATATAATTTAAAATATATATATATATATATATATATATATATATATATATATATATATATATATATATATATATATATATATATATATATATTTGTTCGATTTAAATTATGTGTATTAATAAATAAACAAATGATATAGGTTCGTGAATCCGGGGCCAACCTTGCATTGTTGAGTTGTTTAATGTCGTTATATGTATTTTTACTACAAAATACATTAGGTGAGTTCACTTGCTCCCTTTTTACTCATTACATTTTTGAGCTGAGAATACATGCAAATGCTTTATTAACTGTTTTACAATATTTATATGTGTGAGTTTCATTAATCCCTTTTTAAATGCTTTTGCAATATATATTTTTGGGACTGAGAATACATGCGCTGCTTTTATAACTGTTTTACGAAATAGACACGAGTAAATGAAACTACATTCTATGGCTGGATTATTAAACCGAATATGCCCCTTATTATTAAGTATGGTAATCTAAGAATTAGGGAACAGACACCCTAATTGACGCGAACTCTAAAGATAGATCTATCGGGCCCAACAAGCCCCATCCAAAGTACCGGATGCTTTAGTACTTCGAAATTTTATATCATGTCCGAAGGAGGATCCCGGAATGATGGGGATATTCTTATGCATATTGTGAATGTCGGTTACCAGGTGTTCAATCCATATGAATGATATTTTTGTCTCTATGCATGGGACGTATGTTTATGAAAAATGAAAATATGAAATCTTGTGGCCTATTTAAATTATGAAATGATTATTTATGTTAAACTAATGAACTCACCAACCTTTTGGTTGACACTTGAAAGCATGTTTATTCTCAGGTATGAAAGAAATCTTTCGCTGTGCATTTGATCAATTTAAAGATATTACTTGGAGTCATTCATGACATATTTCAAAAGACGTTGCATTCGAGTCGTTGAGTTTATCAAGATCATTATTAAGTCAATTATAGTTGGATATATTATGAAATGGTATGCATGTCTGTCAACTTCAAATGTAATGAAAGATTGTCTTTTCAAAATGAATGCAATGTTTGTAAAATGTATCATATAGTGGTCAAGTACCTCGCGATGAAATCAACTGTTTGGAATAGTTTATAATCGATATGGACTTCGTCCGGATGGATTAGGACGGGTCATTTCAGTTGGTATCAGAGCGGTGGTCTTAGCGAACCATGTCTGCATTAGTGTGTCTAACTGATAAGTCGTTAGGATGCATTAATGAGTCTGGACTTCGACCGTGTCTACATATCAAAAGTTTTGCTTATCTTTTTGTGTCAAAAATTACCTGCTTATCATTCTTAGAGAATCACTTACTTATCATTCTTAGTCTAGACACGTTTTACTGCATTGACTGCATGAACAGTGTATAGACAAAATTCATATCTTAGCGTATCTGCTAATTCATATCTTAGCGTATCTATTACTATAACCTTGCCTGAAAACTTCCGTAGATTCCTCCGTAACTTATGGGATTTTAGTATTATTTATGCATATATAAATTATGTATTGCAGGGTACTAATCTACATCCTATAATCTATTTCTTATCGAAAAATCCTTCATCTGATCGTACGAGATGAATATTGCAACCAGTTCGAGTCCCTCAGATTCCAATAGCTATTCCGATAGTTATTCCGACAGCTATTCCGACATAGATGTTCACCTAAGCTCCGAAAACAGCGTCATCGGCATGAATCAACCAATCAGTCATTATCAATTCATCTGATGGGTTCGTAGTTGACTTAATTAATGGAAACGTGCAGAAGGTAATCCCTTCCACCAACCGAATTCACCTCTTGACAATAAACCTGAAGCGTTTACCGGCAAACCTGTTCGAAACACCATTTTCAGTCTCATTTCCAGGGTAACTCGACAAGATTATATTCTATCCACAATTCTGAACCTTATTCATCCGCTCGTTCCGACCGACAATCATCTTGGAGTAATAAGTCAACGAACTTCGTGCTCAAATAATCAATTCGGAGAATATGGTGCAAAATGTACCAGCTTCAACAACATCACCGACACCAATAGTACAATCAATAACAGCACCAGTACCATCAACATTCCATGCTTCAATATCATCATCTGTACTTTGAGTATGATCTTCGTTCTACGTATCGTTCTACCTCACTTATCTTCATTCGACATGGCGAATATGTAATCTCTAAAGTTTTAGAGATTATTTATTCTAGTTCCAACCAAAAAGCAAATGAGTTTAATATCATATTAACTCATTAAATCCATGAATACATCTGAAGAAAATATATATGTATATATGTTTTCATAAAAATTGTAATTAAAAATTCTCTTGTATAAACTGTTAATGGTGAAAATATTTTAACGGATAGGTAATACCCGAGGACTATTTAAATTTCACATTAATAAGTTACATTGTACGTTCTTCGAATCTGTTTCAACAGTCATGTGACGACCCCGTCAAAACACTTAACGGATCCGTCAGTTGGTCCCACAGCTTGATCGGACTTAAATGAATTAAATAAACAAAGTTGCATTCTTTTATTTCAAAAGTTTCCCAAAAAGAAAACAAACCAAAATATGTAGTTTCAAAACAACCAACCATAGTAATAAACTAAAAGTTGGCACAAAACCTTGCCAACAAACCCACAAGTTTAAATTATCCAAAAATAGAATGCCAACTTAAGTTTCATAAATGTTTCAATAAAATTTGCTCAAATGCATGCAGACTCTTCTAAAGACAGCGAAAGCATCATATAACTCAAGTACCTGTGAAAACATGCAAGTAAACTGTCAACACAAAGGTTGAGTGAATTATAGGTTTAAATAAATAAGTAAACTTTAGACCACAAGATTTAAAAATGTTAGAAAATATTAAACATTATTCCATTATCAATGAACCACCTGGTAACCACTTAACCCTTTATTTACCCTTGCCAAACACAATAAAAATATACACTTGGACAGTGTATCTACAACAAATTACGAAGTACTAAACATTCCGATTATAAATTGCTAGCGCGACTAGCTCGAAATGGGGTTGTCAAACCCGATAGATCTATCCATAGGATTCGCGTTCACCGGTAGAAACCAATGATTACAGTTACCAGACTAGGGAATATTTTTGTCCAACTCACAATGAATAATTAAATTTAACTGTTACTTGTGTCTAAACGTAAATGAAAATGCATGTAATCACATCCCAAAAATATACTTTGAAAAGTATGTAAAAACGGGACTATAACTCACCTTAAAAGCAACTGAAGAAACCACACAAACAAGCGAACAGCAAATAGAATAAAGTGATCAGGAACGATCACAACGCCGACCTATAAATAAAGCAGGTCGATATAAATAACTAACTTAGGTCAAGTCTTAGTATGATAGCTATTGTACATATTGCAAGTAGACATAGAACAATACTCGGCAAGCATTGGTTTGACTGGAACAGCGTACGGACACATACTTTCTATTTTTAACAGGTTTCCATTTTTGAGAAGTTTCTATTTTAGGAAAGTTTCTATTTTTGGAAAGTTTCTATTTTTGGAAAGTTTCCAAATTTAGAAAGTTCTATTTTTAGAAAGTTTTTAGGTTAGGAAAGTTTCCTTATTTAGAAAGTCAACAAAAGTCAACTGAAAGTCAAAGTCAACCAAAAGTCAACTCAAAAGTCAAACTTGGTCAAACATAGTCAACGTTAATTTGAAAAGTGTAAGTTATAATAATAACATAAGTTATAATGTTTATTAAAGTTAAAAGTGTATAATTATGTCATAACATAAGTTTAATTAAATAAAATGAATTATTAAAGTTAATATAAGTTGAAATGATATAATTAATATAACATAAGTATTTAATTAATTAATTAAATATTAGTCATAATATAAATATTATTAATTAATAATAAATTTTAAATCATATCATAAGTATTATTAATTAATAATGAATTATTAATCATATCATAAGTTTCTAAATATAATTATTAAATCATAAGTATTTAATAATTAAATCATAATTAAATAATAATTAAGTCTTATAATAATTAAATAATTATTTAATCTTCATTATAAGTCTTATAATAATATTCTTATAAAATAAATTTAATACTTATCATAAGTATTTTCCATTAATAATAAAAGTGTCATTAATCATAAGTTAAATTAAAATGTTAATTAAATCATAAATAATAATTAAATGATATAATAAATATTTATATCATAATTCTTAAATAATAATAATTACTTCTTTTATCATAAGTAATTAATTAATAATGAGTTTCATTATTTTTATCATAAGTTTTAGAATTAATCATAAGTTTTAATTCAAAAGTTCATCGGGTCGTATTTTGAGCCCCGGGTGAAATGTCCCGTTCTTATTGATTAAAAACGTTCCATATTAATTGATTTCGTTGCGAGGTTTTGACCTCTATATGAGACGTTTTTCAAAGACTGCATTCATTTTTAAAACAAACCATAACCTTTATTTCATAAATAAAGGTTTAAAAAGCTTTACGTAGATTATCAAATAATGATAATCTAAAATATCCTGTTTACACACGACCATTACATAATGGTTTACAATACAAATATGTTACATCGAAATCAATTTCTTGAATGCAGTTTTTACACAATATCATACAAACATGGACTCCAAATCTTGTCCTTATTTTAGTATGCAACAGCGGAAGCTCTTAATATTCACCTGAGAATAAACATGCTTTAAACGTCAACAAAAATGTTGGTGAGTTATAGGTTTAACCTATATATATCAAATCGTAACAATAGACCACAAGATTTCATATTTCAATACACATCCCATACATAGAGATAAAAATCATTCATATGGTGAACACCTGGTAACCGACATTAACAAGATGCATATATAAGAATATCCCCATCATTCCGGGACACCCTTCGGATATGATATAAATTTCGAAGTACTAAAGCATCCGGTACTTTGGATGGGGTTTGTTAGGCCCAATAGATCTATCTTTAGGATTCGCGTCAATTAGGGTGTCTGTTCCCTAATTCTTAGATTACCAGACTTAATAAAAAAGGGCATATTCGATTTCGATAATTCAACCATAGAATGTAGTTTCACGTATTTGTGTCTATTTTGTAAATCATTTATAAAACCTGCATGTATTCTCATCCCAAAAATATTAGATTTTAAAAGTGGGACTATAACTCACTTTCACAGATTTTTACTTCGTCGGGAAGTAAGATTTGGCCACTGGTTGATTCACGAACCTATAACAATATATACATATATATCAAAGTATGTTCAAAATATATTTACAACACTTTTAATATATTTTGATGTTTTAAGTTTATTAAGTCAGCTGTCCTCGTTAGTAACCTACAACTAGTTGTCCACAGTTAGATGTACAGAAATAAATCGATAAATATTATCTTGAATCAATCCACGACCCAGTGTATACGTATCTCAGTATTGATCACAACTCAAACTATATATATTTTGGAATCAACCTCAACCCTGTATAGCTAACTCCAACATTCACATATAGAGTGTCTATGGTTGTTCCGAAATATATATAGATGTGTCGACATGATAGGTCGAAACATTGTATACGTGTCTATGGTATCTCAAGATTACATAATATACAATACAACTTGATTAAGTTATGGTTGGAATAGATTTGTTACCAATTTTCACGTAGCTAAAATGAGAAAAATTATCCAATCTTGTTTTACCCATAACTTCTTCATTTTAAATCCGTTTTGAGTGAATCAAATTGCTATGGTTTCATATTGAACTCTATTTTATGAATCTAAACAGAAAAGTATAGGTTTATAGTCGGAAAAATAAGTTACAAGTCGTTTTTGTAAAGGTAGTCATTTCAGTCGAAAGAACGACGTCTAGATGACCATTTTAGAAAACATACTTCCACTTTGAGTTTAATCAATAATTTTTGGATATAGTTTCATGTTCATAATAAAAATCATTTTCTCAGAATAACAATTTTAAAATCAAAGTTTATCATAGTTTTTAATTAACTAACCCAAAACAGCCCGCGGTGTTACTACGACGGCGTAAATCCGGTTTTACGGTGTTTTTCGTGTTTCCAGGTTTTAAATCATTAAGTTAGCATATCATATAGATATAGAACATGTGTTTAGTTGATTTTAAAATTCAAGTTAGAAGGATTAACTTTTGTTTGCGAACAAGTTTAGAATTAACTAAACTATGTTCTAGTGATTACAAGTTTAAACCTTCGAATAAGATAGCTTTATATGTATGAATCGAATGATGTTATGAACATCATTACTACCTTAAGTTCCTTGGATAAACCTACTGGAAAAGAGAAAAATGGATCTAGCTTCAATGGATCCTTGGATGGCTCGAAGTTCTTGAAGCAGAATCATGACACGAAAACAAGTTCAAGTAAGATCATCACTTGAAATAAGATTGTTATAGTTATAGAAATTGAACCAAAGTTTGAATATGATTATTACCTTGTATTAGAATGATAACCTACTGTAAGAAACAAAGATTTCTTGAGGTTGGATGATCACCTTACAAGATTGGAAGTGAGCTAGCAAACTTGAAAGTATTCTTGATTTTATGAAACTAGAACTTTTGGAATTTATGAAGAACACTTAGAACTTGAAGATAGAACTTGAGAGAGATCAATTAGATGAAGAAAATTGAAGAATGAAAGTGTTTGTAGGTGTTTTTGGTCGTTGGTGTATGGATTAGATATAAATGATATGTAATTTTGTTTTCATGTAAATAAGTCATGAATGATTACTCATATTTTTGTAATTTTATGAGATATTTCATGCTAGTTGCCAAATGATGGTTCCCACATGTGTTAGGTGACTCACATGGGCTGCTAAGAGCTGATCATTGGAGTGTATATACCAATAGTACATACATCTAAAAGCTGTGTATTGTACGAGTACGAATACGGGTGCATACGAGTAGAATTGTTGATGAAACTGAACGAGGATGTAATTGTAAGCATTTTTGTTAAGTAGAAGTATTTTGATAAGTGTATTGAGGTCTTTCAAAAGTGTATAAATACATATTAAAACACTACATGTATATACATTTTAACTGAGTCGTTAAGTCATCGTTAGTCGTTACATGTAAGTGTTGTTTTGAAACCTTTAGGTTAACGATCTTGTTAAATGTTGTTAACCTAATGTTTATAATATCAAATGAGATTTTTAAATTATTATATTATCATGATATTATCATATATGAATATCTCTTAATATGATATATATACATTAAATGTCTTTACAACGATAATCGTTACATATATGTCTCGTTTAAAAATCATTAAGTTAGTAGTCTTGTTTTTACATATGTAGTTCATTGTTAATATACTTAATGATATGTTTACTTATCATAGTATCATGTTAACTATATATATATCCATATATATGTCATCATATAGTTTTTACAAGTTTTAACGTTCGTGAATCACCGGTCAACTTGGGTGGTCAATTGTCTATATGAAACATATTTCAATTAATCAAGTCTTAACAAGTTTGATTGCTTAACATGTTGGAAACATTTAATCATGTAAATATCAATCTCAATTAATATATATAAACATGGAAAAGTTCGGGTCACTACAGTACCTACCCGTTAAATAAATTTCGTCCCGAAATTTTAAGCTGTTGAAGGTGTTGACGAATCTTCTGGAAATAGATGCGGGTATTTCTTCTTCATCTGATCTTCACGCTCCCAGGTGAACTCGGGTCCTCTACGAGCATTCCATCGAACCTTAACAATTGGTATCTTGTTTTGCTTAAGTCTTTTAACCTCACGATTCATTATTTCGACGGGTTCTTCGATGAATTGAAGTTTTTCGTTGATTTGGATTTCATCTAACGGAATAGTGAGATCTTCTTTAGCAAAACATTTCTTTAAATTCGAGACGTGGAAAGTGTTATGTACAGCCGCGAGTTGTTGAGGTAACTCTAGTCGGTAAGCTACTGGTCCGATGCGATCAATAATCTTGAATGGTCCAATATACCTTGGATTTAATTTCCCTCGTTTACCAAATCAAACAACGCCTTTCCAAGGTGCAACTTTAAGCATGACCATCTCTCCAATTTCAAATTCTATATCTTTTCTTTTAATGTCAGCGTAGCTCTTTTGTCGACTTTGGGCAGTTTTCAACCGTTGTTGAATTTGGATGATCTTCTCGGTAGTTTCTTGTATAATCTCCGGACCCGTAATCTGTCTATCCCCCACTTCACTCCAACAAATCGGAGACCTGCACTTTCTACCATAAAGTGCTTCAAACGGCGCCATCTCAATGCTTGAATGGTAGCTGTTGTTGTAGGAAAATTCTGCTAACGGTAGATGTCGATCCCAACTGTTTCCGAAATCAATAACACATGCTCGTAGCATGTCTTCAAGCGTTTGTATCGTCCTTTCGCTCTGCCCATCAGTTTGTGGATGATAGGCAGTACTCATGTCTAGACGAGTTCCTAATGCTTGCTGTAATGTCTGCCAGAATCTTGAAATAAATCTGCCATCCCTATCAGAGATAATAGAGATTGGTATTCCATGTCTGGAGATGACTTCCTTCAAATACAGTCGTGCTAACTTCTCCATCTTGTCATCTTCTCTTATTGGCAAGAAGTGTGCTGATTTGGTGAGACGGTCAACTATTACCCAAATAGTATCAAAACCACTTGCAGTCCTTGGCAATTTAGTGATGAAATCCATGGTAATGTTTTCCCATTTCCATTCCGGGATTTCGGGTTGTTGAAGTAGACCTGATGGTTTCTGATGCTCAGCTTTGACCTTAGAACACGTCAAACATTCTCCTACGTATTTAGCAACATCGGCTTTCATACCCGGCCACCAAAAATGTTTCTTGAGATCCTTGTACATCTTCCCCGTTCCAGGATGTATTGAGTATCTGGTTTTATGAGCTTCTCTAAGTACCATTTCTCTCATATCTCCAAATTTTGGTACCCAAATCCTTTCAGCCCTATACCGGGTTCCGTCTTCCCGAATATTAAGATGCTTCTCCGATCCTTTGGGTATTTCATCCTTTAAATTTCCCTCTTTTAAAACTCCTTGTTGCGCCTCCTTTATTTGAGTAGTAATGTTATTATGAATCATTATATTCATAGATTTTACTCGAATGGGTTCTCTGTCCTTCCTGCTCAAGGCATCGGCTACCACATTTGCCTTCCCCGGGTGGTAACGAATCTCAAAGTCGTAATCATTCAATAATTCAATCCACCTACGCTGCCTCATATTCAGTTGTTTCTGATTAAATATGTGTTGAAGACTTTTGTGGTCGGTATATATGTAATACTTTTGACCCCATATAAGTAGTGCCTCCAAGTCTTTAATGCAAAAACAACCGCTCCTAATTCCAAATCATGCGTCGTATAATTTTGTTCGTGAATCTTCAATTGTCTAGACGCATAAGCAATCACCTTCGTTCGTTGCATTAATACACAACCGAGACCTTGCTTTGATGCGTCACAATAAATCACAAAATCATCATTCCCTTCAGGCAATGACAATATAGGTGCCGTAGTTAGCTTTTTCTTCAATAACTGAAACGATTTCTCTTGTTCATCATTCCATTCAAATTTCTTCCCTTTATGCGTTAATGCAGTCAAGGGTTTTGCTATTCTGGAAAAATCTTGGATGAACCTTCTGTAGTAACCAGCTAGTCCTAAAAACTGGCGTATGTGTTTCGGAGTTTTCGGGGTTTCCCACTTTTCAACAGTTTCTATCTTTGCCGGATCCACCTTAATACCTTCTTTGTTAACTATGTGACCGAGGAATTGAACTTCTTCCAACCAAAATGCACACTTTGAAAACTTAGCGTACAATTCTTCCTTCCTCAATACTTCTAACACCTTTCTCAAATGTTCACCATGTTCTTGGTCATTCTTTGAGTAAATAAGTATGTCATCAATGAAAACAATGACAAACTTGTCAAGGTATGGTCCACACACTCGGTTCATAAGGTCCATGAACACAGCTGGTGCATTAGTTAAACCAAACGGCATGACCATAAACTCGTAATGACCGTAACGTGTTCTGAAAGCAGTCTTTGGAATATCATCTTCTTTCACCCGCATTTGATGATACCCGGAACGTAAGTCAATCTTTGAATAAACAGACGAGCCTTGTAGTTGATCAAATAAGTCGTCGATTCTCGGTAGTGGGTAGCAGTTCTTGATGGTAAGTTTGTTCAACTCTCGGTAGTCGATACACAACCTGAATGTACCATCTTTCTTCTTGATAAACAAAACAGGAGCTCCCCACGGTGATGTGCTTGGTCGAATGAAACCACGCTCTAAAAGTTCTTGTAATTGGCTTTGCAGTTCTTTCATCTCGCTGGGTGCGAGTCTGTAAGGAGCACGAGCTATTGGTGCAGCTCCTGGTACAAGATCTATTTGAAATTCAACGGATCGATGTGGGGGTAATCCCGGTAATTCTTTCGGAAATACATCGGGAAATTCTTTTGCAATGGGAACATCATTGATGCTCTTTTCTTCAGTTTGTACTTTCTCGACGTGTGCTAGAACAGCATAGCAACCTTTTCTTATTAGTTTTTGTGCCTTCAAATTACTAATAAGATGTAGCTTCGTGTTGCCCTTTTCTCCGTACACCATTAAGGGTTTTCCTTTTTCTCGTATAATGCGAATTGCATTTTTGTAACAAACGATCTCTGCTTTCACTTCTTTCAACCAGTCCATACCGATTATCACATCAAAACTCCCTAACTCTACTGGTATCAAGTCAATCTTAAATGTTTCGCTAACCAGTTTAATTTCTCGATTCCGACATATATTATCTGCTGAAATTAATTTACCATTTGCTAATTCGAGTAAAAATTTACTATCCAAAGGCGTCAATGGACAACTTAATTTAGCACAAAAATCTCTACTCATATAGCTTCTATCCGCACCCGAATCAAATAAAACGTAAGAAGATTTATTGTCAATAAGAAACGTACCCGTAACAAGCTCCGGGTCTTCCTGTGCCTCTGCCGCATTAATATTGAAAACTCTTCCACGGCCTTGTCCATTCGTGTTCTCCTGGTTCGGGCAATTTCTAATAATGTGGCCCGGTTTTCCACATTTATAACAAACTACATTGGCATAACTTGCTCCGACACTACTTGCTCCGCCATTACTCGTTCCGACACCATTTGTTCCTTTCGTTCTATTAACCCCTGGTCCGTAGACCTCACACTTCGTCGCGCTATGACCATTTCTTTTACACTTGTTGCAAAATTTGGTGCAGAACCCCGAGTGATACTTATCACACCTTTGGCATAGCTGCTTCTGATTGTTGTTGTTGTTGCGGTTATTATTGTTGTTGGGATGATTGTTGTAGTTGCTGTTGTTGTTGTTGTTGTTGTTGTTGTTGTTGGGCCGTTTGTTGTAGTTGCGATTGATTTTGCGATTGTTGGGATAATTGTTGCGATTATTGTTGTAATTGCTGTTGTTGTTGTATTGGTGATTCTTATCACCGTTTTCCTCCCACTTTCTTTTGACTTGCTTCACATTGGCCTCTTCAGCAGTCTGTTCTTTAATTCTTTCTTCAATCTGGTTCACTAGTTTGTGAGCCATTCTACATGCCTGTTGTATGGAGGCGGGCTCGTGTGAACTTATATCTTCTTGGATTCTTTCCGGTAATCCTTTCACAAACGCGTCGATCTTCTCTTCCTCATCTTCGAATGCTCCCGGACACAATAGGCACAATTCTGTGAATCGTCTTTCGTACGTGGTAATATAAAATCCTTGGGTTCGTAACCCTCTAAGTTCTGTCTTGAGCTTATTGACCTCGGTTCTGGGACGGTACTTCTCGTTCACCAAGTGCTTGAATGCTGACCACGGTAGTGCGTACGCATCATCTTGTCCCACTTGCTCTAGATAGGTATTCCACCATGTTAACGCAGAACCTGTGAAGGTATGCGTAGCGTACTTTACTTTGTCCTCTTCAGTACACTTACTTATGGCAAACACCGATTCGACCTTCTCGGTCCACCGTTTCAATCCGATCGGTCCTTCGGTTCCATCAAATTCCAAAGGTTTGCAGGCAGTGAATTCTTTGTAGGTGCATCCTACACGATTTCCTGTACTGCTAGATCCAAGGTTATTGTTGGTATGTAGTGCAGCCTGTACTGCGGCTATGTTTGAAGCTAGAAAAGTACGGAATTCCTCTTCATTCATATTCACGGTGTGTCGAGTAGTCGGTGCCATTTCCTTCAAAATAGTCAAATGGAACAAGTTAATCATACAGAATATCAAGAGTAGTTAATAGTATTTCGTAGCATAATATGAACTCATTTATAAAAGCTTTTTCTTCATATTAGCGTTTTATAAGTTTAAATTCGGGTAGTACCTACCCGTTAAGTTCATACTTAGTAGCTAATATACAATTCAACTACTACAATTCTATATGAAAAACTGATTGTAATAATATTTCGCGTTCAAACTTTTATACAATATTTTACAAACTTACAATACCGCTTATTTTACATAAAGCATGAAATATAGCACACAATAACTTTGATACAAGATAGTTGTGAAGATAATTCTAGCTAGTACACAAGTCGTTCAGCAAAGGCAATAAAGACACGTAATTCATACGTCCAGAAACAAGTCATGCATTCTGGTTTTACTAGGACTACTTCCCATCCTTGGTCTTGTGGAACATAACCGTTATGGCCGTTGATAAGACAGCGTGTTGTAACGTCGTCAAAGGGACGAGGGTTACGTAATGTCCAACAGTCCCGTAACAATCTAAAAACCTCATTTCTTACCCCAATTACCGACTCCGTCACTTGTGGGAACGTTTTGTTTAATAGTTGTAGCCCGATGTTCTTGTTCTCACTTTGGTGAGAAGCGAACATTACTAATCCGTAAGCATAACATGCTTCTTTATGTTGCATGTTAGCCGCTTTTTCTAAATCACGAAGTCCAATATTCGGATATATTGAGTCAAAATAATTTCTTAACCCGTTGCGTAAAATAGCATTTGGGTTCCCCGCAATATATGCGTCAAAGTAAACACATCGTAACTTATGGGTTTCCCAATGTGATATCCCCCATCTTTCAAACGAAAGTCTCTTATAAACCAAGACATTCTTGGAACGTTCTTCGAATGTCTTACAAACTGATCTCGCCTTAAATAGTTGTGCCGAGGAATTCTGACCAACTCTAGACAAGATTTCATCAATCATGTCTCCGGGTAGGTCTCTTAAAATATTGGGTTGTCTATCCATTTTGTGTTTTTAAACTGTAAAATAGACAAGAGTTAGATTCATAAAAAAATACTTATTAATACAAGCAATTTTTACATATATCATAAAGCATAAGCACACTATATTACATATATTACATCACACGAATACGACTATCTTATTCCGACTCACTCATTTCTTCTTCTTCGATTTTGGTTCGTTTTGCCAAGTTTCTAGGGATATATGATGTTCCCCTAATACGAGCCGTCGTTATCCACATTGGTTTAGAAAAACCTGGTGGTTTAGAGGTTCCCGGGTCATTGTTACAACTTAAGGACTTCGGGGGTTGACGATACATATAAAGTTCATCGGGGTTGGAATTAGATTTCTCTATTTTTATGCCCTTTCCCTTATTATTTTCTTTTTCCTTTTTAAATTCAGTTGGGGTAATTTCTATAACATCATCGGAATTCTCATCGGAATCCGATTCATCGGAGAATTTGTAATCCTCCCAATATTTTGCTTCCTTGGCGGAAACACCATTGACCATAATTAACCTTGGTCGGTTGGTTGAGGATTTTCTTTTACTTAACCGTTTTATTATTTCCCCCACCGGTTCTACTTCTTCATCCGGTTCCGATTCTTCTTCCGGTTCCGATTCTTCTTCCGGTTCCGACTCTTCTTCCGGTTCCTCTTCGGGAACTTGTGAATCAGTCCACGAATCATTCCAATTTACATTTGACTCTTCATTATTATTAGGTGAATCAATGGGACTTGTTCTAGAGGTAGACATCTATCACATAATATCAAACGTGTTAAGAGATTAATATATCACATAATATTCACATGTTAAAAATATATAGTTTCCAACAAAATTTGTTAAGCAATCATTTTTCAAGTAAACACGGTCGAAGTCCAGACTCACTAATGCATCCTAACAAACTCGATAAGACACACTAATGCAAAATTCTGGTTCTCTAAGACCAACGCTCGGATACCAACTGAAATGTCCCGTTCTTATTGATTAAAAACGTTCCATATTAATTGATTTCGTTGCGAGGTTTTGACCTCTATATGAGACGTTTTTCAAAGACTGCATTCATTTTTAAAACAAACCATAACCTTTATTTCATAAATAAAGGTTTAAAAAGCTTTACGTAGATTATCAAATAATGATAATCTAAAATATCCTGTTTACACACGACCATTACATAATGGTTTACAATACAAATATGTTACATCGAAATCAATTTCTTGAATGCAGTTTTTACACAATATCATACAAACATGGACTCCAAATCTTGTCCTTATTTTAGTATGCAACAGCGGAAGCTCTTAATATTCACCTGAGAATAAACATGCTTTAAACGTCAACAAAAATGTTGGTGAGTTATAGGTTTAACCTATATATATCAAATCGTAACAATAGACCACAAGATTTCATATTTCAATACACATCCCATACATAGAGATAAAAATCATTCATATGGTGAACACCTGGTAACTGACATTAACAAGATGCATATATAAGAATATCCCCATCATTCCGGGACACCCTTCGGATATGATATAAATTTCGAAGTACTAAAGCATCCGGTACTTTGGATGGGGTTTGTTAGGCCCAATAGATCTATCTTTAGGATTCGCGTCAATTAGGGTGTCTGTTCCCTAATTCTTAGATTACCAGACTTAATAAAAAAGGGCATATTCGATTTCGATAATTCAACCATAGAATGTAGTTTCACGTATTTGTGTCTATTTTGTAAATCATTTATAAAACCTGCATGTATTCTCATCCCAAAAATATTAGATTTTAAAAGTGGGACTATAACTCACTTTCACAGATTTTTACTTCGTCGGGAAGTAAGATTTGGCCACTGGTTGATTCACGAACCTATAACAATATATACATATATATCAAAGTATGTTCAAAATATATTTACAACACTTTTAATATATTTTGATGTTTTAAGTTTATTAAGTCAGATGTCCTCGTTAGTAACCTACAACTAGTTGTCCACAGTTAGATGTACAGAAATAAATCGATAAATATTATCTTGAATCAATCCACGACCCAGTGTATACGTATCTCAGTATTGATCACAACTCAAACTATATATATTTTGGAATCAACCTCAACCCTGTATAGCTAACTCCAACATTCACATATAGAGTGTCTATGGTTGTTCCGAAATATATATAGATGTGTCGACATGATAGGTCGAAACATTGTATACGTGTCTATGGTATCTCAAGATTACATAATATACAATACAACTTGATTAAGTTATGGTTGGAATAGATTTGTTACCAATTTTCACGTAGCTAAAATGAGAAAAATTATCCAATCTTGTTTTACCCATAACTTCTTCATTTTAAATCCGTTTTGAGTGAATCAAATTGCTATGGTTTCATATTGAACTCTATTTTATGAATCTAAACAGAAAAGTATAGGTTTATAGTCGGAAAAATAAGTTACAAGTCGTTTTTGTAAAGGTAGTCATTTCAGTCGAAAGAACGACGTCTAGATGACCATTTTAGAAAACATACTTCCACTTTGAGTTTAATCAATAATTTTTGGATATAGTTTCATGTTCATAATAAAAATCATTTTCTCAGAATAACAATTTTAAAATCAAAGTTTATCATAGTTTTTAATTAACTAACCCAAAACAGCCCGCGGTGTTACTACGACGGCGTAAATCCGGTTTTACGGTGTTTTTCGTGTTTCCAGGTTTTAAATCATTAAGTTAGCATATCATATAGATATAGAACATGTGTTTAGTTGATTTTAAAATTCAAGTTAGAAGGATTAACTTTTGTTTGCGAACAAGTTTAGAATTAACTAAACTATGTTCTAGTGATTACAAGTTTAAACCTTCGAATAAGATAGCTTTATATGTATGAATCGAATGATGTTATGAACATCATTACTACCTTAAGTTCCTTGGATAAACCTACTGGAAAAGAGAAAAATGGATCTAGCTTCAATGGATCCTTGGATGGCTCGAAGTTCTTGAAGCAGAATCATGACACGAAAACAAGTTCAAGTAAGATCATCACTTGAAATAAGATTGTTATAGTTATAGAAATTGAACCAAAGTTTGAATATGATTATTACCTTGTATTAGAATGATAACCTACTGTAAGAAACAAAGATTTCTTGAGGTTGGATGATCACCTTACAAGATTGGAAGTGAGCTAGCAAACTTGAAAGTATTCTTGATTTTATGAAACTAGAACTTTTGGAATTTATGAAGAACACTTAGAACTTGAAGATAGAACTTGAGAGAGATCAATTAGATGAAGAAAATTGAAGAATGAAAGTGTTTGTAGGTGTTTTTGGTCGTTGGTGTATGGATTAGATATAAAGGATATGTAATTTTGTTTTCATGTAAATAAGTCATGAATGATTACTCATATTTTTGTAATTTTATGAGATATTTCATGCTAGTTGCCAAATGATGGTTCCCACATGTGTTAGGTGACTCACATGGGCTGCTAAGAGCTGATCATTGGAGTGTATATACCAATAGTACATACATCTAAAAGCTGTGTATTGTACGAGTACGAATACGGGTGCATACGAGTAGAATTGTTGATGAAACTGAACGAGGATGTAATTGTAAGCATTTTTGTTAAGTAGAAGTATTTTGATAAGTGTATTGAAGTCTTTCAAAAGTGTATAAATACATATTAAAACACTACATGTATATACATTTTAACTGAGTCGTTAAGTCATCGTTAGTCGTTACATGTAAGTGTTGTTTTGAAACCTTTAGGTTAACGATCTTGTTAAATGTTGTTAACCTAATGTTTATAATATCAAATGAGATTTTTAAATTATTATATTATCATGATATTATCATATATGAATATCTCTTAATATGATATATATACATTAAATGTCTTTACAACGATAATCGTTACATATATGTCTCGTTTAAAAATCATTAAGTTAGTAGTCTTGTTTTTACATATGTAGTTCATTGTTAATATACTTAATGATATGTTTACTTATCATAGTATCATGTTAACTATATATATATCCATATATATGTCATCATATAGTTTTTACAAGTTTTAACGTTCGTGAATCACCGGTCAACTTGGGTGGTCAATTGTCTATATGAAACATATTTCAATTAATCAAGTCTTAACAAGTTTGATTGCTTAACATGTTGGAAACATTTAATCATGTAAATATCAATCTCAATTAATATATATAAACATGGAAAAGTTCGGGTCACTACACCGGGTGTCGATTTCTGGCGAGCCGTATATGCATCTCCGCCTATTCAAACCACCCGACACAATGGTGCCTCAAGAACTCACCAAGAACAGTCCACAAGTCGTGGTAATCAGCCATGACACCACTTGGACTTTCAATTTACTCAAAACCGTGTTTTAGTCGTAATGGGTGAACCGTGGCTCGGATTTAGGTGACCCGAACATGAAAGTTCATCCCACCATCAGTCCTAACACACTAACACACCCTAAAGACACCAAGGAAGGTCACAAAGTCGGACCAAAACCTGTTTCATGTCAATCCACAATTCAATTTTAACAAAATAGTAATTTGATCATAACTAGGGCTCCGGGAATCGAAACGACATGAATCCGGAGTCTAAAATTAATGTCTTGATGAGAGGAACTCATTTAAATACTTTATTTTAACATTTATCTCAGTCACAAACCCAGAATACACGAAATAGCTGCTGTCCAGAATTTAATAAACCGAAAACATGCAATCATGAGTACATCTATGCATACAAACACCATTACAATAATCCACAAACATCATACTACTAAATAAACATCAAAATACAGAAAATAAATGAAAAATTGAAAGTTCTAGGGTTAGGGTTTATACCCTAATCGAGAAACAAACAACGTAGTCGCGTAGAGAAAGACGAGAGGAATCCGATTATACTAGTTATCTCTTGATCCAAGCTTGAAAATTGATGAAGATGGTGGTTTATGGTGGTGATGGTGATGGCACAAAGAGGGAGAGGGAGGAGAAGGAGAGCAAAATTAATAAGTTTAGGTTTTTAGGGAGATTTGCAAGTGTAAATGAAAAATAATAAAATGGAAAACAAAACACTCCCCCCCTCTAAGGGGATTCGGCCGAAAATATTAGTGAGGTGGGCCCCACTTGGTCCATCTCACTTAAATGTATATTCCTTGTGGCCCGAAAGCCCGAACGAGTCCCGAAAAGCGAAAACACGCTTACGCGATAAAAAATCCGGAAAGATAACAAACGCGCGATGAAAAATAAATATAAATACACTATATAATAATATGATCTTAAAATATCATATTTAAAATATTTAGGATTTAAATGTCCCAAAAACGCGTCCGTTGGTTTAAAAACCGAAAAGATTCACCGGATGGAAATCCGCGAGACGTAGACACGTATAAATTAAAATACGAATACAAATATTCACATAACACATAGTAATTAATATATATATATATATATATATATATATATATATATATATATATATATATTATTACAAATAATAATATAGTTCATAGAAATGACGTGGCACACTAACCGTTAATGGTTGTTAAATAATTAACTGAAAAAGATAACGGAAAAAGTAGGGTCGTGACAAGTCATATACTATCCTACTTACATCCACCGATATACAAATCCATTCACCACAGAGTAACCATATTCATTCAATTACATATTTGGATTTTGACCTATCAGAATCCAACAAGTGGCATAATGAAGAAAACATTAGACAAGATAAAATTTGTTAGAAACAAACAAATTAACTATGAGAAATTTTGTTAAGAATCCACGCTAACAAAATCCTAGCTAACTGTTCCAAGCTAACTGTTATTTCCGTATTACCATTTAATTATCGCAATTTATTTATCGCAATTTATTTTATCGCAATTTAATTATCACAATTCAAATTATCGTCATTTAAATTCTGTTATTTACTTTACGCATTTTATTTATCGTCATTTATTTTCTGTATTTATTTTACGCACTTTAAATATCGGGACACGTATGCAAGGTTTTGACATATCATCTCGACGCATCTATATATATTATTTAGAATCACCATAGACACTCTATATGCAGTAATGATCGAGTTCTCTATACAGGGTTGAGGTTGATTCTCAAATAATATATATACTTTGAGTTGTGATCGAGTCTGAGATGTATACGGGTCACGATACGTATTAATTAATTCGAATATTATATAGTAACTTATATATGAATTATTATTTGTACACTGCTAACTGTGGGCTATCAACATTGGACAATTAAAATGAATTAAAATATTAATTATAACATATGAAACTAAACAATTCTTCAAGTTTGCCACTTGATTTCATCTTAAACCTCATTTGTATCTTGACAATTCTAATCCGTGTTCAAACCTTTCATGATTCTTGAAAACACCTCAATCGATAGGATGAATCAACCGCACTTCATCTACGGAAGAAAAGAGTGATGCATATAGTTATACACCTGAAAACACTCGGAACCTGAGTAAACATTTAACTCGTAGCTGTGCTAATTCCTTTAGCATTATTATTACCGAAAATAACTTTGCATCTGCTGTTCGAGATAGCCAGTTTTGTCACAGCTCCAGCAAGACAACTTCGACTTTTCGTACGAAACAACCTTATTATAAAGTTGATATATACGCGTGCTCTTTTATTGTTACCAGGGAACCTTTCATATTCCACTATATTACCATCAACGTTTAATCATCTAAAAACACAATTTTCTTGAAACCACCTCGGATTAATAACCGATGATTCAGATATCATAGCATAAAATGCAGAGGAAACAGAAAAATGGTAGATGGTCTAAACGACCAAAAGTTTGATGATAAAGAAGGAGTGTTAGGAACGCTAGATAGAAAATTGGGTATTGAAAAACTGATTGAGCTACCCATGAAGGAGACCAAGGACAAATACAAGGACCAAACCCCATATTCAAAGGATTCAAGTAATTCTGGATCCGTTGAAATCTTTAGAGAATATCTTGCTCTGAAGTCATGTTAAAATCTTACGGAAAATCTTTCTCCATCAACCATCGAACTTAGAAATTCCAAAATATCATCATCAATATCTTCGATATTTCTGAGGATATTTTCATAAATATTCTCGTCTGAAATTATATACCTCCTCGTGCTTCCTGTGTATCATTATATTGGAAACATTTAATAGAAAATTTAGTACCGAAAAGCGGATTATGCTAAACTATGAAGGAAGCTGTGGACAAATCACAAAGAATAAGTTTGACTTCAAAGAATCCAAATGATTCTGTTTCTGATGAAATCTTTAGTGAATACCTTGCTTCCGAATCTAAACCCTTACGGATAAATCTTCTTCATCACCCATCGATATTAGAAATTCCAAAATATCATCGTATCTTTCATTATAAATATCCTCCATATTTCTGTAGATATTTTCATAACTATTCTTATTTAAAATCAACAATCTCTTCGGGCTATCAGTATTACATCATATATAAACTGTTGGTTTTTATATTCTGTAAACTTTCGAGCTTAAAAATGAATGTTTTTGAAGTAGTGTTGGGAACTGATGCATGAGTTAGTATAATATAATGACACTTGATCAACGTGATTATATTACAGTAAGTCATACTGAGTTTCTAAATGGAACATGATAATTCACAGATCATAACGTCATCATGTACCATTTTACATGACTCTTACGTTCTTTCTAATCTATAAACATATCAAGAACATATTTTTCTTGATAGTCCTATCTTTCCTTAAATTCTGGTAATTTGACAAGTCAAATTGTGCTATTACCATTTCTTTCTTAGGACATTAACGATATTCATTCTGAAACTTATATCTGCAAATTCTGGACCATTACAAGAGATACCCAATTGCAAGAAGAAGAAACGAAGGGACAAAGCTCCGAAATAGAAATTGGAGTATAAATCGCAGCAAATAGGGGGAGTATTAACTGGGGATGACAATGATTATAGAGAAATAGAAGAAAGGACTTCAAAGTATAAGAGAAAATATCAAGCCCAATGACAACACCGAAGTTACAAACTGTGGATATCAGTGCGTATAGTAATATAAAGACACGGGAGGATTATAAATACAATAATCCCTAGAGCATAGTAGAAATAAACGGATTCTTCCGATGGGAGTTGGAAAAGAAGAACGATCATTGCGATAGTAAGAACAAGAACAAGGATTAGAACCGGATTAAGCATTATTATAATCTTTTGGATATATGAACTAAGAAAGAAGGTATAGAAGTGGTGGAAACTAATGGAACGGAAAAGGTAAATTTATAATGGGAATATCAGACAGAGTAATCGAGACAGATCACCGTATTTAATTATAGAGATCCTAATTTCTTTATTCGCCGAAGAATCAAATCTTTTAGATTTTGAAGATTTTCTTTAAATCCTTGAATTCCGGAATTCAACCCTCTACGTCAAAAGCTATGACGCACCATATATTCTAAATTCAACCATGACTAGTCAAAAGTTATGATGAAACTTATCTTTCTCATTTCACTATTTTATGATAACTTCATTCCTACGCTTCACATAATCGAATCGTTTTATTCATATTAATCAATAATGATAAAACTCTATTTATCAGCTCATATTCGTCAGGAAAACATATTTATTGTTAGCCATGATGACCTCGCTCAAATTTCGGGACGAAATTTCTTTAACGGGTAGGTACTGTGATGACCCGGGAATTTCCGATCAAATTTAAACCTAATCTTAATATGATTTCGACACGATAAGCAAAGTCTGTAATGTTAAGTCTTAAATATTTCTTTAAACTGTTGTCATGAAATCTTTTGACTTTGTCTATGTCCGACGATTCACGAACAATTGTGTGTAAATAAATATGTAAATATATATAAAAATAAATAAGAATATATATATATATATATATATATATATATATATATATATATATATATATATATATATATATATATATATATATATATATATATATATATATAAACATATTGAATTAATAAGGTATACTTTGATAAAGTGGAATTAAAAAGGTAAAATAGTAATTAGAATAATTAAGTCACCATTAAAACGAATATATATAAATGTATATATGATATTATTATCTATATATGAATTCTATTAATAAATATTAATATATTGTAATAGATAATAAATATATAAATAATAAATATTCAAATATGGTAAATACAAAATAAGTATACATAATTAATAATATGTAATGTTAACATATTAAATGTAATTGTTATATTATTATTATTATTATTATTATTATTCTTATTATTGTTATTAATATTAATATTAGTTATTTGTATTATTAAAATTATCATAACATATAATATACAAATATGAAGTTGGTACATGTAATTCATTATTGTTAATATTATTGTTATTAATATCCTTATTACTTTTATCATTATTAATGTTAATATGAGATATAAATACATATATATATATATATATATATATATATATATATATATATATATATATATATATATATATATATATATATATATATATATATATATATATATATATATAAAGGAGATTTGATATATATAAGTTATCATGTTATTGTTATTAAAATTATTATTAACATAAATAATAATATTATTAATGCCATTAACCTTCTTATTATTATCAATTATGAGAATCATTATTATCTATTATTAAGATTAGTGATATTATTATGAGTATTAATTTTATTATTATTATTATTATTATTATTATTATTATTATTATTATTATTATTATTTAGATTATTGCAAATATAATTAAAATTAGTAATTATTAAGTATTAATAGAAATTGTATAAAAATCCTTACACTTGAATCCAAATTCGGTTACATGTGTCTCTCAAACTGTAGATACTTTTGTATTTTGTCTGCTATGATCCAATTCAGTCAATTATCAAGTTTTAATTGTATCTGTTAAAGTCTTATTCTTCCTTTAGGTTTTTTGTACTCTTTTACTTGTTTTATATCCTGTCAATTATTAAACACGCTATATACCAGTTCATCTAGATCAATGAATGGAAAAACCGTTCAAGTATTCAATACCCTTATCAAATAAATTTCCATAAACTGCAAGTTGTGAATTTAAAATCATAAAGTCCACAAACTGCAGCTCGCTGTAACTCGGTTCTTCAACTTTTTATTCATATCACAATTTCTTATCAAATTCCAAAATGTATTAATGCCAAGTCGTTTAGAATCGTTTTCTTAAACTATATGTAAATTATCAAAACCCAATTTTTTCTATCCAAGATGAATTGTGGAGTCAAAGTTTGAGTTTTAAAAAGTCAACTTTTGTTCTTGAGCAAAATTCGAGTGTTCTGTTTCGAGTTGAGTTAAATTAGTGTTTCTAATAGTTTATAGCATTGATTTGTAATATGTTTCGTGTTATAAAGTTTGTCTAAAATGTTATCAAATCGATAATCAATTTTTTTTTAAAACAGTACCGTGAGCTGCTGCAGGCTACGGTTTTAATTATTTTTTTTTCTTTCTAAAATCGTTTTCAGTTAATTACGGGTCTCTATAGATGGTTATATATTATTTTTTGATCCTAAAAAATGTTTCATTGATTGATTCTCATGTTGGGTTGAATCTTTAGTCGTTTGATTGAATGAAGAAGAAGAAGAAAATATTAAACAGAAATAATGAAGGTTATACTTTATCGCCTGTATTAATAATCAGAAAGAACAACACGGGTCTGATGGTCATAAGCATTTCGGGTTAAATAGGTGGTCAAGGGTTCGAACCCAGCAATGGCCTATTCTTTTTATTACTTCATTATAAGGTAGTTACTAGCATATTCATTTATTATTATTATTATTATTATTATTATTATTATTATTATTATTATTATTATTATTATTATTATTATTATTATTATTATTATTATTGTTGTTGTTGTTATAATTGTTATCATTATTATTGTTGGTATTATTCTTGTTTTTATGATTATTATGATTATGATTAGTATTATTATTAATTATTATTAATATTATAAAAACAATACAATTTTCATAAATATTAGTATTATTATCCATTTATAAATATTAGAACTATGATTAGTAACATAAGTACATTAGTAATAATATTATCATCACTTTTATAATTACCAATATTAACTTAATATAATCAAAATTATTTTTTTTTGATAAAAAAAGATATATGTAAATAAAAAGATATTTAGTGCATATAACATAATAAAAGTTATATTTACATTACATATAGGTATGTATTAATCGTATTAACAAATTGTATATAAATAATCATATATAATAAAGTAGATGTTCTTAATATAATATTAATCAGACAAAAATATTTATATATAAAATATAATTTAAAATATAATATATATATATATATATATATATATATATATATATATATATATATATATATATATATATATATATATATATATATATATATATTTGTTCAATTTAAATTATGTGTATTAATAAATAAACAAATGATATAGGTTCGTGAATCCGGGGCCAACCTTGCATTGTTGAGTTGTTTAATGTCGTTATATGTATTTTTACTACAAAATACATTAGGTGAGTTCATTTGCTCCCTTTTTACTCATTACATTTTTGGGCTGAGAATACATGCAAATGCTTTATTAACTGTTTTACAATATTTATATGTGTGAGTTTCATTAATCCCTTTTTAAATGCTTTTGCAATATATATTTTTGGGACTGAGAATACATGCGCTGCTTTTATAACTGTTTTACGAAATAGACACGAGTAAATGAAACTACATTCTATGGCTGGATTATTAAACCGAATATGCCCCTTATTATTAAGTCTGGTAATCTAAGAATTAGGGAACAGACACCCTAATTGACGCGAACTCTAAAGATAGATCTATCGGGCCCAACAAGCCCCATCCAAAGTACCGGATGCTTTAGTACTTCGAAATTTTATATCATGTCCGAAGGAGGATCCCGGAATGATGGGGATATTCTTATGCATATTGTGAATGTCGGTTACCAGGTGTTCAATCCATATGAATGATATTTTTGTCTCTATGCATGGGACGTATGTTTATGAAAAATGGAAATATGAAATCTTGTGGCCTATTAAAATTATGAAATGATTATTTATGTTAAACTAATGAACTCACCAACCTTTTGGTTGACACTTGAAAGCATGTTTATTCTCAGGTACGAAAGAAATCTTCCGCTGTGCATTTGATCAATTTAAAGATATTACTTGGAGTCATTCATGACATATTTCAAAAGACGTTGCATTCGAGTCGTTGAGTTTATCAAGATCATTATTAAGTCAATTATAGTTGGATATATTATGAAATGGTATGCATGTCTGTCAACTTCAAATGTAATGAAAGATTGTCTTTTCAAAATGAATGCAATGTTTGTAAAATGTATCATATAGAGGTCAAGTACCTCGCGATGAAATCAACTATTTGGAATAGTTTATAATCAATATGGACTTCATCCGGATGGATTATGACGGGTCATTTCAGATTTGGTTACAGCAGGCTTGTTCACGAGTCTGAAATAGGAAACATAATTCAACAAATTCGCAAATGGTTCATAAAATGATGTGATTTATGATGGTGGTTGGCGTCGAAACAGAAAACAATAAACACGAGTAGCAAAGTTGCAGGTTTAAACGAAAGCAGGCATTTGATAGGTGGTGATCGTATGGTGAGAAAATGGTGGGTTGTGTTGTGATGTCCCTCGAATAACAATTTGCAATCACCCGAAGAGTTGTAGAAAATTTGTGTTGTTTTGGTTGTCAAGAATAAAAGAAAAACAGAGAGAGAAGAATGTTTATCTTTTCTGGTTCACCCAGGTAATGCTAAATAGATGTAATATAATTCTCTAAAATGGTGAATGATTCGTATGGTTTATAGTAGGGAAGAGGTCGTCATTATTCCTGAATCAGACAAGAAAGAATAATACAAATAAAGGTTGATATCAATCGCTAACGGTTTTGGCTTGTATCTGAGAATTGGAGACGACAGATAGAATCAATCCAAGAAGAAGAATACAAAAAAGAAAAGAAGAAAAAGACTGCTAACAGATTGTACCAGTTTTGAAATGGAGATGACTTATTCATCAATTAAGAAGACAAATTACAAAGTTTGATAGTGATTTGAAACAGAATATGTATTTACCTGTATATATCAGTATTTATGTATATATATATTCTGTATATGTATTTATATATGTATACTTGTATTTCGTATATGTATATGCATTTATGTATATAACAATAGCTGCATCACTATAAATATATATATATATATATATATATATATATATATATATATATATATATATATATATATATATATATATAAAGAAACAAAATAATATTAATTATATAAACATTAGTGTTTAATATTAATATTAATTTTATTAATAATAAGGAATCTAATAATAATAATAATAGAAATAATAATGATAATAATGTCAATAATAATAATAATACTTGTACATATCATATTTTAATATATATATATATATATATATATATATATATATATATATATATATATATATATATATATATATATATATATATATATTATATTAACAATATTAATATTAATAATACAAATATTAATATTATCATTTATAATGAAAGTATTGTTAATTATTTTAATATAACATTTATACTCAAACTTGTAATTAAATTTAATATATTAACCTTGCATTTTGTTAAATATGTAATACTTGTTTTATATAATAACATTTTTAAATATTTAATATTTATATATATTTTATGTATATATTACAACAATGGTTCGTGAATCGTCGAGAACAGTCAAAGGTCAAATGTATACATGAACATAGTTCAAAGTTTTTGAAATTCAGTTTAACAGACTTTGCTTATCGTGTCGAGAACATATAAATATTATGTTTAAATTTGATCGGAAATTTCCGGGTCGTCACAGTACCTACCCGTTAAAGAAATTTCGTCCCGAAATTTGAGTAAGGTGGTCATGGCTAACCTTAAAAATATTTTCATGACGAATATGTGCTAGGAATTAGAGTTTTTGTCATCAATGTGTAATATGGATAAAAAAATTCGATTATTCGAAGAGTACGAATGAAGTTATCACAAAAGAGTGAAATGAAGAAATAGAGATTCGTCTTAGCTTTTGACGTAACCAAGGTTGAATTCCGGAATTTAAGGGATTTAAAGAAAATCTTTGAAATCTAAAAGATTTGATTCTTCGGCGAATAAGGAAATTAAGATCTCTATAATTAAATACAATGATCTGCCTTGATTACTCTATCTGATATTTCCATTATAAAAATTAAACTTTTTCTGTTCCATTATTTTCACCATTCCTATACTTTCTTTCTTAGTTCATACATTCAAAAGATTGTGAAGATACTTAATCCTATTCTAATCCTTGATATTTTTCTAATTATCATTTCTGTCATCCTTCTATCTTCTACCAGAAAAATCTGTTTACTTCTACTATTACCTTGGGGTGATACTATTCTTAATTATACCGTGTCTTTATATTGCTATTCGTATTAATATCCACGGTTTGTAGCCTCCGTGTTGTTATTGGACTTTATATTTTCTCTTATACTGTGGAGCTCTTTGCCTTTTTATTCTCTTATCGACCTCTAGTAAAGCGAGTAATGGTCCAGAATTCGTAAGTATGGAGTTTAGAATGAACTTAATGTTCTAAACAAGAAAGAACATAATAACACGATTTGATTAGTCAAATTACCAGAATCACTGAGAATAGAACTATCAAGAATATACTTTCTTGATATGTTCATGAGTTAATCAGAATGAAAGAGTTATGTAACATGGTATATGATGACGTTATGATCTGTGAATCATCACGTTCCATTAGAAACTCAGCATGACTTACTGTAATATAATCACGTTGATCAAGTGTCATTATATTATACTAACTCATGCATCAGTTCCCAACATTGCTTCAATAACATTCATATTTTAAGTTCGAAAGTTAACAGAATATAGAAACTAACAGTTTCTATATGATGTAACACTGATAGTACGAAGAGATTAATGATTTCAGATAAGAATAGTTATGAAAATATCTTCAGAAATATGGAGGATATTTATAATGGAAGATACAATGATATCTTGGAATTTCTAATATCAAAGGATGGTGAAGAAAATTTGCCCGCAAGAGTTTGGAGTCAGAAGTAAGGTATTCGTTAAAGATTTCTTCAGAAACAGAATCATCAAGATTCTTTTATGTATAAGTTTAGTCCTTGTGATTTGTTCAGAGACTCCTTCGCAGTTTGCTCAATCAGTTTTTCAGTTTCAAACTTTTTCTGAGCTTTGCCAACATACAATTATTTATCATCAACTTTTGGCTGTTGAGGTCGTTTACAGTTTTTGTTGCTTCATTCAACTATTCAAAATTCAGAGTATTAATTCGCAGACTGGGTGCTTTTCAGAATTTCGGAATGGAAGATCATAATTCTAAGAGATAAATGTTACATGGATACATATAACTGTTGATGTGGAAACGTTGCGAGACTCACAATACAGATTTGCTGATTCCCGGTAATTGGTATGGCAATTCTTGTTGCAAAATGCGGATGAGTACATGATGAGACTTCAATAGATAAATATAGTGATTTGTTGAAGGGATTTAAACCAAGGAGCGACGGGGTTGCTGGTACATCTGCTGGTAATATGGTGGAATAAAAAAGGTTCCCCGATAACAATAAAAGAGCACGCATATATATCAAGGTTATAGTAAGGCTAGTCCGACTGAAAAGTCAAAGTTGACTTGCTGGAGCTGTGACAAATTTGGCTAATTTGAAAAGAGTTGCAATGTTATTTTTGGTAATAACAATGCTAAAGGAGCTAGCACAGACACGTTTTAAACGTTTACTCAGGTTCTGAGTGTTTTTCAGGTGTATAACTATATGCATAAGTCTTTCCTTCCGTAGACGAAGTGGGGTTGGTTCATCCTCTCAATTGAGGTGTTTTCAAGAATCGTTAAAGGTTTGAATGCAGATTGTAATCGTCAAGAATCAAATGGGTTTTAAGATAAAATCAAGTGGCAAACTTGAAGAATTGTTTAGTTTCATATGTTATAATCAATATTTTAATTCATTTTAATTGTCCAATGTTATTATTCCACAGTCGATAGTCCACAATTAACAGTTCAATAATTCATATATAGTTTAATATATAATATTCGAACGTATCGTGACCCGTGTACATGTCTCAGACTCGATCACAACTCAAACTATATATTTTATTTGAAAATCAACCTCAACCCTGTATAGAGAACTCAATCATTACTGCATATAGAGTGTCTATGGTGATTCTAAATAATATGTATAGATGTGTCGATATGATATGTCAAAACCTTGTATACGTGTCCCGATGTTTAAAGTGTGTAAAAATAAATAACAGAAATTAAATGACGATAAATAAAGTGCGTAAAGTAAATAACAGAAATTAAATGACGATAAATAAAATTGCGAGAATGTAAATTGCGATAATTAAATTGCGATAAAATAAAATGTAATTAGTTAGCTAGGAACAATTAACTAGGAACAGTTAGCGTGGATTCTTAACAAAATTCCTCATAGTTAATTTGTTTGTTTCTAACAAATTTTATTTTGTGAAATGTTTTCTTCATTATGACACTTGTTGGATTCTGATAAATCAAAATCCAAATATGAAATTGGATGAATATGGTTATTCTGTGATGAACGGATACGTATATCGATGGATGTAAGTAGGGTTGTAATTGACTGTTGAATTAGATTCGAAGAATGTACAGTGTAACTTACTAATGTGAAAACTAAATATTCCTCGGGTATTACCTACCCGTTAAAATATTTTCACCATTAACAGTTTGTACGAAAAGAGTTTTTAATTACAATCTTTATAAAAATATACTTACATATATTTTTTTTCAGATGTAACCATGAATTTAATGAGTCAATATGATATTAAACTCATTTGATTTACCGTTAGAACAAGAATATATATATAATCTCTAAAACATTAGAGATTAAATAATCGCCATGTCGAACGAAGATAAATGATGTAGAACGTCATGTAGAACGATGATTATACTCTAGGTACAGAATGAGATGTCGAAGCTGGTGATGCAGATGTTGTTGTTGGTGGTACTAGTGCTGTTGGTGTTGAGGTTGGTGATGTTACTGGTGTTGGTGATACTGCTGGTGCTTGCAAATTGCGTACCGTGCTCTCTAAAGTTAACACTCGAGCTCGGAGTTCTTTAACTTCTTCTACTAACCCTGGTTGATTATCAGTGTGAGGTAGAGGTCGAATATCTTCTCTAGTTCCGTTAATGGTAGCTTCAAGACAAAAAGTTCTTGCAAAAAGGGTATAAACAGTGTTGCGAACGGGTTCGCCGGTGAGCGGGTCAAGTACTCCAAGGTTAGGTGGTAGATTCGATTCATGATATGGAGTACATTCTTCCCTTCTCCATAGGGTAAGTATGTCGCGAACCCACGCCCATTTTCTCCAGTAATCACGGTAGTTGATTGGTTGGTGTGCTTCTGTCACGCTGTCTTCGGAGTCAGAGGAACTTGGTCGATTCGTAGAGGCCATCTTACGCGATCTCAGGAAAGATTTTTGGTATGAAGAGTTTAGTGGCATCAATTGATAGTTGGATGGTATTCTCAATGCATAATTTGCATAGATATATATAGTACCAGGATCCCTTAAATTAAGGAGAAATTTACGAGAGATATCAGGCAAGGTCTACAGTAACAGATACGCTAAGATATGAATTGTCAGATACGCTAAGATATGAATTTTGTCTATACACTATTCATGCAGTCAATGCAGTAAAACGTGTCTAGATTAAGAATAATGAGTAGGTAATTTCCTAAGGATGATAAGCAGATGATTTCCGACAAAAATGATAAGCAAAACTTTTGACATGCAGACACGGTCGAAGTCCAGACTCACTAATGCATCCTAACGACTATCAGTTAGACACACTAATGCAAGACCCGGTTCACTAAGACCACCGCTCTGATACCAACTGAAGGGACCCATCCTAATCCATCTGGACGAAGTCCATATTGATTACAAACGATTCACAATAGTTGATTACATCGTGAGGTACTTGACCTCTATATGATACATTTTACAAACATTGCATTCGTTTTTAAAAGACAAACTTACTTTACATTGAAAATTGAAGACATGCATACCATTTCATAATATATTCAACTATAATTGACTTAATAATAATCTTAATGAACTCGACGACTCGAATGCAACGTCTTTTGAAATATGTCATGAATGACTCTAAATAACATCTTTAAATGAGCAAATGCACAGCGAAAGATTTTTTTCATACCTGAGAATAAACATGCTTACAAGTGTCAACCAAAAGGTTGGTGAGTTCATTAGTTTAACCTAAATAAACATTTTCATCATTTGAATAGACCACAAGAATTTCATTTCCAGTTCTCATAAATATACGTCCCATGCATAGAGACAAAAATATCATTCATATGGATTGAACACCAGGTAACCGACATTCACAATATGCATATAAGAATATCCCCATCATTCCGGGATCCTCCTTCGGACATGATATAAATTTCGAAGTACTAAAGCATCCGGTACTTTGGATGGGGCTTGTTGGGCCCGATAGATCTATCTTTAGAGTTCGCGTCAATTAGGGTGTCTGTTCCCTAATTCTTAGATTACCAGACTAAAAAGGGGCATATTCGGTTTAATAATCCAGCCATAGAATGTAGTTTCATTTACTCGTGTCTATTTCGTAAAACAGTTATAAAAGCAGCGCATGTATTCTCAGCCCAAAAATATAAAGGGTAAAAAGGCAAATGAAACTCACCTAATGTATTTTGTAGTAAAAATACATATAACGACATTAAACAACTGAACAATACAGGGTTGGCCTCGGATTCACGAACCTAAAACATTTGTATATTTATTAATATTCATATTTGTAATTGAACACATATATATGTATATATATAAAAGTATTAGTTATATCATTTTTATGTTAATAATATATATATGTTTTATATGTTCATTTTGTATATATATATATATATATATATATATAATGATATTAAATTTTGTTATGTTATATGTGTTAAATATATATATATTTATGTATGTATTTAATTTGTTTATCAAAACAGTAGTTCTAATATACTAAGTTAATATTAGTAAAAATAAATAATGATAATAACATTAATAATATACTTAATAATAATACTAGTGACAATAATAATATTAGTAATAATGATCATAATAATAATAGTAGTCATAATTGAAATTCTTAATTGTGTTAGTAATAATAAATGGTAATTTTTATTAGTAATATTGATAATAATAATAATAATAATAATAATAATAATAATAACTAATATTAACATTAATATTAATAATAATCATAATCATAATAGTCATAATACTTATAACTATGGTGATAATAATAATTAGTATAATACTAATAATAATTATAATACTAGTAAAAAAAATAACAATAATTAATAATAATAATGACAATAATAATAATAATCTTGATAATAATAATAATAATGAATTGATAATAGGAACTACCTTCAAAGGCTAAAAATAACAATAAAACGTCCGAGCTGGGACTCGAACCCACGACCTCTCGAAAACCCACACAACCCCTTAACCATTGAACTACCATTTGCTTTCTTGTATAAACTCGCATACCGAACTATTTCATTTGTATGAACCGTTTATCATCCTTTCATCATCAACTTATCATGTAATCATCATCTATGTCATTATCTATATTATTATCCATATTATCATTTATATTAACTCCTATCTCACCATCGTGATTGAGTCATATTACAAAAAAAAAATTTCACGATTTACCATCTAAATCTATCAATACAGCTTGATCACACTTCCATAATCTGGCCCAACAGCAATTAACAACCTTGGCCCAACAGCTTAAAGAATCGGTCCACATAACCACGATTGGAATACCGGCCCAGTATATACATTTAAATAAGGATCTGATTGTGGTGCTCATTTTAAAGGAACGGTTTCCCTTTTTTTTTTTATAATACACACACAGCCTAGTGGCACTTTATGTCAAATGAGATTGTGTTTTTCTTCCTTGCTTTTAACCAACCAAAACATAAAGAAAAAGATTACACCTTATATTATTAACATGTCCTATTTAATTGGATTGTGGGTAATGGAATTTAGAATCCAAGACATCCACTTGAACTACTTTTATGCTCCATCTTTGCTTTACTTTTTTTTTTTAAAAGTAAGCAAGGCTTAATGGGTGAGTGGGGTTAAGTGATGGTAAATGTCGATAATAAAAAAAATGAGAAAGGTAATGTGCAATTATGAGACTAGTATTAATTGAAAATTGAATTGCATTTCAAACCGGATTTGGTTACAGCAGGCTTGTTCACGAGTCTGAAACAGGAAACATAATTCAACAAATTCGCAAATGGTTCATAAAATGATGTGATTTATGATGGTGGTTGGCGTCGAAACAGAAAACAATAAACACGAGTAGTAAAGTTGCAGGTTTAAACGTAAGCAGGCATTTGATAGGTGGTGATCGTATGGTGAGAAAATGGTGGGTTGTGTTGTGATGTCCCTCGAATAACAATTTGCAATCACCCGAAGAGTTGTAGAAAATTTGTGTTGTTTTGGTTGTCAAGAATAAAAAAAAAACAGAGAGAGAAGAATGTTTATCTTTTCTGGTTCACCCAGGTAATGCTAAATAGATGTAATATAATTCTCTAAAATGGTGAATGATTCGTTTGGTTTATAGTAGGGAAGAGGTCGTCATTATTCCTGAATCAGACAAGAAAGAATAATACAAATAAAGGTTGATATCGATCGCTAACGGTTTTGGCTTGTATCTGAGAATTGTAGACGACAGATAGAATCAATCCAAGAAGAAGAATACAAAAAAGAAAAGAAGAAAACGACTGCTAACAGATTGTACGAGTTTTGAAATGGAGATGACTTATTCTTCAATTAAGAAGACAAATTACACAGTTTGATAGTGATTTGAAACAGAATACGTATTTACCTGTATATATCAGTATTTATGTATATATATATTCTGTATATGTATTTATATATGTATACTTGTATTTTGTATATGTATATGCATTTATGTATATAACAGTAGCTGCATCACTATATATATATATATATATATATATATATATATATATATATATATATATATATATATATATATATATATTATATAAAGAAACAAAATAATATTAATTATATAAACATTAGTGTTTAATATTAATATTAATTTTATTAATAATAAGGAATCTAATAATAATAATAATAATAATAGAAATAATAATGATAATAATGTCAATAATACTAATAATACTTGTACATATCATGTTTTAAATATTTATATATATATATATATATATATATATATATATATATTTTATATTAACAATATTAATATTAATAATACAAATATTAATATTATCATTTATAATGAAAGTATTGTTAATTATTTTAATATAACATTTATACTCAAACTTGTAATTAAATTTAATATATTAACCTTGCATTTTGTTAAATATGTAATACTTGTTTTATATAATAACATTTTTAAATATTTAATATTTATATATATTTTATGTATATATTACAACAATGGTTCGTGAATCGTCGAGAATAGTCAAAGGTCAAATGTATACATGAACATAGTTCAAAGTTTTTGAAATTCAGTTTAACAGACTTTGTTTATCGTGTCGAGAACATATAAAGATTAAGTTTGAATTTGATCGGAAATTTCCAGGTCGTCACAGTCTCGACACGTCTTATTGCAATTATTGCATAGATGGTGTACAGACAAATTCATATCCCATCACATTAGACCTTGTCTGACACGTTTCCTTAATTTCCTCCGTAATTCACGGGATCTTTGGAAGTATGTATAGATATTCTATATAATTAGAATATCATTCGATATCCGAAAATCATTTCATGTCAAAATCTTTTAACTGATCGTGGGAGATGGATCCTACACCTAGCTTGGATTTCATTAGTTCCGAAAGCGATTTTGAAATGTATATTGAAGTAAACTCCGAAGTCAATGAACCAGAAGTGTCTCCACCATTTAGCTATTTTTCTTTCTGGAGGAAATGGGGGTGGGTCCGAGACTTACTAACTTGATGGAGAATTGAAGCAGGTGAACCCTACCGTGAACCAAACTTACCTCCTAACATCAAGGAACACGATGTACTCACTGGTGAACCTATGCGCAACACCGTTTTCACCCTTCTTGCCAAAATATTCCGCCTTGAAGGTCGCATTACTGCTATATCAGAAAATATTCAACATCTACTTCCGAATACCAATCAAAGAGGAATATCAAAAGAAGTTAGGGAACTTCGAATTGATAATCAAGATCTATCAAATTAGATGAGTAGGTGGATAGAATGATAGAGGGTAGGATAGAAACCCTGACAAGAATGGTGCGTGATTCACAAGCTATACATATTACACCAACATCATCACCAGTCTCAGCACCAACAGCACTTGTACCACCGACAGCAACATCTACATCACCAGCCTCGACATCACCATCTGTACCGCGAGCATAATCTTCATTCTACCTATCGTTCTATCTACTTTATCTTTGTTCTACATATCAATATACATCGATTATCTTCGTTCTACATGGCGATTATGTAATCTCTAAAGTCTTAAAGATTATATATTCTTGTTCTAACGGTAAATCAAATAAGATTAATATCTTATTAAGTCATTAAATCCATGATTACATCTGAAGAAAAATATATGTAAGTATATTTTCATAAAGATTGTAATTAAAAATTCTTCTGTACAAATTATTAATGATGAGAATATTTTAACGGGTAGGTAATACCCGAGGAATATTTAGTTTCACACTAATAAGTTACACTGTACATTCTTCGAATCTGATTCAACAGTCATTTACTATCCTACTTACATTCATAGATGTACGTATCCATTCACCACAGAATAACCATTTTTATTTGATTTCATATTTGGATTTTGACTTATTAGAATCCAACAAGTGGCATAACGAAGGAAAATTTGGACAATTAAAATGAATTAAAATATTGGTTATAACATATGAAACTAAACAATTCTTCAAGTCTGCCACTTGATTTCATCTTAAACCTCATTTGTATCTTGACGATTCCAATCTGCGTTCAAACATTTCATAATTCTTGAAAACACTTCAATCGAGAGGATGAACCAACAGCACTTCATCTACGGAAGAAAAGATTGATACATATAGTTATGCACCTGAAAACACTCGGAACCTGAGTAAATGTTCAAAACGTATCTGTGCTAACCCTTTGGGAGTTGTTATTACCAAAAATAACTTTGCAATCCCTTTTTAAATTAGCCAATTTTGTCACAGCTCCAGCAAGTCAACTTCGACTTTTCATTCGAAACAACCTTATTATAACCTTGATATATATACGTGCTCTATTATTGTTATCGGAGAACCTTTTAAATTCCACCACATCACCAGCAGACGTACCAGCAACTTCGCTGCTCCTTGGCTTAAATCTCTCCGACAAATCACTATATTTATCTATTGAAATCTTATCATGAACTCATCCGCACATTGTAACGAGAATTGCCATACCAATTACCAGAAATCAGTGTTTAATCATCTAAAAACACAATTCTCTTGAAACCCCTCGGTTTGATAACCAATGATCCAGATCCGTTAAAATTGAAAATGCTGACGAAGCAGCATGTAGTAAATGGTCTTAATGGCCAAAAGTAATGACAAAAGAATGGAGTGTTGGGAACACTCGATAGAAAATTTGGTACTGAAAAACGGATTGAGCAAACCATGAAGGAGACCAAGGACAGATACAAGGACTAAAACCTATATTCAAAGAATCCAGGTAATTCTGAATCCGATGAAATCTTTAGAGAGTATCCTCCTCCGAAGTCATGTTAAAATCTTGCGGAAAATTTTTCTTCATCAACCTTCGAACTTAGAAATTCCAAAATATCATCATAAATATCTTCGATATTTCTGAGGATATTTTCATAAATATTCTTGTCCGAAATTATCTACTTCTTCGTGCTTTTTGTATTCCATTATATTGGAAACTTCTGTAAAATATAAGTATAAATTATGAATGAATTGTGGAGAACTGTTGGGAATTGAAGCATGGGTTATTATAATATAATGACGCCTGGCCAACGTGATTATATTATAGTAAGTCATGCTGAGTTTCTAATGAAACGTGATGATGGTTCACAGTAGATCATACCATCATCATGTGTCATGTTACATAACTCTTTCATTCTGCTTAACTTCTAAACATATCAAGAAAATATATTCTTGATAGTTCTATCCTCAGAAATTCTGGTAATTTGACAAGTCTAATCGTGAGAATACGTTCCTTCATGCTTAGAACGTTATAATCATTCGAAACTCCATACTTACGAATTTTAGACCATTACTCGCTTTACTAGAAGTAGAGAAGAGAATAAAAAGGCAAAGAGCTTCGAAACATAAGGGAAGATATAAAACTCAACAACAACACAGAAATCACAAACCGTGTACATTAATACGAATAGAAATATAAAGACACGAGAGTATGATAAACACAATAACCCCAAGAGCATAGTTGAAATAGAAGAATGACAGATACAATAGTTAGGAAAATATCGAGGATTAGAACTGGATTAAACATTTTCACAATCTTTTGGATATATGAACTAAGAAAGAAAGTATAGGAATGGTGAAAATAATGGAACGGAAGAAGTTCATTTATAATGAAAATACCAAACAAAGTAATCGAGAGAGATGATCGCATTTAATTATAGAGATCTTAATTTCCATAAATCCCGAAGAATCAGATCTTATAGATTTTCAAGATTTTATTTTAAATCCCTTGAATTTCGGAATTCAAACGTGACTACATCAAAAGCCAAGGCGAATCTTTATTTTCTCATTTCACTCTTTTGTGATAATTTCATTCGTACGCTTCACATAATCGAATCGTTTTATCTATATTAATCAATAATGATAAAACTCTATTTATCAACTTATAATCGTCATGAAAATATTTTTGTTATTAGCCATGACAACCACGATCAAATTTCGGGACGAAATTTCTTTAACGGGTAGGTACTGTGACGACCCGGAAATTTCTGACCAAATTTAAACTTAATCTTTATATGATTTCGACATGATAAGCAAAGTCGGTAATGTGAATCTCAAAAATTTTGAACTGTTTCATGAATTCATTTGTCCTTTGACTAGTCCCGACGATTCACGGATAATTAATTGTAAATAGTTATGTGTGTGTGTGTGTGTGCGTGTGTGTGTGTGTATATATATATATATATATATATATATATATATAAATACTTATAATAAGTTGAAATATAATTTGAAATAATATTACTATATATAATATATAGATATGAAATTTAATACATTAAATTAATATAATATTATTATTATTATTAATATTATTATTAATATCATTATTATTTCAATTTTAGTTATTATTATGATTATTAATACTAAAAATTATCATTTTTATTTAAAATTATTATTATCATTATTCTTATTTTTATTGTAATAGTTTTGTTGTTATTATTATTATTATTATTATTATTATTATATTATATTACTTTTGACTTAGCACATCACATATACATATATATGTGACGACAATTACATCAGACTTCAATCTTGTTGGTTTTTTTGTTTCTTTCTTCTCTACAAGACCCACACCAAAGAATGTATGCACTTTATATTTTTTTCAACCGAGACTATCATGCATGTATCTATATTATTCGATGTTTTGACACAAGACAACAAAAGAAGAAAAACTGGATCCAATACTTAGAAATGGCTAAAACTTTTGAAACACAATTAAACACATATATGAACCCCACACATTTCCTTATTTGTTTGTTATGAACCCATCACCTTTAACTTTAATTTTACTACTCCATCGACCATAGGCTACTTTTCAATTTAGCATGTGAGAAATATAATAAAAATTTAATTCTCCTATTATATATAAAATATCCCCCAATTGATTACCTTACTTTATGTTAGATATATATATCAATTTATTTACTTTATACTAATGATAGGCACACACATACAATAACAAACAAATAAGTTTCATGGATTATAATAGGATTACTGTAACTAATTGATTATGTATTGGAATATTACTGTGTTTGATTTTTATTCAATGAATCCAATTCATTCGACTCGTGACATGTTCCCTTCCTGCTTTCTTTCATTCCATCACTACAATTGATATTATAATATATATATATATATATATATATATATATATATATATATATATATACATATATACATATACTTATCATATGGAGATTAACATTAACACAAACCACAAGACCCATCACCATTCTTAATTCTTGTTACTCCTTCGTGAAACCTAAAACGCCACCTCAATCATCACTTCCACCTCCCTTGATCACAACCATCGATCACCACCATCTATCTCTTCCTCTCTTCCTCAGGAAACCACCATTTAAACCACCCACCAATACCACCGTAATCGCCATCACTATCAATCTCCTACAATATTTTTCTGTTTTCAATCGTAGAACAAACAACCACATCTCAACACCACTATGATCCACCACCGATGCCATTTTTCTGTTTCATATGTACTGTTGCTATGCTTCTTTCTGTTTCAGTCCAACAACGCAAGCAAGCCACAACAATCACCATAGTTCACAACTACTGCTGCACTTTTAATTCGATTACGAGCTGAGAACAACACCTTTAAACCACTGCAACTTGCGTTCATACTTCTGCTACTGCTGTAAATTCATGATTAATACCGATGTACAACTGGTTTATTGTTTCTATTCACGACAATCAATGAATCAAACTACCACTGTATAAATAACAACGATGATATTATTTTGTTGCTGTTTACTACTTCTTGCTCATTCGAAAACCACCATTGTTCTTTCTCTTGCTTCATCGATGTATACTGCTACAACAGATATTTACATCTATTTCTATTTCTTTAAAAAAAAAAGAATGTGATGCACTATGTGAATAAAGGTGGATAATAATGATGAAAGGGATGCGTTTGTACGTCTGCTTCTTTTTCTTCTTTACTGATGAGGAACCCACCACACAAGTAAACAACAAATCGATGCTCTCTTTAATCCCAACATTCTTTTCGATTTGGGTTTGAGCAAATAGCAGCCACGAATTACTTTTGGACCGTGGTTCTTTGGACTTAGTACTTGGGCCGAATTCCAAATATTTTGTGAGCTTATGTGTTGATTTTTTTAAATTGGGCTAGTAAGATTCAATTTAAGCCTTATTGATATTGGGCCGTTAGTTTAAGACTAAACCCAATAATTAATGGGTCGACTATGAACTGATTAATGCAATTATTTCGTTTCTGTTTACATAACATAAACGATGATGGAATTTGATGAACGAGATCGTGATATTTATGATAACGTAGAATTTTAGATGTTAGTGATGTTTATGTGCGATGATAAGATTAATATTATGAGGATGGGGATGTCGTGATGATTAGGTAATGAAGAGGATTAGATTATGAAGATGTTAACGAGTTAATGATACTAATGATTGATCGTTATTATGATCATGTCTATGAAAGAATGATAATGATGATAAGAAATCACGATGGTAATAATGGTAGTATGAAGATGATAATTAGTTGATGATGGTTACGAGAATTGATAGATGATGTATATTAGAGGATAGAGAAATAAATGATGGTGATACATAAAAATGAGGATGACGAGAATTGATTATGATCACGTTGATGGTGATTATGAAGACGATGATAACGAATAACGAATTAAATATAATGATACACAAAATAATAAGACGATGTAGCATGATGATGAATATGATTTGTTAATGATATGCGAAATAACGATAATAATAAATATGGTTAAGGATGTTATCGGGTTAGCGGGACGTCGCGGGTTCAAACCCGGACTTGGGCATTTTTTTTAAGGGCTACTTCTTTGAGGTAGTTATTTATCTATTCATTTAATTATTATTATTATTATTATTATTATTATTATTATTATTATTATTATTATTATTATTATTATTATTATTATTAATATTATTATTATTATTATTATTATTATTATAAAAATAATACATTTTATCATTATTATCATTAATATTATTATTACTATCATATTTATATTATTATTATCATTATTATTAAGATAAGTATTATTGGTATTAATATTATTATTATTATCATTATTAATAAAATTATTATTTTTATGGTTATTATAGTTATTATTATTATTTTTGTTATCATTAATATTATTACAAAGATTATCATTTAGATTATTATTATTATTATCATCATTATTATTATTATCACTATTTTAGTATTATAAATAGTATTTTAATAAACAAAATGACATTTATATATTTTACATCTCTATTAATATTAGATACTAAATTGTTTAATAAAAAGTTATTATAATTAAATTACAAATAATATATGAATATATTTTAAATTAAAGCATAAATATATAAATATGAGTTCTAATATATTATTTAATATTTTCAAGTATTAATATATAATATTTATAATAAATAACCTATATTATATCTTAATTAAAATACTTATTTAAGAATCTGTTATATAACTACTAATCATCTAAAATATTAAAAATGGATATAATTAATTTATTCATTAATATAACATACAAATTCATAATATAAGAAGTATACTAATAATACTAATATATAAACTTGTTGATTGTTATTATGTGTTTTAATATATATAAAACTGATATAGGTTCGTGAATCCGAGGCCAAACTTGCATTGTTCAGTATCGTCGTATGCATATTTTTACTACAAAATATCGTATTGTGAGTTTCATTTACTCCATTTTTAAATGCTTTTGCAATATATATTTTTGGGACTGAGAATACATGCGCTGCTTTTATAACTGTTTTACGAAATAGACACAAGTAAATGAAATTACATTATATGGGTGAATGATCGAAGCCGAATATGCCCCTTTTTAGCTTGGTAGCATAAGAATTTGGGAACAGACCCCTAAATTGACGCGAATCCTAAAGATAGATCTATCGGGCCCAACAAGCCCCATTCTGGAATTTGGAATGCTTTAGTACTTCGAAATTATCATGTCCGATGGGTGTCCCGAAATGATGGGGATATTTTATATGCATCTTGTTAATGTCGGTTACCAGGTGTTCACCATATGAATGATTTTTTTTTTTATCTCTATGCAGTTTGCGAAATGCCTGATAAGAGATGGATGTTTATGAAAAATGAAAATCTTGTGGTCTATTAAAATGATGAAAATGATTGTTTATGATAAACTAATGAACTCACCAACCTTTTGGTTGACACTTTAAAACATGTTTATTCTCAGGTATGAAAGAAATCTTCCGCTGTGCATTTGCTCATTTTAGAGACAGTACATTGGAGTCGTTCATGGCATATTTAAGTCAGTACCTCGCAATGGGATCATATGTTGAAGACTTCGTCCAGGTGGATTAGGACGGGTCACTTCATAGACTTTCAAAAATCATTTCGGATATTGTAGGGTCGGAACAAAGTGCATTTCTAAAGAATCGTTTTATTCTTGACGGGGTGTTGGTTGTAAATGAAACTATTGATTTTGTGAGAAGTAATAGGTTAAAAAGTATGTTCTTCAAAGTTGATTTCGAAAAGGCTTTGATTGTCTCAATAGGAATTTTCTCCTAGATGTTATGAAGTGCATGGGGTTTGGGTATAAATGGCGGAAATGGATATGGGGTTTGGGTATAAATGGCGGAAATAGATATACTCTTGTCTTAGTTCGGCATCCATATCCATTCTTGTGAACGGATCACCTACAAATGAATTTTCCTTGGAACGTGAAGTAAGACAAGGGGACCCTCTTTCACCGTTTTTAATCATTTTAGCGATGGAAGGACTAAATATAATGACTAAGGCGGTCATTGAAAAGGGGCTTTTTAAAGGAATCGAAGTTAAACATGATAAGATCCCTCTATCCCACCTACAATACGCGGATGATACCATATTCTTTGGTGAGTGGGGCCTTGAAAATATTGAAAGTCTACAAAATCTACTTGGTTGTTTCGAACTTGCTTCCGGGTTGAAAGTGAATTATCACAAAAGCCTCTTATATGGTATTGGTATTGATTCGAGTGATTTGGGTGTTGTGGCAAGTCGAGTTGGGTGCCAAGTGGGACAATTTCCTTTTACTTACCTCGGTCTCCCTATCGGTTCTAAGATGAAAAAACTTAATGATTGGAGTGTTGTGATTGATAAATTCAAGTCTAAACTTCCGAGATGGAGAATGAGATCGTTGTCTTATGGTGGTCGTTTGGTTCTTATTAACTCGGTTCTCTCTAGTCTTCCATTGTATTATTTCTCACTCTTCCGTGCTCCGAATTGTGTGTTAAAGGTTCTCGAGAGTGTAAGGCGATCTTTTTTTTGGGGCGGGGCGGATTCGGGTTCTAAAATAAATTAGGTTAAATGGGATAACGTTATCACGACTTATGGGAACGGGGGGTTAAACCTCGGGTCTCTAAAAAATAAAAACCTTGCTTTACTTGGAAAATGGTGGTGGAGGTTTAAAACCGAAATCGATGCACTTTGGGTTAAAATTATTCGAAGTATTCACGGTTCTTGTGGTGGCCTATTGTCGGGGAGTGACTCACCTCGCTCCTCGTCGATAGGTACTTGGTATAACATTTTTTTGGCAGGAAAGGCAATTGACGAGCTCAACATTGATTTCACCAACTCATTTATGAAGTCTGTTGGGAATGGCGAATCGACTCACTTCTGGCATGATGTTTGGATTGGAGGCAGCAGACTCAAAGAGAGATTTTCGAGGTTATACTGTCTTGAAGCCGAAAAGGATTGTCTCATTAAAGATCGAATCTTGGGAAATAACACATCGGGTATGACTACGTGGAACTGGTCTCGAGCACCAACGGGGCGGACAACAAGTGAACTTTCTGATTTGGAGTCGCTGATTGCGGGTACACGTTTAATAGGTGTAGCTGATGGTTGGTCGTGGTCTCTTGGTAACAGCAATATCTTCGCGGTAAAAACCCTTGCAACATTGATGGATGAAATCACGCTACAAACGGGATACGGGGACTCAGAAACAATCCGAAACAACTATATTCCAAAGAAACTCGAACTATTCGTGTAGCGAGCAATCAAAAAAAGACTACCGATTAGAAGCGAACTCGATAAAAGGGGCATCGATTTACACACTATACGGTGCCCTCTTTGCGATGACGGCATCGAATCAATTGAGCACGCCTTAATCTTCTGTAAGCATTCAATGGATGTTTGGGTGCGTGTTTTCAATTGGTGGGGCTTCGGGCACTTCACAAACCTTAGTCTCAATGAAATCCTTCGTGGAAATTGCCCGTCTCACCCTTCACCTTTGGGGGAAAAAATATGGCAAGCGGTTGAATGGGTTTTCGTCTACCTCATTTGAAAGAACCGAAACAATATGGTTTTCAATGGTAAATCGTGGAGTGGTTCGATGGCGCTGAATGAGATTCAAACAAAATCTTTTGAGTGGATCTCAAGAAGATCGAAGAAAACAAAGATCGTATGGTTTGAGTGGTTACATAATCCGATTGGCTATCTAAATTGTTAGTTTTGTTCTTGTAATTTTTTATTTGGTTGCATTCTTAGCAACCATTTCGTTGTTGCTAGCTCGAGATTTAGTTGTATGTATTCATACTCGTTGTAATTTTTTCGTGGTTCTAATATAATCTTTATTGCTTTTCAAAAAAAAAAAAAAAAAAAAAGCGATAATTTGCAAAACAAGATGAATAGAGAAAAGAGATTAACTACAAACTTAGAAAGTGAGAAATCGATTAGTCAACTTGAGAAATGGAATATGCTTGAAATCCTATAAGCCTTGGAAAATGGAGTAAAATTAATTCTGGTCCCCGTATTATTTTAACTTTATGAATGATAATTAATAATTAATAATTAATAATTAATATTAATAATTATAATAATATATATAGATATATAGATATAAAAAAATAAAAAATTTATAATATATATATATATATATACGCGCGCACACACACACGGCTTCAAAAAGCTCGTTTAGGCTCGCGAGCATAAACGAGCTCGACATCAAAAGTTCGAGATCGAGCTCGTTTATTTAACGAGTCCTAATTTAAGCTCGAACTTGAGCTTGAACTTGTTTAGGCTCGGCTCGAATCGAGTTTTTAACGAGCCGAGCTCGAGTAGCTCGGCTCATTTATAGCTCTAGATGTAACTAACTAACTACTCTTTCTTAACTTGTACAAATGGCTTTATAACTTGTACGTTTGACTAATTTATTTGGTGAATGTATATGTTCATAAGGACTTTGTCCCAATACCTGGAACCTACATCCCATTTGGAGGAAGCAGAGGCGGATTCAGAGTGTAATAGGGGGGGCCCGCCCCCGGTGGATTTCAAAATTTTAGTGTAAAAATTTTGGATTTTTCGACTTTGCTCCCGGTGGATTTTTTTTTTACCCCAAAACCTATATATTTTGCCCCAAAACCTTCAAATTTTATCCAAAATTCTTCAAATTTTGCCCCAAAACCTTCAAATTTTACCCACAAATCTTCAAATTTTGCCTAAAAACTTCAATTTTTTGCCCCAAAACCTCCATATTTTACTCAAAAAAATTGCTATGGTTTTAAAAAAAAATTCGCCCCCGGTGAAAAAAAATCCTGGATCCGCCACTGGGAGGAAGTAGACTTTGCCCTGAAAAAGACCTTGCTAAGCTAGAGATTTCCATCTTCCTTCACCATTTTCTTCTTAACTACAAGTAATTATTAATCATTACAACCAACGAACTTCCGCTTCAATGGTATCAATTCCCCCAAGCCCGCGATTAGTTGCCAAGCAACCCGGGTTCAATTCTAAGGGGGGGAGGTTTTCTCTCCTAATTCCCGCGATTAGTTGCCGAGCAACCCGGACTGTGGAGTTTCCTCCTAGCGTGTGTGGGTGCAAATGATGAGTGTCGTTGAAATAAATGATACGCTGATGCAAAATCGCCGTTCAAAAAAAAAAAAAAAATTATTAATCGTTTCATGTTTACTATTATATCGAGTGATTATATGTTGTTATAGAAGGTTAAAATATTTTCTGATATTGCAGGCTCGAAAGGGAAAATCCAGGATGTCCAGATGTATCTTCCTTATCCGAGGCTTAAAGACAACTGTTCTGGAAGAGGTATTAAACATACTATTTAGTAAAAGGATGATAGATTTAATTAAAATTATACAAAGTTGTAAGTTATGTACGTTCTTGTATGATATAAAGTTTGTATTTCGAATGCTATAATTCCATTCGTATAAGAGTCATCATGGTACATTAATGTATTTTGGGCAAGGTTGGAGAACTCGGATCTCGGGGAGATCTCGTTTGAACTTTTTTAGGGAGATATCGACATCTCGAAATAATCATGGGGAGATCTTGGACGTTGACTTATGTTGACTTTATAGTTTTTTTAATAAAAATATACATAAAAACATAAATATATGTATATTTATATACGTATTTACGGGATTTACAAAAATATCCCAGAAATGAGCGAAAAAATCTTAGAAATTACGAATTTTACTAGAAAATCTTACAAATTAGCAAGAAAATCCGAGAAATCGTGACTTTGACTAAGTTTGACCCCGTTTACAGAGAAATCTCGAGAGATGAACATCTCGTCTCAGTTGCCTTCTAAAAACGAGATCTCGGGAGAGATCTCGGGGAGATCTCAGGAGATTTACAACACTGATTTTGGGGTGTACTTATAGTATATACGGAGTAGTTAGGTGCTTTTCTTGAAGATGAACTATTGACGAATTGGTCCCTGCCACGTTCAGCTGTTCATTCATGTGCAAAATAACTGGATAACTGAATATCAGGATAGGACGTTCTTGATCACAAAAAAAAAAAAATTTAAATAAATACGGAGTAAAAAATTAGGTGTGTTTCATCCAAAAAGAGACGTTAATTAATGTTTAATTTTTTCAGAATTTGACTTTGTTTCCATTTGCCGCTTATTTTGGATGGGTGTTTGATTCTATGTATCGTGAAAACAGATTAATTTTTATATTAAGTGACAGATTAAGTAACAAAAACAATAATTTCACTTACTAAATTGAGAGCTGCACAGCAAAAAAATCATTAAGTGAATGGTAAACATTCTAAGAAGTGACCACCAATTTTTTCTAATAAATTATTTAATTACTACGTATTATTTAGCCAAGAATATTATTGATGGAATGCCAATCCAATTCATTGGCAAATATAAGGTTTACAATTTTTCACACTCATATAAACCTAGAAGAGAGGAAGATCTAGTAATGTATTTTAATTAATTATTGTATAATGGTAATATATTTACTTGATTTATATAATTGTTTAATTGTTTAGAAAATACTAAACGTAACTCTTATTTAAACATACTATATTTATAAATTTTGTTTAATTAATTAAAAAGTATATATATTTCTTTTTAGTATCAACTTTTCTTACATAATCACCGAAATTGAGTAGCTTGTGGGATTTTAAACCCTTTGAAATACGGACGTTTGAATTTCTTAATTAACTAAAACGGAGTTCATATGAAGGAGATATGATCAAAATAGTGAAGGTTCGCAGAATTTGCGAGTTGTCATTGTTTTGGTTATAACTCAAAGAACTACAATTTTTTTTTTTTTTGTTGCCTGAAATTAATAGCCACCGATCATAGAGAAGAAGTCTTTTTCTCTCGAGGATATCACCAACATACTAAAAAGACAAAATTACTAAAATCGTCCGTGTATTTATGTACTTTTGCCCAAATCATCCCTGTGTTCAGAAAACTGCATATTACATCCTTAAATACCAAAATAAGTCTCAAATCAGTCCCTGCCTTAAAAGTTTTTGACTAGATACATGTATTTGTAAAATATATTTACCAAATTAATGCATCTTAAAAAATATATCTATAAAAATATATCTATAACTCAAGTACATCTCTAACCTATTATACCTTATATCTAATCGAGATAGTCCAAATGAATAGTACTATTTGGACTATCTCAATCTCACACCAAGGCCCCCAAACTTTATTCAACGTACGAATCGGCCCCCTCCCCAATACTACTATTTTGAACTATCTCAATCTCACACTAAGGACCCCAAACTTTATCCAAAGTACGAATCGGCTCCTCCCCAATTTTCCTAAAAAAACTCCACCCCCTCGAGAAAATACAAAACACCCCCGAACCCTACCCCTTACCCCGTCCCGACCCTGTAACATCCCGTGATTTTCCGTTAAATTTATTTTAACACCGTCTTTTTTTTTATATAATATCTTTCGTTATTCAAATTTGTATCTTTCGTTAACTAACGTTCATAATATTCTCGTTATCTAATTATAAGGTCATCCGTTACTCGAACGTTTTTAAAATATTCGTTGGGTTAATTCCCGCACCCGCTTTGAAACTCGAGGGACCGAGATTGCCAAATGGGCAAACTAGTTGACTAGGTCAACTAGTCAACCCACTTACCACATCCATTCATTTCATCTCCACCTCCCACCTTCATCCTCCTCTTTCTCTCTACTTCCCATTTTTGAACTCAAAACCCTCAAACATAAAATCATCATCTAAATCCGATTGGAGAAGCAAACATCAAAACAAATTACATTTTCGTGATCCTCTCTTCATCCTCTACATTTTGATACCAATATCATCAAGTTTGGGTAACATTTCTAAAACTCTAGATTTCTCTAAATTCGTGTTTTTGACTTGAAATGTTGTTAATTAGTGTCTATGGCTCATTGTGATGTCGTGTATGTAATTTGTATGCTCGATTAGTTGTTTTTGGTGTAACTAGTTCAATATGAAAATTACTTGCTAAATCCTTGATTTTGGATGATCAAATGTTGTTAGATTGTTAAAGTGCATGTTTTAAAAGTGTTACTAGTATCATTAGCTTCGTTTTGATGTATAGGTTGATTAAGGAAACTCCAAGAACATGATTAATGATTTTGTGAACTTGGATTAGGGTTTGATGAGCTTTACATGAACTTTTGATGCGTCAAATGCTATGAGATATTGTTGTTAAGTGTTTTGTTGCAATGTGTGTTTGATTACCTTCGAAACGGCATAACATACATGTAAATTGGTTGCCCGAATCATAAAATGCGTTTTTGGAACTTGAACTTTGATTATGAATGTTTAATTACGGTTTTTGGTTGTTGTAAGTGGAAGTTTGATTGATGAAATGTGCTTAGTTGTATTCCTCGTCAAAATACCTTTCCAACGATATATGATAGGCATTATAAGTGTTTGCGGGTCGAGAGTTGGGTTGGAAAAGGTTTTGGTTCGTGCATACTTTGAAAAACTGACCAGAATTCTTGGCCCAGATGGTGGCGCGGCGCGCCCCATCCCCGCGCGGCGCGCGGATTGGCCTGGTCAGATTCTGACCTCTTTGTCCCATTTCACGTGAAATGTTTGACTAGCTACCGACCTCCGATTCACATGAAACTTGTTCTAATATACTTGTATATGAATAATTAGCATAGAAAAATAGTCCGGGACCCGACCCGAACATGTTGACTTTTTCGTTGACTTTAACCCGACCAAGTTTGACTTTTTGTCAAACTTAACCAAATACTTATGCAACCTTTATAACATGATTAATTACTTGTAACTTGCATGAAACTTGACTAGTTGATTCACATGTTAATATAATCGAGTCGTAACGAGCCATAGGACTAATTGAACATCTTTGACCGTTTGTTCTTACCGATATTGATATAACCTATATGTTTAGGTCAAGACTAGCTTTGTCTTTGCACGCGTTTACTTGTTGAAGTACTTTATTAACTCTCGCGCTCAAGGTGAGATCATAGTCCCACCTTTTCAACAACTTTTATACTTTTAAATCGTGGGCTGAGAAAACATATACTTTGTTACATCTTGTACTACTTACTTTTATGTTTTGAACACAAGTGTGAAAACAAACATTCCACGTGCGAGTTAGAACAAAAATGCCTCAATTCGATTATCATTAGTTACACTTGCAGGGTGTAAGCGAGAACTTATATTGTGTGGCCATACGGGTTTAACAAACCCTCATTCGGACGGTTCGCTACCGTTATGCGGATGAAATATATTTTTGTATTTTAGTGTGGGTTCTAGCACTGTGTGATGGGGTAACGTTGGTTAAGTTTTGATAATTGAGTGCTCGCGTATAACAACACTTTGGAATGCAAATGATTTGGATAATCTACGTTATGGAAATACAAAATCTTGTGGTTCAAAAACAACGTTTAATACTTACTAAACCTATGATTTCACCAACGTTTTCGTTGACAGATTCTTCTATGTTTTCTCAGGTTTTGAATGCTTAGTGGTACATGCTTCCGCACTCTTTTGATACTTGCTTGGATGTCGAGTATACATGCATTTTGGAGCATCTTTTGAACTTATTTAAACTGTGTCGCATAGTTTTCATTTGTACTTATAACGTTGTAACTTAACTTGTGGTCAATTATCTTTGTAAACTTTGAAACAATCTTTACACTTGAATGGATGCGACATATTTTGGGTCAAACGTCTGTTTTAAAGACTTATGACCAGGTAATGGGACCTACGTAGTCGACGCCGTCACTTGACGATTTGTCGGGGTCGCTACAAGTGGTATCAGAGCCTTGGTTGTAGGGATTTAGAGTTCATTTGTGTCCACCCCGAGTCATAGGGTACATAGGTGAATCTAGACTACAACCGGCATATAGACTGAAGTAGGAATTACTTGACTATTTGTGCATTTATACTCGAACTCTTCTATCATATCTAACTCGTATTCGATCTTGATCTTACGTTGATAAATTTCGTTGACGCGCCACCTTGACTTTATGAGGTAATGTTAAATGCACATGAGAATCAGGGTAATATAATTTCCGGGATTATATTACGGTGATTCATATGGACATTCCGACATTATGACATAAAGAATTTAAGGCGAGTCAAGGAAAATTTTCTCTACATCATCATTCCCTATCATGATTAGTATTATTGAGAATACTAATCAACGATATTCTTGTGTCTTGAAGGAACAATGTCTCCCCGTCGCGGGCCACGTAATGAAACTTCCGAACAAGCTTTTCAACGCATGATAGCCACCGCCATAGGTGCGGCTATGGCTAGTATCTCCTCCGACATCAATAACAACCACAACCACAACAACCATGGAGCCGGTAATTCAAACGAGGGTTGCTCCTACAAAACTTTCATGGGGTGCAAACCTCACACCTTCGATGGGACCGGAGGACCGGTTGTGCTCACCCGATGGTTTGAGCAAACAGAAGCCGTTTTTAGCATAAGCGGTTGTCGGGACCAAGACAAAGTCAAATATTCCACCCACACTTTTGCCGGTATCGCCCTCACATGGTGGAATACGTATGTGCTGTCGGTGGGTATCGATGAAGCTCACACTCTCTCATGGGCCGACTTAAAGAAAAAGATGATCACCGAATACTTCCCGCGCGAAGAGACCCGTAAGCTCGAACACGAACTAAGAACTTTAAAAGCGGTCGGGAATGACCTAAAGGCATATAATCAACGATTTTCTGAGCTATCCTTGATGTGCCCAAACCTCGTGACCCCCGAACCTCTAAGGGTTGAACTTTACATGGATGGTCTTCCCAAGAGCATCAAACAAGGAGTAATGTCATCCAAACCCAGTAATCACCAAGAGGCCCTGAATATGGCCCGTCAATTGATCGAAACGGTAGACGAGATTGAAGTGCCGGCACCTAAAGCCGAGGATGAGTCGGGTGACAACAAAAGAAAATGGGAAGCCCCCCAATCGAGTAACTACAACAACAACTTTTCCAAGGAACCTCTCACCCCCGTCGGCAAGAAAAGTTATGCCGGGACACGACCTTTTTGCAACAAATGCCACAAGCATCATTTTGGTGAATGTGGCAAGCTAATTTGCCATCGGTGCCAAGGTAGTGGTCATATTGCCAAGTATTGTGGAAGTACCGCCCCCGTCACTCAAAAGGGGCCCGACGCACCAAAGCCGAGTATTTGCTACAAATGTGGCCAATCGGGTCATTTTAGGAATGAATGCCCAAAGAATAAAGCAAAAACCAACGCGCGCCGTTGAACTTACAACATCGACACCTAGGATGCCCGAGACGATGATGGACTAGTCACGGGTACGTTTCTTCACAACAAACCGTATATTTCATACTTATTCGATTCGAGTACCGTTAGACGTTTTATAACCAAGGATTTGACTCGTGCTCTTTATATTCCACCTCTTTCCCCCAGATACTACTTAGACGATTTAAGTGACCGACGGAAAATATTGTGTGCCTATAAATTTTATCGGAGGATATGCGTTAAGAAATTGGACTCGACACCTATAGAACTAAGGAACTCAAAACCTATTCATTAAGGAGAAATTGTTGCCCTACATTTATGTATAGATTATTGTGAACTAAGTAACTTTCGGTTGGAAACCAATACTCTCTTCCTCGTATCCATTACCTCATGATTATTTGCGTGGATCCCATGTATTCCAAATCGACCTCCGTTCTGGTTATCATCAATTGGGGGTTAAGGGAGACGATGTCTCCTAAGCCATTTTCCGAGCTCGCAACGTTAGTTGTAAATCCCTCTTAGTACCGTTTGATTTATTTAGGACTCTGTCCGTATTCATGAACCTCCTAAACCACGTATGCAACTTATCTAGACAAAACTGTTATCATATTTATAGATGACATCTTAACTTATTCAAGTAAAGAAGGCAAACGAACAACATCATCATCTTACGCTCGAACTTTGAGAAAAGAGCAACTCTATACCAAATTCTCCGAGTGAGAATTTCTGTTAAACGAAGTCAAATTTTCTAGACCATGATGTTAATGGTCAAGGCATTACAATCAATCTCGAAATCAAGCCACACGTAATCATGAAACTCTCTCAACTCAGACTTGTATTCGTAAAATCTTAGATCTCGCCTGTTATCACCGAAGATTCATTTCTGACTTTTCTCGTGTTACCCGACTTTTAAACTCGTTAACTCACTAAGGGAAAACTTTAAACCTCTTCATGACTGAGCCTTGAACGTGATTCTTCACACAAACCTTCCTAGCTAAATTCGTATAGCACTAGATGGAACTCAAACATGGAAATATTTCTACTTGAACGCCGAAAGGCATACTCTCTCGACTCAAAATTAACGTAACTAAAATTCGTTATTTTGCACGAAGAATTCGAATACTAAACTGTAGATCCGATCAACTTTCTCGCCATCACGTACCACACACATACCTCTGTTATTCCACCGTTACTGTCTGATATTACTGGGATTTAAGATAACACACAATCCAACGATACTTCACTCTTCTTTGACTTAACGTCCTTGTGTTTCTGATAATCGGCCAACTATTATTCAACCCCGAACTATACAATTACGTGTACTATCTTGTTTCTCTTCCAGACTTCAATTTTCGACAACTAGAGGCGCGTTATGGCAACCTCGAGATGTAAGCTCATCCTATTCTCAGTCCTCATTTCACTCCTATCTTTATCGCTCGCATTTCCGTTTAAGGAAACTCCTTGTAACATTTCTCCATGGATAGAGAAACTCCTCACATTACATTAGTATTCGCCACGAGGGTGAATAGTCCTAACGAACATTTTTTTTTTTTTGTGAACCCTAACTGACTTGTTCAAACATATCTTAAGAGATTCTATTCCAACACGGTGTATCCTTGTCAATTATCCCGTATCGAAATACTCGTTTCACTTCTAGTTTTACAAGAAACCTTGGAGACCCGCTTAGACATGAGTACCGCGTACCACCCACAAACAGACGAACCGAACAAACGAACGATTTACGTCTTCGAAAGACATGTTTCAAACTTGCATGGTCGCTTTTAGTAGATCCCTCTTACAACAGTAGTTACCACTCATGTGTTCACACGCACTTTCCGAAACCCTATATGACCGCTAATGTCATACCCCTATTCGTTGGACCAAAGCATGTGGCAAACAAAACACCGAATCTTAACTCATCCAAGAAACAACAATTGAGATAATCCAAGTCCGAGAAGGGCTCGAGACGACCCGTAGTCGCCCAAAAGAGTTATACCAAACTTAGATGAAAACCTCACAAATCCCAGTGTGTAACCGCGTAATATTGAGAAACCGCACCTTGGAAAGGTGTAATTCATTTTGGGAAATCGAGGAAGGTTATATCCGCAATATTGAACCTTTTGAAACCTTGGGGCGTATTGGAGCCGCTTCCTACCATTTAGAACGGCCGACTCAATTAAGTTTCCGTTTACCCTACATTTCGTGTAACAAACTTAGAAACGTATCCTGCGGAACAGGAACGTGCAATCCTTCTAGATGCACCAACTATTGATGACAAACTCCTCCTCATAGGAAAAACCGGCTGAACTTGTGGATCGTAAAACCAAGCCCTAATACAACGTAACACCCCGACTATCCGGATTCGTGGAATGTCTAAGAAAGTACCTTCAATCATTCGTAGAGTTACTACACTAGGTCTCGAGTAAGAGACATCGACTATTACTTCCAACTAAATTTCGGGACGAAATTTCTTTTGAGGTGTGGATAATGTAACATCCCGTGATTTTCCGTTAAATTTATTTTAACACCGTCTTTTTTTTTATATAATATCTTTCGTTATTCAAATTTGTATCTTTCGTTAACTAACGTTCATAATATTCTCGTTATCTAATTATAAGGTCATCCGTTACTCGAACGTTTTTAAAATATTCGTTGGGTTAATTCCCGCACCCGCTTTGAAACTCGAGGGACCGAGATTGCCAAATGGGCAAACTAGTTGACTAGGTCAACTAGTCAACCCACTTACCACATCCATTCATTTCATCTCCACCTCCCACCTTCATCCTCCTCTTTCTCTCTACTTCCCATTTTTGAACTCAAAACCCTCAAACATAAAATCATCATCTAAATCCGATTGGAGAAGCAAACATCAAAACAAATTACATTTTCGTGATCCTCTCTTCATCCTCTACATTTTGATACCAATATCATCAAGTTTGGGTAACATTTCTAAAACTCTAGATTTCTCTAAATTCGTGTTTTTGACTTGAAATGTTGTTAATTAGTGTCTATGGCTCATTGTGATGTCGTGTATGTAATTTGTATGCTCGATTAGTTGTTTTTGGTGTAACTAGTTCAATATGAAAATTACTTGCTAAATCCTTGATTTTGGATGATCAAATGTTGTTAGATTGTTAAAGTGCATGTTTTAAAAGTGTTACTAGTATCATTAGCTTCGTTTTGATGTATAGGTTGATTAAGGAAACTCCAAGAACATGATTAATGATTTTGTGAACTTGGATTAGGGTTTGATGAGCTTTACATGAACTTTTGATGCGTCAAATGCTATGAGATATTGTTGTTAAGTGTTTTGTTGCAATGTGTGTTTGATTACCTTCGAAACGGCATAACATACATGTAAATTGGTTGCCCGAATCATAAAATGCGTTTTTGGAACTTGAACTTTGATTATGAATGTTTAATTACGGTTTTTGGTTGTTGTAAGTGGAAGTTTGATTGATGAAATGTGCTTAGTTGTATTCCTCGTCAAAATACCTTTCCAACGATATATGATAGGCATTATAAGTGTTTGCGGGTCGAGAGTTGGGTTGGAAAAGGTTTTGGTTCGTGCATACTTTGAAAAACTGACCAGAATTCTTGGCCCAGATGGTGGCGCGGCGCGCCCCATCCCCGCGCGGCGCGCGGATTGGCCTGGTCAGATTCTGACCCCTTTGTCCCATTTCACGTGAAATGTTTGACTAGCTACCGACCTCCGATTCACATGAAACTTGTTCTAATATACTTGTATATGAATAATTAGCATAGAAAAATAGTCCGGGACCCGACCCGAACATGTTGACTTTTTCGTTGACTTTGACCCGACCAAGTTTGACTTTTTGTCAAACTTAACCAAATACTTATGCAACCTTTATAACATGATTAATTACTTGTAACTTGCATGAAACTTGACTAGTTGATTCACATGTTAATATAATCGAGTCGTAACGAGCCATAGGACTAATTGAACATCTTTGACCGTTTGTGCTTACCGATATTGATATAACCTATATGTTTAGGTCAAGACTAGCTTTGTCTTTGCACGCGTTTACTTGTTGAAGTACTTTATTAACTCTCGCGCTCAAGGTGAGATCATAGTCCCACCTTTTCAACAACTTTTATACTTTTAAATCGTGGGCTGAGAAAACATATACTTTGTTACATCTTGTACTACTTACTTTTATGTTTTGAACACAAGTGTGAAAACAAACATTCCACGTGCGAGTTAGAACAAAAATGCCTCAATTCGATTATCATTAGTTACACTTGCAGGGTGTAAGCGAGAACTTATATTGTGTGGCCATACGGGTTTAACAAACCCTCATTCGGACGGTTCGCTACCGTTATGCGGATGAAATATATTTTTGTGTTTTAGTGTGGGTTCTAGCACTGTGTGATGGGGTAACGTTGGTTAAGTTTTGATAATTGAGTGCTCGCGTATAACAACACTTTTGGAATGCAAATGATTTGGATAATCTACGTTATGGAAATACAAAATCTTGTGGTTCAAAAACAACGTTTAATACTTACTAAACCTATGATTTCACCAACGTTTTCGTTGACAGATTCTTCTATGTTTTCTCAGGTTTTGAATGCTTAGTGGTACATGCTTCCGCACTCTTTTGATACTTGCTTGGATGTCGAGTATACATGCATTTTGGAGCATCTTTTGAACTTATTTAAACTGTGTCGCATAGTTTTCATTTGTACTTATAACGTTGTAACTTAACTTGTGGTCAATTATCTTTGTAAACTTTGAAACAATCTTTACACTTGAATGGATGCGACATATTTTGGGTCAAACGTCTGTTTTAAAGACTTATGACCAGGTAATGGGACCTACGTAGTCGACGCCGTCACTTGACGATTTGTTGGGGTCGCTACAGACCCGACCCGACCCGACTCGCCTCCCCGTTATTATAACTATAATAATATTATATAATATATTTCGTCCTTCACCTTTTTTTTTATTTTTTTTTTCGTTTTCAACTTTTTTTCCTTTTTCCAAAAAAACCTCCCAAACTTTGTTCAAAAATAAAACCGCCCCCCAAAAGGGGAGTAAAGTGTCAAATAACCATTTTCATAAAAAAATCTTAACTAAACTCCACCCAAATATTCAACGGGTCATATCTTCTCGCTCGCAACGAGTTAAATTTTTCCGACACCATCATTAAACTCGAAATAATTTTAGGAACACAATGTCACTAACTATACGCAAAATGGAATCTTTTTAAAAAACGCTAAATATTTGAAGTATTTTTCATACACGTTGATTTTGCGTTAAATTTTTAAAAGTCGACAATTCCATAGCGAAACGCGGAGATGCACATAGCACATATATTGTTAATTTAAAATAACATTTAAATCTTTCACGAATTATACCTTTTAGTTCGACTCGCGTTACGCTTCAACGACATCATCGTTAGCCACGTAATAATTTTACAAACTAAACGCACTAAAATACATTGAAAACCGAACCCCGGCGCGAAGCGAGGGTTCGTAAACTAGTTAAATACAAAAAATAAAAAAAATAAAATAAGTAAAAGAAAAAGGAATTAGTGTTTCCAATTTCACAATTTATTTAGTGTGCATATCAGTAACAGAATTAATACTGGAAGACGTATGAATGACAATAACGAAAAAGAGGCAACTCCCACCATAGAGACAAGATTAAAGTTGTAACACAGCCTTAAAATTGAAAAAAAATGGTATTTGTGGGTTGCAGGTAGCTTAGATTTTGAGACGACATAAATGGGGACTCAATCTATCTATCTATTCTATCTTTAGCTGAGGTCATTATATGCATCTAATGATTGTAACATGTGCTGTAAGGATTGTAACATGATTTTAAAAATTAATTTGATTTGATGATGTCATGCTTCTAATAATATTTAATTAACATTTAAATAACTCCTATTCTACCAGGCCTCGCCTTTTTTTTTAATTATATATTTTTTTCAATTTGTTCTCAGTTTTCTTCCCCCAAATCCTTCCACTGCAATCTCGCTTGCTCTTTTGAACACTTATCAGTAGGGTTCATTAATTCATCTCCCCCACAATACATATCTAACATCATCATCAACCGCCAACATCCATCTCTTTCACTGCAGTTACCGTCTACGTCGTAATCCGTCGCAACCACTGTCATTGTCTCCGACGTCATGTACGTGATTTTTATTTCCAAACTACCAGGTAAAACTTTAATTCTGTTACGAATTTGTAATTGTGCTCTGTCAATTTCATTATAATGAGACACTTAAATGCTTTAAGCCTTTTTTCTTAAATGCTTTAAGCCCCTCTCTCTTATTCTTAATAGCAATACATGAAGTGGTATTGTTAAATTGCAGGTAAAAGACATCTACGTGATTGATTAACTCTAAGTTCTAAAATGATGCACACCAAGTATTTGATTAAATGTCCAAATGAAAAGGAGTTTTAAATGATATGCACTTTTATTTTGATTTTGTTTTGTTACTTTCATTCATTAACTATGTTAGATGTTAGACTGCTTATTCTCATTTTCACTAAAAGCTTCTATTGCCCTTAGTCATAAGGGTTTTCAAATAGAAGAGGCAAGTCTATTAATGTAAGTTGCATTACAATAATGTATGTTTATTAATGTTATTAGTTGATGAACTGTACCATTGTGGGTGATACCATAAAGCTTATGTAATTTAAACCGCTTATGACTTGCATATCACTAGCATCTTAATTTCTTTATCAGTCATTTCAATTCTTAGATGAAGTACATGTGGATTTATTGTTACAGGTTAGTCATTTGTAGGCTTTTACTACCTCATCCTTCACGCCACCTCTATTCTTTATGTTTCACATTCCAGGTATATTTAGTTTCAAGAGTTTATCTTTTACAAAAGTTCTATGTGTGAGTTTTAGTGTTCCTTCACATCATCATCATCGATGTTACCTTTTTCTTCCTCTTCTGGATAATTCTTTCTATTTTGTTGTCGTTGTAAATGTTGACTCAAGATTGATGAATTACCTGCTTCATCATTTGTAAATACGGTGTTTTTTTATGTGACTACTATTTTGTTTTAGTCCATGAAATGAACTTCTATTATGAAAAGGTGAGTTTATGTTATATTCTTAGTGTGATGAAAATGCAATGGGAAGAACGGTGATATTTGCGTAGTCAGTATTCATTTATACTCTTTATATTTATTCTCTTCATTTTTTTTCAACTGCTATATGCATTCAACCAAATATAAGAAATTATTTTATAGGAATATTTGATCAATTGATGTACAAATGTACTTGATAAGGGACTATAATGAAAGAAGATCATTAGATAGCTACATTGTTAGGGAAAATTGTTCAAATTCAATTGCTAATAGTATCATGGATATGAGCTATTCCATGATGATTATTGCTACCTTATAGGTGGATCGTAAGGACTAATTTAATGGTGTAAAGTTTAGTTTTTGTTAGTTCACATAAGGAGGTGCAGTTGGTGAAAGGTTAACTATCAATAAAACTTATAATAACATTAGTGCTATTTTTGGCATCGATGATTTTGTGATTGCTTTGACGACATAGATTCGCCTAGCTTATCATTTATTTATCGTGATGAATTGAAGCTATTGATTGATTGTTTAGATATGATTGATAGTAGCTATTGTGTCATTATTATTGGGAGTGTTGATCTTATTTTAGTGGTGGTATTATTGGCTTTGCACAAACATCTATGTGTCTTACTGGTAACTTCTATTGTCGAAATGCTGGGCATAGTCCTGTTACTATATTTTCTTCGAGGATAAATGATGGTATTTGTGGTAGGTAACGTTTTTTTAATTACAAGATTTTTTGTATCGTATGGAAGGTATGAAAAATAACATCCCATATATTTCCATGATCAGTGATGATGAAGAACTGAATCTACATCATCTACTTATAGTAACAGTTGTGTTATGTATTCAGTTTTTCATTATAATGTACAGTTGATTCATTTATATATATAGGTGTTCTAAAATATTTTTAATGTGTTTTAATTTTTGAAGGTGTAGATGTAGATGAGCTGGAGTAGTGGCAATAGAAGTCACAAATATAAAAGGTTAATGTGATGCAATAGCAAAAAAGAAAGAAGTCTCACATCTAAGTTATTTTATGTTATAATAATAATAATAATAATATAGATATGGATAGTCAATTTTGGTGTATACATATAGTCAATTTTGGTACACAAAGTATGTATTTTTATATTGAGATTTTAGGCTATAAATACTCATGAATGCAAGCATTAAACTTGCACCATTTCTCACACTTACAAAGTGTTTCTTTCTTTCTCTCCATTATCATCTTTGTTCTTACACTTCATTATTAGTATTCTAAATCAAGAATCAAATCACTAAAGGTAGTTATAAGCCTACTGAATTATAACATCAAGAATCAAACCACTAAAGGTAGTTATAAGCCTACTGAATTATAACATCAAGAATCAAACCACTAAAGGTAGTTATAAGCCTACTGAATTATAACACGTTATCAGCACGATAATCTTAATACTAAATATGGTTGGCTCTGCCACCAAAATGATATATGGTCGGTTATACCACCAAAATGATATATGGTCGGTTATACCACCAAAATGATATATGGTCGGTTATACCACCAGAATGATATAGGTCGGTTATACCACCTGAAAAAATATATGGTCGACACTGTCGCCAAATTTTCATTTATGTTTACTAATATTTATATTTTTGTTATATAACATTTATTTATGATTGCTTACACATGGTCGACACTGTCACCTACTTATCATTTATGTTATATTAAATTTATGTTTAATGTTTATATACTTATGAATATAAATTGACTCTAATTTATCATGATGTTTGTTTTAATTTTTGATAATAGAAAATGTCGAATCTGGAAAAGCTTAAATTTACTCCTTTAGAATCAACTGGAAACAACTACATGCCATGGGTTATAAAAGTAAAAATGCATCTTAAATCAATGGGCATTCTTGAAACCATAAATGAAAACAACACTTGTTCTGAAAAAGAACAAGCTACGGCATGTTGCTTTATTCATCAACATATTGATGAATGCTTACAAAATAATTATGTGACTGTAGAAGATCCCCATGTTTTATGGGAAGGTCTCAAAAGCAGATTCAATAATCAAAGAGAAATTTTACTTCCAGCTGCAATGGAACAATGGAGAACATTAAGGTTCCGAGACTTTAAGAAAGTAAATGAATACAGCTCAGCTCTGTATAATACATGTTCACAACTTAAATTCTGTGGACATGAAATTAGTGATGCAGACATGATGGAGAAAACTTTCTCCACAATGAATGCTGCAAACATCACAGTGCAAAGAAATTTGAGAATGCTAAAGTTCAAAACATATCCTGAACTTAATTCATATCTCTTAGTTGCAGAGCAAAATGATGAGCTATTAATGAAAAATCAGCAATCCCGTCCTACTGGTACACTTGCAATCCCTGAAGCAAATACTGCAAATAATTATAAACAGGGACAAGGACGCGGGCAAGGTCGTGGTTATAATAACCATCACCATCATCATGCCAAAAGCCATAACTATGGTAGAAACCATCCTTATGGTAATGGTAATGGGCGTGGACGTGGTCGTGGTCGTGGCCGTGGTGGTCAAAGAAATAGTAATCCACGAAAATATAAATATCAACCACAAAACAAGCCCATTAAACAAGATGTTGAAGAAAATTCTTCTAAAAATTCTGAAGAATCTTGCTACAGATGTGGTAGAATGGGCCACTGGGCTAATACTTGCCGAACATCTAAACATCTTGTTAAGATGTATCAGGATTCGCTGAAAGGTAAAGAAAAGGAAGTAAATTTTGTGGATAATATTGATCCAACAGTCACTGAGAAACCATCTGATTTATATGAAGATTTCTTGAATGTTTAAGTTGTGTGTTTTTTGAAAAATAAACGATTTAATATCGTCTGTCTTTGTCATTATGTTTGCTAAATGTTTCAGTACTATCTATTTGCGTTTAAAATATTGTGTAATATTAATGTACTCACTATTTATTTCTTATATATGAAGTTCAATATGAATTTTGATGGAATACAACATCAATCAAGTGGTGGAGATCTCTGTATAGCAGACAGTGGAACTACACACACTATACTTAAATCCGAGAAATATTTTATTGATCTAAAACCAACGGAAGGAACTATACATACAATATCAGGACCTGCTAACTTGATAAAAGGGATAGGAAAGGCAAATTTCATACTACCAAATGGTACAAAATTTTTAATAAATGATGCCTTATTTTCTCCCAAGTCAAGCAGAAATTTATTGAGTTTCTCCGACATATACCTTAACGGGTATGATTATCAGTCAGTGACAACAGAAAATGAGAAATATTTAAGTATCACTGACAAGAGTCATGTGGTTGAAAAACTGCCAAGACTTAGTTCTGGATTACATTATACACATATAAATGTACCAGAAATACATATGGTAGTTAACGAAAAATATATTGATCCTGGTGTATTCAGTTTATGGCATAACAGATTAGGCCATCCAGGATCAACAATGATGAAAAGGATTATTGAATGTACTCATGGACATCCACTAAAGGATAGAAAAATCCATCATGATACAATGGTTCCATGTACATCTTGCTCTCTTGGAAAATTGATAACTAGACCCTCACCACTTAAGGTTGAGAAAGAATCACCAATGTTTCTTGAAAGAATTCAAGGTGATATATGTGGACCAATTCATCCACCATGTGGACCATTTAGATATTTCATGGTTCTAATAGACGCATCTAGCAGATGGTCTCATGTTTGTCTGTTATCAAGCCGTAATGTGGCATTTGCAAAATTTCTTGCCCAAATTATTAAATTGAGAGCTCATTTTCCTGATTACACCATTAAAAGGGTGAGACTTGATAATGCTGGTGAATTTACATCTCAAGCATTTAATGACTATTGCATGTCTATAGGAATTGTTGTTGAACATTCTGTTGCTCATGTGCATACACAAAATGGTTTAGCCGAGTCATTGATTAAACGTTTACAGTTAATCGCTAGACCATTGATAATGAGAACAAAACTCCCTGTATCTATATGGGGTCATGCAATTTTACATGCTGCTGCATTGATTCGCATCAGACCAAGTGCAAGTCATAAATATTCCCCCCTACAACTTGCTTTTGGTCAAGAGCCAAATATTTCCCATCTTAGAACATTTGGTTGTGCAGTGTATGTTCCAATTGCGACACCACAACGTACAAAAATGGGTCCTCAAAGGAGGTTGGGAATATATGTTGGATATGAAACATCTTCAATATTAAGGTATATTGAACCTATGACAGGTGACGTTTTTACAGCACGTTTTGCTGATTGTCATTTTAATGAAACATTGTTCCCTAGATTAGGGGGAGAAATGAAAAATAAAGAAAATGATGTTTCATGGTGTGAACCTCAATTAAAGTATCTTGATCCTCGCACAAAAGAATGCGAGACAGAAGTTCAAAAGATAATGCATATACAAGAACTTGCAAATCAATTGCCTGATGCATTTACAGATACAAAAACGGTGACAAAATCATATATACCAGCAGTAAATACTCCAGCTCGAATTGAAATTCCAAAAGCTGGCAATAACGTCACTCATGAATCTTTGCCACGTCAGAAACGTGGAAGACCAATCGGTTCAAAGGATAAAAATCCTCGAAAAAGAAAATCAGCTGATAATGAAGTAAAAGAAAGTGTTCAAGAAGAACCACAAATCAGTACTCCTACTGCAGAGGAGATTGATGATGTCAATACAGAAATTGCAATCAATTATGCATATTCAAAAATATTATGGAATCGAAATGAAATGAAAAATCTTGATGAGAAATTTTCATTTAATGTTGCATATGACATCATGAATAATGATGATGATCCAGAACCAACATCTATGGTTGAATGTCAAAATAGACATGATTGGGCTCAATGGAAAGAAGCAATACGAGCTGAATTAGAATCACTCAATAAAAGAAAAGTTTTCGGATCCATCATTCTCACTCCTAAAGATGTGAAACCTGTAGGATACAGATGGATTTTTGTCCGAAAAAGAAATGAGAAAAATGAAGTTACAAGGTATAAAGCTAGACTTGTAGCTCAAGGTTTTTCTCAAAGACCGGGAATTGATTATGAAGAAACTTATTCTCCTGTTATGGATGCAATTACTTTTAGGTACTTAATCAGTCTAGCAGTTTCTAAAAATTTAGAAATGCATCTCATGGATGTTGTGACTGCTTATCTATATGGATCACTTGATAGTGATATATATATGAAGATACCTGAAGGATTTAAGGTACCAGAAGCATCAAATGCAAAACCCAAAGAAATGTATTCGATTAAATTACAAAGATCTTTATATGGGTTAAAACAATCGGGACGTATGTGGTATAACCGATTGAGTGATTACTTGATAAGCAAAGGGTATACAAATAATCTTACTTGCCCTTGTGTTTTCATTAAGAAAACAACATCCGGATATGTGATCATAGCTGTTTATGTTGATGATCTTAACATCATAGGTACAAATAAAGAGATCCATGAAGCCATTCAACTTCTAAAGAAAGAATTTGAAATGAAAGATCTCGGAAAAACCAAGTATTGCCTTGGTTTACAAATTGAGCATATGCCTAATGGTTTACTTGTACATCAAACAACATATACTGAAAAGATTTTGAAACGTTTCAATATGGACAAGGCAAAACCATTAAGTACTCCTATGGTTGTTAGATCACTCAATGTTGAAGCTGATCCATTTCGTCCATGTGAAGATCAAGAAGACATTCTTGGACCAGAAGTACCATATCTTAGTGCAATTGGAGCTCTTATGTATCTTACAAATTGTACAAGACCTGACATTTCTTTTGCAGTTAATTTGTTGGCAAGGTTCAGCTCTGCTCCTACCAAAAGACACTGGAATGGGATCAAACACATATTTCGATACCTTCGAGGAACTACTGATTTAGGATTATTTTATTCTAACGAATCAAAACAAGATTTGGTTGGTTATGCAGATGCAGGTTATTTATCTGATCCACATAAAGCTAAATCTCAAACTGGATATGTATTCCTAAATGGAGGTACTGCAATATCATGGCGTTCTCAAAAACAAACACTTGTTGCTACATCGTCAAATCATGCCGAAGTGATTGCATTACATGAAGCTACTCGAGAATGTTTTTGGTTGAGATCAATGACACAACTCATTACTGATTCTTGTGGACTAGAACGCGATAAAAGTCCAACAACTATCTATGAAGATAATGCAGCTTGCATAGCACAGATGAAAGAAGGGTATATCAAAAGTGACCGAACAAAACACATACCACCTAGATTCTTCTCATACACTCAAAATCTCATTAAGGACAACCAGATTGAAATGAGATATGTGCAATCTAGCAAAAACTCTGCTGATCTTTTCACGAAAGCACTTCCAACTGCTATTTTCAGAACACACGTTCATAACATTGGTGTAGCGACCCCGACAGATCGTCAAATGACGGCGTCATCTACGTATGGTCCCATTACATGGTCGTAAGTCTTTATAACAAAGTTTGACCGAAAAGTATGTCGCATTCATTTCATAAATAAGGGTGTTTCAAAGTTTACAAAAGTAGTTTCCATAACAAGTACATAACAATGTTTAAAGTTTGTATGAAACACATGCGACACGATTAAAAGTAGTCAAAAGACGCTCCACGTATGCAAGTATACTCGACATCCAATGCAAGTATCAAATAGTATGAGCGGAAGCATGTATCACCTAAGTTCAAGGACCTGAGAAAAACATAGAGAATCTGTCAACGAAAACGTTGGTGAAATCATAGGTTTAAACAAGTAAATGAGTAATAGTAAGTTGAACCACAAGATTTGCAACATCAATAAAGCCATAGTACATTCTAAAAGTTAATATTCACGAGCACCCAATTATCAAAGCTTAACGTTCCGTCCGTTGAATACCCCATCAATTAGTGCTAGAACAACACTGTTCCCGAAAATATATTTCATTCGTAAACGGTAGCGAACCGTTTGAATGAGGGTTTGTCAAACCCATATGGCCATATAACATAAGTTCTCGCTTACACCATCTGATGTAACTAATGATAATCGGATTGAGGATTTTCGTTCTAAACTCGTATGTAGAATGTTTGTTTTCCCGTTCTTGTGTTCACTTAGTTCAAAAGAATCGTTTATGTTTTCTCATCCCAAAAGTAAGTTTAAAAGAGTAAAAGTGGGACTATGATCTCACCTTGTATGCACGAACCAAAAAGTACTTCGACAAGTAACGTGTGCAAAGAACAATGCTAGTCTTGACCTAAACAAATAGGTTGTATTAATAACGGTAACCACGATAGGTCAAAGATGTTCAATTAGTCCTATGGCTCGTTACGACTCGATTATTTAGCATGTGAAATCAAATTGCCAAGTTTCATGCAAGATACAAGTATATAAATAAGTTAGGAAGGTTGCATAATCATTTGGTTAAGTTTGACAAAAAGTCAAACTTTGGTCGGTCAAAGTCAACGAAAGTCAACACGTTCGGGTCGGGTTCCGAACTATTTTTCTAATCTTAGAAATCATATATGAGCATGTTGGCCAAGTTACATGTTAATCGGAGGTGCGTAGCATAGCAAACATTATTCGAAAAATTGACCAAATTGGACAGAATCTGGCCAGGTGATTCTGCGCGCCGCGCAGGAAGGGGGCGCGCCGCGCCACTTCCTGGGCAGAGAATCCTGGCCAGTTTTTCAAGTGTGCACGAACCAAAACCAATTCTAACACAATTCTTGACCCGCAAACACTTATAACGCCTATCATACATCGTTGGAAAGGTAATTTGACGAGGAAAGCAACTAAACACCTATTATCAATCAAACTTGCACTTATAACAACCAAAAATCGCATTTAATGTTCCATAATCAATGCATTCAAGTCAATATTGAAATTTAATGATTCGGTAACCAAATTACATGAACGATATGCCGTTTCGTAGGTAATTAAGCATACAACACAACCTAACACTTACAATTAACATTCATGTCATTTAATGCATCAAAGATTCATTCTTAGTTCATGAAACCCCAACCAAAAATCACCAAATTTCATAATCAAGTTTAAGGGGTTTCCTTGGTCAATCTTTACATCATAATGAAGCTAGTAACACTAGGAACAAGATTAAAACATGAAGTCTTAGCATCTAACAACATATGAACACTTAAAATTCAAGATTAAACATGTTAACTTTCCATATGAACTAGTTACTTCAAAATATCGAAATCAAGCATACAAATCACATAAACAAACTAAACTTGAGCCATAGACACTAATTAACAAACTTATAACTTAAAAATCTCAAGAACACATAAAATTAGTGATTTTAGAAAGTTACCCAAATGTAATGAGGTTGGTATGGAATCGAAGAGGAGATCACGAGGAGTTCAAATATGTAAACGGTTTGGAATGAATCCTTCTTGAATGATTTTAGATGATGATTTGCTTTTTGGAGAATTTGAGAAAAATGGAGAAGTATGAAAGGAAAAGAAGAAAGAAAATGAAAATGGGGAGGATAAGGGGGTTGACTAGTCAAAAGCTAGTCACCTCTTTGGCTTTGTGGCGGAACTAGTCCCTCGAGTTCGGTTGCGGGTGCGTTAAATTACCTAGACATGATAATTTAAAACGCGTATTAACGGGAGATGTTAAAAACAATTAACGGAGTTTAAAATAGTTAAACGGAAAAGTAAACGGAAAAAGGCGGGATGTTACATTACCTACACCTTAAAAGAAATTTCGTCCCGAAATTTAAGTAGGCGTAGTAGTCGTTGTTTCTTCCTCGAGATCTTGCGTTTCCGAATTCACGAATAGATGAGGATACTTCCTTTGCATTTGATCTTGTCTTTCCCAAGTAAACTCGGGTCCTCTTTTGGCATTCCAACGAACCTTGACAATCGGAATTCGGCTTTGTTTCAATGTCTTGACGGAGGTGTCTACAATTTCAACCGGTTCCTCCACAAAATGAAGTTTGTCATCGATAGTAAGTTCTTCGAGAGGGATGACGATATCGGGTTCGGCAAGACACTTTTTCAAGTTAGATACATGGAAGGTAGGATGAACGGAGTTCAATTGAGGCGGAAGATCTAAACGATAAGCAACGGTTCCAATACGCTCCAAGATTTCGAAAGGACCAATATACCGCGGATTTAGCTTCCCGCGTTTCCCAAAACGGATTACACCCTTCCAAGGTGCGACTTTCAACATTACTCGGTCACCGACTTGAAATTCAAGATCGTTGCGTCGTTTGTCGGTATAGCTCTTTTGACGACTTCGGGCCGTCCTAAGCCTATCTCGGATTTGAACGATTTTCTCGGTGGTTTCGTGAATGAGTTCGGGTCCGGTGATTTGCACGTCGCCTACCTCGGCCCAACAAAGAGGTGAACGACATTTGCGGCCATATAGCGCTTCAAAAGGTGCGGCTTTAATACTCGCGTGATAACTATTGTTGTAAGAGAACTCGGCGAGAGGTAAGTGCTTGTCCCAAGCTTTTCCGAAATCAACCACGCAAGCTCGTAACATGTCCTCTAAGGTTTGAATTGTACGTTCGCTTTGTCCATCGGTTTGAGGATGATATGCGGTGCTCATGTCTAAACGCGTTCCCAACGCTTCTTGCAATGTACGCCAAAATCTAGAAACGAAACGACCATCTCGGTCGGAGATAATCGATAAAGGTACACCGTGTCGGGCTACGATCTCCTTAATGTAAAGTTGTGCAAGTTTCTCCATTTTGTCCGTTTCTTTCATGGCAAGGAAGTGTGCGGATTTGGTGAGACGGTCAACAATAACCCAAATGGTATCATAACCGCCCGTCGTTTTTGGTAGTTTTGTGATAAAATCCATCGTTATCCTTTCCCACTTCCATTGCGGGATTTCGGGTTGTTGAAGTAGTCCGGACGGTCTTTGGTGTTCGGCTTTGACCTTGGAACATGTCAAACACTTGGAAACATAAGTAGCTACGTCCTTTTTGATGTTCGGCCACCAATATAGTTGTTTAAGGTCGTGGTACATCTTATTGGCACCGGGGTGAATCGAGTATCGTGACTTATGGGCTTCATCTAAAATAAGGCTTCGTAGGTCCCCATAACTAGGCACCCAAATCCTTCCGGCGTAATATCGGAGTCCGGTCTCCCTAATTTCGAATCGAGAGACGAGAATGTTCAAGAGCTCGTGTGAAAGGTTTTCATCCTTGAGAGCCTCATCTTGGGCTACCCGAATTTGGCTATTAAGGTTGGTGTGAATGGTGATGTTTAAAGCTCGGACACGGAGAGGCACCACTCTTTCTTTTCGACTTAAGGCATCGGCTACTACATTTGCCTTCCCGGGATGGTAACGAAGCTCGCAATCGTAATCGTTCAAAGTTTCAATCCACCGTCGTTGTCTCATGTTTAGTTGCTTTTGATCGAAAATGTGTTGGAGACTTTTGTGGTCGGTAAAGATAGTACTCTTGGTTCCATAAAGATAGTGTCTCCACATTTTAAGTGCAAAGACAACGGCTCCGAGTTCGAGATCATGTGTCGTATAGTTTCGTTCATGAATTTTGAGTTGTCGAGAAGCATAAGCAATGACTTTCGTTCGTTGCATCAATACACACCCAAAACCATGTTTTGAGGCATCGCAATATACAACAAAGTCATCATTGCCTTCGGGAAGTGACAAGATAGGAGCGGTGGTTAGCTTCGTTTTCAAGATTTGGAATGCGGATTCATGTTCGGTCGCCCAAATGAATTTCTTTCCCTTGTGAGTCAATGCGGTTAGAGGACGTGCAACCAAAGAGAAATTTTCGATGAATCTACGATAGTACCCGGCGAGACCCAAAAATTGACGAATGTGAGTAGGAGTAGTAGGAGTCTCCCATTTGCTAATGGCTTCGATTTTCGTTGGATCGACTTTAATACCTTGGTCACTTACAACATGACCAAGAAATTGAACTTCCTTTAACCAAAATTCACACTTGGAGAATTTGGCATAGAGTTGTTCTTGTCTTAAAAGTTCAAGCACAAGTCGGAGGTGTTGTTCGTGCTCTTCTTCATTTTTAGAATAGATCAATATGTCATCGATGAACACAATAACGAATTTATCGAGATACGGTTTGCACACGCGGTTCATAAGATCCATGAACACCGCCGGTGCGTTAGTGAGACCAAATGGCATGACAAGGAATTCATAACTACCATAACGAGTTCGGAAAGCGGTTTTGGAGACATCTTCCCCCTTAACCCTTAATTGATGATAACCCGAGCGGAGATCGATTTTCGAATATACACAAGACCCTTGTAGTTGATCAAAGAGGTCATCGATGCGAGGGAGAGGATATCGGTTCTTAACCGTCAATTTATTTAGTTCACGATAATCAATGCACATTCGTAGGGATCCGTCTTTCTTTTTAACAAACAAAATCGGAGCGCCCCAAGGTGAATGGCTAGGTTGGATAAAACCACGATCAAGTAGTTCTTGGATTTGACTTTGCAATTCTTGCATTTCAGATGGAGCGAGTCTATATGGTGCACGCGCTACGGGTGCGGCTCCTGGAATAAGATCGATTTGAAATTCAACCGGTCGATGAGGTGGAAGACCCGGTAATTCGTCGGGAAATACATCGGAATAGTCACTAACAATTGGCACATCATCAATGTGTTTCTCATCGGACTCGACTTTCTTAACGTGAGCAAGGATCGCAAAACAACCCTTACGGAGTAGTTTTCTAACTTTAATACTCGAAACGAGGTTGAGTCCGGTGCAACTCTTATCGCCATAGACGATCAAAGGTTCACCATTCTCGATAGGAATTCGGATTGCGTTAAGATCACAAAGAATGTGAGTTTTCGTTTTGACTAACCAATTCATACCGATTATTACATCAAAGCTTCCTAGTTCCATGGGTATTAAGTCAATTTCAAATTCCTTACCCAAAATGTTCAAAGTACACCCCCGGTAATATGTGTCGGCACTTAAGAGTTTTCCGTCGGCCACTTCGATGGAATATGTAGTATCTAAAGGGTGTGGTGGAGTGCAAAGGGTAGGAGCTAAAGTCTTGGACACAAAACATTTATCGGCACCCGAATCGAATAAGCAAGTAACATAAGAGTTGTTGAGAAGAAACGTACCCGTGACTAGTTCATTGTCATCTCGGGCTTCCTCGGTGTTGATGTTAAAGGCTCGGCCTCGGTTGTTGGGGTTGGCTTTCTTTTTCGGGCATTCGTTCTTATAATGGCCCGTTTGGCCACATTCGTAACAAGTGACCGTTTTTGGAGGATTGGGCCCCTTTCGAGCGACGGGGGCGGTGCTTGTGCAATTGTTGGCCCTATGACCAACTCCTTGGCAACGGTGACAAATTAGCTTGTTACATTCGCCGTAATGATGTTTGTGGCACTTGTTGCACAAAGGTAAGTTTCCGACATAACCCTTCTTGCCGTCGTTGTTGAAGGGCTTTTTGGTGAAGGTGTTGTTGTTGTAGTTGGTTGATGGAGTGGCTTCCCATTTCCTTTTGTTGCCACCCGACTTGTCCTCGGCCTTAGGAGCCGGCGCTACGATTTCGTCAACCGTTTCAATTAGTTGGCGAGCCATGTTCATAGCGGCTTGATGAGTAGTGGGTTTGGATGACATCACCCCTTGTTTGATGCTTTTTGGAAGACCGAGCATGTAGAGCTCAATCCTTTGAGATTCGGGGTTAACAAGATTAGGACACATCAAGGATAGTTCGGCGAAGCGTTGATTATAAGCTTTAAGATCGTTTCCGACCGCTTTCAAAGCTCTTAGTTCTTCTTCAAGCTTTCGGGTTTCTTCGCGCGGAAAATATTCGACAATCATCTTTTCCTTCAAATCGGTCCAAGAGAGGGCATGAGCTTCATCGGTACCCACCGATTGAACATAGGTGTTCCACCAAGTGAGAGCAACACCGGAGAACGTGTGGGTGGAGTATTTGACCTTGTCTTGATCCCGACAACCGCTTATGCTAAAGACGGCCTCGGTTTGCTCAAACCAACGAGTAAGCACAACCGGTCCACCGGTTCCATCATAAGTGTGAGGTTTGCACCCCATGAAAGCTTTGTAGGAGCATCCCTCGTTTGAGTTACCGGCCCCATTGTTGTTGTTGTTGTTGTTGTGGTTGTTGTTATTGTTATTGTTGTTGGAAGAGTGACCGGCCATGGCCGCATCTACGGCGGTAGCTATCATCCGTTCGAGAGCTTGTTCGGGAGTTTCATTGCGGCGTACACGACGAGGAGCCATTGTTCCTTCAAGACACAAGAATATCATTGATTAGTATTCTCAATAATACTAACCGTGATATAGAATAAAGATAAAGAGAAGTTTTTTTTTTTTTTTTTTTTTTTTTTTTCTCGACTCGCCTTAAATTCTTTATGTCATAATGTCGGAACGTTCATACGAGTCACCGTAATATAATCCCGGAAATTATATTACCCTAATTCATATGTGCATTCGACATCATTTCATATAGTCAAGGTGGCGTGTCAATCAAATTAAACAACGTGAGATTAAGATGAACTAAGAGTAGATATGAGTAGAAACGTTCGAGTATAAATGCACAAGTAGTCAAGTAATTCCTACTTCAAGTCTATATGCCGGTTGTAGTCTAGACTCACCAATGTACCCTATGACTCGGGGTTGACACTAATGAACTCTAAATCCCTACAACCAAAGCTCTGATACCACTTGTAGCGACCCCGACAGATCGTCAAATGACGGCGTCATCTACGTATGGTCCCATTACATGGTCGTAAGTCTTTATAACAAAGTTTGACCGAAAAGTATGTCGCATTCATTTCATAAATAAGGGTGTTTCAAAGTTTACAAAAGTAGTTTCCATAACAAGTACATAACAATGTTTAAAGTTTGTATGAAACACATGCGACACGATTAAAAGTAGTCAAAAGACGCTCCACGTATGCAAGTATACTCGACATCCAATGCAAGTATCAAATAGTATGAGCGGAAGCATGTATCACCTAAGTTCAAGGACCTGAGAAAAACATAGAGAATCTGTCAACGAAAACGTTGGTGAAATCATAGGTTTAAACAAGTAAATGAGTAATAGTAAGTTGAACCACAAGATTTGCAACATCAATAAAGCCATAGTACATTCTAAAAGTTAATATTCACGAGCACCCAATTATCAAAGCTTAACGTTCCGTCCGTTGAATACCCCATCAATTAGTGCTAGAACAACACTGTTCCCGAAAATATATTTCATTCGTAAACGGTAGCGAACCGTTTGAATGAGGGTTTGTCAAACCCATATGGCCATATAACATAAGTTCTCGCTTACACCATCTGATGTAACTAATGATAATCGGATTGAGGATTTTCGTTCTAAACTCGTATGTAGAATGTTTGTTTTCCCGTTCTTGTGTTCACTTAGTTCAAAAGAATCGTTTATGTTTTCTCATCCCAAAAGTAAGTTTAAAAGAGTAAAAGTGGGACTATGATCTCACCTTGTATGCACGAACCAAAAAGTACTTCGACAAGTAACGTGTGCAAAGAACAATGCTAGTCTTGACCTAAACAAATAGGTTGTATTAATAACGGTAACCACGATAGGTCAAAGATGTTCAATTAGTCCTATGGCTCGTTACGACTCGATTATTTAGCATGTGAAATCAAATTGCCAAGTTTCATGCAAGATACAAGTATATAAATAAGTTAGGAAGGTTGCATAATCATTTGGTTAAGTTTGACAAAAAGTCAAACTTTGGTCGGTCAAAGTCAACGAAAGTCAACACGTTCGGGTCGGGTTCCGAACTATTTTTCTAATCTTAGAAATCATATATGAGCATGTTGGCCAAGTTACATGTTAATCGGAGGTGCGTAGCATAGCAAACATTATTCGAAAAATTGACCAAATTGGACAGAATCTGGCCAGGTGATTCTGCGCGCCGCGCAGGAAGGGGGCGCGCCGCGCCACTTCCTGGGCAGAGAATCCTGGCCAGTTTTTCAAGTGTGCACGAACCAAAACCAATTCTAACACAATTCTTGACCCGCAAACACTTATAACGCCTATCATACATCGTTGGAAAGGTAATTTGACGAGGAAAGCAACTAAACACCTATTATCAATCAAACTTGCACTTATAACAACCAAAAATCGCATTTAATGTTCCATAATCAATGCATTCAAGTCAATATTGAAATTTAATGATTCGGTAACCAAATTACATGAACGATATGCCGTTTCGTAGGTAATTAAGCATACAACACAACCTAACACTTACAATTAACATTCATGTCATTTAATGCATCAAAGATTCATTCTTAGTTCATGAAACCCCAACCAAAAATCACCAAATTTCATAATCAAGTTTAAGGGGTTTCCTTGGTCAATCTTTACATCATAATGAAGCTAGTAACACTAGGAACAAGATTAAAACATGAAGTCTTAGCATCTAACAACATATGAACACTTAAAATTCAAGATTAAACATGTTAACTTTCCATATGAACTAGTTACTTCAAAATATCGAAATCAAGCATACAAATCACATAAACAAACTAAACTTGAGCCATAGACACTAATTAACAAACTTATAACTTAAAAATCTCAAGAACACATAAAATTAGTGATTTTAGAAAGTTACCCAAATGTAATGAGGTTGGTATGGAATCGAAGAGGAGATCACGAGGAGTTCAAATATGTAAACGGTTTGGAATGAATCCTTCTTGAATGATTTTAGATGATGATTTGCTTTTTGGAGAATTTGAGAAAAATGGAGAAGTATGAAAGGAAAAGAAGAAAGAAAATGAAAATGGGGAGGATAAGGGGGTTGACTAGTCAAAAGCTAGTCACCTCTTTGGCTTTGTGGCGGAACTAGTCCCTCGAGTTCGGTTGCGGGTGCGTTAAATTACCTAGACATGATAATTTAAAACACGTATTAACGGGAGATGTTAAAAACAATTAACGGAGTTTAAAATAGTTAAACGGAAAAGTAAACGGAAAAAGGCGGGATGTTACAATTGGCATGAGACATGTTCAAAAGATGTAACAGCTGAAGCGATGTCTACTTGAGGGGGAGTCAACTCCATGCTGCACTCTTTTTCCCTTAGCTAAAGTTTTTTCCCACTGGGTTTTCTTTAGCAAGGTTTTTAACGAGGCAGTAATTTATAGTTGATCTTCAACAAAATAAAATTGCTATCCAAGGGGGAGTGTTATAATAATAATAATAATATAGATATGGATAGTCAATTTTGGTGTATACATATAGTCAATTTTGGTACACAAAGTATGTATTTTTATATTGAGATTTTAGGCTATAAATACTCATGAATGCAAGCATTAAACTTGCACCATTTCTCACACTTACAAAGTGTTTCTTTCTTTCTCTCCATTATCATCTTTGTTCTTACACTTCATTATTAGTATTCTAAATCAAGAATCAAATCACTAAAGGTAGTTATAAGCCTACTGAATTATAACATCAAGAATCAAACCACTAAAGGTAGTTATAAGCCTACTGAATTATAACATCAAGAATCAAACCACTAAAGGTAGTTATAAGCCTACTGAATTATAACATTTTATACCAAATGCCTTGCCTAATGACAAATTAAACTATAAACATTTTTATAATACTTAGATTCTATCGTTTGAATAATTCGTAATAAATATTGATTCACGGGTATTAGTGTAGATTTCTTTTTCAAACCCGTGAATTCATGGGTCACTAAACTAGTTGGATTTCTTATTTGTAAGAATTATAAAGAAAGGGTTTTGATGGGCGGTGCAAGATTGTTCGCTTATAGCCGGACCCCCAACTGGATATCTTATTTATTTGTAGAGTAAGAATTATAAGATCAGAGTTTAATTAATACTCCAATTAACATGTCGAATTAGATCTGGAATCGTTTTGGTTCGTATTCAAATGCCGTCATTGGTTCCGATTAACATGTCGGACTAATACTCTGATCAAACTTTATCTCTTTAACCGGTTCCGATTAACATGCCGGAATTTGAAATAATATCACGAACATGCCCAAATCATTTTATTTGACGCTTGTTTACATTCAATTTCATAGAGTTGTAGATTAATGATGTTCATGTGATTTAAATTAATAGAGTTGTACATTCAAATTCATACTGTTGGATTTTTTCATAACAATTTTTTCATTTTTTTTTTTTCAATAAGTTAGAGATAAGAGGGAGATAAGAGGATGTACTTGAGTTATGGATATATTTTTAAAGATGCATGAGTTTGGTAAATATATTTTAAAAACACATGAATCTAGTCAAAAACTTTTAAGGAGGGACTGATTTGGGACTTATTTTGACATTTAAGGATGTAATATGCAGTTTTCTAAACACATGGATGATTTGGGCAAAAGTACATAAATACAGGGACGATTTTAGTAATTTTGTTTACTAAAAAATTAATATTCCTCACTAAAATCATTTGGTATTTTTGATATAATATTTCATGTTCGTCCCTTCAAAACAATTGTTCAAGTTCCACCACTGTACATAATCATGATATTAATATTTATCACATGTTTGAATTATTGTTAGAAGGTTGTCTAAAAAATAATTGATTTTTATTTGAAGATATAGTGCATGAAATACATGTGGTCTATTATATTATACACAAATAATAGTAGCCTAACATTATTGAAGAAATGTTAGAAATGTTGGTTTTACACTTGCTAAAGTCAAAGAAATGAGGCATAGTTTTCTTGTTTCTTCTTATATCATAAGTGGCTGAGAATGCTTGTAAGCAAGGTTGCAAAATTCGCTATTGGAACATCAATCGTAGTGACGATTCTAGGATGCAAACTCAATGGGGTTCTATACAATTTGAGTGATACATTGTAAAAATTTTTCTAAAGAATGACTATTGACTTTCATTAATTTTAATTTTAAAAATCATTAATTTTAAAAATATATGGGGTCCTATCTATAAATTTAGTGGTGTCCTATAATATTTTATTAGTATTTTATACATATATAAAAAAAATTAATGGGGTCCTTTGACCCCACTTGCTTCCATATAGAGTCGCCATTGATTAATCGGTCGGGACTTTAGAAGGATTAATCGAAAATTAGGAAAATAAAAGGATTGTACTATTTACATTAAAATATTAAATTTTAAAAATTATATGTGAAAATATAGAATAAAATCATAAGTATAAGCATAAAGTTTAACATAATTGTCTAAAAGTGTTCATTTTGTTCAAAATCTATAAAATTCTATCTCAACTTCATGTTAAAACGTTGATCAATTTTGATTTTGCCCACTTTGATTACTAAATTTGATTTTGACCCATCAATCGACGTTAACCAATTAATTAAAGGGATTTTCAAAAATCGAAACGGATTGCCTTTAAAAATGATTAATCGGGGATTAAACGGAGAGTAAACGGGTTTTTTTGCAACACTGCTTGTAAGTGTACGCATGTATAGTTTACATGTATAAATAGGTGTTTGGGAGTGTTGGTGATATTAGTGTTATCTAACATTTAGTTAGCTGGTTAGATTTACTTGAATAGTTGAATGTAAGAGTTAGCTTGTTATACTTAGTCACGGGTACGGAGAGTGTATAATACACGTCCGTAAGAGTTGACTAACAATTGTTGCGGAAATTGCGGGGGGTCAGGGGGTTACGCCTCCTTGTGGGGTCAAGGGAAAGCACCCTTTGCGGGGTTCAAAGGGTTCTAGCGTCCTTTGCGGGGTCCAAGGGGCAGAGCCCCTGGCTAGGGTCTCGCTACCGAAAAGGCATTATTTATTTTAAGGAAAATTGTGTCTTTCATCAGTTATTCCCACCTAAAGGTGTGACTTTTGTCAACCATTTTTCTCGTCAAAACTGAAGGGTTTCCTCCCTTCATGATTAACTGCCATTAAATAATTTCATATCCCCTTTTTGGCACAACTACATTCACACATAAAACCCATACAAAAACATACAATTCTCTAATACTTGATTTTGATTTCTTCTTGCTTAGAAACAAATTCGTTCTGATCTTATCTCAATTAAGATTTCTTTTAAATCCAAGGTTTGTGAGGGCGAAATACTTAATTAGGAAAATGTTTCACGATATAGAACAATCCATATAATCTGTCACATACCCGTTTTCGAACACAGAGTTAAAGGTATTCGGAGAGGACCACAAATCACAAATGAGATTATCGATAATACCAATGGAGAGTGTTTACTTGTGAGGGCATAATCACAAAGTAGATAGGGAGTTGATTAGTGACATCAACTGGGACCTTTCTTTATGAGGTCGAGGGTTTATTCTTATTAGACTGAAAAAAATTTACGATTTTTTTTTTATTTTATTTTTTTTGAAAGGCAAGTTGTTTGCATCGAATACTCTCATTTGCCACGCAAGCACGCGCTTTCGGGCAGGAAATCCGAACCGCATTACAGGGTTCCGAACCTTATACCATCCCGAGGAACAAGCGGTCGGACCTAGCTCCTGAATACGGGTCGGTAAAACCTTCCCCAGGGCAATTCGACTTTCAGGAAATAAATCCCGCGAATATTTTTAAGAGGAGGGATTCAAACTTGAGACCTCTCCACCCCCATCCCAATGCACAAGTGCAAAGGGGTGAATCACTGGACCACAATGGTGGGTTCGAAAAAAATATATATATACGATACACTTAGATTTTATATTAAAATCTAATGGGTTTGGGTTTGGTTTAACCGAAAGTCTACTATTGTATCGGGATCTTTTCATTATAAGAATAAAGGGATCTTTTGGAATTTGGGGTAGACGTAGGCAGAGTTTTGTCGAACCTCGTTAATCGTCGTGTCTTTATGTTGCTTTCTACTATTTTTCTGAAGTTTGTCTTTAAAAATTATAAATATGAAATTACATTATATGTGTTATGGACTTATGGTTAAACGTAACCCTTAGGTTTATCATTTTTCTTGTTTATTATATACTCGTAAAACAAATACATTTAGCATTATTCCGTTCAGCTTTATATTTTGGGAAGTAATATATCAACCACTATTTTATTACATCCACCATGAATTACGTATTAACATGTTGTACTGTACAATCAGTTAATGCACAGTTATAATAGATGTAGTAAAAATAACGGTGGATATATTATTACCCCTTATATTTTACACTGTTCGTCACATACCCATTGGCATAATAATTCTTACTGTAACAAATTTAAGTGTTCCTAAAAGACAGAGTATCAAACAAAGTAAAGACAACCCACCACCACCATTATTAGTGGGTAGTGCTGTTTAAAGTAACCAACTAGGTTACAGCATTATCCATCGAATGGGTCCTACCAGTGTGTTTTATATGACCATTCGTAGCTAAAGTTCACCAATAAACATCACTTGTTCAATAATGGACTTATCAGAAAAACATCATAATATGTCTAAAGAAGAAGAAGGGTTACTAAGAGTGAATCAAATCAATGGAAGAATACTTCTTCCGATGGTCATTAAAACTGCTGTTGAACTTGATGTGTTTGAAATAATGGCAAAGACACCTGGTGGCCAATTCTCTTGTTATGATCTTGCTTCTAGTCTTCCTAAACGAACCCCTGAAACCCCGGTTATAATTGAACGTCTTCTTCGGTATCTTGCTAGTGAATCGGTTCTTACATCGACTGTTGTAACGGATGAAAGTGGAAAGTGTGTTACATTATATGGTATGACTGAGGTTTCTAATTACTATGTACGAAATGAAGATGGGACGTCGCTTGCTTCATCGCTTTTTCTTATCTATGATAAAGTATTCGTTGATTGTTGGTTAGTTATCTATCTTTGCACTTTATGACATTACTGAATTGATTTGGTCGGGTTATCTTTCACATATAACGGGTCAAACGGGTCAAACGTCTAAAACATCCTCTGTTTTCTCTATGTAGTATCAAATTTTATTTATTATGTATATATCGAAAAGGTAAATTGATGGTTTATTGATATATAGTAACTTCACTGATGATATCTATCTACTCTTACTCTATTAGACCCTGTTCGATTGCACTTTTTACACATATTTGAAGACGGCTCTCAGCCTAATACCCACAATAGCAAAATCTTGATTGATGGGGTAGTCACATAATGTTAGGTTAAAGGCATTTTGATCACTTCTATTTGAGTTATTGTATACTTGGAATGACTAGGAAGAGAAGGCCGGAAATAATTATTGAATAACCCGGTTAGGTCGTTGTTTAGTTTTACATCTGCCCAAAGGTATCATTTCTAATACATTCGTGAGATAGGGTTGGACATCTGATTAAAAATCTTTCAAGATACTCTGAACAGAAAAACTATATCAGTTTACCCATTTACTAGATTAGAGTAAAACGAACCCGTTTTCAAATTATTAAACAAAGATTTTATGTCTCTAATCTTTACATTATTTAGGTATCATTTGAAAGATGCGGTAGTTGATGGAGGAACCCCATTCGACAAGGCTCATGGAGTGAACGCATTCGAGTACCCTGCAAAAGATAACAGATTTAATAAAGTATTCAATAAGTGCATGTATGACGTCACAAAGATAGCTATGAAGATAATTCTTGAGAAGTACAAAGGATTTGAAGGAGTAAAAGAGTTGGTTGATGTAGGTGGTGGATTAGGTGCTAACCTTGAGCTTATTGTTTCCAAGTATCCTAATATTAAAGGCATCAATTTTGACCTACCCCATGTTATCAAAGATGTGACTCCTTTTCCAGGTATATGATAAATTCACGCACAATTATACTGAGAGTATGCATTTCTTTTTTTGTACATTTTACTCGTACCAAACATGTTGTTGATTGTCATCTTGATTGCTCTATCTTGATGTGCCGGGTGATAGGATGGTTTGGACTTTGGGTTATAAAAAATACTCCGTATAAAATAAAGCTTAGCCATGCACATAAAGGGAATTTATCAACTTTAAGCTTGTGATTTCAAGTTTCGTCATGAACTAAAATTGTGTGTGTTTATTGTTTCAAAGAATTTTTTTTTTTCCAGCAACTGATTATATTAATCAAATCATTTTATGTCGGGTTAAGGCTACCAAATAGCTTTATTCTTTTAATTTTGATCTAATTTAGGCTATATACCCAGAAAAATACCATTGTAGGTCACATACTTCCAAAAAGCATTTTAATGTAGGCTATTTGTGACCGGCTACTCGCGTGTGCAGTCCCTGAAGCTAACGGACGTTGACAAAGTTGCGATTTAGGCATTTTAAATTCCATCACCTAACACTCTTGAACTAAAGTCAAGACCTGAAAATTCGAGAAACGCTTCAATTGATTTGTTGACCAAAATCTCATAAACTTTGACTTTTCGATCTGCTGTTCAGAGATGAATTTTAACACGATCTGATGTAACACGAAGCTTGAAGGAGTAATCAACCACCTAAAAAGCAATTCGATTTATGAATGCTTCTTGCTAAGTGTCCGTTAGCCCCAGGGACTGCACACCAAGTAACCGGTCACCAATAGCCTACATTGGAACACCTTATAAAAGTATGTGACATATACTTATATTTATTTAGGTATATAACCTACATTAGAAAAAAAAAAAAAAAGTATAAATCTTATGTTTCCTCTCGAACTTATTTCTCTTACACCGCCTTATAGTGTTTTTTTTTTATAAACGAAAAGGAAAATATAATAGAGGAAATAAAAAATAAATTGAGTGGAGAAAAGAAGATGAATATAATACCCTTTTTTTTTTTTTTTTTTTGCTTTTGGGTCATTTCCGTCCAAACCTAATGTATGACAAACGGAAGGAAACCATGTATGTCTATATCTATAAGGACTAATAAACCCTAATAAAGTCTCATTAAAATTTATTATTTTCATTTGTTAATTATATTCACTAAGTTAGTTATTTTTCTTTCATTTCTTTTACTTATCTTCTAATTTGAAAATCAATTAATTTATTTATATTACTTTTCGTATCCATCATTCTCTCTTTTCAATTTCATCGTTCTTTTCAAATGAAAAGATACTCGATTTACATTCCAATCTTTTCAAATAAAACGAAACTCGAAAAGTAAATTAATTGGTATCGATGATCAGTGTGTAACCATAATTTGAATTTTTGTCTTCTTGTGTATATGTGTCAAACAAGTAACATCTAAGAGGACTAAATAGGTTTAAATTGCATAATTAGTTTTAACTAGTTTATGAACCCTCGCTTTTTGCCGGGGTTCGTTTTTCAATGTATTTTATTGCGTTTAGTTTGTAAAATTATTTCGTGGCTAACGATGATATTGTTGAAGCGCAACTCGAGTCGAACTAAAAGGTATAATCCGTGAAAGTTTTAAATGTTATTTTAAATTAACAATACATGTGCATCTCTGCGTTTCGCTATGGAATTGTCGACTTTTAAAAATTTAACGCAAAATCAACGTGTATGAAAAGTACCTTAAATATTTAGCGTTTTTTAAAAAGCGTCCGTTTTGCGCATAGTTGGTGACATTGTGTTCCTAAAATTATTTCGAGTTTAACGATGGTGCTGGGAAAATTTAACTCGTTGTGAGCGAGAAGATATGACCAGTTGAATATTTGGGTGGAGTTTATTTAAGATTTTTTTATGAAAATAGGTATTTGACACTTTACCCTAGGGATGAGATCGGTTCCGGTACCGAACCGAACCGTACCGGAACCGGTTAGTACCTGTACCGAATTTGGGTAAAATGGAGAACCGAAACTGTACCAAAATTTCAATACGGTACCGGTTTCGGTACCGGTACGGTACCGGTATTTTTCGGTTTTTACCCACTTGGTACCACAATTTTTTGACAATGGTGTAGATAATACGAGTGACGTGGTATGATTCATTTGCATGTTTATTATTTACTTGTTTGGTAAAAATGATGAAAATGTAACACTTAATGTACTTATATCAATCGCATTAGTGTGTTTCTTTTGAAAGTTTGATGATGATCATGAGTCTGAAAGTTGATTATTTACGCGTTTGGTACCAAACAATGTAGATTTATTCGATGGAGATCGATGATTTATTTGCATAATTAATTCATGCATATTAGATTTTATATATATATATATATATATATATATATATATATATATATATATATATATATATATATATTAGTTGTTGTAAAACAGTGAATATTTGGTTTGTTTCTATAAAAAGACTTCGAAATATGGAGGCTGACATAGTGTGTCTAGCAAAATGCAAATCAAGATTAAAAAAAAAAAAAAACTAGAAAATAATCAGCACTATATGTAGCCACATTAGCATACTTCTTATCAAATAAATGCATACATTGTTTACTTACAAAAAAAATTCAATGAAATTCATGTAAACATATATAGGAGTTTACCACGTGGGTTAAAGACACCCGTATTGTTTATAATTCTAGTTAGATTAAAGGTCAAAACTTAATTGGTAACTAGATATTTACGGAGTATGTAAGTTATATGAGATGGACCTATTATAAAGAATAAAATATGGAATATTAAATTTCGGTAACAAATACCGATTTCCCGAAAAAATACCGGAACCGTACCGTACCGAAACCGAAAACCACCGATTCCTAGAACCGAAACCGATACCGAATCCCTTTCGGTTCAGTTTTTGGTACCGGTATCGGTTCGTTACCGGTTCGTTTTCGGTATTTCGGTTTATTTGCTCATGCCTACTTTACCCCCCCTTTTTGGGGGGTCGATTTTAATTGTTGAAAAAAGTGTGGGTTTTTTTTTGAAAATAAAAGAAAGGTGAAAAAAATGTGAAAAAAGGTGAAAGGACGAAAATGACCTAGATACTATTCATGAATTTTTTGAAAAATAAAAGAAAGGTGAAAAAATGTGAGGACGAAAATGCCCTTGATACTGTTTATGAATTTTTGTCTAATAGTTAATATGGTAATTCCTTAATTTATCCGATGTCAAAAAATTACTTTCCCGGTTCAAGTAAAATGTCTCCATTTTTCGTTAATTAAAAGTAAGATGTGTTTGATAAATATCTTATATTTAAAGTAAGTTTAACAAACTTTATTTAAGAAATAAATAATTGAGAGAAACTGAAAAGTTTAATACTCCGTAATATATAATACAGAGTAGTTTTTGTAATTATTTTAAGATAAATGAAAATAATAAGGTGAACAAGTTGTTTCAACCGTAATAGGTCCATTTTCCCATCATGTATCCATTTATGTCCACAATGATTTTTTATTCTTGTGCTTATAACGTTGTAAATTAATGGATAAAGGCTCTTAGCAAATGCAATAAACAATGATTGCTCCATGTTATTTACTAGGTGTCATGCATCTTGGAGGTGATATGTTTGAAAGTGTTCCGAAAGGAGATGTTATTTTCATGAAGGTTAGTACATCAACTTTTTCTTAGCTAGATAGATAATCTTCATTAGAAGGTTAATTAACATATTATAATAGGTAACCATGATAAAATTTTGTTTTTAGTGGATACTTCATGATTGGGGCGACAACTATTGCGTCAAGCTTCTAAAGAACTGTTATGCAGCGTTGCCAGACGATGGTAAGGTGGTAGTGGTGGAAGCAATAATGCCTGACCATGAAAACGGTTATACTAATACCGATGAAATCTCTAAAAATGCCATCTCAGCTGATTTGGTAATGTTGATAGCTAATCCTGGTGGTAAAGAGCGATCTATAAAAGAATTCGACATTTTGGCCAAGGAAGCAGGGTTTGCTTCGTTGAAGATCATTTGCACGGTTTCAACTTTTTGTATCATGGAATTTTACAAAAATCCTTGATTTAATGGAATCAGAATTTTAAGGGACTTCATTTCAATTTCATGTTTAATAATAAATGAAACAGTTGTTGATCAACAATTTGTTTGGATGTGTTGGTGCATATTGTTAGTTCCTAGTTCGATATATGTTATGATGTAATTCAGTCTCATACATTTGATCATGTAATAACATTTGTGACTATTGAATGTTTGATATTGTGCGTGAACGTTTTAATCAATAGTTAAACTGACCTGACAGTCGACCGACAGACGTTGTTAGTCGATCGACTGTGTCCACTGTCGATTGACAGTGATAGGTCTGTGTAAGTTGATCAACGATCGACTAATTAGGACAGTGGACCGACTGACGAGGTCAGTCGACCGATTGTCCCTGCAGGCAATATATATACGGGTTTTTTGTTTCATTCTTAGGTTACGCATTCCATTAACCCTAATAAACCCAAGCTGCTTTGTAATCGTATCCTACCTCCAACCCACTGATTTACAACGTTAGGCACCGTTCTAATTTAACTAGAAGTCTAGGTTTGGCTATTTCGGTCCCAATAACGACCCTTAACTCGATTAACCTTCGTTCTATCGAATTGCGCCTTTAGATCGAGTCTTGACCGTTCTAAAATCCGTGTCAATTCGTCTACAGGATGTATAATCGTGATCATAAATAGTATCTGCAGTCAAGATTTCTATTTGGAGGTCAATGTCTTATGACATCTAGAGATCATTATCTTCTTATATGGGAAAGAAAATAGTCTTTGATACACATTTTTTGAAAGTGTTATAATGTAGGCTATTGGTGACCGGTTACCTGCTGAACCGGTAAAATCAATTTTTTAACATTTTTTTATTTTATATGGCTACAAATAGGTTATATACTTTCATTTGTATTCCGATGTAGGCTATATACAAAAATGATTTGTTCCGATGCAGGCTATATACTTTCACTTTTGTTCGCTCATTTTTGTTTTATTTGGTTAACAAGTTCAATGCATTCATATTAGCATTTATTGAGTATATAGCCTACATTAAAACAAAAGTGAAAATATATAACGTATTTATAGCTTTAACCCTTCAAAAAATTCAAAGTCGCATGACGATACATAGTATAATCGTCAATTTACGTATCTCCTTTATCAAATGGTCTTTTGACTTTTTGCTCCTTTACCAAATCATCTCTTTCTTCATACATACATTCACTTCAATTTTCCGAAAATTTAATTGAAGAGCTTTATAAACAATATCGAACAGAGGTTAGTCGGTTTTGGATGTAGAAGAAATGAGTTACGACTTCCTTTGCAAGTTAGTGGTATTATGTAATTTTTAACGGAATTAACGGTAGTAGTAGGTTCGAACTTGTTCTCTCGTTTGACCACGTAGACTAAAATGAAGGAGATCATAACCGAAACCACTTGTATCATTATTTTAACGTTTCTACTTCTACTATATCTTTTTTTTTTTTTTTTTTTTTAGATCGGCTCGTTAGTTGTTAGACACACTCACACAACCACACAGGAGGAAACCGCGGACCCTTAACTGGCATCAATTGGCAGACAGCCAGGAATTCCACAGAAAACCCCCTGGTGAGGCTCGAACCTGAGACCTCCCACTGAGGCTCGGTCCAAGCACCGGTACCGTTGAAGCAATGCTACGTTGATACTTCTACTATATCCTGTTTACGCGAGAAGCATTCTCCTAATGTGATAATATACAACATCATCCACAATTCCACATCATACAACAACAAAATGTGAATCACCAGGGTTTTACTCGGGACCCAATGCAGTTGTTGCTAGGGAGATTTCTTTTAGCGAAAAAAAAATGTGGATCATAATTTCTATGACACGCTATTATGTACTAACACATATTGTCATGTATAATAATAATATAATAATGAGAGTTATAATACATGCTTAATTCATGTTCTACCCACCTCGCAGGAAGTCACACTAGTCCTGCTTCTTTCCTTTTTTTTCTTGTTGTGCATACACATTAATTAAATAAATAGTATCCTATTAATGTAGATATGTTAGACCATATAAAAAGAAAATTTTAGAAGTATTTAATATCTTCATAGCGCAGTTCATCAATGAACACCACTTATTCAATAGAAGATTCATCAGAGAAAAAATACAAAATGTCCATAGAAGAGGAAGGGCTACTAAAGGTTTATCAAATCAATGGGATATTAGCTCTTCCGATGGTCATTAAGACCGCGATCGAACTTGATCTGTTTGAGATAATGGCAAAGACACCTGGTGGTCAGTTGTCTTGTTATGATCTTGCTTCTAAACTTCCTACAAAAACTCCCGAAACTCCATTTTTGATTGAACGTATTCTTCGGTTTCTTGCTAGCCAATCAGTTCTATCATCGACCATTGTAACTGATGAAGATGGAAAATTTATCACGTTATATGGTATGACTGCAGTGTCTAATAATTACGTCCGAAATGAAGATGGGACGTGTCATGCTTCGTCACTTTTCCTTCTTTATGATAAAGTAATGGTTGATTCTTGGTTAGTTATCATCTATCCATCTATCATCAATTCCTACTCAAATCTTACATACTTGCATACCTGTCTAGTCAAGTAGTTGATCACCATTATAGGTGTCAAAATGGTCGGGTTAAACAAGTTTGCAAGTCAGGTAACAAATCAATAAGGATTTCAATCATACCAAATAAATTTATGTACAAGTCAAAGCATATATATATAAATTTTCAAATCTCTTATATGAAGTATTCTAGGGACAACTTTAAACCACTAGACCTGTTTCATACTCAACTAATTAACTTAATTGTTAGTTTAATCATCTTGTAAAACCCAAAAACATATGAGGTTGTAAATTCTTTGAATTTCACCAACATTCATTTTAGCTATTGTATTGAAAATTACTAGTTTAACCGATCAACATAAGGAAGTAAACTTAAATTGACTCATTTATTTTCATGTACATAATTTGCTCTGGGGCAGGTATCACTTGAAAGATGCAATAATTGAAGGAGCTACCCCATTTGACAAAGCTCATGGAATGAATGCATTTGAGTACACTGCAAAAGACAACCGGTTTAATGAGGTATTCAATAGGTGCATGCATGACAATACAAGAATCGCGACGAAGATAATTCTTGAAAAATACAAAGGATTTGAAGGAGTAAAAGAGTTTGTTGATGTAGGTGGTGGTTTAGGTGCTAATCTAAAGCTTATCGTTTCTAAGTATCCTAATATTAAAGGCATCAATTTTGACCTACCCCATGTCATCAAGGATGCCCCTCCCATTCCAGGTATTCAATTTCATTCATATATGCTAAATTGAGTGATCTTCTAGTTTTAAAGGAACATATTTTTTTACATTACTGTTTAATCAAGCATTTTTTTCAGCTTGTTTCGTCTTGCTTAGTGAACAAATATCCTAATTTGAGTTGTGAAAATTTATCAATTAAACTTAGCGCATATCATATCTAATATTTTAAGTTATAATCTGGGCGAGACCACCAGCAAGGGCATATCATGGTCTATGAGGGGACGTGGCTCGTAAATTTGAGTAAGTAATAAAATTATAGCCCTTTAAATTGCGACGTTTGACTTTTGAATCAACAAAATCTGATTCCATACGAAGAAGATATGGCCAAAACGGTGAAAACTCGTAGACTTATTTTGTTATTATAATTTTTTTTAAAATTACATATTACATATTAGACAATTTTGGCCAAAAAAGTTCGTTTAAGCTCCGCCACTGACCTGCAAGTACTTTGACACTACTACGTTAGCCGCTTGACGCAAATAATCTTTCACAAATGTAAGTGACAATATGGTTGCTCCTTGTTATGGACTAGGTGTAGAACATGTCGGAGGAGATATGTTCGAGACTGTTCCAAAAGGAGATGTTATTTTCATGAAGGTTTGTTCTTTAACCTTTTGCATATATGCAACATACATACATTTTAAATTTTTTTAATAAATACGGAGTAATAATTAATTGCTATTACTATTTCAACTAATTAACTTCACTGTGCTTTTTTAGTGGATACTTCATGACTGGGGGGACAATTATTGCCTTAAGCTTCTACAAAACTGTTGGGCGTCGTTGCCAGAGCATGGTAAGGTGGTGGTGGTGGAAGCGATCATACCCGAGCCTGAAACTGAATACAGTTGTTTAGATGAAGCTTCTAAAGCTTCCATTGCAAGTGATATGGTAATGATGGTTGCAAACCCCGGTGGTAAAGAGCGAAGCGTATCAGAATACAACTCCTTGGCCAAAAATGCCGGGTTTACTACTATGAAGATGATTTGCAGGATTTCAACCTTTTGTATCTTGGAGTTTTACAAGAAGGATATTTAACTATGTGACAGTCAGCTGATGATGATCAATCTGAATGTTGAGGGAAATAAAATATATCATATATAAAAAAACACAATTCAGCAAGTGTTTGAACAAGTTTTTAAAGCGAAATAAAATATGTGTTTGGTTATATATGAGTAAATGTTTTGGACCTTTGGTCTTCATGCTAGATCGTAGAGTATTACTAATTATGCGTGTTAAATTTTGTTAATCACTGAAAACTTCAAGAACAGGGGTAAGTTTAAGAACAGGGGATAAAATACTTTAAAAAAATATCACTGTTTCAATTCAATGTTATTGTCACATTGCCTTAGATCTTAGACAATTTGCTTGAACTTATAAATGAGTATGACTCTGGAAAAACTAAACGAGACAATAATATAAATAGTGATCGGAGATGGTGGTTTCACGGTGGTAATGTGGTGGTTTGTGATGGTGGTTGTGGAAATGAATACTGTACATGATTTTTTGAGTTTGGGAGAGAATACGAGGGTTAATGAATTGGTGCAACTGTGAGGTGAATGTTGTGTAGAAGTTAGCTATGGGCCTTAATGGATTAAATGTGGAAACCGAGTAATATGAAAATCATGATATCATGATGCTTGAATGTGATTGGTTAATGGATCATGATGCTTGAATGTGATTGGTTAAGGGAACATGATGCATTGTGATGTTAGGATATTAGGACCCAAACAACGCTAGTAATTCTACAAGACTACTAGCCGAGTAGTGATACTATCAAGATCACTCAACCCACTTAATGAACGAAAGATAATATGCAAGAACAATAAAGAACGACACAAGATATAACGTGGTTATATGCAATCGTTGTGATTGCTTTAGTCCACGGACCAACTAGAGAGTGTTTATTTACTGAATATTTGCATGTGGTGTCTATTACAATGATACAATGAGTTCAATTTATAGGAGAACAAGAACACTATGTAACTAGCTAGGAATCTTCATCATGCTTCAAGTAATCATCTTGTTCACCAACTAGCTTGCTTTCCACCAACTAATAGCATGTTCACAGCCATATTTTTAGGTGTAAAGTATCCCACTTTGCACCTAAAGTGACAGGTAGACCAAACTTGTTCGAATCCCATGTGAAAAAATTGACAGCTTGCTGCCAGACACCAGATGCGCCGCATCACCTGCTTTGCTGTGACAGATTGGATTCCACGACTGCAGATTCAAGTATCAGCTCCAGATGCGCCGCATCTAGATCATGATGCGCCACATCTCTGCCCTTTGATGCGCCATATCAGCTTGAAACGCCGCATCCAAAACCTTCGGCATAAAACGCTTGATGAATGCGCCGCATCCATCCCATGATGCGCCGCATCGATGTTGTTTCACGTTTACCGAAATCTGCAAAATCCGTGCAACACCTTAACCCACCTTTTGTGGCGTTTTTTCCTACTTTGTTTAAATTTCTCCATACTCCAACAAATCTCCCACTTGGAGACTTTGAACAAAACTCCAATCATATCAATGAATTAACCAAGGACATTAGACCACCTTTGATTACCGCCCAATACCATTTGGAACACGCACGCTCAACACATACTTCGGATGAGTAGACTTTCGATAAAAGGTCTTCAATACTACTTGTTAAACTTGTAACACCATTAACATCTCTAGCTGGGGTCTTCTCTCATCAATTCGTGAGAAGATAAATTGAGGTAATGCAAAACCTCAATTTCTCCGTCGTAACCACCTTAGTAAACATATCGGCAGGATTCTTCGTACCAAGGATTTTCTCCAAGAATAAAGTGCCATCATTTATATGTTGTCGAATAAAATGATACCTTATCTTGATGTGTTTCGTACGACTATGAAACACCAGATTCTTCCCAAGATGAACCGCACTTTGATTATCACAATACAAGACGCAATAGTCTTGTCTTTTACCCAACTCGCCTAAGAAGTTCTTCAACCACACTAGCTCTTTAGAAGCTTCCACAATAGCCATATATTCGGCCTCGGTGGTTGATAAAGCAACACTCTTTTGTAGTCGAGATAAACAACTAATCGCCGTCTTCCCCATTGTGAAAACATAACCCGTAGTGCTTTTACCCGAATCATCACATCCACCCAAATTAGCATCCGCATAACCTCTAAGTATGAGATTGTTCTTAGAGAAACACAATCCCATATTAGAAGTACCCTTCAAATAACGAAGCAACCATTTGACCGCTTCCCAATGCTCTTTCCCCGGATTAGACATATAACGACTTACAACTCCCACTGCTTGAGCAATATCGGGTCTTGTACAAATCATGGCATACATAATACTACCCACGGCCGATGCATATGGAACCTTTTCCATATTCATTTTGTCTTTTACCGTTTTTGGTGATTGACTCTTCGATAACTTTAAGGTGCTTCCTAAAGGCATAGAACGAGCCTTTGAATCTTCCATGTTGAATCTCTCTACTACTTTCTCAATATATTTGGATTGAGACAAGTATAGAGTACCCTTCACACGATCACGCACAATACTCATGCCAAGTATTTGCTTAGCACCGCCAAGATCTTTCATCTCAAATTCTCGGGAAAGTAATCCCTTCAACTTGTTAATTTCGGACATGTTAGAACCTGCAAGCAACATGTCATCAACATACAACAATAAGATTATGTAAGAAGACTTGAATTTCTTCAAGTAGCAACAGTGATCCGCTTCACATCTTAAGAAACCAATATTCTTCACAAACTCGTCAAACTTTAAGTACCATTGCCGAGGTGCTTGCTTCAATCCATACAAACTTTTCTTTAGCTTACAAACCCACTTCTCTTTACCCTTTACCTCAAAGCCCTCGGGTTGCCTCATGTAGATCTCTTCAACAAGATCACCATGTAAGAATGCAGTTTTTACATCTAGTTGCTCAAGATGTAAATCTTCGGATGCAACCATAGAAAGTACCAAACGGATAGTAGTCATTTTAACTACCGGTGAAAATATCTCTTTGTAGTCAACCCCTTCCTTTTGTTGAAAGCCTTTGACTACCAAACGAGCCTTGTATCTTCTCTTGCCATCTAACTCATTCTTGATTCTATACACCCATTTGCTTTGCAATGCCCTTTTATCATGAGGTAACTTCACTAGTGACCAAGTCTTATTCTTCTCAAGTGATCCCATCTCTTCTTTCATGGCAAGCTCCCATTGTATGGATTCTTTTATCTTCCTTGCCTCAAAGTAACTTTCGGGTTCACCATTCTCGGTATAGAGTAAGTAGTTTGCTGATGGAGAATACCTAGGATTAGGTTTGGGCACTCTAGTCGAGCGTCTTGGTATAGGAGTAACCGGAATGGTTGGACCGGTTTCATTTGTGTCCTCCTCATCACTAGAACTCGCACTATGTTCGGAATCATCACCGCTTTCTGAATCATTCCCATCATTAGCATTTTCCGACGCCTCACCGTTATTCGGCAATTCATTATTTCCCAAACTCCCACTAGAACCTGCAAGATCATCAATAGAAACATCATCAAAAGTAACTTGACTCGTTTTAGGACTCCCCATTTCCGGTTTGCCATAGATCGAATCTTCATCAAAAGTAACATCTCGCGAACGAATTACTTTTCTAGCTTCGTTGTCCCAACAACGATAACCCATTTCATCCGACCCGTAGCCTATGAAAATACACTTATTTGACTTAGCTTCAAGCTTGTCTTTATCCGCATCTTTGGTCTTCACATATGCATTACACCCAAATATCCTAAGGTGACCATAACTCACCTTCTTGCCTTGCCATTCTTCCTCGGGAATTCGGAAACCCAACGATGTTGAGGGCCCCCTGTTTATCAAATAAGCCGCCGTGCTTACCGCATACGCCCAAAACATCTTAGGCAAACCGGCATGTAGTCTCATACTCTTAGCCCTTTCATTTAACGTACGATTCATACGTTCGGCGACGGCATTGTATTGCGGTGTCTCCGGTACCGTTTTCAACATTCTAATACCGAGCTCTGCACAATAGTCTTTAAACTCAAGACTACCATATTCCCCTCCATTATCCGACTTCAAGCACTTGACCTTCAAGTTAGTCTCATTTTCTACCATAGCTTTTCACTTTACGAAAGTATTAAATACATCGGATTTAACTTTAAGAAAATAAACCCATACCTTTCGAGTGGAGTCGTCAATGAAGATTACATAATAGCGAGAATCTCCATGTGATTCTACATTGGTTGGACCAAACACATCCGTATGAACGAGTGTGACGACTCAGAAATTTTCGACCAAATTTAAACATAATCTTTATATAATTTCGATTGATAAGCAATGAATTTTAATAAGTCTTGAACCTCCAGAAATTTTTTTACACAAGCTTTTGGTCACCCTTTTATTCCGACGATTCACGAACGTCATAACTTGATTTAATTGTTTAATTGTTTAATTATTGTGTATATATATGGATTTATATATATTTAACTTGAAAATATGATAATTAAATATCTCATTAAGTATATTAACAAAGTATTATATATATACTTTCATACTACTAATTTAAAGAGTTTTCAAACAATATATATGTTACTATTTAAACGACGTAATTAACTTATGTTAAAATGTATTTACATATAATGTATTACGAGTGTAAATACATCCTTACAAGTATTGAATACACTTTATAATATACCAATACATATAAAGGATAGCTATACTCATATTTCCGTTCAATTTCCTCAAAGAATTCTACTCGCATTCATACGATATTTTTACCCGTATTATACACAGTTTCTAGAAGTATTTACTATTGGTATATACCAATAGAAATCTGAAATTATTTGTGTAATGTGTCATCCATGACCTAATCAATTTAATATGTCATGCATGAATTAATACAATTTAACTTATCTTAGATATTTTCACTAAAAGCCAAAATTATAAGCTTATAAATAAGGACCATTTTAACTCATTTTTACTCCACATTTTCTTAAACTAAAAACACACACTTGAATGCTCTCATATCATACTTTAATCTCAGTAACTTTCCTCTTAATAATCAAGTACTTCTCAAAATCCTTGTTCAATTCCTTGTATAGTTGCTATCTTATTATACTTATAAAACTTGTAAAAACTAGAACTTGTTTTGGTGAACACCAAGCTTGTTTGAAAAACTAATCTAATCTTTCTAACTTAACTCTAATAACACTTATTTATATGTATTATGATGTTATATTAAGTTAATATAAGAACTTATAACTTGTACATATGAAGAACACCTTGAAACTTAACATATATCCTTTAATCTCCATTCGGTAAAAAGCGGGCTGTTTTGGGTTGGGAATTAAAAACCTATATTAGACCTTGAGTTCGAGGCTAAGACTTTGGAAATATGTTAATATATGTAAATAAGACTTCCAATATTTTTTTCATGATTTTAGACAAAGTGAAAGTATTTTATCAAAAATCATATATTGGGTGGATGCCGGGATTTTTCCAAATCTGTCCACCGACACAAAAAGAGGGTAAAGCTCTAAAAATTACTACTTGGGATGAACTTTTCGATTTGGTTTTGTAAAATTTACTTCTTAATGAATCCATAGCAATTTGATTCACTTTAAACGGAGTTGTAATGAATATTTGGCGAACAAAACAAAATCTGCTAAAATTAACGTTGTATGGACGAAATTTATATTATAAAAACTATATTAACCATATCCTTGTTAACTTTTCCTATATCCTATATATATTTGGACATGTTATCAGTAGTATAACAAAATATTATAATCTTGGTTAATTCTGTGATTGTATATATGTATAATAATATTCTTGGTACGTCCTAACACAATAAGTATACAATACGTTTTGATAAATCCTAAGACAATACGTACACAATACGTCTTAGTTAATTCTAAGACAATACGTATACAATACGTCTCTGGGTTGATGCAAAGACAATACGTATACAATACGTCGTGGGATAATTCTAAGATTATATATATATATATACCGATTATTGGACTGTTGGACTTTTCGGACTATTTTGGACTACTAACAAAGGACTACTAACAATGGACTACTAACATAAAATGTTAAAAATTATTATATAAGTATTCTATGAACTTGCTTTATTTTATTCATATGTCGTATTATTATCTGAATCGTTATTATTGTTATAGGTTCGTGAATCCAAGGACGACGGTGATATTTGTAATAAGTTGAAAACTTATTATTAATATACTTTTACTACTGTGAGTATATAGTCCCATTTTTAAACTCTAAAAATATTTTGGGATGAGAATACATGAATTTTATGTTTTACGCCATGCACACAAGTACTTAAAATATATTCTACGTTGAGTTGTACCACATTGCATATCTTTCCTAATAGCTTGGTAACTAATATTTACATGTTGTAAGAACATGTAAGCGCGAATCCTATTGATAGATCTATCGGGTTTGACAACCCCAACCGGGCTAGTCGCTCTAGTATCGTAAACGGTTGCATAGTACTTTGTTTTTACTACACTTGGTACAGTGTAGGGAGATTTCATAATAAAGGGTATATGCCACATTAATGGTTAAGTATGGTTACCGAAGCACTCAACAACTTATAGAATACTTTTATACACTTGCGAGTGTACATATGTTTATAACTATGAAATCTTGTGGTCTATATTTATATCGATGCTAACTTTAAACCTATATATCTCACTAACCTTTGTGTTGACTGTTTAAGCATGTTTATTCTCAGGTCCTTAAGAAAGTCTTCCACTGTTGCATTATCTGAGCAAAGTGTGCATGGAGTCTCATGTTTTTTTTTTTAAATGAAGTGTTGCATTCAATAAAACCTTTGTCATATAATATATTCGACTGTTATGTCACGTGTGTAGTATATGAAAACCGATGTATTATGGGGATTATTTCTTAAATAATCGCCCACTTGTTTAAAACATACATTATGTATAATAATGGTGTGCTTTTTATGAAACGAATGCAATATTTTCTAAAACGTATCATATATGGGTCAAATACCTCGCTATGGGACCAATGAATAACGTACAGTGTTTATAGTAATATGGACGGGTCGTTTCAGTTGGTATCAGAGCGGTGGTCTTAGCGAACCAGGTCTTGCATTAGTGTGTCTAACTGATAGTTGTTAGGATGCATTAGTGAGTCTGGACTTCGACCTTATCTGCATATTAAAAGTTTTGCTTATCATTCTTGTCTGAAATTACCTGTTTATCATGTTAAGTCTAGACGCGTCTTACTGCAATTATTGCATAGGTAGTGTATAGACACATATTCATATCTTATCATATCTATCACGGTAGACTTTGCCTGACATCTTCCGTAAATTCCTTTGTAACTTATGGGATTTTGGTATTAAATATACATATGTAAATTATGTATTAAGAATATCAATCTAAGTCCTAAATCTTTTTCATATCAACAATCATTCCTCTGAACGTTTAAGGCGGATTCTTCACAAAGCTCGAGTTCATCGGATTCTAAAAGCTATTCCGATATGGAATTCCATTTAAGCTCCGAGAGCAGTCTAACCGTAATGAACCATCCAATTAGTCATCACCTCTTCTGGATGAATTGGGGGTGGGTTCGTGGACGAATTAATCAATTTAGACAATAAGAAGGCGATCTGTTTCATGAATCTAATTCGCCTCTCGGTGGAGAACATGAGGCACTTACCGGCGAACCCGTTCGTAACACCGTTTTCTCTCTCCTTTCCAGGATATGCCGCAACGAGTATAATATTACTAATATTATTGAGGCTATCCGACCTTTACTCCGTATCTTGCATGGTGAATTATTTAGTAAAAAAAATTACTGTCATGAAAAGCAAAACTTCATTAGCAAGTGCATCTTACATCATTTCATTCCCTTTATAAAGCTCTTGACATCTCTTTTTATTCAAGAAACTTTAAACATCTTCTTTCACAATACAAAACAAAACAAATTCTCAACATCTATACTCACATCAAACCACTACTAGCACCAGCAGCAGCAGTACCAACAACATCACAAGCCTCAACATCGCAAGCCGCATTACGAGCATCAACATCATACGCACCGCAGGCACTGAGTGATACCAACAATAATGAGTGATGAAGTATTAATTCATTATTTCATTTACGTTGAAGAAATATTCCGCGGCGATTATGTAATATCTAAAGTTTTAGGGATTATTCATTTCTAGTTTCAACCGTAAACCAAATGAGATTAATATAATATTAACTCATTAAATTCATATTACATCTGAAGAAAATATACATACATATATTTTCATAGAGTGTAATAAAAAATTCTTTTGTACAAAATATTACTTGAGAAATTTTATTTTAACGAGTAGGTAATACCCGAGAAATACTTAAGTTCACATTAATATGTTACACTGTACATTTTCAATGATGTTTCGACAATCTCTAATTATACTCTCTCCTTTCATAGCAATATACATCATTTCACAAAATTCAAGACAACCATTTTCCATACCAATTCAATTACATATTCTGATTTTGACAGATCAAAATCGAAGTTAAGATTTAAGAAGTGCCATCAATCTTAAATTCCTACATCCTTCAAAATCATACTTTAAATTCAAACTATACTAGAACATCACTTTCATTCACAGAACTCATAAAGATATTCGTATCATTCAAGATTCACGACGAATTCATTATACGGATATTGACGATGACAACCTGCGTCTAAACCCTTCAAAATTCTTGAAAACATCTCAATTAAGAAACAATCGAGAAGATGATCCAACCACACGTTATCTATGAAAAGAAGAACTTATGCATACAGTCATACACCTGGAAAACTCCTGGAACCCAAGTAGAAGTTTAACACGTATCCGTGTCAGATCCTTTGGCATTTATTACCAAAAATAACTTTTCAATTCCTTTTCAAAGTAGCCAGTTTTATCACGGCTCCAGCAAGTCAACTTCGACTTTTCAGTCGGATTAGCGGTATTATAACCTCAATATATACGTTACCCTTTCACCATCGTTATCGGAGCACCTTTTATATTCCACTATATTATCAGCAGATGTACCAGCAACTTCAGCTTTAGTCTCTCTGAAAAATATCTATAAACCCCATCATGTACTCACCTACATCCTGTAACAATAATTGCCATACCAATTACCGGGAATCATCAATCATCAATCTCGAATCTCGAAGCGTTTTCACTTCAATTCTATGTATACATATAATGTGTAACTCCTGAAAATTTTGATCTTCAATTCTGAATTTCTGAAAAGCACCCAGTCTACGAATCAATACCCTGAATTTTAAAAAAGCTGAATGAAGCAGCAGAAACTGTAGACAACCGTAACAGTCAAAAGTTTGATGATAAAGAATAGTGTGTTGGCAAAGCTCAGAAAAAGAGAAGGTTTGGAATTGGAAAACGGATTGAGCAAACCATGAAGGAGGATGTGGACAAATCACAAAGACTAAATCTGCCTTCAAAGAATCCAAATGATTCAGTGTCTACTGAAGTCTTTAGCGAATACCTTGCTCCTTACTCTCAACTCTTGCGGATAATATTCTTCATCATCCTCTGATCTTAGATATTCTAAGATATCATCATATCTTTCATTATAAATATCTTCGATGTTTCTGAAGATATCTTCATAACTATTGATATCCGAAATCATTTACCTATTCGCGCTATCTGTGTTACATCATAAAAGAAACTATTTTAGTTTCTAAATTCTGGAACCTTCGAGTTTAAAATATGAATGTTTTGAAGTAGTGTTAGGAACTCAAGTATGATTTAGTATAATATGATGACACTTGATCAACGTGATTATATTACAGTAAGTCATACTGAGTTTCTAAATAGAACGTAATGATTCACAGATCATAACGTCATCATGTGCCATGTTACATGACTCTTACATTCAATCTAATCTCTAAATATATCAAGAACATATTCTATTGATAGTTCTATCTTTTCCTTTGGATTCTGGTAATTTCACAAGTCAAATTGTGCTATTACAATTTCTCTCTTAGAGAATTAGCTATGTTCATTCCGAATTTCATATCTATGAATTCGAGACCATTATTAGCTTGACTTGAAGTCGGGAAAAGAAGACGGAAGCATGAAACTCCAAAATATAAGGAAAAATATAAGCACCAAGACAACACAGAAATTACAAATCGTGTATATCGATGCGTATAGCAATATAAAGACACGAGAAAACTAAGAACACTATAAACCCAAGAGCATAGTAGAAATTAACAGATTCCTCCGGTGGAAGAAGAAAAAGAAGAATGACAGATGTGATAGTCAAGAATATATCAAGAATTAAAACTGGATGGAGCATATTGACGAATGTTTTGGAAGTACAAAGAAAGGAAGAAAGTATAAAAGATGGGAGATGTGGAAATAAGGAAACGTAGGAGGTTGATTTATAGTGAAATATCCGACAGAGAAATCGAGACATATTATTTCATTAAATCGAAGAGGATCATAATTTCCTTAATCGCCGAAGAATCAAATCTTATATAGATTACAAAGATTTTCTTTAATCCGGAGATCAACCGTGATGATGTCAAAAGATAAGACGAATCCCTATTTTCTCATTTCACTCTTTTACGATAGCTTCACTCATACGTTTCGAGTAATCGAATTATTTTATCCATATTTCTCAATCATGATAAAACCCTATGAATCAACTTATATTCGTCATAATAACATTCTTATTGTTAGCCATGATGACCTCGATCAAATTTCGGGACGAAATTTCTTTAACGGGTAGGTACTGTGACGACCCAGAAATTTTCGACCAAATTTAAACATAATCTTTATATAATTCTGATTGATAAGCAATGAATTTTAATAAGTCTTGAACCTCCAGAAATAGTTTTACACAAGCTTTTGGTCACCCTTTTATTCCAACGATTCACGAACGTCATAACTTGATTTAATTGTTTAATTGTTTAATTGTTGTGTATATATATGGATTTATATATATTTAACTTGAAAATATGATAATTAAATATCTCATTAAGTATATTAACAAAGTATTATATATATATACTTTCATACTACTAATTTAAAGAGTTTTCAAACAATATATATGTTACTATTTAAACGACGTAATTAACTTATGTTAAAATGTATTTACATATAATGTATTACGAGTGTAAATACATCCTTACAAGTATTGAATACACTTTATAATATACCAATACATATAAAGGATAGCTATAATCGTATTTCCGTTCAATTTCCTCAAAGAATTCTACTCGCATTCATACGGCATTTTTACCCGTATTATACACAGCTTCTAGAAGTATTTACTATTGGTATATACCAATAGAAATCTGCAATTATTTGTGTAATATGTCATCCATGACCTAATTAATTTAATATGTCATGCATGACTTAATACAATTTAACTTATCTTAGATATTTTCACTAAAAGTCAAAATTATAAGCTTATAAATAAGGACCATTTTAACTCATTTTTGCTCCACATTTTCTTAAACTAAAAACACACACTTGAATGCTCTCATATCATACTTTAATCTCAGTAACTTTCCTCTTCATAATCAAGGTAAAATACTTCTCAAAATCCTTGTTCAATTCCTTGTATAGTTGCTATCTTATTATACTTATAAAACTTGTAAAAACTAGAACTTGTTTTGGTGAACACCAAGCTTGTTTGAAAAACTAATCTAATCTTTCTAAATTAACTCTAATAACACTTATTTATATGTATTATGATGTTATATTAAGTTAATATAAGAACTTATAACTTGTACATATGAAGAATACCTTGAAACTTAACATATATCCTTTAATCTCCATTCGGTAAAAAGCGGACTGTTTTGGGTTGGGAATTAAAAACCTATCTTAGACCTTGAGTTCGAGGCTAAGACTTTGGAAATATGTTAATATATGTAAATAAGACTTCCAGTATTTTTTTCATGATTTTAGACAAAGTGAAAGTATTTTATCAAAAATCATATATTGGGTGGATGCCGGGATTTTTCCAAATCTGTCCCCCGACACAAAAAGAGGGTAAAGCTCTAAAAATTACTACTTGGGATGAAATTTTAGATTTGGTTTTGTAAAATATTTCTTAATGAATCCATAGCAATTTGATTCACTTTAAACGGAGTTGTAATGAATATTTGGCGAGCAAAACAAAATCTGCTAAAATTAACGTTGTATGGACGAAATTTATATTATAAAAACTATATTAACCATATCCTTGTTAACTTTTCCTATATCCTATATATATTTGGACATGTTATCAGTAGTATAACAAAATATTATAATCTTGGTTAATTCTGTGATTGTATATATGTATAATAATATTCTTGGTACGTCCTAACACAATAAGTATACAATATGTTTTGATAAATCCTAAGACAATACGTACACAATACGTCTTAGTTAATTCTAAGACAATACGTATACAATACATCTATGGGTCGATGCAAAGACAATACGAATACAATACGTCGTGGGGTAATTCTAAGATTATATATATATATATATATATATATATATATATATATATACCGATTATTGGACTGTTGGACTTTTCGGACTATTTTGGACTACTAACAAAGGACTACTAACATAAAATGTTAAAAATTATTATATAAGTATTCTATGAACTTGCTTTATTTTATTCATATGTCGTATTATTATCTGAATCGTTATTATTGTTATAGGTTCGTGAATCCAAGGACGACGGTCATATTTGTAATAAGTTGAAAACTTATTATTAATATACTTTTACTACTGTGAGTATATAGTCCCATTTTTTAACTCTAAAAATACTTTGGGATGAGAATACATGCATTTTATGTTTTACGCCATGGACACAAGTACTTAAAATATATTCTACGTTGAGTTGTACCACATTGCATATCTTCCCTAATAGCTTGGTAACTAATATTTACATGTTGTAAGAACATGTAAGCGCGAATCCTATTGATAGATCTATCGGGTTTGACAACCCCAACCGGGCTAGTCGCTCTAGTATCGTAAATGGTTGCATAGTACTTCGTTTTTACTACACTTGGTACAGTGTAGGGAGATTTCATAATAAAGGGAATATGCCACATTAATGGTTAAGTATGGTTACCGAAGCGCTCAACAACTTATAGAATACTTTTATACACTTGCGAGTGTACATATATTTCTAACTATGAAATCTTGTGGTCTATATTTATATCGATGCTAACTTTAAACCTATATATCTCACCAACCTTTGTGTTGACTGTTTAAGCATGTTTATTCTCAGCTCCTTAAGAAAGTCTTCCGCTGTTGCATTATCTGAGCAAGCTGTGCATGGAGTCTCATGTTTTTTTTTAAATGAACTGTTGCATTCAATATAACCTTTGTCATGTAATATATTCGACTGTTATGTCACGTATGTAGTATATGGAAACCGATGTATTATGGGGATTATTTCTTAAATAATCGCCCACTTGTTTAAAACATGCATTATGTATAATAATGGTGTGCTTTTTTATGAAACGAATGCAATATTTTCTAAAACGTATCATATAGAGGTCAAATACCTCGCTATGGGACCAATGAATAACGTACCGCGTTTATAGTAATATGGACGGGTCGTTTCAGTTGGTATCAGAGCGGTGGTCTTAGCGAACCAGGTCTTGCATTAGTGTGTCTAACTGATAGTTGTTAGGATGCATTAGTGAGTCTGGACTTCGACCTTATCTGCATATTAAAAGTTTTGCTTATCATTCTTGTTGGAAATTACCTGTTTATCATCTTAAGTCTAGACGCGTCTTACTGCAATTATTGCATAGGTAGTGTATAGACACATAATCATATCTTATCATATCTATCACGGTAGACTTTGCCTGACATCTTTCGTAAATTCCTTTGTAACTTATGGGATTTTGGTATTAAATGTACATATGTAAATTATGTATTAAGAATATCAATCTAAGTCCTAAATCTTTTTCATATCAACAATCATTCCTCTGAACGTGTAAGGCGGATTCTTCACAAAGCTTGAGTTCATCGGATTCTAAAAGCTATTCCGATATGGAATTTCATTTAAGCTCCGAGAGCAGTCTAACCGTAATGAACCAACCAATTAGTCTTCTTCCTACCCTTCTTCTCAACGCGTTCAAATTTCCTACCCCGGTTGTCGGTACTTAACAAAGAACCGGACGTTGATTCTCCCGAGTTTCTCCTACGAGTATCTTCACCAAGAATCAAATCCCTTATAGCTTCAAACGCTAGCTTAGTAGTTCCCGTAGAGCTACTAACCGCGGTAACCGTACCCGACCAACTTTCCGGTAATGATGAAAGTAAGATAAGTGCTTTTAGTTCATCATCAAACTTAATCTCTACCGATTGAAGCCTCGAAACGATATTATTAAATTCATTAATATGATTTGTTGCACTCGTACCTTCCTTCATCTTAGTATTGAACAATTGACGCATGAGAAATACCTTATTTGCAGCGGTAGGTTTCTCATACATGTTAGAGAGTGCTTTTAAGCAAGCAAACGTCATCTTCTCATTCACAACGTTGTATGCAACGTTCTTAGCAAGTGAATGACGAATAGCACCCAAAGTTTGACGATCTAAAAGCATTCAATCGGCATCGTCCATACTATCAGGCTTGGTTTCTAACAAGGGTTGGTGTAGCTTCTTTTGATACAAGTAATCTTCAATTTGCATCTTCCAAAAGCCAAAGTCTCTCCCATCGAATCGGTCTATTCTAAACTTCCCATCTTCAATCATCGTTCCCTTAACGAAACCTTGTGCTCTAGATACCAGTTGTTAGGATATTAGGACCCAAATAACGCTAGTAATTCTACAAGACTACTAGCCGAGTAGTGATACTATCAAGATCACTCAACCCACTTAATGAACGAAAGATAATATGCAAGAACAATAAAGAACGACACAAGATATAATGTGGTTATATGCAATCATTTTGATTGATTTAGTCCACGGACCAACTAGAGAGTATTTATTTACTGAATATTTGTATGTGGTGTGTATTACAATGATACAATGAGTTCAATTTATAGGAGAACAAGAACACTATGTAACTAGCTAGGAATCTTCATCATGCTTCAAGTAATCATCTTGTTTACCAACTAGCTTGCTTTCCACCAACTAATAGCATGTTCACAGCCATATTTTCAGGTGTAGTATCCCTGATAATGCTAAAAACGAACATATATTTCATAGCATTATCCCTCAAGAAAGACAAGCTTTTAGTTGCAATTGTTCTATTTACAAGTGATATTCGTTTAAATAATAAAAGGTGAAGACAAAAGACAGATTCGACGAATTAAAGACGCAAACGACCAAAAAGCTCAAAAGAACAAAATACAATCAAAGAGGTTCTAATTATTGATAAGAAACGTCTCGAAATTACAAGAGTACAAGATTCAAAACGCAAAGTACAAGATATTAAATTGTACGCAAGGACGTTCGAAAATCCGGAACCGGGACCAGAGTCAACTCTTAACGCTCGACGCAACGGACTAAAAATTACAAGTCAACTATGCAGATGAATATAATATAATATATAATTAATTCTTAAAATTAATATATATATTATATTATATTATAAAACCGTCGGCAGAAGAAAACAACCAAATGTGAGCCTCCCCAGCTGGCCATGCGATCGCATGAGCTCCTTTTTCAGTTCACAGGCCTATAAATTCGCAGTTTGGTGAACGTAATATCCATCATATATCCATCCTCTCTATATCTATACGTAAATATTTATATTTTAATTTTAATTTTAATTTTAATTTTAATTTTAATTTTAATTTTAATTTTAATTTTAATTTTAATTTTAATCCTAATAATAAGGGTATGTTAGCGAATGTTGTAAGGGTGTAAGTTGAAATTCTGTCCGTGTAACGCTACGCTATTTTTAATCATTGTAAGTTATGTTCAACCTTTTTAATTTAATGTCTCGTAGCTAAGTTATTATTATGCTTATTTAAAACTAAGTAATCATGATGTTGGGCTAATTACTAAAATTGGGTAATTGGGCTTTGTACCATAATTGGGGTTTGGACAAAAGAACGACACTTGTGGAAATTAGACTATGGGCTATTAATGGGCTTTATATTTGTTTAACTAAATGATAGTTTGTTAATTTTAATATAAAGATTTACAATTGGACGTCCCTATAAATAACCATATACACTCAATCGGACACGATGGGCGGGATATTTATATGTACGAATAATCGTTCATTTAACCGGACACGGGAACGGATTAATATCCACTAGAATTATTAAAACGGGGGTGAAATTATGTACAAGGACACTTGGCATAATTGTTAACAAAGTATTAAAACCTTGGGTTACACGCAGTCGATAACCTGGTGTAATTATTAAACAAAGTATTAAAATCTTGTTACAGTTTAAGTCCCCAATTAGTTGGAATATTTAACTTCAGGTATAAGGATAATTTGACGAGGACACTCGCACTTTATATTTATGACCGATGGACTGTTATGGACAAAAACCAGACGGACATATTAAATAATCCAGGACAAAGGACAATTAACCTATGGGCATAAAATTAAAATCAACACGTCAAACATCATGATTACGGAAGTTTAAATAAGCATAATTCTTTTATTTCATATTTAATTTCCTTTATTTTATATTTAATTGCACTTCTAATTATCGCACTTTTATTTATTGTTATTGTATTTAATTACACTTTTAATTATCGTACTTTTTAATTATCGCAAGTTTATTTTATCGCACTTTTATTTATCACAATTTCATTATCGTTATTTACTTTACGCTTTAAATTAAGTCTTGTATTTATTTTTAATATTTTACATTTGGTTTTAACTGCGACTTAAGTTTTTAAAATCGACAAACCGGTCATTAAACGGTAAAAACCCCCCTTTTATAATAATAATATTACTTATATATATATTTGTATTTTTATAAAATAAAACTAATATAGCGTTAAGCTTTGTTTAAAGATTTTTTCCCTGTAGAACGAACCAGACTTACTAAAAACTACACTACTGTACGATTAGGTACACTGCCTATAAGTGTTGTAGCAAGGTTTAAGTATATCCATTCTATAAATAAATAAATATCTTGTGTAAAATTGTATCGTATTTAATAGTATTTCCCTGGTAAAATTTAATAGTATTTTATACCCCTTAGCTTTAACATCAAGTATTTTTGGCGCCGCTGTCGGGGAACAAAATCTAGCTTAAAAGCCGGAAGCGCAACGCTAAATATAAAAAAAAAGATTTTTATTTTTAGTTTACTTTTATAAAAAAAATACACTTTTGTAAAAATACGTTTTAAATATACGAAAATACAGAAAAAAATAAAAATAAAAACACTCAAGTCCAAGTACTGTAGCAGTCCAGTGTCTGGCCCGAAACCCTAGCCCATGCGATCGCATGGCCGGGTAACTTAGAACTCATGCGATCGCATGAGCCCTGCAGACACGCCAGGGTTGACCAATTCAGTAATCATTACGGAGTATTATTATTAATTATACTTAAACCCTAATTAGGGTTTAGTATTTTATTAGTTAATTTAGTTTAGTTTATTTAATTTGTATTTTTATGTTTAATTAGTTTTAATAATTTATAAAATTAATAGTTTTATAAAATAAATAATATAAAAATAATATTTTTATAAAAATTGTACTTTTTACAACTTTTAGTATAATTTTATATTTTGTCCCTTTTTAATTGTTTTAGCATAATATTTGTATTTTTCGCTCATTTTTATTTTTAAAACATAGTTTTTGCCATAGTTATTTTTATTTCTAGATTTTTAGGCTTTGCCGTAAAACCCCTTAAGTGCTTTTTCTTTAGACTAAGATTTAGGTGCTTTAGAATTTTGCGACGCCTTTTAAGTTTTAGTTCCTTTTTAAGATATTGCCATTTGGGATATAGTTTTACTTGTAAGCTTTTATATTTTTAGACGCAACTTTTAGTTTTTAGTTTTTAGTTCCTTTTTAAGTTTCAACGCGCTACTTTCTTATTTTTATTTTTCGACGCCTTTTACCTATGTATCAATTATCACTCCAATTAGTAATCTCAATTTGCAATTTTAATTTTAAGTTAGTGATAGTAATAAGGTTGGGTTAGTCGAGTATTTTAAAGTTTTATAAGTCACTCTTTTTCTTTCTTATTTTTCGACGCCTTTTATTTTTCAATTCTTTTCTTTTTCGACCTTTTTTCGACGCGCTCTTTTTCTTTCTTATTTCTCGCTATTCTAGTTTTAGGACATAGATTTTTATTCTACTTCTTATCTAAATTTCTTAAAATTACGAAAATTTATTTTAAGTGGTTAAATTGATAGACATCAAAATTTTCTGGTTCGTAGTAATAGTTGGATTTGTACGTGGACCGGGTTATTGAAGCCAAACAGTACTCAATTATATTGAGACCAAACGAATCCTGCCCCTCTGCTGCATCTTTTGGCTATTCGAAACGTGGGCAAAATCAGAAAAGTCTATTAATTGGATAACTTATATAATTTTTCTTTCCTTTTTAAAAACTAATAGGATGTTCAGTGAATGCACCGAACAAGACGTTCACCACCTTTTGTACGTTCACCACCTGTAACTAGATCAAGACATCTAGCAAATATTACCGCCGTTGATTTTTCTTTAGAATCGTCATCCAGTCGACCAAGTACTCCAGTTCAAATTTCCGATAATTTATTTTTTGAACCCGACCTCACAATTGAGAATCCGGAGAATATTCAGGGACAATTCATAGATCCTGAACCATTAAATTTTCCTCCGGAACCACCAATCATTCAAACAGAGATTGTTGAGGAACGAACCATTAAATCAGAATCCTCTAGTGATTCAGATTCAACAAATTCAATTATGGAAGTAACGGAACCTTTAAGTATGGAAGACCGAATGAGAGCTAAACGCACTGGCCAAGGTCACGCAATTACTCATCCAGACATTAATGCGCCAGATTATGAAATCAAAGGACAAATTCTACACATGGTGACTAATCAATGCCAATTTAGTGGTGCGCCGAAGGAAGATCCAAACGAACATCTTCGTACCTTTAATAGGATCTGCACACTATTTAAAATAAGAGAAGTGGAGGATGAACAGATATATCTCATGTTATTTCCCTGGACTTTAAAGGGAGAAGCCAAAGATTGGTTGGAATCGTTACTTGAAGGGGCGATTGATACATGGGACGTTTTAGTTGAAAAATTTCTTAAACAATTCTTTCCTGCATCTAAAGCCGTAAGACTTTAAGGAGAAATTGTTACGTTCACACAGAAACCGAATGAAACTCTATATGAGGCATGGATAAGATTTGGAAAGTTATTAAGAGGATGTCCGCAACATGGTTTAGACACCTGTCAAATAGTACAAATATTCTACCAAGGATGCGACATCACTACAAGGAAAGACATCGATATAGCAGCTGGTGGTTCCATTATGAAGAAAACAGAAACTGATGCTTACAAAATTATTGATAACACTGCTTCCCACTCACATGAGTGGCACCAAGAAAAAGATATCGTTAGATCATCTAAAGCAACTAGAGCCGATTCTAGCCATGACTTAGATTCCATTTCCGCAAAGATAGATGCTGTCGAGAGACGAATGGAAAAGATAACTAAAGATATCCACTCAATACGAATTAGTTGTGAGCAGTGTGGAGGACCACATTTGACAAAAGATTGTCTCAGTATTGAACTAACAATGGAACAAAGAGAGAATGTTTCATATCTAAACCAAAGGCCTTGAAATAATTATCAACCGCCAAGACCGATCTACAATCAAAACCAGAATTATAATCGAAATATTCCATACAACAACCAACAAGGTCCTAGCAATCAACAAGTATCCAACAATACTTACAACCAGCAAAGACCTAATTTTCAAAACAAACCACCACAACCCGATGATAAAAAGCCGAATTTAGAAGATATGATGACAAAGCTAGTTGAAACTCAAACGCAGTTTTTCACATCTCAGAAACAAACTAATGAACAAAATACTCAAGCATTTAGAAATCAACAAGCTTCTATTCAAAATTTGGAACAAGAAGTAAGTAACCTAGCAAGGTTAATAGGTGAAAGAAAACCGGGAAGTTTACCTAGTGATACAAATGCAAACCCCCGGAATGAAACAGCTAAAGCCATTACCACAAGAAGTGGTACAACACTTAAACCACCTGAAATACCTGTAACTTCTGATGAAACTATTCCTACTCCACAAGAACCACAACCTGATCAAGATAAGGAAAAAGAACCGGTAGTTGAAAAGGTTAATGAAGATAACACAGTTAAGGATAAACCTTATGTTAAACCATACCAACCACCACTTTCTTACCCGAGTAAAATGAAAAAAGAGAAACTTGAAGCCGAGCAATCCAAATTCTTGGATATGTTTAAACAGATAAATGTAAATCTTCCTTTCATTGATGTGATTTCAGGAATGCCTAGATATGCTAAATTTCTTAAAGATCTAATCTCAAATAGAAAGAAAATGGAAGAACTCTCGGCTGTTACTATGAATGCTAATTGTTCAGCAGTGCTGTTGAATAAGATACCAGAAAAATTATCTGATCCAGGAAGTTTCACAATTTCATGTTTTCTGGGTAGTCTTAGTTCAATAGAAGCATTAGCAGACTTAGGTGCTAGTATAAATTTAATGCCGTATTCACTATACACTAAACTAGACCTTGGAGAATTGAAACCAACAAGAATAAGTATACAACTAGCCGATCGATCAATAAAATATCCTAGAGGGATAATGGAGAACATGCTAGTTAAAGTTGGTGCTTTAGTATTTCCAGTAGATTTTGTTGTTCTGGACATGGAAGAAGATTCTCAAGTTCCTCTCATATTAGGAAGACCATTCTTAAACACGGCTAAAGCAATGATAGACGTGTTTGGTAAGAAACTGACCCTAAGTATAGAGGACAAGAGTGTTACCTTTTCAGTTGATAGAGCAATACAACAACCGCAATCTGCAGATGATACATGCTATTATATTCAAACTATAGATTCACATGCAGAATTGTTAGAAGAATTTCCAGAATTACAAGGAACAGGAGAATGTTCTTTAGGAGAAGGAACTGAACCAATTGATGAAACTGAAATGTTAGCTACACTAATGGCTAATGGATATGAACCAACAACAGAAGAAATTCAAATGCTAAAAGAAGAAGACAGATATCGATATAAATCATCGATAGAAGAACCTCCGAAATTAGAGTTAAAGCCACTTCCAAACCATTTGGAATACGCTTATTTACATGGTGAATCTGAATTACCTGTAATAATATCGTCTTCTCTTACTGAAAATGAAAAATCTCAACTCATTTCTGTGTTGAAAGCTCATAAACCAGCCATTGCTTGGAAGATTCATGATATTAAAGGAATAAGTCCTTCGTATTGCACACATAAAATCCTTATGGAAGAAGGTCATAAAACGTATGTGCAACGCCAACGAAGACTAAATCCTAATATGCAAGATGTTGTTAAAAAAGAAATAATTAAACTGCTAGATGCAGGTTTAATTTATCCAATTTCTGATAGTCCATGGGTAAGTCCAGTTCAATGCGTGCCTAAGAAGGGTGGCATGACTGTCATTACAAATGAGAAAAATGAACTTATTCCTACTAGGACTGTAACAGGATGGCGTGTTTGTATTGATTATAGAAAATTAAATGACGCCACCAGAAAAGATCACTTTCCCTTACCTTTCATTGATCAAATGTTGGAAAGATTAGCCGGAAATAGTTACTATTGTTTTCTAGATGGTTTTTCCGGATACTTTCAAATTTCAATAGCACCCGAAGATCAAGAGAAAACCACATTCACGTGCCCTTATGGTACTTTTGCTTACAAACGCATGCCATTTGGACTTTGCAACGCCCCTGCAACCTTTCAAAGGTGCATGATGGCGATTTTTCACGACATGATAGAAGAATGCATGGAAGTTTTCATGGATGACTTTTCAGTCTTCGGTGATACATTTGAATCATGTCTAGTTAATCTGGAACGAATGCTTATTAGATGCGAACAATCAAATATAGTATTTAATTGGGAGAAATGCCATTTCATGGTTAAAGAAGGCATCGTTCTTGGACATAAAATTTCAAAAGAAGGAATTGAAGTGGATAGAGCTAAAGTAGATGTAATTGCTAAACTTCCACATCCCACCAATGTTAGAGGAGTTAGGAGTTTTCTAGGGCTTGCCGGTTTTTACCGACGTTTCATTAAAGATTTTTCTAAAATTGCCACTCCTATGAATTAACTCCTAGAAAAGGATGCTCCATTCATCTTTTCAGATGAATGTATCAAATCTTTTAATATTCTTAAAGAGAAACTCACTAATGCGCCGATCATGATAACACTAAATTGGAATCTACCGTTTGAACTTATGTGTGATGCAAGTGATTTTGCAATGGGAGCCGTTTTAGGACAAAGGATTGAAAAACGATTTCAACCTATATATTATGCTAGTAAGACGTTACAAGGAGCACAAACGAATTACATAACTACTGAAAAAGAACTCCTTGCTATTGTCTTTGCTTTTGACAAATTTCGTTCATATCTCGTTCTAGCAAAAACGGTGGTCTATACCGACCATTCTGCTCTTAGATACCTATTTTCGAAACAAGATGCCAAATCAAGATTAATCCGTTGGATCTTACTCTTACAAGAGTTCGATATTGAAATCCGAGATAAAAGAGGAGCAGAAAATCTCACCGCTGATCATCTTTCTCGTCTTGAAAATCCCGACTTAGAAGTTCTAAATGAATCGGCCATACAAGACAACTTTCCTGATGAATATCTATTGAAGATAGATTATAATGAAATTCCATGGTTTGCAGACTATGCAAACTACTTAGTATGTGGATTCCTTGAAAAAGGATTGTCCGTACCAAAAATGAAAGAAATTCTTTAGTGATATAAAACACTATTTCTGGGAAGATCCACATCTGTTTAAAAGTTGTCCACATGGAATAATACGCCGATGTGTATTCGGAGATGAAGCTAGTAAAATTTTAAACCATTGTCACACAGGACCAACAGGAGGGCATTATGGGCCTCAACTAACAGCAAGAAAAGTTTATGATGTTGGATTCTATTGGCCTACAATTTTCAAAGACGCACACCTTCTTTGCAAATCCTGTGATGCTTGTCAAAGGGCCGGAAAAATAAGTCAACGTGATGAAATGCCACAAAATGTCATTCAAGTATGTGAAGTATTTGACATTTGGGGTATTGACTTTATGGGTCCATTTCCAAAATCTCATAATAATCTCTATATTCTCGTAGCCATTGATTATGTATCTAAATGGGCGGAAGCACAAGCTCTCCCAACTCACGATGCACGAGTTGTAGTCAACTTTTTAAAACGTCTTTTTGCAAGGTTTAGAACACCGAAAGCTTTAATAAGTGATCGGGGAACTCATTTCTGTAATAATCAACTTGAGAAAGTTCTTAAAAGATATGGAGTAACTCATAAAATCTCCACTGCTTATCATCCACAAACAAGTGGACAAGTTGAAAATATCAACCGAGCTTTAAAACGTATTCTAGAAAAAACCGCAGGATCAAATCCGAAGGAATGGTCCATTAAATTGGAGGATGCACTCTGGGCTTTTAGAACAGCCTACAAAACTCCAATTGGAACCACACCTTTCAGACCCGTTTATGGAAAAACCTGTCATCTTCCAGAAGAAATTGAACACAAAGCATTTTGGGCTTTGAAGACATGTAATCTTGATTTACATGAAGCCGGACGTCTACGATTAAGTTAATTAAATGAATTAGAAGAATTAAGACAAGAAGCATACGAAAATTCGTTAATCTATAAGGAAAGAACGAAGAAATGGCATGATAAAAGAATCAGAAGTTCAAAAGAATTTAAAGAAGGAGACAGAGTTCTTCTTTTCAATTCACGATTCAAGCTATTTCCTGGAAAATTGAAATCAAGATGGTCTGGACCATTCATAGTCAAAAGAGTTTTCCCATACGGAACAGTAGAATTAATAAATTCAAATGGGATTGAATTTAAAGTTAATAGTCACAGAGTTAAACATTACATACATGGTCCGATGGAAGTCGACAACGAAGTTAATCACAATTTCGATACCACAGCTAACTAAGTGTGGGGAGAATCAAGTCTTTAAAGGATAATATGTATTTCTGTTAGAGTTAGATTGTCTGTTTTCGTGTAGTTCTCGAAAATGGAACCCGAATGGTCTTTCCCTAGCAGACCCTAAAGAACTAGTCTTCTCCCCCCATTCTGAATTTTTATTTTTTTAGGAAATGAAGACTTCCTGTGAACTAAACCATGGTCTAATGCTACACGCTTTGATCACTAAATGTAATAATGACACACTTCCGAGTGAACTAGTATCAGTAATCAGAGAAAGATTGGACGGAGTAAGAAAAGAATCCATATGCGAAGATAATAAGTTACAATTTGGTAAAGGAAAATAAAAATCCGCAGCGAAAAGAAGAGCACGACACCTAGAAAGATGTCACAAATGCGGAAAATGGTCACATGGAGGTAAATGTTCAAATAATCAAACCTATTCAAACACCGAATTTGTTACTTTATGCAGAGACGGACCGTTCATATGTTTAGAAGAAAAAACACTGAATGCTCGAGGTTACGCCTATGTAGCTATGAAAAACCAATTAAACCGACTATCTTATGAGTGGGATAGATCGTATCACTAAGAATACTATCTCACAGGTAAGTCTGTACAGTTTTTATTTTTTTTATTTTTATTTTTAACCTTTTGATAATAAACGCTAATTTGTTCGCTATAAAGTATTAAATTGGTATTCGATGAAATTAGGTTTGGCGACCGAAATTATTGATATCATTCAAAAATTTATTACATCACTGCGAAATTTAACGTTTATTCTTAAGGTATAAATATCTTTAATCAATCAACCCAAAATATTTCAAAAATTCGTCATGAGTTAAATTAGGTCGTGAAACCGAAATTACTTTACCGAAAAAAGGGGCGCATATTTTTGATAATATTTGATTGATTAAAGGGGGATAAAAAGCCAAAAAGATTTTTAATTTTATTTTTACCATGTTTTAAAATAAATATATTGATATTAAAATTGTAAACTTTTTAAATCAATATATTTAAAATTATAAATATTTGAAAAATTAATATAATTAATATAAGTTTGGATGTATAAAAACAAAAATATAATATAAGTTTGGTGTGAATTTATAATATGAATTTTTATTTAAGTTTGGTGTGAATTTTTAATTTTATGCATTTTTAAATTTAAGTTGTGTGAATTTAAAAACAAAAATTTACTTTATTTTGCTAAGTTAAAAATATGATTTTTAAAATTCGCCGTGAGTTGAAGACTAGGTCGTTGAACCGATATTGCTTTACCCGAGGGAGGGACGAGAACTTTTATTATCATTATTTTTAATCTTATTAAACTAAAGTATGCCAAAAATATTAAAAAAAAAAAAAACCCAAAAATCTTTACTTTTAAAACCGCGCTTTGATTTGACAAATTTTAAAATTTTGTCGAGGGACAGACTAGGACAACGATCCGAAATGCCCTCGCTCCTAAAGGAAAACAAAATTTTTAGAATTTTATTAATTATATGTTTTATAAAGTATAAGGTTTAAAAAAAAGTACTGTAGCCGGCACCCCATGCGATCGCATGGGGTTTGCACTTGGAACCCATGCGATCGCATGGGGACCAAATGCAGGCCAGACTCAAAACAGACAGCGGGTCTGTCTTCTCCACACAACACACACACAAACACGAAACTCTCTCAAATCTTCACCAAATTTCGCCAATTTTCCACCGTAATTCGTCATTTTTCTTGCTCTAATCATGACTAGATTCTCATTCTTCAGCAAAATGGTAAAAATTACACCCCTAAACTCTATAAATTCCTAGTTTTTGTGATAATTACCAATTTTTTACCTAATACAATTTTGTTAATTTCTAGTGTAATTAGTGTTAAATTGTTAGTATTTTATGCATGTATAACCTAGATTGATGCTATTTAACATGATTTGAAGTCAAAAACTTCAAAATTTTTAGAAATCTAGGGTTTGTGTTCTTGAGCAATTTGGGGCTTTTTGATATAAACAGGTTATGGTCGATTTTCGTCATGAATTATTGCTAAATTGAGTAGTGTAACATGTTTAGGTAGTTAAATGATCCAAACATTGATCCTAAACATGATTTTTGGAGATTAAAGTGGACTTTTTAAGTCCAAAATTCATGAACTTGATTAATTTGAACTTGATTAATTTGATGTAACTGCCATTTGAGACTTGTTTAATTATTAGTAATGACTATTTTGACATGTTATTTGAGTTAAAAGCTTATGAACTTTGTATACATTTTCATATGTGCTTATTTGAAAAGTGTAGAATTGTGAAAAATTGTGAAAATGTGTATAAGTTTAATTTTGATTTAACATATTATAGTAATTGTTTTAAGTTGTTATTTTGCTAACACTAATGCATATTTGGATGCACAAATTTTGTGTTTAATGTGTTTTGCAGAAAGCCGATACTGGAGGTTCAGGAGCATCATCATCTAGACGACCAGCACCAGCACCAGAACCAGAACCAGAACCAGAACCAGAAATGCAACACGAACAAGAACCACAACAAGAACCACAACAACAGCCTGATCAGCACATATCTTATTATGATCCGATACAGTTTGTTGATGAATTCATAGTATTCCCAATGAGGCCGCCAGTAGAATTCCCAATGATTTCTGAGCACACTCTGCATCCTAATCTGAGATTTGATAGGAGATGGAGAGATTACGAGACATATCAAAGGAACAAATTCAAATTGGTAACAAAAAATGTAGAGGTGCCAAGGGTAATCGATTGGGTTCCTTTGGAAACGGTCCATCTAGCTGACCGTGTTAGACAGCTTTTAGTTCAAAGGTATGGCAGTTCTTCTTTTACAGATTGGGAACGTCTTTTCACCATTCGTAGACCTGTATATAAGGAATGGTGTGTTGAGTTGATGAGTACTGTATCACTTGATACAAATATAGTTAGAATAGATGATAGAAGATTTCATAGGTTTATCCTTGGCGGTAGGATGTACAGAATGTCCATGCTGGACATGGCCAGGGCTTTACAGATATATACTCCTGGTGAGTTGCTACTACCCGATTGTACAAACTTGATTCATTATGGTGAAAGGGTAGATAGCAACTTTGACGCTGACGCCATTTGGAGGCGTATGTCACATTTTGATGTTTTTACACGAGCAGGAGGACACTCCTATACACATATTGACAGAGCAGAGCTTCGTATTATTCATAGATTTTTGGCTAACTCGATTACACAGAGAGGTCACAATAAAGAAAAAATTACCTTACATGATTTATTCTACCTAAAGTGTATTCGGGATCCTAGAAGCTTTGTCAATATCCCTTACTGTGTTGCTTTTTATTTATCTAAAATGGTAGAGGGAATGCAGGACGGGAGTATAATAGGAGGAGGTATTTTTGTTACTCTCATTGGAGAGTATTTAAGTGTTGATAGGAACCAAGGAGGTCCATTACAGCTTTGTAGAGAACAGGTTGAGCCCTTAGGATTGAAAGTTTATGTGGGTGCTAAGGTATTGAAAAGTAGACGTAACCAGGCAGTACCCTATGAGGGATCTCATCCTCAGGTAGAGAGAGGCTCAGACGAGGAAATGGAGGAGGCAGAAGACATTAGGGATGTCTTTCGAGATGCTATTATTGACGTCCACGTTCGTATAGATGAGGAAGCAATGACGAACGCGGCCAGACATAGTATGTATGAGCAGTGGAACTCCGAGCGAGTATACGAGGATTATAGGCGATGCCAACACGATAGCTGGTTAGTTCATCAGCACCAAATCATGAGCCAGCTATCATATCAGGTACCAAATAACTATGTACCTACTCGACCTGCTCATTTTCTGCCACACAGCCCCGATATCCGACCACCCTTTAGCCGGTATGACTATAACCAAGCCTATCAGAACACCTATAACCAACAATGGAACCCACCTGACGAGATGAACTGGAACCCATATCCAGACGGATTTAGTTCCATTTGGTTATTTATATGATTTTTATGTTTTTATCTTTTTACTTATTCATGTTTAAACTTATGTTATTGAATATACTTATGTAATCTTTATCATTTTTATTATTATTGTGTACTAATATTTCACATTTAGGATTTGAAAGTGGGATATTAAGTCCCATTTCAAATTGCCATGCATGTTTATATTTGTATATATGTATATTGTAAATTGTACAAAACAGGGTAAAACATCGCATTTTCAAAGACTGGCATTAAGTTCAGCAAAAGCTACTAATTTTGACGACAAGATGACAAATAAATGTGATGTAACAACAGACGGAATGAACAAATGATATGCACCATTTATCATTCAGCAAACAAACGCCAATATGTTTGGAAACTTTGGTAAAATTTAATCATTTTTACGCTAATCACCCTCAATAATTTAAATTGTTACTGATTTCTTGCAAATGAGGGCATTGCAAGATCTTAAGTGTGGGAAGGGGTTAAATTCTTTCGGATTTTAAAATTTTTACTTTATACACTTGGTTACCATTAGAAATACTAGTAAAGTAGTAGTTGTATTAGAATCTAGTGCTCTCTGATAATAAAGAATGGCCCTAGTCTTATATACTGACTACCCAATTCTAGTAAAATTTTTCAAAATTTTCAATTAAATGAACTCAAAATCATGTTTATACATATTTATGAACGATAAAACTAGGTGTTAATACCGAAATTATTGTTACCTCGGAAAGGACATAAATTGAGAAACAAACCAAAATGTTAAAATTCATTTAAAATGGAATAGAGGACAATAAAAAGGAAAATAAAAGCCAAGTGTGGGAAAAATTACCAAGTTATCTTAAACATATGTCACATATTTCTGTAACAAATAATTGAAGATACTTTTGCTTTGGACTAAACTAAACTGTTTTACCCGATGAAAGAAAAGAAGAGATGGATCTACACGATGAATCAATTCCACCGTTAAAAGGAAGTAAAGTCTTTCGAAAAAGAAACGCGCTTCTTGATTTAGGTTATGAAGTTGTCGTCCAGACTAGATGTAGGTTGATGAAAAATCTAGAAAAGTCATCTCTAAAATCAGCAGGAAATCCACGGACCTCAGCATAAAACAGGGTCGCCAAGTGGTCAGATTTATCCTAACCATGAGAAGGATTTATCTCGTACAATGGGGGGGCACCGTGCAAATTAGCTTGATAAGATTAATGAATCAGACCCCCAGAAAGGATAATCTCCTTAAAAGATCAAAAATCAGCTTTTAAGCCTGATATTACTCAATCCTAGAGATTGACCTTAAAGATTGAGAATTACAAACTCATGGAATTCAATGATATCTAAACTCGAGCTTGAACGAGAAAATATTTTGATCAAAATTATAAACCGATTTGTTTTCTGAAAACCCATTTTTCAATGCGTTCATTACCATTGAACGTAAAATCCTAGGAATTCACCTGGAATTCATTAGGTCACCTGAACCAAATCGGGTGTCAACCGTAAGAACGGTGGTTGCATAGCATGGTCAAAGACAGGACCTTGTGCCAGACCGAAAAATCATAAGAGTAAGCTTTACTATTGCTCCTACCAAGGATAGTAATTGCGTCCGACACGTTATAGACCATAATTAAAAGAATGTCAGGGGACATTGCCTTAACAGTTGCTTGTTCAACGCTTTCCTTTACAACCGGACGGTAGTTTACCGAAAGGTAATATTCGGAACAAGTAAACTGGACGTGTTGCTTTCTCAATACAAGGTTAGCAAGTGGGTGACACAAAACCGCAAGTTTTGAGCTAAAATTTTCAAATCTGAAACCCACCAAACCCACAAAAATATTTTGCAAACACCGGTGAAGGGTTATTCCGGAAAACTTATCTAGGGTAAAAGCTAGATTTAATTTTCAAAAAGATCAAATGTTTTCATAAAGATCCAATTTCCTTAATGGATCTAAATTTTATAGTCATGTGGGACTGTAAACCACATCGTTACTACCATTGTTTATATCGCCGTATTGAAATCACTGATGTACAAAGTGTGAAGAATAAAGAAGTGATTCTAGTATTTCAAGACTATATTGCTTGAGGACAAGCAACGCTCAAGTGTGGAAATATTTGATAATGTTAAAAACGAACATATATTTCATAGCATTATCCCTCAAGAAAGACAAGCTTTTAGTTGCAATTGTTCTATTTACAAGTGATATTCGTTTAAATAATAAAAGGTGAAGACAAAAGACAGATTCGACGAATTAAAGACGCAAACGACCAAAAAGCTCAAAAGAACAAAATACAATCAAAGAGGTTCCAATTATTGATAAGAAACGTCTCGAAATTACAAGAGTACAAGATTCAAAACGCAAAGTACAAGATATTAAATTGTACGCAAGGACGTTCGAAAATCCGGAACCGGGACCAGAGTCAACTCTCAACGCTCGACGCAACGGACTAAAAATTACAAGTCAACTATGCACATGAATATAATATAATATATAATTAATTCTTAAAATTAATATATATATATATTATATTATATTATAAAACCGTCGGCAGAAGAAAACAACCAAATGTGAGCCTCCCCAGCTGGCCATGCGATCGCATGGCCTTGAAGAGCAAAGCTCATGCGATCGCATGAGCTCCTTTTTCAGTTCACATGCCTATAAATTCGCAGTTTGGTGAACGTAATATCCATCATATATCCATCCTCTCTATATCTATACGTAAATATTTATATTTATATTTTAATTTTAATTTTAATTTTAATTTTAATCCTAATAATAAGGGTATGTTAGCGAATGTTGTAAGAGTGTAAGTCGAAATTCTGTCCGTGTAACGCTACGCTATTTTTAATCATTGTAAGTTATGTTCAACCTTTTTAATTTAATGTCTCGTAGCTAAGTTATTATTATGCTTATTTAAAACGAAGTAATCATGATGTTGGGCTAATTACTAAAATTAGGTAATTGGGCTTTGTACCATAATTGGGGTTTGGACAAAAGAACGACACTTGTGGAAATTAGACTATGGGCTATTAATGGGCTTTATATTTGTTTAACTAAATGATAGTTTGTTAATTTTAATATAAAGATTTACAATTGGACGTCCCTATAAATAACCATATACACTCAATCGGACACGATGGGCGGGATATTTATATGTACGAATAATCGTTCATTTAACCGGACACGGGAACGGATTAATAGCCACTAGAATTATTAAAACGGGGGTGAAATTATGTACAAGGACACTTGGCATAATTGTTAACAAAGTATTAAAACCTTGAGTTACACGCAGTCGATAACCTGGTGTAATTATTAAACAAAGTATTAAAATCTTGTTACAGTTTAAGTCCCCAATTAGTTGAAATATTTAACTTCAGGTATAAGGATAATTTGACGAGGACACTCACACTTTATATTTATGACTGATGGACTATTATGGACAAAAATCAGACGGACATATTAAATAATCTAGGACAAAGGACAATTAACCCATGGGCATAAAATTAAAATCAACACGTCAAACATCATGATTACGGAAGTTTAAATAAGCATAATTCTTTTATTTCATATTTAATTTTCTTTATTTTATATTTAATTGCACTTCTAATTATCGCACTTTTATTTATTGTTATTGTATTTAATTACACTTTTAATTATCGTACTTTTTAATTATCGCAAATTTATTTTATCGCACTTTTATTTATCACAATTTCATTATCGTTATTTACTTTACGCTTTAAATTAAGTCTTGTATTTATTTTTAATATTTTACATTTGATTTTAACTGCGACTTAAGTTTTTAAAATCGACAAACCGGTCATTAAACGGTAAAAACCCCCCTTTTATAATAATAATATTACTTATATATATATTTGTATTTTTATAAAATAAAACTAATATAGCGTTAAGTTTTGTTTAAAGATTTTTTCCCTGTGAAACGAACCGGACTTACTAAAAACTACACTACTGTACGATTAGGTACACTGCCTATAAGTGTTGTAGCAAGGTTTAAGTATATCCATTTTATAAATAAATAAATATCTTGTGTAAAATTGTATCGTATTTAATAGTATTTCCCTGGTAAAATTTAATAGTATTTTATACCCCTTAGCTTTAACATCAATCCCACTTTGCACCTAAAGTGAAAGGTAGACCAAACTTGTTCGAATCCCATGTGAAAAAGTTGACAGCTTGCTGCCAGACAACAGATGCGCTGCATATGATGAGTGATGCGCCGCATCACCTGCTTTGCTGTGACAGATTGGATTCCACGACTGCAGATTCAAGTATCAGCTCCAGATGCGCCGCATCTAGATCATGATGCGCCGCATCTCTGCCATTTGACGCGCCATATCAGCTTGAAACGCCGCATCCAAAACCTTCGGCATAAAACGCTTGATGAATGCGCCGCATCCATCCCATGATGCGCCGCATCGATGTTGTTTGATAAGGCTAAAAAGGAACATATATTTCATAGCATTATCCCCCAAGAAAGACAGGATTTTAGTTGTAATTGTTCCATATTCAAGTAATATTCGTTTATATTTAATAAGTGCGAAGACAAAAGGCGAAAACGAAGAATTGAAGACGGAAAGGTCCAAAATGCTCAAATGTACAAGATACAATTAAAGTGGTTCAAATTATTGATGAAGAACGTCTAAAAATGACAAGAGTACAAGTTGCGGAACGCAAAGTACACGATATAAAATAATACGCGAAGACGTCCGAAAATCCGGAACCGGGACCCGAGCCAAGAAGAAACGCCCGACGCAACGGACCAAAAATATCTAGTCTACTATGCACAAGAATAAAATATAATATATAAATAATTATATTAATTATTTATATATTTATATTTATTTTATATTATGTCGGCAAAGCTATGTGACAAACGTATGTGAGCTGTCCAGCATAGCCATGCGACTCGCATGGATTTATGCCTATTTCCCATGCGAGTCGCATGAGGATCAGAATCAGCTCACATTCTATAAATTGCCAGTTTTCGTTCCAGTTTAACACACACATATACATAATAATACTCCGTAAGAATAATAATAATAATAAATTTATAATATATAAATAAATATAGTATAGATTAGTGTTATATTAGATTAGTTTGGGTTATGTAAAAGTTATTTTTACGGGTTTTGAAGTCGAAATTCTGTCCGTGTACCACTACGCGATAAATAATCAATGTAAGCTATGTTCTCCTTTTTAAATTAATGTCTCGTACTTAAGTTATTATTATGCTTATTTAATCCGAAGTAATCATGATGTTGGGCTAATTACTAAAATGGGTAATTGGGCTTTGTACCATAATTGGGGTTTGGACAAAAGAACGACACTTGTGGAAATTAGACTATGGGCTATTAATGGGCTTTATATTTGTTTAACTAAATGATAGTTTGTTAATGTTAATATAAAGATTTACAATTGGGCGTCCCTATAAATTACCATATACACTCGATCGGACACGATGGGCGGGGTATTTATATGTACGAATAATCGTTCATTTAACCGGACACGGGAATGGATTAATAGCCACTAGAATAATTAAAACAGGGGTGAAATTACATTCAAGGGTAATTGGTGTAATTGTTAACAAAGTAGTAAAACCTTGGTTTACACGCAGTCGATAACCTGGTGTATTCATTAAACAAAGTATTAAAACCTTGTTACAATTCGAATCCCCAATTAGTTGGAATATTTAACTTCGGGTATAAGAATAATTTGACGAGGACACTCGCACTTTATATTTATGACTGATGGACTGTTATGGACAAAAACCAGACGGACATATTAAGTAATCCAGGACAAAGGACAATTAACCCATGGGCATAAAACTAAAATCAACACGTCAAACATCATGATTACGGAAGTTTAAATAAGCATAATATATTTTATTTCATTTTTCCTCGTACTTTTATTTATTGTCATTTTAATTATTGTTATTTATTTTATATTATTATTTAAATATCGTCATTTACTATACGCTTCGCTTAAAATATAAATCGACAAACCGGTCATTAAACGGTAAACCCCCTTTTATATATTATTATATATAATTATATATATTTTGTACAAATATAGTTGTTTAAAAATATAGTGTGCAATAAGCCCGCTCCCTGTGGAACGAACCGGACTTACTAAAAACTATACTACTCTACGATTAGGTACACTGCCTATTGTGTTGTAGCAAGGTTTAGGTATATCCCATTTGTAAATAAATAATTAAAACTTGTGTAATTTGTAACGTATTTCGTAGTAAAAATATAGTACTATTTCGTACCCCCACGCTACCACACCAAGTTTTTGGCGCCGCTGCCGGGGAATCGGTGAAATGCTATATTTTTAATATATATTTGTATAAATATATTTTTAGAAAAACAATATAAAAAAAAAAAAAAAAAAAAACGTTTTACATCCTCCGCGACTTGCGGAGTTGTAAGGCAAGTGGAACCGCGACTCGCGGAGCCGCCCTGACGAGCTGACAGAAACCCTAAAATCGCATTAATTACGGATTATTATTTATTATTATTTAAACCTAATTAGTTTATTATTAATATAATTTAGTTTTAAGTTTTAATTAATTAGTTATAATTAATTATATTTAATTTTAATATATAAAAAATTAATACTTTTATAAAATATAAAAATAAAAATATAAAAATAATATTTTTATAAAAATTGTACTTTTTACAACTTTAAGTTTATTTTTATTTGTATAAAAAATAATATTTTTTTTGTGTGTAATATTTGTATCGTTATTGTTCGTAGCTAGTTTTAAGTTCTAGTATTTTGCCGTAGCTTATTTTTATTTTTAGATTTTTAGGCTTTGCCGTAAAATCCCTTAAGTGCTTTTTCTTTAGACTAAGATTTAGGTGCTTTAGAATTTTACGACGCCATTTTTCGCTTTAGTTTTAAATAGATTTTAGTGCCTTTAAGTAATTGCCGTTTTCTGAATAAAATTGCATTTACCTTTAGACCTTTAGGCGCAACTTTTTAGATATAATTTTTAGACTTTTAAGTTACGACGCGCTATTTTCTTATTTTTATTTTTCGACGTTTTTCGACATGCAATCTATTTCTTTCTTATTTCTCGACGCTCTAGTTTTTAGGACTTAGAATTTTCTCTATTTCTTATCTAATATCTCAAACGGAAAGAAAAATTATTTAAGCGGTTAAATTAATGGACGTTGACATTTTTCTGCTTCGTAGTAATAGTTGGATTTGTTAGTGGCTGAGTTGTGGCTTTTCCGATTTAAAGGTGCCTGGCTCCCTGCTACATCTTTTGGCTATTCGAAACGTGGGCAAAAGCAGAAAAGTCTATTAATTGGACAACTTATATAAGTTTTTCTATTTTTATAACTAATAGGATAATTAGTGAACGCACCACATTGTAGCTAAAAATTTGTCCATCGCAATAAAATGGAAAATTTTGAAAACAGGGCCTTGGAAACTCTTTTTGAACTCCAAAATCAATTAAATCAATACCCTCAAACGAGTGTTGATAACAATTCATTCGGTCAATCTTGGATCGCGAACGACGAAACAATAACTGGTTGTGAAATCTGTGGAGATTATCACTCAACATGGGAATGTTACTATTACGTTCCTATGGAAAATTACGCACCCACGGAACCTGAATGGAACGATTACGAAGAACACAATTCAAATTGGGATTATTCCCAAGAATATATCCAAAGTCAACAACCAGAAGACGAGGAAAATTACGTGTCCGAAAATTCTTTAAACATTATAAAAATCAAACTCGAAGAACTCAATGCTCAAAATGAACAAATGAGAGAGTTTGTAAACCGGCAAGCTGAAACTCTATCAAATTACACACCTGTTGATCTGAGGAGACATGTTCAAAAAAATCCCATATCATCGAATTTTGATGAATTCGAGAGCTCCGAAATCACCAACTACCCCGATGATACTTTTTATTCAGTCTTACCAAATTCACAACATATCGACACATTAGCCTCTACAGACAAAATCATCAATCCATCAATGAATGATGAAGAAGAAATAAGGGTGACAAATTGGTACTCTTGGGAAAACGATAACGTTGAAAATTTTACCCCCGAGGCCAAACCGAACTTTACCATCCCACAACTTTCCAACCCAATATTCTCAATAGACGAGTCATCTACTGAAGATGAACTACGAGCTGTAATAGATAATGACACCTCGGATTTCACCCAATTGGGTAATAGAGGTGAAAACTTTAATCCCGAGAATAAACGGAAGGACACTTTTGGAATTGACCACCCTATAGATATAAGTATGTCGGTGTATATCGATCCATTTGACCAAGAACCAGAAAAGAGACATATCCATTTACTAAAAGCTACACTTAAAAAAGAATTAAGTAGTGACGATCGGGTGAGTCTAAACTTTAAACCCATTGATATATTATACACCACCCGAGATGCAAATAACTGGCTCACTATTTTAATTCGTGGAACTTATTCCACCGATTTCACATGTCGTCAGCTAAGTGTGGGGAAGTATAATCCCACTTAACGTTAAATTAGGGGTTCGGGTTAGTGCATAACTCGTTAATAAACATGCATGATAAGTTAGGGTAAAAGACGCATTTTCAAAGATTAGCAAACTGTTCAAAAAAGCAACCATTTTTGAAGAAAAACATGTGTGATAAAATAAGAAGGAATGAACGATGAGGCGCGCCATCTATCATTTGACGAGCTTTGTAAGTACAAACTAGGTATTCTTAATCACTTTTCTACACTAATCACCCTCATGAATTTATAATTATAATCTGATTTCATGCAAATGAGGGCATTGCATGATCTCAAGTGTGGGGAAGGGTTATAAATTCTCTCGGGTTTACACTTAGTTTATTTGCCAAATTTTGTGAAAATTTGAAAAATTTTCAATTAAATGAAGTCAAAATCATGTTTATATATATTTATGAACGATGAAAACTAGGTGTTAATACCGAAATTATCGTTACCTCGAAAAGGACATAAATTGAGAAACAACCCAAAATGCTTGAATTCATTTAAGAATGGAATAAAGGAGAATAAAAAGGCAAAGAAAGAAACTAAGTGTGGGGAGAATATACCAAGTCATTCAATTAAGAACTATCTATCACATGTTTCTGTAAAGTTATTGCAGGTGTTTTGTTTTGGACTAAATTAACTGTTTTACCCGATTTACTGTAATGAGAGATGGATCTACACGATGAATCAATTCCATCATTAAAAGGAAGTAAAGTCTTCCGAAAAAGACACGCGCTTCTTGATTTAGGTCAAGAAGTTGTCGTCCAGACCAGCTGTAGGTTGACGAAAAATCTAGAAAAGTCATCTCTAAAATCAGCAGGAAATCCACGAACCTCAGCATCAAACAGGGTCGCCAAGTGGTCAGATTTATCCTAACCATGAGAAGGATTTATCTCGTACAATGGGGGGGCACCGTGCAAATTAGCTTGATAAGACTAATGAATCAGATCCCCAGAAAGGATAATCTCCTTTAAAGATCAAAAATCAGCTTTTAAGCCTGATATTACTCAATCCTTGAGATTGACCTTAAAGATTGAGAATTACAAACTCATGGAATTCGATGATATCTAAACTCGAGCTTGAACGAGAAAATATTTTGATCAAAAATACAAACCGATTTGTTTTCTGAAAACCCATTTTCAATGCGTTCATTACCATTGAACGTAAAATCCTAGGAATTCACCTAGAATTCATTAGGTCACCGGAACCAAATCGGGTGTCAACCGTAAGAACGGTGGTTGCATAGCATGGTCAGAGACAGGACCTTGTGCCAGACCGAAAAATCATAGGATGATCTTTACTATTGCTCCTACCAAGGATAGTTCTAGCATCCGACACGTTTTTAGACCATGAACAAATGCATGTCATTAGACATTGCCTTAACAGTTTCTTGTTCATCGCTTTCCTTTACAACCGGACGGTAGTTTACCGAAAGGTAATATACGGAACAAGTAAATTGGATGTGTGCTTTCCGATACAGGGATAGCAGTGGATTACACGAACCTAAATGTTTTTAGCCAAAATATTGATCCACAAATATATTTTGCAACACCGATGGTGGGTCAAATCAGAAAACTTGTCTAGGGTAAAATCTAGCTTGAATTTTTAAAAGATCAAATGTTTTCATAAAGATCCAATTTCCTAAAGGATCTACATTTTTATAGTCATGTGGGACTGTAAACCGCCTTTTAAATGTGCACTTTGCTTTGGAAACCGAAAGTAAATCGGCTATTTGATTGCAAGTGTCGTTGACCTAAACCCAAGGCAACTGTGGATGACACACCCACCTTTAACCATGGTTCTATTGTTAATATCATTGTTTATACCGCTCTATCAAAATCACTAATGTACAAAGTGTGAAGAATAAAGAAGTGATTCGTGTGATGTATTATATTATTTCAAGACTGTATTGCTTGAGGACAAGCAACGTTCAAGTGTGGGGATATTGATAAGGCTAAAAAGGAACATATATTTCATAGCATTATCCCCCAAGAAAGACAGGATTTTAGTTGTAATTGTTCCATATTCAAGTAATATTCGTTTATATTTAATAAGTGCGAAGACAAAAGGCGAAAACGAAGAATTGAAGACGGAAAGGTCCAAAATGCTCAAATGTACAAGATACAATTAAAGTGGTTCAAATTATTGATGAAGAACGTCTAAAAATGACAAGAGTACAAGTTGCGGAACGCAAAGTACACGATATAAAATAATACGCGAAGACGTCCGAAAATCCGGAACCGGGACCCGAGCCAAGAAGAAACGCCCGACGCAACGGACCAAAAATATCTAGTCTACTATGCACAAGAATAAAATATAATATATAAATAATTATATTAATTATTTATATATTTATATTTATTTTATATTATGTCGGCAAAGCTATGTGACAAACGTATGTGAGCTGTCCAGCATAGCCATGCGACTCGCATGGATTTATGCCTATTTCCCATGCGAGTCGCATGAGGATCAGAATCAGCTCACATTCTATAAATTGCCAGTTTTCGTTCCAGTTTAACACACACATATACATAATAATACTCCGTAAGAATAATAATAATAATAAATTTATAATATATAAATAAATATAGTATAGATTAGTGTTATATTAGATTAGTTTGGGTTATGTAAAAGTTATTTTTACGGGTTTTGAAGTCGAAATTCTGTCCGTGTACCACTACGCGATAAATAATCAATGTAAGCTATGTTCTCCTTTTTAAATTAATGTCTCGTACTTAAGTTATTATTATGCTTATTTAATCCGAAGTAATCATGATGTTGGGCTAATTACTAAAATGGGTAATTGGGCTTTGTACCATAATTGGGGTTTGGACAAAAGAACGACACTTGTGGAAATTAGACTATGGGCTATTAATGGGCTTTATATTTGTTTAACTAAATGATAGTTTGTTAATGTTAATATAAAGATTTACAATTGGGCGTCCCTATAAATTACCATATACACTCGATCGGACACGATGGGCGGGGTATTTATATGTACGAATAATCGTTCATTTAACCGGACACGGGAATGGATTAATAGCCACTAGAATAATTAAAACAGGGGTGAAATTACATTCAAGGGTAATTGGTGTAATTGTTAACAAAGTAGTAAAACCTTGGTTTACACGCAGTCGATAACCTGGTGTATTCATTAAACAAAGTATTAAAACCTTGTTACAATTCGAATCCCCAATTAGTTGGAATATTTAACTTCGGGTATAAGAATAATTTGACGAGGACACTCGCACTTTATATTTATGACTGATGGACTGTTATGGACAAAAACCAGACGGACATATTAAGTAATCCAGGACAAAGGACAATTAACCCATGGGCATAAAACTAAAATCAACACGTCAAACATCATGATTACGGAAGTTTAAATAAGCATAATATATTTTATTTCATTTTTCCTCGTACTTTTATTTATTGTCATTTTAATTATTGTTATTTATTTTATATTATTATTTAAATATCGTCATTTACTATACGCTTCGCTTAAAATATAAATCGACAAACCGGTCATTAAACGGTAAACCCCCTTTTATATATTATTATATATAATTATATATATTTTGTACAAATATAGTTGTTTAAAAATATAGTGTGCAATAAGCCCGCTCCCTGTGGAACGAACCGGACTTACTAAAAACTATACTACTCTACGATTAGGTACACTGCCTATTGTGTTGTAGCAAGGTTTAGGTATATCCCATTTGTAAATAAATAATTAAAACTTGTGTAATTTGTAACGTATTTCGTAGTAAAAATATAGTACTATTTCGTACCCCCACGCTACCACACCAAGTTTTTGGCGCCGCTGCCGGGGAATCGGTGAAATGCTATATTTTTAATATATATTTGTATAAATATATTTTTAGAAAAACAATATAAAAAAAAAAAAAAAAAAAAAACGTTTTACATCCTCCGCGACTTGCGGAGTTGTAAGGCAAGTGGAACCGCGACTCGCGGAGCCGCCCTGACGAGCTGACAGAAACCCTAAAATCGCATTAATTACGGATTATTATTTATTATTATTTAAACCTAATTAGTTTATTATTAATATAATTTAGTTTTAAGTTTTAATTAATTAGTTATAATTAATTATATTTAATTTTAATATATAAAAAATTAATACTTTTATAAAATATAAAAATAAAAATATAAAAATAATATTTTTATAAAAATTGTACTTTTTACAACTTTAAGTTTATTTTTATTTGTATAAAAAATAATATTTTTTTTGTGTGTAATATTTGTATCGTTATTGTTCGTAGCTAGTTTTAAGTTCTAGTATTTTGCCGTAGCTTATTTTTATTTTTAGATTTTTAGGCTTTGCCGTAAAATCCCTTAAGTGCTTTTTCTTTAGACTAAGATTTAGGTGCTTTAGAATTTTACGACGCCATTTTTCGCTTTAGTTTTAAATAGATTTTAGTGCCTTTAAGTAATTGCCGTTTTCTGAATAAAATTGCATTTACCTTTAGACCTTTAGGCGCAACTTTTTAGATATAATTTTTAGACTTTTAAGTTACGACGCGCTATTTTCTTATTTTTATTTTTCGACGTTTTTCGACATGCAATCTATTTCTTTCTTATTTCTCGACGCTCTAGTTTTTAGGACTTAGAATTTTCTCTATTTCTTATCTAATATCTCAAACGGAAAGAAAAATTATTTAAGCGGTTAAATTAATGGACGTTGACATTTTTCTGCTTCGTAGTAATAGTTGGATTTGTTAGTGGCTGAGTTGTGGCTTTTCCGATTTAAAGGTGCCTGGCTCCCTGCTACATCTTTTGGCTATTCGAAACGTGGGCAAAAGCAGAAAAGTCTATTAATTGGACAACTTATATAAGTTTTTCTATTTTTATAACTAATAGGATAATTAGTGAACGCACCACATTGTAGCTAAAAATTTGTCCATCGCAATAAAATGGAAAATTTTGAAAACAGGGCCTTGGAAACTCTTTTTGAACTCCAAAATCAATTAAATCAATACCCTCAAACGAGTGTTGATAACAATTCATTCGGTCAATCTTGGATCGCGAACGACGAAACAATAACTGGTTGTGAAATCTGTGGAGATTATCACTCAACATGGGAATGTTACTATTACGTTCCTATGGAAAATTACGCACCCACGGAACCTGAATGGAACGATTACGAAGAACACAATTCAAATTGGGATTATTCCCAAGAATATATCCAAAGTCAACAACCAGAAGACGAGGAAAATTACGTGTCCGAAAATTCTTTAAACATTATAAAAATCAAACTCGAAGAACTCAATGCTCAAAATGAACAAATGAGAGAGTTTGTAAACCGGCAAGCTGAAACTCTATCAAATTACACACCTGTTGATCTGAGGAGACATGTTCAAAAAAATCCCATATCATCGAATTTTGATGAATTCGAGAGCTCCGAAATCACCAACTACCCCGATGATACTTTTTATTCAGTCTTACCAAATTCACAACATATCGACACATTAGCCTCTACAGACAAAATCATCAATCCATCAATGAATGATGAAGAAGAAATAAGGGTGACAAATTGGTACTCTTGGGAAAACGATAACGTTGAAAATTTTACCCCCGAGGCCAAACCGAACTTTACCATCCCACAACTTTCCAACCCAATATTCTCAATAGACGAGTCATCTACTGAAGATGAACTACGAGCTGTAATAGATAATGACACCTCGGATTTCACCCAATTGGGTAATAGAGGTGAAAACTTTAATCCCGAGAATAAACGGAAGGACACTTTTGGAATTGACCACCCTATAGATATAAGTATGTCGGTGTATATCGATCCATTTGACCAAGAACCAGAAAAGAGACATATCCATTTACTAAAAGCTACACTTAAAAAAGAATTAAGTAGTGACGATCGGGTGAGTCTAAACTTTAAACCCATTGATATATTATACACCACCCGAGATGCAAATAACTGGCTCACTATTTTAATTCGTGGAACTTATTCCACCGATTTCACATGTCGTCAGCTAAGTGTGGGGAAGTATAACCCCACTTAACGTTAAATTAGGGGTTCGGGTTAGTGCATAACTCGTTAATAAACATGCATGATAAGTTAGGGTAAAAGACGCATTTTCAAAGATTAGCAAACTGTTCAAAAAAGCAACCATTTTTGAAGAAAAACATGTGTGATAAAATAAGAAGGAATGAACGATGAGGCGCGCCATCTATCATTTGACGAGCTTTGTAAGTACAAACTAGGTATTCTTAATCACTTTTCTACACTAATCACCCTCATGAATTTATAATTATAATCTGATTTCATGCAAATGAGGGCATTGCATGATCTCAAGTGTGGGGAAGGGTTATAAATTCTCTCGGGTTTACACTTAGTTTATTTGCCAAATTTTGTGAAAATTTGAAAAATTTTCAATTAAATGAAGTCAAAATCATGTTTATATATATTTATGAACGATGAAAACTAGGTGTTAATACCGAAATTATCGTTACCTCGAAAAGGACATAAATTGAGAAACAACCCAAAATGCTTGAATTCATTTAAGAATGGAATAAAGGAGAATAAAAAGGCAAAGAAAGAAACTAAGTGTGGGGAGAATATACCAAGTCATTCAATTAAGAACTATCTATCACATGTTTCTGTAAAGTTATTGCAGGTGTTTTGTTTTGGACTAAATTAACTGTTTTACCCGATTTACTGTAATGAGAGATGGATCTACACGATGAATCAATTCCATCATTAAAAGGAAGTAAAGTCTTCCGAAAAAGACACGCGCTTCTTGATTTAGGTCAAGAAGTTGTCGTCCAGACCAGCTGTAGGTTGACGAAAAATCTAGAAAAGTCATCTCTAAAATCAGCAGGAAATCCACGAACCTCAGCATCAAACAGGGTCGCCAAGTGGTCAGATTTATCCTAACCATGAGAAGGATTTATCTCGTACAATGGGGGGGCACCGTGCAAATTAGCTTGATAAGACTAATGAATCAGATCCCCAGAAAGGATAATCTCCTTTAAAGATCAAAAATCAGCTTTTAAGCCTGATATTACTCAATCCTTGAGATTGACCTTAAAGATTGAGAATTACAAACTCATGGAATTCGATGATATCTAAACTCGAGCTTGAACGAGAAAATATTTTGATCAAAAATACAAACCGATTTGTTTTCTGAAAACCCATTTTCAATGCGTTCATTACCATTGAACGTAAAATCCTAGGAATTCACCTAGAATTCATTAGGTCACCGGAACCAAATCGGGTGTCAACCGTAAGAACGGTGGTTGCATAGCATGGTCAGAGACAGGACCTTGTGCCAGACCGAAAAATCATAGGATGATCTTTACTATTGCTCCTACCAAGGATAGTTCTAGCATCCGACACGTTTTTAGACCATGAACAAATGCATGTCATTAGACATTGCCTTAACAGTTTCTTGTTCATCGCTTTCCTTTACAACCGGACGGTAGTTTACCGAAAGGTAATATACGGAACAAGTAAATTGGATGTGTGCTTTCCGATACAGGGATAGCAGTGGATTACACGAACCTAAATGTTTTTAGCCAAAATATTGATCCACAAATATATTTTGCAACACCGATGGTGGGTCAAATCAGAAAACTTGTCTAGGGTAAAATCTAGCTTGAATTTTTAAAAGATCAAATGTTTTCATAAAGATCCAATTTCCTAAAGGATCTACATTTTTATAGTCATGTGGGACTGTAAACCGCCTTTTAAATGTGCACTTTGCTTTGGAAACCGAAAGTAAATCGGCTATTTGATTGCAAGTGTCGTTGACCTAAACCCAAGGCAACTGTGGATGACACACCCACCTTTAACCATGGTTCTATTGTTAATATCATTGTTTATACCGCTCTATCAAAATCACTAATGTACAAAGTGTGAAGAATAAAGAAGTGATTCGTGTGATGTATTATATTATTTCAAGACTGTATTGCTTGAGGACAAGCAACGTTCAAGTGTGGGGATATTGATAAGGCTAAAAAGGAACATATATTTCATAGCATTATCCCCCAAGAAAGACAGGATTTTAGTTGTAATTGTTCCATATTCAAGTAATATTCGTTTATATTTAATAAGTGCGAAGACAAAAGGCGAAAACGAAGAATTGAAGACGGAAAGGTCCAAAATACTCAAATGTACAAGATACAATTAAAGTGGTTCAAATTATTGATGAAGAACGTCTAAAAATGACAAGAGTACAAGTTGCGGAACGCAAAGTACACGATATAAAATAATACGCGAAGACGTCCGAAAATCCGGAACCGGGACCCGAGCCAAGAAGAAACGCCCGACGCAACGGACCAAAAATATCTAGTCTACTATGTACAAGAATAAAATATAATATATAAATAATTATATTAATTATTTATATATTTATATTTATTTTATATTATGTCGGCAAAGCTATGTGACAAACGTATGTGAGCTGTCCAGCATAGCCATGCGACTCGCATGGATTTATGCCTATTTCCCATGCGAGTCGCATGAGGATCAGAATCAGCTCACATTCTATAAATTGCCAGTTTTCGTTCCAGTTTAACACACACATATACATAATAATACTCCGTAAGAATAATAATAATAATAAATTTATAATATATAAATAAATATAGTATAGATTAGTGTTATATTAGATTAGTTTGGGTTATGTAAAAGTTATTTTTACGGGTTTTGAAGTCGAAATTCTGTCCGTGTACCACTACGCGATAAATAATCAATGTAAGCTATGTTCTCCTTTTTAAATTAATGTCTCGTACTTAAGTTATTATTATGCTTATTTAATCCGAAGTAATCATGATGTTGGGCTAATTACTAAAATGGGTAATTGGGCTTTGTACCATAATTGGGGTTTGGACAAAAGAACGACACTTGTGGAAATTAGACTATGGGCTATTAATGGGCTTTATATTTGTTTAACTAAATGATAGTTTGTTAATGTTAATATAAAGATTTACAATTGGGCGTCCCTATAAATTACCATATACACTCGATCGGACACGATGGGCGGGGTATTTATATGTACGAATAACCGTTCATTTAACCGGACACGGGAATGGATTAATAGCCACTAGAATAATTAAAACAGGGGTGAAATTACATTCAAGGGTAATTGGTGTAATTGTTAACAAAGTAGTAAAACCTTGGTTTACACGCAGTCGATAACCTGGTGTATTCATTAAACAAAGTATTAAAACCTTGTTACAATTCGAATCCCCAATTAGTTGGAATATTTAACTTCGGGTATAAGAATAATTTGATGAGGACACTCGCACTTTATATTTATGACTGATGGACTGTTATGGACAAAAACCAGACGGACATATTAAGTAATCCAGGACAAAGGACAATTAACCCATGGGCATAAAACTAAAATCAACACGTCAAACATCATGATTACGGAAGTTTAAATAAGCATAATATATTTTATTTCATTTTTCCTCGTACTTTTATTTATTGTCATTTTAATTATTGTTATTTATTTTATATTGTTATTTAAATATCGTCATTTACTATACGCTTCGCTTAAAATATAAATCGACAAACCGGTCATTAAACGGTAAACCCCCTTTTATATATTATTATATATAATTATATATATTTTGTACAAATATAGTTGTTTAAAAATATAGTGTGCAATAAGCCCGCTCCCTGTGGAACGAACCGGACTTACTAAAAACTATACTACTCTACGATTAGGTACACTGCCTATTGTGTTGTAGCAAGGTTTAGGTATATCCCATTTGTAAATAAATAATTAAAACTTGTGTAATTTGTAACGTATTTCGTAATAAAAATATAGTACTATTTCGTACCCCCACGCTACCACACCATTGTTTCACGTTTACCGAAATCTGCAAAATCCGTGCAACACCTTAACCCACCTTTTGTGGCGTTTTTTCCTACTTTGTTTAAATTTCTCCATACTCCAAAATTTGATTCGCTGTAAATTTAATGACGTTCCAATGTTGCTTGTGAAAAAGTTTTAGGAAATGTGGTGTCACAACAATTCACACCAAAATTAAATGTGTTAACAATTTGTTCTATGAATGAATCTAGGTCCTCTTCGTCTGATATTCTCGCTAACTAGCGAACTATTGACCTCTCCTAAAGGAAGCAGGCCACCAACCGCTGAATCACATAATTTAATATTTATTATTTCTAATTCTTAATAATTTTCAATTTCAATAAATAATGCTTTAATTATTAAAGTTGTTATCTTCGCCACATTGTTTGATATGTGAACTTCGTGTGATTGTGTCCAAAAAACATATTGTATTATATGTATAGTTTATTATTATTATTATACCGATACATTTAGCATTATTGCTTTTAAGTTTTCTAATGTCACGTACATTGTCGTCACACACCCATTGACATTACAACTTTTTACCAATTTAACTTCTGGCTTAAAAACAAGGATCTTGGTTATTGTTTATCAACTACCGAGTATCATTTAATTTTAATTTCAAGTAATAAGCAACTTAATTGGTTAGTATTGTTTATCACATGTGTCCTGCAAATGTGTTCTATATACTGTAACTGTTAGTAGCTAAAGTTCACCAATACACATCACTTGTCTATAATGGACTTATCAAAAAAAGATCGTAATATGTCTAAAGAAGAAGACGGGTTACTAATTAAGAGTGGATCAAATTATTAAAAGGATACTTCTTCCAATGGTCATTAAAACAGCTCTTGAACTTGATCTGTTTGAGATAATGGCAAAGACTCATGGTGGTCAATGATCTTGCTTCTGGTCTTCCTAAACAGACGCCAGAAACCCCAGTTATAATTGAACGTATTCTTCGGTTTCTTGCTAGTGAATCGTGTAACATCCAACTTGTATTCAAGATTTTATATTACTTTATTTATATAAGGACCTTAGTTGTAAGACTTTAAAAATGGAAGGGTTAAAGGTGTAAACCTCCAAACTTGAATAAAAAAGTGCTGGAACATGTTGATCGAGTCACAAAATTAAATTAGAGAAATAGTGAGAGATAGAGAGGACGACGAGAAGAGGAGAAAGAGAGTTCTTGATTTTCCTCAAATTAAGGGTTTAGTCAACCCTTAATTTGCACAAAAACACTTTTTTATTGGGTTTCTGACTTCATTCAGACCCTAATTCAAATTTGTAAGTTAGGGTTTATGGGATTAAAGGTTGGAATTGATGATGAATTTGATACGATCTTTCTTGAATTCAAATGAATCGAAGAATGATCTAGTAAACAACTAGGAAGCTTCGCAAGAATAATCGGTTTCGAAATTGATTACAAAGATTGAAATTACAATTGAAATGAATTGTTTTTACAATCTCAAGATGTACAGAGAATAGAGGAAGAAGATGAGTGATTTCACACATACTAATTTCATAAGCTAACAACTACAATGGGCTAATCTTGTATTTATACTTTTGAGTCAGTCCTAATCTACCAAATCTGTTATCTCTGTTACTGAATAGGAGCACGTGAGCAACACTATCAATTTAGACTCATGACAGAATTGTGTTAAAATAAGTCCTTAATAGTATTGTTAATCAAGGGCTTGAAGATTAGTGTTTTGGGTACGTTCATGAGTTGAAAATTGGTTAATTGTTGTTAAACCCGTAGCCAAGTAAAAACTGCACAAAACTCAATTTTGTAAAGGTCATATTTTGTAAACCGTGACTTCGTTTGGGGCGTGTGAGCACTTTTCGGAAAGGTCTTTGAGTATACTTTCCAATGAATAAGTTTGTATTAACTGATTTGGTGTTTAAATGGGCCAGAATCTGCTGTGAATATAGGGCTGTCTAAATTGTTAAAATGGGTAAATTTTGTACAAAGTGTTGTGGTTTGGGATTTTGGGCATGGTATTAGTATTTATATTATTAGCACATTATTTGGGCATGAATTACCACTTGTGGTAATGGGCCAAGTCATGTTATGGTCAAGTGCAATTCGGGTCACAATTGCACTTATCGGTGTGAGTCAGAATTACCACTCGAAGTGGTAATGGGTTGTGTCCATTTTAGTGTCATATGGGTGGGTCTTGGCGAGAAAGGTGAGATTACTCGGTTAAGGGATGGTGGCGACAAATTCTCTTATCGAGAATATATTTTGATGTGTGTTTTATACCTATGTGTTTTATAGGTGGCTAGTTGCTCGGTTGCAAGGACGGAGGTTATTTCACTTCATTTGTAGTGCATTATCGAGGTGAGTGGAATAATTGTATATATATGTGTATGATTTATCTGTTTATGTGTGGGGTGTGGTTAGTGTATCCGTGCGTGAGGTTACACTATAGTGTTATCCGTGCGTGAGGATTTCACTACCCTTTGTACGATGGGGGCCACATGTATGTCATGGTGTTGGTAGTTTTACTACTTCGTCATGACATGTGCGATGGGTGGATTGTGGTCGTTGACTCGGTCCACTAACTTCACCTTGGGAGTAACGTTATACTTGCGCGGTATAACGTTATCGGGAAATACGAGTACCGGTGGAAAATGCGAGTACCATTCTCGGGTTGTGTGAATATGGATCCATATTGCTTGTACGTGTGTGTGCGTTTATGTTTTAGCCTGTTACTTGTTGATTATATGCTAACGGCGATGCTAGCTTGGTGTATGCGTTAATATGCGTTGTTTGTGTAAGTGGGTGCAAGTAAATAAATTATATATGTATATGTATAATTATTGCATTCACTAAGCTTTATGCATACCCCTCGCGTTGTTTACTTTTTTATAGGTACGGTTGACTTGGAGCTATCTAGTTGCTAGACTAGATATTTAGACGTTTGAGTTCATTTCGGGATGGCTGGTGTCTTATTGGACTCGGGTTGGGGATAGATAGTCCCGTGATCATGTTTTTGGCATCGGTTTGGGTTTTTGAGTCTAAAAGCATTCTTAAGGTAATTTGGGTCAAAATTACACTTTTGTGTTATGTAACGGGTCGTGGGTCACCCGATAAATGATTAAACTTGGTCAAGCATTTCGTTGTATGATTTTGTCGTATGTTGAAGCTTAAACGGATTTAGGTTGAAATGAATGGGTTTGGGTAATTTTTGTGTTAGTTTTGGAATGTGTAAAAGATGTATAAAAAAAAGGGTTGTCGTTTTCTGGAATTGAGTCAGAGGTGTTTCAAATCGGTTCTTACATCGATTACTGTAACGGATGAAGATGGAAAACGTATCAAGTTATATGGCACGACTTATGTTTTAAATAACTTTGTCCGAAACGAAGATGGGACGTCAATTGCTTCATCACTTCTTATCTATGATAAAGTATTTGTTGATTGTTGGTTAGTTATCTATCTTTGCATTTTATTACATTACATTACATTTTATAACAACTGTAACAGCATCCGCTGATGAACAGTCATTTGGGCATTTTTGCCATTTCACCTCCTGCCTAATTAATTTCACACACTCGCTTTTATAGTGTTCCTGATTCTTCACTTCACCTCCACCACCCTTATGTTCTTCTCCACCTGACTATTGCCGTCACGCTCACCGGTACGCGCCATCGTAGCCGCCCTAAGCACCATCTTGATGGGTTGATTTCATCGTCTTCCACGTCCGACATAAGGTTGATTCCTTTCGGCTTTGATATTAAGGCTAGGGTTTTCGATTTGGTGGCTTTATGTTGGTGATTTTAGGGTTTGGAATACGGATTAGGGTTTTATCGGTTGGTTTTCACGGTGTAGTCTTATGGCCACCGCCCTCGAAACCGTTGTATCGACCTTCATTTAATTAATTTTTTTGTCATCGTTTTATGCAGGTTCAAGTCTTATCGATTGCTTATCAGTGATTTTGGTCCTCTAATACGGTAACTCGATTATCAGTTTTTAGCTTTATATACCTTTTTTGTTAATTTCATTAAAAAAAAAAAAAAAAAAAAAAAAAACGCAATTCAAACACACAACAACCCTCAGGTAACCAAAGCCACATTTTGAGTATAAACTGTAGTACTGAATTCCATATAAATATCAGGTACAACCTAAATTACACAGGTGTAACATCAAGGGATGTACAACACAAACACTTAGTATGAAATATATGAAACAATATAATAGGAACTTCATAAATATAAATATAATTAGTAACAGAAAATGTACAAGTATGTGCACAGAAAGTGTGAAGGTGAGGAACATAATTATAAATGAATTCTTATACAAGTAATTAATGGCTGCAACATATATGCACATAAGAGCGACATAATACAGAAACATATACACGTTAGTCATTACTTGCACAATCCAGGTAGTGATTGCCAGTGGCGGAACTTGAAGTTTTTGTTTAGGAGGGCGAAAATTAACATTCAAATTTTTTTACATATTATAACACAATACAATAATAAAATTTACATAATTGATTAGGAAATTAGTAAAAAAGAAAAAATAGTAAAACAAAATACCTAATAAATCCAAAATTAAATAGACAAAGTGATGATTTGATATGAAGAATTGTCATCTATGACTAATACGGAGTAGATTGTAGAAGAAGATATGTATCAACTTTAGATTTAGGAGGGCCAACCAAGTTATTATTACATTAAAGCCCATCATATGTAAAAACAAATTGTATTAAGAGCCCAAAATTGTGGGATGGCCATGGCCCTCCTAGGCTAAAACAAGGATCCGCCTCTGGTGATTGCATACACTGTTGTTACTACCTAAACAGACCTGAGTTTATATCATTGTGTGTTCATTGGTTGTAATTTTATGGCCAAATTTATAGTCAACTTCTGTTTCTTAAAGGCCTATATTGACTGTTATTTAATTTGACACTTATAAGACTAAAAAGGTGAAGTGTCCAAATAGTTACAACCATGAGTTTCTATCATTTTTGCTGTAAATTGACTCATTAATAGTGAAAATAACTAACAGTCAACCTCTTTTTCTTAAAATAAGTAATAGTAAACCTATTTTTTAACTAAAATGGGTCAAAATAACAGTTGCTTCTATTTCTTAAAACTTCATATATTGAGATGGATGAATATAAGTAACAGTCAATGGATCATAATTTCTTATTTCAAATAATATGTATTTAAAACTGATTTTCAACGCACCAAAATGTTCAAATTCACTTGAATCGATATATGGGATATGCCTATATCGACTCTTACTTATTTTGACACTTATAGGCTCAAATAGGTCAATTGCCTAAATAGTCACCACAACTGGATCACGCAACATATTTAGTTGTTTGTTTGAGCCTTATTTCTTTTACTTTTCCACATTTGACTTCAATTCAGCTGAAAAAATCGAATCTATCATCAATTAACTTTGTTATTTAATGCTCTAACGTATAAGGTAATACCTCAGTTTTAAATTCCATATAACTAAGTCTGAGCGTCATAACTCGCTGTTGCTCAAATAAAGCGTTCGTCCTTTTTTGTCATTTCACAGCTCTGACTTTTGTAATTCTTTATATAACAATCGTTTCCATCTGTCGCACAACTGGTCAGGGATCTACTGAACGATTTGGTCTATGATGCTCTTTTTTTTTGTATTAATTCACTGTAAATAGTTTAATGTGATTGTTTGTTATTGTGATAAGTTCTTTTTAACAGTTTGTTTCGTTTACGTTCTGTTTTTATAAAATGCCGTCTAAAAAAGACAAAAAAAAAAAAGGATGTTGCCTAACGATGTCCGCCTCATGGTGGTGTTCGTGACAACAATTTCCTGAATGTTGGTACTGTTGTCGTTGTTGGTAATTATCAATGTGGGTTTCTTACATAGTCTGCATTGTACTTTTATTTTTAATTTCTGTAGTTATATATGTGTTTCAGTGTTTCAGTTGGATGATACTATTGTAGTAACTTTTTTAATTGACATATTTACATTCATTTTTTGGGTGCTTGCAGGTTCTTTTGAATGTTCTGCTTATAATTCTTCTAATACTGGTACGTTTTACGTTTGTCAATGTGTTATTTAACCAATAGCAGAATTTTTTTTTTTCTTGCGTCTTATGTGATGGGAGGGATAATTTTTCACTTTAGGTGTACTATCAGTCAAGGAAGGTCCAAATCATTCTGGTAGTGTGTTATTAGATCGTTCCATTTGACTTCAATCTAATAACCGGGTCGGTCTAAATGGGTCTTACAGTAGCTATATTTCGTTACAATAATTTGTGTGTTGGTTTGTAGATAATGTGGTAATATTTATCTAAAATACATGATCAGATACGGACTTTTATATGCATTTCAGTTCCTAACTGCTTGAAAGCTGACACAAGAGAAGATCTTTTGATGCCAATAACTTGTCTTTCAAAAATAAAAATCAAAAGCGCTTCATTCTCGTACGTTTTTCATCGACAAACGTCAAAAAAAAAAAAATTAACCACAAACGCCCCTACATGCGTTTGTGAGTGCCACATCAACGAGGAGGGAGACAAACGCTCCCGTTATCCGTGTTCTAATGGGCCAAACGAGCAAATTAATCACATGAATGGAAATTATGCCCGAAAGAAAATGTCAAATGAGTCAAAACACCCTTTGTTTTCCTAAGTACCACACTCATTCCATAAAAACAGTGTCGTTTAACTTTCTTTCAATTTAAATATATTAATAAATTGTCTTATTTTCCTTTTATTTAATGTTATTATAGAGTAAATAGTAACTAATGAATTGAAATAATAAAAAGTACATAAATGAAACTTCGATGAATTTTTATTGTTTTTAGAGTATAGAACAATAATTTAGAACAAATAAAAATAGTAAGATGGACAGTTTTTTTATGGAAGAAGTGAGTATCAAATTGTAATTTTTAAATGTATATACAGTTGAAGTATATTACGAGTATCAATTAATTGGTTGGATACATATGAGTAAAATACCGGGTTACCTTAACCGGAAAACATTACTCATTTATGCTTAATTTTCACTTGTATACAAATGATCCAATGCAAGACTAAGAGAGCTCCCAACGGTACCTGTATTCCTGCTACCACTCTCCTCTCCGCCCAGCAGGGCACCGATGGCAGCGAACCGCCCTGTCGACTGCCCTGCCCTCGCCCAACCTCTTCGCCTTGCTTCTTTTCTTTCTCACGCATATACGAGGACGAGTATTTGTTGATTAAATTTTTTATTTATTAATTTTGGTTGGAGCTCAAAAGCCATATTCAAGGCTGCTAAATGTGTATATGTATAAAATATATGTACGTATATAGTTGAAGATGAAGACAACCATATTTTTTTATTATTATTTTAATGGTGGAGTCATCCAGTAATATGCTAGCTGGTTGAGTTCTTTTATTTGAAGTTTCTGATTTATTTCATTTTTATTTAATGATAAATAATAATGTAATTAATAAAGTTAAAAATAATAATAATAATAATAATAATAATAATAATAATAATAATAATAATAATAATAATAATAATAATAATATTTCGTAAAAGTTGAGTAAAGTTAATAATAATTAATAATAATAATAATTCATATTATTATTATTATAAATATAAATATAAAAATAGTAATAATAAATGTAATAAAATAACTATTAATAATAATAATAATAAATTTATTTATAAAAATAATCATAGGCGGGTCCAGGTTAGTGATTAAATATGTGATGGTTGGGAGCCCTCTAACACGGTGCCATATTGATTGATGTGGTACTATTGTACTAATAGCTTAAAGGCACTTTGACCACTTCCTTTCTAGTTAGTATTAGAACACCAACGAGCTTGTTTTTACATAACTAAGCATAGATTTCATGTCTCTAATCTTTACATTATTAGGTATCATCTGAAAGAGGTCGTAGTTCAATGAGGGATCCCATTTGACAAGGCCCATGGGATGAACGTATTCGAGTAGTCTGCAAAAGATAACAGATTTAATGATGCATTCAATAAGTGCATGTATGATAGTACAAATATACAGATGAAGATACTTCTTGAGAAGTACAGAGGATTTGAAGGAGTAAAAGAGTTGTTGACGTAGCAGGTGGATTAGGTGCTAACCTTAAGCTTATTGTTTCCAAGTATCCGAATATTAAGGGCATCAACTTTGACCTACCACTTGTCATCAAAAATGCACCTCCTTTCTCAGGTATTTGAATATAGCATGTCACGTTCTATGTCCACATTTCATTCTTTTTTTGTGTATTTATAATGTAAATTAATCAAAAAAGACGCTTAAGTTAACAATGATCACACTATGTTTAGTGGGGGTGGCGGAAGATAATGAGGGCGGTCATGCATGGGGTGCCCACTCCCCCTATAAAATCTAAAATTTGGGTACTTAATAAATTTGAGTAATTAATGTATAGTATATATGATAATTTTGTAGAATTTAATAAAATGATTTTGACCCCTTAAACTTAAGTACTTAATTAATGTATTAAAATTTCTAAGGTTTTTTCTGTTCGAGTTATCCGGGAAAGCGAGTAATAAAATTTCATGTTCTACTATATGCAGCCTATCAGGATTACTATATTATCGTTTCCAACCCTTATTGATCACCTTCACAATATTTTTCACCCCTTAAACTCAAGTACTTGGCCAGTTGACATATACTATATATCTCCGATTTTACACCCCTAAAACAAATATTCAAATTTTATCATTGTCTATGATATTAACTTGGTATGGGGCATGTTGGAGGTGATATGTTCGAGAGTGTTCCGAAAGGAGATGTTATTTTCATGAAGGTTAGTACATCAAATTTTAGAAACACAACCTTGATTGTATGATTTATTAGCATTTTATAACTAAAAAGATGATGAATTTTGTTTTTTAGTGGATACTTCATTACTGGGATGACAACCATTGTCTCAAGCTTCTAAGAACTGTTGGGCCGCCTTGCCAGACCATGGTGGTAAAGTGGTAGTGGTGGAAGAAATAATGCCTGACCATGAAAATGATTATAGTAGTACTGATGAAAATTTCTAAGAGTGCCATGGACGGTGATATGATAATGTTGATAGCTAATCCTGGAGGTAAAGAGCGATCTATTAAATAATTCAACGCTTTGACTAAAAAAGCAGGGTTCACTTCGTTAAAAATTGTTTGCACCGTCTCAACTTTGTGTATCATAGAATTTTACAAGAAAGCTTGGCTTAATGGAATTTGAATTTTGAGGGACAGAGTATCTAAATTTTGAGGGACTTCATCCTAACTTCATGTTTAGTAATAATAAACGAAATGATTGTTGGTTAACAATTTGTTTTGATGTTTTCAAGATTTTAAATGATATCCACATTGTAAAATTCTAATTACAGACCAGTAACTTCTGATATGGGTAACATAGTGATGTTTTTTTATAACTTTCAAACTCGTGGTTGGTATTCTCTAAGTTTCAGTATAACATTTACTCTAATTAGTTTACACGGGAAGGAAGAAAAGTGCATTCTTCTATCACAATAATACAACAACATTCACATCTCCGGATACAACAATACAATGTGAGTCACAATTTGTATAGCACTGGTATTATGCGCGAACATACAGTTACAAATGCTTAAATTATATTCTACCCGTTCCTCAGGAGAAGGTCACGCTAGTTCTATTTTTTATTTTTATAATATTTATACATTGATCATTTGGTATAGTTCCCATCAATGTTTGTTACATCAACAAATACAAAAGTTTAGAGGTTCATACATGAATACCATTTGTTCAATCATAAATTTATCAAAGAATACAAGATGTCCCAATAAGAGGAAGGGCTACTAAGAGTTTATCAATTCAATAGGGCGATAGCTCTTCCAATGGTCATTCATATCATTAAAAGCGTGATAGAACGTTTATCAGGTTATATGACATGTCTGCAGTGCCCAATAGTTACGTTCGAAATTAAATTGGGGGTGTCATGCTTCATCATTTCTCCTTATTTATGACTAAGTAATTGTTGATTGTTGGTTTGGTATCGATCTATTTTTACTCAATGACCTGAGCTCCTAATTTTTCCGTCTCATAAGTCAACTTACATACAGAATTTATATGATACTAATATAAATGACCAATTCAAGATTCATAACGACTAAGATTCTATAATCATGCTCAAAACTTTCGCGCATCAACCGTCTAGTCAAGTAATTGATCATCGTTACAAGTTAGAACATAATGATGTGAATTTTATTTGTTATTGGTGCGTTAATTGGCCATTGTAAGGAAGATGTATGTGAAATATCCCTTAATTCACTAAGCTTTTGACATCAAACGCATAGTGTTTCACCTTAATTCACACACCTCGCTAATTCAAATTCTACTACAAATCTTATTCATCTACATACATACATTCATCATATTTATACAGATCATCATCATAAACATAACATTCTTCCTATTTATACACATTACAAACCACTATTCATTCGTACAGATTTCACCTTCAAAGCATAATATAACATTCATCCTATTTGTACATCATGTAAGTTACTTTCTTTAATTTATATTACTTACTCATTTTCTAATTGATTTAGGCCGATACATGACTATGAGATACGGAAAAGATAAGTAAATTGTTGATAAATGCAAGTTGTATAAGTCTTCACAATTTTGATCATATTTTTTATGCGGACTTCGATTTAGTTGATTCAAACGCTCAGACGTTTGTAACTTAAAAGGCTACAAGTTCCAACACTTAGTCAAATTTTAAGAAGGGAACAACCTATCACCCTCCCCGAATATATTACTCTCACAGTCCTAAATTATTGTCTCGCTATGACTTTTTATAGGTATTTCTTGTACAATTTTGAATTTACATATTAATGTTTGTGTTGTATTATATTTGATAAAATTTATTCCAATACTACAAATAAAATTAGTTAAAGTTAAAGAAAGACCTTGAAAAGTCAAACATAACAATTATTATGGAACGAGCGGAGAATAATTTAATATCGTATACTTGTATTGGATTCATAAACAAATATATGCTGACATAAATTATCTTAATCACGTATAATATTATACAAATAGTATTTTTCTATCAGACCTGTCGTTAACATGTATAATAATCACGCGCATATTTGCGCACACGCATATTTGCACAGCGAATTTCGCGCAGTCAATTACGCTAATATGCATTAAATATGGCAACTCAATGCGCATCCAGTGCGTCATTATTGACCGAATCTATCTTGCGCACGTAACTAATATGCGAGATGCGGATCACGCACACATCTCTTAAAGTCGGTTATCAAATCCCATTTGATTAAGGATATGATTGTTTTCATAAATATAGTCGATCTAAATGGTAGTTAGTTATGGAAAAGATTAACGAATTAGGGTTTGCCTATAAATATAAATCATAGGTCATCCTAAAACACACACAATATTACGTAGAGTGACATCATCATCAACGTCGTTTGTAGTGACCCGAACTTTTCCATGTTTATATATATTAATTGAGATTGATATTTACATGATTAAATGTTTCCAACATGTTAAGCAATCAAACTTGTTAAGACTTGATTAATTGAAATATGTTTCATATAGACAATTGACCACCCAAGTTGACCGGCGATTCACGAACGTTAAAACTTGTAAAAACGACATGACGATATATATATATATATATATATATATATATATATATATATATATATATATATATATATATGGATATACATATGGTTAACATGAGATTATGATAAGTAAGTATCTCCATAAGTATATTAACAATGAGTTATATACATATAAACAAGACTACTAACTTAAGGATTTCGAAACGAGACATATATGTAACGATTATCGTTGTAACGACATTTAAATGTGTATATATCATATTAAGATATATTAATATATCATAATATCATGATAATATAATAATTTAACATCTCATTAGATATATTAAACAATGGGTTAACAACATTAATTGAGATCGTTAACTTAAAGGTTTCAAAACAACACTTACATGTAACGACTAACGATGACTTAACGACTCAGTTAAAATGTATATACATGTAGTGTATTTAGATGTATTAAAATACTTTTGGAAGACTTCAAGACATATATCAAAACACTCATACTTAACGAAAATGGTTACAGTTACTTTTCCATTCTTTTCTTTCATCAAGAATTCTAGTCGTATTCTTACCCGTATTATACACGGCTTCAAAACGTACTTACTATGAGTATATACCAATAGGAACTAGCATGGGATTCCACTCTTGATTATGTCATGTATGACTAATCAATTTTAACTTCTACCATGAGCTAGTCAACTAACTAGAACTCCTTTTAACCCCACTCACCACTCACCAATTACCACTCATCATTCACTCCATTTCACTTCCAATTCTCTTTCTAATTCTCTCTCAACACACACACACTATTATGAACGTATTTTTCCAGTAGTTAATCATCATCTTCATCAAAAATCACTTCAAGAATCAAGCTATAATGTGACGATCGCTCCAAATCCATATGGACGAACACGTCATTCATTGATTTCATTGCGAGGCATTTGACCTCTATATGATACGTTTTGTAAACATTGCATTCTTTTGAAAAGGCACACCATAAATAAATATTTAAATCAAAGGTTTTCGACATCTGATGATTTCTACATATAGACAATCACCATAAATAATAGTTTACAACAGTACTTCCGTTGACAATGCAGTCAAAATAAGATACATGGTGATGATTTGGTGAATGCAACTTTTCCTTGAAAAATATATCATGTAAGACTCCATGCACATAGCTTGTCTAACATCTAAGCAAACAGCGGAAGACTTCTAGAAAACCTGAGAATAAACATGCTAACAAGTGTCAACACAAAGGTTGGTGAGTTCATAGTTTTAATATTTCGTATAATCTGCATATAAAGGTGGATCACAAGATTTCAGTTGTTTCATCCAGAAACGTTTATCAAAATATTCTACGAAATTGAGCACCCTGGTAAATAAACTTAACGTATATATAATTTGTACCCTTTGTATAATCATCTTAAAAATGCACGCAAACCAACGTGTACGCTTCTCAAATAGCATACGTCCGTTAAAAGGCTAGTGCTCTAGCTCGGACGGGGATGTCAAGCCCTATGGATCCATATATAACTACTCGCGCCCACCAGTTCTTATAACCGGCAGTTACTAGTTACCAAAGCTAAGGGATTTTCGGTTCAAACTCGGTGTAGAATTTAGTATGTACTTGTATCCATTTCGTTTAAAATAAAGTGCATGTATTCTCAGCCCAAAATATATATTGCAAAAACAATTAAAAAGGGAGCAAATAAAACTCACCTTAGCAGCATATAAAGTCGTTCACCAAAATGTGATCGAAACTCGGATTATCAAATAACCGTAGATCTCAACCTAGAGAACATATGTTGGTCAATAAATGTCTATCAAGCTAGGTCAGGTCATAGTGTATCACAATCCTAATGCTCGATATCGTCATACAAAAGTTATCCAATGTTGTTTCAAAAAGTCAATTTTAACAATAGTTCAACAAACGAGACGTACCTTATATAAGGATTCATTTACTCGGCTGGTAACATTTAAAAATCCATTTTATCAATCTTGTAAACAGGTTGTTTAAATCTTAATTGCAGATTCAAAACAATTTCAATTATCGTCAATCATAATTCAGTTGATCATATCTTTTAATCCGTTCATCGAAACTATTCGATATCTAAATGAAAAGTCATTGATTTTTCTCCAGCTTTCCAAAAACATGTATATTATATACTTTTTACCAGTAATATATGTATTTAATTCGTGATTCATTATAAACTGTTTAGCGACGAAATTTAGCATACAAGCATGTATAAATATATATACTCGAGCACTAGACATGGATACACAATTAATATATAAAAGATAAAATATGAGTGCTTACGTATCAATATTGAGATTCAATATTGTAGGAAAGTACGTAGACGCAACAGAGATGATAAACACTAGTTTGACTCACGAGCAAAACCCTCGAACAATACCCATAACCTCCTTAGTAATAACCCATATTTTCCTTAGCTCTATCCCGCTTGAAAACCCATTTTGAAAGTAACACGCTCATGACCTCGTCGTAGTATTTTATATATAATACTAATTAATAATAATACTACTAATAATATTAAGATTAATAATAATATTAATCTTAATAATAATAATAATAATAATAATAATAATAATAATAATAATAACAATAATAATTATAATAATAATTAAATAACATAAATACGGAGTAATATATTATCAGAAGAGGAAATGTGCACAAATGAACCAAAACGTCGAAATTTATAGACTTTGGCCTGTCCCCCTTAGCCATGCGATCGCATGGAAGTTGTGAGGGGAAACCATGCGATCGCATGGTCCCTTTTTACAGGTCACATTCGTTTGTTTTTATCTTCGTCGACATATTTAAATATTACGTAAATTCGAATATTAAAATTTTAAAAAGTCGTATTTATTAAATACTTCAGGGGTATTCTATGTAACTTATAATTAATAATTTCTATCATGTCGTTTTCATGTGAATAGTAAATGAATTAATTTAAATTCAACTATTTAAGTTACACGTTGTACGTTGTGCTTTACAAATTATACATTATTAATTTAACTTCGTTTCTTAAAAAAAAATACAAAAATTATATCATAAAAATAAAATGACTTAATACGTAAAATTTTTAATTTGAAATAGCATCGTTTAATAGTAAATTTTTAATCATTTCGTATATAAATATTATTCGCATGATTCCGTATATATCGAAAACTCTTATATTTATTAAAATATGTATATAATACATGTTATGACGTTCGTGAATCATTGGACAAACAGGGTGGTCAACCGTTATATATAAAAAAAATCATTTTTAAAAGTTTTAAAACTTGTCAAAATTCATTGCTTATCATGTCGAAAATATTAAATCATATAGAGAATTGGTTTAAATAAGTCGAAATTTTCCGGGTCATCACAGTACCTCCCCGTTAAAGAAATTTCGTCCCGAAATTTGAGTGAGGTCGTCATGGTTAACAATAAAAATGTTTTTATGACGAATATGAGTTGATAAATAGAATTTCTATCACCGTTGAATAATATGGATAAAACAATCCAATTACTCGAAGCGTATGAGGGAAGTTATCGTAAAAGAGTGAAATGGAGAATAGATATGCGTCTTATCTCTTGACGTAGTAACGATTGATTTCCGAAATTTAAAGAATAGAAAATCTTCATAATCTAAATAAGATTTGATTCTTCGGTAATTGTGGAAATTAAGATTTCCTTTGATTAAATGCGTAATCTGCTTCGATTGCTATGTCTGATATTTCGCTATAAATTAACCACTTCCGTTTCATTATTTTCACCACTCCTACATCTTCTTCCTTATTTCATACTTCCAAAAGATTGTGAAATGCTTAATCCAGTTCTGATTCTTGATATACTCCTAACTTTTATATCTGTCATTCTTCTTTTTCATCTACCACCAGAGGAAGTTATTTTCTTCTACCATTACCTTGGGGTTATAGTGTTTTTCATTCTCCCGTGTCTTTATATTGCTATACGCATTGATATACACGGTTTGTAATTTCGAGGTTGTTATCGGGCTTTATATTCTCCATTATATTTCGGAGCTTCATGCTTTCGTTTTCTCTTCCCGACCTTAAGTCAAGCGAATAATGGTCCAGAATTCGTAGGTATGGAGTTTTGGATGAACATAGTTAATGTTCTGAGAAGGTAATCATAATGGCACGATCTTGATTTGTCAAATTACCAGAATATCCGGAAAAGACCGAATCATCAAGAAATATATTTTCTTGATATATTTAGAGATTATATAGAATGAAAGAGTTATGTAACATGGTTCATGATGAGGGTGGGATCTGTGAACCTTTATCACGTTTCATTAGAAACTTAGCATGACTTACTGTAATATAATCACGTTGATCAAGTGTCATTATATTATACTAACTCATGCTTCAGCTCCCAACACCACTTCAAAAATATTCATATTTTAAACTCGAAGGTTTCAAAATTTAGAAACTAAAATAGTTTCTTTTATGATGTTACACAGATATCGCAAGGAGAAAATTGATTTCTGATAAGAATGACTATGGAATTATCTCCAGAAATATGGAGGATATTTATAATGAAAGATACGATGATATCTTAGAATTTCTAATATCAGAGGATGATGAAGAATATTATCCGCAAGGGTTTAGATTCGGAGGCAAGGTATTCGTTAATGGCTTCAGCAGATACTGAATCATTTGGATTCTTTGAAGGCAGGTTTATTCTTTGTGATTTATCCACAGCCTCCTTCATACTTTGCTCAATCCGTTTTCCAGTTCTAAACCTTCTATTTTTCTCAGCTTTACCACCATACTATTCTTTATCATCAAACTTTTGACTGTTAAGGTCGTTTACAGTTTTTGCTATTTCATCAGCATTTTTCCAAAATTCGGAGAACTAGTTTCGCAGTTTGGGGTGTTTTTCAGAAACTTCACATTCGAAGTATGTAAGTCTATAAGATAGACATTATATGTATATATATAACTGTTGGCGTAGAATTGCTGCAAAATTCGAAATACTGATTGCTAATTCCCGGTAGTTGGTATAGCAATTATTGTTACAAGATGTAGGTGAGTACATGATGGGGTTTCAATGAGTATAATGATTTTTCGGAAGGTCACAGATCAATGAAGTTGTTGGTAAATTTACTGCTAATGTGGTGGAACATGAAAGGTTCCCCAGTAACAAGAACGTATATGTCAAGGTTATAATAAGGTTAATCTAAAAAGTCGAAGTTGACTGGTTGAAATTGTGGTAAAACTGGATACTTTGAAAATGGATTGCAATATTATTTTCAGTAATAACAATGCTAAAGGATCTTTCACATTTTTGAAGTCAAAGTATAGCTTTGAAAGATGTAGAGGTCTAAGAATGATTTCACCGGTTCAGAGTTATGACTTGGTTTCTGATCTGTCAATATCAGAATATGTAATTGAATTTGTATGAAAACGATTGTATATCGTTGTGAGCATTGTTAATAATTTTTGAATCAAAGTTGAAGAATGTACAGTGTAACATATTAATTGTGAACTTATATATTTCCCGAGTATTACCTACCCGTTAAAGATTTCACAAGTAATATTTTGTACAAAAGAATTTTTATTACCGTCTTAAGAAAATATATGTATGTATATTTTCTTCAGATGTAACACAGATTTAATGAGTTAATATCATATTAAGCTCATTTAATTTTTGGCTGGATTAGAAATGAATAATCTCTAAAACATTAAAAATTTCATAATCTCCGTGGAGTATTTTACTAATGTAATCAATACTTCGTTATTCAGTTTTATTGATATTTCCTCAGTGAATCATGTTGGTGCTTATGGAACCCTTGCTAACTTCGCAAGGTACAAATGATATTTTCTGGAAAGTTTCGAGTATATCGAAAATGAAAATGTAAAATCAATTATGTAATTGAATAATACACTTGGTTTATTATGAAATGGAATTCATTGGGTTGAAACAGAGATTGTAGTTAACAATGGTTAAGTTGTTAAGGAAGGATGTACATCATTGCATATTAGTAACATGAACTAACCGAGTAGTACCTACCAGTTAAGTTTCACACGTAATAGCTTAGTACGAAAAGATTTATTTGATTTCAAAATTCATATGTACTAAATATACATAAAATTTCTTCAGGAAAAATGAGTTAGTACTTCATCGGTTATTGTTGCCGGTATTTCTTGGTAACTACTGTGCGTATGATGTTGATGCTCGTGGAACAGATTGTGAAATTGAGGTTTGTGATGCGGATGTTGCTGGTGGTGGTAATGGTACTGTTGGTGTTGTTGTCGATGGTACTGTTGATGCCGGTGATGATGTTGGTGCTTGTAACCTTTGCACCGTATTCTCCAAAGCCACTACCCGAGCGCGAAGCTCGTTGACTTCTTCTACTACACCGGGATGATTGGTGGTTCGGACGAGCGGATGAATAAGATCCAGAATTTGAGAGAGTATATGATCATGACGAGATATTCTGGAGATGAGAGAGAAAATGGTGTCTCGAACAGGTTCGACGGTAAGTGCTTCAGGTTCTTCACCAAGAGGGCAATGTGGTGGATGGAAGGGATCGCCTTCTTCTTGTCTCCAATAATTAAGTAAGCTACGAACCCATCCCTAATTCATCCAGAATAGATGATGGCTAATTGGTTGATCCATTCCGGTTACACTGTCTTCGGAATTCAGGTGAATATCCATATCGGAATAGCTGTCAGAGTTTAAGGAATTTGAACTAGATACGGGATCTATCTTGTATAATTAGGGAGATGATTTTTGATATGAATTAGATTATAGAATTTAGTTTGGTATTCTTCAATACATAATTTACATATGTATATATAATACCAAATTCCATAAATCATACATATGTATATATAATACCAAATTCCATAAATCACGGAGAAATTTTCGGAAGATGTCAGGAAAAGTTTACAGTAACAGATATGCTAAGATATGAATTTTTGTCTATACACTATTTATGCAATAAATGCAGGAAAACGTGTCTAGACTTTAAGAATGATAAGCATGTAATTTCCGACAATAAATAATAAGCAAAACTTTTAACATGCAGACACGGTCGAAGTCCAGACTTACTAATGCATCCTAACAACTATCAGTTAGATACACTCATGCAAGACCTGATTCGCTAGGACCAACGCTCTGATATCAACTGTGATGATCGCTCCAAATCCATATGGACGAACACGTCATTCATTGATTTCATTGCGAGGCATTTGACCTCTATATGATACGTTTTGTAAACATTGCATTCTTTTGAAAAGGCACACCATAATGAATATTTAAATCAAAGGTTTTCGACATCTGATGATTTCTACATATAGACAATCACCATAAATAATAGTTTACAACAGTACTTCCGTTGACAATGCAGTCAAAATAAGATACATGGTGATGATTTGGTGAACGCAACTTTTCCTTGAAAAATATGTCATGTAAGACTCCATGCACATAGCTTGTCTAACATCTAAGCAAACAGCGGAAGACTTCTAGAAAACCTGAGAATAAACATGCTAACAAGTGTCAACACAAAGGTTGGTGAGTTCATAGTTTTAATATTTCGTATAATCTGTATATAAAGGTGGATCACAAGATTTCAGTTGTTTCATCCAGAAACGTTTATCAAAATATTCTACGAAATTGAGCACCCTGGTAAATAAACTTAACGTATATATAATTTGTACCCTTTGTATAATCATCTTAAAAATGCACGCAAACCAACGTGTACGCTTCTCAAATAGCATACGTCCGTTAAAAGGCTAGTGCTCTAGCTCGGACGGGGATGTCAAGCCCTATGGATCCATATATAACTACTCGCGCCCACCAGTTCTTATAACCGGCAGTTACTAGTTACCAAAGCTAAGGGATTTTCGGTTCAAACTCGGTGTAGAATTTAGTATGTACTTGTATCCATTTCGTTTAAAATAAAGTGCATGTATTCTCAGCCCAAAATATATATTGCAAAAACAATTAAAAAGGGAGCAAATAAAACTCACCTTAGCAGCATATAAAGTCGTTCACCAAAATGTGATCGAAACTCGGATTACCAAATAACCGTAGATCTCAACCTAGAGAACATATGTTGGTCAATAAATGTCTATCAAGCTAGGTCAGGTCATAGTGTATCCCAATCCTAATGCTCGATATCGTCATACAAAAGTTATCCAATGTTGTTTCAAAAAGTCAATTTTAACAATAGTTCAACAAACGAGACGTACCTTATATAAGGATTCATTTACTCGGCTGGTAACATTTAAAAATCCATTTTATCAATCTTGTAAACAGGTTGTTTAAATCTTAATTGCAGATTCAAAACAATTTCAATTATCGTCAATCATAATTCAGTTGATCATATCTTTTAATCCGTTCATCGAAACTATTCGATATCTAAATGAAAAGTCATTGATTTTTCTCCAGCTTTCCAAAAACATGCATATTATATACTTTTTACCAGTAATATATGTATTTAATTCGTGATTCATTATAAACTGTTTAGCGACGAAATTTAGCATACAAGCATGTATAAATATATATACTCGAGCACTAGACATGGATACACAATTAATATATAAAAGATAAAATATGAGTGCTTACGTATCAATATTGAGATTCAATATTGTAGGAAAGTACGTAGACGCAACAGAGATGATAAACACTAGTTTGACTCACGAGCAAAACCCTCGAACAATACCCATAACCTCCTTAGTAATAACCCATATTTTCCTTAGCTCTATCCCGCTTGAAAACCCATTTTGAAAGTAACACGCTCATGACCTTGTCGTAGTATTTTGTATATAATACTAATTAATAATAATACTACTAATAATATTAAGATTAATAATAATATTAATCTTAATAATAATAATAATAATAATAATAATAATAATAACAATAATAATTATAATAATAATTAAAAAACATAAATACGGAGTAATATATTATCAGAAGAGGAAATGTGCACAAATGAACCAAAACGTCGAAATTTATAGACTTTGGCCTGTCCCCCTTAGCCATGCGATCGCATGGAAGTTGTGAGGGGAAACCATGCGATCGCATGGTCTCTTTTTACAGGTCACATTCGTTTGTTTTTATCTTCGTCGACATATTTAAATATTACGTAAATTCGAATATTAAAATTTTAAAAAGTCGTATTTATTAAATACTTCAGGGGTATTCTATGTAACTTATAATTAATAATTTCTATCATGTCGTTTTCATGTGAATAGTAAATGAATTAATTTAAATTCAACTATTTAAGCTACACGTTGTACGTTGTGCTTTACAAATTGTACATTATTAATTTAACTTCGTTTCTTAAAAAAAATTACAAAAATTATATCATAAAAATAAAATGACTTAATACGTAAAATTTTTAATTTGAAATAGCATCGTTTAATAGTAAATTTTTAATCATTTCGTATATAAATATTATTCGCATGATTCCGTATATATCGAAAACTCTTATATTTATTAAAATATGTATATAATACATGTTATGACGTTCGTGAATCGTTGGACAAACAGGGTGGTCAACCGTTATATATAAAAAAAATCATTTTTAAAAGTTTTAAAACTTGTCAAAATTCATTGCTTATCATGTCGAAAATATTAAATCATATAGAGAATTGGTTTAATTAAGTCGAAATTTTCCGGGTCATCACATATAATCATCATAGGAAGAACACTTCAAGAACACTTCAAAAATACCTTCAAGTTTACTAATTTACTTCCAAGCTTTCTAATCCATTCCAAGTAATCATCTAAGATCAAGAAACCTTTGTTATATACAGTAGGTTATCTTTCTTATTCAAGGTAATATTCATATTCAAACTTTGATTCAATTTCTATAACTATAAACTATCTTAATTCGAGTAAATCTTTCTTGAACTTGTTTTTGTGTCATGATCCTACTTCAAGAACTTTCAAGCCATCCAAGATCCTTTGAAGCTAGATCATTTCTTGTCACTTCCAGTAGGTTTACCTACTAAACTTGAGGTAGTAATGATGTTCATAACATCATTCGATTCATATATATAAAACTATCTTATTCGAAGGTTTAAACTCGTAACCACTAGAACATAGTTTAGTTAATTCTAAACTTGTTCGCAAACAAAAGTTAATCCTTCTAACTTGACTTTTAAAATTAACTACACACATGTTCTATATCTATATGATATGCTAACTTAATGATTTAAAACCTGGAAACACGAAAAACACCGTAAAACCGGATTTACGCCGTCGTAGTAACACCGCGGGCTGTTTTGGGTTAGTTAATTAAAAACTATGATAAACTTTGATTTAAAAGTTGTTATTCTGTGAAAATGATTTTTATTATGAACATGAAACTATATCCAAAAATTATGGTTAAACTCAAAGTGGAAGTATGTTTTCTAAAATGGTCATCTAGACGTCGTTCTTTCGACTGAAATGACTACCTTTACAAAAACGACTTGTAACTTATTTTTCCGATTATAAACCTATACTTTTCTGTTTAGATTCATAAAATAGAGTTCAATATGAAACCATAGCAATTTGATTCACTCAAAACGGATTTAAAATGAAGAAGTTATGGGTAAAACAAGATTGGATAATTTTTCTCATTTTAGCTACGTGAAAATTGGTAACAAATCTATTCCAACCATAACTTAATCAACTTGTATTGTATATTATGTAATCTTGAGATACCATAGACACGTATACAATGTTTTGACCTATCATGTCGACACATCTATATATATTTCGGAACAACCATAGACACTCTATATGTGAATGTTGGAGTTAGCTATACAGGGTTGAGGTTGATTCCAAAATATATATAGTTTGAGCTGTGATCAATACTGAGATACGTATACACTGGGTCGTGGATTGATTCAAGATAATATTTATCGATTTATTTCTGTACATCTAACTGTGGACAACTAGTTGTAGGTTACTAACGAGGACAACTGACTTAATAAACTTAAAACATCAAAATATATTAAAAGTGTTGTAAATATATTTTAAACATACTTTGATATATATGTATATATTGTTATAGGTTCGTGAATCAACCAGTGGCCAAGTCTTACTTCCCGACGAAGTAAAAATTTGTGAAAGTGAGTTATAGTCCCACTTTTAAAATCTAATATTTTTGGGATGAGAATACATGCAGGTTTTATAAATTATTTACAAAATAGACACAAGTACGTGAAACTACATTCTATGGTTGAATTATCGAAATCGAATATGCCCCTTTTTATTAAGTCTGGTAATCTAAGAATTAGGGAACAGACACCCTAATTGACGCGAATCCTGAAGATAGATCTATTGGGCCTAACAAACCCCATCCAAAGTACCGGATGCTTTAGTACTTTGAAATTTATATCATATCCGAAGGGTGTCCCGGAATGATGGGGATATTCTTATATATATGCATCTTGTTAATGTCGGTTACCAGGTGTTCACCATATGAATGATTTTTATCTCTATGTATGGGATGTGTATTGAAATATGAAATCTTGTGGTCTATTGTTACGATTTGATATATATAGGTTAAACCTATAACTCACCAACATTTTTGTTGACGTTTAAAGCATGTTTATTCTCAGGTGAATACTAAGAGCTTCCGCTGTTGCATACTAAAATAAGGACAAGATTTGGAGTCCATGTTTGTATGATATTGTGTAAAAACTGCATTCAAGAAACTGATTTCGATGTAACATATTTGTATTGTAAACCATTATGTAATGGTCGTGTGTAAACAGGATATTTTAGATTATCATTATTTGATAATCTACGTAAAGCTTTTTAAACCTTTATTTATGAAATAAAGGTTATGGTTTGTTTTAAAAATGAATGCAGTCTTTGAAAAACGTCTCATATAGAGGTCAAAACCTCGCAACGAAATCAATTAATATGGAACGTTTTTAATCAATAAGAACGGGACATTTCAGTTGGTATCCGAGCGTCGGTCTTAGAGAACCAGAAAATTTGCATTAGTGTGTCTTATCGAGTTTGTTAGGATGCATTAGTGAGTCTGGACTTCGACCGTGTTTTCTTTAAAAATGATTGCTTAACATTTTTGTTGGAAACTATATATTTTTAACATATGAATATTATGTGATATATTAATATCTTAACGTGTTTGATATTATGTGATAGATGTCTACCTCTAGAACAAGTCCCATTGACTCACCTAATAATAATGAAGAGTCAAATGTAAATTGGAATGATTCATGGACTGATTCACAAGTTCCCGAAGAGGAACCGGAAGAAGAGTCGGAACCGGAAGAAGAATCGGAACCGGAAGAAGAAATAGAACCGGTGGGGGAAATAATAAAACGGTTAAGTAAAAGAGAATCCTCAACCAACCGACCAAGGTTAATTATGGTCAATGGTGTTTCCGCCAAGGAAGCAAAATATTGGGAGGATTACCAATTCTCCGATGAATCGGATTCCAACGAGAATTCCGATGATGTTATAGAAATTACCCCAACTGAATTTAAAAAGGCAAAAAAAAAAGGGAAAGGGCATAAAAATAGAGAAATCTAATTCCAACCCCGATGAACTTTATATGTATCGTCAACCCCCGAAGTCCTTAAGTTGTAACAATGACCCGGGAACTTCTAAACCACCAGGTTTTTCTAAACCAATGTGGACAACGACGGCTCGTATTAGGGGAACATCATATATCCCTAGAAACTTGGCAAAACGAACCAAAACCGAACAAGAAGAAACGAGCGAGTCGGAATAAAATAGTTGTATTCGTGTGGTGTAATATATGTAATATAGTGTGCTTATGCTTTATGATATATGTAAAAATTGCTTGTATTAATAAGTATTTTTTTTATGAATCTAACTCTTGTCTATTTTACAGTATAAAAACACAAAATGGATAAACAACCCAATATTTTAAGAGACCTACCCGGAGACATGATTGATGAAATCTTGTCTAGAGTCGGTCAGAATTCCTCGGCACAACTATTTAAGGCGAGATCAGTTTGTAAGACATTCGAAGAACGTTCCAAGAATGCCTTGGTTTATAAAAGGCTTTCGTTCGAAATATGGGGGATATCACATTGGGAAATCCATAAGTTACGATGTGTTTACTTTGACGCATATATTGCGGGGAACCCAAATGCTATTTTACGCAACGGGTTAAGAAATTATTTTGACTCAGTATATCCGAATATAGGACTTCGTGATTTAGAAAAAGCGGCTAACATGCAACATAAAGAAGCATGTTATGCTTACGGGTTAGTAATGTTCGCTTCTCACCAAAGTGAGAACAAGAACATCGGGCTACAACTATTAAACAAAACGTTCCCACAATTGACGGAGTCGGTAATTGGGGTAAGAAATGAGGTTTTTAGGTTATTACGAGACTGTTGGTCATTACGTAACCCTCGTCCCTTTGACGACGTTACAACACGCTGTCTTATCAACGGCCATAACGGTTATGTTCCACAAGACCAAGGATGGGAAGTAGTCCTAGTAAAACCAGAATGCATGACTTGTTTCTGGACGTATGAATTACGTGTCTTTACAACTATCTTGTATCAAAGTTATTGTGTGCTATATTTCATGCTTTATGTAAAATAAGCGGTATTGTAAGTTTGTAAAATATTGTATAAAAGTTTGAACGCGAAATATTATTACAATCAGTTTTTCATATAGAATTGTAGTAGTTGAATTGTATATTAGCTACTAAGTATGAACTTAACGGGTAGGTACTACCCGAATTTAAACTTATAAAACGCTAATATGAAGAAAAAGCTTTTATAAATGAGTTCATATTATGCTACGAAATACTATTAACTACTCTTAATATTCTGTATGATTAACTTGTTCCATTTGACTATTTTGAAGGAAATGGCACCGACTACTCGACACACCGTGAATATGAATGAAGAGGAATTCCGTACTTTTCTAGCTTCAAACATAGCCGCAGTACAGGCTGCGCTACATACCAACAATAACCTTGGATCTGGCAGTACAGGAAATCGTGTATGATGCACCTACAAAGAATTTACTGCCTGCAAACCTTTGGAATTTGATGGAACCGAAGGACCGATCGGATTGAAACGGTGGACCGAGAAGGTCGAATCGGTGTTTGCCATAAGTAAGTGTACTGAAGAGGACAAAGTGAAGTACGCTACGCATACCTTCATAGGTTCTGCGTTAACATGGTGGAATACCTATCTAGAGCAAGTGGGACAAGATGATGCGTACGCACTACCGTGGTCAGCATTCAAGCACTTGATGAACGAGAAGTACCATCCCAGAACCGAGGTCAATAAGCTCAAGACAGAACTTAGAGGGTTACGAACCCAAGGATTTGATATTACCACGTACGAAAGACGATTCACAGAATTGTGCCTATTGTGTCCGGGAGCATTCGAAGATGAGGAAGAGAAGATCGACGCGTTTGTGAAAGGATTACCGGAAAGAATCCAAGAAGATATAAGTTCACACGAGCCCGCCTCCATACAACAGGCATGTAGAATGGCTCACAAACTAGTGAACCAGATTAAAGAAAGAATTAAAGAATAGACTGCTGAAAAGGCCAATGTGAAGCAAGTCAAAAGAAAGTGGGAGGAAAACGGTGATAAGAATCACCAATACAACAACAACAGCAATTACAACAATAATCGCAACAATTATCCCAACAATCGCAACATCAATCGCAACTACAACAAACGGCCCAACAACAACAACAACAACAACAACAGCAACTACAACAATCATCCCAACAACAATAATAACCGCAACAACAACAACAATCAGAAGCAGCTATGCCAAAGGTGTGAAAAGTATCACTCGGGGTTCTGCACCAAATTTTGCAACAAGTGTAAAAGAAATGGTCATAGCGCAGCGAAGTGTGAGGTCTACGGACCAGGGGTTAATAGAACGAAAGGAACAAATGGTGTCGGAACGAGTAATGGCGGAGCAAGTAGTGTCGGAGCAAGTTATGCCAATGTAGTTTGTTATAAATGTGGAAAACCGGGCCACATTATTAGAAATTGCCCGAACCAGGAGAACACGAATGGACAAGGCCGCGGAAGAGTTTTCAATATTAATGCAGCAGAGGCACAGGAAGACCCGGAGCTTGTTACGGGTACGTTTCTTATTGACAATAAATCTGCTTACGTTTTATTTGATTCGGGTGCGGATAGAAGCTATATGAGTAGAGATTTTTGTGCTAAATTAAGTTGTCCATTGACGCCTTTGGATAGTAAATTTTTACTTGAATTAGCAAATGGTAAATTAATTTCAGCAGATAATATATGTCGGAATCGAGAAATTAAACTGGTTAGCGAAACATTTAAGATTGATTTGATACCAGTAGAGTTAGGGAGTTTTGATGTGATAATCGGTATGGACTGGTTGAAAGAAGTGAAAGCAGAGATCGTTTGTTACAAAAATGCAATTCGCATTATACGAGAAAAAGGAAAACCCTTAATGGTGTACGGAGAAAAGGGCAACACGAAGCTACATATTATTAGTAATTTGGAGGCACAAAAACTAATAAGAAAAGGTTGCTATGCTATTCTAGCACACGTCGAGAAAGTACAAACTGAAGAAAAGAGCATCAATGATGTTCCCATTGCAAAAGAATTTCCCGATGTATTTCCGAAAGAATTACCGGGATTACCCCCACAGCGATCCGTTGAATTTCAAATAGATCTTGTACCAGGAGCTGCACCAATAGCTCGTGCTCCTTACAGACTCGCACCCAGCGAGATGAAAGAACTGCAAAGCCAATTACAAGAACTTTTAGAGCGTGGTTTCATTCGACCAAGTACATCACCGTGGGGAGCTCCTGTTTTGTTTGTCAAGAAGAAAGATGGTACATTCAGGTTGTGTATCGACTACCGAGAGTTGAACAAACTTACCATCAAGAACCGCTACCCACTACCGAGAATCGACGACTTATTTGATCAACTACAAGGCTCGTCTGTTTATTCAAAGATTGACTTACGTTCCGGGTATCATCAAATATGGGTGAAAGAAGATGATATTCCAAAGACTGCTTTCAGAACACGTTACGGTCATTACGAGTTTATGGTCATGCAGTTTGGTTTAACTAATGCACCAGCTGTGTTCATGGACCTTATGAACCGAGTGTGTGGACCATACCTTGACAAGTTTGTCATTGTTTTCATTGATGACATACTTATTTACTCAAAGAATGACCAAGAACACGTTGAACATTTGAGAAAGGTGTTAGAAGTATTGAGGAAGGAAGAATTGTACGCTAAGTTTTCAAAGTGTGCATTTTGGTTGGAAGATGTTCAATTCCTCGGTCACATAGTGAACAAAGAAGGTATTAAGGTGGATCCGGCAAAGATAGAAACTGTTGAAAAGTGGGAAACCCCGAAAACTCCGAAACACATACGCCAGTTTTTAGGACTAGCTGGTTACTACAGAAGGTTCATCCAAGACTTTTCCAGAATAGCAAAACCCTTGACTGAATTAACGCATAAAGGGAAGAAATTTGAATGGAATGATGAACAAGAGAAAGCGTTTCAGTTATTGAAGAAAAAGCTAACTACGGCACCTATATTGTCATTGCCTGAAGGGAATGATGATTTTGTCATTTATTGTGACGCATCAAAGCAAGGTCTCGGTTGTTTATTAATGCAACGAATGAAGGTAATTGCTTATGCGTCTAGACAATTGAAGATTCACGAACAAAATTATACGACGCATGATTTGGAATTAGGCGCGGTTGTTTTTGCATTAAAGACTTGGAGGCACTACTTATATGGAGTCAAAAGTATTATATATACCGACCACAAAAGTCTTCAACACATATTTAATCAGAAACAACTGAATATGAGGCAGCGTAGGTGGATTGAATTATTGAATGATTACGACTTTGAGATTCGTTACCACCCGGGGAAGGAAAATGTGGTAGCCGATGCCTTGAGCAGGAAGGACAGAGAACCCATTCGAGTAAAATCTATGAATATAATGATTCATAATAACCTTACTACTCAAATAAAGGAGGCGCAACAAGGAGTTTTAAAAGAGGGAAATTTAAAGGATGAAATACCCAAAGGATCGGAGAAACATCTTAATATTCGGGAAGACGGAACCCGGTATAGGGCTGAAAGGATTTGGGTACCAAAATTTGGAGATATGAGAGAAATGGTACTTAGAGAAGCTCATAAAACCAGATACTCAATACATCCTGGAACGGGGAAGATGTACAAGGATCTCAGGAAATATTTTTGGTGGCCGGGTATGAAAGCCGATGTTGCTAAATACGTAGGAGAATGTTTGACGTGTTCTAAGGTCAAAGCTAAGCATCAGAAACCATCAGGTCTACTTCAACAACCCGAAATCCCGGAATGGAAATGGAAAAACATTACCATGGATTTCATCACTAAATTGCCAAGGACTGCAAGTGGTTTTGATACTATTTGAGTAATAGTTGATCGTCTCACCAAATCAGCACATTTCCTGCCAATAAGAGAAGATGACAAGATGGAGAAGTTAGCACGACTGTATTTGAAGGAAGTCGTCTCCAGACATGGAATACCAATCTCTATTATCTCTGATAGGGATGGCAGATTTATTTCAAGATTCTGGCAGACATTACAGCAAGCATTAGGAACTCGTCTAGACATGAGTACTGCCTATCATCCACAAACTGATGGGCAGAGCGAAAGGATGATACAAACGCTTGAAGACATGCTACGAGCATGTGTTATTGATTTCGGAAACAGTTGGGATCGACATCTACCATTAGCAGAATTTTCCTACAACAACAGCTACCATTCAAGCATTGAGATGGCGCCGTTTGAAGCACTTTATGGTAGAAAGTGCAGGTCTCCGATTTGTTGGAGTGAAGTGGGGGATAGACAGATTACGGGTCCGGAGATTATACAAGAAACTACCGAGAAGATCATCCAAATTCAACAACGGTTGAAAACCGCCCAAAGTCGACAAAAGAGCTACGCTGACATTAAAAGAAAAGATATAGAATTTGAAATTGGAGAGATGGTCATGCTTAAAGTTGCACCTTGGAAAGGCGTTGTTCGATTTGGTAAACGAGGGAAATTAAATCCAAGGTATATTGGACCATTCAAGATTATTGATCGTGTCGGACCAGTAGCTTACCGACTTGAGTTACCTCAACAACTCGCGGATGTACATAACACTTTCCACGTCTCGAATTTGAAGAAATGTTTTGCTAAAGAAGATCTCACTATTCCGTTAGATGAAATCCAAATCAACGAAAAACTCCAATTCATCAAAGAACCCGTTGAAATAATGGATCGTGAGGTTAAAAGACTTAAGCAAAACAAGATACCAATTGTTAAGGTTCGATGGAATGCTCGTAGAGGACCCGAGTTCACCTGGGAGCGTGAAGATCAGATGAAGAAGAAATACTCGCATCTATTTCCAGAAGATTCGTCAACACCTTCAACAGCTTAAAATTTCGGGACGAAATTTATTTAACGGGTAGGTACTGTAGTGACCCGAACTTTTCCATGTTTATATATATTAATTGAGATTGATATTTACATGATTAAATGTTTCCAACATGTTAAGCAATCAAACTTGTTAAGACTTGATTAATTGAAATATGTTTCATATAGACAATTGACCACCCAAGTTGACCGGCGATTCACGAACGTTAAAACTTGTAAAAATGACATGACGATATATATATGGATATACATATGGTTAACATGAGATTATGATAAGTAAGTATCTCCATAAGTATATTAACAATGAGTTATATACATATAAACAAGACTACTAACTTAAGGATTTCGAAACGAGACATATATGTAACGATTATCGTTGTAACGACATTTAAATGTATATATATATCATATTAAGATATATTAATATATCATAATATCATGATAATATAATAATTTAACATCTCATTAGATATAATAAACAATGGGTTAACAACATTAATTGAGATCGTTAACTTAAAGGTTTCAAAACAACACTTACATGTAACGACTAACGATGACTTAACGACTCAGTTAAAATGTATATACATGTAGTGTATTTAGATGTATTAAAATACTTTTGGAAGACTTCAAGACATATATCAAAACACTCATACTTAACGAAAATGGTTACAGTTACTTTTCCATTCTTTTCTTTCATCAAGAATTCTAGTCGTATTCTTACCCGTATTATACACAGCTTCAAAACGTACTTACTATGAGTACATACCAATAGGAACTAGCATGGGATTCCACTCTTGATTATGTCATGTATGACTAATCAATTTTAACTTCTACCATGAGCTAGTCAACTAACTAGAACTCCTTTTAACCCCACTCACCACTCACCAATTACCACTCATCATTCACTCCATTTCACTTCCAATTCTCTTTCTAATTCTCTCTCAACACACACACACACACTATTATGAACGTATTTTTCCAGTAGTTAATCATCATCTTCATCAAAAATCACTTCAAGAATCAAGCTATAATCATCATAGGAAGAACACTTCAAGAACACTTCAAAAATCCCTTCAAGTTTACTAATTTACTTCCAAGCTTTCTAATCCATTCCAAGTAATCATCTAAGATCAAGAAACCTTTGTTATATACAGTAGGTTATCTTTCTTATTCAAGGTAATATTCATATTCAAACTTTGATTCAATTTCTATAACTATAAACTATCTTAATTCGAGTAAAAATCTTTCTTGAACTTGTTTTTGTGTCATGATCCTACTTCAAGAACTTTCAAGCCATCCAAGATCCTTTGAAGCTAGATCATTTCTTGTCACTTCCAGTAGGTTTACCTACTAAACTTGAGGTAGTAATGATGTTCATAACATCATTCGATTCATATATATAAAACTATCTTATTCGAAGGTTTAAACTCGTAATCACTAGAACATAGTTTAGTTAATTCTAAACTTGTTCGCAAACAAAAGTTAATCCTTCTAACTTGACTTTTAAAATTAACTACACACATGTTCTATATCTATATGATATGCTAACTTAATGATTTAAAACCTGGAAACACGAAAAACACCGTAAAACCGGATTTACGCCGTCGTAGTAACACCGCGGGCTGTTTTGGGTTAGTTAATTAAAAACTATGATAAACTTTGATTTAAAAGTTGTTATTCTGTGAAAATGATTTTTATTATGAACATGAAACTATATCCAAAAATTATGGTTAAACTCAAAGTGGAAGTATGTTTTCTAAAATGGTAATCTAGACGTTGTTCTTTCGACTGAAATTACTACCTTTACAAAAACGACTTGTAACTTATTTTTCCGACTATAAACCTATACTTTTCTGTTTAGATTCATAAAATAGAGTTCAATATGAAACCATAGCAATTTGATTCACTCAAAACGGATTTAAAATGAAGAAGTTATGGGTAAAACAAGATTGGATAATTTTTCTCATTTTAGCTACGTGAAAATTGGTAACAAATCTATTCCAACCATAACTTAATCAACTTGTATTGTATATTATGTAATCTTGAGATACCATAGACACGTATACAATGTTTCGACCTATCATGTCGACACATCTATATATATTTCGGAACAACCATAGACACTCTATATGTGAATGTTGGAGTTAGCTATACAGGGTTGAGGTTGATTCCAAAATATATATAGTTTGAGTTGTGATCAATACTGAGATACGTATACACTGGGTCGTGGATTGATTCAAGATAATATTTATCGATTTATTTCTGTACATCTAACTGTGGACAACTAGTTGTAGGTTACTAACGAGGACAACTGACTTAATAAACTTAAAACATCAAAATATATTAAAAGTGTTGTAAATATATTTTAAACATACTTTGATATATATGTATATATTGTTATAGGTTCGTGAATCAACCAGTGGCCAAGTCTTACTTCCCGACGAAGTAAAAATCTGTGAAAGTGAGTTATAGTCTCACTTTTAAAATCTAATATTTTTGGGATGAGAATACATGCAGGTTTTATAAATGATTTACAAAATAGACACAAGTACGTGAAACTACATTCTATGGTTGAATTATCGAAATCGAATATGCCCCTTTTTATTAAGTCTGGTAATCTAAGAATTAGGGAACAGACACCCTAATTGACGCGAATCCTAAAGATAGATCTATTGGGCCTAACAAACCCCATCCAAAGTACCGGATGCTTTAGTACTTCGAAATTTATATCATATCCGAAGGGTGTCCCGGAATGATGGGGATATTCTTATATATATGCATCTTGTTAATGTCGGTTACCAGGTGTTCACCATATGAATGATTTTTATCTCTATGTATGGGATGTGTATTGAAATATGAAATCTTGTGGTCTATTGTTACGATTTGATATATATAGGTTAAACCTATAACTCACCAACATTTTTGTTGACGTTTAAAGCATGTATATTCTCAGGTGAATACTAAGAGCTTCCGCTGTTGCATACTAAAATAAGGACAAGATTTGGAGTCCATGTTTGTATGATATTGTGTAAAAACTGCATTCAAGAAACTGATTTCGATGTAACATATTTGTATTGTAAACCATTATGTAATACTCATTATTTGATAATCTACGTAAAGCTTTTTAAACCTTTATTTATGAAATAAAGGTTATGGTTTGTTTTAAAAATGAATGCAGTCTTTGAAAAACGTCTCATATAGAGGTCAAAACCTCGCAACGAAATCAATTAATATGGAACGTTTTTAATCAATAAGAACGGGACATTTCATCGTTCAAGGTTAACAAGTGAGTTTTTGCAACAGCAACCTACAATCTTCATGGGGCCATCGATCAACAGACGTTATCGATGGTGGACTTAATCATTTAACCACCCCATCGATATCATCATATCGATCTGGTTATTCACGGTAACCGGATCAGAAAGACAGAAGTTAAATATTAACATACTTGAACCCGACTTTATTTGTAAATCGTGAATGCGATTCTTTATGAATAATCTATGCTTGATCATATAAAATAATTGTCAACAGTGATTAGTTATTATCTTTAAAGTGACATTTATTGATTCTACCATTGTTATAAAAAACTAGTGAGTGGCCTACTTCGTTGGACTGGAAAAAAAGAATTACAAAAGAAAAAGACTTAATTACACAGATAGTCAATGTGGTTTGTCAAATATTGCAACTTTAGTCATTATAGTTTTGTTTTTTGTTTTTTTTTTTTTGCATTTTTAGTCACCGTGGTTTCAAAATATTACACGTTTAGACACTCCATTTGACAAACGTTAACTTTCCCCGTTAGCTTGTCAGTCAAGCGACATGCATGTGAGAGTACTTTAGTCCTTTTACTTTTCTCTCTTTTTACAGTAATTTCTTATCTTGCAACCTTCATCTTCTCAGATCAATCAATACCCACTAAAAACCCAAAAACTAAAACTAAATTAGAATCACAAATCTTAATATTATTAGACAACTTCATTACAAATCTTTATATACCCAACCCAATTCAGACCCTCACAGCCAAGAACAAGATGGGTAAGGTTTGGAGTTGACCTAAGAACCTCGATCGACACTGAATAGAAGAATAACAACACAACAAAATTAGATGCACCAGTCGTTCACCACCACCAGCAAAATAGAAAAATTGGATTTGGTTTTCAAAATTATACCTACAAGTTTATCACTTTGGTGATGATATCGATTTCGATTTCAATTTCCTTGGGGGTTCTATTCGTCGACATCATAACCATCACTCCAGATCTGGAATCGATCTGTTTTTACATCTTGGATCTATTTCTTTCGATTCACATCTTGATACGATTTCGTTGACCACCGTCTCGTAGGTTTCCGGTGGCCACCACTACCGTCTCCGTCGTCCTCTCCGTCATCTCCGATAGAAATATCATCTACCACCAGAAACACATTGATCAAATGGTCTTAGATTTAATTTGGTACAAACTAATAAAGAAGAAGAAAGAAATAAAACAATTAATCTTGGGTTCAAAAGATGAAGACGTGATTTTTTATTCAAGGTTTTGTGAGTTTGCTTCATCCAGTAGTGTTACAGAAGAAACTATCAAAGTGGGTTGGTTTTCCTGATATGTGTGTTTGTTTATTTGGTTCTCAAATTGATTTTTGCTACGTTGATTGTTGATTTCATTTTTGTAAGATTTGACAAAGCATATTCATCATGTAGTTAAGTCAAAGAAAAATCATAGGAGAAAGACAAATACGATGAGGTAACGTTGACGTCACCATGACCATGACGTAAGTGGGTTAATGTTCCCACCGATCCATTGTGCTCGGATTAAGAATGATAAGACTATAGGGAGAAAGTCAAAAAAATAATATTATATTATATTTATTTATATACTCCGTGTAGTAGGTATATTATATTTATTTATATACTCCGTATATCCTACTACGTAATAGACAAAACATGGCTTCACTATTCACCAATAGTAATCAGGGGTATTTTTATCATTTTACCATTTTTTTTTCAACGATAAAATAAGCAACTTTCGTAAAAGAACCAACGCTTCAATTTTACCAAAAGATGTCGAAAAAAATACTTTTTTACAAAAAAATCAACTAAATTTTCTCTCTCACTCTCTCTCTCTCTCTTTTCTTCCTCAACTAGACAAAACACTGTTTAATTATTCACCAATAGTAACTAGAGTTATTTTCGTCATTTTACCTTTTTTTCTCTTTCTCTCTTTTCTTCCTCAACTATAAAAGAGTCAACTTTCATAAAATGAACAACCCTTCAATGCTACCAATAGATGTCGAAAAACATTCTTTTTTACAAAATAGATCAACTAACTTAAAAAAAAAAAAAAACCCTAAAAGAAACAACTTTCACAAAAGGAACAATCCTTCAATGTTAGATGTCGAATTTTTTTTTTTTTTTTTACAAAATAGATCAAGACTTTTTTTTTAACTCGGATTCAAAACCGAGCCCCCGGCGCGAAGCGAGAGCTCCACAACTAGTATATACTAATGGACAAAACACTGTTTCACTATTCACAATAGTAACCAGAGTTATTTTCGTCATTTCACCTTTTTTTTCCCAACGATAAAATAAGCAACTTTCTCTCTCTCTTTTCTTCCTCAACTATAAAAGAAGCAACTTTTATAAAATGAACAACTCTTCAATGCTACCAATAGATGTCGAAAAACATTCTTTTTTACAAAATAGATCAACTAACCTAAAAAAAAAAAACCTAAAAGAAGCAACTTTCACAAAAGGAACACCTTTCAATGTTAGATGTCAAAAAAAATTATTTTTTTTAAAAATAGATCAAGACTTTTTTTTTTAACTCGCATTCAAAACGGAGCCCCCGGCGCGAAGCGAGGGCTCCACAACTAGTTATATATTATTTATAATTATTTACATATATACTAATAGACAAAACACTATTTCACTATTCATCAATAGTAATCAGAGGTATTTTCGACATTTCACCTTTTTTTTTTGGTCCCCAACGATAAAATAAGTAACTTTCGTAAAAGAACCAACCCTTCAATGTTACCAAAGGATGTCGAAAAAAATTCTTTTTTACAATAAAATCAACTAACTTTTTTTTTTCCTTCTCTCTTTTCTTCCTCAACGATAAATGAGACAACTTTCATAAAATGAACAACCCTTCAATGCTACCAAAAGATGTGAAAAAACCAATTTTTTTTTACAAAATAGATCAACTAACTTAAAAAAAACAACGAACGCTAAAAGAATCAACTTTCACAAAAAGAACAACCCTTCAATGTTAGATGTTGAAAAAAATTCTTTTTTACAAAATAGATCAAGACTTTTTTTTAACTCGCGTTCAAAACGGAACCCCCGGCGCGAAGCGAGTTCTACCGCAACTAGTTACTCCATATATTAAAGATCTGGAAAAGAAAATTACATTTCTTAGATTGTCATTCAACGAATATGAACGTGCCACAATTTTTTATTAAACGTGTACAACTAGATTGGTAGATTCTAGAATTTGATAGACCATAAAGATCCACCGGCCCGTTAGTTAGTTAGTCCCATTAATTCTATCGTAATTATTGTTTTTGATTTTACTCCCAATTTCAGGTATCAACCGCTTCCTTTTTCTCTATTTCAACTGATTTCTTATATTCATTCATTCTATTGATCTGTTACATTTCTGATCTCAAATTTAGCTAATTTAAATCCGTCTCGGTGATTTCTTTTTCAATTGTTGATCAGTGAGACGATTTAGGTATGATTTTGTCATAAAACTTATTATTGCAATCATTTTTAGGGTCTTTTTGTCTGGCCTCTAATTATTTCACTGATCTGAGTGGATTATGTGTATGATGTTTTGTATGTGATATTCGATTAATGCTGAATATGTTATTAACTTCGTTTAGTTTATTATCATTTTGTTTCAATTATATTTGAAAAAAATTCATGGTTGGTCCCAAACTTTGTACCAAAATCAAATCAAAATAGGACCTAAAGTTTAAATTGATCATGGTTGGTCCTAAGCTATATTCGAAATGTGGCGACTTGATTGGAAAGTAAAAGCTTAATGAAAAAGAGGATAAGTTTAATGGTCACAATCCTTTACGATTTATTTGCCTATTCCAATGGGGCGAGTTTGACGCCCGGAGCACGCCTCCAAACACGCCTCTAGAGCAGGGTGGGAGGTTTCAAGACCAGTGGACGTCGTGTATTCGTGTTTATGGGTGTGTGAGTTTGTCTTAAAAAAAGGAATAATAAATGAAATAGTATATCTTATCAATAGTGATGAAATAAACATTCGTGAAGGGTCAAAGTGCATCTTTTTTTAATTGTTAATAAAAAGCCTATGTCAATTTTGTGCGGTGGAGGTATGAGGCCTAAATTGTGGAACTCTTGTATAAAATGTACAATAATTATCTTGATTTTTTTTATTCTAATAATTTGAAGTAGCTGCCGTATCTAGAGCGGAAAATAGTCACGTAAGAATTGTTACTTGATGCTTAAGACTTAAAAGAGTGTCCTAAGGTCTATTTCAGTGGGGCGCGTTAGACCACATGTGCCCGGAGCACGCCTCCAACATGCCTCTAGTGCGGCGTGTTGAAGGATTTTTTTGTGGCGTGCGTGCGTGCCACCAACACCAGGCGTGTTTGATTACTTGTATAGTTTTTTAATGTTATTGTATTATATTTTTAGTACTTTTTAACCCTTTTTCACCGAACTTTCAATAATATTTTGACACATCACCCAACACGCTACTTAACACACCACCCCAATGTTCCCCATTTTACCAACATGCCTGCCGCATTACCGCTAACTACCCCACCCACCACCACGCCTAAAAATTCCATTACCATCGTAATAGGCCTAAATGCTTTAGGGGTCACTGGAGCATTACTTTCTTGTTTGCTTTTAGGCTTACACGTAGTGTGATGGTCACATATGTTCTTAGATTTGTATGTTTCATGATATACATACCTTGAATTGCATCTCTTAATGTTTTGGTTAGTTGGATTTTGGATATATTTAATGTGTTTATCTTTGTTTGAACAGTCACAGTCAACCAATCAAGTGAAGAACTTACAGAGACCTTAATTTTGCATTCACATTTTTCGTTTAATTTAAGTTCAGAAAATGGCTGAGGTACGAGTAGCTACCTTCTCAATTTATTTGGATTTCAATTTTTGATTTATTCATTGATTAGCTTATTAAATAAACAATTTATAATTCTATTCGCAGGAGGGTTACAAGGTGAGTTTGCATGCATATGATTTAAGCGGAGGGTTAGCTCGCCAGCTCTCCATGTCATTCTTAGGGAAGGCTATTGAAGCTATTTGGTAAGCGCTCTATTTCAAACTTAATTCGGGATAAAAATGTTACTTGCCACCTAAAACAACTATTTAATTAATCAAGCATATGTTTTTGATGAAAACAGGCACACTGGTGTGGTGGTATATGGCACCGAGTACTTTTTTGGTGGTGGTATCCAACAAATTCCAGCCGGAACAGCACCATATGGATCTCCAATTCGCGTGATTGATCTTGGTGTCACTCATGTCCCAAAAGATGTGTTTGAGATGTATTTACAGGAGATAAGTCCACGTTACACGGCTGAAACTTACAGTTTAATGAACCACAACTGTAACAATTTTAGCAATGAGGTTGCACAGTTTTTGGTGGGGGCCACTATCCCTGAGTACATCCTCAACCTCCCTAATGAAGTCATGAGTAGTCCAATGGGTGCTCTTATAAGTAAGTTATATTGTGCGAGACTTTATTGTCACTTGATCTATTTGCTTGTGAGCTACATATGTGATTTTATCCATTTAACTTATACCTGGCAATTAAAACCCATTATCTCAAATTTGGGTCAAATGGGTCAAGTTTTCGGGTCAATTGGGTCTTGAAAAAAATTAGGCCCGACAATGTAAACCAAAACTTTAAAAAAGGTCCAATGAGTTTTTCTCCAACCTATTGGGTATTATACAAAATATAAATGAACGGGTCAAATGGGTATCAAATTCTAAAGTTCAATAGACAGTTATATGCCTAATGGGTCTTGCGAATGGGTTAAATGGATCAAGCATAAGAAGTTTCATCCACTAATCATTTATGAAAGCATTAATAGTTATATCAATTATTATGTGTATTAATATTTTCATATATATTAATAATTAATACTCCGTAATAATTAATAATAACTAAAACAATAAATAAATGTTAAAAATCAAATGTAAAAGTATATGACCTGTTAGGACCCATTTCCCATTTCACCCTTTCACCCAAACTGACCCGTTTGTACCCATTCAAATTTTTACCCGTTTGACCCATGACCCATTTCAACCCAAAACTGTTTTGACCCGTTACCCAAACCGACCCAACCTGACCCTTTTGCCAGGTATAATTTTAACTCGATAGAGAGAAATAATTACCTTAATTTACCTTTTCATACATAAACGAATCGGACATGTCATATGTGATTGTTCCTGATTTGGGTACTAATTGCTACTTGTTGCAGTGCCCATGATCCAGAATCTTGAGACCACATTGCGAGCAGGTGCTGTTCCACAAGCTCCTCAGTTTATTAATCCATCTCCAGTTCGTAATACGCCCCCGACAAGCAAAAAGGCCGATACGTCTTCCGAAAGCCTTGCAAATGCTAGTGCGACCAGCTGTGATGCAAAGTCGAAGGCTAAAGATGAGGTTCCGCCAGCTGTCGTGCCAGCTGGCACACAACAAGAGAAACCAGTAGTAGCTGATCCTCTTGGAGATGCAAGAAGCAAAGTTCAAGAAGAAATTGGGAAAGAGTTTGCGGCTATCATGGCTAGCGGAACGTTCCGTGCAAGTGAAGCTGCAGCCATTGCAACCAAGAAGGTTATGCAGAAATATGGCCACATGAATGCTGCACAAAGCTGATAGAGGTTTTGTGTGTTGTTATTTAAACCCTCCATTGGACATTGTTACCCATTTAAAAATGACACTTTATATAATTTAAATGTTTTTTACTTATTACTTGTGCAAACATTACAGTACTTGTTTTTTAGTTGCTACATTGAACAACTATTGGTTTTCAGTAGGGTTGTTAACGAGCCGAGCTTCACATTTGAATCCTTTGTATTTGCATAACATACGCATTGGATCAATTTATTACTATATTGAACATTGGAATCCTTAACTTCTTTCTAAAGAGGTCAAAATGTTGCTGAATTTATGGTTTACATTTTAACTGTGATTGATTCACATACTATTTGAACCCTGTAAGTACTTAACGGAGAACTAGTCTATTAATGGTATTGGGACCTGCACGAGGGAAGCAAAAGACGTTACAACATCACTGATAGATGGACGTAATGATGCATCGTTATTAATACACATGGTTGCTATGGCTACCATATGGCTTAATTCAGCCTTCGGGTAATTTCCTTCAAGAAGTGGATCAACCAATTCCGAGTATTTTTGCGGGTTATTAATCCTCATTTCGGCCTGTTTAACAAAAAAGTTCATGCGTGTTAGAACTTAAAACTCTATAAATTACGCCCTCCAAAAACTGTAAAACTAACTTACCCATCGAACAAGATGCAATTCTTCACTTTTCCTTGTCAAATCAACAGCTCTTCTTCCCGTAATTAGCTCCAATAACACGACTCCATAACTGTAAATATCGGTCTTTACACTTAACTTACCTCTCTTTTGATACTCGGGTGCACAATATCCAAGTGTTCCCATCACTCTCGATGTCTTGTCCCCAAATGGACCAAGCGTGGCTAACCCGAAATCAGACAGTTTTGCATTAAAATCATCATCAAGCAGTATGTTGGGCGACTTTAAGTCTCGATAGATAATTGGTGGATTGTTTGTCTCGTGCAAATATTCTAGACCTTGTGCGGTATGCATCGCTACTTTCATCCTTGTTGACCAACTGAGCGGACTTTTTCCCCGTGGAAGATCTGTATATATGAAATTAACAATGAATCTGAGCGGGTTTGGTACGTGTCAAAATGGGTTACTTTTAGTATTTAAGGGAATGTATTGTACCCAGTAGATGGTTTTCCAGAGAACCAGACGACATATACTCGTATACAAGCAGTCTTTTATCTCCATCTGCGCAATATCCAATCAATTTAACCAAATTCGTATGACAAAGATGGCCCAACATCATAACCTCGACAAGAAATTCTTTGTTTCCTTGTCTTCCATTGCGATTTAGTTGCTTCACAGCTACAATCTGAACCCAAAATCAAAAAATAAAGAAAACAAATAAATATCACTTTACCAATGAACAGTGTCAATTCATTTTTTTTAAATGAATATATAGATAATTATGGAAGTTTCTTGAAAATCATTAGATCACCTCGCCGGTTCTTTCAAGTTGTCCTTTATAAACCCGCCCAAATCCACCTTCTCCTAGAAGACATTCTTCATTGAAGTTCTTTGTCGCTATCTCTAGCTCCTTAAAGGTGAAGGTTTTAGCTGCCATATTGTTGTTAACGTTAGCCTTGTACTTTTTAGCTTCTTTACCGACCCTTTTAGGGGAGTCCACGTCGGCCGATGCCCTTTTCTTATTTTCTGCACAATAAACCAATTAATATTTACCGACACTGTAATGTTTTTTTAAACGATAGTTAGGAGTGACAGAGGTCCGAATGCGATGTTGGAACTCACTCACCCGATCAGATCATTTCCTTGGACTAACATTAAAGTATGTGATTACATGAAAGAAAATGGTACTTACTAAATGGAATGAACGATACACATTGGCGTTTCCTTTCTCTCTTTCTCAACCATTTACAACGTTTCATCTGTTGAACGGGGAAACGTGGTTTCCATCTCAAATTCCGCGTTTTCCCTTCTGTCGAATCTTTCTTTGGAACACACGTAAACAAATTAATTTTTCTTCTTTTTGTTCGTTTCTTATTTCTCCTTTTTAGTTTTGAATATTGGACTTGAAAACATGAAAAACAATTCATGTTTCCCTTCTTCCCTTCAGTAGAATCTTGTGTTTGGAAACATGCAAAACATTTCATCTTTCGTGTCTTTCCTTTGGTAGAATCTTGTGCCTGGAAACATGAAAAGCGATTCATCTTCCGTATCCTTGAATCTTTTGTTCCATGTGTTGCATCCCTAGTCCAAAAACCTGGGAAGCAATTCATGTTTCGTTTCTTCCCTTCTCGTGTCATAAAACACGAAAAACAATTCATATTTCGTTTCTTTCCATCCGAAGAACCTAATGTTGAAAAGCATGAAAAACAGTTATGTTCATGTCTCGGCAGACACGAAAAACAGCCCATGTTTCTTTGACACAAAAACACCTTTCAATATATAGTTGATCAATTCCCTTTCTTTTATCTCCCCAGATTTTGAAACCCCAGAATCAAAATATTCAACCCATTGGCTGCAAATTTTCTATATGTCAAATTATTCAAGAAGCTATTAAGATTTTGGTCGAATAATTGATGTTCTTGAGGGTTTCATGTGTCAAAGTTAAGAACCCATCTGGGGATACAAAAAGAAAAAAACAAAGGGAAGATCAGTGCGCTATTTATTCCAAAAAGGGAACAATTTAAGGTGTGAAGAACCCTTTAATTTTTGTTTAATAATCGAATGAGAGGAGAGAGAATAGTGGTTGATGAGTCATTTTGAAAATGTTAGGCAAAGACCTTTGGTATTTTTACTCTAATATACGTTGACTAATTTAATTATCTCCGGGCATTTACTGCCTTTTTGTTAATCACACTCAAAATGTGATGCTAGTGATATGAGGACGTTAACCACCAGGCCGTTTTGTGATGGTTTAAATAAATAATGTAAGGTACATATATCGACTAGAGAATAGAATGACTATTGGCCCTTGACTGTTCCTAACCCTGCTTGTGACATCACAGAAAAATTTGTACTTTTTGACTCAAAAAGTGCATTTGCCTGTGACATGACAGTGTCAGATTTTGACCCTCAATAACATTAAATGTCAAATGGAAGTGTCAAATTCAGTAGGGTCCACCAGTTTTGTATTTTTTTTATACCAAATGAATTAAAATGTTAAATAAATACAACAAAATAAAATAAATTACATATTAAATAAAAAAATTAATTTTTCACAAGAATTTAAAAATACATAAATTAACGATTACATAGATTTAATAAAAAAACTAATTCGCATTGCGAAAAGTTGTTGGAATGTTCCAGATATGCTCGACTAAATCCTCGATAAGTTGGTTGTGCATGTCTCGATCCCTTATTTCTCTTGTGATGATGTCTCGATCTCGTCCTCTGTTCCGTATACGTTCCATACCATTTTCCATTTCTTCGGTGGTGAATCTTTCTTCCCATTTAGAAAGTGCAAAGCCGTTATCTTCAAGTATCATGTTATGTAACATGAGACAACATTCCATCACTCTTCGCATCCTATTAACTGACATACTTCGTGAAGCTATGCGTATAATATAAAACCGACCTTGAAGAACCCCAAATGTCCTCTCTACATCCTTTTCGGGCACTAGCTTGAAATCTAGTAAACTTAATCGTTGGTTTTTCAGTGGGACATGAATATCCTTTAACTAAATTTGCCCAATCGGGATATATACCGTCCGCAAGGTAATATCCTTTGTTATATTCATGCCCATTTACCTCAAATGGTGCGGATGGAAATGTTCCATTCTTAAGTTTATCAAATATAGGTGATTGGTTCAAAACGTTAATATCATTATTAGAACCCGCAATCCCAAAAAAGCATGCCAAATTCACAAGTCATATGAAGCAACTGCTTTAAGCATAAGAGTCGGTTTCTTGTGATCACTCCGAGTGTATTGTCCTTTTAAAGCAACATGACAATTTCTCCATTCCCAGTGCATACAATCTATACTCCTAAGCATATCCCTAAAACTATGTCTCTCCTCGTGTGCACTATATAATCTAGCAACATCATGTGCATTCGGAGATCGCATGTGTGACGACCCGGAAAGTTTCGACCAAATTTAAACTTAATTCGTATTTGATTTCGACACGATAAGCAAAGTCTGTAATGTTGAGTCTTGAAAATTTTGAAACTATGTTACATATTTAATTACCTTGACTATTCCCGACGATTCACGAACAATTAATTGTATATATATATATATATATATATATATATATATATATATATATATATATATATATATATATATATATATATATATATATATATATATATATATATATATATATATATATATATATATATATATATAACACAAATAATTATAAATGTTAAAGGTTCAATATATCATATAAAAAGTAAATATGATGCAATTAATAAATGATAAAAGTAATTATAAATTAAAATATAATTATTAATATTATTGTTATTACCTTTATTATGATTAAAGATAAATGTTAATATTAACATGATTGTTATCATTATTATTATTATCATTGTTATTAGTAAAAAGTATAAAATTTAAATATTATTAGGATTATTAAAGGTATTATTATTAGAATCACTAATAATATATATTACTATTATTATTATTATTATTAATATCATTATTAACAATGAAAATTAATAATTATTATCATTAATAATTATTATTATCTGTAATATTAATATTATTATTAATAATAATTAGTATTATCATTATTATTATTATAAAAATATATATAGTATTATTATTATATATTAGTAATTAATAATTATTAATTATTAAATTAAAAATACAATATAATAAATCAGATATATATGTACGCGTAATATCTATTTCACTATCATCTTTATTTTTTTCTCCTGATTTTTCCTACCTGCCCGAGAATCCTTGTCGAGCCAATCATTCCTACAAAACAAATCCTGATTAACTCTCTGCAGTTATCCTTCAATTACACCTTCATAATGTTTGCTGTTATTCATTAATTCAAACAGAAGTTTAAGAAAAACCAAACCGTTACCCCTGTTCACGACCGGCTATATCCAAAGTTCGAATTCGATTCATTCATTCAAATCTAAAAATGCAGATAGATTAGGAATCCTCTATTGAATGTTTCTGTAAAGTTTCAAATACCAATTCATCATATCGAGTTTTAATTTCGAGGTCAAACTTTGTAATTCAAAAGTCAAACGATCTGTTCATCTTAAAATTCGACTCTGTTTTGATGTTTTAGGTTCAATTGTGATGCCCCGTACAAAACCATCGTGTACGAATCATCAACAACAGGATCATTACAAGGTTAAGTACTATATGCTGTAATTAAAGAAATTGCATTCGCGATAAAAAGGTGATGTCATAACCGACATCAAATGTTTTACATTTCAAAAGTATGCTTCACTAAGTAGAAGCAAATAAATAAGTGTACGTGACCCCAAAGGTCGTTACATAGCATAGTTTCAAAAGTAAATAAGTTTGAATGCAAGATAAGTAGTCATGCGATAACAACTCTAAGCAGCGGGTTCTACAGCACGACTAGTACACAGCGGAAGCAACCTCAAGCACCTGAGAAATACATGCTTAAAAACGTCAACACAAAGGTTGGTGAGCTATAGTTTAAGTATAACAGTATGTAAGGTAGGCCACGAGATTTCAGTGCTACAAAGAGCGTTTCAAAACAGTATGATAAAGTATATGTTAACCGTGGGCACTTGGTAACTAACTTAACGTTTATACCCCCTGAAAGTACACTTGGCAAGTGCGTATGTCTACGAAGTATTAAACACTCGTTAAATGCTAGCGCGACTAGCCCGAGTGGGGATGTCAAACCCTATGGATTCATATCTAAGATTCGCGTTCACCGGTTCAAAAACCAATGACTAAACGTTACCGAGCTAAAGGGAATATTTCTGCCGTTATATAACCCACACATATATAAGTTTAAGTACTCGTGCCTAGTATGTAAAACATAAAATCCGCATGTATTCTCAGTTCCCAAAATAAGTTAAAGTAAAAAGGGAATGCTATAACTCACAATGATATGTAGCGGTAAAGTAGTAGTCGGGAAAGGTGTGCAAGTAAATGGTCCGAAGTCCTCAACCTAAGTCAAATAGTACTAAGTCAGTAAATCGTCTTAATAGGTTTAAAAGTATGTATTTAAGGTCTTAAGGGTCATCATCAATCATCATTAAACAAAAGGCGTAAAGTAAGTTTCGTTTATGAAAGTAGTTTTCAACAAAGTCTGACTTCAGTCAGTCACCACGGCCTCTACCCTTACTGAATTAAGGTGAGACTAGTGGCCATGGCTCCGTATATGAGTCCCTTAAGTGTGGTAAAATTTACAGAAGCAAACTCGTCTTGGTTTGACCGTGGCGACGGTCTAAGTGCGAGTAGGTCAGAAATTTCTGCACAACGTTAAAGGACATAGTGACGATCGGAGGGCCATAAATCCTAAACCGTAACTCGGATTAAGACGAGTCCTATATGAAAAGTTATCTACTCGAAAATTTATATCTAAAAATCAAGGTTAGAACAGCCCAGGTCTACTGGTATGTTCCAGAATCATCAGGTCAGTAGGTTTTGGACAGAACAGTGAGTTTAAAAGGGTTCCGGTGGTCTTGGTGCTTGATGTTCATCATGGTTCTCATCCTTGATGCATATAGCTTCAAGTGTACAACTCATTGATGTATATACATCATCTTAACCAAGTCTTGACCATCATAACCCTAGTGCAAGTCTAAGACATGAAGCACAACTCACTTAAGAGTTGCATGTAGTTTGATGAACCAAAGTTACATCAAAGTCTTAGGTTTGACACTTACATGAACTATAATAGAAATATTGAACTCTAAACTTGAAAATAAACTAACTACATGAAATTAAAGTGCAATAAATGAAGAAGTAACTAAGTAAACATGTAGTTTGTTCATGGTTGTTCATACTTTAAAGATTCAAACCAAAGTTTGATCTTTAGAAAGTAAACTTTAAAGTTTACTTCATGAACTTCAAGTATGAGTTTAATCAACACATGAACTTGCATTCTTTTAAGAAAGTATATGTAGAATCATAACTAGTAAGCTATGTTCTTGAGTGTTCTTGCAATTACAAGATAAAAGAAGAATCTAACTAGAAAGTTGATTCTTGTAACAAGTATGTAACAACAACAAGTAAGTAAACAACTATAACTAACAATTAATCAAACAACAAAGATGATGATGATTTAAGGTGTATAAATTCAGTTTTGTAAGAAAAGAAAGGAAGAAAAGAAGTTCATAATGCTTACAATCTAGAGAGAAAAAGAAAGGAAAGTTGAAGTGCAAGTTGAAGTGTGTTTTGGAGAATGAGAGAATGAGAGTGTTGAAGTAATGAAATATGAAACAAAAACTCCATCTAATGGCCTAAAGGCCACGAGATTTCTGCAGCAAAAAGGGAGGGGGGAGTTGCTCTTTGGTTATTAGCATGAAAGTTTACAAAAGTTGGGTAAAATGGGTGTTCACATGGGGATAATGAGCAACTAGATTTTATATCTCTTAACTAGCTAGTTCCATGTTTTAAATGATACTTACACTTGAAAGAGTGGGCTAAAGGGTCCATTAATAATGTAGGGTGGGCTTGTAAGCCCAAAGTCAAGTGTCCATTACACTAACAAAGCCCAAGTTCAAATAAATCACAAGTTAAACCAATTAAAGCCCAAGTAACTAACTAATAGCCTTAGTTAATTAAAATGATTAATAAATTTAATCATGAATATAAATAATATCTAAAAATATTATTCGTGAAAGTTCCGGGTGTCACAAAGACGTTTCGGGTACTTAAAAGTCAAGTACGGGCAATCATGGCAACATGTAAATGTAATAACGTACATTCATTTAAACACGCGTATTAATAATAATAATTATTAATAAAATAACGTTGGAAATTCCAGGGTCGTTACATTACCCACCTGTTAAAGAAAATTTCGTCCCGAAATTTAAGCTGAGGTAGATGGAGGAGTTGGGAAAAGGTGAGGATACTTTCGCATCATTTGATCCTCTCGCTCCCAAGTAAACTCAGGTCCTCGTTTGGCATTCCATCGTACTCGAACGATCGGAATCTTGTTGCGTTTCAAAGTTTTGATCTCACGATCCATAATCTCAACTGGTTCTTCCACAAAGTGGAGTTTGTCATCAATCGTAAGCTCCTCAAGTGGTATGATAAGTTCGGGTGCAGCAAGACACTTCTTCAAGTTCGATACATGGAAGGTAGGATGGACTGAGCTCAATTGTGCTGGTAGATCCAAACGGTATGCAACTGGTCCAACACGTTCCAAGATCTCGAAAGGACCAATGTATCGTGGGTTCAACTTTCCACGTTTTCCAAAATGGATCACACCTTTCCAAGGTGCAACCTTCAACATTACACGATCACCAACATTAAATTCAAAGTCCTTACGTTTAAGATCGGCATAACTCTTTTGGCGATCACGGGCAGTCTTAAGTCTAGCTTGAATCTGAGCAATCTTCTCTGTGGTTTCATGGACTACCCCGGGTCCGGTGATTTGCTTTTCGCCTACTTCGGCCCAACAAATAGGAGATCGGCACTTACGGCCATACAATGCTTCAAAAGGTGCATCATTAATGCTAGAGTGATAACTGTTGTTGTACGAGAATTCGGCGAGTGGCAAATGCCTTTCCCAGGCCTTTCCAAAATCAATGACACATGCATGCAGCATGTCCTCCAAGGTCTGAATCGTTCGTTCACTTTGCCCGTCAGTCTGAGGATGATAAGCAGTACTCATGTCAAGACGAGTTCCCATGGCTTCTTGCAAGGAACGCCAAAATCTAGAAGCAAAATGGGGATCGCGATCGGAGATGATCGATAAAGGTACACCATGACGAGATACAACCTCTTTGATGTATAACTGAGCAAGTCTCTCCATTGTATCAGTTTCCTTCATCGCTAGAAAGTGTGCAGATTTGGTAAGGCGGTCAACAATAACCCAAATAGTATCGTATCCGCCCACCGTCTTTGGTAGCTTAGTAATGAAATCCATTGTTATCCTTTCCCACTTCCATTGTGGGATCTCCGGTTGCTGAAGTAAACCAGAAGGTCTCTGATGCTCGGCTTTAACCTTCGAGCAAGTCAAACACTTACCAACATAAGTCGCAACGTCCTTCTTAAGATTCGGCCACCAATACTGTTCTTTAAGGTCGTGGTACATTTTACCCGCTCCAGGATGAATCGAATATCTCGACTTGTGTGCTTCATCAAGTATCAGGTTTCGTAGATCTCCATAATAAGGTACCCAAATTCTTCCGGCATAACATCGGAGTCCAGACTCCCTAACCTCGAATCGAGAGACAAGTATGTTCAAATGTTCGTGAGATATGTTCTCCTCCTTGAGAGCCTCAACTTGGGCTACTCTGATCTGGCTGTTGAGGTTCGAATGGATGGTGATGTTCAGAGCCCTAACACGAAGAGGTGCCGTCCTCTCCTTTTGGCTTAAAGCGTCAGCTACAACATTGGCCTTTCCAGGGTGATAACGGAGTTCACAATCGTAGTCGTTGAGCATCTCGATCCATCGACGCTGTCTCATATTTAGTTGCTTCTGATCAAAGATGTGCTGGAGACTCTTGTGGTCGGTGAAGATAGTGCTCTTAGTTCCATACAGATAATGTCTCCACAATTTGAGTGCAAAGACAACGGCTCCAAGTTCAAGATCATGTGTAGTGTAGTTCCGCTCGTGAATCTTCAATTGTCGGGAGGCATAGGCAATAACCTTTGATCGTTGCATCAGTACACAACCAAAACCACTCTTCGATGCATCACAATAAACAACAAAGTCGTCACTGCCTTCAGGAAGTGATAGGATAGGTGCGGAGGTTAACTTCTTCTTTAAAGTTTGGAATGCTGATTCGTGTGCGGGTTCCCAAATGAACTTCTTGCCCTTGTGAGTCAGCGCGGCCTCCTTCGATGAATCTTCGGTAATTACCGGCGAGACCTAGGAACTGGCAAATATGCGTTGGAGTAGTGGGGGTCTCCCACTTGCTGATAGCTTCAATCTTGGCGGGATCAGCTTTGATACCCTGGTCGCTAACAACATGACCCAAAAATTGTACTTCCTTCAACCAAAATTCACACTTGGAGAATTTGGCGTAAAGTTGCTCTTGTCTTAAGAGTTTAAGCACTAATCGGAGGTGTTGCTCATGTTCTTCTTCGCTCTTAGAGTAGATGAGGATATCATCTATGAAGACGATAACAAACTTGTCCAAGTAAGGCTTGCAGACACGATTCATGAGGTCCATGAACACGGCAGGTGCATTTGTCAAACCGAATGGCATCACGAGAAACTCATAATGACCATAACGGGTCCTGAATGCAGTCTTCATCACTTCACTTTCCTTCACCCTCAACTGGTGATAGCCGGATCGCAAATCGATCTTTGAGTAGACACTCGATCCTTGTAGTTGATCAAAAAGATCGTCAATTCGTGGAAGAGGATACCGATTCTTGATTGTCAATTTGTTGAGCTCACGGTAGTCGATACACATACGAAAGGATCCATCCTTCTTCTTCACAAACAGAACAGGTGCGCCCCAAGGCGAGAAACTTGGTTGGATAAACCCTCGATCTAACAGCTCTTGTAGTTGACTCTGTAATTCTTGCATCTCGGAAGGTGCGAGTCTATAAGGTGCGCGAGCTACAGGTGCAGCTCCTGGCACTAAATCAATCTGAAATTCTACGGTTCTCGGCGGTGGTAATCCAGGCAATTCCTCTGGGAAGACATCGGAAAATTCGTTCACAATTCGAACGTCGTTCACGCTCTTCACCTCAGTTTCTACCGCTTTCACATGTGCTAGGACAGCAAAACGTCCCTTCTTCATAATCTTTTGCGCTTTCACGCAACTAATGAGGTTCAACTTCGAGGTACATCTCTCTCCATAGATAACCAGTGGTTCGCCATCTCCTTGTGGTATGCGAAGTGCTTTATCTCCACAGATAACATCGGCCTTTATCTTGCTCAACCAATCCATACCGACGATCACGTCAAAACTTCCCAGTTTGATAGGTATCAAATCAATTTCGAAATCTGCACCAGCTATGTTGATAATAGCTCCACGACTAATATGGTCAACCTTTTCAAGTTTTCCATTGGCGACCTCGACAAGCATACTCTCTTTTAACGGAACTAATGACCAATTAATCTTATCTCAAAAATGTCTACATACATAACTTCTATCCGCACCAGTATCAAACAAGACAGAAGCTAAAAGATTGTTGATTTTGAATATACCTGTCATCAAGTCGGGGTTATCGCGTGCATCCCTTGCATTAACATTGAAGGCTCTACCTCGGGGTGGTCCTCCGTCTTTTCGCTTATTTGGGCACGCGTTTCTGAAATGGCCCGTCTGTCCACATTCGTAGCACTTCTTCGGTCCATTGGTGTTCAGTTTCCCATTCAAAGTGGTGACCTTGCAGTCCTTTCCGATATGCCCAGCCCGTTGGCACTTCTCACAGACAACATTGCAATATCCAGTATGGTGCTTGTAGCACCGCTTGCATTGTGGTAAGTTTCCTTTGTAGTTCGGGTTGGTGTTGGTGTTGTTGTTGGGATTAGGGTTTCCACCGTTGTTGTGCCTCTTGGCGGGGGTTTGATCGTAGTTTCTCCCCCTGTTGTTGTTGTTGTTGTTGTTGTTGTTGTTGTTGTTGTTGTTGTGGTTGTTGTGGTTGTTATGGTTGTTGTCCCATTTCCTCTTTTCACTACTACCGGCTTCAAACTTAGCCTTCTCCGGCTCGTCAAGGATGATTTGATTCAGGAGAGTATGCGCCATGCGCATTGCTTCGGGAACATTCGGTGGTTTGGATGAGGTGACATTTCCTTTGATGGACTTAGGGAGTCCCGAGAAGTATTTCTCCATGCGCTTGAATTCGGGGGTGACCATGGTCGGACACATAAGAGCCAACTCCAAAAACCTACGGTTGTAACTGTTAAGGTCGTTCCCTACGGCCTTTAACTGCATAAATTCGATTTCCATCTTCTGAATTTCGGTTCTCGGACAATACTCATCAATCATAGCCGCCTTGAATTCCTCCCATGGCGTAGCATACGCCTCATCGATACCTTTCGCTTGAGCTAACGTGTTCCACCACATTAGCGCGCCGTCAGATAGCGTGCAAGATGCAAACTTGGTCTTATTATCCTCCGAACAGTTGCTAACTCGGAATACTGATTCAAGTTTTTCGAACCATCTGGTGAGACCAACTGGTCCCTCGGTGCCGCTGAAGTTATGCGGTTTGCAGCTCTGGAATTCCTTGTCTGTACACCCATTTCGAACGGGTGGGATAACTGGTGGTGGTGGTGGTGGAGCTTGGAGATTTCTTTCTGCTAGGGCTGCAGGGACCCGTTCGCTGATCATGTCCTCAATCTGGGCGGTGGTAGGTGTGGTTCTTCCATTAGCCATGGTATTCTAAACAAAAATTTTGACCCAAGTCAAAATCCAGCATGCAAGTAGTAGTAATACAGTATATAGTGACCAACATGGAATCAAAACATCACATGTTATTAAATAATGCATCTAGGTACAAATACCACAGAATCATCGTACAGCAATGTAAATAGAATATCGTGCAAGAATTAAATAATGCAAAGTTCCATTCATTAATAATAATAAGTTTCATACATCTGAATAAGTTCGTACAATACATATGAAATACATGAAACTATGTCTAGATTACATCATGAAATCTAAATACAAGGTCCTACGGTGAAGGCGGGTGAACTGCTCCTCGAGCCAACTGCTCCTCGAGCTCAGTGACTCGAGCTCGGAGAGTCTCAGTCTCCCTCATCAGTTCCTCGTTAAAGGGAGCTGGTGGGGCAGGCGGTGCAGGTGGGGCGGGTGGTGCGGGTGGTGCTGATGTAGATGGTCTGGCTCCAGATGTAGACGGTACGTCCCTAGATGTAAGCGGTCCGTATCTAAATCTAGGTGGTACGGTTCCAGGAATAGTCAATACGTAACAGGGAACCTTACGTATCTGTGGGTCGGCAGGGTATGGCACAACTCGTTTACGAGCAGTAACCCTACGACGATGGCCAAAAGCGTCAGTAAAAGCACGACCTCTATTCACCCCTGGAATGACGGTGCCGTCGAAACGGTACCGCTTCTTCGGCGGGGTGGAGGGTGCCTGAATAGGTCTATCAGCAGGATCCTCATCATCGCTGGAGTCGTCTGATGATGAAGAATCGGCGGATGATGAGTCATCCGAATCGTGTGGTGGTGACACTGGTGGCTGAGCTGGTAATCCGAAGCGTCCGAAGGCGGCCAACATCTGTCTGTGTCTGCCTGGAGGAATCACGACTAAACGTCCGTCGGGAGTGCGTCGGCAAGGCGTGCGCATGTGGTTACGAAAAGGCCCTTCCCCGAACTCTGCGGGGATCTCAATACCACCAATGCGGGGCTGTGACCTCGAGGGTCCGGGAGCAGAAACTGGGGCAGGTGCACTAGTACCATCTCCGGAGGTGGAAACGCCGCGATCACTAGTGGGTGTCGGGGCCGGTGTATCGGCAGTAGCAGCAGCAGGTGTAGCAGTAGGTAGGGCGACGGGGTCTGAGTCTGTACTGCCCGAAATGCCAGCAGGTGGAACATCCGACATCTGAACAAGGAAAAATAAATTTTCCATGTCAGTATGTCATAAAGCAAGCAAATAATAGGCCAACAGTTTAAATCATGTATAACGGTAACTAGCATGGCAATAACAGTAATTCGTATGAAGGTAGCATGCAATCGAAAGCAAGTAGCATCATGCAGTAGTGAAATCATGTAATAGCATATGGCATATAGCAGTAACAGTAAGCAGCAGCATGAAGTAAGTTCAGCAGAAACACGTAAACTAGCAAGTTGTAGATTAGTCCTATTAGTGAATCCTACTCGGGTCGGTCTTAGACTCACTAATGCAACATAATTCCCTACAACCTGGCTCTGATACCAAATGTGATGCCCCGTACAAAACCATCGTGTACGAATCATCAACAACATGATCATTACAAGGTTAAGTACTATATGCTGTAATTAAAGAAATTGCATTCGCGATAAAAAGGTGATGTCATAACCGACATCAAATGTTTTACATTTCAAAAGCATGCTTCACTAAGTAGAAGCAAATAAATAAGTGTACGTGACCCCAAAGGTCGTTACATAACATAGTTTCAAAAGCAAATAAGTTTGAATGCAAGATAAGTAGTCATGCGATAACAACTCTAAGCAGCGGGTTCTACAGCACGACTAGTACACAGCGGAAGCAACCTCAAGCACCTGAGAAATACATGCTTAAAAACGTCAACACAAAGGTTGGTGAGCTATAGTTTAAGTATAACAGTATGTAAGGTAGACCACGAGATTTCAGTGCTACAAAGAGCGTTTCAAAACAGTATGATAAAGTATATGTTAACCGTGGGCACTTGGTAACTAACTTAACGTTTATACCCCCTGAAAGTATACTTGGCAAGTGCGTATGTCTACGAAGTATTAAACACTCATTAAATGCTAGCGCGACTAGCCCGAGTGGGGATGTCAAACCCTATGGATCCATATCTAAGATTCGCGTTCACCGGTTCAAAAACCAATGACTAAACGTTACCGAGCTAAAGGGAATATTTCTGCCGTTATATAACCCACACATATATAAGTTTAAGTACTCGTGCCTAGTATGTAAAACATAAAATCCGCATGTATTCTCAGTTCCCAAAATAAGTTAAAGTAAAAAGGGAATGCTATAACTCACAATGATATGTAGCGGTAAAGTAGTAGTCGGGAAAGGTGTGCAAGTAAATGGTCCGAAGTCCTCAACCTAAGTCAAATAGTACTAAGTCAGTAAATCGTCTTAATAGGTTTAAAAGTATGAATTTAAGGTCTTAAGGGTCATCATCAATCATCATTAAACAAAAGGCGTAAAGTAAGTTTCGTTTATGAAAGTAGTTTTCAACAAAGTCTGACTTCAGTCAGTCACCACGGCCTCTACCCTTACTGAATTAAGGTGAGACCAGTGGCCATGGCTCCGTATATGAGTCCCTTAAGTGTGGTAAAATTTACAGAAGCAAACTCGTCTTGGTTTGACCGTGGCGACGGTCTAAGTGCGAGTAGGTCAGAAATTTCTGCACAACGTTAAAGGACATAGTGACGATCGGAGGGCCATAAATCCTAAACCGTAACTCGGATTAAGACGAGTCCTATATGAAAAGTTATCTACTCGAAAAGTTCTATCTAAAAATCAAGGTTAGAACAGCCCAGGTCTACTGGTCTGTTCCAGAATCATCAGGTCAGTAGGTTTTGGACAGAACAGTGAGTTTAAAAGGGTTCCGGTGGTCTTGGTGCTTGATGTTCATCATGGTTCTCATCCTTGATGCATATAGCTTCAAGTGTACAACTCATTGATGTATATACATCATCTTAACCAAGTCTTGACCATCATAACCCTAGTGCAAGTCTAAGACATGAAGCACAACTCACTTAAGAGTTGCATGTAGTTTGATGAACCAAAGTTACATCAAAGTCTTAGGTTTGACACTTACATGAACTATAATAGAAATATTGAACTCTAAACTTGAAAATAAACTAACTACATGAAATTAAAGTGCAATAAATGAAGAAGTAACTAAGTAAACATGTAGTTTGTTCATGGTTGTTCATACTTTAAAGATTCAAACCAAAGTTTGATCTTTAGAAAGTAAACTTTAAAGTTTACTTCATGAACTTCAAGTATGAGTTTAATCAACACATGAACTTGCAATCTTTTAAGAAAGTATATGTAGAATCATAACTAGTAAGCTATGTTCTTGAGTGTTCTTGCAATTACAAGATAAAAGAAGAATCTAACTAGAAAGTTGATTCTTGTAACAAGTATGTAACAACAACAAGTAAGTAAACAACTATAACTAACAAGTAATCAAACAACAAAGATGATGATGATTTAAGGTGTATAAATTCAGTTTTGTAAGAAAAGAAAGGAAGAAAAGAAGTTCATAATGCTTACAATCTAGAGAGAAAAAGAAAGGAAAGTTGAAGTGCAAGTTGAAGTGTGTTTTGGAGAATGAGAGAATGAGAGTGTTGAAGTAATGAAATATGAAACAAAAACTCCATCTAATGGCCTAAAGGCCACGAGATTTCTGCAGCAAAAAGGGAGGGGAGAGTTGCTCTTTGGTTATTAGCATGAAAAGTTTATAAAAGTTGGGTAAAATGGGTGTTCACATGGGGATAATGAGCAACTAGATTCTATATCTCTTAACTAGCTAGTTCCATGTTCTAAATGATACTTACACTTGAAAGAGTGGGCTAAAGGGTCCATTAATAATGTAGGGTGGGCTTGTAAGCCCAAAGTCAAGTATCCATTACACTAACAAAGCCCAAGTTCAAATAAATCACAAGTTAAACTAATTAAAGCCCAAGTAACTAACTAATAGCCTTAGTTAATTAAAATGATTAATAAATTTAATCATGAATGTAAATAATATCTAAAAATATTATTCGTGAAAGTTCTGGGTGTCACAAAGACGTTTCGGGCACTTAAAAGTCAAGTACGGGCAATCATGGCAACATGTAAATGTAATAACGTACATTCATTTAAACACGCGTATTAATAATAATAATTATTAATAAAATAACGTTGGAAATTCCAGGGTCGTTACATCAATCAATAATTCCTAGAGTTTGTATGAGTGGTATAAAACCTTTTTCATGTAGAAAATTTGAGCCAAAACGGGCTAGATTTCAAAATCACAATTTGAGTTTTTTTTTTCTCGAACGCTGTTGCTACTGCAGTTTTATATTTTTTTTCCTTTCAATTAAAAACACCATATGTATGGAATTTTGTTTCGTTTATAGATTAAAAAAAAAAACAATTTATAGTTCTACTATTATGGTAATCGTTCTCTGGTCGATTAGTCTGATTGGGGAAGATGAAGAAACAGAAGCTCAGTTAAAATAAATTTAAGTTAATAGATAATACAGAAAAACAGAAATGGAGAATTGGTTAAGAGGTGATGCAGATTAGCGAGAAGTCACGGGTTCGAGTCTCGTTTCGAGCATTTTTTTTTTCAAGGTAGCTTTTATTTTCAAACTTATTATTATTATCTTCATTGTTATTATTATTATTATTATTATTATCATTATTATGATCACAATTATTATTGTTATTATTAACATTATTATTATTATTATTGTTATTATTGGTATTATAAGTATTATTATTAGTATTATCATAATTATAAGTATTATAACCGTTATTATTATTATTAGTCCCATAAGTATTATTAATATATTTATTGTGATTAATTTTATCATTTAAGTATTATTATTATTATTATTATTATTATGAATATTATTATTATGACTAAGATTATTATTATTATGATTATCATTAACATAATTATTATTATGATTATCATTATTACTAGTATTATATTATTAGTATTATTATTACTAGTCTTATAAATATTATCATCATTGATAAAATTATCATTTTAGTATTGTCCTTAAGTATTATTGTATTATCGTTATTAACATTATTATTAACTTCATCATATTATTATTATAGGTATTATTAATATTAATAATATTACCAAATTTATCATTATAAGTATTATTATCACTATTATGATTATGATTATCATTATTATCATTAGAATTTTTATTATTAACATAAGTATATTATTAGTATTAGTATCATTTTATAATTATTAGTATTATTAATATTGACATAGGTATTATTATTAATATTATCACTTTTATTAAAATGATTATCATAACGAGCATTGTATTAATAAAAGATAGTATAATCATTACTAAAAAGTATCATTACCTTAAATATGTATTTTTTTTTTATAAAAACTATTATTAATACTACCATTATTATTATTTTTAAGAAAATTATTATTTTTATCATTATACTTATTCTAGTATTATTATAACTACATTATGTAAATAAAAGATTGCTTATATAAAAAGATATATAATATAACACTTAACTACATTAAAATTGTTATTTATTTAAATAGATAAAATAACATATAATTTATTAATATAAAAATTATACCATTAATAATAATATATATATAAATTTGTTCGATTATGATTATATGTTTTAATATAAATATGAATAATATAGGTTCGTGAATCCAAGGCCAACCCTGCATTGTTCAGTTGTTCAATGCCGTCATATATATTTTTACTACAAAATACAGTATTGTGAGTTTCATTTGCTCCCTTTTTAAATGCTTTTGCAATATATATTTTTGGGACTGAGAATACATGCGCTGTTTTTATAAATGTTTGACGAAATAGACACAAGTACTTGAAACTACATTGTATGGTAGGATTACTATACCGAATATCGCCCCTTCAAGTCTGGTAACCTAAGAATTAGGGAAATGGCCCCTAATTGACGCGAATCCTAAAGATAGATCTATGGGCCTAACAAACCCCATTCTGGAATTTGGAATGCTTTAATACTTCGATTTAAATGGTGATTGCGATTTCCAATATTTATGACATACTTGCGAGTATGCGGGGATATTCTATATGCATTATGTTAATGTCGGTTACCAGGTGTTCATCATACGAATGGATTTTTATACACTTGCGAGTGTAATGTTATTTATGAAAAATGAAATCTCGTGGTCTATTAAAATGATGGAAATGAATGTTTACGATAAACTAATGAACTCACCAACCTTTTGGTTGAAACTTGAAAGCATGTTTATTCTCAGGTATGAAAGAAATCTTCTGCTGTGCATTTGCTCATTTAGAGATATTACTTGGAGTCATTCATGACATATTTCAAAAGACGTTGCGTTCGAGTCGTTGAGTTCATCAAGATTGATAATAAGTCATTCATAGTTTGGATATATTATGAGATGGCATGCATGCCTGTCAACTTTTGATGTAATGGAAGGTTGTCTTTTAAAAACAAATGCAACGTTTGTAAAATGTATCATATAGAGGTCAAATACCTCAAGATGTAATCATATGTTATTGTATTCTTCCTTATGGATTAGGACAGGTCGCTTCATGTGGTATCAGAGCGGTGGTCTTAGCAAACCAGGTCTTGCATTAGTGTGTCTAACTAGTAGTTGTTTAGATGCATTAGTGAGTCTGGACTTCGACCGTGTCTGCATGTCAAAAGTTTTGCTTATCATTTCGTGTTTGAAAATTACTTGCTCATCATCTTTAAAGTCTAGACACGTCTTACTGCCTCTATTGCATAGACAGTGTATAGATAAATTCATATCTTAGCTTATCTATTATTTTTACCTTTGCCTGACAGCTTCCGTAGATTCCTCCATAACTTATGGGATTTTAGTATTATATATGCATATGTAAATTATGTATTGCAGGGTACTAATCTACATCCTATAATCTATTTCTTATCGAAAATCCTTCATTTGATCGTACGATATGGATCCCTCAACCAGTTCGAGTTCCTCGGATTCCGACAGTTATTTCGACATGGATATTCACCTAAGCTCCAGAAGCAGCGTCACTAGAATGAATCAACCAATCAGCCATCCCCAGTTCATCTGATGGGTTTGCAGCCTACTTAATCATTGGAAATAAGAAGAAGGCGATCCCTTCCATCCACCACATCCACCTCTTGGCGAAGAACCTGAAGCACTTACCGGCGAACCTGTTCGTAACACAATTTTCTCTCTCATTTCCAGAGTATCTCGCCACGACTATATTCTATCTAAAATTCTAAATCTTATTCATCCGCTCGTCCCGACCGACAATTATTCCGGAATAATGGAAGAAGTCAACGAGCTTCGCGCTCGAGTAATCAATTTGGAAAACGTGGTGCAAAATGTACCAGTTTCAACAACACCACCGACACCAACAGTACCACCAACAACCTAAGTTTCAACATCACATGCCTCAACATCGCAATCTATACCTCGAGCATAATCTTCGTTCTACATTTTGTTCTACATCAATTATCTTCGTTCTTCATAGAGACTATGTAATCTCTAATGTTTTAGAGATTATATATTCTAGTTCAAACGGTAAATCAAATGAGATTAATATCATATTAACTCATTAAATCCATGATTACATCTGAAGAAAATATATATGTATATATGTTTTCATAAAGGTTGTAATTAAAAATTCTTTTGTACAAACTGTTAATGGTGAAAATATTTTAACGGGTAGATAATACCCGAGGAATATTTAGATTTCACATTAATAAGTTACACTGTACATTCCTTCAAATCTAATTCAACAGTCAATTACTATCCTATTTACAACCACCGATATACGTATCCGTTCACAGCAGAATAACTATTTTCATTCAACTTCATATTTGGATTTTGACTTATCAGAATCCAACAAGTGGCATAATGAAGAAAACATTGGACAAAATAAAATTTGTTAGAAACAAACAAATTAACTATGGGAAAATTTTTGTTAAGAATCCATGCTAACTGTTCCTAGCTAACTGATTACATTTTATTTATCGCAAGTTATTTATCGCAATTTATATTCTCGCAATTTTATTTATCGTCATTTAATTTCTGTTATTTATTTTACGCACTTTAAATATCGGGACATATCATATCGACGCATCTATATATATTATTTGGAATCACAATAGACACTCTATATGCAGTAATGATCAAGTTATCTATACAGGGTTGATGTTGATTCTACAATAATATATATACTTTGAGTTGTGATCGAGTCTGAGACATGTACACGGGTCACGATACGTATTAATTAATTCGAATATTATATATTAAACTATATATGAATTATCGGACTGTTAACTGTGGACTATCGACTGTGGACTAATAACATTGGACAATTAAAATGAATTAAAATATTGATTAAAACATATGAAACTAAACATTTCTTCAAGTTTGCCACTTGATTTCATCTTAAACCTCATTTGTATCTTGACAATTACAATATGTGTTCAAACCTTTCATGATTCTTGAAAAACACCTCAATTGAGAGGATGAACCAACCGCACTTCATCTACGTTAGAAAAGATTGATGCATACAGATATACACATGAAAAACTCTCAGAAACTGAGTAAACGTTTAACACGTAGCTGTCCTAATTCCTTTAGCGTTATTATTACCCAAAATAACTTTACAATCCCTTTTCAAAGTAGTAAATTTTGTCACAGCTCCAGCAAGTCAACTTCGATTTTTCGTCCGAAACAATCTTATTATAACCTTGATATGCGTGCTCTTTTGTTGTTACCGGGGAACCTTTTATATCCCGCCACATTAGTAATAAACTTACCAACAACTTCGTTGATCTTTGATTTTTCGAAAAGTCATTATATTTATCGAAACCCTATCCGCATCTTATAACGAGAATTTTCATACCAAATACCGAGAACTAGAAATCAGTATTTTGAAATTTTGCAGCGTTTCTACATCAACAGTTATGTGTACACATATAACATTTATCTCTTAGAATTATGATCTTCAATTCTGAAATTCTGAAAAGCACCCAGTCTACGAATCAATACCCCAAATTTTGAAAATGCTGATGAAGCAGCAAAAACTGTAAACGACCTTAACAGTCAAAAGTTTGATGATAAAGAAGGATACGTTGGAAAAGCTCAGAAAAGTTGGAACTGGAAAACGGATTGAGCTAACCACGAAGGAGACCAAGGACAAATACAAGGACCATACCCTATATTCAAAGAATCTAGGTAATTCTGGATCCTTTGAAATCTTTAGAGAATATCTTGCTCCGAAGTCATGTTAAAATCCTGCGAAAAAAATTTTCTTCATCAACCTTCGAACTTTGAGATTCCAAAAATATCATCATAAATATCTTCGATATTTCTGAGGATATTTTCTTAAATATTCTCGTCTGAAATTATATACCTCGTCGTGCTTCCTGTGTTTCATTATATTGGAAACTTCTGCAAAATCTAAGTTTAATTTATGAATGAATTCTGGAGAAATGTAAAGAAATTGAAGCATGAGTTAGTATAATATAATGACACTCGATCAACATGATTATATTACAGTAAGTCATGCTGAGTTTCTAATGAAACATAATGATTCACAGATCATAACGTCATCATGTGCCATGTTACTTAACTCTTTCATTCTGCTTAACTTCTGAACATATCAAGAAAGTATATTCTTGATAGTTCTATTCTCAGTGATTCTGGTAATTTGTTAAATCAAATCGTGCTAATACGTTCTTTCTTGTTTAGAACATTAAGATAATTCAAAGCTCCATACTTACGAATTCTGGACCGTTACTCGCTTTACTAAAGGTCGAGAAGAGAATAAAAAGGCAAAGAGCTCCAAATTATAAGAGAAAATATAAAGCCCAATAACAACACGGAGGTTACTAACCGTGGATATTAATATGAATAGCAATATAGAGACACAGTATAATTAAGAATAGTATCACCCCAAGGTAATAGTAGAAGTAAACAGATTTTTCTGGTGAAAGATTGAAAAAAAGGATGACAGAAATGATAATTAGGAAAATATCAAGGATTAGAACTGGATTAAGCATTTTCACAATCTTTTGGATATATGAACTAAGAAAGAAAGTGTAGGAATGGTGAGAATAATGGAACGAAAGAGTTTAATTTATAATGAAAATATCAGACAGAGTAATCAAGATAGATCACCGTATTTAATTATAGAGATCTTAGTTACCTTATTTGTCGAAGAATCAAATTTTATAGATTTCGATGATTTTCTTCAAGTCCCTTGAATTCCGGATTTCAACCAAGACAACGTCAAAAGTTAAGACGCACCTTATTTTTTTAAATTCAAACGTGACTACGTCAAAAGTTAAGACGAAACCTTATTTCTTCAATTCACTCTTTAGTGATAACTTCACTCATACTCTTCGCATAAACGAATTATTTTATCCATATTACTCAACAGTAATAAAACTCTATTTATCAGCTCATATTCATCAGGAAAACATTCTTATTGCTAGCCATGATAATCTCACTCAAATTTCGGGACGAAATTTCTTTAACGGGTAGGTACTGTGATGACCCGGAAAGTTCCTACCAAATTTAAACTTAATTCGTATTTGATTTCGACACGATAAGCAAAGTCTGTAATGTTGAGTCTTGAAAATTTTGAAACTATGTTACATATTTAATTACCTTGACTATTCCCGACGATTCACGAACAATTGATTATATATATATATATATATATATATATATATATATATATATATATATATATATATATATATATATATATATATATATATATATATATATATATCACTCCTATACACAAATAATTATAAATGTTAAAGGTTCAATATATCATATAAAAAGTAAATATGATGCAATTAATAAATGATAAAAGTAATTATAAATTAAAATATAATTATTAATTTTATTGTTATTACCTTTATTATGATTAAAGATAAATGTTAATATTAACATGATTGTTATCATTATTATTATTATCATTGTTATTAGTAAAAATTATAAAATTTAAATATTATTAGGATTATTAAAGGTATTATTAGTAGAATCACTAATAATATATATTACTATTATTATTATCATTATTCTTATTCTTATTCTTATTATTATTATTATTATTATTATTATTATTATTATTATTATTATTATTATTATTATTATTATTATTATTATTATTATTATTATTATTATTATTATTATTATTATTATTATTATCATTATTAACAATGAAAATTAATAATTATTATCATTAATAATGATTATTATCTGTAATATTAATATTATTATTAATAATTAGTATTATCATTTTTATTATTATAAAAATACATATAGTATTTGTAACACCCGTTTTTCAGTTACGCGTTATTTCGAACGTCATTCGAAACACGAGGCATGTAAGCGTATATTTGGATCCTAAATAAAGTTGGAGTTTATGTTCTAAAAGCTTACCATTGGATAGTAAATCTCATTACGTTTCCAACGATATTTGATTCGTCGAAAACGGAGTTACGGTTTGAAAGTTATGACCAAAACAAGTTTCAGTTTCAGACGCAGTTCATTGGGACGCCGTCCAAGCTTTTTGGACGCCGTCCAAGAGGCCTGACGGGCCAGCAGCTCTATTTTACTCAAATTAAAAGGGGTACTTTGGTCTTTTCACTTGTGGACGGATTTCGGGCTTTAATATCAGTTTTAGATCCTATTTTGGATCATTTTGACATCCACACATCTCTCTCATCTTGTCTTAGAGAGAGAGGGAGATTCTAGAGAGAGATTTGGAGCTTTGATGAAGAAGAAGTTTGAATCAATCAAAGGTGCGAGTGATGAAGTTGTTCCTTTCGTTCTCGGCTACGTTTTGATTGTTATGGTAAATTCTAAATCTGAATTTCATTGTTTAAGATTCGTGTTTGAGTTAGGATTTGTGTTAGTTAGAGTTATAAACCCGTTTATTGTGAAATTTGGGGGTTTTGGGTAAGATTCATGTAAGTAAGCATGAATGGGTGACTTAGGGTTTCAATTGATGAAATTGTTAGTTTGGACCTTGCATGTGTTGGTTAAACCTTAGAACACTTGTGTTGACTTTATTTTTGGGTGTAAACCCTAATTTAGGTCAAAATGGGTTAAATGGGTATTTTGGGTCAAGTAAGCTTGATTCGGTGTCAAATTAAGTTTGGAGTCATGTTTTGGTGAATCAAGTATGTAAATACTTGATTTAGGTGTTAATTGATGTTTTGGAAATATAACCACTAGTCGTTAGTGATCATGGGGTGTTTTATGACTTTGGTCAAAATGAGTAATTTGAATTAGGTCAAAATTGAGGATGACACTAATTTGGATTAGATGAATGTTAAATGCTTTTGTTAAGCGTTAAATGATATTTTTGGATGTAATTACTCGCGAGAAGTGATTTTGGGTTAAAATGATATTTTTATCATAAGTCAAACGTGGTCAAAAGCAATATGGGTCAATATTGCACGTGTTGGGGTTTTGGTTCAATTGGCGTTTGAAATGATTACTACCTAAGTAGTAATATAGTGTTAAGACCTAGGTTTGGTCTAATTGGGGTAAAGTATGATTTTGGGTTAAACTGTACTTTGTTGTGTTGATTTGAATTACCACCCGAAGTGGTAATTGGTTTGTGTCCATTAGGTGTTAAATGGGCGGGTTTTGACGAGCAAGGTGTGATCCCTCGGCTAAGGGATGTTTGTGTCGAGTTCTCTTTTAGAGAATGGCTATTTATGTGTATATTGTACCTACGTGTGATATAGGTGGTTACTTGCTCGGATTTGAGGACGAAGATCATGTTGTACATGACTTGTGCGGGCATTCCAAGGTGAGTGGAATAATTATATGCGTAGATATATAATGTATTTATTTGTGTAGCGTGAGATGTGAAGTGTCGATGTGCTAAGACACCACGTTCACGTGACGAGTGAAGTATCGATGTGCTAAGACACCACTCAAAGTAATATGATGGGTGAAGTGTCGATGTGTTAAGACGCCACCCGGGGTGAAGTGTCGATGTGTTAAGACACCACCCGGAGTGAAGTATCGATGTGCTAAGATGCCACTCCAAGAAATTAACGGATGAAGTTTCGATGTGTTAAGACACCATCCGGGGTGAAGTATAGACGTGTTAAGATGCCACCCCAAGTAAGATGAAGGGTGAAGTGCTGATGTGTTAAGGCACCACTCGAGGTGAAGTATCGACATGTTAAGATGCCACCTGAAATAAAATGAAGAGTGAAGTGTCGAAGTGTTAAGACACCACTCGGGGTGAAGTGTCGATGTGTTAAGACGCCACCCAGGGTGAAGTATCGACGTGTTAAGATGCCACCCGTGGGATTAGTGTACGACGTGTTAAGTACTCTAAAGGTTGTTATGAACACCGATGGGAAATTCGAGTACCATTCCTTGTGCTATTGGTTAACCATGGTTATTGTGTTGTAGCGTAAGCATTTTATATTGTTCGGGATATATATATATATATATATATATATATATATATATATATATATATATATATATATATATATATATATATATATATATATATATGCTATTGTTGTGCTAGCTTGTGGTATTGGAGGTTAATAGCTTTGTACTTGTGATGATAAGCTAATTGTGTTGCTAGCATGTATGCGGTATGTGAGTAAGTGTTTGCAAGTAGGTATATTATATATGTATGTGTATAATTATTGCATTCACTAAGCTTTATGCTTACCCCTCTCGTTGTTTACCTTTTTACAGGTATTGTGTTATGAAGCTAGCTAGTTGTTAGACTAGATGCGTAGGAGCGCTTGGGCTCGAAGGGGTAGCTTTTGGTTATATGGACGCGGATTGGGGATTTGGTAGTCTCCGGGATTATGCTCTTGGTATTGGGTTGGGTTATAGAGTCCTAATCCGTCTAAAGAGATAAATGGATCGAAATCGCTACATTATTTGTAAAACGGGTCATTGTGGGCTCGGTGTTGTAAAACTTATTTTCATTGCAGAAATCTCTTAGTTTTACTTAATATGATGTGTTGTGAAAGTTGTTTCATTTAAAAGTGTCGGGAAGTGGGTTTTCCGCTCGCGTGAATTTGAAAAACTGATCAGGAACTTTTAGTTCAATTGGACGTCGTCCCAAGGGCTTGGACGCCGTCTAGTCCTTCAGAGCTGGACGCCGTCCAGATAACTGGACGCCGTCCAGATGTACTGTCCCAGAATTTTTTTAGGGCGTGTTTTTGGTAAAACGGAGTCGGGTTGTTACAAGTGGTATCAGAGCATAGTCTAAGGGAATTAGTTGACCTTGGAATAGGTGCCTAGTCTTAGACTTATTGACAATTACGTATTATTTGAGGGACTTGTAGGAATACGGGTCGGATTGAGATTTGTTAGTGCCTTAGAGTAGGTGACTAACTAGGACTTGTGTTTGTCCAATGCGGGATTATGTGGGGCCTTATTTCGTGAGTAAATTAGTGCCTTAAATTGCTAGTGCCTAATGTAAGTAGGCGAACTTGGACGTTGTTTTAGTGATAGTCGCCTAGGTTGTAGGTTGACTTGTAGTTACGGTGTACTTGTGTATATCTATTATTATATTGTATATATGTGTATATACAAGTATCTATTGGTGCGGTGTCCTAGGGACGAATCTATTGGAGAAATTCGCATGTTTGGCAGTTTGAGTGATCAAGTTCACGGTAAGGACTTTGGTCATTCGGGGTGAATGTCGCGTCAGTCCGGGTAAAGTACTTTGCGTGACCATGAGAAAATGGTAAGGTACGCAATTGTAATAGTGACTGATCACCAATATTACAACAGTGTATCTTGACATTAAGCATGACATGACGAGTACCGAGCGGAGGAAACGTGGCATGGTTGGGGTAGAATCGGGACGAGTTAGGAATCTTTTATTGGTTCCTAGATTATAGTAGTCTCAGGTGATGTGCTTGTTGTCACATCGGATTCGTTGTGAGTCGCCTTGGAATCGGAAACCCGAGGAATCTTTGGGTCATTAAACTTATGGGAGTGGGACCCGTATGACGATGATTGCATTAGTGTGTTAGCATGTTGTGGATTATAGGGTGCCATTCCTAACGGAGTACCCCTATTGATGTGGTTGTGTCGTTGTGCGAAAGAGTGTAAGACTTGGCGTTTTCAAGCATCTCTTTAGTGTTAGATGAAAGGTTTCATGAGGCTATATCGTTTGGCCTTGTGGAAATTGCGGGTAGCGTGTGATCGGTATGTACTTTCGATAAGACGATAGACCGTGAGGTTTGTCGGGTAGGTATGACTTCGGGTAATTATTATGGAGAGATGGGTGACATCGGTTGTATGGAACCTAAAGATCAAGTTTCTAAAATTCGGTAGGTTGTGGCGGGAGTATGCATGACACTGCGTCAGGTGCCTTCTTATACCTACTAGTGTAATGTTCAACTCCGGTGATGGTGTGATCACTTTGTGCTTAGGGTGTCCGTGAGATATCCTTGGAATCTGTGGAGATTGCAATAGTGATCGACAGGTGATAGTAATTCGACGGTTGCTGATAACGCAAAAATTATACATGTTTATTGCCATTATTTCGATCCAAAGTTGTTCCATTTGTATGTAATTGTTGTACTTATGTATTGTAACTAGTATATATTTGTAAAAGTCCATTGTGAATGAATAAATGAAGACCAACAGCAAAAACAGAGTTAAAATGAAGATTGAACACGTAAAACAGCCCGAAACCACTGAGACAGGTCCAAATGCGGCGCATCTCTCTTAGATGCGGTGCATCTATGCACCAAATAACTCCCGACAGTTTCAGATGCGGAGCATGAAGACTTCTGGACCAAAACAGCCTCAGATGCGGCGCATCTGAGATGGATGCGGCGCATCCAAGCCAGATGCGGCGCATCTGTCCCAGATGCGGCGCATCTGTTTCCCTGCCGACAGTCCTGAGTGCAGAATCGAGCTGGAATCTACTGAACGTAAAGAGATGCGGCGCATCCCAAAGAGATGCGGCGCATCTGGTCAATTTCTGGCCATTTTACCTAACTTTTTAGCCTATTTAAGAGAGCCTTTAGTTACATACTTCACATACCTTCACTACTACGTTCTCCCTCAGTTCTAATACGATTTTCAAGGTTCAAGGAAGGCTGCAAGTCAATCTCCACTCTTTCAACATCAAGATGAAGCTAGGATCATTCATCACTATTGGTACTTTTGTTCTATATCTTTTAAACATGAATTCGAATTGTATTTACTGTTTCATTAGTTCTACTATGATTATGTTAGGCTAAAAGCCTTGTGTGTTTGCTTCAATGTAAGATTTATGGCTTGGGATTGTTCTATACTTTGATGTTATGCTAGTTACACATATGTTTGATTGATTAAATTATCTAGTTCAACCGTAAGAACCATTGTTATGCTTGTTTAGTTCATTACTTCAATCATATAGATTGCAAACCTATTAATGTGAGTTAACTAGGAAAACAATCTATAATTCAATACACCTAGTAATCTAGATGATTAGATGCATAAACTTAAGTGATTTTGTTATGTGTTTAATTCGGTAATTGAATAAGTTCCAAAGCAACATAGTTATGAAATTACCTCAAGTGATTGTTGTAATTCAGGTTTCATGTGAGTTTAACCGGGTTGAATCTAGTTAGTTAATCAATCTAAATCACCATGTTCTTTCAAAAGATCCATAGTTGTAATCATCCTTGTATCCTAGTTCAATTATGTAAGTTATGACTTGGTTTATGTGAATTTATCAAAGACCATAGCTTATACTTCAACACCTAGTGATCTAGCCACCTATATGTGAGTATAGGATGTTAATTGAACGATATTTAGGATATACAATCATGTAGTTTACTTAGAGTGATTTTAGTAAACTAGGTTTTATGTGAATTCAACCACGAAAGAATCTTGTTGATTAAACATAGCTCTTAAGTTTATAGAAATTGTGAAATTGATATAAACTGCTCTATTGTAACTATTACATAATGATTTTAATTATAAAAGAACAATCCCTGTCATTTATCAAGCATAGAAGTAAACACCGCATTCTCATTCTTGTTAATTACTATATTTATTTACTGTTTAATGAAAATACAACTTCAAACACAAAACATCCCTTTTAGAATAATTAATCGTGGTAAAATCTTAAAAATAAACTTCTCCCTGTGGATCGAACTGGTCAATTTACTTGCTAGTTACTGCATGATCGGGTTTTAGTTACCTGTATTATGTGTTAATTATTAAGCATATTGTCTACATTTTAAAGGTTACGTTTTAACACATCAACTTTTTGGCGCCGCTGCCGGGGAAGCGGTTTTGTTAAAAGATTTTAAATAAACTTTGAATTATTCGATCCTTTTGTAGGAATTCAATTCCTAGAAAAGTTACTTTTTATTGTAAGCTTATGTTTTTGCAATTGGTTTGTTTGTGGTGTTGTGATTGCAGGATAGGTATTAGTGCATGAATCTGCATTCTTCCAACTCTAATTTAATTCCTTCATATCCTGAACCTAAAAGAGAACTTCACGAACGCTTAAGAGCTTAAGAAGTAGAATCTCTTACTCAAGGTTTAGAATCACTTTCATTAGATTCTAACTCTGAACCAATTGTTCAACCAATCATCGAGCCAGTCATTAAAGAAGAGGAAGAGATGACTGCTACAAATCAAACGATGGATGCTTTGATGAAGGCAACAAGGACAGGACAAGGCCACGCAATTATTCAACCTACGATGACTGATGGTTTTGAAATAAAGGGTCAATTTCTCCACATGGTGACTAATACATGCCAATTCGGTGGAGCCCTAAATGAGGATGCTAACGAGCATCTTCGTAAGTTTGTAAGCATTTGCAAGCTTTTCAAAATCAAAGATGTCTTCGATGAAGTTGCATGTTTAAAAATCTTTCCATGGTCCCTAAAGGATGATGCAAGAGATTGGCTAGACTCATTACCGGAAGGTTATATTGAAGATTGGAATGACATGATGGACAAATTTTTGTCAGAATTCTTCCCTGCTTCGAAAGCAGCAAAACTGCAAAGTGATATAAATCACTTCAAGCAAAAGTCTAACGAGACTCTTTATGAAGCTTGGACCCGATTTAATAAAATGCTTAGGGTATGTCCTCAACACGGGTTGAATACATTCCAAAAGGTCCAAATATTCTACAAAGGAGTCAATGTGGCTACCCGAAAGGATATAGATGTTGCAGCAGGAGGATCAATCATGAAAAAAACGCCCGAAGATGCTCACACAATAATTGCCGATATAGCAGCCCATTCTCACAATTGGCATCAAGAGGTGGAATTCTCTAGATCGTCAACAGTTGCTAATGTCGAAAGCAACGATGAAATCGCTGCATTAAAAGTTCAATTGGCAAATCAAGCAAGGCAAATTGAGAAGGTAACCAAAGAAATGCACGCTATCAGGGTAGGGTTCGAATTGTGCCAAGGTCCCCATCTCACTCGAGATTGCGACCAAACAACAATGGAAGAGAAGCAAATTTCTTAGGTTACTTGCGTAAAGGTGAAATGAATTTTGACGACTTTCCGACGGTTGATGCAATGAACCGGAAGTACCCTCCTGTCAACAGTTATCAAATAGGGGGACCTTCAAGTTCAAACAACAATTACCATGAAGGAAATTCAGGTTACCAAAATAACCGGAATTTTCCAAATCAAAATCAAAGAAATGCACCACCTGGTTACAATCACATAAACAATCGTAATCAACCTCCACGAAATTACCAAAATAATTTCCAACACAATCAACCACAACCACAACCACAAGCACATGTACAACCACAACCCGAGAAGAAATCCAGTTTAGAAGATCTTTTGAGAGATTTTATGGTTAAACACGAGCAAAATGCGGAACTTCAAACTCAGTAAATTCGAAATCAATAAGCTACGATTCAGAATTTAGAAAGGGATGTTGGAAGGATCTCACAGTTACTAGCAGAGAGACCACCTGGTGCTCTCCCCTCAAATACTCAAGTGAATCCCATTAACAATCAAACAAGGAATGAGCATGTGAATGCTATAACTACTAGAAGTGGTTTAACCACTAACCCGGAGATTCCAAAGTCCCCGGAAGTTCCTTTATCTCATTCTGTTTTGCAGGTACCTGTTGATGTCGATGAGCATGTTGAAAAAGAACAAGAGAAAAATGATCCACCAGAGGTCATATCGAAGAAAAGTGAAGAACCATCAGTGAAGGTGTACAAGGCACCTATTCCATACCCAAAAGCATTGAAGAAAGACAGACTCGCGAGCCAATATCAGAAATTTGCGGATATGATCAAGCAAATCAGCATTAACATGCCACTCGCGAAGGTTCTTAAGGGTATGCCCCATTACGGGAAGTTTTTTAAAGATTTCATATCCTCGAAGGGTAAATACCACGATGTTTCTGCCACATTCCTCCATGAGGAGTGTTCGGCCATCTTGAAAAAGCAAAATGTACCTCCAAAATTGGGAGATCCGGGTAGTTTTATCATCCCATGTATGATGGGTGATTCGGTAGTGTACGATGCACTAGCCAACCTAGGTGCAAGTGTTAACCTAATGCCTTACTCGTTATATTTGAAACTTGACTTAGGAGACTTGAAACCAACCTGGATGGGTATTCGATTAGCAAATCAATCATTTGATACTCCCATAGGTATAGACGAGGATATTCTTGTAAAAGTTGGCTCACTTATCTTTCCCGTCGACTTTGTTATTCTAGAAATGCAAGAGGACACAAAAGTTCCTATCATTTTATGACGTCCTTTCCTTAACACCGCAGATGCTATCATTAATGTCCAAAAAGAACAATTAAGTCTAGGTGTGGGAAACGAGAGAATAATTTGTCATATTGACAAAGCCATGAAAAGACCCACTTCCACCGATGACTCTTGTTTTCAAATTGATGTTATAAATCTTTGTATTGAGGATGAATTGCAGGAGCTACTTGAAATTGATACATCGGGGTTTGCCCCTGTAAGTGAAAGTGAGTATTTCAATATTGATGAAGCTTTTGATGAGTTGATGAAAGTGGTCACGGATGATGAGATCATGGAAGAGGAAATTCCCAAGGAAGAGGAATCATTTGAAGATATCGGAAATAAAGATAGATTCCGAATAAAGAATTCCTTGGAAGAACCTCCCGTACTAGAGCTTAATGAGCTACCCAAACACTTGGAGTATGCTTATCTCGAAGGTACATCTCAATTACCGGTAATTATTGCTTCACACCTTTCCGGTAACGAGAAGGATAGGTTAATCTCTGTTTTGAAAACCCATAAAAAGGCTATAGCCTGGAAAACGACCGACATTCCAGGGATAAACCCGTCTTATTGTACACATAAAATTCTCCTTGAGAATGACTTCAAACCAGTAGTACAAAGACAACGTAGGCTAAATCCCAACATGAAAGAGGTTGTTAAAAAAGAGGTAGTCAAGCTTCTTGACGCCGGGTTAATCTACCCCATCTCCGATAGTCCTTGGGTTAGTCCAGTACAAGTAGTGCCCAAAAAGGGGGGTACAACCGTTATTGTAAATGAAAAGGATGAACTCGTTCCAACTAGAACGGTTACCGGCTGGAGAGTATGTATTGATTACAGACGTCTCAATGATGCCACTAGAAAGGATCACTTCCCGTTGCCTTTTATTGATCAAATGATTGAACGATTAGCGGGGAAAGAATACTATTGCTTTCTAGATGGTTTCTCCGGTTACTTCCAAATTCCAATTGATCCCAACGACCAAGAAAAGACCACATTCACTTGTCCTTTCGGGACCTTTGCCTATCGCCGCATGCCATTTGGTTTATGCAATGCACCCGGAACCTTTCAAAGGTGCATGATGACAATTTTTGATGATATGGTAGAGGATTGTATGGAAGTCTTCATGGATGACTTTTCCGTGTTTGGAGACTCCTTTGAATCGTGTCTTTTTAACCTTGAACGTATGCTTATCCGATGTGAAAAAGCAAACTTGGTCCTAAATTGGGAAAAATGCCAATTTATGGTAAAGGAGGGCATTGTACTTGGTCACAAAATATCTCGTGCGGGAATAGAGGTAGATAAAGCTAAAATTGAAGTTATCTCTAAGCTACCTATACCGACGAATGTCAAGGCCATTAGAAGTTTTCTTGGTCACGCGGGATTCTACAGACGATTTATCAAAGATTTCTCTAAAATCGCCCGCCCAATGACCAAACTTCTAGAAAAGGATGCTCCTTTTGACTTCAATTCCAATTGCGAGAATGCATTCTCCATTCTAAAGTCAAAACTCACACAAGCTTCCATTATCGTATCTCCGGATTGGAGTATGCCTTTTGAGTTAATGTGTGACGCGAGCGACTATGCCTTAGGTGCTGTTTTAGGACAACGTCCCGATAATCATTTTCGCCCAATTTATTATGCGAGCAAAACTCTAACGGGAGCTCAAATTAATTATACCACCACGGAAAAGGAGCTCCTGGCGGTTGTTTATGCGTTTGATAAATTTCGGTCATATTTGGTGTTGTCCAAAACCATTGTCTACACGGACCATTCAGCCCTTAGGTACTTATTCTTGAAACTAGATGCAAAACATCGTCTCATACGTTGGGTTCTTTTACTTTAAGAGTTTGACATTGAGATACGTGATAAGAAAGGAGCCGAGAATCTAGCCGCTGACCATTTATCTCGACTTGAAAACCCCGAATTAGAAAAACTCGATGATACAATCATCAAGGACACATTTCCTGATGAATCTCTAATGAGGGTTGACAAGGAATCTGAAATCCCATGGTTTGCCCATTTTGCAAACTATCTTGCGTTAGGCATTCTTCAGAAAGGACTTTCTTATTAACAAAAGAAGAAATTCTTTGCTGATTTGAAGTCTTATTTCTGGGAACATCCCGACCTATTTCGTGTTGGTGCGGATCAAATGATTCGCCGTTGTGTGTACGGAAAAGAGGCTCAACAAATTATTGAGCATTGTCATCAAGGGCCCACCGGCGGTCATTTCGGACCAAACCACACGGCAAGAAAAATCCTTGACTCGGGCTTTTATTGGCCCACGATCTTTAAAGATTCCCATAATTTCGTTCGGACTTGTAATGCATGCCAACGAACGGGTAACATCACAAAAAGGATGAGATGCCTCAAACCGGCATCCAAGTTTGTGAAATTTTTGATATTTGGGGAATCGACTTCATGGGACCATTTCCAAGTTCCCATAAGTGCAAGTACATCCTAGTAGCCATTGACTATGTATCTAAGTGGGCTGAAGCGAAAGCTTTACCTACGAATGATGCTAGGGTGGTGGTGAACTTCTTGAAAAATCTCTTCTCGCGCTTTGGAATCCCAAAGGCTCTCATATCCGATCGAGGAACACATTTTTCCAACAACCTTCTTGAAAAGGTGTTGAAGAAATATGGCGTAACTCATCGTTTTTATACTCCGTACCACCTGCAACGAGTGGTCAAGTGGAGAACAATCGTGCCTTGAAACGCATACTTGAGAAGACGGTTGATAACAACCCTAAGATTTGGCAACGCAAGTTAGATGATGCGTTGTGGGCCTTTAGGACTGCTTTTAAAACACCAATCGGTACCACACCATTTAAACTTGTATATGGTAAAGCGTGCCATCTTCCGGTTGAAGTGGAACATAGAGCATACTGGGCATTGAAGCTTTGTAATTTAGACATGGAAAAGACTGGTGAAAACCGATTCATGCAAATGCATGAATTGGAAGAGTTGAGGTTAGAAGCGTACGAGAATTCGAGCTCGTATAAGGAGAAAACGAAAAGGTGGCATGATGCCCGATTGAAAGAAGTGAAGGAGTTTAAAACCGGTGATAAGGTTTTGGTATTTAACTCACGGTTTAAATTTTCTCCCGAAAAGTTGAAGTCCCGATGGACGGGACCTTATTTGGTGAAACAAGCATTTCCATCGGGATATGTTGAATTGTTTGGAAATGGGAATACTTTTAAAGTGAATGGTCATCGATTAAAATTCTATTTTGATGGAGTTGATACCACGGTTCAAGATGACATCACTTTCTCCCCCAACGCTAATTAGCTTGGGAAGGAGTCGCGTGAACGACTCGCTAATAAACTTCACAACGTGTACATAGTCTCATTCGTGTGTCTCGTTTATTAGGATTTATTGTTTTTGAGTGATTTGAGTGATTTTTCGAGCTTTAGTGCGAACCAAGTTGTTTACGGACCTTCCGCAACGCTTAAAATGCAAAAAAACAGCCAAAACTGATGAAACAGAGTCAGATGCGCCGCATCCAGTCTTGATGCGCCGCATCCGAGGACAAGAAAAAAGCCAACAGTTTTTGATGCGCCGAGAAAAGGTCATGCGCCGCTTTTGGGCCACCAGATGCGCCGCATCTGCTTCAGATGCGCCGCATCTGAGCCAGATGCGCCGCATCTGCTCCAGATGCGTCGCATCTGTGTCTGAAAGTGAGAGTCTGCCTAAAAATTTTGCACAAATACGGGAGTTTATCAATTTTACTCATTTTTTCACCTACAACTCCGAACTTCATCTCTTTTTCTCTCAAGGTTTCCACCTCTAAACACTAAATCAACCGATTAAACACATCTTTAAGCATCTAATCCGTATATCAACATGAGAAAGGTAAGATTAATCTTCATTTCTTCATGGTTCTTGTGTTCTTCATTCTCAAATTCGGATTTAGCTTGTTCTAAGTGTGGGGATGTTTAAATCTTCATGTTTTGGTCATTATATGCTTGTATTGTTGTCACTAATCCTTATTTATGCTCAAATTTCATGCCTAATTGCTCAAAAATTTACTTTAGAAATTATGGTTTTTCATGAATTTGGGGATTTCGAGAAATTGACCATTACTTGTTTAAATTGGGATGTTTTAGAGTTCAATTGCTAGTATACGTTAGCAAATCCGCATGAACCTTAGTTGAATTACACGATTGCACAAATTATTGAATTTTAGGGTTCTTAAAGTGGAGATTTTGACTTTTGTTGACTAGTAAGTGTTCTAAGTGGAATTAAAGCAATGCATTGATTATGCTAAACTCATATATGCCTTAACTTAGTATTTGTTCGAATTGAAAAGTTTTACTTGTGAAAGTTAAGGATTGTATGTTTAGGCTTTTTGATGAAATTGTTGACTTGAGTCGAATTTAATGTCTAAATGTATGATAACCATTGATTGCATATTGTTTGACATGCTTATTGATGAATGCTAATGGTTTCATACACTTGTTTTGGTGAAACTAATTATGCTAGATATGACTGAACTTATGAAGGAAAAAATAAAATTTATGAGTCATACTAGTACATGTTTGTTGAAAATGAGATAAGTACATCCATAATAGACATGAGAGTTTGTGTAATGCGAACGATATAACGTGTTCTACATGGTTTTGGCTTGTGCTATATGAAAGATGTTTTGAATTTTTTTAACGCTAATCAACTTGGTTTGTTGTTTTGTTTGTTTGGTTTTGTTTTGTTTTTTATAGACTAGAGCTTCATCATCAAACCCAAAATCAAAGAAGCAAAAAGCCCCGGCAATTGTAGATGAGGAAACAAGTGAAGAAGAACATGCTGGTGAAGAGGAAGAAATGGATATTGACAACCGGTAGTTAAATGTCCGTGGATTAACCACTCCGGATCCATGGATCAATGCAGTTTTAAGGCATCCGGAATATCATGAACGGATGAAGGCACTTCTACACAAAGACGTATATCCGGGGAAATATATCGATTAGACACCATTAGAAGAAGCTGGTGAATATCAAAATTTTCGCAACCTTTTTTGAGTAACGTATCAAGGCCATCGAATATATGCATGGGAAAACCTATTCAGAATGCAAGAAAGAGTGTACCCACTTTTAGTCAAAGAATTCGTTGGTTCACTTAGGGTTGATTACACGTCACCAACATCCGGTACCTTTATGATATTTCGTCTTGGAGGACAAGACCGAACACTAACACTGCTACAATTTGTAAAGGCGTTGGACATCTATGAAGGGTTGCCACATCAATTAATGCAAAATTACTTTAATCAATGTATATACTATGTTTCTTCTTTTAATCATTCAGAAGCATGGGTGGATATGAGCCATAGCGCATATAGTGCAAGCAAGCAGACTTGTAGCAAGCTACGTACCTACGAGCATCGATGCGTCCAAAGATTCATTTCAAGTACCATAAACTGTCGAAAAGACAGTAGCGAAAAAGTTACCAACTTAGATATCTGGTACATTCACGCGATAATGGATCACTCCCATGTTCATATTACTCGAATGATTCTCACTTTCCTTCTCGAAGAAAGGAAAAAGATTACACCAATCATGGGCGGCCATTTTGTAACCAGGATTGCCCAACATTTTCGTATCAATACAAGTGGGTTAGAGGAGAAACATATGATTGCCTTTGATAGAGTAAGCTATACAAGGGCAAACATTTTGACGAGGGGGTCGAACGGCCTTCTAACTAGGTATGTGGATCCCGTGAACAGGCAACCAGAACAACCACAACCGCACCAGATCCACAGCCGAATGTTGGAAGTAGTTCGGGTCCGGGAAATGATTGGGAGGCTTACATGGCGCGACTTTTTTCGGATTTGCGACTCCATAATGATCGAAACACCCAAAAGGTAATTGATCACTACGATACAGGTAACAGGGAGATGCAACATTACATTAATGTAGGGAATGATCGAACGTGGTACACTCAAGCAGGGCAGCAAAATCAGCTTAACTGGATACATGAAAAGACTGTGTCATATGCTGCAGATCCCGCTAACTATACCCCCTCTCCTTGGCCTGCATACGAACCATGGGTTCGAATGGGTGATCCATATCCTGCGCCTTATCCTCCTCCTCATAACCTGCCTACTGAAGACACCGCTGTCGTCCCTGCTCAAGCAACTTATCAGGGGTACAACCCCTCAATATTTCAGGACGACGACGCGAGAAACCAAAATGAAGGCGGAGCTGGCCCAAGTAACTCTTTTTGGGGATTCTTTTGATGTTGACATGATTATTGGTGAAGTGTGTGAACGGTTTGATTGATGTTAGTTTGTTTCAAAAATAATTTATCTTTATGTTTGGTGTGTAATAACTTGATAGTATTTTGGATGATTGTAATTTGAATAATTTAGATAATTATAAGTGGGGATTTTAGTACATGGAGTACACCCCCATTTATTTGTGTAAATCGTATGTTTGCTTTGTTTGAATTGATACAGGTGAGAATTGTGCTATATGCTGCATTTTTACAAAGACTGGCAGTAAGTTCAGCACATACTTGATTGATAATTGTTTTGTGGTTGCAAGAAGCGGATGATGTTCTTATGCTGGCATTCAGTTCAGCGCCATCATCCCGTGAACTTTGGTTTTAGACCTTGAAAGTAATAAACTCTCTTACACTCTTTAACCCTCTTGAATTTAAATTTATCCGATTTCATGTAACGAGGGCGATACATGAACTCAAGTGTGGGCAGGAAGTTATAAATTCTTTCGGGTTTTTGATTTTGGTTAAAAAGGCTTAAAATGGTGAAAAATTTTAAACTTTTATCCTCATAAATTCAAATTTTGTTTAAAATTTGTAGATTTTAAAACTAGGTGTATACACCGAAATTATTATCACAAAACAAATTAAGAAACAACCAAATGATTGAGTTTATTTTGTTAAAAATCATAAAACTAGTAGTCATATAAAAGATATAATCATCATGCTATACCACATTCTGAATGAAAAAGAATCATCAAGTAATTTGTTGTTCTAATAATCTAATCCAATACTCATCTATGTAAGGATTGTGAAGGAAGTCAAGTCTTCCAATATGACACACTTGCTAACTTATGTTAGAAGATGTAGTCCAGAACAGCTGTAGGTTGACAAAAAATCTTGAAAAGTTATCTCTATCATCGGCTGGAAATCCACCTCACCTCAGCATCAAACAGGGTTTTTGGTGGTCAGACTTATCCTAACCATGAGATGGATCTGTCTCGTACAACGGGGGGGGGGGGGCACATTGCAAATTAGCTTTTAAGACTAATGAATCTAATCCCCAGATGGATGATCTCCGGAAAGATCAACCGCATCTATGTTGACTGCGGCCAACATACATATGCCATAACAAATTGAGGTGTGCAAACTCATGGTTCACCGATGATATTTGGACATGATATAGTTTCTTCTAAAACTTATGCTATTTTATGAACTATATTGTGTAAAACCATTTTTAGGACATCCGGTTTTAATTTCCATGATACTTCAATCATGGGGGCGAGTAGCTTGCTAAGCACCGACTGAAGCTTCGGTTTTCAGTTACCCTCAACCGGACTTTGAGGTTAAAACCGAAAAACTTGTTAGTGTAAAAAACTAACATGTCTACTTTTTAAAATATAAAAGGTTTTTCGCAAGGGTCACAATTTCCCTAAGGATCCAAATTTTTAAGGAATGTGGACTTTAAAACCCACCTTTCGACTTTGGTGTGATTTTATTTCGTGTGTGTACTCAAGGTATGTGTATTACATTGTGAAATAAATAAAAGCGTGTGTACTCCAAAGGTGTGTGTACACTCAAAACGCGTGAGTTAGATTCGTGTGTGAAATAAAAGTGTGAGTGTGTATATATTGTGACCCAAGTTTGATTTCCATATAGCGTGAGTTATTGTGTTACTAAATAACTTGTGTATCTTGTGTACTATATCGAGTGAGTGTGATTCCCATTTTTTATGTTCTCAATTAAATAAGTGTGTTTACTATAGTAAATTTCGATTTCTTGTAAGTCTTGCTTGAGGACAAGCAAGGTTTAAGTGTAGGGATTTTGATAACGCAAAAATTATACATGTTTATTGCCGTTATTTCGATCCAAAGTTGTTCTATTTGTATGTAATTGTTGTACTTATGTATTGTAACTCGTATATATTTGTAAAAGTTCATTGTGAATGAATAAATGAAGACCAACAGCAAAAACAGAGTTAAAACGAAGATTGAAAGCGTAAAACAGCCCGAAACCACTGAGACAGGTCCAAATGCGGCGCATCTATGTACCAAATAACTCCCGACAGTTTCAGATGCGGAGCATGAAGACTTCTGGACCAAAACAGCCTCAGATGCGGCGCATCTGAGATGGATGCGGCGCATCCAAGCCAGATGCGGCGCATCTGTCCCAGATGCGGCGCATCTGCTTCCCTGCCGACAGTCCTGAGTGCAGAATCGAGCTGGAATCTACTGAACGTAAAGAGATGCGGCGCATCCTAAAGAGATGCGGCGCATCTGGTCAATTTCTGGCCATTTTACCTAACTTTTTAGCCTATTTAAGAGAGCCTTTGGTTACATACTTCACATACCTTCACTACTACGTTCTCCCTCAGTTCTAATACGATTTTCAAGGTTCAAGGAAGGCTGCAAGTCAATCTCCACTCTTTCAACATCAAGATTAAGCTAGGATCATTCATCACTATTGGTACTTTTGTTCTATATCTTTTAAACATGAATTCGAATTGTATTTACTGTTTCATTAGTTCTACTATGATTATGTTAGGCTAAAAGCCTTGTGTGTTTGCTTCAATGTAAAATTTATGGCTTGGGATTGTTCTATACTTTGATGTTATGCTAGTTACACATATGTTTGATTGATTAAATTATCTAGTTCAACCGTAAGAACCATTGTTATGCTTGTTTAGTTCATTACTTCAATTATATAGATTGCGAACCTATTAATGTGAGTTAACTAGGAAAACAATCTATACTTCAATACACCTAGTAATCTATACGATTAGATGCATAAACTTAAGTGATTTTGTTATGTGTTTAATTCGGTAATTGAATAAATTCCAAAGCAACATAGTTATGAAATTACCTCAAGTGATTGTTGTAATTCAGGTTTCACGTGAGTTTAACCGGGTTGAATCTAGTTAGTTAATCAATCTAAATCACCATGTTCTTTCAAAAGATCCATAGTTGTAATCATCCTTGTATCCTAGTTCAATTATGTAAGTTATGACTTGGTTTATGTGAATTTATCAAAGACCATAGCTTATACTTCAACACCTAGTGATCTAGCCACCTATATGTGAGTATAGGATGTTAATTGAACGATATTTAGGATATACAATCATGTAGTTTACTTAGAGTGATTTTAGTAAACTAGGTTTTATGTGAATTCAACCACGAAAGAATCTTGATGATTAAACATAGCTCTTAAGTTTATAGAAATTGTGAAATTGATATAAACTGCTCTATTGTAACTATTACATAACGATTTTAATTATAAAAGAACAATCCCTGTCATTTATCAAGCATAGAAGTAAACACCGCATTCTCATTCTTGTTAATTACTATATTTATTTACTGTTTAACGAAAATACAACTTCAAACACAAAACATCCCTTTTAGAATAATTAATCGTGGTAAAATCTTAAAAACAAACTTCTCCCTGTGGATCGAACTGGTCAATTTACTTGCTAGTTACTGCATGATCGGGTTTTAGTTGCCTGTATTATGTGTTAATTATTAAGCATATTGTCTACATTTTAAAGGTTACGTTTTAACACATCAGTTGCGAAAGTCGAAGTTTAAGAGCATTGTGATGAATACTTCTTATGAAGTGACGGATGAGTGAATCTTGTTGCTCTTAAGTGATGGATGGGTAAAGATGACCGGTGAGCCGGTGATGTACTTAATCTTCGGTTAGGCAAAAGATTTCGATAAATTGTTGATATTGCGGTCGACGCAATTATCGTGTCGGATTGGTCACTCTTCATCATGAGAGTGAGCCATTGTTGTTAAGGGTTTCGTTGAGTGGAAGGTCGGGTGATCTCAACTGAGATGCACGACTGATTAAGCAGAGTGGCATATGCCTAGGCTTAGAGGCGTATGTGGGACTTTGGTGGAGTTCGCTTTGCGAACAATTCAGGCAATTGACTGTGAATTGTAGTATGAAGGTGTGATGTCATCGCGTGTACGACATTCCAAGTGAATGTGGATGTCGGATCTGAGAGCCTGAAGTGAATTTGGAGTAATGTGGAGTATGTGACCAACAATGAGAATGGTCATGTGTTCCGTGGAACGACAATTTTGCGGGATCTTATCATCTTGGCGGTGAGAATATGGAGCTGAATCCTTAGTGGGGGAGTTTTTACTGCCGCCCGAGGAAGCTTCGGTGGTGTTTGTATAGTGAAATGTCGGGGTGTGCCATGCTAGGCCTCAGCAGGAATTCGGATTTCCTAACGAGGAAGAGTGACGGGCTAGTGATGTTGACTCGAGATCGTGCATTTACGATTGTGAGTTACGATTTCGAAATGATATGTGTAGAGATTGTGATGATAGAATCGAGCGTGGTGTAAGATTTCTTACGTAAGGTGGTCGTGTGGTACCAAAGGGCGGTATGAGACCAAGTATGCAGTTGGAGACCATGGAAGTGAGAAAAGGAAGATGTCATTGCGGGTGCTCTCGTAGTGAAAAATCTGGGTTGTCATGAAACCCGGATAGGATTATTGGATGGGAACGAGTTCGATATCGTGGCGAATGCTGTATTTTTCCCAGTCGGGAAAAGTGATCTTAGAAATTGTCAGTGGATCATTCCACTTTATGGACGATTGTGAGGCGAAGAGTGTCGGTTCTGACTGTCTCCCGTAGAGACACGCGGATGTTGTTTGTTTGCGAGAGTGTGTACCCTAGTGATGTGACCCGTAGGTTGCATTAAAATGTCGAGACCATCCTTAACGGACGGTCTAGGTAGGAAGGTTCACCCGGCGCTGGTAAATATTCTGTGAGTCGTGTGGCGAATTGCGGAAATTTCGTGATGATAATTCGCCATTGACGGGATTCTAGTATACGATTAGTCCCATGCTAGTACTAGGAAGCCGTCTTGTGTAGTTGTGTGGTAGGGTTTAGAGGAGGAACCCTGCATCGAGTGTAGTTGTGTGACGGATGAGTGAATCTTGTTACTCTTAAGTGATGGATGGGTAAAGATGACCGGTGAGCCGGTGATGTACTTAATCTTCGATTAGGCCGAAGATTTCAATAAATTTTTGATATTGTGGTCGACGCAATTTTCGTGTCGGATTGGTCACTGTTCATCATGAGAGTAAGCCATTGTTGTTAAGGGTTTCGTTGAGTGGAAGGTCGGGTGATCTCGACTGAGATGCACGACTGATTAAGCGGAGTGGCATATGCCTAGGCTTAGAGGCGTATGTGGGACTTTGGTGGAGTTCGCTTTGCGAACGATTCAGGCAGTTGACTGTGAATTGTAGTATGAAGGTGTGATGTCATCGCGTGTACGACATTCCAAGTGAATGTGGATGTCGGCTCTGAGAGCCTGAAGTGAATTTGGAGTAATGTAGAGTATGTGACAAACAATGAGAATGGTCATGTGTTCCGTGGAACGACAATTTCGCGGCATGTTATCATCTTGGAGGTGAGAATATGGAGCTGAATCCTTAATGGGGGAGTTTTTACTGCCGCCCGAGGAAGCTTCGGTGGTGTTTGTATAGTGAAAAGTCGGGGTGTACCGTGCTAGGCCTCAGCAGGAATTCGGATTTCCTAACGAGGAAGAGTGACGGGCTAGTGATGTCGACTCGAGATCGTGCATTTACGATTCCGGAATGATATGTGTAGAGATTGTGATGATAGAATCGAGCGTGGTGTAAGATTTCTTACGTAAGGTGGTCGTGTGGTACCAAAGGGCGGTATGAGACCAAGTATGCAGTTGGAGACCACGGAAGTGAGAAAAGGAAGATGTCATTACGGGTGCTCTCGTAGTGAAAAATATGGGTTGTCATGAAACCCGGATAGGATTATTGGATGGGAACGAGTTCGATATCGTGGCGAATGCTGTATTTTTCCCTGTCGGGAAAAGTGATCTTAGAAATTGTCAGTGGATCATTCCACTTTATGGACGATTGTGAGGCGGAGAGTGTTGGTTCTGACTGTCTCCCGTAGAGACACGCGGATGTTGTTTGTTTGCGAGAGTGTGTACCCTAGTGATGTGACCTGTAGGTTGCATTAAAATGTCGAGACCATCCTTAACGGACGGTCTAGGTAGGAAGGTTCACACGGCGTTGGTAAATATTCTGTGAGTCGTGTGGCGAATTGCGGAAATTTCGTGATGATAATTCGCCATTGACGGGATTCTAGTATACGATTAGTCCCATGCTAGTACTAGGAAGCCGTCTTGTGTAGTTGTGTGGTAGGGTTTAGAGGAGGAACCCTGCATCGAGTGTTGATGTTTTGCTCAGCACTTGGTGTATTATTGTTGTCCTGGATTAATCCAGTGACGGATGGTCGTGTGCGGATTGATTGATTGAGTGATATGGTTACGGATGTAGCTTGTGGTGAGTAGTAGCCGAGAGAACTTGAAGGGATATGTAGTGTTTTTCGTATTTTCATAAATGGAAATTGAAATGTCCTTCATATTGATTATAAACGTTCCATATTAATTGATTTCGTTGCGAGGTTTTGACCTCTATATAAGACATTTTTCAAAGACTGCATTCATTTTTAACACAACCATAACCTTTATTTTATCAATAAAGGTTTTAAAAGCATTACGTAGATTATCAAATAATGATAATCTAAAATATACTGTTTACACATGACCATTACATAATGGTTTACAATAGAAATATATTACATCGACATATGTTTCTTGAATGCAGTTTTTACATAATATCATACAAACATGGACTCCAAATCTTGTCCTTATTTTAATATGCAACAGCGGAAGCTCTTAGTATTCACCTGAGAATAAACATGCTTTAAACGTCAACAAAAATGTTGGCGAGTTATAGGTTTAACCTATATATATCAAATCGTAACAATAGACCACAAGATTTCATATTTCAATACACATCCCATACATAGAGATAAAAATCATTCATATGGTGAACACCTGGTAACCGACATTAACAAGATGCATATATAAGAATATCCCCATCATTCAGGGACACACTTCGGATATGATATAAATTTTGAAGTACTAAAGCATCCGGTACTTTGGATGAGGTTTGTTAGGCCCAATAGATCTATCTTTAGGATTCGCGTCAATTAGGGTGTCTGTTCCCTAATTCTTAGATTACCAGACTTAATAAAAAGGGGCATATTCGATTTCGATAATTCAACCATAGAATGTAGTTTCACGTACTTGTGTCTATTTTGTAAATCATTTATAAAACCTGCATGTATTCTTATCCCAAAAATATTAGATTTTAAAAGTGGGACTATAACTCACTTTCACAGATATTTCCTTCCTCGGAAATAAGACTTGGCCACGGATCGATTCACGAACCTATACAAATATGTACATATATATCAAAGTATGATCAAAATATAATTACAACCAATTTTATTATGTTTTAAAGATTTGAGTGTATTAAGTCAGCTGTCCTCGTTAATAACCTACAACTAGTTGTCCACAGTTAGATCTATAGAAATAAATTGATATATATTATCTTGAATCAATCCACGACCCAGTGTATACACATCTCAGGCTAGAACACAACTCAAAGTATATATATTTTTGGAATCAACCTCAACCCTGTATAGCTAACTCCAACATTACTGCATATAGAGTGTCTATGGTTGTTCCAAATAATATATATACATGGGTCGATATGATATGTCAAAACATTTTCATACGTGTCTATGGTATCCCAAGATTACATAATATATTAGAATACATGTATAATACAATATAATTTAGCTAGGATATGATTTGTATAGATTTGTTAAACATTTCCCGTAGCTAAAAAGATCAAAAATATCCAATCTTGTTTTACCCATAACTTCTTCATTTTAAATCCGTTTTGAGTGAATAAAATTGCTATGGTTTCGTATTGAACTCTAATTTAAGAATCCAAACAGAAAAAGTATAGGTTTATAGTCATAAATTTAAGTTACATGTCAATTACTAAAGAGGTAGTCATTTCCGTCGAAAAAAAGACATCTTGATGACCATTTTGAAAAACATACTTTCACTTTGAGTTTAACCAAGATTTTTGGATATAGTTTCATGTTCATATGAAAAATAATTTTCCCAGAAGAACAACTTTTAAATCAAAGTTTATCATAGTTTTTAATTATCCAAACCAAAACAGCCCCCGGTTTCATTACGACGGCGTATATCCGATTTTATGGTGTTCATCGTGTTTCCAGGTTTTAAATCATTAAGTTAGCATATCATATAGATATAGAACATGTGTTTAGTTGATTTTAAAAGTCAAGTTAGAAGAATTATGTAACACCCTAGGCAAATCCCACATCGCCCACATACATGAGTGATCATGGGATTATAAGGTAATACCCACGCTTAAATGACACAACGCGTTTTGGGATCACAGGCTGAGTAGAAGTGCGAGTACGTTGTGGTTAAGCGTGCTCGGGCGAGAGCACTACCAGGATGGGTGACCTCCTGGGAAAGTGCTTCTCGTGTGTGGTCGCCAAGAAAAAGCCGTGCGCCTGCGGGCAAAGCGGACAATATTGTGGTCATGTTAAGCTGGGGTGTTACAGAATGGTATCAGAGCTACTCATGTGTCGTTGGGGGTGGTGGGGCAAACCTCATCGAGGACGATGAGTCCCTGAGGGGGGGTGAATGTAACACCCTAGGCAAATCCCACATCGCCCACATACATGAGTGATCATGGGATTATAAGGTAATACCCACGCTTAAATGACACAACGCGTTTTGGGATCACAGGCTGAGTAGAAGTGCGAGTACGTTGTGGTTAAGCGTGCTCGGGCGAGAGCACTACCAGGATGGGTGACCTCCTGGGAAAGTGCTTCTCGTGTGTGGTCGCCAAGAAAAAGCCGTGCGCCTGCGGGCAAAGCGGACAATATTGTGGTCATGTTAAGCTGGGGTGTTACAAATTAACTTTTGTTTGCGAACAAGTTTAGAATTAACTAAACTATGTTCTAGTGATTACAAGTTTAAACCTTCGAATAAGATAGCTTTATATGTATGAATTGAATGATGTTATGAACATCATTACTACCTCAAGTTTTTTGGATAAAACTACTGGAAATGAGAAAAATGGATCTAGCTTCAAAGGATCCTTGGATAGCTTGAAAGTTCTTGAAGCAGAATCATGACACGAAAACAGTTCAAGTAAGATTTTCACTCTAAATAAGATTGTTATAGTTGTAGAAATTGAATCAAAGTTTGAATATGAATATTACCTTGAATTAGAAAGATAACCTACTATAAATAACAAAGGTTCCTTGATCTTTGATGATTACTTGGAATGGATTAGAAAGCTTGGAAGTAGACTTGCAAACTTGGAAGTATTCTTGATTTTTATGAAACTATACTTATGGAATTTATGAAGAACACTTAGAACTTGAAGATGGAACTTGAGAGAGATCAATTAAATGAAGAAAATTGAAGAATTAAAGTGTTTGTAGGTGTTTTTGGTCGTTGGTATATGGATTAGATATAAAGGATATGTAATTTTTTTTCATGTAAATAAGTCATGAATGATTACTAATATTTTTGTAATTTTATGAGATATTTCATGCTAGTTGCCAAATGATGGTTCCAATATGTGTTAGGTGACTCACATGGTCTGCTAAGAGCTAATCATTGGAGTGTATATACTAATAGTACATACATCTAAAAGCTGTGTATTGTACGAGTACGAATACGGGTGCATACGAGTAGAATTGTTGATGAAACTGAACGAGGATGTAATTGTAAGCATTTTTGTTAAGTAGAAGTAATTTGATATGTGTCTTGAAGTCTTTCAAAAGTTTAAGAATACATATCAAAACACAACATGTATATACATTCTAATGGAGTCGTTAAGTCTTCGTTAGTCGTTACATGTAAGTGTTGTTTTGAAACCTTTAAGTTAACGATCTCAATTAATGTTGTTAACCCAATGTTTATTATATCAAATGAGATGTTAAATTATTATATTATCATGATATTATGATGTATGAATATCTCTTAATATGATATATACATTAAAATATCGTTACAACGATAATCGTTACATATAAGTCTCGTTTCGTAATTCTTGAGTTAGTAGTCTTGTTTTTACATATTTAGTTCATTGTTAACACACTTAATAATATATTTAAATATCATTTTATCATATTAAATATAGTGTATCAATATCTTAATATGATACATATGTATTTAGTAGACGTTATCATAACGATAATCGTTATATATATCGTTTCGAGTTTCTTAACTTAGTAATCTCATTTATTATGTATATCACACATTGTTAATATATTTACTGAGATACTTACTCATCATAATCTCATTTCAACCACATATATATATATGTCTATATATACCACAACATGTAGTTTTTACAAATTTGTAACGTTCGTGAATCGCCGGTCAACTTGGGTGATCAATTGTCTATCTGAAACTTATTTCATTTAATCAAGTCTTAACAAGTTTGATTGCTTAACACGTTGGAAACATTTAGTCATGTAAATATCAATCTCAATTAATATATATAAACATGGAAAAGTTCGGGTCACTACAGTACATACCCGTTAAATAAATTTCGTCCCGAAATTTTAAGCTGTTGAAGGTGTTGACGAATCTTCTGGAAATAGATGTGAGTATTTCTTCCTCATCTGATCTTCATGCTCCTAGGTGAACTCGGGTCCTCTACGAGCATTCCATCGAACCTTAACAATCGGTATCTTGTTTTGCTTAAGTCTCTTAACCTCACGATCCATTATTTCGACGGGTTCTTCAATGAGTTGAAGTTTTTCATTGATTTGGATTTCGTCCAACGGAATAGTGAGATCTTCTTTAGCAAAACATTTCTTCAAATTCGAGACGTGGAAAGTGTTATGTACAGCCGCGAGTTGTTGAGGTAGCTCCAGTTGGTAAGCTACTGGTCCGACACGATCTATAATCTTGAATGGTCTAATGTACCTTGGATTTAGTTTCCCCCGTTTACCAAATTGAACAACGCCTTTCCAAGGTGAAACCTTGATGTCGTAGCGTGGGGGTATGAAATAGTTTATATTTTTACTAGGAAAAGCGATACAAATTACACAAGTTTTAATTATTTATTTACAAATGGGATATACCTAAACCTTGCTACAACACTATAGGCAGTGTACCTAATCGTAGAGTAGTGTAGTTTTTAGTAAGTCCGGTTCGTTCCACAGGTAGCTGGCTTATTTCACACTATATTTTAAACAATTATATTCGTACAAAATATATTATATTAATAATATATAAAAGGGGGTTTTACCGTTTAATGACCGGTTTGTCGATTTTATATTTTAAGCGAAGCGTAAAGTAAATGACGATATTTAACTAATAATATAAAATAAATAACAATAATTAAAATGACAATAAATAAAAGTACGAGGAAATATGAAATAAAATATATTATGCTTATTTAAACTTCCGTAACCATGATGGTTGACGTGTTGATTTTAGTTTTATGCCCATGGGTTAATTGTCCTTTGTCCTGGATTATTTAATATGTCCGTCTGGTTTTTGTCCATAACAGTCCATCGGTCATAAATTTAAAGTGCGAGTGTCCTCGTCAATTTATTCTTATACCCGAAGTCAAATATTCCAACTAATTGGGGACTTAAACTGTAACAAGGTTTTAATACTTTGTTTAATAATTACACCAGGATATCGACTGCGTGTAACCCAAGGTTTTAATACTTTGTTATCAATTATGCCAAGTGTCCTTGTACATAATTTCACCCCTGTTTTAATAATTCCATAGACTATTAATCCATTCCCGTATCCGGTTAAATGAACGATTATTCATACATATAAATACCCCGCCCATCGTGTCCAATCGAGTGTATATGGTTATTTATAGGTACATCCAATTGTAAATCTTTATATTAAAATTAACAAACTATCATTTAGTTAAACAAATATAAAGCCCATTAATAGCCCATAGTCTAATTTCCACAAGTGTCGTTCTTTTGTCCAAACCCCAATTATGGTACAAAGCCCAATTACCCAATTTTAATATTTTTAGCCCAACATCATGATTACTTCGTCTTAAATAAGCATAATAATAACTTAAGTACGAGACATTAATTTAAAAAGGAGAACATAGCTTACATTGATTATTTATCGCGTAGTGTTACACTGACAGAGCTCCGACTTTAAAACCCGTAAAATAACCTTTACATAACCCGAACTAATCTAATATAACACTAATCTATATTATATATATATATATATATATATATTATATATATTTATTTATATTATACTATGGAGTATTATTATTATTATGTTATTTTTACTCGCAGAATTCGTGACCTTTTATAGGCATTTTGGAATTTGGCAGCTCCGCGAGTCGTGGAGTTTTTGGCCTTCAAACTCCGCGAGTCGTGGAGTTTGAAAATCCAGCTCACAAACTTTTGGCTCCTAGCTTGTCGACATAATAAATATATAAATATAAAATATAAATAATTAATATAATTATTTATATATTATATTATATTCTTGTGCATAACTGACTTGTAATTTTTGGTCCGTTGCGTCGGGCGTTGATAGTTGACTCATGTCCCGGTTCCGGATTTTCGAACGTCCTTGCGTACAATTTAATATCTTGTACTTTGCGTTCCGCAACTTGTACTTTTGTCATTTTTAGACGTTTCTTATCAATAAATTGAACCACTTGGATTGTATCTTGTACATTTGAGCTTTTTGGTCATTTGCGTCTTCAAATCGTCGTTTTCGCCTTTTGTCTTTGCACTTATTTAATATAAACGATTACAACTTAAAATAGGACAATTACAACTAAATAATTTACATGTTGGGAGGATATTGCTACTAAATATATGTTCATTTGGAGCACTATCAAATATTTCCACACTTGAACGTTGCTTGTCCTCAAGCAATACAGAACTTGAAATATAATACATCACACGAATCACTTCTTTATTCTTCACACTTTATACATTAGTGATTTTGAGATGGCGGTATGAACAATGGTAGTAACGATAGAACCATGGTTAAAGGTGGGTGTGTCATCCACAGTTGCCTCGGGTTTAGGTCAACGACACTTGCAATCAAATAGCCGATTTACTTTCGGTTTCCAAAGCAAAGTGCACATTTGAAAGGCGGTTTACAGTCCCACATGACTATGAAAATTTAGATCCATTAGGAAATTGGATCTTTATGAAAACATTTGATCTTTTGAAAATTCAAGCTAGATTTTACCCTAGACAAGTTTTCTGGAATAACCCTTCACCGTTGTTTGCAAAATATTTTTGTGGGTTTTGTGGGTTTCAGATTTGAAAATTTTAGCTCAAAACTTATGATTTTGTGTCACCCACTTGCTAACCTTGTATTAGGAAAGCAACACGTCCAGTTTACTTGTCCCGTATATTACCTTTCGGCAAACTACCGTCCGGTTGTAAAGGAAAGCATTGAACAAGCAACTGTTAAGGCAATGTCTAATGACATGCTTTTGATTATGGTCTATAAACGTGTCGGATGCTAGTACTATCCTTTGTAGGAGCAATAGTAAAGCTCACCCTATAGTTTTTCGGTCTGGCACAAGGACCTGTCTCCGACCATGCTATGCAACCACCGTTCTTACGGTTGACACCCGATTTGGTTCAGGTGACCTAATGAATTCCAGGTGAATTCCTAGGATTTTACGTTCAATGGTAATGAACGCATTGAAAATGGTTTTTCAGAAAACAAATCGGTTTATAATTTTGATCAAAATATTTTCTCGTTCAAGCTCGAGTTTAGATATCATCGAATTCCATGAGTTTTTAATTCTCAATCTTTAAGGTCAATCTCAAGGATTGAGTAATATTAGTCTTAAAAGCTGATTTTTAATCTTTAAGGAGATTATCCTTTCTGGGGATCTGATTCATTAGTCTTATCAAGCTAATTTGCACGGCGCCCTCCCCATTTTACGAGACATATCCTCTCATGGTTAGGATAAGTCTGACCACTTGGCGACCCTGTTTTATGCTGAGGTCCGTGGATTTCCTGCTGATTTTAGTGTTAACTTTTCTAGATTTTTCGTCAACCTACAGCTGGTCTGGATGACAACTTCTTGACCTAAATCAAGAAGCGCGTTTCTTTTTCGGAAGACTTTACTTCCTTTAAATGATGGAATTGATTCATCGTGTAGATCCATCTTTCATTACAGTAAATCGGGTAAAACAGTTAATTTAGTCCAAAACAAAAGCACCTGCAATAAACTTTACAGAAACATGTGATAGATAGTTTTTAATTGAATAACTTGGTACATTCTCCCCACACTTAGTTTCTTTCTTTGCCTTTTTATTCTTCTTTATTCCATTTTAAATGAATTCAAGCGTTTTAGGGTGTTTCTCAATTTATGTCCTTTCCGAGGTAACGATAATTTCGGTATTAACACCTAGTTTTCACCGTTCATAAATATATATAAACATGATTTTAAATTCATTTAGTTGAAAATTTTTCAAATTTTCATAAAATTTGGCAAATAAACCAAGTATAAACCCGAGAGAATTTATAACCCTTCCCCACACTTGAGATCATGCAATGCCCTCATTTGCATGAAATCAGACTATAATTATAAATTCATGAGGGTGATTAGTGTAGAAAAGTAATTAAAAATACCCAGTTTGTAATTACAAAGCTCGTCGAATGATAGATGGCGCACCTCATCGTTCATTCCTTCTTTTGTTATTTCACACATGTTTTTCTTCAAAAACGGTTGCTTTTCTGAAATGTTTGCTAATATTTGAAAATGCGTCTTTTACCCTAATTGTGCATTTTTATTAACGAGTTATGCACTAACCCGAATCCCTAATTTAACGTTAATTGGAGTTAGACTTCCCCACACTTAGCTGACGACATGTGAAATCGGTAGAATGAGTTCCACGAATTAGAGAAGTGAGCCAGTTATTTACATTTCGGGTGGTGTATATTATATCAATGGGTTTAAAGTTTAGACTCACCAGATCGTCACTACTTAATTCTTTTTTAAGTGTAGCTTTTAGTAAATGGATATGTATCTTTTCTGGTTCTTGGTCAAATGGATCGATATACACCGACATACTTATTTCTATAGGGTGGACAATTCCTAATATTTCCTTCCTTTTATTCTCAGGATCAAAGTTTTCACCTCTATTACCCAATTGGGTGAAATTCGAGGTGTCATTATCTATTACAGCTCGTAGTTCATTTCCGACGGATGATTCGTCTATTGAGAATATTGGGTTGGAAGGTTGTGGAATGGTGAAGTTCGATTTGGCCTCGAGGGTAAAATTTTCAACATTATCGTATTTCCAAGAGTACCAATTTGTCACCCTTACTTCTTCTTTATCCATTGATGGATCGATGATTTCGTCGGTAGAGGCTAATGTGTCGATATGTTGTGAAATTGGTAAGACTGAATAAAAAGTATCATCGGGATAATTGGTGATTTCGGAGCTCTCGAATTCATCAAAATTCGATAATATGAGATTTTTTTGCACAATACTCCTCAGATCAACAGGTGTGTAGTCTGATAGAGTTTCAGCTTGCTGGTTTACAAACTCTCTCATTTGTTCATTTTGAGCATTGAGTTCTTCGAGTTTGATTTTCATATTGTCTAATAAATTTTCAGACACGTAATTTTCCTCGTCTACTGGTTGTTGAGTTTGGAAATATTCTTGGGAATAATCCTAATTTGAATTGTATTCTTCATAATCATTCCATTCAGGTTCCATGGGTGCGTAATTTTCCATAGGAACGTAATAATAACATTCCCATGTTGAGTGATAATCTCCACAGATTTCACAACCAGTTATTGTTTCGTCATTCGTGATCCAAGATTGACCGAACGAATTGTCATCAACACCCTTTTGAGAGTATTGATTTAATCGATTTTGGATATCAAAAAGAGTTTCCATAGCCTTGTTTTCAAAATTTTCCATTTTATTGCGATGGCCAAATTTTAGCTACAATGTGGTGCATTTACTAATTATCCTATTAGTTATAAAAATAGAAAAACTTATATAAGTTGTCTAATTAATAGACTTTTCTGCTTTTGCCCACGTTTCGAATAGCCAAAAGATGCAGCAGGGAGCCAGAACCCTTTAAATCGGAAGCTCACAACTCAGCCACTAACAAATCCAACTATTACTACGAAGCAGAAAATTGTCAACGTCCATTAATTTAACCACTTAAATAATTTTTCTTTCCGTTTGAGATAGTAGATAAGAAATAGAGAAAATTTCTAAGTCTTAAAAACTAAAGCGTCGAGAAATAAGAAAGAAAAAGAATGCGCGTCGAAAAACGTCAAAAAATAAAAATAAGAAAGTAGCGAGTCGTGACTTAAAAGGCACTAAAATTTTAAAATCGTCGCAAAATTCTAAAGCACCTAAATCTTAGTCTAAAGAAATAGCACTTAAGGGATTTTACAGCAAAGCCTAAGAATCTATACATATAAAATAACTACGGAAAAACTAATTTTAAAACTAATTGCGAACGAAAAATATATAAAATATTACGATTACACTAAATAAAAGGATACAAATTATAAAAAGTGATAAAATTATTTATTTTTAAAAAAATATTATTTTTATATTTTTATTTTTATATTTTATAAAAGTATTAATTTTTTATATATTAAAACTAAATATAATTAATTATAACTAATTAATTTAAAAACTTAATAATACCCCCGTAATTAATGCGAAATAGGGTTTCTAGTCAGGCTGGTCAGGGCGGCTCCACTAGTCGTGGAGTTTTAAGCCTGCAAACTCCGCGAGTCGTGGAGTTTGAAAAAAATGTTTTTTTTTAATTTTATATTGTTTTTCTAAAAATATATAAAAATATATTTATACAAAAATAAATTAAAAATATAGCGTTTCGCCGAGTCCCCGGCAGCGGCGCCAAAAACTTGATGTCGTAGCGTGGGGGTATGAAATAGTTTATATTTTTACTAGGAAAAGCGATACAAATTACACAAGTTTTAATTATTTATTTACAAATGGGATATACCTAAACCTTGCTACAACACTATAGGTAGTGTACCTAATCGTAGAGTAGTGTAGTTTTTAGTAAGTCCGGTTCGTTCCACAGGTAGCTGGCTTATTTCACACTATATTTTAAACAATTATATTCGTACAAAATATATTATATTAATAATATATAAAAGGGGGTTTTACCGTTTAATGACCGGTTTGTCGATTTTATATTTTAAGCGAAGTGTAAAGTAAATGACGATATTTAACTAATAATATAATATAAAATAAATAACAATAATTAAAATGACAATAAATAAAAGTACGAGGAAATATGAAATAAAATATATTATGCTTATTTAAACTTCCGTAACCATGATGGTTGACGTGTTGATTTTAGTTTTATGCCCATGGGTTAATTGTTCTTTATCCTGGATTATTTAATATGTCCGTCTGGTTTTTGTCCATAACAGTCCATCGGTCATAAATTTAAAGTGCGAGTGTCCTCGTCAATTTATTCTTATACCCGAAGTCAAATATTCCAACTAATTGGGGACTTAAACTGTAACAAGGTTTTAATACTTTGTTTAATAATTACACCAGGATATCGACTGCGTGTAACCCAAGGTTTTAATACTTTGTTATCAATTATGCCAAGTGTCCTTGTACATAATTTCACCCCTGTTTTAATAATTCCATAGACTATTAATCCATTCCCATGTCCGGTTAAATGAACGATTATTCGTACATATAAATACCCCGCCCATCGTGTCCAATCGAGTGTATATGGTTATTTATAGGTACATCCAATTGTAAATCTTTATATTAAAATTAACAAACTATCATTTGGTTAAACAAATATAAAGCCCATTAATAGCCCATAGTCTAATTTCCACAAGTGTCGTTCTTTTGTCCAAACTCCAATTATGGTACAAAGCCCAATTACCCAATTTTAATATTTTTAGCCCAACATCATGATTACTTCGTCTTAAATAAGCATAATAATAACTTAAGTACGAGACATTAATTTAAAAAGGAGAACATAGCTTACATTGATTATTTATCGCGTAATGTTACACGGACAGAGCTCCGACTTTAAAACCCGTAAAATAACCTTTACATAACCCGAACTAATCTAATATAACACTAATCTATATTATATATATATATATATATATATATATATATATATATATATATATATATATATATATATTTATTATATATATTTATTTATATTATACTATGGAGTATTATTATTATTATGTTATTTTTACTCGCAGAATTCGTGACCTTTTATAGGCATTTTGGAATTTGGCAGCTCCGCGAGTCGTGGAGTTTTTGGCCTTCAAACTCCGCGAGTCGTGGAGTTTGAAAATCCAGCTCACAAACTTTTGGCTCCTAGCTTGTCGACATAATAAATATATAAATATAAAATATAAATAATTAATATAATTATTTATATATTATATTATATTCATGTGCATAACTGACTTGTAATTTTTGGTCCGTTGCGTCGGGCATTGATAGTTGACTCATGTCCCGGTTCCGAATTTTCGAACGTCCTTGCGTACAATTTAATATCTTGTACTTTGCGTTCCGCAACTTGTACTTTTGTCATTTTTAGACGTTTCTTATCAATAAATTGAACCACTTGGATTGTATCTTGTACATTTGAGCTTTTTGGTCATTTGCGTCTTCAAATCGTCGTTTTCGCCTTTTGTCTTCGCACTTATTTAATATAAACGATTACAACTTAAAATAGGACAATTACAACTAAATAATTTACATGTTGGGAGGATATTGCTACTAAATATATGTTCATTTGGAGCACTATCAAACCTTAAGCATGACCATTTCTCCAATTTCAAACTCTATATCTTTTCTTTTACTGTCCGCGTAGCTCTTTTGTCGACTCTGGGCGGTTTTCAATCGTTGTTGAATTTGGATGATTTTCTCGGTAGTTTCTTGTATTATCTCCTGACCCGTAATCTGTCTATCCCCCACTTCATTCCAACAAATCGGAGACCTGCACTTTCTACCATAAAGTGCCTCAAACGGCGCCATCTCGATACTAGAATGATAACTGTTGTTGTAGAAAAATTCTGCTAACGGTAGGTGTCGATCCCAACTGTTTCCGAAATCAATAACACATGCTCGTAGCATGTATTCAAGCGTTTATATCGTCCTTTCGCTCTGCCCATCAGTTTGTGGATGATAGGCGGTACTCATGTCTAGAAGAGTCCCCAATGCTTGTTGCAACATCTGCCAGAACCTTGAAACAAATCTACCATCCCTATCAGAGATAATAGAGACGGGTATTCCATGTCTGGAGACAACCTCCTTCAAATACAATCGCGCCAACTTCTCTATTTTGTCATCTTCTCTCATTGGCAGGAAGTGTGCTGACTTGGTGAGACGATCAACTATTACCCAAATAGTATCATAACCACTTGCAGTCCTTGGCAATTTAGTAATGAAATCTATGGTAATGTTTTCCCATTTCCATTCCAGGATTTCAGGTTGTTGTAGTAGACCTGATGGTTTCTGATGTTCAGCTTTGACCTTAGAACACGTCAAACATTCTCCTACATATTTAGCAATATCGGCTTTCATACCCGGCCACCAAAAATGTTTCTTGAGATCTTTATACATCTTCCCCGCTCTGGGATGTATTGAATATCTGGTTTTATGTGCTTCCTTAAGTACCATTTCTCTCACATGTCCAAACCTTGGTACCCAAATTCTATCAGCCCTATATCGGGTTCCGTCTTCCCAAATATTAAGATGTTTCTCTGATCCTTTGGGTATCTCATTCTTCAACTTTCCTTCTTTTACAACCCCCTTTTGCGCCTCCTTTATTTGAGTAGTAAGGTTAGCACGAATAATTATATTCATAGCTTTTACCCGTATAGGTTCTCTGTCCTTTCTACTCAAAGCGTCAGCTACCACATTCGCCTTCCCCGGGTGGTATCGAATCTCAAAATCATAATCATTCAACAGTTCAATCCACCTGCGTTGTCTCATATTCAGTTGCTTCTGATTAAATATATGTTGGAGACTTTTGTGGTCGGTATATATAATACTTTTGACCCCATATAAATAATGCCTCCAAGTCTTTAATGCAAAAACAACAGCACCCAATTCCAAATCATGAGTCGTATAATTTTGCTCGTGAATCTTCAATTGTGTAGACGCATAAATAATCACCTTCGTTCGTTGCATTAATACACAACCGAGACCTTGCTTTGATGCGTCACAATAAATCACAAAATCATCATTCCCTTCAGGCAATGACAATATAGGTGTCGTAGTTAGCTTTTTCTTCAATAACTGAAACGCCTTCTCTTGTTCATCCTTCCATTCAAATTTCTTCCCTTTATGCGTTAATGCAGTCAAGGGTTTTGCTATTTTGGAGAAATCTTGGATGAATCTTCTGTAGTAACCAGCCAATCCTAAAAATTGACGTATATGCTTCAGAGTTTTTGGGGTTTCCCACTTTTCAACGGTTTTGATCTTTGCCGGGTCCACCTGGATACCTTCTTTGTTCACTATGTGACCGAGGAATTGAACTTCTTCCAACCAAAATGCACACTTTGAAAACTTAGCGTACAATTTTTCTTTCCTCAATACTTCTAGCACTTTTCTCAAATGTTCTTCGTGCTCTTGATCATTCTTTGAGTAAATAAGTATGTCATCGATGAAAACAATGACAAACTTGTCAAGATATGGCCCACACACACGGTTCATAAGGTCCATGAACACAGCTGGTGCGTTAGTCAATCCAAACGGCATAACCATAAACTCGTAATGACCATAACGCGTCCTAAAAGCAGTTTTTGGAATATCATCCTCCTTTACTCGCATTTGATGATATCCAGAACGTAAATTGATTTTCGAATAAACCGACGAGCCTTGTAGTTGATCAAATAAGTCGTCAATTCTCGGCAGTGGATAACGGTTTTTGATGGTAAGTTTATTCAACTCTCTGTAGTCAATACACAACCTAAATGTACCATCCTTCTTCTTGACAAACAAAACAGGAGCTCCCCATGGTGATGTGCTTGGTCGAATGAAACCACGTTCTAATAGTTCTTGCAGTTGGCTTTGCAGTTCTTTTATCTTGCTGGGTGCGATCTGTAAGGAGCACGAGCTATTGGTGCAGCTCCTGGTACAAGATCTATTTGAAATTCAACAGATCGATGTGGAGGTAGTCCCGGTAATTCTTTCGGAAATACATCGGGAAATTCTTTTGCGACGGGAACCTCATTGATGCTCTTTTCTTCAGTTTGTACTTTCTCGACGTGTGCTAGAACATCATAGCAACCTTTTCTTATTAGTTTTTGTGCCTTCAAATTACTAATAAGATGTAGCTTCGTGTTGCCCTTTTCTCAGTACACCATTAAGGGTTCTCCTTCTTCTCGTACAATGAGAATTGCATTTTTGTAACATACGATCTCTGCTTTCATCTATTTCAGCCAGTCCATGCCAACTATTACATCAAAACTCCCTAACTCTACTGGTATCAAATCAATCTTAAATATTTCGCTACCCAGTTTAATTTCTCGATTCCGGCATATATAATCTGCTGAAATTAATTTACCGTTTGCTAATTCGAGTAAAAATTTACTATCCAATGGCGTCAATGGACAACTTAATTTAGCACAAAAATCTCTACTCATATAGCTTCTATCCGCACCCGAATCAAATAAAACGTAAGCAAATTTATTGTCAATAAGAAACGTACCCGTAATAAGTTTCGGGTCTTCCTGTGACTCTGCCGCATTAATATTGAAAACTTTTTCTCAGCCTTGTCCATTCGTGTTCTCCTGGTTCGGGCAATTTCTAATAATGTGGCCCAGTTTTCCACATTTATAACAAACTACATTGGCATAATTGCTCCGACACTACTTGCTCCGCCATTACTCGTTTCGACACCATTTGTTCCTTTCATTCTGTTAACCCCTGATCCGTAGACCTCACACTTCGCTGCGCTATGACCATTTCTTTTACACTTGTTGCAAAATTTGGTGCAGAACCCCGAGTGATACTTTTCACACCTTTGGCATAGCTGCTTCTGATTGTTGTTGTTGTTGCAGTTGTTATTGTTGTTAGGATGATTGTTATAGTTGTTGTTGTTGTTGTTGTTGTTGTTGTACCTTTTGTTGTAGTTGCGATTGATGTTGCGATTATTGGGATAGTTGTTGTTGTATTGGTGACTCTTATCACCGTTTTCCTCCCACTTTCTTTTGACTAGCTTCACGTTGGCCTCTTCGGCCGCCTGTTCTTTAATTCTTCCCTCAATCTGGTTCACTAGTTTGTGAGACATTCTACATGCCTTTTGTATGGAGGCAGGCTCGTGTGAACTTATATCTTCTTGGATTCTCTCGGTAACCCTTTCACAAACGCGTCGATCTTCTCTTCCTCATCTTCGAACGCTCTCGGACACAATAGGCACAATTCTGTGAATCGTCTTTCGTACGAAGTAATATCAAATCCCTGTGTTCGTAACCCTCTAAGTTCTGACTTGAGCTTATTGACCTCGGTTCTGGGACGGTACTTCTCGTTCATCAAGTGCTTAAATGCTGACCACGGTAGCGCGTAAGCAGCATCTTGTCCCACTTGCTCTAGATAGGTATTCCACCATGTTAACGCAATACCTGTGAAGGTATGCGTAGCGTACTTCACTTTGTCTCCTTCAGCACACTTACTTATGGCAAACACCGATTCAACTTTCTCGGTCCACCGTTTCAATCCGATTGGTCCTTCGGTCCCATCAAATTCTGAAGGTTTGCAGGCAGTGAATTCCTTGTAGGAGCATCCTACACGATTTCTTGCGCCGTTAGCTGTATTGCTAGATTCAGAGTTATTGTTGGTATGTAGTGCAGCCTGTACTGCGGCTATGTTTGAAGCAAGAAAGGCACGAAATTCCTCTTCGCTCATATTCAAGGTGTGTCGAGTAGTCGGTGCCATTTCCTTCAAAATAGTCAAATGAAACAAGTTAATCATACAGAATATTAAGAGTAGTCAATAGTATCTCGTAGCATAATATGAACTCATTTATAAAAGCTTTTTCTTCATATTAGCATTTTATAAGTTTAAATTCGGGTACTACCTACCCGTTAAGTTCATACTTAGTAGCTAATATACAATTCAACTACTACAATTCCATATGAAAAACTGATTATAATAATATATCACATACAAATATTCTTCAAACTTACAACTTCGCTATATTACATATAACATGAAATATAGTACACTATGATACAAGACAGTTTTGAAGATAAATCTAGTTAATACGCAAGTTGTTCAGCAAAGGAAATAAAGACACGTAATTCATAAGTCCAGAAACAAGTCATGCATTCTAGTTTTACTAAGACGACTTTCCATCCTTGGACTTGTGAAAAATAACCGTTATGACCATTGGCTAGGCAGCTTGTTGTAATATCGTCAAAAGGACGAGGGTTTCGTAATGTCCAACAGCCCCGTAATAATCTAAAAACCTTGTTTCTCACCCCAACTACTGAATCCGTCACTTGTGGGAACGTTTTATTTAAAAGCTGCAATCTGATGTTCTTTTTCTCACTTTGGTAAGAAGTGAACATCACTAACCCGTAAGCATAACATGCTTCTTTATGTTGCATGTTAGAAGCTCTTTCTAATTCACGAAATCCTATTTTGGGATATGTTGAGTCAAAATAGGTTCTTAACCCGTAGCGTAAAATTGCATTTGGGTTCCCCTCATTTAATGCTTTAAAGAAAACACGGCTTAACTTAAAGTCTCCCCAATGTGATATACCCCACCTATCAAAGGAAAGCCTTTTATAAACTAAGGCATTTCTGGAAAGTCTTTCAAATGTTTGACAAGTTAATTTCGCCATAACTAAATGTGCTGATAAATTCTGACCGACTCTAGACAAGATTTCCTCAATCATATCCTCTGGTAGGTCTTCTAAAATATTCGGTTGTCTACCCTTAACGTCCATTTTGTTTTTATACTGTAAAATAGACAAGGATTAGATTCGTAATAACAAACAATACAAGCAATTTTTACATAGAACATAAAAGTACAAGCACACTACAATACATTTATTACACAACATGCTCACACCCCTCTAATATGAATCACTGGTTTCTTCTTCTTCGGACTTGGTTCTTTTTCCTAATTTTCTAGGGATATATGATGTTCCTCTAATATGAGCCATCGTTTTCCACATTGGTTTAGAAAAACTTGGTGGTTTAGAGATTCCCGGGTTATTGTCACGATATTGAAAATACGGGTGTTGACGGTACATATAAAGTTCATCGGGGTCGGAATCAGATTTCTCTATTTTGATGCTTTTTCCCTTATTATTTTCTTTTGCCTCATTAAATTGGGTCGGGGTAATTTCTATAACATCATCAGAATCCTCATCAGGATCCGATTCATCAGAAAATTGGTAATTTTCCCAATATTTTGCTTCCTTAGCGGAAACACCATTGACCATTATTAACTTTGGTTCATTGGTTGAGGATTTTCTTTTATTTGACCGGTTTTCTGTGGTTCCTACTATTCCCCCCTCCGGAACCTCTTCTTCTTCCGGTTCCTCTTCTTCTGGTTCCTCTTCTTCTGGTTCCTCTTCTTCCGGTTCCGTTTCCTCTTCTTCCGGTTCTTCGGGAACTTGTGAATCTTGCCAATATATATTCGACTCTTCGTTATTATTAGGTGAGTCAATGGGATTTGAGCTAGCGGTAGACATCTATCACACAATATCAAACATGTTAAGAGATTAATATATCACATAATATTTACATGTTAATAATATATAGTTTCCAACAAAAATGTTAAGCAATCATTTTTAAAGAAAAACACGGTCGAAGTCCAGACTCACTAATGCATCCTAACAAACTCGATAAGACACACTAATGCAAATTTTATGGTTCTCTAAGACCAACGCTCGGATACCAACTGAAATGTCCCGTTCATATTGATTATAAACGTTCCATATTAATTGATTTCGTTGCGAGGTTTTGACCTCTATATGAGACGTTTTTCAAAGACTGCATTCATTTTTAAAACCACCATAACCTTTATTTTATCAATAAAGGTTTTAAAAGCATTACGTAGATTATCAAATAATGATAATCTAAAATATACTGTTTACACATGACCATTACATAATGGTTTACAATAGAAATATATTACATCGACATATGTTTCTTGAATGCAGTTTTTACACAATATCATACAAACATGGACTCCAAATCTTGTTCTTATTTTAGTATGCAACAGCGGAAGCTCTTAGTATTCACCTGAGAATAAACATGCTTTAAACGTCAACAAAAATGTTGGTGAGTTATAGGTTTAACCTATATATATCAAATCGTAACAATAGACCACAAGATTTCATATTTCAATACACATCCCATACATGGAGATAAACATCATTCATATGGTGAACACCTGGTAACCGACATTAACAAGATGCATATATAAGAATATCCCCATCATTCAGGGACACACTTCGGATATGATATAAATTTCGAAGTACTAAAGCATCCGGTACTTTGGATGAGGTTTGTTAGGCCCAATAGATCTATCTTTAGGATTCGCGTCAATTAGGGTGTCTGTTCCCTAATTCTTAGATTACCAGACTTAATAAAAAGGGGCATATTCGATTTCGATAATTCAACCATAGAATGTAGTTTCACTACTTATGTCTATTTTGTAAATCATTTATAAAACCTGCATGTATTCTCATCCCAAAAATATTAGATTTTAAAAGTGGGACTATAACTCACTTTCACAGATATTTCCTTCCTCGAAAATAAGACTTGGCCACGGATCGATTCACGAACCTTTACAAATATGTACATATATATCAAAGTATGATCAAAATATAATTACAACCATTTTTATTATGTTTTAAAGATTTGAGTGTATTAAGTCAGTTGTCCTCGTTAATAACCTACAACTAGTTGTCCACAGTTAGATCTATAGAAATAAATCGATATATATTATCTTGAATCAATCCACGACCCAGTGTATACACGTCTCAAGCTAGATCATAACTCAAAGTATATATATTTTTGGAATCAACCTCAACCCTGTATAGTTAACTCCAACATTACTGCATATAGAGTGTCTATGGTTGTTCCAAATAATATATATACATGGGTCGATATGATATGTCAAAACATTTGCATACGTGTCTATGGTATCCCAAGATTACATAATATATTAGAATACATGTATAATACAATATAAGTTAGCTAGGATATGATTTGTATAGATTTGTTAAACATTTCCCGTAGCTAAAAAGATCAAAAATATCCAATCTTGTTTTACCCATAACTTCTTCATTTTAAATCCGTTTTGAGTGAATCAAATTACTATGGTTTCATATTGAACTCTAATTTAAGAATCCAAATAGAAAAAGTATAGGTTTATAGTCGGAAATTTAAGTTACATGTCAATTACTAAAGAGGTAGTCATTTCCGTCAAAAGAACGACATCTTGATGACCATTTTGAAAAACATACTTTCACTTTGAGTTTAACCAAGATTTTTGGATATAGTTTCATGTTCATATGAAAAATTATTTTCCCAGAAGAAAAACATTTAAATCAAAGTTTATCATAGTTTTTAATTATCCAAACCAAAACAGCCTCCGGTTTCACTACGACGGCGTATATCCGATTTTATGGTGTTCATCGTGTTTACAAATTTTTAATCATTAAGTTAGCATGTCATATAGATATAGAACATGTGTTTAGTTAATTTTAAAAGTCAAGTTAGAAGGATTAATTTTTGTTTGCGAACAAGTTTAGAATTAACTAAACTATGTTCTAGTGATTACAAGTTTAAACCTTCGAATAAGATAGCTTTATATGTATGAATCGAATGATGTTATGAACATTATTACTACCTCAAGTTTTTTTGGATAAAACTACTGGAAATGAGAAAAATGGATCTAGCTTCAAAGGATCCTTGGATGGCTTGAAAGTTCTTGAAGCAGAATCATGACACGGAAACAGTTCAAGTAAGATTTTCACTCGAAATAAGATTGTTATAGTTGTAGAAATTGAATCAAAGTTTGAATATGAATATTACCTTGAATTAGAAAGATAACCTACTGTAAATAACAAAGGTTCCTTGATCTTAGATGATTACTTGGAATGGATTAGAAAGCTTGGAAGTAGACTTGCAAACTTGGAAGTATTCTTGATTTTTATGAAACTATACTTATGGAATTTATGAAGAACACTTAGAACTTGAAGATGGTGTGATGAATCGGGAATTTCCGACCAAATTTAAACTCAATCTTATATGATTTTGACACGATAAGCAAAGTCTATTAAACTGAGTCTCATAATGTTTGAACTATTTTTCATAAATGCATTTACCTTTTGACTGTGTTCGACGATTCACGAACAATTGTTGTTATTATATATACATATATATAACTAAATATAAGTGTATATATTAATTTGAAGTAATAGGATACAATTTAAAATATAGAGTAATATATTAAATAACTAAACTGTTATCTAAAAAGACATTTATATGTAATTAATAGTATATGTATTGTAATGTATATATATAAAATACATAAATATTAAACATTCAAATATCTTATTATATAAACTAAGTATTACATATTTAACAAAATGTGAAGTTGATATATTAAAATTTTAAGTTTAAAAGTTGTTACATTAATATTTACATTATTAGTATTAATATTAAGATCAATATTAATACATATATTATTGATATTATTATTTCAAATATAAAAGTTATAGACATGATATTTGAAGCATATAATATGTTATATTATTATTATTATTATGATTTATATTGGTATTTTTTAATGGTATTATTATTGATATAATTACATTTATTAATTTCTATTATGTTATATATTTTTTTTTAAAATACAGAAGGGTTGATTGAGCTGTTACCCATCGCCATCTAGATTTTTTTTAATATTTTTATCCGATTAATTGTACTAGTTGGCCTCATTTTTCATTATCAAACAAAAACTGAATATATCACATATACTGTTTGTGATTTTCTGTCTTCCTCTATTTAGTCTGTGACTACACCCAATATTTGCAAACCTACCAATCCATTCGACATCCCCATGATTTCCATTACAATCCTTCAAAACAACCATATCATAACTATATACTAATACTTTCTTCTGCGAAGGGATGAATTCAATCAGAGTTTATATTTTATTTATTTATTTTTTTTCTCTTTCTTTTGCTCTTTACGAATGGTTTGTTGAAGAATATCAAATTCGAATCCATGACCAAAATCTAATATTGCAGAGCTGTTATAAATTATCTTGTGAAATTTTCGGTAAATCCTCAAGTCTTAATTTCTCAAATTGATCGATAATTGTGGAGTCAAAGTTTTAAGACAAAAAGTCAACCGTTTTGATTCATAAGGAAATTCGAATTCTTTGTTTTGAATTAAGTTAAATTGATGATTGAGATAGTTTCTAAGAAAGATTTACGATCTTTTTCATTTAGAAATCTGTGACTAAAACGCGTTTTAAATCAAAATCATATTTTTTTCTTTGTGTTCATAAACACGCTGCACAGCAGCCTTTTTTTTAATTTGTTTTCTTGCTTTTCAAATTCAATTAAACACTAGTACTTGTTTTTGAATCTCTTTTATTCCTAACACTAATTAATCAACTCATTTCTTTTGGTTAAATTTAATCCCCGATTCGATTTAATTTCAATTGATGAAGAAGATGTAGTTGGGCAAAATAAAACGGGTTCAATAGAATTAGGATAATAGATAAATCAGAAAAGAGAGATAGTTCAGTTGGTTTGGTGGTGTGGTCATTGAGCTAGAGGTTGTGTGTTCTAATCCAGGCGACCACATTTTTTTTTTACAATAGAAGACTGAGTTGAAGGCTTGGGCCTATTGGGCTTATTAATGAATTCGGGATATTAATTGTAAAATGGGCTAAAAGATGAAACATATAATTATGAGTTAAAAATATATGGGAATAGAATTATATCAGGAAATGCGAGTTAGCTCAGACGGTTAAGGGCGTTATTGGGGAACGAGAGATTGCAGGTTCGAGCCCCGTCCATGACAATTCTTTTTAGATAAAGCTTACAAGGGTATACACAATTATTTATATTTCTATTATTATTATTATGATCATTAATATTATTGCCGTGATTACTATTATTAATTATTAATGTTATTGTTACAATTATTATTACAAGTATTATATGCATTATTATTATTATTATTGTTAATATGAATATTTGTGTTATTATCATAAATATGATTATTATTACTATGAACATAATAAAATTTATTGTTATTTCATTAATACTAAAATTAGAATCATTTCATAATTTTTAGAATTAGTATTTATTATTAACTTAAGTATTATTAAAATTATTAATTGTAATAAAATTTTTATAATTATTATTAATATTAAACATTAGGTATTAATTATCAGAATTATTATTCTCATTACAATTATTATTATGTTTATCATTTTATTAAAAACTACTACTTATTATTAAAATTATCATTTATATTAATAGAATTTTTAATATGATTATCATTAATGTTAATATTAGTACTATCATTATTATAACTACTTCTGCTAAAATTATACTAGTATTATTATAACTACGGTCATGATAAACAAAAGATATATATATATATATATATATATATATATATATATATATATATATATATATATATATATATATATATATATATATATATATATATATATATATATATATATATATATATCTTTTGTTTATCATGACCGTAGTTATAATAATACTAGTATAATTTTATATACAATATATTTAATACATATAACCTAACAAAAATAATATTTTCATATACAAAATGAATATATGAAATATACATACATTATTAAGATAAAAATGTTATAATTAATAAAGTAAATACATATAAACTTATTCAATTACGATTATGTGTATTAATATATATACGAATGATATAGGTTCGTGAATCCGAGGCCAACCCTACATTGTTCAGTTGTTTAATGTCGTCATATGTATTTTTACTACAAAATACATTAGGTGAGTTTCATTATTCCCTTTTTAAATGCTTTTGTAATATATATTTTTGGAACTGAGAATACATGCGCTGCTTTTATAACTGTTTTACGAAATAGACATAATTAATCGAAACTACATTCTATAGGTGAATTATTAAACCGAATATGCCCCTTTTTAGTCTGGTAATCTAAGAATTAGGGAACAGACACCCTAATTGACGCGAACTCTAAAGATAGATCTATCGGGCCCAACAAGTCCCGTCCAAAGTACCGGATGCTTTAGTACTTCGAAATTTATATCATGTCCGAAGGAGGATCCCGGAATGATGGGGATATTCTTATATGCATATTGTGAATGTCGGTTACCAGGTGTTCAATCCATATGAATGATATTTTTGTCTCTATGCATGGGACGTATGTTTATGAGAAATGGAAATATGAAATCTTGTGGTCTATTAAAATTATGAAATGATTATTTATGTTAAACTAATGAACTCACCAACCTTTTAGTTGACACTTTAAAGCATGTTTATTCTCAGGTACGAAAAAAATCTTTCGCTGTGAATTTACTCATATTAAAGATATTACTTGGAGTCATTCATGATATATTTCAAAAGATGTTGCATTCGAGTCGTTGAGTTCATCAAGATTATTATTAAGTCAATTATATTTGGATATATTGTGAAATGGTATGCATGTCTGTCAACTGTTGATGTAAATGAAAGTTTGTCTTTTAAAAATGAATGCAATGTTTGAAAAATGTATCATATAGAGGTCAAGTACCTCGCGATGTAATCAACTGTTGGGAATCGTTTATAATCGATATGGACTTCGTCTGGATGGATTAGGAAGGGTCTTCACAGTTGGTATCAGAGTGGTGGTCTTAGCGAACCAGGTCTGCATTAGTGTGTCTAACTGATAAGTCGTTAGGATGCTTTAGTGAGTCTGGATTTCGACCGTGTCTGTGTGTTAAAAGTTTTGCTTATCATTTCGTGTCGAATATTACCTTCTTATCATCCTTAGGAAATTACCTGCTTATCATTCCTAGTCTAGACACATCTTGCTGCATTGATTGCATGAATAGTGTATAGACAAATTCATATCTTAGCGTATCTGCTAATTCATATCTTAGCATATATGTTACTGTAAACTTTGCCTAACATATTCCGTAGATTCCTCCGTAACTTATAGGATTTTAGTATTATATCTGCATATGTAAATTATGTATTACAGGGTACTAATCTACATCCTATAATCTATTTCTTATCGAAAATACTTCATCTGATCGTACGAGATGAATCCCTCAACCAGTTCGAGTCCCTCAGATTTCGATAGCTATTCCGACAGTTATTCCGACAGCTATTCCGATATGGAGTTTCACCTAAGCTCCGAAAGCAGTGTCACCAGAATGAATCAACCAATCATCCATCCTCAATTCATCTGATGGGTTCGTAGTTGACTTAACCGATGGAGACGAGAAGAAGGCGATCCTTTCCACTCACCAACCTGCACTCTTGGTGAAGAACCTGAAGCACTTACCGGCGATCATGTTCATAACACCATTTTCTCTCTCATTTCCAGAGTATCTCGCCACGACTATATCACAAATCAGATTCAAAACCTTATTCATTCGCTCGTTCATACCGATAATCATCCCGGAGTAATCAAAGAAGTCAACGAAATTCGCGCTCGAGTAATCAATTTGGAAAACGTGGTGCAAAATCTACCAAATTCAGCAACAGCACCGGCAACATCAGTACCACCAACAACCCAAGTTTCAACATCACATACCTCAACATCTTATTCTGTACCTCGAGTATAATCATCGTTCTACATGACGTTCTACATCTTCATTCCTTATGATGATTATGTAATCTCTAATGTTTTAGAGATTATATATTCATGTTCTAACGGTAAATCAAATGAGTTTAATATCATAATAACACAATAAATCTATATTACATCCGAAGAAAATATATATATGTAAGTATATTTTCATAAAGATTGTAACTAAAAATTCTTTTGTACAAACTGTTAATGGTGAAAATATTTTAACGGGTAGGTAATACCCTAGAAATATTTGGATTTCACATTAATAAGTTATACTGTACATTCTTCGAAGTTGATTCAACGATCATTTACTATCCTATTTACAACCACCGATATACGTATCCGTTCACCAAAGAATAACTATTTTCATTCAAATTCAATTTCATATTTGGATTTTGACCTATCAGAATCCAACAAGTGGCATAATGAAGAAATAATGGACACAATAAAAATTGATTAGAAACAGACTAATTAACAATATGAAATTTTGTTAAGAAACCACGCTAACAAGATCCTAGCTAACTGTTCCTAGCTAACTAGTAATTCCGTATTACATTTTATTTTATCGCAATTTATTTATCGTAATTTAATTATCGCAATTTATTTATCGCAATTTATATTCTCGCAATTTTATTTATCGTCATTTAATTTCTGTTATTTATTTTATGCACTTTAAATATCGGGACACGTATACAAGGTTTTGACATATCATATCGACCCATCTATATATATTATTTGGAGTAACCATAGACACTCTATATGTAGTAATGCGAGAGTTAGCTATACAGGGTTGAGGTTGATTCTACAATAATATATATAGTTTGAGTTGTGATCGAGTCTGAGACATGTACATGGGTCACGATACGTATTAATTAATTCGAATATTATATATTAAGCTATATATGAATTATTGGACTGTTAACTGTGGACTGACGACATTAGACACTTAAAATGAATTAAAATATTGATTATAACGTATGAAACTAAACAATTCTTCAAGTTTGCCACTTGATTTCGTCTTAAACCTCATTTGAATCTTGACGATTTCAATCTGCGTACAACCCTTTCATGATTCTTGAAAACACCTCAATCGAGAGGATGATTGAATAAACGTTCAACCCTTTCATATAGTTATGCACCTGAGAAACCCTCGGCAACTGAATAAATGTTTAACACATAGCTGTGTTAATTCCTTTAGTGTTATTATTACCCAAAATAACTTTGCAATCCCTTTCCAAATTAGCCAATTTTGTCACAACTCCAACAAGTCAATTTCGACTTTTCACTCAGATTAGCTTATTATAACCCTGATATATAAGTTGTCTTTCATCATCGATACCGGGAAACCGTTTATATCTCACCACATTAGCAGTAAATTTACCAACAAACTCTGTTAATCTTTGACTTTCCGAAAAATCACTATATTAAGTGAAACCCTACCATTCACTCATTTACATCTTATACCGAGAATTACTATACCAACTACCGAGAATTAGCAATCAGTATTTTGAAATCCCGCATCATGTCTACATCAACAGTTATATGTAAACATATACTAACATTTATCTCTTAGAATTATGACCTTCCATTCTGAAATTCTGAAAAGCACCCAGTCTACAAATCAATACCATAAATTCTGAAAAAGCTGAATACAGCGGCAAAAACTGTACACGACCTTAACCGTCAAAATTTTGATGATAAAGAATGGAGTATTGGAAACACTCAATAGAAAATTTAGTACCGAAAAGCGGATTATGCAAAACTATGAAGGAAGCCGTGACAAATCACAAAGAATAAGTTTGACTTCAAAGAATCCAAATAATTCAATGCCTGCTGAAGTCTTTAACGAATATCTTGCTCCTTACTCCAAACTCTTGCGGACAAATTTTCTTCACCATTCTTCGATATTAGAAATTCTAAGATATCATAGTATCTTTCATTATAAATATCCTCCATATTTCTGAAGATATTTTCATAACTATTCTTATATAAAATCATTAATCTCTTCGTGCTATCAGTGTTACATCATATAGAAACTGTTAGTTTCTATATTCTGTAAACTTTCGAGCTTAAAATATGAATGTTATTGAAGTAATGTTGGGAACTGAAGCATGAGTTAGTATAATATAATGACACTTGATCAACGTGATTATAGTACAGTAAGTCATGCTGAGTTTCTAATGAGACGTGATGATTCACAGATCATAACGTCATCACGTGCCATGTTACATAAACTCTTTCATTCTACTTAACTTCTGAACATATCAAGAAAATATATTCTTGATAGTTCTATTCTCAGTGATTCAGGTAAATTAACAAATCAAATCGTGCTATTACGTTCTTTCTTGTTTAGAATATTAAGTTCATTCGAAGTTCCATACTTATAAATTCTGGACCGTTATTTGCTTTACTAGAGATCGGGAAGATAATAAAAAGGCAAAAAGCTCCAAAATATAAGAGAAAATATAAAGCCCAATAACAACACGGAGGTTACAAACCATGGATATTGATACGAATAGCAGTATAAAGAAACGGTAGAATCAAGAATAGTATCACCCCAAGGTAATAGTAGAAGTAAACAGATTTTTCTGGTGAAGATTGAAAAGAAGGATAACAGAAATGATAATTAGAAAAATATCAAGGATTAGAACGAGATTAAGCATTTTCACAATCTTTTGGATGTATGAACTAAGAAAGGAAGTATATGAATGGTGAGAATAATGGAACAAAAGAGCTTAATTTATAATGAAAATAGCAGACAGAGTAATCGAGACAGATCACCGTATTAAATAATAGAGATCTTAATTTCCTTCCTCACCGAAGAATCAAAACTTTTAGATTTCGAAGATTTTCTTTAAATTCCTTGAATTCCGGAATTCAACCTAGAAACGTCAAAAGTTAAGACGCACCTTATTTTCTAAATTCAACCCTAACTCTGTCAAAAGTTAAGACAAATCTTTACTTTTCCTATTTCAATCTTTTGTGATAGCTTCATTCGTACTTTTCGAATAAACGAATTATTTTATCCATATTACTTAATGATGATAAAATTTAATTTATCAACTCATATTTGTCATGAAAACATTTTTATTGTTAGCCATGACCAACTCACTCAAATTTTGGGACGAAATTTCTTTAACGGGTAGGTACTGTGATGACCCGGGAATTTCCGACCAAATTTAAACTCAATCTTATATGATTTCGACACGATAAGCAGAGTCTATTAAACTGAGTCTCATAATGTTTGAACTATTTTTCATAAATGCATTTACCTTTTGACTGTGTTCGACGATTCACGAACAATTGTTGTTATTATATATACATATATATAACTAAATATAAGTGTATATATTAATTTGAAGTAATAGGATACAATTTAAAATATAGAGTAATATATAAAATAACTAAACTGTTATCTAAAAAGACATTTATATGTAATTAATAGTATATGTATTGTAATGTATATATATAAAATACATAAATATTAAACATTCAAATATCTTATTATATAAACTAAGTATTACATATTTAACAAAATGTGAAGTTGATATATTAAAATTTTTAAGTTTAAAAGTTGTTACATTGATATTTACATTATTAGTATTAATATTAAGATCAATATTAACACATATATTATTGATATTATTATTTCAAATATAAAAGTTATAGACATGAGATTTGATGCATATAATATGTTATATTATTATTATGATTTATATTGGTATTTTTTTAATGGTATTATTATTGATATAATTACATTTATTAATTTCTATTATGTTATATATTTTTTTTAAAATACAGAAGGGTTGATTGAGCTGTTACCCATCGCCATCTAGATTTTTTTTTTTAATATTTTTATCCGATTAATTGTACTTGTTGGCCTCATTTTTTATTAAACAAAAACTGAATATATCACATATACTGCTTGTGATTTTCTGTCTTCCTCTATTTAATCTGTGACTACACCCAATATTTTCAAACCTACCAATCCATTCGACATCCCCATGATTTCCATCACAATCCTTCAAAACAACCATATCATAACTATATCCTAATACTTTCTTCTGCGAAGGGATGAATTCAATCAGAGTTTATATTTTATTTATTTATTTATTTTTTTTCTCTTTCTTTTGCTCTTCACGAATGGTTTGTCGAAGAATATCAAATTCGAATCCATGACCAAAATCTAATATTGCAGAGCTGTTATAAATTATCTTGTGAAACTTTCGGTAAATCCTCAAGTCTTAATTTCTCAAATTGATCGATAATTGTGGAGTCAAAGTTTTAAGACAAAAAGTCAACCGTTTTGATTCATAAGGAAATTCAAATTCTTTGTTTTGAATTAAGTTAAATTGATGATTGAGATAGTTTCTAAGAAAGATTTACGATCTTTTTCATTTAGAAATCTGTGACTAAAACGCGTTTTAAATCAAAATCATTTTTTTTTGTGTGTTCATAAACACGCTGCACAGCAGCCTTTTTTTTTATTTTTTTTCTTGCTTTTCAAATTCAATTAAACACTAGTACTTGTTTTTGAATCTCTTTTATTCCTAACACTAATTAATCAACTCATTTCTTTTGGTTAAATTTAATCCCCGATTCGATTTAATTTCAATTGATGAAGAAGATGTAGTTGGGCAAAATAAAACGGGTTCAATAGAATTAGGATAACAGATAAAGCAGAAAAGGGAGATAGTTCAGTTGGTTTGGTGGTGTGGTCGTTGAGCTAGAGGTTGTGGGTTCTAATCCAGGCGACCACATTTTTTTTACAATAGAAGACTGAGTTGAAGGCTTGGGCCTATTAGGCTTATTAATGAATTCGGGATATTAATTGTAAAACGGGCTAAAAGATGAAACATATAATTATGAGTTAAAAATATATGGGAATAGAATTATATAAAGAAATGCGAGTTAGCTCAGACGGTTAAGGGTGTTATTGGGGAACGAGAGATTGCGGGTTCGAGCCCCGTCCATGACAATTCTTTTTAGATAAAGCTTACAAGGGTATACACAATTATTTATATTTCTATTATTATTATTATGATCATTAATATTATTGCTGTGATTACTATTATTAATTATTAATGTTATTGTTACAATTATTATTACAAGTATTATATGTATTATTATTATTATTATTTTTATTATTTTTATTATTATTGTTAATATGAATATTTGTGTTATTATCATAAATATGATTATTATTACTATGAACATAATAAAATTTATTGTTATTTCATTAATACTAAAATTAGAATCATTTCATAATTTTTAGAATTAGTATTTATTATTAACTTAAGTATTATTAAAATTATTAATTGTAATAAATTTTTTATAATTATTATTAATATTAAACATTAGGTATTAATTATAAAAATTATTATTCTCATTACAATTATTATTAAGTTTATCATTTTATTAAAAACTACTACTTATTATTAAAATTATCATTTATATTAATAGAATTTTTAATATGATTATCATTAATGTTAATATTAGTACTATCATTATTATAACTACTTCTGCTAAAATTATACTAGTATTATTATAACTACGGTCATGATAAACAAAAGATATATATATATATATATATATATATATATATATATATATATATATATATATATATATATATATATATATATATATATATATATACATACATACATATCAATATATTTAATACATATAACCTAACAAAAATAATATTTTCATATACAAAATGAATATATGAAATATACGGACATTATTAAGATAAAAATGTTATAATTAATAAAGTAAATACATATAAACTTATTCAATTACGATTATGTGTATTAATATATATACGAATGATATAGGTTCGTGAATCCGAGGCCAACCCTACATTGTTCAGTTGTTTAATGTCGTCATATGTATTTTTACTACAAAATACATTAGGTGAGTTTCATTATTCCCTTTTTAAATGCTTTTGTAATATATATTTTTGGGACTGAGAATACATGCGCTGCTTTTATAACTGTTTTACGAAATAGACACAAGTAATCGAAACTACATTCTATGGGTGAATTATTAAACCGAATATGCCCCTTTTTAGTTTGGTAATCTAAGAATTAGGGAACAGACACCCTAATTGACGCGAACTCTAAAGATAGATCTATCGGGCCCAACAAGCCCCGTCCAAAGTACCGGATGCTTTAGTACTTTGAAATTTATATCATGTCCGAAGGAGGATCTCGGAATGATGGGGATATTCTTATATGCATATTGTGAATGTCGGTTACCAGGTGTTCAATCCATATGAATGATATTTTTGTCTCTATGCATGGGACGTATGTTTATGAGAAATGGAAATATGAAATCTTGTGTTCTATTAAAATTATGAAATGATTATTTATGTTAAACTAATGAACTCACCAACCTTTTGGTTGACACTTTAAATCATGTTTATTCTCAGGTACGAAAGAAATCTTTCGCTGTGAATTTGCTCATATTAAAGATATTACTTGGAGTCATTCATGATATATTTCAAAAGATGTTGCATTCGAGTCGTTAAGTTCATCAAGATTATTATTAAGTCAATTATATTTAGATATATTATGAAATGGTATGCATGTCTGTCAACTGTTGATGTAAATGAAAGTTTGTCTTTTAAAAATGAATGCAATGTTTGAAAAATGTATCATATAGAGGTCAAGTACCTCGCGATGTAATCAACTGTTGGGAATCGTTTATAATCGATATGGACTTCGTCCGGATGGATTAGGACGGGTCTTCATAGATGGAACTTGAGAGAGATCAATTAGATGAAGAAAATTGAAGAATGAAAGTGTTTGTAGGTGTTTTTGGTCGTTGGTATATGGATTAGATATAAAGGATATGTAATTTTGTTTTCATGTAAATAAGTCATGAATGATTACTAATATTTTTATAATTTTATGAGATATTTCTTGCTAGTTGCCAAATGATGGTTCCCACATGTGTTAAGTGACTCACATGGGTTGCTAAGAGCTAATCATTGGAGTGTATATACCAATAGTACATGCATCTAAAAGCTGTGTATTGTACGAGTACGAATACGGGTGCATACGAGTAGAATTGTTGATGAAACTGAACGAGGATGTAATTGTAAGCATTTTTGTTAAGTAGAAGTACTTTGATATGTGTCTTGAAGTCTTTAAAAAGTGTAAGAATACATATCAAAACACAACATGTATATACATTCTAATGGAGTCGTTAAGTCTTCGTTAGTCGTTATATGTAAGTGTTGTTTTGAAACCTTTAAGTTAACGATCTCAATTAATGTTGTTAACCCAATGTTTATTATATCAAATGAGATGTTAAATTATTATATTATCATGATATTATGATGTATGAATATCTCTTAATATGATATATACATTAAAATATCGTTACAACGATAATCGTTACATATAAGTCTCGTTTCGTAATTCTTGAGTTAGTAGTCTTGTTTTTACATATGTAGTTCATTGTTAACACACATAATGATATATTTAAATATCATTTTATCATGTTAAATATAGTGTATCAATATCTTAATATGATACATATGTATTTAGTAGACGTTATCATAACGATAATCGTTATATATATTATTTTGAGTTTCTTAACTTAGTAATCTCATTTCTTATGTATATCACACATTGTTAATATACTTAGTGAAATACCTACTCATCATAATCTCATGTCAACCATATATATATATGTCTATATATACCACAACATGTAGTTTTTACAAATTTGTAACATTCGTGAATCGCTGGTCAACTTGGGTGATCAATTGTCTATATGAAACTTATTTTATTTAATCAAGTCTTAACAAGTTTGATTTCTTAACATGTTGGAAACATTTAGTCATGTAAATATCAATCTCAATTAATATATATAAACATGGAAAAGTTCAGGTCACTACAGAAATTCTGGACGTGAGCGTATGAGATATCGCTTTTTGCGGTAGTGCACGCTAGTGACTATTAGCGTGTGGTGAGATCTTAGAATTCACGGAAGATGTTATGGATGTCGGGCTTGGTTGAGTTTCGCAGGATTGAAAGGAACGGCGACGATGGTTGTCGGTGAATTGCTCTACTTTTAAGACGATTGTGAAGTATATGGTACGAGTTTGATTTCTTAACATGTTGGAAACATTTAGTCATGTAAATATCAATCTCAATTAATATATATAAACATGGAAAAGTTCAGGTCACTACAGAAATTCTGGACGTGAGCGTATGAGATATCGCTTTTTGCGGTAGTGCACGCTAGTGACTATTAGCGTGTGGTGAGATCTTAGAATTCACGGAAGATGTTATGGATGTCGGGCTTGGTTGAGTTTCGCAGGATTGAAAGGAACGGCGACGATGGTTGTCGGTGAATTGCTCTACTTTTAAGACGATTGTGAAGTATATGGTACGAGTTTGGATACTCGGCGTAGGAGCAAATGGTTGCAATTATTTTGACTCTAGGGTTGATTGCCCGTTATCGTTGTATTATGATGCATTAGAGCACGAAGTGAGAATTCGGAGGCATGATTAATACGTGTGTGACTCCGCGTTGGAAGCGGAAATGTTCGAGGGAGAAGTGCTTACTACTAGTGTTGGTGCGGATCACGAGGACGTGATCCAATGTAAGTGGGGGAGAGTTGTAACACCCGTTTTTCAGTTACGCATTATTTTGAACGTCATTCGAAATACGAGGCATGTAAGCGTATATTTGGATCCTAAATAAAGCTGGAGTTGATGTTCTAAAACCTTACCATTGGATAGTAAATCTCATTACGTTTCTAACGATATTTGATTCGTCGAAAACGGAGTTACGGTTTGAAAGTTATGACCAAAACAAGTTTCAGTTTCAGACGCAGTTCATTGAGACGCCGTCCAAGCTTTTTGGACGCCGTCCAAGAGGCCTGACGGGCCAGCAGCTCTATTTTACTCAAATTAAAAGGGGTACTTTGGTCTTTTCACTTGTGGACGGATTTGGGGCTTTAATATCAGTTTTAGATCCTATTTTGGATCATTTTGACATCCACACATCCACACATCTCTCGCATCTTGTCTTAGAGAGAGAGGGAGATTCTAGAGAGAGATTTGGAGCTTTGATGAAGAAGAAGCTTGAATCAATCAAAGGTGCGAGTGATGAAGTTGTTCCTTTCGTTCTCGGCTACGTTTTGATTGTTATGGTAAATTCTAAATCCGAATTTCATTGTTTAAGATTCGTGTTTGAGTTAGGGTTTGTGTTAGTTAGAGTTATAAACCCATTTATTGTGAAATTTGGGGGTTTTGGGTAAGATTCATGTAAGTAAGCCTAAATGGGTGACTTAGGGTTTCAATTGATGAAATTGTTAGTTTGGACCTTGCATGTGTTGGTTAAACCTTAGAACACTTGTGTTGACTTGATTTTTGGGTGTAAACCCTAATTTAGGTCAAAATGGGTCAAATGGGTATTTTGGGTCAAGTAAGCTTGATTCGGTGTCAAATTAAGTTTGGAGTCGAGTTTTGGTGAATCAAGTATGTAAATACTTGATTTAGGTGTTAATTGATATTTTGAAAATATAACCACTAGTCGTTAGTGATTATGGGGTGTTTTATGACTTTGGTCAAAATGAGTAATTTGAATTAGGTCAAAATTGAGGATGACACTAATTTGGATTAAATGAATGTTAAATGCTTTTGTTAAGCGTTAAATGATGTTTTTGGATGTAATTACTCGCGAGAAGTGATTTTGGGTTAAAATGATATTTTTAACATAAGTCAAATGTGGTCAAAAGCAATATGGGTCAATATTGCACGTGTTGGGGTTTTGGTGTAATTGGCGTTTGAAATGATTACTACCTAAGTACTAATATAGTGTTAAGACCTAGGTTTGGTCTAATTGGGGTAAAATATGATTTTGGGTTAAACTGTACTTTGTTGTGTTGATTTGAATTACCACCCGAAGTGGTAATTGGTTTGTGTCCATTAGGTGTTAAATGGGCGGGTTTTGACGAGCAAGGTGTGATCCCTCGGCTAAGGGATGTTTGTGTCGAGTTCTCTTTTAGAGAATGGCTATTTATGTGTATATTGTACCTACGTGTGATATAGGTGGTTACTTGCTCAGATTTGAGGACGAAGATCATGTTGTACATGACTTGTGCGGGCATTTCAAGGTGAGTGGAATAATTATATGCGTAGATATATAATGTATTTATTTGTGTAGCTTGAGATGTGAAGTGTCGATGTGCTAAGACACCACGTTCACGTGACGAGTGAAGTGTCGATGTGCTAAGACACCACTCAAAGTAATATGACGGGTGAAGTGTCGATGTGTTAAGACGCCACCCGGGGTGAAGTGTCGATGTGTTAAGACACCACCCGGAGTGAAGTACTGAAATGTCCCGTTCTTATTGATTAAAAACGTTCCATATTAATTGATTTCGTTGCGAGGTTTTGACCTCTATATGAGACGTTTTTCAAAGACTGCATTCATTTTTAAACAAACCATAACCTTTATTTCATCAATAAAGGTTTAAAAAGCTTTACGTAGATTATCAAATAATGATAATCTAAAATATCCTGTTTACACACGACCATTACATAATGGTTTACAATACAAATATGTTACAACAAAATAAGTTTCTTGAATGCAGTTTTTACACAATATCATACAAGCATGGACTCCAAATCTTGTCCTTATTTAAGTATGCGACAGCGGAAGCTCTTAATAATCACCTGAGAATAAACATGCTTAAAACGTCAACAAAAATGTTGGTGAGTTATAGGTTTAACCTATATATATCAAATCGTAACAATAGACCACAAGATTTCATATTTCAATACACATCCCATACATAGAGATAAAAATCATTCATATGGTGAACACCTGGTAACCGACATTAACAAGATGCATATATATAAGAATATCCCCATCATTCCGGGACACCCTTCGGATATGATATAAATTTCGAAGTACTAAAGCATCCGGTACTTTGGATGGGGTTTGTTAGGCCCAATAGATCTATCTTTAGGATTCGCGTCAATTAGGGTGTCTGTTCCCTAATTCTTAGATTACCAGACTTAATAAAAAGGGGCATATTCGATTTCGATAATTCAACCATAGAATGTAGTTTCACGTACTTGTGTCTATTTTGTAAATCATTTATAAAACCTGCATGTATTCTCATCCCAAAAATATTAGATTTTAAAAGTGGGACTATAACTCACTTTCACAGATTTTTACTTCGTCGGGAAGTAAGACTTGGCCACTGGTTGATTCACGAACCTATAACAATATATACATATATATCAAAGTATGTTCAAAATATATTTACAACACTTTTAATATATTTTGATGTTTTAAGTTTATTAAGTCAGCTGTCCTCGTTAGTAACCTATAACTAGTTGTCCACAGTTAGATATACAGAAATAAATTGATAAATATTATCTTGAATCAATCCACGACCCAGTGTATACGTATCTCAGTATTGATCACAACTCAAACTATACATATTTTGGAATCAACCTCAACCCTGTATAGCTAACTCCAACATTCACATATAGAGTGTCTATGGTTGTTCCGAAATATATATAGATGTGTCGACATGATAGGTCGAAAAATTGTATACGTGTCTATGGTATCTCAAGATTACATAATATACAATACAAGTTGATTAAGTTATGGTTGGAATAGATTTGTTACCAATTTTCACGTAGCTAAAATGAGAAAAATTATCCAATCTTGTTTTACCCATAACTTCTTCATTTTAAATCCGTTTTGAGTGAATCAAATTGCTATGGTTTCATATTGAACTCTATTTTATGAATCTAAACAGAAAAAGTATAGGTTTATAGTCGGAAAAAATAAGTTACAAGTCGTTTTTGTAAAGGTAGTCATTTCAGTCGAAAGAACGACGTCTAGATGACCATTTTAGAAAACATACTTCCACTTTGAGTTTAACCATAATTTTTGGATATAGTTTCATGTTCATAATAAAAATCATTTTCTCAGAATAACAACTTTTAAATCAAAGTTTATCATAGTTTTTAATTAACTAACCCAAAACAGCCCGCGGTGTTACTATGACGGCGTAAATCCGGTTTTACGGTGTTTTTCGTGTTTCCAGATTTCAAATCATTAAGTTAGCATATCATATAGATATAGAACATGTGTTTAGTTGATTTTAAAAGTCAAGTTAGAAGGATTAACTTTTGTTTGCGAACAAGTTTAGAATTAACTAAACTATGTTCTAGTGATTACAAGTTTAAACCTTCGAATAAGATAGCTTTATATGTATGAATCGAATGATGTTATGAACATCATTACTACCTTAATTTCCTTGGATAAACCTACTGGAAAAGAGAAAAATGGATCTAGCTTCAATGGATCCTTGGATGGCTCGAAGTTCTTGAAGCAGAATCATGACACGAAAACAAGTTCAAGTAAGATCATCACTTGAAATAAGATTGTTATAGTTATGGAAATTGAACCAAAGTTTGAATATGATTATTACCCTGTATTAGAATGATAACCTACTGTAAGAAACAAAGATTTCTTGAGGTTGGATGATCACCTTACAAGATTGGAAGTGAGCTAGCAAACTTGAAAGTATTCTTGATTTTATGAAACTAGAACTTTTGGAATTTATGAAGAACACTTAGAACTTGAAGATAGAACTTGAGAGAGATCAATTAGATGAAGAAAATTGAAGAATGAAAGTGTTTGTAGGTGTTTTTGGTCGTTGGTGTATGGATTAGATATAAAGGATATGTTATTTTGTTTTCATGTAAATAAGTCATGAATGATTACTCATATTTTTGTAATTTTATGAGATATTTCATGCTAGTTGCCAAATGATGGTTCCCACATGTGTTAGGTGACTCACATGGGCTGCTAAGAGCTGATCATTGGAGTGTATATACCAATAGTACATACATCTAAAAGCTGTGTATTGTACGAGTACGAATACGGGTGCATACGAGTAGAATTGTTGATGAAACTGAACGAGGATGTAATTGTAAGCATTTTTGTTAAGTAGAAGTATTTTGATAAATGTATTGAAGTCTTTTAAAAGTGTATAAATACATATTAAAACACTACATGTATATACATTTTAACTGAGTCGTTAAGTCATCGTTAGTCGTTACATGTAAGTGTTGTTTTGAAACTTTTAGGTTAACGATCTTGTTAAATGTTGTTAACCCAATGTTTATAATATCAAATGAGATTTTAAATTATTATATTATCATGATATTATCATGTATGAATATCTCTTAATATGATATATATATACATTAAATGTCTTTACAACGATAATCGTTACATATATGTCTCGTTTAAAAATCATTAAGTTAGTAGTCTTGTTTTTACATATGTAGTTCATTGTTAATATACTTAATGATATGTTTACTTATCATAGTATCATGTTAGCTATATATATATCCATATATATGTCATCATATAGTTTTTACAAGTTTTAACGTTCGTGAATCACCGGTCAACTTGGGTGGTCAATTGTCTATATGAAACATATTTCAATTAATCAAGTCTTAACAAGTTTGATTGCTTAACATGTTGGAAACATTTAATCATGTAAATATCAATCTCAATTAATATATATAAACATGGAAAAGTTCGGGTCACTACAGTACCTACCCGTTAAATAAATTTCGTCCCGAAATTTTAAGCTGTTGAAGGTGTTGACGAATCTTCTGTAAATAGATGTGGGTATTTCTTCTTCATCTGATCTTCACGCTCCCAGGTGAACTCGGGTCCTCTACGAGCATTCCATCGAACCTTAACAATTGGTATCTTGTTTTGCTTAAGTCTTTTAACCTCACGATCCATTATTTCGACGGGTTCTTCGATGAATTGAAGTTTTTCGTTGATTTGGATTTCATCTAACGGAATAGTGAGATCTTCTTTAGCAAAACATTTCTTCAAATTCAAGACATGGAAAGTGTTATGTACAGCCGCGAGTTGTTGAGGTAACTCAAGTCGGTAAGCTACTGGTCCGACACGATCAATAATCTTGAATGGTCCAATATACCTTGGATTTAATTTCCCTCGTTTACCAAATCGAACAACGCCTTTCCAAGGTGCAACTTTAAGCATGACCATCTCTCCAATTTCAAATTCTATATCTTTTCTTTTAATGTCAGCGTAGCTCTTTTGTCGACTTTGGGCGGTTTTCAACCGTTGTTGAATTTGGATGATCTTCTCGGTAGTTTCTTGTATAATCTCCGGACCCGTAATCTGTCTATCCCCCACTTCACTCCAACAAATCGGAGACCTGCACTTTCTACCATAAAGTGCTTCAAATGGCGCCATCTCAATGCTTGAATGATAGCTGTTGTTGTAGGAAAATTCTGCTAACGGTAGATGTCGATCCCAACTGTTTCCGAAATCAATAACACATGCTCGTAGCATGTCTTCAAGCGTTTGTATCGTCCTTTCGCTCTGCCCATCAGTTTGTGGATGATAGGCAGTACTCATGTCTAGACGAGTTCCTAATGCTTGCTGTAATGTCTGCCAGAATCTTGAAATAAATCTGCCATCCCTATCAGAGATAATAGAGATTGGTATTCCATGTCTGGAGATGACTTCCTTCAAATACAGTCGTGCTAACTTCTCCATCTTGTCATCTTCTCTTATTGGCAGGAAGTGTGCTGATTTGGTGAGACGATCAACTATTACCCAAATAGTATCAAAACCACTTGCAGTCCTTGGCAATTTAGTGATGAAATCCATGGTAATGTTTTCCCATTTCCATTCCGGGATTTCGGGTTGTTGAAGTAGACCTGATGGTTTCTGATGCTCAGCTTTGACCTTAGAACATGTCAAACATTCTCCTACGTATTTAGCAACATCGGCTTTCATACCCGGCCACCAAAAATGTTTCTTGAGATCCTTGTACATCTTCCCCGTTCCAGGATGTATTGAGTATCTGGTTTTATGAGCTTCTCTAAGTACCATTTCTCTCATATCTCCAAATTTTGGTACCCAAATCCTTTCAGCCCTATACCGGGTTCCGTCTTCCCGAATATTAAGATGCTTCTCCGATCCTTTGGGTATTTCATCCTTTAAATTTCCCTCTTTTAAAACTCCTTGTTGCGCCTCCTTTATTTGAGTAGTAAGGTTATTATGAATCATTATATTCATAGATTTTACTCGAATGGGTTCTCTGTCCTTCCTGCTCAAGGCATCGGCTACCACATTTGCCTTCCCCGGGTGGTAACGAATCTCAAAGTCGTAATCATTCAATAATTCAATCCACCTACGCTGCCTCATATTCAGTTGTTTCTGATTAAATATGTGTTGAAGACTTTTGTGGTCGGTATATATAATACTTTTGACCCCATATAAGTAGTGCCTCCAAGTCTTTAATGCAAAAACAACCGCGCCTAATTCCAAATCATGCGTCGTATAATTTTGTTCGTGAATCTTCAATTGTCTAGACGCATAAGCAATCACCTTCGTTCGTTGCATTAATACACAACCGAGACCTTGCTTTGATGCATCACAATAAATCACAAAATCATCATTCCCTTCAGGCAATGACAATATAGGTGCCGTAGTTAGCTTTTTCTTCAATAACTGAAACGCTTTCTCTTGTTCATCATTCCATTCAAATTTCTTCCCTTTATGCGTTAATGCAGTCAAGGGTTTTGCTATTCTGGAAAAGTCTTGGATGAACCTTCTGTAGTAACCAGCTAGTCCTAAAAACTGGCGTATGTGTTTCGGAGTTTTCGGGGTTTCCCACTTTTCAACAGTTTCTATCTTTGCCGGATCCACCTTAATACCTTCTTTGTTCACTATGTGACCGAGGAATTGAACTTCTTCCAACCAAAATGCACACTTTGAAAACTTAGCGTACAATTCTTCCTTTCTCAATACTTCTAACACCTTTCTCAAATGTTCACCGTGTTCTTGGTCATTCTTTGAGTAAATAAGTATGTCATCAATGAAAACAATGACAAACTTGTCAAGGTATGGTCCACACACTCGGTTCATAAGGTCCATGAACACAGCTGGTGCATTAGTTAAACCAAACGGCATGACCATAAACTCGTAATGACCATAACGTGTTCTGAAAGCAGTCTTTGGAATATCATCTTCTTTCACCCGCATTTGATGATACCCGGAACGTAAGTCAATCTTTGAATAAACAGACGAGCCTTGTAGTTGATCAAATAAGTCGTCGATTCTCGGTAGTGGGTAGCGGTTCTTGATGGTAAGTTTGTTCAACTCTCGGTAGTCGATACACAACCTGAATGTACCATCTTTCTTCTTGACAAACAAAACAGGAGCTCCCCACGGTGATGTGCTTGGTCGAATGAAACCACGCTCTAAAAGTTCTTGTAATTGGCTTTGCAGTTCTTTCATCTCGCTGGGTGCGAGTCTGTAAGGAGCACGAGCTATTGGTGCAGCTCCTGGTACAAGATCTATTTGAAATTCAACGGATCGATGTGGGGGTAATCCCGGTAATTCTTTCGGAAATACATCAGGAAATTCTTTTGCGACGGGAACATCATTGATGCTCTTTTCTTCAGTTTGTACTTTCTCGACGTGTGCTAGAACAGCATAGCAACCTTTTCTTATTAGTTTTTGTGCCTTCAAATTACTAATAAGATGTAGCTTCGTGTTGCCCTTTTCTCCGTACACCATTAAGGGTTTTCCTTTTTCTCGTATAATGCGAATTGCATTTTTGTAACAAACGATCTCCGCTTTCACTTCTTTCAACCAGTCCATACCGATTATCACATCAAAACTCCCTAACTCTACTGGTATCAAATCAATCTTAAATGTTTCGCTAACCAGTTTAATTTCTCGATTCCGACATATATTATCTGCTGAAATTAATTTACCATTTGCTAATTCGAGTAAAAATTTACTATCCAAAGGCGTCAATGGGCAACTTAATTTAGCACAAAAATCTCTACTCATATAGCTTCTATCCGCACCCGAATCAAATAAAACGTAAGCAGATTTATTATCAATAAGAAACGTACCCGTAACAAGCTCCGGGTCTTCCTGTGCCTCTGCCGCATTAATATTGAAAACTCTTCCGCGGCCTTGTCCATTCGTGTTCTCCTGGTTCGGGCAATTTCTAATAATGTGGCCCGGTTTTCCACATTTATAACAAACTACATTGGCATAGCTTGCTCCGACACTACTTGCTCCGCCATTACTCGTTCCGACACCATTTATTCCTTTCGTTCTATTAACCCCTGGTCCGTAGACCTCACACTTCGCCGCGCTATGACCATTTCTTTTACACTTGTTGCAAAATTTGGTGCAGAACCCCGAGTGATACTTTTCACACCTTTGGCATAGCTGCTTCTGATTGTTGTTGTTGTTGCGGTTATTATTGTTGTTGGGATGATTGTTGTAGTTGTAGTTGCTGTTGTTGTTGTTGTTGTTGTTGTTGGGCCGTTTGTTGTAGTTGCGATTGATGTTGCGATTGTTGGGATAATTGTTGCGATTGCTGTTGTTGTTGTATTGGTGATTCTTATCACCATTTTCCTCCCACTTTCTTTTGACTTGCTTCACATTGGCCTCTTCAGCAGTCTGTTCTTTAATTCTTTCTTCAATCTGGTTCACTAGTTTGTGAGCCATTCTACATGCCTGTTGTATGGAGGCGGGCTCGTGTGAACTTATATCTTCTTGGATTCTTTCCGGTAATCCTTTCACAAACGCGTCGATCTTCTCTTCCTCATCTTCGAATGCTCCCGGACACAATAGGCACAATTCTGTGAATCGTCTTTCATACGTGGTAATATCAAATCCTTGGGTTCGTAACCCTCTAAGTTCTGTCTTGAGCTTATTGACCTCGGTTCTGGGACGGTACTTCTCGTTCATCAAGTGCTTGAATGCTGACCACGGTAGTGCGTACGCATCGTCTTGTCCCACTTGCTCTAGATAGGTATTCCACCATGTTAACGCAGAACCTGTGAAGGTATGCGTAGCGTACTTCACTTTGTCCTCTTCAGTACACTTACTTATGGCAAACACCGATTCGACCTTCTCGGTCCACCGTTTCAATCCGATCGGTCCTTCGGTTCCATCAAATTCCAAAGGTTTGCAGGCAGTGAATTCTTTGTAGGTGCATCCTACACGATTTCCTGTACTGCTAGATCCAAGGTTATTGTTGGTATGTAGCGCAGCCTGTACTGCGGCTATGTTTGAAGCTAGAAAAGTACGGAATTCCTCTTCATTCATATTCACTGTGTGTCGAGTAGTCGGTGCCATTTCCTTCAAAATAGTCAAATGGAACAAGTTAATCATACAGAATATTAAGAGTAGTTAATAGTATTTCGTAGCATAATATGAACTCATTTATAAAAGCTTTTTCTTCATATTAGCGTTTTATAAGTTTAAATTCGGGTAGTACCTACCCGTTAAGTTCATACTTAGTAGCTAATATACAATTCAACTACTACAATTCTATATGAAAAACTGATTATAATAATATTTCGCGTTCAAACTTTTATACAATATTTTACAAACTTACAATACCGCTTATTTTACATAAAGCATGAAATATAGCACACAATAACTTTGATACAAGATAGTTGTGAAGATAATTCTAGCTAGTACACAAGTCGTTCAGCAAAGGCAATAAAGACACGTAATTCATACGTCCAGAAACAAGTCATGCATTCTGGTTTTACTAGGACTACTTCCCATCCTTGGTCTTGTGCAACATAACCGTTATGGCCGTTGATAAGACAGCGTGTTGTAACGTCGTCAAAGGGACGAGGGTTACGTAATGTCCAACAGTCCCGTAACAATCTAAAAACCTCATTTCTTACCCCAATTACCGACTCCGTCACTTGTGGAAACGTTTTGTTTAATAGTTGTAGCCCGATGTTCTTGTTCTCACTTTGGTGAGAAGCGAACATTACTAATCCGTAAGCATAACATGCTTCTTTATGTTGCATGTTAGCCGCTTTTTCTAAATCACGAAGTCCAATATTCGGATATATTGAGTCAAAATAATTTCTTAACCCGTTGCGTAAAATAGCATTTGGGTTCCCCGCAATATATGCGTCAAAGTAAACACATCGTAACTTATGGGTTTCCCAATGTGATATCCCCCATCTTTCAAACGAAAGTCTCTTATAAACCAAGACATTCTTGGAACGTTCTTCGAATGTCTTACAAACTGATCTCGCCTTAAATAGTTGTGCCGAGGAATTCTGGCCGACTCTAGACAAGATTTCATCAATCATGTCTCCGGGTAGGTCTCTTAAAATATTGGGTTGTCTATCCATTTTGTGTTTTTAAACTGTAAAATAGACAAGAGTTAGATTCATAAAAAATACTTATTAATACAAGCAATTTTTACATATATCATAAAGCATAAGAACACTATATTACATATATTACACCACACGAATACAACTATCTTATTCCGACTCGCTCGTTTCTTCTTCTTCGGTTTTGGTTCGTTTTGCCAAGTTTCTAGGGATATATGATGTTCCCCTAATACGAGCCGTCGTTGTCCACATTGGTTTAGAAAAACCTGGTGGTTTAGAGGTTCCCGGGTCATTGTTACAACTTAAGGACTTCGGGCGTTGACGATACATATAAAGTTCATCGGGGTTGGAATTAGATTTCTCTATTTTTATGCCCTTTCCCTTATTATTTTCTTTTGCCTTTTTAAATTCAGTTGGGGTAATTTCTATAACATCATCGGAATTCTCGTCGGAATCCGATTCATCGGAGAATTGGTAATCCTCCCAATATTTTGCTTCCTTGGCGGAAACACCATTGACCATAATTAACCTTGGTCGGTTGGTTGAGGATTTTCTTTTACTTAACCGTTTTATTATTTCCCCCACCGGTTCTATTTCTTCATCCGGTTCCGATTCTTCTTCCGGTTCCGATTCTTCTTCCGGTTCCGACTCTTCTTCCGGTTCCTCTTCGGGAACTTGTGAATCAGTCCACGAATCATTCCAATTTACATTTGACTCTTCATTATTATTAGATGAGTCAATGGGACTTGTTCTAGAGGTAGACATCTATCACATAATATCAAACGCGTTAAGAGATTAATATATCACATAATATTCACATGTTAAAAATATATAGTTTCCAACAAAATTTGTTAAGCAATCATTTTTCAAGTAAACACGGTCGAAGTCCAGACTCACTAATGCATCCTAACAAACTCGATAAGACACACTAATGAAAAATTCTGGTTCTCTAAGACCAACGCTCGGATACCAACTGAAATGTCCCGTTCTTATTGATTAAAAACGTTCCATATTAATTGATTTCGTTGCGAGGTTTTGACCTCTATATGAGACGTTTTTCAAAGACTGCATTCATTTTTAAACAAACCATAACCTTTATTTCATCAATAAAGGTTTAAAAAGCTTTACGTAGATTATCAAATAATGATAATCTAAAATATCCTGTTTACACACGACCATTACATAATGGTTTACAATACAAATATGTTACAACAAAATAAGTTTCTTGAATGCAGTTTTTACACAATATCATACAAGCATGGACTCCAAATCTTGTCCTTATTTAAGTATGCGACAGCGGAAGCTCTTAATAATCACCTGAGAATAAACATGCTTAAAACGTCAACAAAAATGTTGGTGAGTTATAGGTTTAACCTATATATATCAAATCGTAACAATAGACCACAAGATTTCATATTTCAATACACATCCCATACATAGAGATAAAAATCATTCATATGGTGAACACCTGGTAACCGACATTAACAAGATGCATATATATAAGAATATCCCCATCATTCCGGGACACCCTTCGGATATGATATAAATTTCGAAGTACTAAAGCATCCGGTACTTTGGATGGGGTTTGTTAGGCCCAATAGATCTATCTTTAGGATTCGCGTCAATTAGGGTGTCTGTTCCCTAATTCTTAGATTACCAGACTTAATAAAAAGGGGCATATTCGATTTCGATAATTCAACCATAGAATGTAGTTTCACGTACTTGTGTCTATTTTGTAAATCATTTATAAAACCTGCATGTATTCTCATCCCAAAAATATTAGATTTTAAAAGTGGGACTATAACTCACTTTCACAGATTTTTACTTCGTCGGGAAGTAAGACTTGGCCACTGGTTGATTCACGAACCTATAACAATATATACATATATATCAAAGTATGTTCAAAATATATTTACAACACTTTTAATATATTTTGATGTTTTAAGTTTATTAAGTCAGCTGTCCTCGTTAGTAACCTATAACTAGTTGTCCACAGTTAGATATACAGAAATAAATTGATAAATATTATCTTGAATCAATCCACGACCCAGTGTATACGTATCTCAGTATTGATCACAACTCAAACTATACATATTTTGGAATCAACCTCAACCCTGTATAGCTAACTCCAACATTCACATATAGAGTGTCTATGGTTGTTCCGAAATATATATAGATGTGTCGACATGATAGGTCGAAAAATTGTATACGTGTCTATGGTATCTCAAGATTACATAATATACAATACAAGTTGATTAAGTTATGGTTGGAATAGATTTGTTACCAATTTTCACGTAGCTAAAATGAGAAAAATTATCCAATCTTGTTTTACCCATAACTTCTTCATTTTAAATCCGTTTTGAGTGAATCAAATTGCTATGGTTTCATATTGAACTCTATTTTATGAATCTAAACAGAAAAAGTATAGGTTTATAGTCGGAAAAAATAAGTTACAAGTCATTTTTGTAAAGGTAGTCATTTCAGTCGAAAGAACGACGTCTAGATGACCATTTTAGAAAACATACTTCCACTTTGAGTTTAACCATAATTTTTGGATATAGTTTCATGTTCATAATAAAAATCATTTTCTCAGAATAACAACTTTTAAATCAAAGTTTATCATAGTTTTTAATTAACTAACCCAAAACAGCCCGCGGTGTTACTATGACGGCGTAAATCCGGTTTTACGGTGTTTTTCGTGTTTCCAGATTTCAAATCATTAAGTTAGCATATCATATAGATATAGAACATGTGTTTAGTTGATTTTAAAAGTCAAGTTAGAAGGATTAACTTTTGTTTGCGAACAAGTTTAGAATTAACTAAACTATGTTCTAGTGATTACAAGTTTAAACCTTCGAATAAGATAGCTTTATATGTATGAATCGAATGATGTTATGAACATCATTACTACCTTAATTTCCTTGGATAAACCTACTGGAAAAGAGAAAAATGGATCTAGCTTCAATGGATCCTTGGATGGCTCGAAGTTCTTGAAGCAGAATCATGACACGAAAACAAGTTCAAGTAAGATCATCACTTGAAATAAGATTGTTATAGTTATGGAAATTGAACCAAAGTTTGAATATGATTATTACCTTGTATTAGAATGATAACCTACTGTAAGAAACAAAGATTTCTTGAGGTTGGATGATCACCTTACAAGATTGGAAGTGAGCTAGCAAACTTGAAAGTATTCTTGATTTTATGAAACTAGAACTTTTGGAATTTATGAAGAACACTTAGAACTTGAAGATAGAACTTGAGAGAGATCAATTAGATGAAGAAAATTGAAGAATGAAAGTGTTTGTAGGTGTTTTTGGTCGTTGGTGTATGGATTAGATATAAAGGATATGTTATTTTGTTTTCATGTAAATAAGTCATGAATGATTACTCATATTTTTGTAATTTTATGAGATATTTCATGCTAGTTGCCAAATGATGGTTCCCACATGTGTTAGGTGACTCACATGGGCTGCTAAGAGATGATCATTGGAGTGTATATACCAATAGTACATACATCTAAAAGCTGTGTATTGTACGAGTACGAATACGGGTGCATACGAGTAGAATTGTTGATGAAACTGAACGAGGATGTAATTGTAAGCATTTTTGTTAAGTAGAAGTATTTTGATAAATGTATTGAAGTCTTTCAAAAGTGTATAAATACATATTAAAACACTACATGTATATACATTTTAACTGAGTCGTTAAGTCATCGTTAGTCGTTACATGTAAGTGTTGTTTTGAAACTTTTAGGTTAACGATCTTGTTAAATGTTGTTAACCCAATGTTTATAATATCAAATGAGATTTTAAATTATTATATTATCATGATATTATCATGTATGAATATCTCTTAATATGATATATATATACATTAAATGTCTTTACAACGATAATCGTTACATATATGTCTCGTTTAAAAATCATTAAGTTAGTAGTCTTGTTTTTACATATGTAGTTCATTGTTAATATACTTAATGATATGTTTACTTATCATAGTATCATGTTAGCTATATATATATCCATATATATGTCATCATATAGTTTTTACAAGTTTTAACGTTCGTGAATCACCGGTCAACTTGGGTGGTCAATTGTCTATATGAAACATATTTCAATTAATCAAGTCTTAACAAGTTTGATTGCTTAACATGTTGGAAACATTTAATCATGTAAATATCAATCTCAATTAATATATATAAACATGGAAAAGTTCGGGTCACTACAAGTACCGATGTGCTAAGATGCCATTCCAAGAAATTAACGGATGAAGTGTCGATGTGTTAAGACGCCATCCGGGTTGAAGTATCGACGTGTTAAGATGCCACCCCAAGTAAGATGAAGGGTGAAGTGCCGATGTGTTAAGGTGCCACTCGAGGTGAAGTATCGACGTGTTAAGATGCCACCTCAAATAAAATGAAGAGTGAAGTGTCGAAGTGTTAAGACACCACTCGGGGTGAAGTGTCGACGTGTTAAGATGCCACCCAGGGTGACGTATCGACGTGTTAAGATGCCACCCATGGGATTAGTGTACGACGTGTTAAGTACTCTAACGGTTGTTATGAACACCGATGGGAAATTCGAGTACCATTCCTTATGCTATTGGTTAACCATGGTTATTGTGTTGTAGCGTAAGCATTTTATATTGTTCGGGATATATATATATATATATATATATATATATATATATATATATATATATATATATATATATATATATATATGTTATTGTTGTGCTAGCTTGTGGTATTGGAGGTTAATAGCTTTGTACTTGTGATGATAAGCTAATTGTGTTGCTAGCATGTATGCGGTATGTGAGTAAGTGTTTGCAAGTAGGTATATTATATATGTATGTGTATAATTATTGCATTCACTAAGCTTTACCCCTCTCGTTGTTTACCTTTTTACAGGTATTGTGTTATGAAGCTAGCTAGTTGTTAGACTAGATGCGTAGGAGCGCTTGGGCTCGAAGGGGTAGCTTTTGGTTATATGGACGCGGATTGGGGATTTGGTAGTCTCCGGGATTATGCTCTTGGTATTGGGTTGGTTTATAGAGTCCTAATCTGTCTAAAGAGATAAATGGGTCGAAATCGCTACATTATTTGTAAAACGGGTCATTGTGGGCCCGGTGTTGTAAAACTTATTTTCATTGCGGAAATCTCTTAGTTTTACTTAATATGATGTATTGTGAAAGTTATTTCATTTAAAAGTGTCGGGAAGCGGGTTTTCCGCTCGCGTGAATTTGAAAAACTGATCAGGAACTTTTAGTTCAATTGGACGCCGTCCCAAGGGCTTGGACGCCGTCCAGTCCTTCAGAGCTGGACGCCGTCCAGCTGGACGCCGTCCAGATGTAATTTCCAGGAATTTTTTTTTAGGGCGTGTTTTTGGTAAAACGGAGTCGGGTTGTTACAGTATTATTATTATTATATATTAGTAATTATTAATTATTAATTATTAAATTAAAAATACAATATAATAAATCAGATATATATGTACGCGTAATATCTATTTCACTATCATCTTTATTTTTTTCTCCTGATTTTTCCTACCTGCTCGAGAATCCTTGTCGAGCCAATCATTCCTACAAAACAAATCCTGATTAAATCTCTGCAGTTATCCTTCAATTACACCTTCATAATGTTTGCTGTTATTCATTAATTCAAACAGAAGTTTAAGAAAAACCAAACCGTTACCCCTGTTCACGGCCGGCTATATCCAAAGTTCGAATTCGATTCATTCATTCAAATCTAAAAATGCAGATAGATTAGGAATCCTCTATTGAATGTTTCTGCAAAGTTTCAAATACCAATTCATCCTATCGAGTTTTAATTTCGAGGTCAAACTTTGTAATTCAAAAGTCAAACGATCCGTTCATCTTAAAATTTGACTCTGTTTTGATGTTTTAGGTTCAATCAATAATTCCTAGAGTTTGTATGAGTGGTATAAAACCTTTTTCATGTAGAAAATTTGATCCAAAACGGGCTAGATTTCAAAATCACAATTTGAGTTTTTTTTTTTTTCTTTTCTCGAACGCTGTTGCTACTGCAGTTTTATATTTTTTTTTTCCTTTCAATTAAAAACACCATATGTATGGAATTCTGTTTCGTTTATAGATTTAAAAAAAAGACAATTTATAGTTCTACTATTATGGTAATCGTTCTCTGGTCGATTAGTCTGATTGGGGAAGATGAAGAAACAGAAGCTCGGTTAAATTAAATTTAAGTTAATAGATAATACATAAAAACAGAAATGGAGAATTGGTTAAGAGGTGATGCAGATTAGCGAGAGGTCACGGGTTCGAGTCCCGTTTCGGGCATTTATTTTTTTTTTCAAGGTAGCTTTTATTTTCAAACTTATTATTATTATCTTCATTGTTATTATTATTATTATTATCATTATTATGATCACAATTATTATTGTTATTATTAAGATTATTATTATTATTTTTTATTATTTTTATTATTGGTATTATAAGTATTATTATTATTATTAGTATTATCATAATTATAAGTATTATAACCGTTATTATTATTATTAGTCCCATAAGTATTATTAATATATTTATTGTGATTAATTTTATCATTTAAGTATTATTATTATTATTATGAATATTATTATTATGACTACGATTATTATTATTATGATTATCATTAACATAATTATTATTATGATTATCATTATTACTAGTATTATATTATTAGTATTATTATTACTAGTCTTATAAATATTATCATCATTGATAAAATTATCATTTTAGTATTGTCCTTAAGTATTATTGTATTATCGTTATTAACATTATTATTAACTTTATCATATTATTATTATAGGTATTATTAATATTAATAATATTACCAAATTTATCATTATAAGTATTATTATCACTATTATGATTATGATTATCATTATTATCATTAGAACTTTTATTATTAACATAAGTATATTATTAGTATTAGTATCATTTTATAATTATTAGTATTATTAATATTGACATAGGTATTATTATTAATATTATCACTTTTATTAAAATGATTATCATAACGAGCACTGTATTAATAAAAGATAATATAATCATTACTAAAAAGTATCATTACCTTAAATATGTATTTTTTTATTTATAAAAACTATTATTAATACTACCATTATTATTATTAAGAAAATTATTATTTTTATCATTATACTTATTCTAGTATTATTATAACTACATTATGTAAACAAAAGATTGCTTATATAAAAAGATATATAATATAACACTTAACTACATTAAAATTTTTATTTATTTAAATAGATAAAATAACATATAATTTATTAACATAAAAATTATACCATTAATAATAATATATATATAAATTTGTTCGATTACGATTATATATTTTAATATAAATATGAATAATATAGGTTCGTGAATCCAAGGCCAACCCTGCATTGTTCAGTTGTTCAATGCCGTCATATGTATTTTTACTACAAAATACAGTATTGTGAGTTTCATTTGCTCCCTTTTTAAATGCTTTTGCAATATATATTTTTGAGACTGAGAATACATGCGCTGTTTTTATAAATGTTTGACAAAATAGACACAAGTACTTGAAACTACATTGTATGGTTGGATTACTATACCGAATATCGCCCCTTCAAGTCTGGTAACCTAAGAATTAGGGAAATGGCCCCTAATTGACGCGAATCCTAAAGATAGATCTATGGGCCTAACAAACCCCATTCTGGAATTTGTAATGCTTTAATACTTCGATTTAAATGGTGATTACGATTGCCAATATTTATGGCATACTTGCGAGTATGCGGGGATATTCTATATGCATTATGTTAATGTCGGTTACCAGGTGTTCATCATACGAATGAATTTTTATACACTTGCGAGTGTAATATTATTTATGAAAAATGAAATCTTGTGGTCTATTAAAATGATGGAAATGAATGTTTACGATAAACTAATGAACTCACCAACCTTTTGGTTGACACTTGAAAGCATGTTTATTCTCAGGTATGAAAGAAATCTTCCACTGTGCATTTGCTCATTTAGAGATATTACTTGGAGTTATTCATGACATATTTCAAAAGATGTTGCATTCGAGTCGTTGAGTTCATCAAGATTGATAATAAGTCATTCATAGTTTGGATATATTATGAGATAGCATGCATGCCTGTGAACTTTTGATGTAATGGAAGGTTGTCTTTTAAAAACAAATGCAACGTTTGTAAAATGTATCATATAGAGGTCAAATACCTCACGATGTAATCATATGTTATTGTATTCGTCCTTATGGATTAGGACGGGTCGCTTCAGCATGTATTCACTTTTGTATAAAGTAATAACACACATACAAAAGTAATCTAGACATAGTATTGAATTATTGATGTTTGCTCACTCATTTGCAAATATTCATCCCACATATCGAGAGTGGTTCCATACACCAATTGGCGTATAGCCAACGTACATTTTTGTAAAGTAGTAAATGTAGGCCTACCGATAGCATCAAAACGTTGAGAAAATTAACTAAAATATTCTGGCATATTATCACTTTGGAAATTAGTTATACCTTGCACCATCCGGAGAAATAATTGTATCCGCATACGGAAACGCCTTTTAAACTTTTTTTGTGGATATTTTGGCGTCTCACAAAAATAATCTTTCCACAAACGTTCTGCAGCAACCTCACGATCTCTAGGAATGTAACCTCTAACTCTCGGAATAGACGGTGCCGATTCGACTTCGGAGTCATCTTCTTCTCTTTCTTGAATTAATTGAACAATCCGCAAATCTTCGGAGTCGGAATTAGACCTCGGTAACCTCGAACCCTTTTAATAAAATTGTAATGTTTCATAAAAAAATATAAGAGAAAAAGAGTAGAATGAGAGGTGTAAAAATGAAATGGTGTTTGGTGAATATATAGATATAAAAAATGATTTAAAAAAAAAATGAAAAAAAGGGTATATATCCGTTGGGTAACGGATATAATTCCCCAACCAATCAAAAGCTGCCAAGTGTCCTATGAAGCCCCTTTTTCCGTTGAATTCTTAACTGACGCTTCCACGCGTCAGTTTTTGACGCTGCGTTACAGGCGTCAGGGGTGTCAGATTTGGCCAACTCAGTTGACGCGGGACAATTTGACGCCGCGTTAAAATTGGTCTTATATGAACAATTGAGTATTGTTGTATCTTTTCATTCATTCCCCCAATTATATGAAGCACACCTTTTTTTTAAAAGCAAGCATATCATTAACCAACGAAAACGTTACAATGTACAACCACGAAAAATAGAAGATATACAACGAGGAAACCATACAACGGGAACGCCTATATATAAAAGAGACCTAAACTTGAACCAAACGAAATAAGTAAAAACAAAGTTTGTAGCCTACTGAATGTGAATGTAGAACAAAATGTTATTTTCACTATATTTTTGTGATTTTTGTCGCACTCATGTTTGTTACACCGTAATGTACTTGAAGTTGACTAAGTATTCATAATACAATAAACAAATTGATGATCCTTGTTTTATAGATCATATAAATAACCAAATGAATATGACAAGAAAAATAGAAACAAAAGAACAAATGGCTGATATGAAACAAAATAGCAGCAGCAGATTGTATATAACAGTGATTGAATAATAATGAAGAACAATGGAATGATAAAGATATTGTATTCAATTATTTACAAAATCAGTTGAGGATAAGCTTCTTGCCCCTAAGTCTAACCGACTACAAAACGCACACCTAAATCATGACTCACTCTGTCACAGCGACTATTTGATCTGAGTCTGATTCCTGCTTTCCATGTAATGAGCTTGGGCTAATCATTCTTGGGCTAGATGAAGAGGTTAACTGGTTGCTCTACATAGAAACACATCTTAATTAATTAGTATTCGTATATTAATTAATTAGATGGGTTTGTTTTAGACAAGTATATATAAAAATATAATTGCTTCATGGACATCATAAGGAATTGAGTTGTAATTAAATTGTATTCCGTTATATCTTGCTTATTTTCTTTCAGAAACGCCTATATAACCCACCAACTTTGGACTCGGTTAACATAATACTCCGTACTCGTATATATGTTTGCCTAATTCTTGTTTTGTGATACGCGCAAAAAATTAAAAACCCTAACTTTCCTTTTTTTCCTGCCGCATACGGAAACAAACGTAAACCAACGAATTTGGTTTTTTCTTTCGACAAAGAATAGAATATATATATATATATATATATATATATATATATATATATATATATATATATATATATATATATATATATATATATATATATATATATATATATATATATATATATATATATATATACGAGTATTATTTTAAGTTTACTCCTTCAATAGTTATAGCCTTCGAATTCTGATATAGTATATGGCAAATCTCGAAGATTCGTTTCTAGCAGATCTTGAGGATCTTTCCGACAATGATAACGAAAACTTGGACGCCATGGAAGATGATGATGTTAGTGGAGATTTGGCAACTGATATAGAAGCTATGATCAATTACGATGATCTCGATAGTGTCTCAAAGCTACAAAAACACAGAGATATAGCGATATCATGAATAAAATTGAGAATGCTCTTAATAAGGGGTCAGACGATACAGAGTACCAGCTGGTTGCAGAATGTAATGAATTGTCGGTTTTAATAGAAAACGAGATTATTATTATCCATAATTTCATTAGTGATAAGTACCGCCCTAAGTTTCCTGAGCTTGAGTCTATTGTGCGCCACCCAATTGATTATGCACGTGTGGTGAAGAAGATCGGTAATGAAGTCGACTTAACCCTTGTAGATCTTCAAGGGCTGTTACCTTCGGCTACTATTATGGTTATATCTGTTATAGCATCAACTAGCATTGGCAAACCACTTCCTGAACATGTTCTTGAAAAGACCATTGAGGGATGTGATCGAGCTCTTACCCTCGATGAATCAAAGAAGAAGGTTTCTAAATTTTTTGAAAGTAGAATGGGGTACATTGCACCCTATCTTTCTGCCATTGTTGGGAGTGCAGTTGCTGCAAAACTGATGGTGACAGCTGGCGGTTTATCATCTCTAGTAAACGTGTCTCTGTTTCGTGTTGGTTACCTTGAGAAAACAGAGGTTATTCAGACTACGCCTCCTATTCTAAAGAAGCGTGCCTGCCGGGTTTTGGCGGCAAAATCGTCTCTTGCAGCACGTGTGGATTTATAAAGAGGTGATCCATCGGGGAGAACAGGAAGAAGATATCGTGAAGAAATTTGTAACAAGATTGAAAAGTGGCAAGAGCTACCTCTTGCAAAGCAACCCAAACCACTTTCCATTCCTAATTCCGAACCTAAGAAGAAAAGAGGTGGTCGTCGGCTTAGGAAGACGAAGGAGAGATATGGTATGACGGACATGCGTAAACTGGCGAACAGAATGCCGTTTGGATTAATACCTGAAGAAAGCTCATTGGGTGATGGACTAGGACAAGGATACGGTATGCTTATCGGAAAGTTGCGTGTATCAGTTGCTCGGAACAAGCTCGCATAAAAAGTTCAAACGAAAGCAGTATAGTTAACCAAATGATGAAATCGAATACTTAACCAAAGTTGTTATTAATGTTCGGTCAGTTGCTCATGTTCTCATTAGCTTATTTAGCTACTGCAACTTGATAAAATATTGTTGAATTTTGAATTTACTTTGACATGTATTAAAGATAAAGATTCCAATATAGACCGAAATAACTTGTTTATGGAGTTTCTAATGCAGGACATGTTGCATGACAATATTTTGAAAAAAGCTGCCCATATTTGTCTTTCCATCCAATATGAAAAAGTCAGGTATAAACTGTATGCCAAACTGTTAATATTTGGGACGAAGTTTAAATCCTTTTGAAATTAAGCATATTGAAACTCTTATGAGCTTGTGACAGAATTTAGGATTGGAGCAAGCAGTTGGTGTTCTTAAACTTAGTTTATCTATAATTCATACAAATGTAGTGAAATTTGTCTCACAGTATGTGTTTGTAGATTAATACAAGGTGTAGTCTTTTGCTAGTGCACTTGTTTACCTTCACAGTCATGCTCCACGGTGACGCGAAACTTAGAAACATAATTTTGAATGGAAGTCTGGCCCCCAAACTGTCAGGTTTTGGGTTAATAATGGCAATCAACAAAGCTGGCTACATTCATATTGATACAGTTCTGGGACCATGTAAGCATACTTGTTCTTATAATCATATATGAACTCTCAGTTTCTTATTTTTTGCTCATCTGGTTATTTAGAGTTATATATGTTATAATAGAAGTAAGAGTTATGGATCATTAGCAATCATCAGTCTCTTACGAGTAAGAGATTTGCATTTTAGCGTTTGTAATTGATATTCAACATAGTAGTAAAAGTTGCCAACTAGTTGGATTTGGGGACTAGTCGGACCCGAATAGGCCCAAGTCGGTCAAATTTGCTGGTCAACACAGGTCAACCCCAGTTAAAGTCGTTCAACTGATCAAAAGTCGGATTTAGTCGTCAAAGTTGGATTTTTTTAGGTCTGATTAGTGGAATGTGGCGTACTTTTGATACCTTCAATGAGTGAAGGGGAATTAGCCAGTGTATATAAGTTGTGCCCACCATGTAATCTTTTTTTTTTTAAATGAAAAGTTTTGTTGCCTTTAAATAAAAACAATGAGTGAACTGCTCAAATCGAAACCATATCAGTGTTACACTGTTACTAGTTGGATTTGTCCCTAGTGGACTATTACTGTCCTTTGACTACTACTCAAACTTATATATACATTCATATACTTGAACTCGTTACTTAAGCATCACATATTGGATCCAAGGTCATTTTTTTACTTTACAAAAGAATAATAGTATTTCCATTAGTGAAGTATTCTTTAATCATTAATTCATTACGTATGTTTCATGTTTCCTTCTGTCCAAATTCCAATCATTCAATTTTTAACTTTACCAATTTTCCATCTTGTTCTCTTTCAAGCCATCATTTTGGAGGTCCTTGAACGTGTCACTAGACGCTCGATTTTCTCAGGTATCTCTACCATTTTTTACACGTGTTATACATATTATTTTATTATTTTGTGTTTTAATGGTAACATATGATGATGTTTTTTGTTATCATGTATTTGTTCATATTTTCTAAGGATTACACTTATTACCTCTTTGCCTATCTATTTTTTGATGGTTCCGCTTTTAGTTAGTTACCTTTGTGTAAGTACAGCGATGATTCAGTTTTATGGTACAATTTTATGCTCTGTTTCACAGTTCATTCTTTTTGCCTTTTCATGATTGTACAAATATTTTTTTTGTTTAATTTTATTTTTATGGTGACAAGGTGCACGTGAAGGGAATTAGTTGAGAATGAGCTTTTAAATATCTTAATAACTACATCTAAAATCAGACGATAGTTTTAGTCTAAATTACCTTTTCAATTTCATCAATTATTTTAAGAGGTACGTGTAGTATACAATAAAAAATCTCACATGCCACTCACTTATTATTGGTTCATTGTAATTTTCTTATAAATTTCTTCTGCTTGCTAGAAAAAAAAAAAAAAAAGAAGATAATTGAAATGGCAGAGGGGGTCATTGTTACTTCAGTTGCTGAGAAAGCAGTGGACACGTTGTTTGTTGTCGTCAAGAAGAAGATTGGTTACATGTGGAATTGCAAACAAAATGTTGAAAACTACAAAAGTGAAGTTCAAAAGCTCAAAGATATGAAAGGCAGGATTCAACAAAAGATAGACAGCGCCAAAAGCAAAGGAGATGATCTTGTCCATGGTGTGGAAGGCTGGGTTAATGATGTTAATGCTGAAATATCAAAGGCCGAAGATTTTATTACGGAAGAAGCTAATGCAAAGAAGACATGCTTTGGAATAGGATTGTGTGGTAATTGGAGCACTCTTCATCATTACGGTAAGAAGGCAACAGAGACGGCTTCTCTTATGAAGCTCCAAGAACTTGGAAAACCTTATGAAAGTTGTGTTTCTGTGGATACTCGTCCACCTGGACTGCTAGATGTCTACCAACACAAAAATCTTGAAGGTATTGTGACCCAAAAGTCAGCTTTAAAGGAAATCCTTTCTGCTATCAAAGATGAAAGCAAACAAATTATTGGAATTTATGGTGTAGGAGGTGTAGGAAAGACGACATTAGCCAACGAAGTTGCTGCAAGAGTAAAAAATCTGTTTGCTGATGTTGTATTTACAACTATCTCTCAATCGGTTAACGTTCACAAGATTCAAAAGGATACCGAAGATGCAAGAAAGCGAGTTATGCAAGGTGAGAATATTCTAATCATATTAGATGATTTGTGGAAGGAAGTGAATCTCGATGAATTGGGTATTCCATGGGGTATTCGTCACAAGAATTGTAAAATTTTAATGACATCTAGAAGAGAAGATGTGTGTGACAGAATGAAAGCTCAGACTAAAATTTGTGTTAACTCTTTGACACCAGAAGAAGCATGGATCTTTTTCAAACGTGTAGTTGGTGACAAAGTGGAGAACGACAATATGAAACCAGTTGCAGAGGAAATTGTTAAAGAATGTGGTGGATTGCCACTCATGATTAACGCGATTGGAAATACTTTAAAAAACAGAAATATCAATTCGTGGAAGGCGGCTCTTACTCAGCTACAGAAAAATGTGCATGCGGATATCGATCCATCAATAAGGAAGGAATTTACTCGTTTGAAGCTAAGCTATGATTATCTTGAAAGTGAAGAGGCCCAATGGTGCTTCCTACAGTGTAGTATGTTCCCAGAAGACTCTGATATATGGTTGGAAGACTTGGTAAATTATAGGGTAGGTTTGGAAAAGTTTAAAGAGTTTGAATGCATGGAGGAAGCGAGAAGCAAAGTTCAAAATGCCGTGAATATCCTCAAGTCTTCTAGTTTATTGTTGGATTCAGATCAAGGAAAACACTATGCCAAAATGCATGATGTTGTGCGTGATGTGGCGTTGTTAATTGCAAGTGGATCCCACAAACCATTTTCCGGTGATACAAACGATTTTCCGGTAATGGGTGGTAAAGGTTTGGCAATCTCACAAAGTTACACTGGGATATCGTGCTTAATTGCAACTGAAATTAAGACTAATTATCTGGTCAAGGCTCGGAAAGGTTTGACAGAATGGTTGCCAAGAAACAACATCTCACAAAGTTACACGGGGATCTCACTCATGCACAATAAAATACGCAATATTCCAGATTATCATATTAACTTCCCACAGCTTGAAGCAGCCTATTTGCAGCATAACTGTTTGCAATCGATTTCTGATGAATTTACTGAAGGGATAAAAAAAGTTAGGGTTTTAGATTTGGCCTTTAATGAGATCTTACTCCTCCCAAAGTCATTAATGGGACTCTCCCAACTTCGCATGCTCAATCTTTCCGGAAATAAATCTGTTTGTGAAATCTCTATACTTGGGGAGTTGAAAGGCCTTGAGATTCTAATTCTGAATGGAACTGGAATAAAAGAAGTTCCTGAATGTATTGGTCAATTGGTAAATTTAAGGAAGCTTGAAGTTAGAGATTGTGAGGAACTACTTTATATAACACCAGGTGTCATTTTAAATCTCTATAGGTTGGAAGAGTTATGCATTGAGTTTATGGTCCATAGCAAAGAAATTCATGCGTGTCTTGTTGAGGTAATGTGTTTGTCGAAGCTCACATGTTTGAGATTAGAGGTGCCACATGTTCATGACATTCCTGAAGGTTTTAATTTTGATAAACTGAACGGATTTGATGTTCAAATCGGAAAGCATGGAATTTTTGAGTTTCCAGACTGGACTTCAAAACATCATCTAACATTAAACATGTTCAAGCTTGAAATTCCATTGTTGAAGTGGATGAAAAAGCTGATTCAGGTAAGTCGTCCTGATGTAACTCTAGTCCAAATACAAAACTTGAATAACATTATGCCCGACCTCTATTACGATGGTTTCAATAAGTTGGAGAATATTGAAGTGCTATATTGTAACAATGTTACGTGCCTAGTGGATACATATGATTGGGAAGGGAATACAAATGAAAAGCTTCTAAAGGAACTAAAAAACCTCCGATTGGTATGGCTATATAACTTTGAGGTTCTATGGAAATGCCCAGATCAATTTATAAGTCTTACTAACCTAATCCACCTTCATATTGAATATTGTCATAAGTTAGTAAGACTATTTCCATTGAGTGTAGCAAAAGGGCTTGTCTCACTCAAGGAGATATATATCATTAGTTGTGGTAGTTTAGAGGAAGTGATTTGGGGTGAAACTGAAATGGCTACAAACATTATTGTCTTCCCTTGCCTTTCCACTATCAACTTAGAAGATTTAAAGAAACTCAAAAGCTTCTACTCGAGGGGCAGTTGTAACATCAAATATCCATTTTTGGGGAAAGTAACGGTCAAAGTATGTTTGAATATGGAGATGTGGGGACCCGGAACCCATGAAACACCCCAGCTCAGGTTTGTGGATGATGTACCACTTAATGAACCTTATTCCATTAATGATGCTGTTGTGGAATCCGTTAAGCAATGGGAACAACAGCGGGTAAGTTGCCATTTACATATCATGAGTTTTCTGTTTTAATCATATATATAGCACTAGTATTTTTAGATTTTTGTACTGGGAATAGCATAACCAAACTTGTAGATAAAATGCTAAAAATGCATTGTTGATGTAATTAAGTTGTTTTCTTTTAGATGGCTAAAAAATAGAAGTCATGTAGTTTCAAATTAGAACTCTTGGCTTCTAAAGCCGTTGTAATTTGTTCTCTCTTAGCGCCTTACTAGAGAGCGTGTTTTAATATAATTTTTGCCCTTGCCGTTAAAAAAAAAGATAAAACGCTAAATTGAAAAACAATCGTATAACATAATTAAAGGAAGATATCCTCTTCCTTTAAACCCATTTCCTTTTACTTTTCTAAAGAAACATAAATACAGACAATGGTCTAAAGCAAGTTACCCCTCTATATAATTTTTCATGTTACTTATTTTCAATTTACAATAATAATCTGAATTTTGTACTATTTAGGATACTATTCGCTATAAAAATAGACTTCTTTGTTAGAATGTTGAAGTTTATAGTAATTTTATCCTAAAAATCATAGTAATCTTCTTGGTTTTAACTTGAAATTTCTTTGTCTCAGGCTGAGGCTTTAACCTATAAGGCGGCTGAAATGTTTATGTCAACTATATTTGATGCTACTGTTTAAAAGATTGGGCAAAGTTTGAGGGCATGCTTTCTCATTTGTGTATAATTTGACATAGTCCACGTTTTCTGTAAAATCATGACTGTTATGGTATTGTTAAGTTCTTCTGAGTGTATTATTTTGAGTGTTGCATTCACGGTTTCATTTGTGTTTAGCTTGTATTTTAATCTTATTCTATAATTGAATCTCGATGAGTATTTTGTTGGTCTTTGGTTTTCTTAAAACGTGTTTGACATTCTGGAGGAGCTACTTTAAGACCATTTGTAGTGGCAGAGTGGGTGGGTTGGTGGTGTGGGTTTTTTTTTTTTTTTTTTTTGCACTTTTTTGATGACCGGGCAATGTAGGTTTTTTGTGTGAAGTATTGATGGTGTGAGTTTTTCGTGTGAGTTAGAAGTATTATGATGATGTGTTAAAATTTAATTAGGTAAGTATTAAAAAGGGATCAAATAATATTTTTAAATTAATAAAAAATTAATAAAATGAAAGCCACATGCGTTGCCAAACCCGTTGCAAAGCAACGTGCAGCACCAAAAACATGACAATCCACGCACCAATACTCTTGATTGTTCCGTTGCTTTTGTGCCAACAAGGATCCAACAAGCAACCGCTACAACTAGTCTAATAGAGAGGCTCAGATTTTTCTTTATAATTGTAACTGTGAATAATGGAGATAATTAAAGGAATTCACTTTTGCTTTTCATTTAAAGGAATTCAATAATTGCCTTGTGTGGGTTCGTTGTGTTCCCCATATATATATCATGTGCATGATACAAAACTCTAATGAATATTAGATTGGAAGTGATATGTATACAACTAATTTTTACACATACACAACATAACATGTTTTACAGGATTGTACAGTACTACACTCTAAAGCATGTTTGGTTGTGTATGTGTAAAAATTGTTTGTATACATATCATCACCCATATTAAATTTTTTTTTTTTTTTTTTTTTTTTTTGAAAGGCATGTTAGTTTTCATCGCACGGTTAGTGGTTAGATCGCATCGCATCGCACTTTCCAGGAGGAAACCGCCACCATCCAAACGGGCAGGTGGGGAAAACCCCCTGGTGAGACTCGAACCCGGGTCTCCTCGAAAACCATGCAAGCATGGTTAAAATACCACAACTAACCTATTAAATATGAATTTAGACTATACGGCTATTAAATACAACTAACTTATTAAATATGAATTCAAACTATACGGTTGTATCCTTATCACAATGCTTATTGCTAACACCCCCCTCAAGCAAAGAGGTGGCGGTCCAACACGAAGGTTGGCACGAAAAGATTCGAACAGGGGACATGGAAGACTCTTGGTAAAAATATCCGCAAGTTGCAGCGTGGTTGGAACATACTTGGTGTACAACCGTCCGGAGGAAATAAGCTCACTAGTGAAGTGATAGTCTATATCAATATGCTTGGAGCGTTTATTGGAGACCGGATTTTGACTCAAAAATAACGCATGCTTATTATCACACAAAATAGTTGGTCGATCCGGTGGCAAGACATGAAGCTCTCGAAGCAAATGAGTGATCCACACTATTTCCGCAGCAGTGTTGGCAAGTGCTCGATATTCAGATTCACAATTGGAATGGGAGACAGTGGGTTGTTTCTTTGCACTCCAGGAGACAAGATTACCACCAATAAATATAGAATAACCATAGGTAGAGCGCCTTGTTTCAAGACAACGAGCCCAATCTGCATCAGAATACCCAAGTAATGATGGAGTGGAAGAGTGATGAAACGTTAAACCAAAGTTAAGGGTGCCTTTAACATAGCGTAAGATGCGCTTTACAGCTTGAAAATGATCAACGGTGGGGGCTTGCAAAAATTGACTGACTTGATTCACGGCATATGAAATGTTTGGTCGAGTGATGGTTAGATACTGAAGTGCACTGATGTGCGAAACGTGGTATATGAATTATCGTATGAAATAGTATGGTAAAATACCGATTAGAGATTGCTACACACTAACGGGCAGTGTACCCGATCGTGTAGTAGTATAGTAAATGGTAAAATCTGTGTATCGTTCCAAGGACAGTATCTAAATCAAATTAGGATTATAGACTAAATTGTGATTAACTAAGAAAATTACAAGTACAAGATATATTTTGGTTTGCCCTTTTACAATGGGCGAATCAAATGATGATTAAGATTAAAAGACAATATTTTTGGTATTTTAAGTTTATGAAAACAGAAAGATATTTTTGATATCAAATTAAGGAAATATGCTCATCTAGACTTTTTACCCTTAATGTTGAATGTTATTTAGGATTAAGATCGGATTGATTGGTTATGTACGAGAACTAATTAATTGGTTCACCAAGAGTAGTCTTGTGCAAACATTCAAACGGGATTACACGACGCAAGTGATGTTCTTGACATCTAAGACCTCCTATTTGTAATCAACTAATTCAACTAGTTTGAAGACTTGAAGAATGATCAAGTCAATGGTGTGTTGTACATGATCCACTCCTATATCAACTAAAGGTTTAACTTAGTTCATTCCCTTGGTCCGGTTAAATGCTCAATTCACCCAACCCAAATAATTAACTAAGTGTTATAACAAGATCCCTATAAACGTCACTAAATAAGGCAAATTACTAACACATGCTAATTAATGGAACTAGGTAGTTGAAAGTGTGTATAAAAGATTCTAAGGAATTGGTCATTCTCCTAGACAATTACACATACTAATTAAGCTATTCCAAAGTATCTACAAGAGTCGTTCTTACATTCTTATGCAAATTAACCATTTGAACTAAACTTATCCCTTTTGGTAAAAGACGGATAAACACATGTCACTAGGTGTAAATCAATACATTAACTTAACAAGATGATGTTTCTTAATCAAATGAACATATCAACTAGTTGAATCGAAAGGATTAAACTTAACAAGAATGGTTCTTGTATTCAAACATCAAACTATCGTACATAATAACAATCAATCAATAGTAAACATTCAACATCTCGGTTATTTATCTAGATGAACATAAAATGGACTAGCCAACAATCATGCTTGAAAACTTAAACACAACAGTAACAAAGATAGAATTCATTGTAAATACAAGATTAACCTTTTAGGAGTAATCTTGGATGAAGTTCTTGAATGATCTTGGATTCTTCAATGATTTGAATGCTTAGATGCACTTTGATTAGCCCAAGAACTGCTTTGAATCGTATGTTTTCGTCTCTGAACAGAAGGGAAACTGGTACCTTTGAAATGAAACAGGAAATGGAATTAAATAAGCTGAAAAGTTGGTGAAAAGCACTGTGCGCGGCGCGCACAGTAAGGGTGCGCTGAGCGCACTCTCACCTACTTCACTTTTTCCTTTACAGCTCGACAACGCACGTTCAAATCTTCTTTTCTGTTAAAAGTGTGCGTATGAGTGTGCTGAGCGCACCACTGTGCGCGGCGCGCACCATCAAAATGTGCGCTTGGCGCACTTTGGTTTTGGCCAAGAAATCCTCTGATCAAATTTATGCAATGTGCGCTGAGCGCACCCTTTGTGGTGCGCTGAGCGCACTCTTCTGTCTTTGGGTTTCTGGTCTTGTTTTCAATCTCTGAGCTGTTATCATACATAATCTTCATATTTCTTCAAGTTTACAATGATTCTAGACTATATTACAATACTATGAAATACAAACGGAATTACTATGTTTACATATGAAATAAATAACAATAGGACGCGATATTACGACTTAAGATATGACTAATTTGAGTAATATCAAAATCCCCCATACTTAACTCTTGCTTGTCCTCAAGCAAGTCTTGTTCTAATCATTCATATACAAAACACAAACATCAATGAATCACACGCATTATTTGAAGTACATATTACACGAATCACACGATTCACGCAAAACATACACAAACTCACGCTATATGAAACCCATAAAACACAAATGGAATATACACTCACACTTTATAGTACACAAGTTTACACTATTGGAATACACACTCGTTGAGGTACACACACAATTTATGAAACACACACACACATTTGGATTATTTGGGAGAGACGAACTTTGGTGAAAGTTCTTTTACAAGTTTGGATCCTTAGAGAAAATTAAATCTTTGAGAAAACGTTTTAAGATTTTGAAAATGTCAATGCTAGTTTTTAAACTAGACACGTTTTCCGGTTTTAACCTCAAATTTCGGTTGAGGGTAATTAAAAACCGAAGTCTCAGTCGGCGATTAGCAAGCTATCCGCCCCCATGATTGTAGTATCATGGAACTCTTAACCGAATGTCCTAAAAATGGTTGTACACAATATAGTTCATAAAATAGCATAAGTTTTAGAAGAAACTTATATCGTGTCCAAATATCATCGGTGAACCATGAGTTTGCACACCTCAATTTTTTATGGCATATGTATGTTGACCGCGGTCAAACATAGATGCGGTTGATCTTTACGGAGATCATCCATCTGGGGATTAGATTCATTAGTCTTAAAAGATAATTTGCAATGTGCCCCCCATTGTACGAGACAGATCCATATCATGGTTAGGATAAGTCTGACCACCAAAAACCCTGTTTGATGCTGAGGTGAGGTGGATTTCCAGCCGATGATAGAGATGACTTTTCAAGTTTTTTCGTCAACCTACAGCTGTTCTGGACTACATCTTCTAACATAAGTTAGTAAGTGTGTCATTTTGGAAGACTTTACTTCCTTAAGGGATGGTCGTTCAGTGACTTTTATTTCTTTTATTTTCAAGCCAAAAGTACTTTAATCGTTTTAACTTTGCAAAAATTTTTGATAATAATTCGAAAAGATTAGTAACATCCCCCACACTTGGCTTTTTCGCTAATATTTTTAGTTCTAAAATTTAAAATTTTTCATAAAATGCGACAATAAGCCAAGTTGTATTGCATATCCGAGAGAATTACCCCCTCCCCCACACTTAAGATTAAGTAAGGCCCTCATTAATTAAAATCAGAAATAATTTAAAAATTCACGAGGGCATTAGTGTGAAAAGAGTTCGAAAAACCTTGGCCTAAAGCCGGAGATCGTGAAATGTAGGTGAGCGATGGCGCTGAACTTAATGCCAGCATAAGAACATCGTTCATTCCTTGATCTCTATCACAAATTCCAAATTGATTGTACTTCGCTGAACTTAATGCCAGCATCACTAAACCTTAACAATAAGAAATAAACAAACACACAAAATAAAATAGATAAAAGTGGTGTATGTAACACAACCACCACAAACGTCAAGCTTACAACATAAATATTCTAATTATTACACACCATTGTCTTAAAAGAAACAATTCTAAAAAAATTACCAAATGTTACCAAATATTACCAAATAGGGCACATGAGCCCTCTAATTGTCACCAAAGAAGTTACCAAAAGGCCAGCCGGAGTAGGTGCCTGAACCATCATTCCTAGGTCTTCCCTGCGGGTATTGCTCCTCAAAGCGTCTTTGAGCATCTTGCATGGCCGCCTGTTCCTCGTATAACGGAGGACTCGGAATTCGGTTTGGGGTGTTGTAATAGGTCGGATGTTGGTAGGAAGTAGCATAATATTCTTGTGGGTTTTGCATATATAAACCATCATCATGGCGAAGCCAATCGCCCCTGTAATTCCCCCACCTTTGGTCATACCTTACCGCCCTATTATGCTCGCGTTGTTCTTCATGAAATTGGTTAAATTGTTGCCTTTGTTCCTCATATTGGTTATCCCTGTGTTGATAACCTATCCTCATATCATGAAAACCGGAAATCACTTCCTCCAACTCTTCTTCCCTTGACCTTTGCGTCCGCCTACGCCTTCGTCTTTGAGCTTGTGGTAACTATTCTTCAGTTTCAGGTTCTTCTATTCGAACCTCTTCCTCCGCATCATCTCTTCCAACACCACTACCACCCGCTTCATGATCATGGGCACGTGGTGGTTCGTTTACCCTCGGGACAAATGGAATAAGCCTTTGATGATTATTATAGCTCAAAAATTCTGCATTCAGATAATAAGTCTTGCTTAAAGGCTTCATTGTTGTACTGTTTGGAATCAACTGAGAGAAATTGACACCAAAATGCCTGGCAATCTGGGTGATGTAATGCCCACCAACAATCTGATTCAACCCTCTATCTCCCCGCGAATTATCAAGATAATCCGCCAAAGTAGATGGAATGTCGACACTACTTTGGTTGTGGATTTTGTCTACAAGAAAAACATCTTGACGCGTTACCTTATTTGTGCCATGTTTTCTTGCATTAAACGTACATGCAACTAGTCGATGAAGCATTCTTTTGTCTTTATCACTTATATCGGTGAACTTGCTTCGGCTAGAGGAGAATTGAGTGTCGCTCATATCGTTCCAAAACGGGCATGGATCATAAGAATCGTCATAATACTCTGCTGACCGTAAATAAGCATTGAGTTGATCATCATCTAGTTAGATATACAGGTCGAATATTTGGGCAAGCTCAATTTGACTAAGTGCCCGATCGATCCCACCTAAACGAAATCTCATGAAGTTTTGATTTGTTGGGTCCATAATGAGATCAAAACGTAAAGATGCTATGAATTCTTTGCATAATTCCGGGTATATGACATCATTGAATCCCATAATTCTTTCCCATGCCCTGATTGTTATTAACCTGCCAGTTAAAAGCCGGTATTTAACCTCCAACATTCTCGACACTCTATCATATTCCCTTGCTTCTACCAATGGAGCTGGGTCAAAATACCAAGTGGCATCACATGATTTGTTCGCTACCCAATTATATGCACTTGCGTAATCCGGATGGTCCCGAACATAAGCTAACCAAACCCTTGGATCATTTTGATCCGGTGATCCTTCAGGTGAAGGTTGTCGTTCATTTGGTGGAGAATTTTGTTCATCTGAAGAATCTTGTTCTTCTCGGTACCGGTGGGAAGGTTCTTCTTGTTGTTGACTTCCCCTTGATCTAAAGTTGTACTGCACACATAAAACATACACCAAAATAAAAGAAGCGCATAGACAATAGTATGCATTAGTGTGAGTTCATCATAAATCAAGTATATGTTCAAAAATACATATAGCACATAATCATGTTAATCACTCATGTAAACATTTTCTCAAAAGATCCAAGATCAACATAACTAGTCTAGCGTTCTAGAAACCAAATTTGAACATGAACCTCATATCATTCTCATCCCTCAAACTATCACATTAGACACAAAGTAATGGAAACTTAACAATTTTCAAGTATTTATATCAATTAAGAACCAAAATATGTTAGATTTCCAAAATATGAACCATATTATGCTCAAAATGTGATACATACTTATGAAGTACCCAAATTATCTCCAACATTCATAAACACTTTGCTAGGAACCAAATTCAACCAAATTTAAAGCCAAAATTCGGATTTAAATTCTACATAAACCCTAGAATCATGAATATACCCTAAAAACACAATGTAATATGATTTCAAGGCATACAAGGCAATTATAACAACCTAAAGCATGTTAATGTATAGAACAATTATCAATTCAAGAAAACCCACATAAATTTCTTAAGCAATCCGAAAAATTAAGCATGAAATCAAAGTATTGGAAAGAAAATTAAGTGGAATCATATGAACATACCCTAGGTATCTTGATTTAGGCTTTGATTTTAGAAGACTTGGTTAGATTTGGAAGAATTGAAATTAGGGTTTGGAGTGTTTTAGAGTAAAAGAGAGAATGGATCTGCACTTTTGGGTGAGGAGTGAGTGAAAAACGAGTGTGTGGTGGTAAAGAGGAGATAAAATCGTGAACCCCACAAAAATTTGAAGTTGATCCGAGCTTTTTAAGAGAGTGCACCAAGCGCACACTTTGGGGTGCGCGGCGCGCACTAGTGCTCCAAGCTGAAATTTATTCTGACCCAGTTTTTACAAAGTGCGCTGAGCGCACATCTGAGGGGTGTGCGGCGCGCACAGTTGTTTTTCAGCTATTTTTCGCGTTTGGTCAGTACATGGAGGTTGGTAACAGATTGGTGAACGTAATGGCATTCAACAAAAATTAAAAATCACTCAAAATCATGTAATTCACACAAAAACCTATTTTTAACATTTGTGAAGGTTTTAAAAACGAGTCGCTTCACCCGACTCTTTCCCCAAACTTAGGTAGCTTTGGGGTTAAAAATGAGTTTTACCTCATCTTCAATGTTCATGGGTCCGTCAACATATAGTTTGACCCTGTGTCCTTTTACTTTAAACGTATCACCCTTCGCATTCCGTAATTCCACCGTTCCATACGGAAAAACCATGTTAACAACAAATGGTCCCATCCACGGGACTTGAGTTTTCCAGGGAAAAGTTTAAATTGTGAGTTGAATAACAAAACGCGATCACCCTCTTTAAATCTTTCGAATTCTTAAGACGGTTAACGTGCCAAACTTTGGTCTTTTCCTTGTATATGAGTGAGTTTTCATAGGCGTTATGTCTCAACTCATCCAACTCATTTAGTTGGTTTAAACGAAGGTTTCCCGCGTCTTCAAGAACGAGATTACAAGTCTTAAGAGCCCAATGTGATTTGTGCTCTATCTCCAAAGGGAGATGACATGCCTTCCCATAGACTAGGCGGTAAGGTGTGGTTCCAATAGGAGTTTTGTAGGCGGTTCTAAATGCCCACAAAGCATCGTCAAGCTTCATTGACCACACCTTTGGATTAGATCCAACCGTTTTCTCAAGGATCCTTTTAAGTGCTCGATTCATATTTTCAACTTGCCCACTTGTTTGTGGGTGATAAGATGTAGAAATTTTATGAGTTATCCCATATCGTTTTAACACCTTTTCTAATTGAGTGTTGCAAAAATGGGTACCACGATCACTAATTAAAGCCTTCAGGGTACCGAATTGGGCAAAAAGCTCTTTAAGAAAAATTACAACAACTCGTGCATCATTTGTCAGGAGAGCCTTTGCCTCCGCCCATTTTGATACGTAGTCAACGGCAACGAATATGTATTGGTCGGAATGAGATTTTGGGAATGGTCCCATGAAATCAATGCCCTAAATATCGAAAACCTCACAAACTTGGATTATGTTTTAAGGCATTTCGTCTCTTTGACTAATCTTTCCTACCCTTTGGCAAGAATCACATGATTTACATATTTGGTGGGCATCTTTAAAGATGGTAGACCAATAAAAACCGGCCTCATAGACTTTTCTCCCCGTGATTTGGGGTCCGAAATTTCCACCAGTGGGACCAAGATGACATTGGAGAAGAATTTGATTGCATTCTTCCCCAGAGACACATCGACGGATTATCCCATCGGGACACCGTTTAAAGAGATACGGGTTTTCCCAAAAATAGTATTTTAAGTCACTGAAAAATTTCTTTCATTTTTGATGTGACATACCGGTTTCTAGGAATCCACCCGCAAGATAGTTGGCTATGTCAACAAACCCAGGATAACAGTCCAGAAAGTTATCTTGGATAACAGTCTCATGGAGAACTTCAAGATTCGGGTTCTCAAGGCGAGAAAGGTGATCGGCAGCTAGGTTTTCGGCCCCCTTTTTGTCTTTAATATCAATGTCGAATTCTTGCAAAAGCAAGACCCAACGTATTAACCGGGGTTTAGCATCTTGCTTAGCAAGCAAGTACTTTAATGCTGAATGGTCTGTATAGACAACCGTCTTTGCTAGTACCAAATAGGATCGGAATTTATCAAACGAAAAGAAAATTGCCAGGAGTTCCTTCTAGGTGGTAGTGTAATTAAGTTGGGCTCCTTGCAATGTCTTACTAGCATAATAAATGGGCTGGAAATGTTTTTCAATTCTTTGCCCCAAGACGGCAAAATTAAAATGCACCGATTCTACAAAATTAAAATCAAAGACTATTAATAATTTAAAATAATTAAGAAACTACTTAATCACAAATTAGTTAACAATTCTATTTTGACACAAAACTGTCCCCGACAGCGGCGCCAAAAACTTGATGTGCGAAACATGGTATATGAATTATCGTATGAAATAGTATGGAAAAATACCGATTAGAGATTGCTACACACTAACGAGCACTGTACCCGATCGTGTAGTAGTATAGTAAATGATAAAATCTGTGTATCGTTCCAAGGACAGTATCTAAATCAAATTAGAATTATAGACTAAATTGTGATTAACTAAGAAAATTACAAGTACAAGATATATTTTGGTTTGCCCTTTTACGATGGGCGAATCAAATGATGATTAAGATTAAAAGACAATATTTTTGGTATTTTAAGTTTATGAAAACAGAAAGATAGTTTTGATATCAAATTAAGGAAATATGCTCATCTAGACTTTTTACCCTTAATGTTGAATGTTATTTAGGATTAAGATCGGATTGATTGTTTATGTACGAGAACTAATTAATTGGTTCACCAAGAGTAGTCTTGTGCAAACACTCAAACGGGATTACACGACGCAAGTGATGTTCTTGACATCTAAGACCTCATATTTGTAATCAACTAATTCAACTAGTTTGAAGACTTGAAGAATGATCAAGTCAATGGTGTGTTGTACATGATCCACTCCTATATCAACTAAAGGTTTAACTTAGTTCATTCCCTTGGTTCGGTTAAATGCTCAATTCACCCAACCCAAATAATTAACTAAGTGTTATAACAAGATCCCTATAAACGTCACTAAATAAGGCAAATCACTAACACATGCTAATTAATGGAACTAGGTAGTTGAAAGTGTGTATAACAGATTCTAAGGAATTGGTCATTCTCCTAGACAATTACACATACTAATTAAGCTATTCCAAAGTATCTACAAGAGTCGTTCTTACATTCTTATGTAAATTAACCATTTGAACTCAACTTATCCCTTTTGGAAAAAGACGGATAAACACATGTCACTAGGTGTAAATCAATACATTAACTTAACAAGATGATGTTTCTTAATAAAATGAACATATCAACTAGTTGAATCGAAAGGATTAAACTTAACAAGAATGGTTCTTGTATTCAAACATCAAACTATCGTACATAATAACAATCAATCAATAGTAAACATTCAACATCTCAGTTATTTATCTAGATGAACATAAAATGGACTAGCCAACAATCATGCTTGAAAACTTAAACACAACAGTAAAAAAGATAGAATTCATTGTAAATACAAGATTAACCTTTTAGGAGTAATCTTGGATGAAGTTATTGAATGATCTTGGATTCTTCAATGATTTGAATGCTTAGATGCACTTTGATAAGTCCAAGAACTGCTTTGAATCGTATGTTTTCGTCTCTGAACAGAAGGGAAACTGGTACCTTTGAAATGAAACAGGAAATGGAATTAAATAAGCTGAAAAGTTGGTGAAAAGCACTGTACGCGGCGCGCACAGTAAGGGTGCGCTGAGCGCACTCTCACCTACTTCACTTTTTCCTTTACAGCTCGACAACGCACGTTCAAATCTTCTTTTCTGTTAAAAGTACGCGTATGGGTGCGCTGAGCGCACCACTGTGTGCGGCGCGCACCATCAAAATGTGCGCTTGGCGCACTTTGGTTTTGGCCAAGAAATCCTCTGATCAAATTTATGCAATGTGCGCTGAGCGCACCCTTTGTGGTGCGCTGAGCGCACTCTTCTGTCTTTGGGTTTCTTGTCTTGTTTTCGATCTCTGAGCTGTTATCATACATAATCTTCATACTTCTTCAAGTTTACAATGATTCTAGACTATATTACAATACTATGAAATACAAACGGAATTACTATGTTTACATATGAAATAAATAACAATAGGACGCGATATTACGACTAAAGATATGAATAATTTGAGTAATATCATGCTCCCACAAGTGACCGATAGTTTGTGACATCAGTATACAAAGAGCCGTGGTAGGAGAGATTCTCGGCAGTTGTTAGAGGTGTGGCGGCGGGTTTACAATCAACTAGCTTAGCTCGAACTAAAATATCGTGAGAATACTTGGTTTGACTCAAAAATAACCCAGACTTAAAATAAGTAACCTCAAGACCAAGAAAATAACTGAGTTTACCAAGGTCTTTGATGGCGAAGTATGAGTGTAGTCAATCAATGAATTGGCGTATGTAAGTCGAGTCGTTCCCTGTGAGGATTAGGTCATCCACATAAACTAGAAGATAAAGAATACGTGAGCCATTTTTAAACACAAAGAGTGAAAGATCTGCGTGACTACAATGAAACCCGAGACAGATAAGAAAAGAGCTAAGTCGATGGAACCATGCACGGGGGGGGGGGGGGGGCTTGCTTAAGTCCGTACAATGCCTTCTTGAGACGACAAACATGCGAAGGGTGACACTCATCAATGAAGCCCGGAGGTTGTTCCATATAAACCATTTCAGTGAGATGGCCATTAAGAAACGCGTATTTAACATTGAGTTGGTGTAACGGCCATTGATGAAGAGTAGCGAGGGATAATACAATGCAAACAGTGGCAGCTTTTACCACTGGACTAAAGGTTGCCGAGTAATCAAGACCTGGAACTTGTGTGAAACCTTGGGCACATTCCCCGATTTCCTGAAAGTCGCCTTCTTTTGCTTGCCAAACGTACATGGTTCGCAAAACCCAAGCTCCACTTTCTTCAAATCTGAAATTCTCCCCATCGAAACAAGCATCTTCATACCTTTCTCACTCATATGCCCAAGCCGTCGGTGCCATAGAGTAGAATCGTTCCCAACATCAACCGTAGCAACCACCGTGTCTTCATCAAACACCTCAACCATATAAAGCGTTCCCCATTTATTTCCACGAGCCATGATTCTACTTCCCTTAACCACCTTCCATTGGTGATTTTCAAAAGTAATCGCGTTACCTTCTTCATCTAATTGACCGACCGAGATAAACTTCCTTTTCAACTTAGGAATAAACCTCACGTCTTTCAAAGTCCAATTAGAACCAAGAGTAGTTTTCAATACAACATCTCCTACACCATCAATTTCAAGCTTTTTATTGTTTGCCAATCTAACGTTAATATGATACGATCGAAAGTTCGTCATCAAACTCCTAGTGGGTGAGGCATGAAATGAAGCTCCTGAATCCAAGATCCAAGATTTCACTGAATCTTCAACACTACACAAAAGTGCATTGATGTCGTAGCGTGGGGGTATGAAATAGTTTATATTTTTACTAGGAAAAGTGATACAAACTACACAAGTTTTAATTATTTATTTACAAAATGGATATACTTAAACCTTGCTACAACACTTATAGGCAGTGTACCTAATCGTATAGTAGTGTAGTTTTTAGTAAGTCCGATTCGTTCCACAGGGAATCTTTTTAAACAAAGATTAACGCTATATTAGTTTACTTTTATAAAAATACAAATATATATATAAGTAATATTATTATTATAAAGGGGGTTTTTACCGTTTAATGACCGGTTTGTCGATTTTAAAACTTTAGTCGCAGTTAAAACCAAATGTAAAATAATAAATAAATACAAGACTTAATTTAAAGCGTAAAGTAAATAACGATAATGAAATTGCGAATAATAAAAGTGCGATAAAATAAACTTGCGATAATTAAAAAGTACGATAATTAAAAGTGCAATTAAATATAATAACAATAAAAATGCGATAATTAGAAGTGCAATTAAATATAAAATAAAGGAAATTAAATATGAAATAAAAGAATTATGCTTATTTAAACTTCCGTAATCATGATGTTTGACGTGTTGATTTTAGTTTTATGCTCATGGGTTAATTGTCCTTTGTCCTGGATTATTTAATATGTCCGTCTGGTTTTTGTCCATAACAGTCCATCAGTCATAAATATAAAGTGCGAGTATCCTCGTCAAATTATCCTTATATCCGAAGTTAAATATTCCAACTAATTGGGGACTTAAACTGTAACAATATTTTAATACTTTGTTTAATAATTACACCAGGATGTCGACTGAGTGTAACCCAAGGTTTTAATATTTTGTTATCAATTATACCAAGTGTCCCTGTACATAATTTCACCCCTGTTTTAATTATTCTAGTGGCTATTAATCCATTCCCGTGTCCGGTTAAATGAACGATTATTCGTACATATAAATACCCCGCCCATCGTGTCCGATCGAGTGTATATGGTAATTTATAGGGACGCCCAATTGTAAATCTTTATATTAACATTAACAAACTATCATTTAGTTAAACAAATATAAAGCCCATTAATAGCCCATAGTCTAATTTCCACAAGTGTCGTTCTTTTGTCCAAACCCCAATTATGGTACAAAGCCCAATTACCCAATTTTAATAATTAGCCCAACATCATGATTACTTCGGATTAAATAAGCATAATAATAACTTAGCTACGAGACATTAAATTAAAAAGGTTGAACATAACTTACAATGATTAAAAATAGCGTAGCGTTACACGGACAGAATTTCGACTTACACCCTTACAACATTCGCTAACATACCCTTATTATTAGGATTTAAAATTAAAATTAAAATATAAATTATAAATATATATTACGTATATATTGAGAGAGAGAGATGGATATATGAGTGTGAAAAATGATCAGAATTCGGTTGGCTTTATAGGGACTTTCAGAATTTGGGCCTCCGCGACTCGCGGCCCTTTTTGCCTTCAAACTCCGCGAGTCACGGAGTTTGCTTTTACAGCTCACACAAGTTTGGCTCTTTGTTTACCGACGGTTTTAAATATTTATATAATATATAAATAATTATAAGAATTATTTAAATATTATATTATATTTATGTGCATAGTTGACTTGTAATTTTTAGTCCGTTGCGTCGAGCGTTGAGAGTTGACTCTGGTCCCGGTTCTGGATTTTCGAACGTCCTTGCGTACAATTTAATATCTTGTACTTTGCGTTTTGAATCTTGTACTCTTGTAATTTCGAGACGTTTCTTATCAATAATTGGAACCTCTTTGATTGTATTTTGTACTTTTGAGCTTTTTGGTCGTTTGCGTCTTCAATTCGTCGAATCTGTCTTTTGTCTTCACCTTTTATTATTTAAACGAATATCACTTTTAAATAGAACAATTGCAACTAAAAGCTTGTCTTTCTTGAGGAATAATGCTATGAAATATATGTTCGTTTTTAGCATTATCAAATATTCCCACACTTGAGCGTTGCTTGTCCTCAAGCAATATAGTCTTGAAATACTAGAATCACTTCTTTATTCTTCACACTTTGTACATCAGTGATTTCTATACGGCGGTATAAACAATGGTAGTAACGATATGGTTTACAGTCCCACATGACTATAAAAATTTAGATCCATTAAGGAAATTGGATCTTTATGAAAACATTTGATCTTTTGAAAATTAAATCTAGCTTTTACCCTAGATAAGTTTTCCAGAATAACCCTTTACCGGTGTTTGCAAAATATTTTTTGTGGGTTTGGTGGGTTTCAGATTTGAAAATTTTAGCTCAAAACTTGCGGTTTTGTGTCACCCACTTGCTAACCTTGTATTTGGAAAGCAACACGTCCAGTTTACTTGTCCCGTATATTACCTTTCGGTAAACTACCGTTCGGTTGTAAAGGAAAGCGTTGAACAAGCAACTGTTAAGGCAATGTCCCCTGACATGCTTTTAATTATGGTCTATAACGTGTCAGACGCAATTACTATCCTTGGTAGGAGCAATAGTAAAGCTCACCCTTATGATTTTTCGGTCTGGCACAAGGTCCTGTCTTTGACCATTATGCAACCACCGTTCTTACGGTTGACACCCGATTTGGTTCAGGTGACCTAATGAATTCCAGGTGAATTCCTAGGATTTTACGTTCAATGGTAATGAACGCATTAAAAATAGGGTTTTCAGAAAATAAATCGATTTGTAATTTTGATCAAAATATTTTCTCGTTCAAGCTCGAGTTTAGATATCATTGAATTCCATGAGTTTGTAATTCTCAATCTTTAAGGTCAATCTCAAGGATTGAGTAATATCAGGCTTAAAAGCTGATTTTTGATCTTTTAAGGAGATTATCCTTTCTGGGGATCTGATTCATTAGTCTTATCCAGCTAATTTGCATGGTGCCCCCCATTGTACGAGATAAATCCTTCTCATGGTTAGGATAAATCTGACCACTTGGCGACCCTGTTTAATGCTGAGGTCCGTGGATTTCCTGCTGATTTTAGTGATGACTTTTCTAGATTTTTCGTCAACCTACAGCTGGTCTGGACGACAACTTCTTGACCTAAATCAAGAAGCGCGTTTCTTTTTCGGAAGACTTTACTTCCTTTTAATGATGGAATTGATTCATCGTGTAGATCCATCTTTCTTACAGTAAGTCAGGTAAAACTTTTTAGTTTAGTCCAAAGCAAAAGTATTTTCAGTTATTTGTACAAAAATATGTGATATATGTTTTGAATAACTTGGAGAATTTTTCCACACTTGCTTTTATTTTCCTTTTTATTGTCCTCTATTCCATTTTAAATGAATTTTAACATTTTGGTTTGTTTCTCAATTTATGTCCTTTCCGAGGTTACAATAATTTCGGTGTTAAAACCTAGTTTTATCGTTCATAAATATGTATAAACATGATTTTGAGTTCATTTAATTGAAAATTTTAAAATTTTTTACTAGAATTGGGTAGTCAGTATATAAGACTAGGGCTGTTTTTTATTATCAGAGAGCACTAGATTCTAATACAACTACTGCTTTACTAGTATTTTTAATGGTAACCCAGTGTTTAAGATAAAAATTTTAAAATCCGAAAGAATTTAACCCCTTCCCACACTTAAGATCTTGCAATGCCCTCATTTGCAAGAAATCAGTAACAATTTAAATTATTGAGGGTGATTTGTGTGAAAATGATTAAATTTTACCAAAGTTTCCAAATATATTGGCGTTTGTTTGCTGAATGATAAATGGTGCACATCATTTGTTCATTTCGTCTTGTTGTTATTTCACATATATTTTGCATCTTGTCGTCAAAATTAGTTGCTTTTGCTGAACTTAATGCCAGTCTTTGAAAATGCGTTGTTTTACCCTGTTGTGTACATAAGATAAACTGCAAACATATATACATATTTTTGAAGTTTGGTATATTACCCCACATTCAAAAATTATTAAAATCTAAGAATAAAAGTTAGAAAATTATAAAAACTATTACAATATTAACATAAGTATTAAATGTATCAACATTACAAATTACAAAATAAATAAAACTAAGTAGACTAGGGATGATACTGATACCAATAGGGGTTCCAGGCATAACCATAGGTGCTATAAAATGCTTCGGCTGGGTTATACGTAGGATACGGTGGTTGCATCTCTATAGACCAGGAAGGGAATATGGGTTTTGGTGTAGGAATATAGTTTCTACCTATATGTTGGCAATGAGCTATGATTTGGTTTTGATGAACTTGCCAATCTTCAAATGCTCTCTGTCTAGCATTTTCGTACTCCTGTGAAGCTATAAACCTTTGCATTTCTTGCATTTCATTTCCCCCTCCTACATTACCTTGCTGTTGGTTTCTCTCAACCTGTGGATGTCTACCATGGTATTGTACTGCGGCGTTATTTCGCCTCTTCAAAACTTTCGCACCATGGTATACGTTTAAACCTATAGTATCGCGGGGTTCTGGTTCTTCGACTAATAATCCCCCCCGACTTATATCCACACCGAGATATTCAGCAATCAAAGTAATAAAAATACCACCTCCTATTATGCTATGCGGTCTCATCCCCCTAACCATAGCTGATAAATAATAACCCACACAATAAGGTATACTTACAGCGCTTTGTGGGTCTCGAATACACATATGGTAAAACAAATCCTGTTCATTTACCTTTTCCTTGTTCTTACCTCTTTGTGTAATCGAATTAGCTAAAAACCTATGAATTACTCTTAATTCAGCTCTATCTATATCCAAATAAGAGTAATTTCCCCCTTTGAATCGGTGATGGCTTGTCATTTGACTCCATACACCATGTGTATCAAAATTTTCATCTATCTTTCTACCATTTAGTATCAACCCTCTACAATCGGCAGATGCTAACTCCTCAGGCGTATATATACGTAAAGCCTGAGCCATGTCTAGTAAAGACATGTGGCGCATCGAACCTCCTAACAAAAATCTAATAAAAGATCGATCGGTTAAACTAGCTACCCGATCATTTAATTCTATACTACATAACAATTTTTCACACCATACTTTATATACATGTCTACGCATGGTGAATAAACGTACCCAGTCATTAAAAGTAGAATTACCATACCTTTGTGCAAGTAATTCCCTAATTGGCCCGGCCAATTCTACAGCTTCTAAGGGTCCCCATTCTATGACCCTAGGTACCTCAACAACTTTAGAATGAAGAGTATGCAAACCCCTTTGATACTTTGATAATCTATCCAAAGTCTGTCAAATCTCAGGTTCGGGTGCAAATCTTCCAAGTGCATATCAGAAAATGTCATGACTGGATGAGGTATATCTTGCTTGTAGTAGTTATCCACCTCCTGTTGTTCCGCATTCTCAGCAGGAGCATTGCGAGCTTGGGATGAAGATTCACCCCTTTCAGTCTGCAAAACACATCAAACACAATTTTTGTGCATCCAAATATGCATTAGTGTCAGCAAAATCATCAATCAAAATAATTACAATGACATGATCAATTTATATCAAACTTAAGCTCATTTTCACATTTTTATCAAATCTACACTTTTTCAAATAAGCATATACGAAAATGTTCGCCAAGTTCATAAGCATTCAACTCAAATAACATGTCAAAATAATCATTACTAGCAATTAAACAAGTTTCAAATGGCATTATCTCTCAAAAATCAAGTTCGTGAATTTTAGACTTGAAAAAGTCCACTTTAATTCTCAAAATCATGTTTAGGCTCAAAGTTTGGATCATTTAACTACCTAGACATGTTACACTACTTAATTTAGCAACAATTCATGACAAAAATCGGCCATAACCTGTTTATATCAAAAAGCCCCAAATTGCTCAAGAACACAAACCCTAGATTACTCAAAATTTGAAGTTTAAGGCTTCTAATCATGTTAAATAGCATCAATCTAGGTTATACAAGCATAATACATAAACAATTTAAGCATAATTACACTAAAACGCATCAAAATCAAATTGGGGAAAAAATTGCTCAAGAACACTAATTTTCGAATTAAATGATGTTTAGGTGTAGAAATTTACCGTTTTTCTTGAGTAATTCCTTGATAGCATCCTTCTCAACATGATTTTAGTAAAAGATTTGATGATTAACGGTTAAAAGTTGTGATTTTGGGGGTGTTTTTTGGGTTTTTTCGCGCAGTATGTTAGCTGTATGTTTTTGTGGTGTGTGGTTTGAGCTGTTCTTTACGTTTTATTTTTTTTCTTGGTTTTGGTCCCTCCGCGACTCGCGGGGATTAAACCTCCAAACGCCGCGAGTCGCGGAGTGTTTTTTTTTTTTTTATATCTTATACTAATTAAAACAATTAAGTAATTAATTTTAAAATTTTGTTTCCCTTGTTATTTAGGACGAGGTCGTTTCGGATCGATGTCCTAGTCCGTCCCTCGACAAAATTTTAAAATTTGTCTTTTCGTAGCTATTGTTTTAAAAGCTAAGATTTTTGGTTTTTTTAAATGTTTTTGGCATACTTTAATTCAATAAGATTAAAAATAATGATAATAAAAGTTCTCGTCCCTCCCTCGGGTAAAGCAATTTCGGTTCAATGACCTAGTCTTCAACTTACGACGAAATTTAAAAATCATATTTTTAACTTAATGAGATAAAGTAAATTTTTGTTTTTAAATTCACACAATTTAAATATAAAATTCAAAATTAATATTAAGAATTCACACCAAACTTAAAATTTGAAATGCATAAAATTAAAAATTCATATTTTAAAAATTAAAAATTCACACCAAACTTAATTTAAAAATTCATATTATAAATTCACACCAAACTTATATTAATTTTTTAAATATTTACAATTTTAAATATATTGTTTTTACAAAGTTTACAATATTAATTTAAGATTTATATATTAATTTTAAAAACATGATAAAAGTAAAATTAAAAATCTTTTTGGCTTTTTATCCCACTTTAATCAAATATTATCAAAAATATGCGCCCCTCTTTTCGGTAAAGTAATTTCGGTTCCAAGACCTAATTTAACTCATGACGAATTTTTGAAATATTTTGGGTTGATTGATTAAAGATATTTATACCTTAAGAATAAACGTTAAATTTTGCAGTGATGTAATAAATTTTTGAATGATATCAATAATTTTGGTCGCCAAACCTAATTTTATTCAATACCAATTTAATACTTTATAGCGAACAAATTAGCGTTTATTATCAAAAGGTTAAAAATAAAAATAAAAATAAAGACTGTATAGACTTACCTGTGAAATAGATTTCTTAGTTATATGATCTATCCCATTCATAAGATAGTCGGTTTAATTGGTTTTCCATGGCTACATAGGCGTAACCTCGAGCATTCAGTGTCTTTTCTTCTAAACATATGAACGGTCCGTCTTTGCATAAAGTAACAAATTCGGTGTTTGAATAGGTTTGATTATTTGAACATTTACCTCCATGTGACCATTTTCCGCATTTGTGACATCTTTCTAGGTGTCGTGCTCTTCTTTTCGCTGCGGATTTTGATTTTCCTTTACCAAATTGTAACTTATTATCTTCGCATCTGGATTCTTTTCTAACTCCGTCCATTCTTTCTCTGATTACTGATACTATTTCACTCGGTAGTATGTCATTATTACGTTTAGTGATCAAAGCGTGTAGCATTAGACCATGGTTTAGTTCACAGGCAGTCTTCATTTTATAAAAACCTAAAAAAAAATAAAAATTCAGAATGGGGGGAGAAGACTAGTTCTTTAGGGTCTGCTAGGGAAAGACCATTCGGGTTCCATTTTCGAGAACTACACGAAAACAGACAATCTAACTCTAACAGAAATACATATTATCCTTTAAAGACTTGATTCTCCCCACACTTAGTTAGCTGTGGTGTCGAAATTGTGATTAACTTCGTTGTCGACTTTCATCGGACTATCTATGTAGTGTTTAACTCTGTGACCATTAACTTTAAATTCAATCCCATTTGAATTTATTAATTCTATCGTTCCGTATGGGAAAACTCTTTTGACTATGAATGGTCCAGACCATCTTGATTTCAATTTTCCAGGAAATAGCTTGAATCGTGAATTGAAAAGAAGAACTCTGTCTCCTTCTTTAAATTCTTTTGAACTTTTGATTCTTTTATCATGCCATTTCTTCGTTCTTTCCTTATAGATTAATGAATTATCGTATGCTTCATGTCATAATTCTTCTAATTCATTTAGTTGACTTAACCGTAGACGTCCGGCTTCATGTAAATCAAGATTACATGTCTTCAAAGCCCAAAATGCTTTGTGTTCAATTTCTACTGGAAGATGACATGCTTTTCCATAAACAAGTCTAAAAGGTGTGGTTCCAATTGGAGTTTTGTAGGCTGTTCTAAAAGCCCAGAGTGCATCCTCCAATTTAATGGACCATTCCTTCGGATTTGATCCTACGGTTTTCTCTAGAATACGTTTTAAAGCTCGGTTGGTATTTTCAACTTGTCCACTTGTTTGTGGATGATATGCGGTGGAGATTTTATGAGTTACTCCATATCTTTTAAGAACTTTCTCAAGTTGATTATTACAGAAATGAGTACCCCGATCACTTATTAAAGCTTTCTGTGTTCCAAACCTTGCAAAAAGACGTTTTAAAAAGTTGACTACAACTCGTGCATCGTTAGTTGGGAGAGCTTGTGCTTCCGCCCATTTAGATACATAATCAATGGCTATGAGTATATATAGATTATTATGAGATTTTGGAAATGGACCCATAAAGTCAATACCCCAAATTTCAAATACTTCACATACTTGGATGACATTTTGTGGCATTTCATCACGTTGACTTATTTTTCCGGCCCTTTGACAACTATCACAGGATTTGCAAAGAAGGTGTGCGTCTTTGTAAATTGTAGGCCAATAGAATCCAGCATCATAAACTTTTCTTGCTGTTAGTTGAGGCCCATAATGCCCTCCTGTTGGTCCTGTGTGACAATGATTTAATATTTTACTAGCTTCATCTCCAAATACACATCGGCGTATTATTCCATTGGGACAACTTTTAAACAGATGTGGATCTTCCCAAAAATAGTGTTTTATATCACTGAAGAATTTCTTTCGTTTTTGGTACGATAATCCTTTTTCAAGAAATCCACAAACTAAATAGTATGCATAGTCTGTAAACCATGGAATTTCTTTATAATCTATCTTCAATAGATATTCATCAGGAAAGTTGCCTTGTATGGCCGATTCATTTAGAACTTCTAACTCAGGATTTTCAAGACGAGAAAGATGATCAGCGGCGAGATTTTCTGCTCCTCTTTTATCTCGGATTTCAATATCAAACTCTTGTAAGAGTAAGATCCAACGGATTAATCTTGGTTTAGCATCTTGTTTCGAAAATAGGTATCTAAGAGCAAAATGGTCGGTATACACCACCGTTTTTGCTAGAACGAGATATGATCGAAATTTGTCAAAAGCAAAGACAATAGCAAGGAGTTCTTTTTCAGTAGTTGTATAGTTCGTTTGTGCTCCTTGTAACGTCTTACTAGCATAATATATAGGTTGAAATCGTTTTTCAATCCTTTGTCCTAAAACGGCTCCCATTGCAAAATCACTTGCATCGCACATTAGTTCAAATGGTAGATTCCAATTTGGTGTTATCATGATCGGCGCATTAGTGAGTTTCTCTTTAAGAATATTAAAAGATTTGATACATTCATCTGAAAAGATGAATGGAGCATCCTTTTCTAGGAGTTTATTCATAGGAGTGGCAATTTTAGAAAAATCTTTTATGAAACGTTGGTAAAAACCGGCATGCCCAAGAAAACTCCTAACTCCTCTAACATTGGTGGGATGTGGAAGTTTAGCAATTACATCTACTTTAGCTCTATCCACTTCAATTCCTTCTTTTGAAATTTTATGTCCAAGAACGATACCTTCTTTAACCATGAAATGGCATTTCTCCCAATTAAGTACTAGATTTGATTGTTCTCATCTAATAAGCATTCGTTCCAGATTAGCTAGACATGATTCAAATGTATCACCGAAGACTGAAAAGTCATCCATGAAAACTTCCATGCATTCTTCTATCATGTCGTGAAAAATTGCCATCATACACCTTTGAAAGGTTGCAGGGGCGTTGCAAAGTCCAAATGACATGCGTTTGTAAGCAAAAGTACCATAAGGGCACGTGAATGTGGTTTTCTCTTGGTCCTCGGGTGCTATTGGAATTTGAAAATATTCGGAAAATCCATCTAGAAAATAATAGTAACTATTTCCGGCTAATCTTTCCAACATTTGATCAATGAAAGGTAAGGGAAAGTGATCTTTTCTGGTGGCGTCATTTAATTTTCTATAATCAATACATACACGCCATCCTGTTACAGTCCTAGTAGGAATAAGCTCATTTTTTTCATTTATAATGACAGTCATGCCACCCTTCTTAGGCACGCATTGAACTGGGCTTACCCATGGACTATCAGAAATTGGATAAATTAGACCTGCATCTAGCAGTTTAATAATCTCTTTCTTAACTACATCTTGCATATTAGGATTTAGTTTTCTTTGGCGTTGCACATACGTTTTATGACCTTCTTCCATAAGGATTTTATGTGTGCAATACGAAGGACTTATTCCTTTAATATCATGAATCTTCCATGCAATGGCTGGTTTATGAGCTTTCAACACAGAAATGAGTTGTGATTTCTCATTTTCAGTAAGAGAAGACGATATTATTACAGGTAATTCAGATTCACCATGTAAATAAGCGTATTCCAAATGGTTTGGAAGTGGCTTTAACTCTAATTTCGGTGGTTCTTCTATCGATGATTTATATCGATATCTGTCTTCTTCTTTTAGCATTTGAATTTCTTCTGTTGTTGGGTCATATCCATTAGCTATAAGTGTAGCTAACATTTCAGCTTCATCAATCGGTTCATTACCTTCTCCTAAAGAACATTCTCCTATTCCTTGTAATTCTGGAAATTCTTCTAATAATTCTGCATGTGCATCTATAGTCTGAATATAATAACATGTATCATCTGCAGATTGTGGTTGTTGCATTGCTCTATCAACTGAAAAGGTAACACTCTCATCCTCTATACTTAGGGTCAATTTCTTACCGAACACGTCTATCATTGCTTTAGCCGTGTTTAAGAATGGTCTTCCTAATATGAGAGGAACTTGAGAATCTTCTTCCATGTCCAAAACAACAAAATCTACTGGAAATACTAAAGTACCAACTTTAACTAGCATGTTCTCTATTATCCCTCTAGGATATTTTATTGATCTATCGGCTAGTTGTATGCTTATTCTAGTTGGCTTCAATTCTCCAAGGTCTAGTTTAGCGTATAGTGAATACGGCATTAGATTTATACTAGCACCTAAGTCTGCCAATGCTTCTATTGAACTAAGACTACCCAGAAAACATGGAATTGTGAAACTTCCTGGATCAGATAGTTTTTCTGGTATCTTATTCAACAGCACTGCTGAACAATTAGCATTCATAGTAACAGCCGAGAGTTCTTCCATTTTCTTTCTATTTGAGATTAGATCTTTCAAGAATTTAGCATATCTAGGCATTCCTGAAATCACATCAATGAAAGGAAGATTTACATTTATCTGTTTAAACATATCCAAGAATTTGGATTGCTCGGCTTCAAGTTTCTCTTTCTTCATTTTACTCGGGTAAGGAAGTGGTGGTTGGTATGGTTTAACATAAGGTTTAGCCTTAACTGTGTTATCTTCATTAACCTTTTCAACTACCGGTTCTTTTTCCTTATCTTGATCAGGTTGTGGTTCTTGTAGAGTAGGAATAGCTTCATCAGAAGTTACAGGTATTTCAGGTGGTTTAAGTGTTGTACCACTTCTTGTGGTAATGGCTTTAGCTGTTTCATTTCAGGGGTTAGCGTTTGTATCACTAGGTAGACTTCCCTGTTTTCTTTCACCTATTAACCTTGCTAGGTTACTTACTTCTTGTTCCAGATTTTGAATAGAAGCTTGTTGATTTCTAAATGCTTGAGCATTTTGTTCATTAGTTTGTTTTTGAGATGTGAAAAACTGCGTTTGAGTTTCAACTAGCTTCGTCATCATATCTTCTAAATTCGGCTTTTTATCATCGGTTTGTTGTAGTGGTTTGTTTTGAAAATTAGGTCTTTGTTGATTGTAAGTATTATTGGATACTTGTTGATTGCTAGGACCTTGTTGGTTGTTGTATGGAATATTTCTGTTATAATTCTGGTTTTGATTGTAAATCGATCTTGGCGGTTGATAATTATTCTGATAATTATTTCCAGGCCTTTGGTTTATGTATGAAATATTCTCTCTTTGTTCCATTGTTAATTCAATACTGAGACAATCTTTTGTCAAATGTGGTCCTCCACACTGCTCACAACTAATTCGTATTGAGTGAATATCCTTAGTCATCTTTTCCATTCGTCTCTCGACAGCATCTATCTTTGTGGAAATGGAATCTAAGTCATGGTTAGAATCGGCTCTAGCTGCTTTAGATGATCTAACGATATCTTTTTCTTGGTGCCACTCATGTGAGTGGGAAGCATTGTTATCAATAATTTTGTAAGCATCAGTTTCGGTTTTCTTCATAATAGAACCACCAGCTGCTATATCTATGTCTTTTCTTGTAGTGATGTCGCATCCTTGGTAGAATATTTGTACTATTTGACAGGTGTCTAAACCATGTTGCGGACATCCTCTTAACAACTTTCCAAATCTTGTCCACGCCTCATATAGAGTTTCATTTGGCTTCTGTGTGAACGTAACAATTTCTGCTTGAAGTCTTACGGCTTTAGATGCAGGAAAGAATTGTTTAAGAAATTTTTCAACTAAAACGTCCCATGTATCAATCGCCCCTTCAGGTAACGATTCCAACCAATCTTTGGCTTCTCCCTTTAAAGTCCAGGGAAATAACATGAGATATATCTGTTCATCCTCCACTTCTCTTATTTTAAATAGTGTGCAGATCCTATTAAAGGTACGTAGATGTTCATTTGGATCTTCCTTCGGCGCACCACTAAATTGGCATTGATTAGTCACCATGTGTAGAATTTGTCCTTTGATTTCATAATCTGGCGCATTAATGTCTAGATGAGTAATTGCGTGACCTTGGCCAGTGCGTTTAGCTCTCATTCGGTCTTCCATACTTAAAGGTTCCAGATTCTCCATAATTGAATTTGTTGAATCGGAATTACTAGAGGATTCTGATTTAATGGTTCGTTCCTCAACAATCTCTGTTTGAATGATTGGTGGTTCCGGAGGAAAGATTAGTGGTTCAGGATCTATGAATCGTCCCTGAATATTCTCCGGATTCTTAATTGTGAGATCGGGTTCAAAAAATGGATTATCGGAAATTTGAATTGGAGTACTTGGTCAACTGGATGACGATTCTAAAGAAAAATCAACAGCGGTAATATTTGCTAAATGTCTTGATCTAGTTACAGGTGGTGAACGTACAAAAGGTGGTGAACGTCTTGCTCGGTGCATTCACTGAATATCCTATTAGTTTTTAAAAGGAAAGAAAAATTATAATAAGTTATCCAATCAATAGACTTTTCTGATTTTGCCCACGTTTTGAATAGCCAAAAGATGCAGCAGAGGGGCAGGATTCGTTTGGTCTCAATATAATTGAGGACTGTTTGGCTCCAATAACCCGGTCCACTTACAAATCCAACTATTACTACGAACCAGAAAATTTTGATGTCTATCAATTTAATTACTTAAAATAAATTTTCGTAATTTTAAGAAATTTAGATAAGAAGTAGAATAAAAATCTATGTCCTAAAACTAGAATAGCGAGAAATAAGAAAGAAAAAGAGTGCGTCGAAAAAGGTCGAAAAAGAAAAATGGTTGAAAAATAAAAGGTGACAGAAAAATAAAAGAAACTTATAAAACTTAAAAACAATTGACTAACCTAACCTTATTACTACAACTAACTTAAAATTATAATCGCAAATTGAGATTACTAATTGGAATGATAATTGATACATAGGTAAAAGTCGTCTAAAAATATTAAAGCTTACAGGAAAAACTAAATCCCAAATGGAAATAACTTAAAAAGAAACTAAAACTTAAAAAGGCGTCGCAAAGTTCTAAAGTACCTAAATCTTAGTCTAAAGAAAAATTACTTAAGGAATTTTACGGCAAAGCCTAAAAATCTAGAAGTAAAAATAACTATGGCAAAAACTATGAGTTAAAAATAAATACGAGCGAAAAATACAAAAATTACGCTAAAACTATTAAAAAGGGACAAAATATAAAAATATACAAAAAGTTGTAAAAAGTACGATTTTTATAAAAATATTATTTTTATATTATTTATTTATTAAAACTTTTAATTTTACAATTTAATAAAACTAATTTAACTAAATAAAACAAATTAAATAAAAAGAAACTTTAAAATAAAACTTAATTATAATAATAATAGATAATTAGGGTTTATAATAATAATAATTAATAGATACCCCGTAATTAATGATGTTTAGGGTTTCTGTCGGTGTCAGAGTCACTCCGCGAGTCGCGGTATTCCAAGCAGCAAACCTCCGCGAGTCGCGGGGTTCCAAAAATCAACTCAGGTACGTTTTTTTTATTCGACGTTTTTTTTTATGTATGTTTTAAATAAAAATAAAATACTTAAATAAAACTTATATAAAAGTAAAGAAACTTTATAAAACTTAAATATTTAACAAAATCTTAAAAATACTTATATTTTTGTTTTTCTTTTTATATTTTCGAATATTTAAAACGTATTTTTATAAAAACGAATTTTAATAAAAGTAAACTAAAAATATTTTTTTTTATGTAGCGTTGCGCTTTCGGCGTTTAAGAGTTCCCCGGCAGCGGCGCCAAAAACTTGATGTCGTAGCGTGGGGGTATGAAATAGTTTATATTTTTACTAGGAAAAGTGATACAAACTACACAAGTTTTAATTATTTATTTACAAAATGGATATACTTAAACCTTGCTACAACACTTATAGGCAGTGTACCTAATCGTATAGTAGTGTAGTTTTTAGTAAGTCCGGTTCGTTCCACAGGGAATCTTTTTAAACAAAGCTTAACGCTATATTAGTTTACTTTTATAAAAATACAAATATATATATAAGTAATATTATTATTATAAAGGGGGGTTTTTACCGTTTAATGACCGGTTTGTCAATTTTAAAACTTTAGTCGCAGTTAAAACCAAATGTAAAATAATAAATAAATACAAGACTTAATTTAAAGCGTAAAGTAAATAACGATAATGAAATTGCGAATAATAAAAGTGCGATAAAATAAACTTGCGATAATTAAAAAGTATGATAATTAAAAGTGCAATTAAATATAATAACAATAAAAATGCGATAATTAGAAGTGCAATTAAATATAAAATAAAGGAAATTAAATATGAAATAAAAGAATTATGCTTATTTAAACTTCCGTAATCATGATGTTTGACGTGTTGATTTTAGTTTTATGCTCATGGGTTAATTGTCCTTTGTCCTGGATTATTTAATATGTCCGTCTGGTTTTTGTCCATAACAGTCCATCAGTCATAAATATAAAGTGCGAGTATCCTCGTCAAATTATCCTTATACCCGAAGTTAAATATTCCAACTAATTGGGGACTTAAACTGTAACAAGATTTTAATACTTTGTTTAATAATTACACCAGGATATCGACTGAGTGTAACCCAAGGTTTTAATATTTTGTTATCAATTATACCAAGTGTCCCTGTACATAATTTCACCCCTGTTTTAATTATTCTAGTGACTATTAATCCATTCCCGTGTCTGGTTAAATGAACGATTATTCGTACATATAAATACCCCGCCCATCGTGTCCGATCGAGTGTATATGGTAATTTATAGGGACGCCCAATTGTAAATCTTTATATTAACATTAACAAACTATCATTTAGTTAAACAAATATAAAGCCCATTAATAGCCCATAGTCTAATTTCCACAAGTGTCGTTCTTTTGTCCAAACCCCAATTATGGTACAAAGCCCAATTACCCAATTTTAATAATTAGCCCAACATCATGATTACTTCGGATTAAATAAGCATAATAATAACTTAGCTACGAGACATTAAATTAAAAAGGTTGAACATAACTTACAATGATTAAAAATAGCGTAGCGTTACACGGACAGAATTTTGAATTACACCCTTACAACATTCGCTAACATACCCTTATTATTAGGATTTAAAATTAAAATTAAAATTAAAATATAAATTATAAATATATATTACGTATATATTGAGAGAGAGATGGATATATGAGTGTGAAAAATGATCAGAATTCGGTTGGCTTTATAGGGACTTTCAGAATTTGGGCCTCCGCGACTCGCGGCCCTTTTTGCCTTCAAACTCAGCGAGTCGCGGAGTTTGCTTTTACAGCTCACACAAGTTTGGCTCTTTGTTTACCGACGGTTTTAAATATTTATATAATATATAAATAATTATAAGAATTATTTAAATATTATATTATATTTATGTGCATAGTTGACTTGTAATTTTTAGTCCGTTGCGTCGAGCGTTGAGAGTTGACTCTGGTCCCGGTTCCGGATTTTCGAACGTCCTTGCGTACAATTTAATATCTTGTACTTTGCGTTTTGAATCTTGTACTCTTGTAATTTCGAGACGTTTCTTATCAATAATTGGAACCTCTTTGATTGTATTTTGTACTTTTGAGCTTTTTGGTCGTTTGCGTCTTCAATTCGTCGAATCTGTCTTTTGTCTTCACCTTTTATTATTTAAACGAATATCACTTTTAAATAGAACAATTGCAACTAAAAGCTTGTCTTTCTTGAGGAATAATGCTATGAAATATATGTTCGTTTTTAGCATTATCATGCATCATCCGTATCTTCCACGGTAAAGTTAACACCTTTCGCCGGAGAATTTTTACAATTCCTTTGAAAGTGACCCTTTTGATTGCAACCCCAACAAATAGCTTCACTTCGGTCCTTTGATAGATATCTCTTCTTAGACTTCTTCCTACCCTTCTTCTCACCTCCACGATCAATTTTCCTACCACGGTTGTCGGCACTTAACAAGGATCCGGATGACGATTCCCCGGAGTTTCTCTTACGAGTATCTTCACCGAGAATCAAATCCCTAATACCTTTAAACGCTAGCTTAGTAGTTCCCGTAGAGCTACTAACCGCGGTTACTGTACCCGACCAACTTTCCAGTAACGATGAAAGCAAGATTAGTGCTTTTAGTTTATCATCAAACTTGAGATCTACCGATTCAAGCCTTGATATAATGTTGTTGAATTCGTTGATATGATCCGCCGCACTTGTACCTTCCCTCATCTTCGTATTGAACAATTGACGCATGAGAAAAACCTTATTAGAAGCGGTAGGTTTCTCATACATGTTGGAGAGTAACTTCAAACATGTAAACGCTGTCTTCTCATTCACAACGTTATATGTGACGTTCTTCGCAAGTGAAATTCGGATCGCACCCAAAGCTTGACGATCCAAAAGAGAACAATCGGCATCACTCATGCCTTCGGGTTTGATCTCCAACAAAGGTTGATGTAGCTTCTTTTGATACAAGTAGTCTTCTATTTGCATCTTCCAAAAGCCGAAGTCTTTTCCATCAAATGTATCGATTCTAAATTTACCGTCTTCCGCCATCTTCCCAAACTCGCAACCTTGTGCTCTAGATACCAATTGTTAGGATTTAGGACCCAACAATAAGAGTGATTTCTAGAAAATCACCCTCCCACAATAGATAAACGAAGACAATTAACAAAGAAATTAAGAACGCGATAATTAACGTGGTTATATGTAATCAACGGATTGATTACTTTAATCCACGGACCAAACTAAAGAGATTTTATTGATAGAATTTGTGATACATCATATGGGTTACATTGGGGTGTTTATATAGGCATAACATAACAAGGAAACAACTTAGGGAAGAAAACTCGAATTTGGAAACTTTGACCCGTCAGACCCCGATTCGCGATCGCAAGGCTCTCCATGCCTTTATTCTCGCGAGTCTCGATCGCGAGATACTTCCCGAGCTCATTCTCAGTCGCGACTCCAGATTTCCCAAACGCGATTTCTGTCCACACTAGCCTCGCGATCGCAAGATATAGCCTCGCGGTCGCGAGCTTCTGCTGCTCCTTTGTTTTGTTCAAGCTTCTTCACTCTAACAGTACAGTTTTTGGTGGGGGCCACTATCCCAGAGTACATCCTCAAACTCCCTAACGAAGTCATGAGTAGTCCAATGGGTGCTCTTATAAGTAAGTTATTGTCTGAGACTTTATTTTCATACAGATTGATCTTCTTCTGTTAAATTTATATAGATTTATACATAAACGAGTCAAAAATGTCATATGTGATTATTACTAATTTGGTACTAATTGCTACTTGTTGCAGTGCCCATGATCCAGAATCTTGAGACCACACTGCGAGCAGGTGCTGTTCCACAAGCTCCTCAGTTTATTAATCCATCTCCAGTTCGTAATACACCTCCAACGAACAAAAAGGCGGATACATCTTCAGGAAGCCTTGCAAATGCTAGTGTGAGCAGCAGTGACTCAAAGTCGGAGGCTAAAGACGAGATTCCACGTGCAGTCGTGCCAGCTGGCACACCACATGAAAAACCAGTAGTAGCTGATCCTCTTGGAGATGCAAGAAGCAAAGTACAAGAAGAGATTGGTAAAGAGTTATGCTGCTATCATGGTTAGTGGAACGTTCCTTGCTAGGGAAGCTGCAGCTATTGCAACCAAGAAGGTTATGCAGAAATATGGCCACATGGGGGCTGCGCAAAGCTGAAACAGATTTGGTGTTTTGTTATTTAAACCTTCTATTGGACGTTGTTACCCATTTATTAATGGCACTTTATAATTTTTTTTTAAAAAAGTTACTTATTACTTGTGCGAATATTACAGTACTAATTTTTATTTGCTACATTGAACAACCATTGGTTGTCAGTGGGCATTTCAATTGAGTAAGACATTCAATGACAAGTTACTTCGATCTAGATAGTTTCGTATGTTACCCACTTTCTAGTACAAGCCTTATCGGGTTCGTTTCTTGTAACCTTTGTTGAATTCGTTTTCTTTTCGGAAACGCTTTTTGTTTTTATAAAAGTTTTTGTTATTTGCCAAAAAAAAAAGAAAAAAAAAATACTTCGATTTAAAAATGTTACAAATGTCTACCAAGAGAATGGATGAAAAAGACAAATTTGTGCTGCAGACGAAGGTCACAATTTGGGCCAATATGAAATGTTCGAGTGGTGGCTGTTTGGAAGGTGAATCTTTATAAGCATAACGTAAAACCAACACGGTACAATTAAGCTAAGAGACATATAAATCCGGCCTTTTGGCATATAGCCATCTACCAACCAACTAAAGCCTATTTTCACATTTCAGCGAACCAATGTTAATGCTTCGCTTAGCAGGTGCTACCCAAACAAGACTATCAACATACCGAACAACTTTGGTACTCTTGAAATGTCTCGTAATATCAAATGTCATGTACTCAGTTTCATTTGGATCATACAAAGCCACACCTCTGTAGAAATAAACAAAAAATCATTATTTATGGTGTATCCAACAGGACGTTTCGCCCAAGATTCAACAACCCCATACGTATCCATCACCCACACCTCTAGGAAATCAGTACCTAGATGACTTCTCATCAAACAAACCTGCCCATTCAAAACTCCCACATGAGCACTATAAATATGACTTGTTTCCTGCACAGAAACAGGAATAGCTATCTCACTAAAAGTATTCAACCCTAAATTATATGCAACTATTACGTGTTTCTTCTCAGAACCTAAATAACTTAACCAATGAAGATGACCATTTGTCCCATCTAAACAAACATCACCAAAATCATCTAACGGAACATTTTTAGTAATCAAATTCCAGGTGTCGTTTTGCATACTATAAACTTCTACTTGCAGCCATTCTGCTATCATGTCGGTAGAAATAAACTCAGAAGCTACGACGTTTGACCTATTGAACGTAATTTTAACAACATTGTAATCATCTGTTTTGGGATCATACCCAAACCGAAAGTAGTTTTCAGGCAGAAATGACCGTGATACTGTATATGGTGGAAGAGTTATGACAGCCGAAAGCGACGGGTTCCAAATGTGAATAACTGAAAAATTATCAAACTTTAGCCCGTAAGAAAAACAAACTAATCCGTTAACAGAACCAATAATCCTTCCCCGAATACCATAAGAGGGTTTTTCAGCTGGAAGTTTGATGAAGTTAGTAAGTTTTACATTGGGATATTAAGTCTGGTATACATTGAACGGTCCACGGTTAAAATAAAACTTTGGATGATTGAAGATCATTAAAATTTCGTCATTGTTGTTAAATGAACGTTTAAGGTGTGACTCAATGAACGTAGTATGAGATAAGAGAGCATTGAAGGGTACAGATATACACCTCATTTGAGCAAGCTGTTTTGTTGGTAGACGAATGACAATGTTGGTTAACGCATCACAGGGGAGGTTGTCGATGGTAGCCATTTTCAAGTGAAAAGATACACACAAGGTATATATTCTTTTATAGTTGGCTGGGTATTATTAGGAACCAAACGTTACTGTTAGAATTGTTATGTTTTTAGATTAATTAGTAGTGTTGATTAGTTGATGTTTAGATGTAGTAAATTAGTGATGAGTAGTAATTATGAGGGGATATTTTATAGAAACTTATTATTTGTGAATGATGGTGAATATAAGGAAGATTTCTTGTTTTAGAAAGAAAGGATTTTATTGAATTCTTGTGTCTTGAGTACATTCACATTTGCAACCTAAATGGCCTACTTATAGGCCTTGAAATGTGAGTTAGAGGATTCTAGTAATCCTTGATATTTTTTCTTGCTACACATCTAGTAACTTCTAGTTAATACAACTCAAATATCTAGTACTAAATATCTAAGACAAGTTTCTAATTCTAGACTAATCTAGAAAAACATTAGATATTTTAACACTCCTCCTTAATGTTTTTCGAGGTTACTCCGAGCATGTTGCGTAAGAACTCAAACTTTGGTCTTGGTAGTGCTTTAGTGAAAATATATGCAATCTGCTCTTCGGTCTTGCAGTATTTTAATTCAATATCTTTCTTGGCAGAGACTTCTCGTAGAAAATGATACTTGATGTCAATATGTTTTGTTCTGCCATGGAACACAGGATTCTTTGCCATCGCGATCGCGGACTTGTTGTCGCAGAATATTTTTGTAGCTTTATCTTGTTTCTCTCCCATGTCTTCTAGTATTCTTCTTAGCCATATAGCTTGATTAGCTGAGTTTGCGGCTGCGACATACTCGGCTTCGGCTGACGATTGTGCCACCGTTTCTTGTTTCTTTGATGTCCATGAGAATACACCAGATCCAAGTGTGAATGCGTATCCGGAAGTACTTCTCATGTCATCCACCGATCCGGCCCAATTGCTATCAGTGTATCCATGAAGCTTCGAGTCTGTAGTGGGCTTGTACCATATTCCATAGTCCATGGTACCTTGCAAGTATCTTAGTATTCTTTTAGAAGCTCCATAATGTATTTGAGTAGGGTTTTTCATGTACCTGGATAGCAGACTCGTTGCGTACATGATGTCTGGTCTTGTTGCTGTTAGATATAGTAGACTTCCAATGAGACTTCTGAATCTTGAAGCATCCGCTTTCTCCGATCCATCTTATTGTCTCATCTTCTCGTTGGAAACTAGTGGCGTGGCTACGGTTTTGCAACCGTATAGTTTAAACTTTTTCAGGAGGTTTTCTGTATATTTCTTTTGACAAATGAAGATGCCTTCATTTTCTTGACTAATTTCGATGCCAAGAAAATAGCGCATCAATCCAAGGTCGCTCATCTCGAACGTTTTCAGCATGTCTTGTTTAAACTCTTGTATCATTCTCTCATTGTTCCCCGTATATATAAGATCATCGACATACAAGGAAATAATGAGAGTGTCAGAGTTACCTTGGGTTTTGATGTAGAGTGTGGGCTCACTTTGACTCCTCCTGAATCCTGAACTTGTGAAGTAGCTGTCAATGCGGCTATACCAAGCGCGTAGCGCTTGTTTAAGTCCATATAAGGCTTTCTTGAGCTTTAGGACTTTGTCTTCTATCACACCCCCAGTTAGGGCCTGGATGAAATGTGACTTAATATCAAAATATACCAACATATTATAATAAACGAGAACAAAACTAAATGATTAAATTAACTTGAATGAGTACGCAGCGGAAAATGAAATGTCGTTACAACGGAAATAAGTAATTGTTCAAATGCAATAGTAAAATATGCGATAATCTCTTGATCCTATGTCCAAGTAGCATCACATAAGCAGTAGATAAGTAAGCTTGAATCAAACAGCACCTGAGACAAAACATGCTAAAGTGTCAACCAAAAAGGTTGAGTGAAGTTCATAAGTTTAACAAAAGTTTGACCTGTAATGTCCTGTTCGTATTGATTATAAACGTTCCATATTAATTGATTTCGTTGCGAGGTTTTGACCTCTATATGAGACGTTTTTCAAAGACTGCATTCGATTTTAGAACAAACCATAACCTTTAAAATATTACGATGATTATCAAATAATGATAATCTAAAATATAGCGTTTTTCACACGACCATTACATAATGGTTTACAATAATATTACACATCAACATAAGTCTTCGAATGCAGTTTTTAAACAATATTATACAAGCATGGACTCCAAATCTTGTCCTTAATTTAGTATGCAACAGCGGAAGCTCTTAATAATCACCTGAGAATAAACATGCTTAAAACCTCAACAAAATTATTGGTGAGTTATAGGTTTAACCTACATATTATCAAATCATAATAATAGACCACAATATTTCATTTTTATAACACATCTCATATCAGGCATTTCGCAAACTGCAAAGAGATAAAAATCATTCATATGTTGAACACCTGGTAACCGACCTTAACAAGATGCATATAGAATATCCCCATCATTCCGGGACTCTCAACGGATATGATAAATCGAAGTACTAAAGCATCCGTAAATCGGATGAGGCTTGTTGGGCCAAATAGATCTATCTTTAGGATTCGCGTCAATTAGGCGCTATTTCCCTAATTCTTAGGCTACCAAGCTAAAAAGGGGCATATTCGGTTCGATAATCCAACATAGAAAGTATTTTCGATTACTTGTGTCTATTTTGTAAAACTTTATAAAACTGCATGTATTCTCATCCCAAAAATAATAGATTTTTAAAAGTTGGACTATAACTCACTTTCACAGATTTTTTACTTCGTCGGGAAGTAAGACTTGGCCACTGGTCGATTCACGAACCTATAACAAATATGTACATATATATCAAAGTATGTTCAAAATATATTTACAACATTTTTAATACGTTTTAATGTTTTAAGTTTATTAAGTCAGCTGTCCTCGTTAGTAACCTACATCTAGTTGTCCATAGTCAGATATACAAAAATAAATCGATATATATTATCTAGGATCAATCCACGACCCAGTGTATACACGTCTCAGGCTAGATCACAACTCAAAGTATATATATTTTTGGAATCAACCTCAACCCTGTATAGCTAACTCCAACATTACTGCATATAGAGTGTCTATGGTTGTTCCAAATAATATATATACATGGGTCGATATGATATGTCAAAATATTTGCATACGTGTCTATGGTATCCCAAGATTACATAATATATTATAATACATGTATAATACAATATAAGTTAGCTAGGATATGATTTGTATAGAATTGTTACAATATTTCCCGTAGCTACAACAATCAAAAAATATCCAATCTTGTTTTACCCATAACTTCTTCGTTTTAAATCCGTTTTGAGTGAATCATATTGCTATGGTTTCATATTGAACTCTATTTTTTGAATATAAATAGAAAAAGTATAGGTTTATAGTCGGAAATACAGGTTACAAGTTATTTTTGTAAAGGTAGTCATTTCAGTCGAAAGAACGACGTCTAGATGACCATTTTGGAAAACATACTTTCACTTTGAGTTTAACCATGATTTTTGGATTTAGTCTCATGTTCATAAGAAAAATTATTTTCCCAGAAGAACAACTTTTAAATCAAAGTTTATCATAGTTTTTAATTAACTAACCCAAAATAGCCCGCGATGTTACTACGACGGCGTATATCCGTTTTACAGTGTTTTTCGTGTTTTCTGGTTTTAAATCATTAAGTTAGCATATCATATAGATATATAACATGTGTTTAGTTGATTTTAAAAGTCAAGTTAGAAGGATTAACTTTTGTTTGCGAACAAGTTTAGAATTAACTAAACTATGTTCTAGTGATTTCAAGTTTAAACCTTCGAATAAGGTAGTTTTATATATATGAATCGAATGATGTTATGAACATCATTACTACCTCAAGTTTAGTAGGTAAACCTACTGGAAGTGACAAGAAATGATCTAGCTTCAAAGGATCTTGGATGGCTTGAAAGTTCTTGAAGTAGAATCATGACACAAAAATAAGTTCAAGTAAGATTATCACTCGAATTAAGATAGTTATAGTTATAGGAATTGAATCAAAGTTTGTACATGTGTATTACCTTGATTTAGAATGATATCTTACTGTAAACAACAAGGATTTCTTGAGGTTGGATGATCACTTTACAAGATTGGAAGTGAGCTAGTAAACTTGGAAGTATTCTTGATTTTATGAAACTAGAACTTGTAGAATTTATGAAGAACACTTAGAACTTGAAGATAGAACTTGAGAGAGATTAATTAGATGAAGAAAATTTAAGAATGAAAGTGTTTGTAGGTGTTTTTGGTCGTTGGTATATGGATTAGATATAAAGGATGTGTAATTTTGTTTACATGTAAATAAGTCATGAATGATTACTAATATTTTTGTAATTTTATGAGATATTTCATGCTAGTTGCCAAATGATGGTTCCCACATGTGTTAGGTGACTTACATAGCTGCTAAGATCTGATCATTGGAGTGTATATACCAATAGTACATACATTTAAAATCTGTGTATTGTACGAGTACGAATACGGGTGCATACGAGTAGAATTGTTGATGAAGCTGAACGAGAATGTAATTGTAAGCATTTTTGTTAAGTAGAAGTATTTTGATAAGTGTCTTGAAGTCTTTCAAAAGTGTATAAATACATATTAAAACACTACATGTATATACATTTTAACTGAGTCGTTAAGTCATCGTTAGTCGTTACATGTAAATGTTGTTTTGAAACCTTTAGGTTAACAATCTTGTTAAATGTTGTTAACCCATTGTTTATTATATCTAAAGAGATGTTAAATTATTATATTATCATGATATCATGATATATTAATATTAATATATCTTAGTATGATATATATACAGTTAAATGTTGTTACAACGATAATCGTTACATATATGTCTCGTTTCGAAATCATTAAGTTAGTAGTCTTGTTTTTATATATGTAGTTCATTGTTAATACACTTAATGACATGTTTACTTATCATTTATCATGATTAAACATAGTGTATCAATATTTTAATATGATTCATATGTATTTAGTAAGACGTTGTTATAACGATAATCGTTATATATATTGTTTCGATTTTCTTAATTCAATAAACTCAATTTTATGTATATAACTCATTGTTAAAATTCCTAATGAGATACTTACTTATCATAATATCATGTTAACTATATATATAATCATATATATGTCATCATATAGTTTTTACAAGTTTTAACGTTCGTGAATCACCGGTCAACTTGGGTGGTCAATTGTCTATATGAAACACATTTCAAATAATCAAGTCTTAACAAGTTTGATTGCTTAACATGTTGAAAACATTTAATCATGTAAATATACCAATTTCATTTAATATATATAAACATGGAAAAGTTCGGGTCACTACAGTACCTACCCGTTAAATAAATTTCGTCCCGAAATTTTATGCTGTTGAAGGTGTTGACGAATCTTCTGGAAATAGGTACGGGTATTTCAGCTTCATTTGATCTTCACACTCCCAGGTGAACTCGGGTCCCCTACGAGCATTCCATCGAACCTTGACGATCGGTATCCTATTTTGCTTGAGCCTTTTAACCTCATGATCCATTATCTCGATGGGTTCTTCAATGAATTGTAGTTTTTCATTGATTTTAATTTCGTCTAAAGGAATAGTGAGATCTTCTTTAGCTAAGAACTTCTTCAGATTCGAGATGTGAAAGGTATTATGTACATTGGCGAGTTGTTGAGGTAATTCAAGTCGGTAGGCTACTGGTCCGACACGATCTAAAATCTTGAATGGTCCAATGTATCTTGGATTTAGTTTCCCCCGTTTACCAAATCGAACAACGCCTTTCCAAGGCGAACCTTAAGCATGACCATCTCCCCAATTTCAAATTCTATATCTTTCCTTTTAAGGTCCGCGTAGCTCTTTTGTCGACTCTGAGCAGTTTTCAACCGTTGTTGAATTTGGATGATTTTCTCTGTAGTTTCTTGAGTTATCTCCGGACCCGTAATCTGTCTATCCCCCAATTCATTCCAACAAATTGGAGATCTGCACTTTCTACCATAAAGTGCTTCGAACGGTGCCATTTCGATACTCGAGTGGTAACTGTTGTTGTAGGAAAATTCTGCTAATGGTAGATGTCGATCCTAACCGTTTCCAAAATCAATAACACATGCTCGTAGCATGTCTTCAAGAGTTTGTATCGTCCTTTCGCTCTACCCATCAGTTTGTGGATGATAAGTAGTACTCATGTCTAGACGAGTTCCCAATGCTTGTTGTAATATCTGCCAAAACCTTGAAACAAATCTGCCATCTCTATCAGAGATAATAGAGATTGGTATTCCATGTCTAGAGACAATTTCCTTCAAGTATAATCTCGCCAACTTCTCCATTTTATCATCTTCTCTCATTGACAGAAAGTGTGCTGACTTGGTGAGACGATCGACTATTACCCAAATAGTATCATAACCACTTGCAGTCCTTGGCAATTTAGTAATGAAATCCATGGTAATGTTTTCCCATTTCCATTCCGGGATTTCGGGTTGTTGAAGTAGACCTGATGGTTTCTGATGTTCAGCTTTGACCTTAGAACACGTCAAACATTCTCCTACGTATCTAGCAATATCGGCTTTCATACCTGGCCACCAAAAGTGTTTCTTGAGATCTTTGTACATCTTCCCCGCTCTGGGATGTATTGAATATCTGGTTTTATGTGCTTCCTTAAGTACCTTTTCTCTTACATCTCCAAACTTTGGTACCCAAATTCTTTCAGCCCTATACCGGGTTCTGTCTTCCCGAATATTAAGATGTTTCACCGATCCTTTGGGTATTTCATTCTTCAACTTTCCTTCTTTTACAACTCCCTGCTGCGCCTCCTTTATTTGAGTAGTAAGGTTAGTACGAATAATTATATTCATAGCTTTTACCCGCATTGGTTCTCTGTCCTTTCTACTAAAAGCGTCGGCTACCACATTTGCCTTCCCCGGGTGGTAAGGAATCTCGAAATCGTAATCATTCAATAATTCAATCCACCTACGCTGCCTCATGTTTAGTTGTTTCTGATTAAATATATGTTGGAGACTTTTGTGGTCTATATATATGATACTTTTGACCCCATATAAGTAGTGCCTCCAAGTCTTTAATGCAAAAACAATAGCGCCCAATTCCAAATCGTGAGTCGTATAATTTTGCTCGTGAATCTTCAATTGTCTAGACGCATAAGCAATTACCTTCATTCGTTACATTAATACACAACCGAGGCCTTACTTTGAGGCATTACAATATATCATAAAATCATCATTCCCTTCAGGCAATGACAATATAGGTGCCGTAGTTAACTTTTTCTTCAACAATTGAAACGCTTTCTCCTGCTCATCTTTCCATTCAAATTTCTTCCCTTTATGCGTTAATACAGTCAAGGGTTTTGCTATTGTGGAAAAATCTTGGATGAACCTTCTGTAGTAACCAGCCAATCCTAAAAATTGACGTATATGCTTCGGAGTTTTCGGGGTTTCTCAGTTTACAACGGTTTCAATCTTTGCCGGATCAACCTGAATACCTTCTTTGCTCACAACATGTCCGAGGAATTGAACTTCTTTCAACCAAAATGCGCACTTTGAAAACTTAGCGTACAGTTTTTCTTTCCTCAACAATTCCAGTACTTTCCTCAAATATTCTTCATGCTCTTGATCATTCTTTGAGTAAATAAGTATGTCATCGATGAAGACAATGACAAACTTATCGAGATATGGTCCACACACTCTGTTCATGAGGTCCATGAACATAGCTGGTGCGTTAGTCAAACCAAACGGCATAACCATAAACTCGTAATGACCGTATCGCGTCCTGAAAGCAGTCTTCAGAATATCATCCTCCTTTACCCGCATTTGATGATATCTGGAACGTACATCGATCTTCGAATAAACCGACGAGCCTTGTAGTTGATCAAATAAGTCGTCGATTCTAGGTAGTGGTTAACGGTTCTTGATGGTAAGTTTGTTCAACTCTCGGTAGTCGATACACAACCTGAATGTACCATCCTTCTTTTTGACAAACAAAACAGGAGCTCCCCATGGTGATGTGCTTGGTCAAATTAAACTACGCTCTAAAAGTTTCTGTAATTGGCTTTGGAGTTCTTTTATTTCACTGGGTGTGAGTCTGTATGGAGCACGACCTATTGGTGCAGCTCCCGGTACAAGATCTATTTGAAATTCAACGGATCGGTGTGGATGTAATCCCGGTAATTCTTTCGGAAATACATCAGGAAATTCTTTTGCAACGGGAACATCATTGATGTTCTTTTCTTCGGGTTTGAATTCTTCGATGTGTGATAGAACGGCATAGCAACCTTTTCTTATTAGTTTTTGCGCCTTCAAATTACTAATAAGATTTTGCTTCGCGTTGCTCTTTTCTCCGTACACCATTATAGGTTTTCCTTTTTCTCGTACAATGCGAATTGCATTTTTGTAACATATGATTTCCGCTCTCTCCTTTTTCAACCAGTCCATGCCGATTATCACATCAAAACTCCCTAACTCTACTGGTATCAAATCGATCTTAAACGCTTCGCTAACCAGTTTAATTTCTCGATTCCGACATATTTTATCTGCCGAAATTAATTTACAGTTTGCTAATTCGAGTAAAAATTTATTATTCATAGGCGTCAATGGGCCACTTAATTTAGCATAAAAATCTCTACTCATATAACTTCTATCCGCACCCGAATCAAATAAAACATAAGCAGGTTTTTCATCGATAAGAAACGTACCCGTAACAAGCTCTGGGTCTTCCTGCGCTTCTTTCGCATTAATGTTAAATCTCTCCCACGGCTTTGCCCATTATTATTTCCCTGGTTTGGACACGCAGTTTTGTAGTGGCCCTTCTTCCCGCATCCATAACAAATAATGTGGGCATTACTTGTTCCTTTACCCGATGGTCCATAAATTTCACACTTCGTTGTATCATGACCCTTTCTATTACATTTAGTACATATTGCTGGACAAAAAGTAGTTGGATGGTACCCTTCACACCTCAGACATGGAATTTTCTGATGTTGATTACCAGTGTTGTTATTGAGATTGTTGTTGGGATTTTTGTTGTTGCGGTTGGTATTGTTGTTGGGATGATTTTTGTAGTTGTTGTTGTTGGAATGGTTTTTGTTGTGTTTGTTATTGCGAAAAATGGTGCGATTGTGGTTGTGATTGTGGTGTTGATTGTTGAAATTGTGACTCTTGTCACTGGGTTCTTTCCACTTTCTCTTGACTTGTTTCATTTTGGCCTCCTCGGCCACCTGCTCTTTAATCCTTCCCTCGATTTGGTTTATAAGTTTGTGAGCCATTCGGTTTGCCTTTTGCATTGAAGTGGGCGCGCTTGCACTCACATCCTCCCGAATTCTCTATGATAACCCCTTTACAAAAGCATCGATCTGCTCTTCTTCATCTTCGAACACTCTTGGGCACAATAAACACAACTCGGTGAATCGTCGTTCGTATGTGGTGATATCGAATCCCTTCGTTCGTAATTCTCTAAGCTCTGTCTTGAGCTTATTGACTTCATTTCTGGGACGGTACTGCTCGTTCATCAAGTGTTTGAATGCTGACCACGGTAGTGTGTAAGCAGCATCTTGTCCCACTTGTTCGAGATAGGTATTCCACCATGTTAACGCAGTACCTGTGAAGGTATGCGTGGCGTACTTTACCTTATCTTCCTCAGCATATTTGCTTATAGCAAACACAGATTCGACCTTTTCGGTCCATCATTTCTGTCCGACTGGTCCTTCAGTTCCATCAAATTCCAGAGGTTTATAGGCAGTGAAAGCCTTGTAGGAGCATCCTACACAGTTTCATATGGAGTTAACTGCACTGCTAGACCCCGAGTTATTGTTGTTTTTCATTGCAGCCTGTACTGCGGCTATATTTGGTGCAAGGAAAGCACGGAAGTCTTCCTCACTCATGTTCAAATTCTGACGAGTCGCCGGTGCCATTTCCTTCAAAAATAGCCAAAAGAATTGAGTTAATCATATAGAATTTAAGAGTAGTCAATAGTATCTCGTAGCATTATATGAACTTATTTATAAAAGCTTTTTTCATATTAGCGTTTTATAAGTTTAAATTCGGGTACTACCTACCCGTTAAGTTCATACTTAGTAGCTAATATACAATTCAACTACTACAATTCCATATGAAAAACTGATTATAATAACCTACCCGTTAAGTTCATACTTAGTAGCTAATATACAATTCAACTACTACAATTCCATATGAAAAACTGATTATAATAATATATCACATACAAATATTCTTCACCTTACAACTTCGCTATATTACATATAACATGAAAAATAGTACACTTTGATACAGGACAGTTTTGAAGATAAATCTAGTTAATACGCAAGTTGTTCAACAAAGGCAATAAAGACACGTAGTTCATAAGTCCAGAAATAAATCATGCATTCTGGTTTTACTAAGACTACTTCCCATCCTTGGTTTTGTGGAACATAATCGTTGTGGGCGTTGATAAGACAGCATGTTGTAACATCGTCAAAGGGACGAGGGTTTCGTATTGCCCAACAGCCCCGTAACAATCTAAAAACCTTGTTTCTCACCCCAACTACTGAGTCCGTTGCTTGTGGGAATGTTTTGTTTAATAGTTGTAATCCGATGTTCTTTTTCTCACTTTGGTGAGAAGCGAACATCACTAACCCATAAGCATAACATGCTTCTTTATGTTGCATGTTAGAAGCTCTTTCTAATTCACGAAGTCCTATGTTGGGATAAGTTGAGTCAAAATAGGTTCTTAATCCGTAGCGTAAAATTTCACTTGGGTTCCCCGCATTTAATGCTTTAAAGAAAACACAGCGTAGCTTACGGTTTCCCCAATGTGATATACCCCAACTTTTAAAGGAAAGCCTTTCATAAACTAAGGCATTCTTGGAACTTTCATCAAATATTCTACAAACTAATTTCACCGTAAATAATTGTGCCGACGAATTCTGACCAACTTTACACAAGATTTCATCAATCATATCCCCGGGTAGGTCTTCTAAAAATTTTGGTTGTCTATCCTTAACGTCCATTGTGTTTTTATACTGTAAAACAGACGAGGATTAGATTTGTAAAAGATAATTATCAAATAATACAAGCAAATTTTTTTTTTTTTACATACAACATAAAAGTACAAGCACACTTATATCACATATATTACACCGCATGATTACAACCCTTTATTCCGACTCGCTTGTTTCTTCTTCTTCGGACTTAGTTCGTTTCGCTAATTTTCTAGGGATATACGGTGCTCCCCTAATACGAGCTGTTGTTTTCCACAATGGTTTAGAAAAACCTGGTGGTTTAGAGGTTCCCGGGTCATTGTTACATTTTAGGAAATACGGATGTTGCCGATACATATAAAGTTCATCGGGGTTGGAATCGGGTTTCTCTATTTTTATACCTTTTCCCTTATTATTTTCTTTCACTTTATTAAATTGGATCGAGGTAATTTCTATAACATCATCAGAATCCTCATCGGGATCCGATTCATCGGAAAATTGGTAATCTTCCCAATATTTTGCTTCCTCGGCGGAAACACCATTGACCATTTTTAACTTTGGTCCGTTGGTTGAGGATTTTCTTTTATTTAATCGATTTACTGTAGGTATCAATATTTCTTCCTCCGGAACCTCTTCTTCTTCCGGTTCCTCCTCTTCCAATTCCTCCTCTTCCGGTTCCTCTTCTTTCGGTTCCTCTTCGGAAATTTGTGAATCTTCCCAAAGTATATTCGACTCTTCATTATTATTAGGTGAGTCGATGGAATTTGTACTAGTGGTAGACATCTATCACACAATATCAAACACATTAAGAGGTTAATATATCACATAATAATTACATGTTAATAATATATAGCTTCCAACAAAAGTGTTAAGCAATCGTTTTTAAAGAAAACACGGTCGAAGTCCAGACTCACTAATGTATCCTAACAACCTCGATAAGACACACTAATGCAAATTTCTGGTTCTCTAAGACCAACGCTCAGATACCAACTGAAATTTCCCGTTCATATTGATTATAAACGTTCCAAATTAATTGATTTCGTTGCGAGGTTTTGACCTCTATATGAGACGTTTTTCAAAGACTGCATTCGATTTTAGAACAAACCATAACCTTTAAAATATTACGATGATTATCAAATAATGATAATCTAAAATATAGCGTTTTTCACACGAACATTACATAATGGTTTACAATAATATTACACATCAACATAAGTCTTCGAATGCAGTTTTTAAACAATATTATACAAGCATAGACTCCAAATCTTGTCCTTAATTTAGTATGCAACAGCGGAAGCTCTTAATAATCACCTGAGAATAAACATGCTTAAAACGTCAACAAAATTGTTGGTGAGTTATAGGTTTAACCTACATATTATCAAATCATAATAATAGACCACAATATTTCATTTTTATAACACATCTCATATCAGGCATTTTGCAAATTGCAAAGAGATAAAAATTATTCATATGTTGAACACCTAGTAACCGTCCTTAACAAGATGCATATAGAATATCTCCATCATTCCGGGACTCTCATCGGATATGATAAATCGAAGTACTAAAGCATCCGTAAATCGGATGAGGCTTGTTCGGCCAAATAGATCTATCTTTAGGATTCGCGTCAATTAGGCGCCATTTCCCTAATTCTTAGGCTACCAAGCTAAAAAGGGGCATATTCTGTTCGATAATCCAACATAGAAAGTATTTTCGATTACTTGTGTCTATTTTGTAAAACTTTATAAAACTGCATGTATTCTCATCCCAAAAATAATAGATTTTTAAAAGTGGGACTATAACTCACTTTCACAGATTTTTTACGTCGTCGGGAAGTAAGACTTGGCCACTGGTCGATTCACGAACCTATAACAAATATGTACATATATATCAAAGTATGTTCAAAATATATTTACAACATTTTTAATACGTTTTAATGTTTTAAGTTTATTAAGTCAGCTGTCCTCGTTAGTAACCTACATCTAGTTGTCCATAGTTAGATATACAGAAATAAATTGATATATATTATCTTGGATCAAATCACGACCCAGTGTATACACGTCTTAGGCTAGATCACCACTCAAAGTATATATATTTTTGGAATCAACCTCAACCCTGTATAGCTAACTCCAACATTACTGCATATAGAGTGTCTATGGTTGTTCCAAATAATATATATACATGGGTCGATATGATATGTCAAAATATTTGCATACGTGTCTATGGTATCCCAAGATTACATAATATATTATAATACATATATAATACAATATAAGTTAGCTAGGATATGATTTGTATAGAATTGTTACAATATTTTCCGTAGCTACAACAATCAAAAAATATCCAATCTTGTTTTACCCAAAACTTCTTCGTTTTAAATCCGTTTTGAGTGAATAAAATTTCTATAGTTTCATATTGAACTCTATTTTTTGAATCTAAACATAAAAAGTATAGGTTTATAGTCAGAAATACAGGTTACAAGTTGTTTTTGTAAAGGTAGTCATTTCAGTCGAAAGAACGACGTCTAGATGACCATTTTGGAAAACATACTTCCACTTTGAGTTTAACCATGATTTTTGGATATAGTCTCATGTTCATAAGAATAATCATTTTCCCATAATAGAATCTTTTAAATCAAAGTTTATCATAGTTTTTAATTAACTAACCCAAAACAGCCCGCGGTGTTACTACGACGGCGTATATCCGGTTTTACAGTATTTTTTGTGTTTTCTGGTTTTAAATCATTAAGTTAGCATATCATATAGATATAGAACATGTGTTTAGTTGATTTTAAAAGTCAAGTTAGAAGGATTAACTTTTGTTTGCGAACAAGTTTAGAATTAACTAAACTATGTTCTAGTGATTTCAAGTTTAAACCTTCGAATAAGGTAGTTTTATATATATGAATCGAATGATGTTATGAACATCATTACTACCTCAAGTTTAGTAGGTAAACCTACTGGAAGTGACAAGAAATGATCTATCTTCAAAGGATCTTGGATGGCTTGAAAGTTCTTGAAGTAGAATCATGACACAAAAACAAGTTCAAGTAATATTATCACTCGAATTAAGATAGTTATAGTTATAGGAATTGAATCAAAGTTTGTATATGAGTATTACCTTGATTTAGAATGATATCTTACTGTAAACAACAAGGATTTCTTGAGGTTAGATGATCACTTTACAAGATTGGAAGTGAGCTAGTAAACTTGGAAGTATTCTTGATTTTATGAAACTAGAACTTGTAGAATTTATGAAGAACACTTAAAACTTGAAGATAGAACTTGAGAGAGATAAATTAGATGAAGAAAATTGAAGAATGAAAGTGTTTGTAGGTGTTTTTGATCGTTGGTATATGGATTAGATATAAAGGATGTGTAATTTTGTTTACATGTAAATAAGTCATGAATGATTACTAATATTTTTGTAATTTTATGAGATATTTCATGCTAGTTGCCAAATGATGGTTCTCACATGTGTTAGGTGACTCACATGGGCTGCTAAGAGCTGATCATTGGAGTGTATATACCGATAGTACATACATCTAAAAGCTGTGTATTGTACGAGTACAAATACGGGTGCATACGAGTAGAATTGTTGATGAAACTGAACGAGAATGTAATTGTAAGCATTTTTGTTAAGTAGAAGTATTTTGATAAGTGTCTTGAAGTCTTTCAAAAGTGTATAAATACATATTAAAACACTACATGTATATACATTTTAACTGAGTCGTTAAGTCATCGTTAGTCGTTACATGTAAATGTTGTTTTGAAACCTTTAGGTTAACGATCTTGTTAAATGTTGTTAACCCATTGTTTATTATATCTAAAGAGATGTTAAATTATTACATTATCATGATATTATGATATAATAATATATCTTAGTATGATATATATACAGTTAAATGTTGTTACAACGATAATCGTTACATATATGTCTCGTTTCGAAATCATTAAGTTAGTAGTCTTGTTTTCACATATGTAGTTCATTGTTAATACACTTAATGACATGTTTACTTATCATTTATCATGAATAAACATAGTGTATCAATATCTTAATATGATTCCTAATGAGATACTTACTTATCATAATATCATGTTAACTATATATATAATCATATATATGTCATCATATAGTTTTTACAAGTTTTAACGTTCGTGAATAACCGGTGAACTTGGGTGGTCAATTGTCTATATGAAACACATTTCAAATAATCAAGTCTTAACAAGTTTGATTGCTTAACATGTTGAAAACATTTAATCATGTAAATATTCCAATTTCATTTAATATATATAAACATGGAAAAGTTCGGGTCACTACATGACCGTTGTTTTAGACCACAAGATTTAGTTTGTAAGGTTGATCTCGCAAGATCAAAAGTTATGCTAATGCGTGATATTTAGACTAAATGTTCAAGTTTGCCCCAAGCCAAGTTATCGTTTCTACTTGTCGATTTAATTTTATTATTAAGTAATACAAAGACTTAGTCAAATGTATCGGGGACGTTACTCCCGATAGGCCTAGCCCCAATAATTAAGCATGCCGCAGCAATCAAAAATATCACTGTAGGGACTTAGTCGGATATAGCCGGGTATAGCATAGTTTAACAGTTTGGTACTTGTGTCTAAGTTGTAAAAAGTAAAAACAGCATGTGTCTCACCCCAAGTAAAAGTAAGTAAGTTTGATAGCAATAAAGAGGGGCTATGAATTCACCTTAGTCAGTAGAGAGAGAGTTATTCCTCGGAATAAAAAGTTGAACGAGTGAGCAGGAAAGTCAACCTATGACATTTAAGAGTAGTTAAATGTTTTGCCCATGTTTAAGTTTAAGTATGTGTTTAAGTATAGTTTGTTTTACTAAGTTTCTATTCCTAGTAAGTTTCTATTTTTATAAAGTTTTCATTTTTAGAAAGTTTCTTATTTTAATAGGTTCCCTATTTTAGTAAGTTTCTATGACTAGAAAGTTTCTACTTTAAGAGTGTTTTCCATTTTAGGATACTTGCCTTGTTAGATAAGCTTCCAATCACCCCTTTCCTTTCGAATGACCATTTCAGATCTAGGAGCTTGAGCCATAGGACCCTTTATATCAGAAATCCAAACCCTCTGCCTAGAATCTCGTAGAAACCATTCGTCAAGAAAGTTCGAAGATCTATACATCTCTAATACATATCCCAAAATGTTTTTGTGCTACAATATAAGTAGTAGGTTATAGGTGCTAATAATAGTAATAGTGTATACATGTTAATTAATAGTATTAAGGTTTCATTAATTAGGGTTAGTTAAAGTAGTAATTAATAACTAGGGTTTAGTAATTAATGTCCTAGGGTTTCATAAATATCTAGGGTTTTATTTAATGTAGTAATGATTAGGTAATGATTAGGGTTTAATAATTAAAGTGGTATTAATTAATTAGGGTTTAAGTTTAATTAATTAGGGTTTTAATAAACTAGGGTTTTGATTAAAGTAGTATAGTTTAGGTATAATTAGGGTTTAGGGTTTTAGTATATATATGTATATGAAATCGTGTATATATATATGTATACAAAAAATTTATTTTTTACAAGTATATATATGTATGTATCGATATATATGTATATGTATATATAGTTATTTTGTTTCCTTAATTAAACACTAATAAATCTCCTAATTGTGTCTAGGGTTTTAAAGATCAAAGTTTCTTTCCCCTTTTTTTCTTCTAGTTGACATACATATATATATGTATAGATTTATCTTCTTTTTTTTTACATGTAGATCTAGGCTTGTTCTTATGTTTATGTGTTTATGAATTTATAGATTAAAACAAAGATCAAAGAATTAAGGAAATAGTTTAGGGTTTTTATTATACCTTGAAGATTCGAAGATGACTAACGAAGAAAAGAAGAACACGATGAAGATTGAAGATTAAAGCCTTGAAAAACTTGAAGAACACCTTGAAGATCTTCGAAGAACCTTGAAGAACACGAAGAACGACTTGAAGATCACTTGGAAATCCCTTGAAGGTGGTGGTGGATTTCAATGGTGGTGGTGGTGAGGGTTTCGGTTTTGGGCCAAAACTAGGGAGGGAGAGAGATTTTGAGAGAGAGAGTTTGTTATTTGATTTGGTACATAGAATGGTGGTTTAGCCTAGGTCCCTATTTATAGGAGTGCTAGGAAAATTCTAGAATTAGGGTTTTATAAGGAATTACTTAGGGAACAAGTTAGACTTGGAAAAGGGGTTATGGGGTTGCTTAGGCCCAAAATTTTAGAGGGTATGAGGGTAATTTTACCCTCTAAAATCGGCTAGGGTTAATTAGGGTTAGGGTTTACATATTTCACTTTAAACTTTGCATTTTAATTTAGCTTAATAACCCTTAATTATCCAAGTTTATTTATTTTAAATACACAAGTCTTTATAGTTATTTATTTACTCACAAAAGTTTATTAACTTATTATTTTTATTAACTTGTACAAAGTTAATTATCGTATTTTATAATTCTTAATGCTTAACCTTTATCGATTAAAGTTTAATTATTAAGTTTAATTATTTTATTGGGTATTTAATAAGGAAAAGTATAGATTAGAAAAATGAGAAATGTAGCATGGAAATATGAGAGTCATTATAGTACCTCCCCGTTATTGAAAACTTCGTCCCGAAGTTTTTAGGTAGTTTCCTCGTTTGCATCAGCAGTTGAGAAGAGATGGGGATATTTACGTTTCATGTGGTCTTTGCGTTCCCAGGTATATTCGGGGCCTCTACGCGAATTCCACCGGACTTTAACGATAGGTATGTAGCTTTTACGCGTTTGTTTGACCTCTCCTTCCATGATTTCTATAGGTTCTTCAACGAAGTGCATTTGCTCATCAATGCGGACGTCATCCAGAGGAATAACGAGTGTGTCATCAGCAAGACACCGTTTAAGATTTGAGACATGAAACACATCATGTACTTGACTGAGTTCGGTTGGCAGTTCTAATCGATATGCCACGGGACCGACTCTTTCAGTGATTGTGAAAGGTCCTACATATCGTGGACTGAGTTTACTTCGCTTACCGAAGCTGACAACACCTTTCCAAGGGAATACCTTCAACATGACTTTATCTCCAACTTGGTATTCGATGTCCTTTCGTTTCTTATCAGCATAGTTCTTCTGTCGGCTACGGGCAGTTTCTAAACGTTGCTTAATTTGAACGATCTTTTTGGTAGTTTCGTGGATAATTTCAGGACCAGTTAAATGTCTGTCCTGAAGTTCATCCCAACACAGAGGGGATCTACACTTCCATCCATATAAAGCTTCAAAAGGTGCAGCTTTAATGCTAGAGTGATAACTATTGTTATAAGAAAATTCAACCAAAGGTAGATGTCTATCCCAACCTTTGCCGAAATCGATTGCACAAGCACGTAGCATATCCTCCTTGGTTTGAATAGTTCTTTCACTTTGACCATCAGTTTGGGGATGATAAGCTGTACTCATGTCGAGTTGAGTTCCAAGAGCAGATTGTAAAGATTTCCAGAATCGGGAAACGAATCGACTGTCGTGATCAGAAATAATCGAAATAGGAACACCATGACGTGAGACGATTTCTTTAATATAAAGCTGTGCTAATCTCTCCATCTTGTCGGTTTCCTTGATCGGTATGAAATGCGTAGATTTAGTAAGACGATCAACTACGACCCAAATAGTATCGTTACTGTTTGAAGTCTTAGGTAACTTTCTAACGAAGTCCATAGTGATGCACTCCCACTTCCACTGTGGAATATCGGGTTGTGTCAATAGACCAGAAGGCTTTTTATGCTCAGCTTTGACCTTCAAACAAGTAAGACACTTACTAACATAAGTAGCAATGTCGGCTTTCATATTAGGCCACCAGTAGAATTGCTTCACATCGTGATACATTTTACTGGAACCGGGATGAATAGAATATCTAGTCTTATGTGCTTCATCCAAGACTAGTTTACGGAGATTACCGAAACAGAGAACCCAAATTCTATTGCCAAAGTACCGTGTACCATTAGCTTTCATTTGAAGTTGGTTCTCAAAACCAATAGGTCATTCACCTTCGATAAGTGTAAGTTTAATAGCTTCCAGTTGAGCTTCACAGATTCGTGATATAAGATTCGATTTGATTTTCAAATTTAGAGCACGAACACGTTTAACATCGTCTTTTCGACTAAGGGCATCGGCAACTACATTCGCCTTGCCAGGATGATATTTCAGCTCACAGTGATAATCGTTCAATGTCTCGAGCCATCGACTTTGTCTCATATTCAACTGTTTCTGATCAAAGATATGTCTAAGACTTTTATGGTTAGTGTACACCGTAAACTGGGTACCATACAAATAATGTCTCCATATCTTCAATGCGAATACCACGGCACCTAACTCAAGGTCATGTGTGGTATAGTTCTCTTCATATTTCTTCAACTGTCTGGATGCGTAGGCAATAACCTTTTCTCGTTGCATTAAAACACAACCAAAGCCTTGCTTTAAAGCATCGCAGTAAACAACAAAATCATCAGTCCCTTCAGGTAAAGATAGAATTGGGGCTGTGGTTAACTTCTCTATCAGAATCTTGAAAGCAGATTTCTGTTCTTCGGACCACTCAAATTTCTTCCCCTTTTGAGTTAGCTTCGTAAGAGGTTTAGCAATGAGAGAAAAATCTTTAATGAATCTCCGATAGTAACCGGCAAGTCCCAAAAACTGGCGAATATGCTTCGCAGTCTTTGGTATCTCCCAGTTCTGAATAGCAGTGATTTTAGCAGGATCGACATGTATTCCGCTTCTATCAACAACATGTCCAAGGAATTGTACGGTTTTTAACCAAAACTCGCACTTAGAGAATTTAGCATAAAGTTGTTCCTTTCTTAAGAGTTCAAGAATCATGCGCAAATGTTGCTCATGTTCTTCCTCACTCTTGGAATATATCAAGATGTCATCAATGAATACAATGACGAATTTATCTAGATAGGGTTTGTAAACACGATTAATAAGATCCATGAACACAGCAGGAGCATTAGTCAAACCAAAAGACATAACACAAAACTCATAGTGTCCATAGTAAGTGCGAAAAGCAGTCTTAGGAATATCAGATTCCTTGACTCTGAGTTGATGATAACCAGACCTTAAGTCAATCTTGGAATAGACGCTTGACCCTTGAAGTTGATCAAACAGATCATCGATACGCGGCAACGGATAACGGTTCTTGATAGTAAGCTTGTTAAGTTCACGGTAGTCAATACACATTCTTAACGTACCATCCTTCTTCTTAACAAACAGAATAGGAGCTCCCCATGGGGACGAGCTTGGACGAATAAAACCTTTATCCAATAGTTCTTGTAGCTGATTGGATAATTCCTTCATCTCGGGAGGTGCTAAACGATATGGGGCTTTAGCAATAGGAGCAGCACCGGGAGTTAAATCAATTTGAAATTCAACTTGTCGAGGAGGCGGAAGACCATAAAGATCTTCGAGAAACACATCGGGATAGTCTTTAACCACTGGTACATCTTCAATACGCTTCTCTTCCGATTCGATCAGCTTAACGTGGGCTAGAATGGTTGGATAACCTTTCATAAGGTATTTGCGGGTTTTAATACAGGAGACGATATTGAGATTGGAACCACTCTTTTCACCTTGGATGATGAGAGTATCTCCATTTCCCAATGGAACATTAACAGTTTTATCGTAACACATGATAACAGCATGTAATGGACGTAACCAATCCATACCAACTACGACGTCAAAACTTCCGAGTTCGACTGGCAAAAGGTCTATCTTAAATTCCTTATCGGCTAAGATTAGGTTGCAGTTCCTATAGATTTTATCGACTTTCATGACTTTTGCATTAGCCACTTCTACTAATCGTTTAGTTTCTAAGGGTTGAGGCTTTTCAGTAAATAGGATACAAAAATCACTAGACACATAACTTCTATCGGCAACAGTATCGAATAAAATAGTCGCATAACAATTATTGACAAGATACGTACCCGTGATAACTTCATCTTCATCTCGGGCTTCAGCAGCAGTAATAACAAATGCACGACCCTTCGCAGCAGTAGCATTTGCTCCAGTAGCGGGATAATCCTTCTTCTTAGGACAATTCAGACTAATATGTCCCTTCTCTCCACAAGTATAGCAGGTAGGAGGAGCTCTGGCAGGAACAATCGCCTTATCCTTTGGAGGAGTCTTACACGTCTTAGCAATGTGTCCCACTTTCTTACACAACGCACAAACAGCAGTGCACTTCCCCGGGTGATGCCTCTTGTAACGACCCGGAAATTTCCGACCAAATTTAAACCTTGATCTTTATATATTTCCGACACGATAAGCAAAATTTGTAATGTTGAGTCTAGAAAGTTTGAAATCTATATTTGAATAATCAATTACCCTTTGTCTATGCTCGACGATTCACGAACTGTTATGTGTGAATAGATAAATATATATAATTAATCACGCATAAGAATATTAATAAACTATTATATGTTATATACAATTTGTTATAAGTAAATATGTAATACCGAAATATAAGATTTTATTATAAATATAGTTGTTATAATAATGTTATTATTACTTTCAATATTAATATAAATATTGGTGTTGTTAATATTATTTTAAATATATATACTCTATAAATACAAATTTGTTATACGTAGATTTTTATAGTATTATTGCTAACATTATTATTATCATTAATAATATTAGTATTATATCGTAATTATAATTAGTATTATTATTATCATGGTTAATATTACTAGTACAAATTTCATAGTTATTATTATCATTATCACTAATAATAATAATATTATTATTACTAATACATTGTTATAAATTTAATCATTATTATTATTATTATTTATAATATTGAGAATATTATTAAGATAGTTATAATTAATAAAATTAGTTATAATTTATAGATATTGATATTTGAATGAAGATATATATAATCAATATGTATATACATATACAGTTATATACAAAAATGTATACATATGTAAGATACAGAGATCCGTATAAATAATTACATATATGATTAATTAAATATAAATATCGTATTTACTTAAATAAATACATATATATATTCGAATTCTGTTTTGAGTCTTTGTTAAACCGTGATAAAAATCGAATATCTGGTTCAGCTAATTTAGTGAGTCATATTAACAGCCAAATACTGAAAAAGACGTTTTTTTTGTTCTTCTGTTTGATGTAACTCGGTAGTACCAATCAGGATATAGCAGACAACCGCAAATTTAGCAACATTAAATCTATTAGTATCTATATAATACCTTTCTGTTGGATATCGATTAAATCAGCAAGGATTAAGGGAATTATTTAGGAACTGAGTGAAACCCTGTATGCTTACTCTGTTCGTGATTATAAAATCAAAGGAGTCGATTTCAAAGAAAATTTTAAAGTCTATAACTGTAATTCCATTAGGAATATTTTACTAAACCTTTCTGCAAAGAATCAGATTTCAATTCGTATTATTAATTCTGAATTTTGAGTACAAAGTCCCGAAGTCAAGATTTTTGTTCGTAATAAAATTTGATCTTGTTTTGATGTATTATGTTTAATCGATTACCCAGAACGTTTCTAATTGTGAATGTGAACCTTTTTCATTCAGGAATCATAAGCTATAACACCCTAAATCTTAAAATTGATGAACGAGTTTAAATCGGAACTAGAGTCTGTTACTAATCTATTTTTTATTTTTATTTTTATTTTACTGTTAATTAAATTGATCAAAGCAAACTGATTCTAGTTCGGTTCAGTGTTTTAAAAATCAAAATTTGAATTGTTAATATGGTTGTGAATGGATTACTGGTGCGACTGAGTTTTGTGGAGAAGAAGGATATAGAAACCGAACGAAACAGGAATAAATAAATAGAATCTGGTTATTTAGTAAGAAAAACGTGTTAGAGCAGTTGGTTGAGTATGTGTTCGGGTTAACTGGTGGTCATGGGTTCGAGTCCCTCTTGGAGCATTATTATTTTAAAAGCCTTTTTCCCTATTGAAGGTAGTTGAATATTTTTTTTTAATATCATTTTTCATTGCTATTATCATTATTAATATTATTATCATTATTAGAATATGTATTACTAGTGTTATTAAGATTAGGATCATTATTATTATTATAAAAATAATAAAAGATATTATTATTTTCATTAATATTGGTATTAATATTATAAGTCTTATTAATATCAATATATTTTTAAATATTAGTATCATTACTCTTAGAATTTATTAAAATTGGTGCTATTATCAAAATTGATATTTTTTTTATTATTACTACTACTATCATTATCCTTAACTTGTATGGTTATAATTATCAAATGTCACAAATGGAAGATTAATTAAAAAAAAATATATATATATATTTATTACAAGTTATATTAATATTACACAATATTATATTTTAACCAATATAATATTATAACGTTAATTAAATTATATATCAAATAGGTATCATAATAAAATATATAAATTTGTTCGATTACAATAATATGTGTTAATATATATACAAATAATATAGGTTCGTGAATCCGAGGCCAACCTTGCATTGTTCAATGGTGTTATATGTATTTTTACTACAAAATACAGTATGGTGAGTATATAGTCCCACTTTTAAACTCTAAATATTTCGGGATGAGAATACATGTATTTTATGTTTTACGATATGGACACAAGTAACTGAAAAATATATTCTACGTTGAGTTGTACCACTGGCATACTTCCCTGTAGCTTGGTAACTGTTATTTACAGCGGTATTGTAAACGCGAATCCTGTTGATAGATCTATCGGGCCTGACAACCCCAACCGGACTGGACGACCAGTATTCAACGGTTGCACAGTACTTCGTTTCGTGACTACACTTGGTACGGTGTAGTAAGATTTCATAATAAAGGGAATATGCGACGTGATTAAATGTTAAGTATGGTTACCAAGTGCTCAACCACTTAGAATATTTTTATTAAAATGTTTACACATGAAATCTTGTGATCCATTGTTATAACGCTGCTAGCATTAAACCTATATATCTCACCAACTTTATGTTGACGTTTTAAAGCATGTTATTCTCAGGTACGAATTAAGTCTTCCGCTGTGCATTTGCTCATGTTAAGGACATTACTTGGAGTCGATCATCGCAATGGAACCAAATGTTAATGACTTCGTCCAGGAGGATTAGGACGGGTCTTTACAGTTGGTATCAGAGCGGTGGTCTTAGTGAACCAGGTCTTGCATTAGTGTGTCTAACTAGTAGCTGTTAGGATACATTAGTGAGTCTGGACTTTGACCGTGTCTACCTGTCAAAAAGTTTTGCTTATCATTTCTAGTCGTAAATTATTTGCTTATTATCCTTAGGGAATTGCCTGCTTATCATTCATAAGTCTAGACACGTCTTACTGCATTTAGTGCATCGATAGTGTATAGACAAAATTCATATCTTAGCATATCTGTTACTTTGGACTTTAGTTGACATCTTTTCAAAGATTCTCCGTAATTTACGGGATTTTGGTATTATATATACATATGTAAAGTATGTATAGAAGAGTACCAAATCTAACTTCTATAATCTATTTCATACCAAAAATTCATTTTTCCGATTATACAAGATGGATTCCGCATCTAGTTCGAATTCCTCAAATTATGACGGCTATGCCGATATGGATTTTCATTCAAGCTCCGAAGGCAGCATCACCGGAATGGATCAACCAATCTCCCATCATCTATTCTGGATGAATTGGGGGTGGGTTCGTAATATACTAAGTCACTGGAGACATGAAGAGGGTGATCCCTTCCATCCACCAAATTGCCCTCTTGGCGATGAACCTGAAGCACTTACCGGCGAACCTGTTCGAAAAACCATTTTCTCTCTCATTTCTAGAGTATCTCGTCACGATTATATACTATCCCATATTTCAGATCTTGTTCATTCGCTCACTCCAACCACCAATCATCCCGGTGTACTAGCAGAAGTTAACGAACTTCGCGCTCGCGTGACGGCTTTGGAGAATATGGAGCGAAGGTTACAAACACCAGCAGCAGCACCAGCAGCATAATCCGTACCACCATCATCAACACCGACAGTACCCATATCACCCTCAACCACAACCGCGTCGTAAACCTCAACATCACAATTTGTACCTCGGATATCAACATCACACACCTCAATATCACTATCTGTACTTCGAGTATGATCTTTGTTTTACATATCATTCTATATCGATTATCTTCGCTTTACTTATCGTTCTATCTCATTTATCTTCGTTCGACATGGTAATTATGTAATCTTTAATGTTTTAGAGATCATGTAATCAAGTATTAACGATAAATCAAAAAAAAAAAAAAAATTTAATATCTTGTTGACTCATTAGATCCATGATTACATCTGAAGAAAATATATATACAAGTATATTTTCATAAAGATTGTAATTAAAAATTCTTTCGTACAAACTGTTAATGATGAAAATATTTTAACGGGTAGGTAGTACCCGAGGAATATTTAGATCTCACATTAATAAGTTACAGTGTATATTCTTCGAATCTGATTCAATGGTTATTTGCTATCTCACCTACAATCACCGATATACGTATCTGTTCACCCCAGATTTACCATTTCCATTTCAATTTCAAATTTGGATTTTTATCTATCAGAATCCAACAAGTGGCATAAAGAAGAAACATTGGACAAATTAAAAATTGTTAGAAACACACGAATTAACTAATTGAAATCTGTTAAGGATTCCACGTTAACTGTTCCTAGTTAACTGTTCCCAGCTAACTGTTAATTCCGTATTACATTTTATCGCAATTTAGTTTATTGTCATTTAAGTTCTGTTATTTATTTTACGCACTTTAAATAACGGGACACGTATACAAGGTTTCGACCTATCATATCGACCCATCTATATATATATTTCGGAACAACCATAGACACTCTATATGTGAATGTTGGAGTTGGCTATACAGGGTTGAGGTTGATTCCAAAATATATATATACTTTGAGTTGTGATCGACACTGAGACTGGTACACGGGTCACGATACGTATTAGTTAATTCAAATATTATATATTTAATTTATATATGAATATATTGGATCATTGTACAATCGGACTATTGGACTGCTAACTTTGGACAATTAAAATGAATTAAAATATTGATTATAACATATGAAACTAAACTAATCTTCAAGTTTGCCACTTGATTTCATCCTAAACCTCATTTGTATCTCGACGTTTACAATCCGCGTACAAACCTATCAGGATTCTTGAAAATACCTCAATCGAGAAGATGAACCAGCCGTACTTCATCTACGGAAGAAAAGATTTATGCACCTGAAAAACTCTCGAACCTAAATTCCTAGATTAACACGTACCCGTGTTGAATCCTTTACCAGTTATTAACATGAACAACCTTACAATTCCTTTTCAAAGTAGCCAATTTTGTCACAGCTCCACTTCGACTTCTCAGTAGGACTACTCTTATTATAACCAAGATATATATCTACGTTATCCTTTCGACGTTGTTACCAGAGAACCTTTTACAATCCACCATACTACCATCAGCGTTTAATCATCTAAAAATACAATGCTCCTGAAATCACCTCGGTTTGATAACCGATGACCCAGATCTGTTAACTTTGAAAATGCTGACGAAGCAGCATGTTGTAGATGGTCTTAATGGTTAAAAGTTGATGATAAAGAAGGAAGTGTAAGAAACACTCGATAGTAAATTTGGTAATGAAAAAAAAAACGGATTGAGCTAACCGTGAAGGAAACAAAGAACAAATACAAGAACTGAATCTGCTTTCAAAGAATCCAAATGATTCAGTGCCTGCTGAAATCATTAGTAAGAACCCTACTCTTTACTCTAAACCTTGCTCGGATGATATTCTTCATCATCATCTTATCTTAGATATTATAAGATATCTTCATATCTTCCGTTATACATATTCTCCATATTTCTGGAGATATTTTCACAACTATTCTTATTTGAGAATATTTATCTCTCCGTAATATCTGCGTTACAACATAAAAGAAACTGTGTTAGTTTCTAAGTTCTAAAACCTTCAAGTTTAAAATAGGAATGTTCTGAAGCAGGGTTGGGAACTGATGCATGAATTAGTATAATATAATGAAACTTGATCAACTTCATTATATTACAGTAACTCATGTTAAGTTTTTAATGGAATCTGATGATTCACAGTACCATCATTATGTGCCATGTTACACGGCTCTTACAATCTATCCAATCTCTAAACATATCAAGAAAATATTCTCTTGATGATTCGGTCTTTTCCAGGATATTCTGGTAATTTGACAAATCAAAAATCGTGCCATTACCAATTCTCTCTTAGGACATTAACTATATTCATTTCAAATTTCATACCTACGAATTTCGGACCATTACAAAAGATGCTTAGTTGAAAAGGAGGAAAAGAAAAAGAATGAAGCTCCGAAATAAAAATTGGGGTATAAATCGCAGTAAATGGAAGAGAGTATTAACTGTGGATGATAATGATTATAGAAAACAAAAGCAAGGACATCGAAGTATAAGGGAAGATATAAAACCCAATAATCACCCAGAAACTACAAACCGTGTATATCAATACGTATTGCAACGTAAAGACACGGGAGAATAAGAAACATTATAATTCCAAGAAAATCATAAAAGTGAATAGATTCTTCTGGCGGCAAATGAAAAAGAAGAATGAAAGATATGAAGGTTAGAAGTATAATAAGAATCAGGATTGGATGGAACATATTAAGAATGAGTAGAGGAAGAAAGAATAAAAGGTGTGGAGAATAAGGAAAACGAAGGGGGTGGATTTATAGCAATATATCCGACAGAGAAATCAGAAACAGATTATTGCATTAATTAAAGAAGATTTTGATTTTCTAAATCGCCGAAGAACCAAATCTTATTACGAAAGATTTTCCTTAGATCCCGTAAAATCCGAAAATTAATCCTAACCGCGTCATCAATTAAAACAATTCCATATTCATTCATTTCATTCTTTTGTGATAACTTCACTCGTGCGCTTCACATGATCGAATCGTTTTATCCATATCTTCCAATAATGATAAAACTCTATTATTACTTTATATTCGTCATAAAAAAATTCCTATTGTTATTTATGACAACCTCTGCCAAATTTCGGGGACGAAATTTCTTTAACGGGTGGGTACTGTAACGACCCGGAAATTTCCGACCAAATTTAAACCTTGATCTTTATATATTTCCGACACGATAAGCAAAATTTGTAATGTTGAGTCTAGAAAGTTTGAAATCTATATTTGAATAATCAATTACCCTTTGTCTATGCTCGACGATTCACGAACTGTTATGTGTGAATAGATAAATATATATAATTAATCACGCATAAGAATATTAATAAACTATTATATGTTATATACAATTTGTTATAAGTAAATATGTAATACCGAAATATAAGATTTTATTATAAATATAGTTGTTATAATAATGTTATTATTACTTTCAATATTAATATAAATATTGGTGTTGTTAATATTATTTTAAATATATATACTCTATAAATACAAATTTGTTATACGTAGATTTTTATAGTATTATTGCTAACATTATTATTATCATTAATAATATTAGTATTATATCGTAATTATAATTAGTATTATTATTATCATGGTTAATATTACTAGTACAAATTTCATAGTTATTATTATCATTATCACTAATAATAATATTATTATTACTAATACATTGTTATAAATTTAATCATTATTATTATTATTATTTATAATATTGAGAATATTATTAAGATAGTTATAATTAATAAAATTAGTTATAATTTATAGATATTGATATTTGAATGCAGATATATATAATCAATATGTATATACATATACAGTTATATACAAAAATGTATACATATGTAAGATACAGAGATCCGTATAAATAATTACATATATGATTAATTAAATATAAATATCGTATTTACTTAAATAAATACATATATATATTCGAATTCTGTTTTGAGTCTTTGTTAAACCGTGATAAAAATCGAATATCTGGTTCAGCTAATTTAGTGAGTCATATTAACAGCCAAATACTGAAAAAGACGTTTTTTTTGTTCTTCTGTTTGATGTAACTCGGTAGTACCAATCAGGATATAGCAGACAACCGCAAATTTAGCAACATTAAATCTATTAGTATCTATATAATACCTTTCTGTTGGATATCGATTAAATCAGCAAGGATTAAGGGAATTATTTAGGAACTGAGTGAAACCCTGTATGCTTACTCTGTTCGTGATTATAAAATCAAAGGAGTCGATTTCAAAGAAAATTTTAAAGTCTATAACTGTAATTCCATTAGGAATATTTTACTAAACCTTTCTGCAAAGAATCAGATTTCAATTCGTATTATTAATTCTGAATTTTGAGTACAAAGTCCCGAAGTCAAGATTTTTGTTCGTAATAAAATTTGATCTTGTTTTGATGTATTATGTTTAATCGATTACCCAGAACGTTTCTAATTGTGAATGTGAACCTTTTTCATTCAGGAATCATAAGCTATAACACCCTAAATCTTAAAATTGATGAACGAGTTTAAATCGGAACTAGAGTCTGTTACTAATCTATTTTTTTTTTTTTTTATTTTACTGTTAATTAAATTGATCAAAGCAAACTGATTCTAGTTCGGTTCAGTGTTTTAAAAATCAAAATTTGAATTGTTAATATGGTTGTGAATGGATTACTGGTGCGACTGAGTTTTGTGGAGAAGAAGGATATAGAAACCGAACGAAACAGGAATAAATAAATAGAATCTGGTTATTTAGTAAGAAAAACGTGTTAGAGCAGTTGGTTGAGTATGTGTTCGGGTTAACTGGTGGTCATGGGTTCGAGTCCCTCTTGGAGCATTATTATTTTAAAAGCCTTTTTCCCTATTGAAGGTAGTTGAATATTTTTTTTTAATATCATTTTTCATTGCTATTATCATTATTAATATTATTATCATTATTAGAATATGTATTACTAGTGTTATTAAGATTAGGATCATTATTATTATTATAAAAATAATAAAAGATATTATTATTTTCATTAATATTGGTATTAATATTATAAGTCTTATTAATATCAATATATTTTTAAATATTAGTATCATTACTCTTAGAATTTATTAAAATTGGTGCTATTATCAAAATTGATATTTTTTTTATTATTACTACTACTATCATTATCCTTAACTTGTATGGTTATAATTATCAAATGTCACAAATGGAAGATTAATTAAAAAAAAATATATATATATATTTATTACAAGTTATATTAATATTACACAATATTATATTTTAACCAATATAATATTATAACGTTAATTAAATTATATATCAAATAGGTATCATAATAAAATATATAAATTTGTTCGATTACAATAATATGTGTTAATATATATACAAATAATATAGGTTCGTGAATCCGAGGCCAACCTTGCATTGTTCAATGGTGTTATATGTATTTTTACTACAAAATACAGTATGGTGAGTATATAGTCCCACTTTTAAACTCTAAATATTTCGGGATGAGAATACATGTATTTTATGTTTTACGATATGGACACAAGTAACTGAAAAATATATTCTACGTTGAGTTGTACCACTGGCATACTTCCCTGTAGCTTGGTAACTGTTATTTACAGCGGTATTGTAAACGCGAATCCTGTTGATAGATCTATCGGGCCTGACAACCCCAACCGGACTGGACGACCAGTATTCAACGGTTGCACAGTACTTCGTTTCGTGACTACACTTGGTACGGTGTAGTAAGATTTCATAATAAAGGGAATATGCGACGTGATTAAATGTTAAGTATGGTTACCAAGTGCTCAACCACTTAGAATATTTTTATTAAAATGTTTACACATGAAATCTTGTGATCCATTGTTATAACGCTGCTAGCATTAAACCTATATATCTCACCAACTTTATGTTGACGTTTTAAAGCATGTTATTCTCAGGTACGAATTAAGTCTTCCGCTGTGCATTTGCTCATGTTAAGGACATTACTTGGAGTCGATCATCGCAATGGAACCAAATGTTAATGACTTCGTCCAGGAGGATTAGGACGGGTCTTTACACCTCTCACAACGAATACAGAAAGGATGAATACCCTTATAATTCGACCTTGTGTTATCTGCAGGCTTCTTATTATCATTCTGAGCTGAACCTTGAGATAGCTCAAACTTCCTCTTACCATCATTACCCTTAGTTTCAACTTGCTTATTGGCCGACGCCCTTCTTCTCTTGGCCAACATGAGATTTTGTGCCATGAGAATCACAGCATCCAGAGTAACCTTCTCGGCAGCTATTACATTCCCTTGAACATCTTCGGGAAGATTTTCGATATACCGCTCAATTTTCCTTGCTTCAGTAGGAAACATCTCAGGACATAGGGTAGAAAGCTCTAGATAACGATTGGTATAGTTCTTAATGTCAGTACCCTTGACCTTGAGTTCCCAGAACTCAGCTTCAAGCTTCTGGACCTGACTTCGACGGCAGAATTTGTTGACCATTGAAATGTTCCGTTCTTATTGATTAAAAACGTTCCATATTAATTGATTTCGTTGCGAGGTTTTGACCTCTATATGAGAAGTTTTTCAAAGACTGCATTCATTTTTAAAACAAACCATAACCTTTAGTTCATAAATAAAGGTTTAAAAGCTTTACGTAGATTATCAAATAATGATAATCTAAAATATCCTGTTTACACACGACCATTACATAATGGTTTACAATACAAATATGTTACATCGAAATCAGTTTCTTGAATGCAGTTTTTACACAATATCATACAAACATGGACTCCAAATCTTGTCCTTATTTTAGTATGCAACAGCGGAAGCTCTTAGTATTCACCTGAGAATAAACATGCTTTAAACGTCAACAAAAATGTTGGTGAGTTATAGGTTTAACCTATATGTATCAAATCGTAACAATAGACCACAAGATTTCATATTTCAATACACATCCCATACATAGAGATAAAAATCATTCATATGGTGAACACCTGGTAACCGACATTAACAAGATGCATATATATAAGAATATCCCCATCATTCCGGGACACCCTTCGGATATGATATAAATTTCAAAGTACTAAAGCATCCGGTACTTTGGATGGGGTTTGTTAGGCCCAATAGATCTATCTTTAGGATTCGCGTCAATTAGGGTGTCTGTTCCCTAATTCTTAGATTACCAGACTTAATAAAAAAGGGCATATTCGATTTCGATAATTCAACCATAGAATGTAGTTTCACGTACTTGTGTCTATTTTGTAAATCATTTATAAAACCTGCATGTATTCTCATCCCAAAAATATTAGATTTTAAAAGTGGGACTATAACTCACTTTCACAGATTTTTACTTCGTCGGGAAGTAAGACTTGGCCACTGGTTGATTCACGAACCTATAACAATATATACATATATATCAAAGTATGTTTAAAATATATTTACAACACTTTTAATATATTTTGATGTTTTAAGTTTATTAAGTCAGCTGTCCTCGTTAGTAACCTACAACTAGTTATCCACAGTTAGATGTACAGAAATAAATCGATAAATATTATCTTGAATCAATCCACGACCCAGTGTATACGTATCTCAGTATTGATCACAACTCAAACTATATATATTTTGGAATCAACCTCAACCCTGTATAGCTAACTCCAACATTCACATATAGAGTGTCTATGGTTGTTCCGAAATATATATAGATGTGTCGACATGATAGGTCGAAATATTGTATACGTGTCTATGGTATCTCAAGATTACATAATATACAATATAAGTTGATTAAGTTATGGTTGGAATAGATTTGTTACCAATTTTCACGTAGCTAAAATGAGAAAAATTATCCAATCTTGTTTTACCCATAACTTCTTCATTTTAAATCCGTTTTGAGTGAATCAAATTGCTATGGTTTCATATTGAATTCTATTTTATGAATCTAAACAGAAAAGGTATAGGTTTATAGTCGGAAAAATAAGTTACAAGTCGTTTTTGTAAAGGTAGTCATTTCAGTCGAAAGAACGACGTCTAGATGACCATTTTAGAAAACATACCTCCACTTTGAGTTTAACCATAATTTTTGGATATATTTTCATGTTCATAAGAAAAATCATTTTCCCAGAAGAACAACTTTTAAATCAAAGTTTATCATAGTTTTTAATTAACTAACCCAAAACAGCCCGCGGTGTTACTACGACGGCGTAAATCCGGTTTTACGGTGTTTTTCGTGTTTCCAGATTTTAAATCATTAAGTTAGCATATCATATAGATATAGAACATGTGTGTAGTTAATTTTAAAAGTCAAGTTAGAAGGATTAACTTTTGTTTGCGAACAAGTTTAGAATTAACTAAACTATGTTCTAGTGATTACGAGTTTAAACCTTCGAAGAAGATAGTTTTATATATATGAATCGAATGATGTTATGAACATCATTACTACCTCAAGTTTAGTAGGTAAACTTACTGGAAGTGACAAGAAATGATCTAGCTTCAAAGGATCTTGGATGGCTTGAAAGTTCTTGAAGTAGGATCATGACACAAAAACAAGTTCAAGTAAGATTTTTACTTGAATTAAGATAGTTTATAGTTATAGAAATTGAATCAAAGTTTGAATATGAATATTACCTTGAATAAGAAAGATAACCTACTGTATATAACAAAGGTTTCTTGATCTTAGATGATTACTTGGAATGGATTAGAAAGCTTGGAAGTAAATTAGTAAACTTGAAGGGATTTTTGAAGTGTTCTTGAAGTGTTCTTCCTATGATGATTATAGCTTGATTCTTGAAGTGATTTTTGATGAAGATGATGATTAACTACTGGAAAAATACGTTCATAATAGTGTGTGTGTGTATTGAGAGAGAATTAGAAAGAGAATTGGAAGTGAAATGGAGTGAATGATGAGTGGTAATTGGTGAGTGGTGAGTGGGGTTAAAAGGAGTTCTAGTTAGTTGACTAGCTCATGGTAGAAGTTAAAATTGATTAGTCATACATGACATAATCAAGAGTGGAATCCCATGCTAGTTCCTATTGGTATATACTCATAGTAAGTACGTTTTGAAGCTGTGTATAATACGGGTAAGAATACGACTAGAATTCTTGATGAAAGAAAAGAATGGAAAAGTAACTGTAACCATTTTCGTTAAGTATGAGTGTTTTGATATATGTCTTGAAGTCTTCCAAAAGTATTTTAATACATCTAAATACACTACATGTATATACATTTTAACTGAGTCGTTAAGTCATCGTTAGTCGTTACATGTAAGTGTTGTTTTGAAACCTTTAAGTTAACGATCTCAATTAATGTTGTTAACCCATTGTTTATTATATCTAATGAGATGTTAAATTATTATATTATCATGATATTATGATATATTAATATATCTTAATATGATATATATATACATTTAAATGTCGTTACAACGATAATCGTTATATATATGTCTCGTTTCGAAATCCTTAAGTTAGTAGTCTTGTTTATATGTATATAACTCATTGTTAATATACTTATGGAGATACTTACTTATCATAATCTCATGTTAACCATATGTATATCCATATATATATCGTCATGTCATTTTTACAAGTTTTAACGTTCGTGAATCGCCGGTCAACTTGGGTGGTCAATTGTCTATATGAAACATATTTCAATTAATCAAGTCTTAACAAGTTTGATTGCTTAACATGTTGGAAACATTTAATCATGTAAATATCAATCTCAATTAATATATATAAACATGGAAAAGTTCGGGTCACTACAGTACCTACCCGTTAAATAAATTTCGTCCCGAAATTTTAAGCTGTTGAAGGTGTTGACGAATCTTCTGGAAATAGATGCGGGTATTTCTTCTTCATCTGATCTTCATGCTCCCAGGTGAACTCGGGTCCTCTACGAGCATTCCATCGAACCTTAACAATTGGTATCTTGTTTTGCTTAAGTCTTTTAACCTCACGATCCATTATTTCGACGGGTTCTTCGATGAATTGGAGTTTTTCGTTGATTTGGATTTCATCTAACGGAATAGTGAGATCTTCTTTAGCAAAACATTTCTTCAAATTCGAGACGTGAAAAGTGTTATGTACAGCCGCGAGTTGTTGAGGTAACTCAAGTCGGTAAGCTACTGGTTCGACACGATCAATAATCTTGAATGGTCCAATATACCTTGGATTTAATTTCCCTCGTTTACCAAATCGAACAACGCCTTTCCAAGGTGCAACTTTAAGCATGACCATCTCTCCAATTTCAAATTCTATATCTTTTCTTTTAATGTCAGTGTAGCTCTTTTGTCGACTTTGGGCGGTTTTCAACCGTTGTTGAATTTGGATGATCTTCTCGGTAGTTTCTTGTATAATCTCCGGACCCGTAATATGTCTATCCCCCACTTCACTCCAACAAATTAGAGACCTGCACTTTCTACCATAAGGTGCTTCAAACGGCGCCATCTCAATGCTTGAATGGTAGCTGTTGTTGTAGGAAAATTCTGCTAATGGTAGATGTCGATCCCAACTATTTCCGAAATCAATAACACATGCTCGTAGCATGTCTTCAAGCGTTTGTATCGTCCTTTTGCTCTGCCCATCAGTTTTTGGATGATAGGCAGTACTCATGTCTAGACGAGTTCCTAATGCTTGCTGTAATGTCTGCCAGAATCTTGAAATAAATCTGCCATCCCTATCAGAGATAATAGAGATTGGTATTCCATGTCTGGAGACGAATTCCTTCAAATACAGTCGTGCTAACTTCTCCATCTTGTCATCTTCTCTTATTGGCAGGAAATGTGCTGATTTGGTGAGACGATCAACTATTACCCAAATAGTATCAAAACCTCTTGCAGTCCTTGGCAATTTAGTGATGAAATCCATGGTAATGTTTTCCCATTTCCATTTCGGGATTTCGGGTTGTTGAAGTAGACCTGATGGTTTATGATGCTCAGCTTTGACCTTAGAACACGTCAAACATTCTCCTACGTATTTAGCAACATCGGCTTTCATACCCGGCCACTAAAAATATTTCCTAAGATCCTTGTACATCTTCCCCGTTCCAGGATGTATTGAGTATCTGGTTTTATGAGCTTCTCTAAGTACCATTTCTCTCATATCTCCAAATTTTGGTACCCAAATCCTTTCAGCCCTATACCGGGTTCCGTCTTCTCGAATATTAAGATGTTTCTCCGATCCTTTGGGTATTTCATCCTTTAAATTTCCCTCTTTTAAAACTCCTTGTTGCGCCTCCTTTATTTGAGTAGTAAGGTTATTATGAATCATTATATTCATAGATTTTACTCGAATGGGTTCTCTGTCCTTCCTGCTCAAGGCATCGGCTACCATATTTGCCTTCCCCGGGTGGTAACGAATCTCAAAGTCGTAATCATTCAATAATTCAATCCACCTACGCTGCCTCATATTCAATTGTTTCTGATTAAATATGCGTTGAAGACTTTTGTGGTCGGTATATATAATACTTTTGACCCCATATAAGTAGTGCCTCCAAGTCTTTAATGCAAAAACAACCGCGCCTAATTCCAAATCATGCGTCGTATAATTTTGTTCGTGAATCTTCAATTGTCTAGACGCATAAGCAATCACCTTCGTTCGTTGCATTAATACACAACCGAGACCTTGCTTTGATGCGTCACAATAAATCACAAAATCATCATTCCCTTCAGGAAATGACAATATAGGTGCCGTAGTTAGTTTTTTCTTCAATAACTGAAACGCTTTCTCTTGTTCATCATTCCATTCAAATTTCTTCCCTTTATGCGTTAATGCAGTCAAGGGTTTTGCTATTCTGGAAAAGTCTTGGATGAACCTTCTGTAGTAACCAGCTAGTCCTAAAAACTGGCGTATGTGTTTCGGAGTTTTCGGGGTTTCCCACTTTTCAACAGTTTCTATCTTTGCCGGATCCACCTTAATACCTTCCTTGTTCACTATGTGACCGAGGAATTGAACTTCTTCCAACTAAAATGCACACTTTGAAAACTTAGCGTACAATTCTTCCTTCCTCAATACTTCTAACACCTTTCTCAAATGTTCACCGTGTTCTTGGTCATTCTTTGAGTAAATAAGTATGTCATCAATGAAAACAATGACAAACTTGTCAAGGTATGGTCCACACACTCGGTTCATAAGGTCCATGAACACAGCTGGTGCATTAGTTAAACCAAACGGCATGACCATAAACTGGTAATTACCGTAACGTGTTCTGAAAGCAGTCTTTGGAATATCATCTTCTTTCACCCGCATTTGATGATACCCGGAACGTAAGTCAATCTTTGAATAAACAGACGAGCCTTGTAGTTGATCAAATAAGTCGTCGATTCTCGGTAGTGGGTAGCGGTTCTTGATGGTAAGTTTGTTCAACTCTCGGTAGTCGATACACAACCTGAATGTACCATCTTTCTTCTTGACAAACAAAACAGGAGCTCCCCACGATGATGTGCTTGGTCGAAAGAAACTACGCTCTAAAAGTTCTTGTAATTGGCTTTGCAGTTCTTTCATCTCGCTGGGTGCGAGTCTGTAAGGAGCACGAGCTATTGGTGCAGCTCCTGGTACAAGATCTATTTGAAATTCAACGGATCGATGTGGGGGTAATCCCGGTAATTCTTTCGGAAATACATCGGGAAATTCTTTTGCAATGGGAACATCATTGATGCTCTTTTCTTCAGTTTGTACTTTCTTGACGTGTGCTAGAATAGCATAGCAACCTTTTCTTATTAGTTTTTGTGCCTTCAAATTACTAATAATATGTAGCTTCGTGTTGCCCTTTTCTCCGTACACCATTACGGGTTTTCCTTTTTCTCGTATAATGCGAATTGCATTTTTGTAACAAACGATCTCTGCTTTCACTTCTTTCAACCAGTCCATACCGATTATCACATAAAAACTCCCTAACTCTACTGGTATCAAATCAATCTTAAATGTTTCGCTAACCAGTTTAATTTCTCGATTCCGACATATATTATCTGCTGAAATTAATTTACCATTTGCTAATTCGAGTAAAAATTTACTATCCAAAGGCGTCAATGGACAACTTAATTTAGCACAAAAATCTCTACTCATATAGCTTCTATCCGCACCCGAATCAAATAAAATGTAAGCAGATTTATTGTCAATAAGAAACGTACCCGTAACAAGCTCCGGGTCTTCCTGTGCCTCTGCCGCATTAATATTGAAAACTCTTTCGCGGCCTTGTCCATTCGTGTTCTCCTGGTTCGGGCAATTTTTAATAATGTGGCCCGGTTTTCCACATTTATAACAAACTACATTGGCATAACTTGCTCCGACACTACTTGCTCCGCCATTACTCGTTCCGACACCATTTGTTCCTTTCGTTCTATTAACCCCTGGTCCGTAGACCTTTGGCATAGCTGCTTCTGATTGTTGTTGTTGTTGTTACGGTTATTATTGTTGTTGGGATGATTGTTGTAGTTGATGTTGTTGTTGTTGTTGTTGTTGTTGTTGTTGTTGTTGTTGTTGGGCCATTTGTTGTAGTTGCGATTGATGTTGCGATTGTTGGGATAATTGTTGCGATTATTGTTGTAATTGCTGTTGTTGTTGTATTGGTGATTCTTATCACCATTTTCCTCCCACTTTCTTTTGACTTGCTTCACATCGGCCTCTTCAGCAGTCTGTTCTTTAATTCTTTCTTCAATCTGGTTCACTAGTTTGTGAGCCATTCTACATGCCTGTTGTATGGAGGCGGGCTCGTGTGAACTTATTGTAGGGATTTAACAAGTTTCATAATACTTAAAACCTTTTAAGAATCATTCAAAGCGGAAGCATGTAAATAACCATTTATTAGACTTGTTAAACTTTAACCAATTTAAAGTTAAATCCCACAAGGATCAAGTTGTTTAATATACTTACAAACTACAAGAGAGTTTAGATGTTATACCTTCTCCAAGTTAGGAGGTTAATAAGTGATGATGAAGATGATGAACAAGTGTGTAAAACCCAATCCTTTGATACACCAACACCACCCTTTAAGTTAGTTAAGATTTAGACACTTAACTAACTAATTAACCAAGCTCAATACCCTTTTATTCGCACTTGAAAAACTGGACAGCAGCAACTAGAAAGATGATGAGAATGCAAGCTTCAAAAGCATGAAACCTCAAGAGATAATACCCCAAACTTTGCCCAACACCTAATACTATAGTTAGGATTTGTTGACACTTGAATATAAGCTTTCAAACAAACTCAAGCACACTCCTTTTTACAAAGAAAATTCGGCCAGAATGCTGTATCAAGAAGAAGAGAGAGTTTTTCACTTGTTTTCTAGGCTTTTGTCAAAGAATACTTTGGTATTTGAATGACCCATGCATATATGAACTTGTGCCAACACAAGTAACAAGGAAACAAGCATGGGAAGACCTTGGAGACTCCCCAAAACCGTCCACCATGTGGGGTGGGTTTAGTTTTATTTTATAAAACTTGTATTTTTGTTTTATAAAAGCTTGTTACAAAATGCCAAATATTTTGTAAGTTACTTGCATATTTTATAAACCATTTACAAAATATAACACAATATAATTATTTAAACCTATAAATAATTAAATTCATAATGTATATAAATTATCCAAATAATATATCTCAAGTGATTATATTTTAAAAAACCGATTTTCTAAAGTTCAAGTGTCGCGTATTTATTTAACGAGCCAATCGTCAATATTAAATACGTTTAAGGTGTCGGTAAGTTTGTTATTGGGTATGACCCGACTTGGATCATAACATATTAGCCACATAAATTTAATATGTCTCTCGGGCATACGAAAAGCCTTCACTTATATCTTCTTGGCTTCTTTCCGGTAATCCTTTCACAAACACGCCGATCTTCTCTTCCTCATCTTCGAATGCTCCCGGACACAATAGGCACAATTCTGTGAATCGTCTTTCGTACGTGGTAATATCAAATCCTTGGGTTCGTAACCCTATAAGTTCTGTCTTAAGCTTATTGACCTCGGTTCTGGGACGGTACTTCTCGTTCATCAAGTGCTTGAATGCTGACCACGGTAGTGCGTACGCATCATCTTGTCCCACTTGCTCTAGATAGGTATTCCACCATGTTAACGCAGAACCTGTGAAGGTATGCGTAGCGTACTTCACTTTGTCCTCTTCAGTACACTTACTTATGGCAAACACCGATTCGACATTCTCGGTCCACCGTTTCAATCCAATCAGTCCTTCGGTTCCATCAAATTCCAAAGGTTTGCAGGCAGTGAATTCTTTGTAGGTGCATCCTACACGATTTCCTGTACTGCCAGATCCAAGGTTATTGTTGGTATGTAGCGCAGCCTGTACTGCGGCTATGTTTGAAGCTAGAAAAGTACGGAATTCCTCTTCATTCATATTGACGGTGTGTCGAGTAGTCGGTGCCATTTCCTTCAAAATAGTCAAATGGAACAAGTTAATCATACAGAATATTAAGAGTAGTTAATAGTATTTCGTAGCATAATATGAACTCATTTATAAAAGCTTTTTCTTCATATTAGCGTTTTATAAGTTTAAATTCGGGTAGTACCTACCCGTTAAGTTCATACTTAGTAGCTAATATACAATTCAACTACTACAATTCTATATGAAAAACTGATTGTAATAATATTTCGCGTTCAAACTTTTATACAATATTTTACAAACTTACAATACCGCTTATTTTACATAAAGCATGAAATATAGCACACAATAACTTTGATACAAGATAGTTGTGAAGATAATTCTAGCTTGTACACAAGTCGTTCAGCAAAGGCAATAAAGACACGTAATTCATACGTCCAGAAACAAGTCATGCATTCTGGTTTTACTAGGACTACTTCCCATCCTTGGTCTTATGGAACATAACCGTTATGGTCGTTGATAAGACAGCGTGTTGTAACGTCGTCAAAGGGACGAGGGTTACGTAATGACCAACAGTCTCGTAATAACCTAAAAACCTCATTTCTTACCCCAATTACCGACTCCGTCACTTGTGGGAACGTTTTGTTTAATAGTTGTAGCCCGATGTTCTTGTTCTCACTTTGGTGAGAAGCGAACATTACTAACCCGTAAGCATAACATGCTTCTTTATGTTGCATGTTAGCCGCTTTTTCTAAATCACGAAGTCCTATATTCGGATATACTGAGTCAAAATAATTTCTTAACCCGTTGCGTAAAATAGCATTTGGGTTCCCCGAAATATATGCGTCAAAGTAAACACATCGTAACTTATGGATTTCCCAATGTGATATCCCCCATCTTTCGAACGAAAGCCTTTTATAAACCAAAGCATTCTTGGAACGTTCTTCGAATGTCTTACAAACTGATTTCGCCTTAAATAGTTATGCCGAGGAATTCTGGCCGACTCTAGACAAGATTTCATCAATCATGTCTCCGGGTAGGTCTCTTAAAATATTGGGTTGTCTATCCATTTTGTGTTTTTATACTGTAAAATAGACAAGAGTTAGATTCATAAAAAAAATACTTATTAATACAAGCAATTTTTACATATATCATAAAGCATAAGCACACTATATTACATATATTACACCACACGAATACAACTATCTTATTCCGACACGCTCGTTTCTTCTTGTTCGGTTTTGGTTCGTTTTGCCAAGTTTCTAGGGATATATGATGTTCCCCTAATACGAGCCGTCGTTGTCCACATTGGTTTAGAAAAACCTAGTGGTTTAGAGGTTCCCGGGTCATTGTTACAACTTAAGGACTTCGGGGGTTGACGATACATATAAAGTTCATCGGGGTTGGAATTAGATTTCTCTATTTTTATGCCCTTTCCCTTATTATTTTCTTTTGCCTTTTTAAATTCAGTTGGGGTAATTTCTATAACATCATCGGAATTCTCGTCGGAATCCGATTCATCGGAGAATTGGTAATCCTCCCAATATTTTGCTTCCTTGGCGGAAACACCATTGACCATAATTAACCTTGGTCGGTTGGTTGAGGATTCTCTTTTACTTAACCATTTTATTATTTCCCCCACCGGTTCTATTTCTTCTTCCGGTTCCGATTCTTCTTCCGGTTCCGACTCTTCTTCCGGTTCCTCTTCGGGAACTTGTGAATCAGTCCACGAATCATTCCAATTTACATTTGACTCTTCATTATTATTAGGTGAGTCAATGGGACTTGTTCTAGAGGTAGACATCTATCACATAATATCAAACACGTTAAGAGATTAATATATCACATAATATTCATATGTTAAAAATATATAGTTTCCAACAAAAATGTTAAGCAATCATTTTTAAAGAAAACACGGTCGAAGTCCAGACTCACTAATGCATCCTAACAAACTCGATAAGACACACTAATGCAAATTTTCTGGTTCTCTAAGACCAATGCTCGGATACCAACTGAAATGTCCCGTTCTTATTGATTAAAAACGTTCCATATTAATTGATTTCGTTGCGAGGTTTTGACCTCTATATGAGACGTTTTTCAAAGACTGCATTCATTTTTAAAACAAACCATAACCTTTATTTCATAAATAAAGGTTTAAAAGCTTTACGTAGATTATCAAATAATGATAATCTAAAATATCCTGTTTACACACGACCATTACATAATGGTTTACAATACAAATATGTTACATCGAAATCAGTTTCTTGAATGCAGTTTTTACACAATATCATACAAACATGGACTCCAAATCTTGTACTTATTTTAGTATGCAACAGCGGAAGCTCTTAGTATTCACCTGAGAATAAACATGCTTTAAACGTCAACAAAAATGTTGGTGAGTTATAGGTTTAACCTATATGTATCAAATCGTAACAATAGACCACAAGATTTCATATTTCAATACACATCCCATACATAGAGATAAAAATCATTCATATGGTGAACACCTGGTAACCGACATTAACAAGATGCATATATATAAGAATATCCCCATCATTCCGGGACACCCTTCGGATATGATATAAATTTCGAAGTACTAAAGCATCCGGTACTTTGGATGGGGTTTGTTAGGCCCAATAGATCTATCTTTAGGATTCGCGTCAATTAGGGTGTCTGTTCCCTAATTCTTAGATTACCAGACTTAATAAAAAGGGGCATATTCGATTTCGATAATTCAACCATAGAATGTAGTTTCACGTACTTGTGTCTATTTTGTAAATCATTTATAAAACCTGCATGTATTCTCATCCCAAAAATATTAGATTTTAAAAGTGGGACTACGTAACGACCCGACCAAAACCGTTATTGACGGCGTCGTTAACTTAGGTCCCGTTGCGTGGTCGTAGTCCCTATATGAGACTCGTTTGACCAAAATTATGTCGCATTCATTTGAAAGGTACAAGACTTGCAAGTTTAGTTTACAAAACCGTTCGACAACAAGTCTAAGTTTACAAAAGTCATAAAGTATAAATGAAATAACTTGCGACATAATATAAGTTGAAAAACACAGTTGCTATAAATAGCGTAATTATGTAACCAAAAGTTTGAATCCAAAAGTGCTATCCCTAGCGTATGTATGTATGTATGCTTGACCCCAAGCAAGAAATCAGAGTGTATGCATGTATGCTCGACTCCAAGCAAGTATGAGTGTACGCGGAAGCATGTATCAAATAGCCAAGTATGAACCTGAGAAACATATAGAAAACTGTCAACGAAAAACGTTGGTGAAATCATAGATGTATTTGTAAACGTTGTTTTTGAACCACAAGATTTAGTATTTCCATAGTTGATTATCAAAATCGTTTGCATTCCAAAAGTATTGTTCGCGAGCACCCAATTATCAAGACTTAACGTTTCCTTCCATAGAACCCCATCACAATAGTGTTAGAACATACACTGTTTCCCGAAAATATATTTCATCCGTAGACGGTAGCGAACCGTCCGTAATGAGGGTTTGTCAAACCCGTATGGCCACACAATATAAGTTCTCGCTTACACCCTGCAAGTGTAACTAATGATAATCGAATTGAGGATTTTTGTTCTAACTCGCTGTGGAATGTTTGTTTTCCTTGTACTTGTGTTCAAAGTATAAAAGCAAGTAGTACAAAATGTACAAAGTATATGTTTCTCAGCCCACAATTTAAAAGTATAAAAAGTTGTTGAAAAGGTGGGACTATGATCTCACCTCGAGTGCACGAGTATAAAAGTACTTCACAAAGTAAACGTGTGCATGAAAGTTGCTTAGCCTTGACCTAAACAAATAAGTTGTATCAATTAACCGGTTACGACACAAGGTCGGGTGAAATGTGTTCAGTTAGTCCTATGGCTCGTTACGACTCGATTAAGTATGGCATGTGAATCACGTTGTCAAGTTTCATACAAGAAACAAGTATAAAAGCATGTTAGAATGATTGTATAAAAGTTTGGTTAAGTTTGACTAAAAGTCAAACTTGGTCAAAGTCAACGAAAAAGTCAACACGTTCGGGTTCGGTCCCGAACTATTTTTCTGAGGTTTTTATTCATATATAAGCATATTAGAACAAGTTTCATGTGAATCGGAGGTCGGTAGCTAGTCAAACATTTCACGTTAAAAGGGACATGGAGGTCAGAATCTGTCCAGGCCATTTGGCGCGCCGCGCGGGGTAGGGTGCGCGCCGCGCGACCTGCTGTTCAGCTATTTTCTGCAGTTTTCAACTTATGCACGAATCCAACTTCAAATACCCATAAACCCTAAACCGTAAACATCCAAAACAAGTATCTTATATCGTTGGAAAGGTATTTTGACAAGGAATACAACTAACCACTTTTCATCAAGCAAAAACATCATTTACAATAACCGAAAACTCGTCAATTGATCAAGAAAAGTTTATTTTCAAAGTTTCAAGTTCGTAAAACGTATTTTATGATTCGGGAACTTTTAACATACAAATGATATGCCGTTTTGAAGGTAATAACGCATACATTGCAACTAGACGCATATTCCAAGTTTCAATAAACATTTACTACGTCAAAACCACTAGCCACGTTATCGTTTCAAAATCAATTTCGACACAAATGAGACTTATGATTCACTAATCAAACGCTAGCATACATCACACCATTTCGAAGCTATTTACGCATACAATTTTAACTAGTTAACTAGCATACATTCAAACAAGTGTCTTAACTAGCATTCAACCGCATCAAGTTCCTACCAAAACGATAATCGATTCACCAAAAACACATTTCATGTTATTGAGCTAGTTTATCATCATCCAACATATCAAAACGAAGCTAATGAAGTAACTAACACTTTTAACACATACACTTTATCTTATAACATCATTTGAGCAACTAAAACTCAAGATTAAGCTAGACCCATTTGGGTGTTCATGTCATATTTTCAAAACACGAAGAACGAGCATACAAATTACATACACGACATCCCTACGAGCCATAGACACTAATTAACCACTTGACAAGTCCAAAAACGAATTTAACAAGTTAGGGTTTCATGAGAAATTCTTACCCCATGCCATGAGACTAGTATCAAATCGAAGAGGATGAAACGAGGATTCCAAAAGTACAATTTGTTTTGATGTTTGCTTCTCCAATCGGATTTAGATGATGATTTTGTGATTTTGGTGTTTATGTTCATAAAAGAGAAGTAGAGAGAAAAAGAGGAAGAGGTGTTGGTGGAAATGAATGGAGGAGGTGAAGTGGTTGACTAGTTGACCTAGTCACCACTTTGCCCACTTGTCAACTTAAGTCCCTCATGTTTGTAGTCGGGTGCGGGAATTAACCAAACGAATATTTTTAAAACGCTCGAGTAAACGGGTGATGTCAAAATTGAATAGCGGAAATATTATGAACGTTACTCACGGAAACTATTAATTTAAATACGAAAGATTATGTTTTTTTTAAAAAAAAAAAGACGGTGTTAAAATTAAATTTAACGGAAAAACGCGGGATGTTACATTATCCACGCCTCAAAAGAAATTTCGTCCCGAAATTTAGTTGGAAGTAGTAGTTGTTGAATCTTCCTCGAGATCTTGCGTTGTCAATTCTACGAGTGAGGGAGAAGTACGTCCTAGGGTATTTCAACGAATTTTGACGGTCGGGATCATATGTTGTTTTAAGGTTTGGTTCCATGATTTTTATGGTTTCCGGTCCTCCTAGGAAGTGAGGTTTATCGTCGATAGTGAGCTCATCAAAGAAGATAACAAGTTCTCGTTTCGCAAAACACGTCTTTGAGTTGATACATCGAATGTAGGATAAACGGAGACCCAAAATGAGTCGGAAAAGTCTAAACGGCTAGCGACGGGTCCAAAACACCCCAAGAATTTAAAGGATCAAAATATCGCGGATTTAGCTTCCTACGTTTTCCCGAAACGGATTGCACCTTTCCAAGGTGCGACTCTTAACGTGACGCGGTTTCCCACGTGGAATTTGAAATGTTTACGTCTAACATCGGCGTAGCTCTTGGTGATTACGAGTCGCGTAGGGTTTTACCTGAATATGAATAAATTTTCTCGGTTGCTCATGAATAATCCCGGTCCCGGTGAATTGGTCATCGTTTACTTGGTTCGACAAAAGGAGAATGACGTTTCCGGTCACATGTGGTTTCAAAAGGAGTGACGTTAAAACTCGAATGAAAATCATTGTAGTACGAGGATTCGGTTAAAGGAAAATACTTTTCTCAAGTAAATTTGAAGTTGATAACACAAATTCGTATTACGGTTTCCAAGGTTTGAATCGTATGTTTGCTCGGTCCGTCGGGTTTTGGATGGTACGCGGTACTCATGTCTAAACGTGGTCCCGAGACTTTTTGTGAGGCACTCCAAAATCTAGAAGTGAAACGAGGATCTCGATCCGAAACGAGGTGCATATCTTTAAGGTATATTTGAACAAGTTTGTTAGAACGTGAAAACGTTTGTTGGAACAAGTTTCTGTTTCTCAAGAATTTCGCGCCGCGGAAGATTTATCGGTTTCCAAAAACGTTTGTCGGGACTATTCACCCTCGAGGTGAATACTAGTATAACGTGGAGAGTCTCTCCCCCCATTGAGAGTTTAGAGTAAAGATTTCCTGAACCGGAAGTACGAGTGTGATGAGAGAGAAGTTTCCGCCTCGGTGCGAGCATAACGAGTAAATTGTAGTTAGTCAATAAGACTGCGCGAGGACGAGCTAGTATACCCGTGTGACATACGGTTGAAGTCGAATGAAATCGGTAATTCATTCGGAAGCATAAATATAAATTGACAATAATTGAAGGTGTGTCCCCGGTATGGTTGTTATAAATATTCTCGGAGTTTTCGGATGTCCAAACCTGAAAAGATGAAGTTATGTACATGGCACATGGTGGTGTTTAGGTTGATCGAGTCTAACCACCATCACGTGTCACTAGAACTTTGGTATGTCTTACCGTAATATAACCACGTTGATCGAGTGTCGTTATATTACGCTAACTCATACCTCCATCCCCACATCACTCTATAGATTCAAGTTCGTGTCATCGTGAAAATCTAAAATGAACAAAATGTAACGACGTCTCAAACGTGACTCGTATTAAATCGAAAGAATTAGTGCAACTATAAAGAAGCGTTCCCCGAGGGAAGTGTATAAATGATTGTTCACGTCAATGTGTTTCGAGTCATACAATAAGGTATTCAGGTATGAAAAGAGTAACGAGTCATGATAACGAGTAGCACGCAACCGTAGTGGTAATTGTTGATGACGATACTCACCTAGAGTAGTGATGGTAGTAACACCAAAAAGTAGATAGTAAGAAACACCAGTGGAAAACCGATAGTAAGTTGAAACGGTGGCAAATAACAATCCGGGAGACAGAGTTCCCGAACAAGTGTGACTAATGAAGTCGTCGTCATCCATACGGGTATGAATCCTGAATTTACGCGTGTTACCAGAAAGTTGCAGAATACGAGTTCGTATGATGAAAACTTGGTACCATTAAGAAGTTTGCCTAAGAATGATTCGAGTATAATGCACAAGTAGTCAAGTAAGTGCTATCTATAGCAAATGTATGTCAGAATGCAAATGCTAACTATCCGGTTGTAGTCTAGACTCACTAATGCGTCCTAACGACTCTGTTAGACACACTAATGCACGTCCTAGTTCCCTACAACCAACGCTCTGATACCACTTGTAACGACCCGACCAAAACCGTTATTGACGGCGTCGTTAACTTAGGTCCCGTTGCGTGGTCGTAGTCCCTATATGAGACTCGTTTGACCAAAATTATGTCGCATTCATTTGAAAGGTACAAGACTTGCAAGTTTAGTTTACAAAACCGTTCGACAACAAGTCTAAGTTTACAAAAGTCATAAAGTATAAATGAAATAACTTGCGACATAATATAAGTTGAAAAACACAGTTGCTATAAATAGCGTAATTATGTAACCAAAAGTTTGAATCCAAAAGTGCTATCCCTAGCTTATGTATGTATGTATGCTTGACCCCAAGCAAGAAATCAGAGTGTATGCATGTATGCTCGACTCCAAGCAAGTATGAGTGTACGCGGAAGCATGTATCAAATAGCCAAGTATGAACCTGAGAAACATATAGAAAACTGTCAACGAAAAACGTTGGTGAAATCATAGATGTATTTGTAAACGTTGTTTTTGAACCACAAGATTTAGTATTTCCATAGTTGATTATCAAAATCGTTTGCATTCCAAAAGTATTGTTCGCGAGCACCCAATTATCAAGACTTAACGTTTCCTTCCATAGAACCCCATCACAATAGTGTTAGAACATACACTGTTTCCCGAAAATATATTTCATCCGTAGACGGTAGCGAACCGTCCGTAATGAGGGTTTGTCAAACCCGTATGGCCACACAATATAAGTTCTCGCTTACACCCTGCAAGTGTAACTAATGATAATCGAATTGAGGATTTTTGTTCTAACTCGCTGTGGAATGTTTGTTTTCCTTGTACTTGTGTTCAAAGTATAAAAGCAAGTAGTACAAAATGTACAAAGTATATGTTTCTCAGCCCACAATTTAAAAGTATAAAAAGTTGTTGAAAAGGTGGGACTATGATCTCACCTCGAGTGCACGAGTATAAAAGTACTTCACAAAGTAAACGTGTGCATGAAAGTTGCTTAGCCTTGACCTAAACAAATAAGTTGTATCAATTAACCGGTTACGACACAAGGTCGGGTGAAATGTGTTCAGTTAGTCCTATGGCTCGTTACGACTCGATTAAGTATGGCATGTGAATCACGTTGTCAAGTTTCATACAAGAAACAAGTATAAAAGCATGTTAGAATGATTGTATAAAAGTTTGGTTAAGTTTGACTAAAAGTCAAACTTGGTCAAAGTCAACGAAAAAGTCAACACGTTCGGGTTCGGTCCCGAACTATTTTTCTGAGGTTTTTATTCATATATAAGCATATTAGAACAAGTTTCATGTGAATCGGAGGTCGGTAGCTAGTCAAACATTTCACGTTAAAAGGGACATGGAGGTCAGAATCTGTCCAGGCCATTTGGCGCGCCGCGCGGGGTAGGGTGCGCGCCGCGCGACCTGCTGTTCAGCTATTTTCTGCAGTTTTCAACTTATGCACGAATCCAACTTCAAATACCCATAAACCCTAAACCGTAAACATCCAAAACAAGTATCTTATATCGTTGGAAAGGTATTTTGACAAGGAATACAACTAACCACTTTTCATCAAGCAAAAACATCATTTACAATAACCGAAAACTCGTCAATTGATCAAGAAAAGTTTATTTTCAAAGTTTCAAGTTCGTAAAACGTATTTTATGATTCGGGAACTTTTAACATACAAATGATATGCCGTTTTGAAGGTAATAACGCATACATTGCAACTAGACGCATATTCCAAGTTTCAATAAACATTTACTACGTCAAAACCACTAGCCACGTTATCGTTTCAAAATCAATTTCGACACAAATGAGACTTATGATTCACTAATCAAACGCTAGCATACATCACACCATTTCGAAGCTATTTACGCATACAATTTTAACTAGTTAACTAGCATACATTCAAACAAGTGTCTTAACTAGCATTCAACCGCATCAAGTTCCTACCAAAACGATAATCGATTCACCAAAAACACATTTCATGTTATTGAGCTAGTTTATCATCATCCAACATATCAAAACGAAGCTAATGAAGTAACTAACACTTTTAACACATACACTTTATCTTATAACATCATTTGAGCAACTAAAACTCAAGATTAAGCTAGACCCATTTGGGTGTTCATGTCATATTTTCAAAACACGAAGAACGAGCATACAAATTACATACACGACATCCCTACGAGCCATAGACACTAATTAACCACTTGACAAGTCCAAAAACGAATTTAACAAGTTAGGGTTTCATGAGAAATTCTTACCCCATGCCATGAGACTAGTATCAAATCGAAGAGGATGAAACGAGGATTCCAAAAGTACAATTTGTTTTTATGTTTGCTTCTCCAATCGGATTTAGATGATGATTTTGTGATTTTGGTGTTTATGTTCATAAAAGAGAAGTAGAGGGAAAAAGAGGAAGAGGTGTTGGTGGAAATGAATGGAGGAGGTGAAGTGGTTGACTAGTTGACCTAGTCACCACTTTGCCCACTTGTCAACTTAAGTCCCTCATGTTTGTAGTCGGGTGCGGGAATTAACCAAACGAATATTTTTAAAACGCTCGAGTAAACGGGTGATGTCAAAATTGAATAGCGGAAATATTATGAACGTTACTCACGGAAACTATTAATTTAAATACGAAAGATTATGTTTTTTTAAAAAAAAAAAAAGACGGTGTTAAAATTAAATTTAACGGAAAAACGCGGGATGTTACAGACTATAACTCACTTTCACAGATTTTTACTTCGTCGGGAAGTAAGACTTGGCCACTGGTTGATTCACGAACCTATAACAATATATACATATATATCAAAGTATGTTTAAAATATATTTACAACACTTTTAATATATTTTGATGTTTTAAGTTTATTAAGTCAGTTGTCCTCGTTAGTAACCTACAACTAGTTGTCCACAGTTAGATGTACAGAAATAAATCGATAAATATTATCTTGAATCAATCCACGACCCAGTGTATACGTATCTCAGTATTGATCACAACTCAAACTATATATATTTTGGAATCAACATCAACCCTGTATAGCTAACTCCAACATTCACATATAGAGTGTCTATGGTTGTTCCGAAATATATATAGATGTGTCGACATGATAGGTCGAAACATTGTATACGTGTTTATGGTATCTCAAGATTACATAATATACAATACAAGTTGATTAAGTTATGGTTGGAATATATTTGTTACCAATTTTCACGTAGCTAAAATGAGAAAAATTATCCAATCTTGTTTTACCCATAACTTCTTCATTTTAAATCCGTTTTGAGTGAATCAAATTGCTATGATTTCATATTGAACTCTATTTTATGAATCTAAACAGAAAAGGTATAGGTTTATAGTCGGAAAAATAAGTTACAACTCGTTTTTGTAAAGGTAGTCATTTCAGTCGAAAGAACGACGTCTAGATGACCATTTTAGAAAACATACCTCCACTTTGAGTTTAACCATAATTTTTGGATATAGTTTCTTGTTCATAATAAAAATCATTTTCTCAGAATAACAACTTTTAAATCAAAGTTTATCATATTTTTTAATTAACTAACCCAAAACAGCCCGCGGTGTTACTACGACGGCGTAAATCCGGTTTTATTTTTCGTGTTTCCAGGTTTTAAATCATTAAGTTAGCATATCATATAGATATAGAACATGTGTGTAGTTAATTTTAAAAGTCAAGTTAGAAGGATTAACTTTTGTTTGCGAACAATTTTAAAATTAACTAAACTATGTTCTAGTGATTACGAGTTTAAACCTTCAAAGAAGATAGTTTTATATATATGAATCGAATGATGTTATGAATATCATTACTACCTCAAGTTTAGTAGGTAAACCTACTGGAAGTGACAAGAAATGATCTAGCTTCAAAGGATCTTGGATGGCTTGAAAGTTCTTGAAGTAGGATCATGACACAAAAACAAGTTCAAGTAAGATTTTTACTCGAATTAAGATAGTTTATAGTTATAGAAATTGAATCAAAGTTTGAATATGAATATTACCTTGAATAAGAAAGATAACCTACTATATATAACAAAGGTTTCTTGATCTTAGATGATTACTTGGAATGGATTAGAAAGCTTGGAAGTAAATTAGTAAACTTGAAGGGATTTTTGAAGTGTTCTTGAAGTGTTCTTCCTATGATGATTATAGCTTGATTCTTGAAGTGATTTTTGATGAAGATGATGATTAACTACTGGAAAAATACGTTCATAATAGTGTGTGTGTGTGTGTTGAGAGAGAATTAGAAAGAGAATTGGAAGTGAAATGGAGTGAATGATGAGTGGTAATTGGTGAGTGGTGAGTGGGGTTAAAAGGAGTTCTAGTTAGTTGACTAGCTCATGGTAGAAGTTAAAATTGATTAGTCATACATGACATAATCAAGAGTGGAATCCCATGCTAGTTCCTATTAGTATATACTCATAGTAAGTACGTTTTGAAGCTGTGTATAATACGTGTAAGAATACGACTAGAATTCTTGATGAAAGAAAAGAATGGAAAAGTAACTGTAACCATTTTCGTTAAGTATGAGTGTTTTGATATATGTCTTGAAGTATTCCAAAAGTATTTTAATACATCTAAATACACTACATGTATATACATTTTAACTGAGTCGTTAAGTCATCGTTAGTCGTTACATGTAAGTGTTGTTTTGAAACCTTTAAGTTAACGATCTCAATTAATGTTGTTAACCCATTGTTTATTATATCTAATGAGATGTTAAATTATTATATTATCATGATATTATGATATATTAATATATCTTAATATGATATATATACATTTAAATGTCGTTACAACGATAATCGTTACATATATGTCTCGTTTCGAAATCCTTAAGTTAGTAGTCTTGTTTATATGTATATAACTCATTGTTAATATACTTATGGAGATACTTACTTATCATAATCTCATGTTAACCATATGTATATCCATATATATATCGTCATGTCGTTTTTACAAGTTTTAACGTTCGTGAATCGCCGGTCAACTTGGGTGGTCAATTGTCTATATGAAACATATTTCAATTAATCAAGTCTTAACAAGTTTGATTGCTTAACATGTTGGAAACATTTAATCATGTAAATATCAACCTCAATTAATATATATAAACATGGAAAAGTTCGGGTCACTACAACCATCATGCTTTTGAGTTCGTCCCATGGAATTGCATTAGCATTGTCAATTCCTACGGACTTGGCATGAGCAGTCCACCAAGTTAAAGCATTACCACCCAATGAGCTAGTGGCATACTTTACTCGATCGTCATCACCACAGTTGAAAATACGGAAAATAGATTCCATCTTCTCGAACCAACGGACTAGTTCGACAGCTTCCTCAGTTCCCTTAAATGCAGGAGGGTGACAGTTTGAAAAATCCTTGTAGGAACAAGGTTTAGGTTGAGGATTGATATTATTGGCTTGAACATTGCCTTGTGCGGCAGTGAGTAACTGTTGGAATTGCTCGGTAGTCAAAACAAAATTGTTAACAGTAGGTGCAGCTGGACGAACCATGATGTCGCTACATAAGTGAACATAAGTCGGATAAGTTAACAAATCATAGGGTTGAGCAATTACAAGTAGGAATAAGATAAAGTATTAATATCACATGATATAAATAAAACACTTTATTTTATTAATGAACGAGGCATTAAATAAGCCTTTTGATACACGATTTGGAAATAGAAATTGTTTTAAGGCATAGCCTTTACATAGATGAAAAATAGAAAGATATCTAAAGAATATTAAGATTGAAGTAGTCATCATATTTCTTCTTCTCATCCTCAAACTGCTTCATAACTTTCTCCATGTTATCCTTAACAAGTTTCTCCAGCTTTTCAGTTTGAGATTCGAGACAACTCTTTGATGAACTTCTCGTATCGCTCGTTCTTTGCTTTTTGCTTTTTGTAGAGGTACTCGAGATTGTCGTAAAGGTTGGTAACACGATTATTAACGGCATTGGTGTTGTACTCTCTTAAAGCAAGCTGTTTGTCGACTCGACTCTTTTCCATTTTCATTCGGAAGTCCACATCCTCCTGGAGATGGGCAAGTGATTGCTTCCCCCAGCGAGTGTTGCGTTATTCCTCGCTCCTTAGCAGCAGTAACTCCTTCCTTAGCTCGACGTTTTCTTTCATAAGTTTCTCCATTCGAAGTTCCACTCTTGCCACATGGCGAAGCAGACCTCCAATGTTCCTCTCGGTATCATTTCGTAGAGTCATGATTTCATACTTAGGATCATCATAAAAAGAAGATTGGGCTCTCTTTCTTGACGAACCAGCTTCTTCATGACGTTTTCCTTTATCCTCGATTATTGGAGTTGGATAGTATTGAGGAGACCTTTGTGAATTCTGAAGAGTATTTGGGCTATAGTTTGGTGACGGTGAGGCAGGACTGTAGGAAGGACTTCGAACAGGCCTTGATGTTACAGAGTGTCCAACACCTACTTCGGTGGTAGGGTTGTGAGTTACCTTGATGGGCTTGTTAACGCTTGAGCTTGACATCCTATGATTAGGAAAGAGACTTTGATTAGAATCTTTTAGTCAAGTCTAGGAAAGCATAAATGTTAAGATTATAGGGCAATCCTAAGTGCATTAAAGTCTATGGCAGGAAAGGTTATAGTTTCCTAGATTGTTAAGGCACCCTAACTAACACATAAGGTACACATAAAAATGCAATCCTGGTTCTCTATAACAGCCTGGTTATGCTCTGATACCAATCTATCACACCCCCAGTTAGGGCCTGGGTGAAATGTGACTTAATATCAAAATATACCAACATATTATAATAAACGAGAACAAAACTAAATGATTAAATTAACTTGCATGAGTACACAGTGAAAAATGAAATGTCGTTACAACGGAAATAAGTAATTGTTCAAATGCAATAGTAAAATATGCGATAATCTCTTGATCCTATGTCCAAGTAGCATCACATAAGCAGTAGATAAGTAAGCTTGAATCAAACAGCACCTGAGACAAAACATTCTAAAGTGTCAACCAAAAAGGTTGAGTGAAGTTCATAGGTTTAACAAAAGTTTGACCGTTGTTTTAGACTACAAGATTTAGTTTGTAAGGTTGATCTCGTAAGATCAAAAGTTATGCCAATGCTGTAGTGACCCGAACTTTTCCATGTTTATATATATTAATTGAGATTGATATTTACATGATTAAATGTTTCCAACATGTTAAGCAATCAAACTTGTTAAGACTTGATTAATTGAAATATGTTTCATATAGACAATTGACCACCCAAGTTGACCGGTGATTCACGAACGTTAAAACTTGTAAAAACTATACGATGACATATATATGGTTATATATATAGTTAACATGTTTTTATTATAAGTATGTATCTCATTAGGTATTTTAACAATGAGTTATATACATAAAAATGAGACTATTAATTTAAGAAACTTGAAAACGATATATATAACGATTATCGTTATAACATGAAATGTCCCGTTCTTATTGATTAAAAACGTTCCATATTAATTGATTTCGTTGCGAGGTTTTGACCTCTATATGAGACGTTTTTCAAAGACTGCATTCATTTTTAAACAAACCATAACCTTTATTTCATCAATAAAGGTTTAAAAAGCTTTACGTAGATTATCAAATAATGATAATCTAAAATATCCTGTTTACACACGACCATTACATAATGGTTTACAATACAAATATGTTACAACAAAATAAGTTTCTTGAATGCAGTTTTTACACAATATCATACAAGCATGGACTCCAAATCTTGTCCTTATTTAAGTATGCGACAGCGGAAGCTCTTAATAATCACCTGAGAATAAACATGCTTAAAACGTCAACAAAAATGTTGGTGAGTTATAGGTTTAACCTATATATATCAAATTGTAACAATAGACCACAAGATTTCATATTTCAATACACATCCCATACATAGAGATAAAAATCATTCATATGGTGAACACCTGGTAACCGACAATAACAAGATGCATATATAAGAATATCCCCATCATTCCGGGACACCCTTCGGATATGATATAAATTTCGAAGTACTAAAGCATCCGGTACTTTGGATGGGGTTTGTTAGGCCCAATAGATCTATCTTTAGGATTCGCGTCAATTAGGGTGTCTGTTCCCTAATTCTTAGATTACCAGACTTAATAAAAAGGGGCATATTCGATTTCGATAATTCAACCATAGAATGTAGTTTCACGTACTTGTGTCTATTTTGTAAATCATTTATAAAACCTGCATGTATTCTCATCCCAAAAATATTAGATTTTAAAAGTGGGACTATAACTCACTTTCACAGATTTTTACTTCGTCGGGAAGTAAGACTTGGCCACTGGTTGATTCACGAACCTATAACAATATATACATATATATCAAAGTATGTTCAAAATATATTTACAACACTTTTAATATATTTTGATGTTTTAAGTTTATTAAGTCAGCTGTCCTCGTTAGTAACCTACAACTAGTTGTCCACAGTTAGATGTACAGAAATAAATCGATAAATATTATCTTGAATCAATCCACGACCCAGTGTATACGTATCTCAGTATTGATCACAACTCAAACTATATATATTTTGGAATCAACCTCAACCCTGTATAGCTAACTCCAACATTCACATATAGAGTGTCTATGGTTGTTCCGAAATATATATAGATGTGTCGACATGATAGGTCGAAACATTGTATACGTGTCTATGGTATCTCAAGATTACATAATATATATTACAAGTTGATTAAGTTATGGTTGGAATAGATTTGTTACCAATTTTCACGTAGCTAAAATGAGAAAAATTATCCAATCTTGTTTAACCCATAACTTCTTCATTTTAAATCCGTTTTGAGTGAATCAAATTGCTATGGTTTCATATTGAACTCTATTTTATGAATCTAAACAAAAAAAGTATAGGTTTCTAGTCGGAAAAATAAGTTACAAGTCGTTTTTGTAAAGGTAGTCATTTCAGTCGAAAGAACGACGTCTAGATGACCATTTTAGAAAACATACTTCCACTTTGAGTTTAACCATAATTTTTGGATATAGTTTCATGTTCATAATAAAAATCATTTTCTCAGAATAACAACTTTTAAATCAAAGTTTATCATAGTTTTTAATTAACTAACCCAAAACAGCCCGCGGTGTTACTACGACGGCGTAAATCCGGTTTTACGGTGTTTTTCGTGTTTCCAGGTTTTAAATCATTAAGTTAGCATATCATATATATATAGAACATGTGTTTAGTTGATTTTAAAAGTCAAGTTAGAAGGATTAACTTTTGTTTGCGAACAAGTTTAGAATTAACTAAACTATGTTCTAGTGATTACAAGTTTAAACCTTCGAATAAGATAGCTTTATATGTATGAATCGAATGATGTTATGAACATCATTACTACCTTAAGTTCCTTGGATGAACCTACTGGAAAAGAGAAAAATGGATCTAGCTTCAATGGATCCTTGGATGGCTCAAAGTTCTTGAAGCAAAATCATGACACGAAAACAAGTTCAAGTAAGATCATCACTTGAAATAAGATTGTTATAGTTATAGAAATTGAACCAAAGTTTGAATATGATTATTACCTTGTATTAGAATGATAACCTACTGTAAGAAACAAAGATTTCTTGAGGTTGGATGATCACCTTACAAGATTGGAAGTGAGCTAGCAAACTTGAAAGTATTCTTGATTTTATGAAACTAGAACTTTTGGAATTTATGAAGAACACTTAGAACTTGAAGATAGAACTTGAGAGAGTTCAATTAGATGAAGAAAATTGAAGAATGAAAGTGTTTGTAGGTGTTTTTGGTCGTTGGTGTATGGATTAGATATAAAGGATATGTAATTTTGTTTTCATGTAAATAAGTCATGAATGATTACTCATATTTTTGTAATCTTATGAGATATTTCATGCTAGTTGCCAAATGATGGTTCCCACATGTGTTAGGTGACTCACATGGGCTGCTAAGAGCTGATCATTGGAGTGTATATACCAATAGTACATACATCTAAAAGCTGTGTATTGTACGAGTACGAATACGGGTGCATACGAGTAGAATTGTTGATGAAACTGAACGAGGATGTAATTGTAAGCATTTTTGTTAAGTAGAAGTATTTTGATAAGTGTATTGAAGTCTTTCAAAAGTGTATAAATACATATTAAAACACTACATGTATATACATTTTAACTGAGTCGTTAAGTCATCGTTAGTCGTTACATGTAAATGTTGTTTTGAAACCTTTAGGTTAACGATCTTGTTAAATGTTGTTAACCCAATGTTTATAATATCAAAAGAGATTTTAAATTATTATATTATCATGATATTATGATGTACGATTATCTCTTAATATGATATATATACATTAAATGTCGTTACAACGATAATCGTTACATATATGTCTCGTTTCAAAATCATTAAGTTAGTAGTCTTGTTTTTACATATGTAGTTCATTGTTAATATACTTAATGATATGTTTACTTATCATAATATAATGTTAACTATATATATAACCATATATATGTCATCATATAGTTTTTGCAAGTTTTAACGTTCGTGAATCACCGGTCAACTTGGGTGGTCAATTGTCTATATGAAACCTATTTCAATTAATCAAGTCTTAACAAGTTTGATTGCTTAACATGTTGGAAACATTTAATCATGTAAACATCAATCTCAATTAATATATATAAACATGGAAAAGTTCGGGTCACTACAGTACCTACCCGTTAAATAAATTTCGTCCCGAAATTTTAAGCTGTTGAAGGTGTTGACGAATCTTCTGGAAATAGATGCGGGTATTTCTTCTTCATCTGGTCTTCACGCTCCCAGGTGAACTCGGGTCCTCTACGAGCATTCCATCGAACCTTAACAATTGGTATCTTGTTTTGCTTAAGTCTTTTAACCTCACGATCCATTATTTCGACGGGTTCTTCGATGAATTGGAGTTTTTCGTTGATTTGGATTTCATCTAACGGAATAGTGAGATCTTCTTTAGCAAAACATTTCTTCAAATTCGAGACGTGGAAAGTGTTATGTACAGCCGCGAGTTGTTGAGGTAACTCAAGTCGGTAAGCTACTGGTCCGACACGATCAATAATCTTGAATGGTCCAATATACCTTGGATTTAATTTCCCTCGTTTACCAAATCGAACAACGCCTTTCCAAGGTGAAACTTTAAGCATGACCATCTCTCCAATTTCAAATTCTATATCTTTTCTTTTAATGTCAGCGTAGCTCTTTTGTCGAATTTGGGCGGTTTTCAACCGTTGTTGAATTTGGATGATCTTCTCGGTAGTTTCTTGTATAATCTCCGGACCCGTAATCTGTCTATCCCCCACCTCACTCCAACAAATCGGAGACCTGCACTTTCTACCATAAAGTGCTTCAAACGGCGCCATCTCAATGCTTGAATGGTAGCTGTTGTTGTAGGAAAATTCTGCTAACGGTAGATGTCGATCCCAACTGTTTCCGAAATCAATAACACATGCTCGTAGCATGTCTTCAAGCGTTTGTATCGTCCTTTCGCTCTGCCCATCAGTTTGTGGATGATAGGCAGTACTCATGTCTAGACGAGTTCCTAATGCTTGCTGTAATGTCTGCCAGAATCTTGAAATAAATCTGCCATCCCTATCAGAGATAATAGAGATTGGTATTCCATGTCTGGAGACGACTTCCTTCAAATACAGTCGTGCTAACTTCTCCATCTTGTCATCTTCTCTTATTGGTAGGAAGTGTGCTGATTTGGTGAGACGATCAACTATTACCCAAATAGTATCAAAACCACTTGCAGTCCTTGGCAATTTAGTGATGAAATCCATGGTAATGTTTTCCCATTTCCATTCTGGGATTTCGGGTTGTTGAAGTAGACCTGATGGTTTCTGATGCTCAGCTTTGACCTTAGAACACGTCAAACATTCTCCTACGTATTTAGCAACATCGGCTTTCATACCCGGCCACCAAAAATGTTTCTTGAGATCCTTGTACATCTTCCCCGTTCCAGGATGTATTGAGTATCTGGTTTTATGAGCTTCTCTAAGTACCATTTCTCTCATATCTCCAAATTTTGGTACCCAAATCCTTTCAGCCCTATACCGAGTTCCGTCTTCCCGAATATTAAGATGCTTCTCCGATCCTTTGGGTATTTCATCCTTTAAATTTCCCTCTTTTAAAACTCCTTGTTGCGCCTCCTTTATTTGAGTAGTAAGGTTATTATGAATCATTATATTCATAGATTTTACTCGAATGGGTTCTCTGTCCTTCCTGCTCAAGGCATCGGCTACCACATTTGCCTTCCCCGGGTGGTAACGAATCTCAAAGTCGTAATCATTCAATAATTCAATCCACCTACGCTGCCTCATATTCAGTTGTTTCTGATTAAATATGTGTTGAAGACTTTTGTGGTCGGTATATATAATACTTTTGACCCCATATAAGTAGTGCCTCCAAGTTTTTAATGCAAAAACAACTGCGCCTAATTCCAAATCATGCGTCGTATAATTTTGTTCGTGAATCTTCAATTGTCTAGACGCATAAGCAATCACCTTCGTTCGTTGCATTAATACACAACCGAGACCTTGCTTTGATGCGTCACAATAAATCACAAAATCATCATTCCCTTCAGGCAATGACAATATAGGTGCCGTAGTTAGCTTTTTCTTCAATAACTGAAACGCTTTCTCTTGTTCATCATTCCATTTAAATTTCTTCCCTTTATGCGTTAATGCAGTCAAGGGTTTTGCTATTCTGGAAAAGTCTTGGATGAACCTTCTGTAGTAACCAGCTAGTCCTAAAAACTGGCGTATGTGTTTCGGAGTTTTCGGGGTTTCCCACTTTTCAACAGTTTCTATCTTTGCCGGATCCACCTTAATACCTTCTTTGTTCACTATGTGACCGAGGAATTGAACTTCTTCCAACCAAAATGCACACTTTGAAAACTTAGCGTACAATTCTTCCTTCCTCAATACTTCTAACACCTTTCTCAAATGTTCACCGTGTTCTTGGTCATTCTTTGAGTAAATAAGTATGTCATCAATGAAAACAATGACAAACTTGTCAAGGTATGGTCCACACACTCGGTTCATAAGGTCCATGAACACAGCTGGTGCATTAGTTAAACCAAACGGCATGACCATAAACTCGTAATGACCGTAACGTGTTCTGAAAGCAGTCTTTGGAATATCATCTTCTTTCACCCGCATTTGATGATACCCGGAACGTAAGTCAATCTTTGAATAAACAGACGAGCCTTGTAGTTGATCAAATAAGTCGTCGATTCTCGGTAGTGGGTAGCGGTTCTTGATGGTAAGTTTGTTCAACTCTCGGTAGTCGATACACAACCTGAATGTACCATCTTTCTTCTTGACAAATAAAACAGGAGCTCCCCACGGTGATGTGCTTGGTCGAATGAAACCACGCTCTAAAAGTTCTTGTAATTGGCTTTGCAGTTCTTTCATCTCGCTGGGTGCGAGTCTGTAAGGAGCACGAGCTATTGGTGCAGCTCCTGGTACAAGATCTATTTGAAATTCAACGGATCGATGTGGGGGTAATCCCGGTAATTCTTTCGGAAATACATCGGGAAATTCTTTTGCAATGGGAACATCATTGATGCTCTTTTCTTCAGTTTGTACTTTCTCGACGTGTGCTAGAACAGCATAGCAACCTTTTCTTATTAGTTTTTGTGCCTTCAAATTACTAATAAGATGTAGCTTCGTGTTGCCCTTTTCTCCGTACACCATTAAGGGTTTTCCTTTTTCTCGTATAATGCGAATTGCATTTTTGTAACAAACGATCTCCGCTTTCACTTCTTTCAACCAGTCCATACCGATTATCACATCAAAACTCCCTAACTCTACTGGTATCAAATCAATCTTAAATGTTTCGCTAACCAGTTTAATTTCTCGATTCCGACATATATTATCTGCTGAAATTAATTTACCATTTGCTAATTCGAGTAAAAATTTACTATCCAAAGGCGTCAATGGACAACTTAATTTAGCACAAAAATCTCTACTCATATAGCTTCTATCCGCACCCGAATCAAATAAAACGTAAGCAGATTTATTGTCAATAAGAAACGTACCCGTAACAAGCTCCGGGTCTTCCTGTGCCTCTGCCGCATTAATATTGAAAACTCTTCCGCGGCCTTGTCCATTCGTGTTCTCCTGGTTCGGGCAATTTCTAATAATGTGGCCTGGTTTTCCACATTTATAACAAACTACATTGGCATAACTTGCTCCGACACTACTTGCTCCGCCATTACTCGTTTCGACACCATTTGTTCCTTTCGTTCTATTAACCCCTGGTCCGTAGACCTCACACTTCGCCGCGCTATGACCATTTCTTTTACACTTGTTGCAAAATTTGGTGCAGAACCCCGAGTGATTCTTTTCACACCTTTGGCATAGCTGCTTCTGATTGTTGTTGTTGTTGCGCTTATTATTGTTGTTGGGATGATTGTTGTAGTTGCTGTTGTTGTTGTTGTTGTTGTTGTTGGGCCGTTTGTTGTAGTTGCGATTGATGTTGCGATTGTTGGGATAATTGTTGCGATTATTGTTGTAATTGCTGTTGTTGTTGTATTGGTGATTCTTATCACCGTTTTCCTCCCACTTTCTTTTGACTTGCTTCACATTGGCCTCTTCAGCAGTCTGTTCTTTAATTCTTTCTTCAATCTGGTTCACTAGTTTGTGAGCCATTCTACATGCCTGTTGTATGGAGGCGGGCTCGTGTGAACTTATATCTTCTTGGATTCTTTCCGGTAATCCTTTCACAAACGCGTCGATCTTCTCTTCCTCATCTTCGAATGCTCCCGGACACAATAGGCACAATTCTGTGAATCGTCTTTCGTACGTGGTAATATCAAATCCTTGGGTTCGTAACCCTCTAAGTTCTGTCTTGAGCTTATTGACCTCGGTTCTGGGACGGTACTTCTCGTTCATCAAGTGCTTGAATGCTGACCACGGTAGTGCGTACGCATCGTCTTGTCCCACTTGCTCTAGATAGGTATTCCACCATGTTAACGCAGAACCTGTGAAGGTATGCGTAGCGTACTTCACTTTGTCCTCTTCAGTACACTTACTTATGGCAAACACCGATTCGACCTTCTCGGTCCACCGTTTCAATCCGATCGGTCCTTCGGTTCCATCAAATTCCAAAGGTTTGCAGGCAGTGAATTCTTTGTAGGTGCATCCTACACGATTTCCTGTACTGCTAGATCCAAGGTTATTGTTGGTATGTAGCGCAGCCTGTACTGCGGCTATGTTTGAAGCTAGAAAAGTACGGAATTCCTCTTCATTCATATTCACGGTGTGTCGAGTAGTCGGTGCCATTGCCTTCAAAATAGTCAAATGGAACAAGTTAATCATACAGAATATTAAGAGTAGTTAATAGTATTTCGTAGCATAATATGAACTCATTTATAAAAGCTTTTTCTTCATATTAGCGTTTTATAAGTTTAAATTCGGGTAGTACCTACCCGTTAAGTTCATACTTAGTAGCTAATATACAATTCAACTACTACAATTCTATATGAAAAACTGATTGTAATAATATTTCGCGTTCAAACTTTTATACAATATTTTACAAACTTACAATACCGCTTATTTTACATAAAGCATGAAATATAGCACACAATAACTTTGATACAAGATAGTTGTGAAGACAATTCTAGCTAGTACACAAGTCGTTCGGCAAAGGCAATAAAGACACGTAATTCATACGTCCAGAAACAAGTCATGCATTCTGGTTTTACTAGGACTACTTCCCATCCTTGGTCTTGTGCAACATAACCGTTATGGCCGTTGATAAGACAGCGTGTTGTAACGTCATCAAAGGGACGAGGGTTACGTAATGTCCAACAGTCCCGTAATAATCTAAAAACCTCATTTCTTACCCCAATTACCGACTCCGTCACTTGTGGAAATGTTTTGTTTAATAGTTGTAGCCCGATGTTCTTGTTCTCACTTTGGTGAGAAGCGAACATTACTAATCCGTAAGCATAACATGCTTCTTTATGTTGCATGTTAGCCGCTTTTTCTAAATCACGAAGTCCAATATTCGGATATATTGAGTCAAAATAATTTCTTAACCCGTTGCGTAAAATAGCATTTGGGTTCCCCGCAATATATGCGTCAAAGTAAACACATCGTAACTTATGGGTTTCCCAATGTGATATCCCCCATCTTTCAAACGAAAGTCTCTTATAAACCAAGACATTCTTGGAACGTTCTTCGAATGTCTTACAAACTGATCTCGCCTTAAATAGTTGTGCCGAAGAATTCTGGCCGACTCTAGACAAGATTTCATCAATCATGTCTCCGGGTAGGTCTCTTAAAATATTGGGTTGTCTATCCATTTTGTGTTTTTAAACTGTAAAATAGACAAGAGTTAGTTTCATAAAAAAAATACTTATTAATACAAGCAATTTTTACATATATCATAAAGCATAAGAACACTATATTACATATATTACACCACACGAATACAACTATCTTATTCCGACTCGCTCGTTTCTTCTTCTTCGGTTTTGGTTCGTTTTGCCAAGTTTCTAGGGATATATGATGTTCCCCTAATACGAGCCGTCGTTGTCCACATTGGTTTAGAAAAACCTGGTGGTTTAGAGGTTCCCGGGTCATTGTTACAACTTAAGGACTTCGGGGGTTGACGATACATATAAAGTTCATCGGGGTTGGAATTAGATTTCTCTATTTTTATGCCCTTTCCCTTATTATTTTCTTTTGCCTTTTTAAATTCAGTTGGGGTAATTTCTATAACATCATCGGAATTCTCGTCGGAATCCGATTCATCGGAGAATTGGTAATCCTCCCAATATTTTGCTTCCTTGGCGGAAACACCATTGACCATAATTAACTTTGGTCGGTTGGTTGAGGATTTTCTTTTACTTAACCGTTTTATTATTTCCCCCACCGGTTCTATTTCTTCATCCGGTTCCGATTCTTCTTCCGGTTCTGACTCTTCTTCCGGTTCCTCTTCGGGAACTTGTGAATCAGTCCACAAATCATTCCAATTTACATTGGACTCTTCATTATTATTAGGTGAGTCAATGGGACTTGTTCTAGAGGTAGACATCTATCACATAATATCAAACACGTTAAGAGATTAATATATCACATAATATTCATATGTTAAAAATATATAGTTTCCAACAAAAATGTTAAGCAATCATTTTTAAAGAAAACACGGTCGAAGTCCAGACTCACTAATGCATCCTAACAAACTCGATAAGACACACTAATGAAAATTTTCTGGTTCTCTAAGACCAACGCTCGGATACCAACTGAAATGTCCCGTTCTTATTGATTAAAAACGTTCCATATTAATTGATTTCGTTGCGAGGTTTTGACCTCTATATGAGACGTTTTTCAAAGACTGCATTCATTTTTAAACAAACCATAACCTTTATTTCATCAATAAAGGTTTAAAAAGCTTTACGTAGATTATCAAATAATGATAATCTAAAATATCCTGTTTACACACGACCATTACATAATGGTTTACAATACAAATATGTTACAACAAAATAAGTTTCTTGAATGCAGTTTTTACACAATATCATACAAGCATGGACTCCAAATCTTGTCCTTATTTAAGTATGCGACAGCGGAAGCTCTTAATAATCACCTGAGAATAAACATGCTTAAAACGTCAACAAAAATGTTGGTGAGTTATAGGTTTAACCTATATATATCAAATCGTAACAATAGACCACAAGATTTCATATTTCAATACACATCCCATACATAGAGATAAAAATCATTCATATGGTGAACACCTGGTAACCGACAATAACAAGATGCATATATAAGAATATCCCCATCATTCCGGGACACCCTTCGGATATGATATAAATTTCGAAGTACTAAAGCATCCGGTACTTTGGATGGGGTTTGTTAGGCCCAATAGATCTATCTTTAGGATTCGCGTCAATTAGGGTGTCTGTTCCCTAATTCTTAGATTACCAGACTTAATAAAAAGGGGCATATTCGATTTCGATAATTCAACCATAGAATGTAGTTTCACGTACTTGTGTCTATTTTGTAAATCATTTATAAAACCTGCATGTATTCTCATCCCAAAAATATTAGATTTTAAAAGTGGGACTATAACTCACTTTCACAGATTTTTACTTCGTCGGGAAGTAAGACTTGGCCACTGGTTGATTCACGAACCTATAACAATATATACATATATATCAAAGTATGTTCAAAATATATTTACAACACTTTTAATATATTTTGATGTTTTAAGTTTATTAAGTCAGCTGTCCTCGTTAGTAACCTACAACTAGTTGTCCACAGTTAGATGTACAGAAATAAATCGATAAATATTATCTTGAATCAATCCACGACCCAGTGTATACGTATCTCAGTATTGATCACAACTCAAACTATATATATTTTGGAATCAACCTCAACCCTGTATAGCTAACTCCAACATTCACATATAGAGTGTCTATGGTTGTTCCGAAATATATATAGATGTGTCGACATGATAGGTCGAAACATTGTATACGTGTCTATGGTATCTCAAGATTACATAATATATATTACAAGTTGATTAAGTTATGGTTGGAATAGATTTGTTACCAATTTTCACGTAGCTAAAATGAGAAAAATTATCCAATCTTGTTTAACCCATAACTTCTTCATTTTAAATCCGTTTTGAGTGAATCAAATTGCTATGGTTTCATATTGAACTCTATTTTATGAATCTAAACAAAAAAAGTATAGGTTTCTAGTCGGAAAAATAAGTTACAAGTCGTTTTTTTAAAGGTAGTCATTTCAGTCGAAAGAACGACGTCTAGATGACCATTTTAGAAAACATACTTCCACTTTGAGTTTAACCATAATTTTTGGATATAGTTTCATGTTCATAATAAAAATCATTTTCTCAGAATAACAACTTTTAAATCAAAGTTTATCATAGTTTTTAATTAACTAACCCAAAACAGCCCGCGGTGTTACTACGACGGCGTAAATCCGGTTTTACGGTGTTTTTCGTGTTTCCAGGTTTTAAATCATTAAGTTAGCATATCATATATATATAGAACATGTGTTTAGTTGATTTTAAAAGTCAAGTTAGAAGGATTAACTTTTGTTTGCGAACAAGTTTAGAATTAACTAAACTATGTTCTAGTGATTACAAGTTTAAACCTTCGAATAAGATAGCTTTATATGTATGAATCGAATGATGTTATGAACATCATTACTACCTTAAGTTCCTTGGATGAACCTACTGGAAAAGAGAAAAATGGATCTAGCTTCAATGGATCCTTGGATGGCTCAAAGTTCTTGAAGCAAAATCATGACACGAAAACAAGTTCAAGTAAGATCATCACTTGAAATAAGATTGTTATAGTTATAGAAATTGAACCAAAGTTTGAATATGATTATTACCTTGTATTAGAATGATAACCTACTGTAAGAAACAAAGATTTCTTGAGGTTGGATGATCACCTTACAAGATTGGAAGTGAGCTAGCAAACTTGAAAGTATTCTTGATTTTATGAAACTAGAACTTTTGGAATTTATGAAGAACACTTAGAACTTGAAGATAGAACTTGAGAGAGTTCAATTAGATGAAGAAAATTGAAGAATGAAAGTGTTTGTAGGTGTTTTTGGTCGTTGGTGTATGGATTAGATATAAAGGATATGTAATTTTGTTTTCATGTAAATAAGTCATGAATGATTACTCATATTTTTGTAATCTTATGAGATATTTCATGCTAGTTGCCAAATGATGGTTCCCACATGTGTTAGGTGACTCACATGGGCTGCTAAGAGCTGATCATTGGAGTGTATATACCAATAGTACATACATCTAAAAGCTGTGTATTGTACGAGTACGAATACGGGTGCATACGAGTAGAATTGTTGATGAAACTGAACGAGGATGTAATTGTAAGCATTTTTGTTAAGTAGAAGTATTTTGATAAGTGTATTGAAGTCTTTCAAAAGTGTATAAATACATATTAAAACACTACATGTATATACATTTTAACTGAGTCGTTAAGTCATCGTTAGTCGTTACATGTAAATGTTGTTTTGAAACCTTTAGGTTAACGATCTTGTTAAATGTTGTTAACCCAATGTTTATAATATCAAAAGAGATTTTAAATTATTATATTATCATGATATTATGATGTACGAATATCTCTTAATATGATATATATACATTAAATGTCGTTACAACGATAATCGTTACATATATGTCTCGTTTCAAAATCATTAAGTTAGTAGTCTTGTTTTTACATATGTAGTTCATTGTTAATATACTTAATGATATGTTTACTTATCATAATATAATGTTAACTATATATATAACCATATATATGTCATCATATAGTTTTTGCAAGTTTTAACGTTCGTGAATCACCGGTCAACTTGGGTGGTCAATTGTCTATATGAAACCTATTTCAATTAATCAAGTCTTAACAAGTTTGATTGCTTAACATGTTGGAAACATTTAATCATGTAAACATCAATCTCAATTAATATATATAAACATGGAAAAGTTCGGGTCACTACATAACAACGTCTTACTAGGTACATATGAATCATATTAAGATATTGATACACTTGGTTAATTATGTTAAATGATAAGTAAATATATTATTAAGTGTATTAACAATGAAATACATATGTAAAAATAAGACTACTAACTTAATGATTTCTAAACGAGACATATATGTAACGATTATCGTTGTAACGACATTTAACTGTATATACATCATACTAAGATATATTATATATCATAATATCATGATAATATAACAATTTAACATCTCATTTGTTATAATAAACAATGGGTTAACAACATTCAACAAGATCGTTAACCTAAAGGTTTCAAAACAACATTTACATGTAACGACTAACGATGACTTAACGACTCAGTTAAAATGTATATACATGTAGTGTTTTAATATGTATTCATACACTTTTGAAAGACTTCAAGACACTTATCAAAATACTTCTACTTAACAAAAATGCTTACAATTACATCCTCGTTCAGTTTCATCAACAATTCTACTCGTATGCACCCGTATTCGTACTCGTACAATACACAGCTTTTAGATGTATGTACTATTGGTATATACACTCCAATGATCAGCTCTTAGCAGCCCATGTGAGTCACCTAATACATGTGGAAACCATCATTTGGCAACTAGCATGAAATATCTCATAAAATTACAAAAATATGAGTAATCATTCATGACTTATTTACATGAAAACAAAATTACATATCCTTTATATCTAATCCATACACCAACGACCAAAAACACCTACAAACACTTTCATTCTTCAATTTTCTTCATCTAATTGATCTCTCTCAAGGTCTATCTTCAAGTTCCAAGTGTTCTTCATATATTTTACAAGTTCTAGTTACATAAAATCAAGAATACTTTCAAGTTTGCTAGCTCACTTCCAATCTTGTAAGGTGATCATCCAACCTCAAGAAATCTTTGTTTCTTACAGTAGGTTATCATTCTAATACAAGGTAATAATCATATTCAAACTTTGGTTCAATTTCTATAACTATAACAATCTTATTTCAAGTGATGATCTTACTTGAACTTGTTTTCGTGTCATGATTCTGCTTCAAGAACTTCGAGCCATCCAAGGATCCGTTGAAGCTAGATCCATTTTTCTCTTTTCCAGTAGGTTTATCCAAGGAACTTAAGGTAGTAATGATGTTCATAACATCATTCGATTCATACATATAAAGCTATCTTATTCGAAGGTTTAAACTTGTAATCACTAGAACATAGTTTAGTTAATTCTAAACTTGTTCGCAAACAAAAGTTAATCCTTCTAATTTTAATTTTAAAATCAACTAAACACATGTTCTATATCTATATGATATGCTAACTTAATGATTTAAAACCTGGAAACACGAAAAACACCGTAAAACCGGATTTACGCCGTCGTAGTAACACCGCAGGCTGTTTTGGGTTAGTTAATTAAAAACTATGATAAACTTTGATTTAAAAGTTGTTATTCTGAGAAAATGATTTTTATTATGAACATGAAACTATATCCAAAAATTATGGTTAAACTCAAAGTGGAAGTATGTTTTCTAAAATGGTCATCTAGACGTCGTTCTTTCGACTGAAATGACTACCTTTACAAAAACGACTTGTAACTTATTTTTCTGACTATAAACCTATACTTTTTCTGTTTAGATTCATAAAATAGAGTTCAATATGAAACCATAGGAATTTGATTCACTCAAAACGGATTTAAAATGAAGAAGTTATGGGTAAAACAAGATTGGATAATATTTCTCATTTTAGCTACGTGAAAATTGGTAACAAATCTATTCCAACCATAACTTAATCAACTTGTATTGTATATTATGTAATCTTGAGATACCATAGACACGTATACAATGTTTCGACCTATCATGTCGACACATCTATATATATTTCGGAACAACCATAGACACTCTATATGTGAATGTTGGAGTTAGCTATACAGGGTTGAGGTTGATTTCAAAATATATATAGTTTGAGTTTGATCAATACTGAGATACGTATACACTGGGTCGTAGATTGATTCAAGATTATATTTATCGATTTATTTCTGTACATCTAACTGTGGACAACTAGTTGTAGGTTACTAACGAGGACAGCTGACTTAATAAACTTAAAACATCAAAATATATTAAAAGTGTTGTAAATATATTTTGAACATACTTTGATATATATGTATATATTGTTATAGGTTCGTGAATCAACCAGTGGCCAAGTCTTACTTCCAGACGAAGTAAAAATCTGTGAAAGTGAGTTATAGTCCCACTTTTAAAATCTAATATTTTTGGGATGAGAATACATGCAGGTTTTATAAATGATTTACAAAATAGACACAAGTACGTGAAACTACATTCTATGGTTGAATTATCGAAATCGAATATGCCCCTTTTTATTAAGTCTGGTAATCTAAGAATTAGGGAACAGACACCCTAATTGACGCGAATCATAAAGATAGATCTATTGGGCCTAACAAACCCCATCCAAAGTACCGGATGCTTTAGTACTTCGAAATTTATATCATATCCGAAGGGTGTCCCGGAATGATGTGGATATTCTTAAATATGCATCTTGTTAATGTCGGTTACCAGGTGTTCACCATATGAATGATTTTTATCTCTATGTAGGGGATGTGTATTGAAATATGAAATCTTGTGGTCTATTATTATGATTTGATATATATAGGTTAAACCTATAACTCACCAACATTTTTGTTGACGTTTTAAGCATGTTTATTCTCAGGTGATTATTAAGAGCTTCCGCTGTCGCATACTTAAATAAGGACGAGATTTGGAGTCCATGCTTGTATGATATTGTGTAAAAACTGCATTCAAGAAACTTATTTTGTTGTAACATATTTGTATTGTAAACCATTATGTAATGGTCGTGTGTAAACAGGATATTTTAGATTATCATTATTTGATAATCTACGTAAAGCTTTTTAAAACCTTTATCTATGAAATAAAGGTTATGGTTTGTTTTAAAAATGAATGCAGTCTTTGAAAAATGTCTCATATAGAGGTCAAAACCTCGCAACGAAATCAATTAATATGGAACGTTTTTAATCAATAAGAACGGGACATTTCAAATGCGTGATATTTAGACTAAACGTTCAATTTTTTCCCAAGACAAGTTATCGTTTCTACTTGTCGGTTTAATTTTATTATTAAGAAATACAAAGACTTAGTCAAATGTATCGGGGACGTTACTCCCGATAGGCCTAGCCCCAATAATTAAGCATGCCGCAACAATTAAAAATATCACTGTAGGGACTTAGTCGGACATAGCCGGGTATAGCATAGTTTAACAGTTTGATACTTGTGTCTAAGTTGTAAAAAGTAAAAATAGCATGTGTCTCACCCAAAGTAAAAGTAAGTAAGTTTGCTAGCAATAAAGAGGGGCTATGAATTCACCTTAGTCAGTAGAGAGAGAGTTATTCCTCGGAATAGAAAGTTGAACGAGTGAGCAGGAAAGTCAACATATGACATTTAAGAGTAGTTAAATGTTTTGCCCATTTTTAAGTTTAAATATGTGTTTAAGTATAGTTTGTTTTACTAAGTTTCTATTCCTAGTAAGTTTCTATTTTTATAAAGTTTCCATTTTTAGAAAGTTTCTTATTTTAGTAGGTTCCCTATTTTAGTAAGTTTCTATGACTAGAAAGTTTCTACTTTAAGAGTGTTTTCCATTTTAGGATACTTGCCGTATTAGATAAGCTTCCAATCACCCCTTTCCTTTCGAATGGCCATTTCAGATCTAGGGGCTTGAGCCATAGGACCCTTTAAATAGGAAATCCAAACCCTCTGCCTAGAATCTCGTAGAAACCATTCGTCAAGAAAGTTCGAAGATCTATACATCTCTAATACATATCCCAAAATGTTTTTGTGCTACAATATAAGTAGTAGGTTATAGGTGCTAATAATAGTAATAGTGTATACATGTTAATTAATAGTATTAGGGTTTCATTAATTATGGTTAGTTAAAGTAGTAATTAATAACTAGGGTTTAGTAATTAATGTCCTATGGTTTCATAAATATCTAGGGTTTTATTTAATGTAGTAATGAATAGGTAATGATTAGTGTTTAATAATTAAAGTGATATTAATTATTTAGGGTTTAAGTTTAATTAATTAGGGTTTTAATAAACTAGGGTTTTGATTAAAGTAGTATAGTTTAGGTATAATTAGGGTTTAGGGTTTTAGTATATATATGTATATGAAATCGTGTATATATATATGTATACAAAAAATTTATTTTTCACAAGTATATATATGTATGTATCGATATATATGTATATATAGTTATTTTGTTTTCTTAATTAAACACTAACAAATCTCCTAATTGTATCTAGGGTTTTAAAGATCAAAGTTTCTTTCCCCTTTTTTTTTTCTTCTAGTCGACATACATATATATATATATATATATATATATATATATATATATATATATATATATATATATATATATATATATATATATGTATAGATTTATCTTTTTTTCTACATGTAGATCTAGGCTTGTTCTTATGTTTATGTGTTTATGAATTTATAGATTAAAACAAAGATCAAAGAATTAAGGAAATAGTTTAGGATTTTTATTATACCTTGAAGATTCGAAGATGACTAACGAAGAAAAGAAGAACACGATGAAGATTGAAGATTAAAGCCTTGAAAAACTTGAAGAGCACCTTGAAGATCTTTGAAGAACCTTGAAGAACACGAAGAACTACTTGAAGATCACTTGAAAATCCCTTGAAGGTGGTGGTAGATTTTGATGGTGGTGGTGGTGAGGGTTTCGGTTTTGGGCCGAAACTAGGGAGGGAGAGAGATTTTGGGAGAGAGTTTGTTATTTGATTTGGTACATAGAATGGTTTAGCCTATGTCCCTATTTATAGGAGTGCTAGGAAAATTCTAGAATTATGGTTTTATAAGGAATTACTTAGGGAACAAGTTAGACTTGGAAAAGGGGTTATGGGGTTGCTTAGGGCCGAAATTTTAGAGGGTATGAGGGTAATTTTACCCTCTAAAATCGGCTAGGGTTAATTAGGGTTAGGGTTTACATTTTTCACTTTAAACCTTGCACTTTAATTTAGCTTAATAATCCTTAATTATCCAAGTTTATTTATTTTAAATACACAAGTCTTTATAGTTATTTATTTACTTACAAAAGTTTATTAACTTATTATTTTTATTAACTTGTACAAAGTTAATTATCGTATTTTATAATTCTTAACGCTTAACCTTTATCGATTAAAGTTTAATTATTTTATTGGGCATTTAATAAGGAAAAGTATAGAATAGAAAAATGAGAAATGTAGCATGGAAAAATGAGAGTCGTTATATCTTCTTTTCCTTTCTGAATGAACCCTTGTGGTTGCTCTACGTATATTTCTTCTTCGAGATACCCATTTAGAAAGGCTGATTTCACATCTAGTTGGTGAATCTTCCACCTTCGTTGAGTTACTAATGCCACAAGTGCTCTTATAGTATCCAGTCGAGCTACGGGTGCGAAAGTTTCGTTGTAGTTGACTCCAGGCTGTTGTGAATAGCCTTTAGCTACTAGCCTTGCTTTGTGTTTTTGTATCGAACCATCAGAGTTGAGCTTTGTTTTGTAAACCCACTTAACTCCAATGATTTCTTTATCTTCGGGGTGATAAACTAACTCCCATGTGTTGTTTTTCTCAATCATTCTGATTTCTTCGTTCATAGCAGCCACCCACTTTTCATCTTTGGATGCAACTTGATATTGCTTTAAACATACATATAATTCGACGAAATATCATTTATATTTCATCAGCTTTTATCGTTTACTAAGACATTCAAATGTATAAATCACGAGAAAAACGACAAAAGATAATACGAGCTCGAAGTTTGAAGAAAAGACGATAAACGATGGATTTAAACCAAATATATATCGAGATAACGTTACCCGAATAGAAGTTCAAGATGAGCAAATAAAAAGTGTTCAAATGAAAAGTTCCAAATCGATAAACGTCAACGCGGGATCGACATAGAACAAAACATAAAATAAAAATGAGAAAACAGTCGACAACTCTTACGCGAATCGTGTGGCCATCTACGCGAAACGCGTAGTATTTAAGCCGTATGCGTATCGTGTGGGAATCTACGCGAAACGCGTAATCTCTTGATCAGATCCAGATTCCAAATGTAAATGGGACGGTTCCTTTTCTGTTTAATATTACTTCTTTTTTTTAGTGGTACAGCAAGAAAAGCAGTACAATCATTTCACCTACTACTTGAATCTCATAATACGGAATACTTATACAGAGAGTTGAGAATAGAGGAGTACACACATTTAGAAGAGAATTACATTTACACACATACATTTTAACACAGTGCACATCAAATTTATTTTCTAGTATCTTTTGTAATTTGTATAAATTTCAGTTTCAAGGTTCAATATTTAGGATAGTTTCAAATATTAAGGGTGTATTGTTCGTGATTAAGAGTATTATTGTACGCGTGAAAGGGTGTTGTTATTGTAATTTTCTACCATTGAAGTTAATGAAAGTGAAGAATTTTTCGTAAGTATATTCTGTTAATATTATCGTTATCAGTTTTTATCATTATTATTATGTTTGTATATTTATATTTTTATGTTTACCCTAGTATAATGAGTAGCTAATTTCCCTAGTGTTTGCTTAGATGTAGAGCCCCTAGTGAAATGGATTGTTATTATTTGTAAAAATTAAAATGTAACTTTAGTATTTTTAACATTGAGCCTAATTGAAAGAACCATTATTATGTATTTGGATATTTAACCCTTGTCACTTAATTTGTTAGATTAAAAATAACGAAAGTTATTTTTATTTATATAAATTAAGCTTCAACATTAAAAGTGATCTAGACGAACTTATAACTAATTTACTAACACTAAATTAAAAATTAAGGTTCGGTGGTTTGGGTAATATCACTAGTCATATAATAGTGAAATTGTAAAAAGGGAAACCGTTATGATTTGGGTTTTGGCGAAGGTCAAAACTGGGTTGGGTCTCAATTTAAATACTTAAAGATTAGTAACTATCTAAATATAATCCAATGAAAATTAGATTTAATTTAGTTAGCCAAAACTTATTATTTATTCGAAAGGAAAATATAAGTTTTATACTAAACATTTTAATACGAGCTTAAACTTAAAACAATCCATGGACCTAGAGGTGACACATTTAAGTAAACACTCCCTTTTATTTTATAAATCATTATTATTATTATTTACGTTTATTTATTCAGTAAAGTTAAAACTAAAAAAAATATATACACAACATTATAACCAAGTGTATTCGTTACTGTTTTGTCACCTGGATTATAACATACGCAGATCGCGTATAAATCTACACGATACGCGTACGTATTAAACCATACACGAAACGCGTAAATCACTACACGAAACGCGTAAATACAAATACGAGTACTGTAGCGAACTAGGTTAAAATTTTGGGTTTTATTTATTTTATTATTATATTTAAGTTGTTAGTTTATAATTAGTATTAATTTATAATTAGTAATTAGTTTATAACTAGTTAATTATTATAATTCCTATTAATTTATATTAATTTAGTTAAAACATGTTATTTAGTTAATTTAAATAAATTTACATTATAATTACTCAAAACAAAATTCTAAACAATTAGTTTTATTAAAAGTTATTATTTAATTAATTATCATTTAGTAATAAACTTATTAGTATAATTTCAATTAATTCACTTTTAAGTTAACAATTATAAATAATGTATTCGTATAAATTAATAAGTAGTTCAATTAAATTAGGATTAAGTTATATTTTATTATTATGTAGTATTATCAATTCCTAATCCAAAACCCCCTTAAAATAAGTTTAACTTCAAAGACTATTAAAAAAACATTGAACACTGTCTCCCTGTGGAACGAACCGGATTTACCAACAAATTAAACTACACGGATAGGACTAGTTGCCTATATATGTTTGAAACCAACCTAAAATTGTTAAAATACCATATATACAATAAATCAATTCGTGTAACAAAACAACTCAAATCCGCTCATAAATAAAGGTACTGTTTCAACGCATCAACTTTTTGGCGCCGCTGCCGGGGATCAGTTACGTTTAAAAGATTTTAATAGACTTTAGGTTATTCGATCCTTTTATAGGAATTCATTCCTAGAAAAGCTTTTAATGTTATGATAGAAATTAATGCATGAATTTACGTTCCTCCAACACTGAATTAACTCCTCCATATCATGAACCCGAAAGAGAATTTCACGAACGCTTAAGAGCTCAAGAAGTAGAATCTCTCGCTGAGGATTTAGAATCACTTTCATTAGATTCTAACTCTGAACCAGATATTCAACAAATCATAGAACCAGATATGGCTGTTACAAATCAAACGATGGAAACATTAATGAAGGCGACAAGAACAGGTCAAGGCCACTCAATCATCCAACCTACGATGACTGACGGCTTTGAAATAAAAGGTCAATTCCTTCACATGGTGACTAATACATGCCAATTCAGTGGAGCTCCAAATGAGGATGCTAACGAGCATCTTCGTAAGTTTGTAAGCATTTGCAAACTATTTAAAATTAAGGATGTCTCCGATGAAGTCGCATGTTTGAAAATATTTCCATGGTCCTTAAAAGACGATGCAAGAGATTGGCTAGACTCATTACCAGAAGGTTATATCGAAAACTGGAATGACATGATGGACAAATTTTTGTCAGAATTCTTCCCTGCTTCAAAAGCAGCAAAATTGCAAAGTGATATAAATCACTTCAAACAAAAGCTTAACGAAACCCTTTATGAAGCTTGGACCCGATTCAACAAAATGCTTAGGGTATGTCCACAACACGGGTTGAATACATTCCAAAAAGTCCAAATATTTTATAAAGGAGTAAATGTTGCTACTAGAAAAGATATCGATGTTGCAGCCGGTGGTTCGATAATGAAGAAAATACCAGAAGATGCTCACACAATCATTGTCGATATAGCAGCACATTCCCATAATTGGCATCAAGAGATAGAATTCTCTAGATCATCAACCGTTGCTAATATCGAAAGCAATGATGAAATTGCTTCGTTAAAAGTACAAATGGCAAATCAAGCAAGACAAATTGAGAAAGTAACCAAGGAAATGCATGCTATCAGGGTAGGATGTGAAATGTGCCAAGGCCCCCATCTTACTAGAGATTGTGATAAAACAACGATGAAAGAACATGCAAATTTCCTAGGTTACTTGCGAAAAGGTGAAATGAATTTCAACGATTTTCCAGCGATAGAAGCAAATAACCGAAAATATCCTCCAATTAACAACTATCAAACAGGAGGACCTTCAGGTTTAAATAATAATAACTATCAAGGAGGAAATCCGGTTTACCAAAATAACCGAAATTTCCAAAATCAAAATCAAAATCAAAGAAATCCACCACCAGGTTACAATAACCTAAACAACCGAAATCAACCTCAACGAATTTATCAAAATAATTTCCAACAAAATCAACCACAACCACAAGCACTTATACAACCATAACCCGAGAAGAAATCCGGTTTAGAAGATCTCTTAAGAGTTTTTATGGTTAAGCACGAGCAAACTGTGGAAATTCAAACTCAACAAATTCGAAACCAACAAGCTACGATTCAAAATTTAGAAAGAGATGTTGGAAGGATCTCACAGTTACTATCAGAGAGGCCACCAGGCGCTCTCCCCTCAAATACTCAAGTGAATCCTAACAACAATCAAACAAGGAATGAGCATGTAAATGCTATAACTATTAGAAGTGGTTTAACTGTTAACCCAGAAACTAGTAAGACCTTAGAAGTTCCTTTATCTTCTTCTAGTTTACAAGAACCTGTTGATATAGATGAACATGTTGAGAAAGAACAAGAGAAAGATGATCCACCTGAGATCATATCAAAGAAAATTGAAGAACCACCATTGAAGGTGCACAAAGCACCTATTCCATACCCGAAAGCATAAAAGAAAGACAAACTCGCGAGCCAATATCAAAAATTTGCAGATATGATCAAGCAAATTAGCATTAACATGCCACTAGCGGAAGTTCTTAGGGGTATGCCAAATTATGGCAGGTTTATTAAGGATCTCATAGCCGATAAAGGTAAATATGAAGAAGTTTCAACCACATTCCTCAATGAGGAATGCTCAGCAATTTTGCAAAAGCAAAAGATACCGCCGAAACTCGGAGATCCTGGTAGTTTCATTATTCCGTGTCTGATGGGAGATTCAGTAATGTACGATGCATTAGCTGACTTAGGCGCAAGTATCAATCTTATGCCACACTCCTTATACTAAAAACTAAACCTAGGTGATCTAAAACCAACTAGGATGTGTATACGCCTAGCAGATAGAAGTTTTAACTATCCTATTGGTATTGCCGAAAACCTACCAGTTAAAGTCAATCATTTAATCTTTCCTGCCGACTTCGTTGTCCTTGAAATGGAAGAAGATAGCAAGGTTCCCCTAATTCTAGGGCGACCATTTTTAAATACCGCTGACGCAATTGTGCGTGTTAAAGACAAAAAGCTTAGTCTAGGTGTAGGGGAAGATAGAGTTACCCTAAACATAGATAAAGCTATGAAACAACCTATCTCTTCCGATGACGAATGTTATAAGGTAGATATTGTTGATTGTTATGTCGAAAAAGAATTACAAGAATTACTAAATGTCGACACCTCGAACTTCACCTCAGTGAGTGAAGGTGATGAATTCGATGTAGAACTTGAACTTGACAAATTATTGAAAGTAGTAATCGATGAAGATTATTGTGAGGAAGAAACTCCCAAAGAAGATGAACCCTTTGAAGAAATTACCGATGGTAACAGGTTCCGAATAAAATCTTCCTTGGAAGAACCGCCAACCTTGGAACTTAAAGAACTCCCGCAACATTTGAAATATGCTTTTCTTCAAGGTACGTCACAATTACCTGTTATAATTTCATCAAAACTTTCCGATAATGAAAAGAGTAGGTTAATGTCCGTTTTAAAAACTCATAAGAAAGTGATTCCTTGGAAAACAACCGATATTCCAGGGATTAATCCAGCTTATTGTACTCATAAGATTCTAATGGAAGAAGATTTTAAACCCGTGGTACAAAGACAATGAAGGTTAAACCCTAACATGAAAGAAGTTATCAAGAAGGAGGTTATCAAGTTACTTGATGCCGGGTTAATATACCCTATATTCGATAGCCCATGGGTTAGTCCTGTACAAGTAGTACCCAAGAAAGGAGGTACAACTGTCGTTCTTAATGATGATAATGAACCTGTTACTACAAGAACAGTCACTGGCTGGAGAGTCTGTATAGACTACCGTCATTTAAACGACGCCACAAGGAAAGATCATTTCCCACTTCCTTATATTGACCAAATGCTAGAACGTTTAGCGGGAAAAGAATATTATTGTTTCCTTGATGGATTCTCCGGTTATTTTCAAATTCCCATTGATCTAAAAGACCAAGACAAGACAACATTTACTTGTCCATTTGGTACATTCGCATATCGACGAATGCCGTTCGGATTATGCAACGCGCCAGGCACCTTTCAAAGATGTATGATGGCAATATTTCATGACATGATAGAAGGAAGTATGGAAGTCTTTATGGACGATTTCTCTGTTTTTGGAGACTCCTTCGATTCATGCCTTTCCAACCTTGAGCGAATGTTAATTCGTTGTGAGGAATCAAATCTTGTTTTAAATTGGGAAAAATGCCACTTCATGGTGAAGGAAGGCATTGTTTTAGGACACAAGATTTCTCGAGATGGAATGAAAGTAGACAAAGCTAAGATCGATGTAATCTCAAAGCTTCCTCCTCCAATTAACGTTAAAGGAATTCGTAGTTTCTTAGGTCATGCGGGATTCTATCGACGATTCATAAAGGACTTTTTCAAAATCGCTCGACCCATGACTAAAATTCTCGAGAAAGACAGTACATTCGACTTCAATAACGAATGCTTACAAGCTTTCTCCATTCTAAAAAATAAACTTACGAATGCACCCATTATGGTATCACCCGACTGGTCCAAACCTTTCGAACTAATGTGTGATGCTAGTGATTTCGCGATGGGAGCTGTTTTAGGTCAACGTCAAGATAACAAATTTCAACCAATTTACTACGCAAGTAAAACACTTACAGGAGCTCAGTTGAATTACACGAGTACTGAGAAGGAGCTCCTTGCAGTAGTTTTTTCTTTCGATAAGTTTAGATCTTACTTAGTGTTATCTAAAACAATTGTTTATACCGATCATTCAGCCCTAAAGTACTTATTCAAAAAGCAAGATGCTAAACCTAGACTAATTCGTTGGATTCTTCTCCTACAAGAATTTGACATTGAAATTAAGGATAAAAAAGGTGCTGAAAATCTCGCTGTGGATCACTTATCCCGTCTTGAAAATCCTAACTTAGAAACACTCGACGAATTTGTTATTCACGATACTTTTCCAGACGAGTTCCTTATGAGAATTGAAATAGAAGAAGAAATTCCATGGTTTGCGGGCTATGCTAATTATCTAGCCGCAGGAATTCTTGTTAAAAATCAAACTTATCAGCAAAAGAAGAAATTCTTTGCTGATCTTAAGTTTTACTTTTGGGAAAGCCCTAATCTCTTTCGTATAGGGGCTAACCAAATTATACGTCGATGTGTATACGGTAAAGAAGCGCAACAAATTCTAGAGCACTGTCATGAAGGACCGGCTGGTGGACATTTCGGACCTAGCTATACAGCCAAAAAGGTTTTTAACTCGGGTTTTTACTGGCCTACAATTTTTAAAGATGCATACAATATGGTAAAAACTTGTGATTCCTGTTAAAGATCTGGAAATATCTCCAAGAGAGACGAAATGCCACAACAAGGCATCTTAGTATGCGAAGTATTCGACATATGGGGTATTGACTTCATGGGTCCATTCCCCGCTTCTAACAAATGCAAATACATTCTCGTGGCAGTAAATTACGTTTCTAAATGGGTTGAAGCAAAAGCCCTACCCACTAACGACGCTCGAGTTGTTGTCAACTTTCTTAAAAATCTTTTCTCGCGTTTTGGGATTCCAAAAGCATTAATCAGTGATCGTGGAACTCATTTTACAAATCAACTACTTGAGAAAGTTCTTAAAAAGTACGGAGTTAATCATCGTTTTTCAACTTCTTACCACCCTCAATCGAGTGGTCAAGTTGAAAACACGAACAGAGGTCTTAAACGAATTTTAGAAAGAACGGTTAAAAATAATCCAAAAATCTGGCATCGAAAGCTAGATGATGCACTTTGGGCATTTAGAACTGCATTCAAAACACCCATCGGTACTACACCTTTCCGATTGATTTAAGGTAAGGCGTGTCATCTACCTGTCGAAGTTGAACACAAGGCATACTGGGCTCTGAAAGAATGTAATACCGACCTTGTAAAAGCCGAAGAAAACCGATTCTTGCAACTGAATGAATTAGATGAATTAAGACTACAAGCATATGAAAACTCTAAAACATATAAGGAGAAAACTAAAAGATGGCACGACGCACGGTTAAAAGAAAAGAAAGAATTTGAACAAGGAGATAAAGTATTAGTATTCCAATCACGTTTTAAGTTTTCACCTGGGAAACTTAGATCCCGATGGACTGGGCCATATATAATAAAACAAGTTTTTCCATCTGGATATGCAGAATTATATAGCAAAGAAGGTGGAACTTTCAAAGTGAACGGTCATCGACTCAAATTATACTTTGAAGGAATCAATACTACGGAAAGAGACGAGATCACATTCTACCCTAAGGACAAGTAAATTCAGGGTAACTTTAAGGTTTTCAACTCCATTCTCTAACTTTATTTTCATCTTTAAGAGTGGGGTTTGTTTGGTCTTTCCCTAGCAGACACTAAAGAACTAGTCTTCTCCCTCCATTCTACCTTTTTATTTTCTTCTTTTCGTTTTTATTTATTGTTTATTTTCAAGATGCGCAATCAATATGTCTACAACCACTTCTTTTTAATGTGCGATAAAATTTTACCGAGAGATGTGGTGTTAGATATAAAGAGAAGATGCGATCAGGCGAGTAAAGAAATAAGGCAAGAACTTAACGAGAAAAATTATGCCAAAGGAAAATCAAAATCAGCTAAGAAACATCGAGCGCGTCATTTGGGCAAATGTGTAAAATGTGGAAAACCAGCTCATTACGGAAATTGCCCAAAGAACCAGACGGACTCTAATTTCGAGTACGTAACCTTATGCCGAGAAGGGCCTTTTAAATGTTCAAAGGAAAACCTCTTAAACCAACGAGGTTACGCATACGAAGCCATGGGGGGCGAAATGATGCGACTCCACTACGAGGCGAGTCAACGCGGTTTCACAATCTAATCCTTTTTCTCGCCAATTGTGTTTTTGTGCATTTTTTGTATTTTGCGCATTTTTGTATTTTCGAATTTTTGTGTGTTTATGTTTTGGTGTGTTTTAGTTTGTAATTGTTTGTTGTGTTTTTATTAAAAAGGGTCTACCATTTAAAATTGATAAACCTTGAGTTTAACCTGTTTTCATTGAAAACGATAATGCTAAGTGTAATAACTGAATTGTCATCCTTCAAATTGCACGAAATTTATTGTTGGATTCATAATATATTTTTTAAATGGTAAACCACCAAAAACAAAAGAAAAATTAAAACTATTAAAAATATACTTTTTATCAATAACCGTAAAGATATATAACTTATAAACCTTTGTCGTGGGTAATGATAGGTGTAACAACCGAGATTGTCTCTACCTAGTTGATAGGAAACAAAGTTTTAAGTTTGAAAATTAGTTGGTTTAAAAGTATATATATAAATATATATATATATATATATATATATATATATATATATATATATATATATATATATATATATATATAGTGTATTTTAAATTCATTTAATTTTTATTTTTCATGTACTTGTTTTTAATTCTAAATATTAATTTTCTTTTATAAAATTTAAAAAAAATAAAAAAATTAGAGTGTTTTATTTTTAAGTTATTTTTGAAAAATATTAAAACTTTAACTTTTAAAGTATTAAATTATAAATTAAAATTAAAAATTTATAAACGGATAAAGACTAGGTATACCAACCGAAATTTCCGTTACATCAAATATAAATTTAAAATTGATATTTTGAAATTTAAGTACTTATAAAGTTGAAAAATATATATATATATATATATATATATAATAAAAAAAAATTAAATAAATAAATAAGAATGTTTTTTTTGTTTTATTTTTATTTTCATAAAATATTAAAAACTTTAACTTTTAAATTATTAAATTTTGTAAATTAATTTTTAAAATTTATAAAACGGATAAAGACTAGGTATAATAACCGAAATTTCCGTAGCTACAAATATAAATTTATAAAAGGAATTTTAAAAGTTTGATTAATTATAAAGTTGAAAAAAAAGGGTTAGAACACCTACGCGAAACGTGTAACATTCCACACGAAACGCGTATAATTAGAATCTACGCGAAACGCGTAGAGCTACACGAAACGCGTAGGTTCAAAATCAGTCCAGATATCTGGTCGAACTCTTTTCTCTCCTTCACACATTATTATTGTTTTTGCTTACTGAGAGGACGAAGGAGAAGCACAAAAATCACCAAAATCACACCCAAACACTAAATTAACACTATCAATCTCTCTTTCAACATGCCAAGATTGGTAAGGGTCCTAAACCCGTTTTTACCACTTGTTTTTCAAGTTTTTCATTTATTATTTTTATGGCTTTAATTCTAATTAATGCATGATATTGTTGAATTTTGTTTTATTAATGTTATATCTATGTTGTTAGTGTGATGTTAAACCCGATTAGCATAAGAATTTAATGTTTAATGGATTATTGAAAAATTAGGGTTTATGTAAATTGGGGAAATTGAGGAATTACTATTATATTGTGTTATTTTGGGTCTTTTTAGATGTTGTTAGATGTTTTGATAGTAGTAAAAGCTTTGAATATAAGTTTGTTTGATTGATTTTGTGATTTTAATTTTCGTATAAATTGATAATTTTTTTTGAATCGGGTATAGATTGTATTGAAGTTTAGAAGCTGGATTATACGCAATGTGATTGAATTGGATTTCATATGCTTAGCTCATTGCGTATTTCCACTTGTGATTTACATTTTGTTTTTGAAACTCAATTTTTGATTAGGAATTTTTGATTTATTTTTTTTGTTTGTTTTAATTTGTTGATTCATGTGGTGTTGAAACAAACTTGTATGTCAAGAATGAGTTCTTTGCTAACATTAACATACCCAATCGGGACAATTCTCTTGTTTTAAAATGTTATGTAGGGATTACTTAGAATGAGAGCTGTTAACCAACAGCAAGGGGAAGAACAAGTAACACCAGAAATGGAACAACAACTACAGAATCTACACCCAAACCTGAGATTTCCTGATGATGTACCTAACCGATTACAAATGGTTAAGGACTTACTTTCTCTGGTCAGTAGAAACATCTCTCCAGTATACGTTGTGGACTGGGTTCCTTTAGGACCCCCAGTCAATTTAGATGTGCAAATAAGGGGAATTTTAAACCAAAGTTTTACAAACGAATTTGGAATGACTTTGGTTTTTAATGATTTTGAGAGATTGTTTAGTTTAAATAGCCCTGTATATAGAGAATGGTGTTTAGAGTTCTATTCTACCGTTAGAATAAGCTTACACCCAGAAAATATCGATGATATTAATTTTCTACAATTTAGGCTGGGTGGGGTAGATAGAGCAATGTCCCTAAGCGACGTAACTACCGCATTAGGGATTTACACCGTTGAGGAGATGATAGCTCCCGGTTTTAGGGAATATATTTTTACAGGGGCTAGATATACAGGTAACTATGATTCTGGTTTAGTCTGGCAATCTTTCACTAATAGAAATACTTATGAGCCAGGCCAGGAATCTTATCTAAAGATCACTGATGTTCGCTTTAGAATAATTCATAAGTTTATAGCGAACACAATAAACCAAAGGTCGTTTACTAATACAGATAAAATTAATTATATTGACCTTTGGTACTTGGATGCGATCAGAGATAGGGATACATTTATTAGTATTCCCTATGGAGTTGCTTACTTTTTGGCCCATGTTGGTAAGGGTGCTCGAGGGACGAGTGACATGTCGGGGGGTCACTATATCACGTGTCTAGGAAGCTGGTTCGGGCTCGACCCGAGTGAATCAGAACCTCCAATCCAACCGGTAGATCAAGCTGTTAAAACTTTAGGATTGGACGTGTATAGGACGGCTAAGGCTATACAAGTGAGGGGTGGGGTAATTAGTTTGAGACGGCAAGAAGTTGTCGCTCACGCTCCTATGGAGGAGGATGAGGAACCCGCTAGGGAAACTAGGAGGAGACGAAGACAGCCAGATGAGGCTAGTACGTCTAATGTAGGTGTTTCTGATTTCGATATGCTACAAAATTCGTTTAATTCATTGAGTTTAGATTTAAGGAACTCGTATGATAATTGGGGACGGAGATCAGAAGAACAATACACTAGTTTGTCTAGGCAAATAGGGGATATTAGGCATACCCAACTAGCTCAGGGTAATGTATTAGAAAACATCCGCTACGATCAGAGGGGCCAGGGAGCACAGTTAGAGTGGGCGCATCATCAGGCTTATTTATACGCAGCTAACCCACAACAATACGCACCCTCAGTCTTCCCATCATACCCCCAATGGCAGGGATACGGTGACCCTCTACCTACACCTTATGATCCCAACGCTGCCTTAGCCGCAAGTCAGGAAGCCTATAGGAGTTTTTACGAGGAACAATGCCTAAATGAACAACGGCAGCAACAAGAGCGAGAACATGAAGATCAGGGAGGCCCTGCGTGACAATTTTTCTAGTTTTTCTTTTTATTTTTAGAATTATTTATTTTGTATTTGTTTGTATAAAATGATTTTTATGGTGTGTTAATTTATTTTTACCTTTATTTATCTTTACAAAAACTTCTAGTGTGGGGTAAAATTTTTGTACTATTAAAGTACAACCCCATCTCGTTTGTGATTGACATATTTGTTGGCAGGTACTTATGATGATGAGATTTGACATAGCGAAACACGAAAGTATTATTGTGATAAAACGGATTGGATATGTTCATACGATATTTTACAATATCCAATTTCTTAAAGGAAGTTCTAAACACTTTACATTTTTTTTGTCCTCTCTAATTTATAATTTTAATCTGATTTTATGTAATGAGGGCATTACATAATCTTAAGTGTGGGGTGGAAGTATATATAATTTCTCGAGAACTTATAATTTAGTGGTTTTTATGAAAAATTTTTACAATTTTTAAACAAATATAACTAATCAATTTTTAAGGTATTTACGAGCAATTAAAGATTAGGTGTCAAAAACCGAAATTATTGTCTCCATACATTAAAAATACATAAGTTTATTTGATTGAAATATATAAAAGAAAACCATGTATAACAGAATTTATAAACCCCATATGTTTAGAACTATTTATCACATGTTTCTATGAAGTTTATTGCAGATATCATCGCTTTGGAATGTATAAACCTGAATATCTCGTTAAGGAAGTAAAGTCTTCCAAAATGACACGCTTGCTAACTTATGTTAGAAGATGTAGTCCAGAACAGCTGTAGGTTGACGAAAAATCTTGAAAAGTCATCTCTATCATTGACTGAAAATCCACCTCACCTCAGCATCAAACAGGGTTTTTGGTGGTCAGACTTATCCTAACCATGAGATGGATCTGTCTCGTACAATGGGGGGGCACATTGCAAATTAGCTTTTAAGACTAATGAATCTAATCCCCAGATGGATGATCTCCGTAAAGATCAACCGCATCTATGTTTTACCGCGGTCAACATACATATGCCATAACAAATTGAGGTGTGCAAACTCATGGTTCACCGATGATATTTGGACACGATATAATTTTACTCTAAAACTTGTGCTATTTTATGAATTATATTGTGTAAAACCATTTTTAGGACATTCGGTTTCAAGTTCCATGATACTTCAATTATGGGGGCGGATAGCTTGCTAATCGCCGACTGAGACTACGGTTTTCAGTTACCCTCAACCGGAATTTGAGGTTAAAACCGGAAAACGTGTCTAGTGTAAAAACTAGCATGACATTTTATAAAAATCATAAAACGTTTTCACAAGGTCCAATTTTCTCTAAGGATCCAAATTTTTAAAGCTTAATCACAAGTTTCAACTTTGTTTCTGTTGTCAGAATTTTATTTCGTGTGGTGTGCGTGTGATTCAATAAAAAAATTGTGTAATGTTTCTAACTTATTCCATATAGCGTGTGTTTCATTTCGTGTAGCGTGTGTTGTGTGATTTAATGTTCGATAAGGAAAAATATGTAATGTTCCAGTTCTGTTTAAAAGATGTGATTACTTGAGGACAAGCAACGTTCAAGTGTGGGGTATTTTGATATTGCTTTAAACATACATATAATTCGACGCAATATCATTTATATTTCATCATCTTTTATCGTTTACTAAGACATTCAAATGTATAAATCACGAGAAAAACGACAAAAGATAATACGAGCTCAAAGTTTGAAGAAAAGACGATAAACGATGGATTTAAACCAAATATATATCGAGATAACGTTACCCGAATAGAAGTTCAAGATGAGCAAATAAAAAGAGTTCAAATGAAAAGTTCCAAATCGATAAACGTCAACGCGGGATCGACATAGAACAAAACATAAAATAAAAATGAGAAAACAGTCGACAACTCTTACGCGAATCGTGTGGCCATCTACGCGAAACGCGTAGTATTTAAGCCGTACGCGTATCGTGTAGGAATCTACGCGAAACGCATAATCTCTTGATCAGATCCAGATTCCAAATGTAAATGGGACGGTTCCTTTTCTGTTTAATAATACTTCTTTTTTTTAGTGGTACAGCAAGAAAAGCAGTACAATCATTTCACCTACTACTTGAATCTCATAATACGGAATACTTATACAGAGTGTTGAGAAGAGAGGAGTACACACATTTAGAAGAGAATTACATTTACACACATACATTTTAACACAGTGCACATCAAATTTATTTTCTAGTATCTTTTGTAATTTGTATTAATTTCAGTTTCAAGGTTCAATATTTAGGATAGTTTCAAATATTAAGGGTGTATTGTTCGTGATTAAGAGTATTATTGTACGCGTGAAAGGGTGTTGTTATTGTAATTTTCTACCATTGAAGTTAATGAAAGTGAAGAATTTTTCGTAAGTATATTCTGTTAATATTATCGTTATCAGTTTTTATCATTATTATTATGTTTGTATATTTATATTTTTATGTTTACCTTAGTATAATGAGTAGCTAATTTCCCTAGTGTTTGCTTAGATGTAGAGCCCCTAGTGAAATGGATTGTTATTATTTGTAAAAATTAAAATGTAACTTTAGTATTTTTAACATTGAGCCTAATTGAAAGAACCATTATTATGTATTTGGATATTTAACCCTTGTCACTTAATTTGTTAGATTAAAAATAATGAAAGTTATTTTTATTTATATAAATTAAGCTTTAACATTAAAAGTGATCTAGACGAACTTATAACTAATTTACTAACACTAAATTAAAAATTAAGGTTCGGTGGTTTGGGTAATATCACTAGTCATATAATAGTGAAATTGTAAAAACTGAAACCGTTATGATTTGGGTTTTGGCGAAGGTCAAAACTGGGTCGGGTCTCAATTTAAATACTTAAAGATTAGTAACTATCTAAATATAATCCAATGAAAATTAAATTTAATTTAGTTAGCCAAAACTTATTATTTATTCGAAAGGAAAATATAAGTTTTATACTAAACATTTTAATACGAGCTTAAACTTAAAACAATCCATGGACCTAGAGGTGACACATTTAAGTAAACACTCCCTTTTATTTTATAAATCATTATTATTATTATTTACGTTTATTTATTCAGTAAAGTTAAAACTAAAAAAAATATATACACAACATTATAACCAAGTGTATTCGTTACTGTTTTGTCACCTGGATTATAACATACGCAGATCGCGTATAAATCTACACGATACGCGTACGTATTAAACCATACACAAAACGCGTAAATCACTACACGAAACGCGTAAATACAAATACGAGTACTGTAGCGAACTAGGTTAAAATTTAGGGTTTTATTTATTTTATTATTATATTTAAGTTGTTAGTTTATAATTAGTATTAATTTATAATTAGTAATTAGTTTATAACTAGTTAATTATTATAATTCCTATTAATTTATATTAATTTAGTTAAAACATGTTATTTAGTTAATTTAAATAAATTTACATTATAATTACTCAAAACAAAATTCTAAACAATTAGTTTTATTAAAAGTTATTATTTAATTAATTATCATTTAGTAATAAACTTATTAGTATAATTTCAATTAATTCACTTTTAAGTTAATAATTATAAATAATGTATTCGTATAAATTAATAAATAGTTCAATTAAATTAGGATTAAGTTATATTTTATTATTATGTAGTATTATCAATTCCTAATCCAAAACCCCCTTAAAATAAGTTTAACTTCAAAGACTATTAAAAAAACATTGAACACTGTCTCCCTGTGGAACGAACTGGATTTACCAACAAACTAAACTACACGGATAGGACTAGTTGCCTATATATGTTTGAAACCAACCTAAAATCGTTAAAATACCATATATACAATAAATCAATTCGTGTAACAAAACAACTCAAATCCGCTCATAAATAAAGGTACTGTTTCAACGCATCACAACTTCATAGCTTTCAGGTTCTATAGTTGTGAAGTTGCAGGTCTAGTACACCTCTGCTAACTTTTTAACTCTTCCAGGTGTTGACTCTAGACTTGATTCGTCTTGCGTTAATGGTAATGTTGCCGTCGGAGAAGATGGCGTAGTAGGGCTCGTTTCTCCTGTGCTTTCGTGACCAGAATGCTCCATTTGTAGTGGTTGTTGAGTTGGAGTTTCTATAGATATCCGCAGCAGATATGTTTGTTTTTCAACTTTGTCCTTCTCCCAGTTCCAAGAAGCGTCTTCGTCAAACTCCACGTCTCGGCTTATCACGATGTTATTGGTCTTTAGGTTATAGACTACATAGCCTTTTGACTGTGTGTTATAGCCCAAGAATATTCCCTTCTCTGATTTTTCTTGGAGCTTGTGACGTTTCTCCTTAGGAACATGGATGTAGCAGATACATCCAAATACTCGTATGTGTTTTGCCGACGGTTTCCTTCCACTCCATGCCTCAATAGGAGTCTTGTTTTCGACGGCTTTCGTGGGACATCAATTTAGTATATATACAGCTGTGTATACAGCTTCAGCCCAGAAACTGTTTGGAAGGCCTTTTTCATGTATCATTGTTTTGGCCATTTCCATTACAGTTCTATTTTTGCGTTCAGAAACGCCATTTTGCTCAGGAGCGTAACCAACAGTGAGTTGGCGCTTAACATCTTCATCTTCGCAAAATTTATTGAATTGTGTAGAGGTGTATTCTTTCCCTCTATCACTCCTTAGTGTTTTTATATAATGGCCACTACTTTTTTCTACGAAGTTCTTGAATTTCTTGAATATCGTAAATACATCAGATTTTTCACGCATGAAATAAACCCACGTCATTCTAGAATAGTCATAGATGAAGAGAATAAAGTACCTGTTTTGGTTAAGTAACGGGGTCCTCATTGGTCCACAAACGTCAGTGTGCACCAACTCTAGTATACCTTTCGCTCTCCAGGCTTTGTCACGAGGGAAAGGTTTTCGATGTTGCTTGCCCATCATACAGCTTTCACACGTGTCGGTGATCTCTTCTATGTTCGGCAAGTCTCTCATCATATTCTTCTGTTGGAGGATTTTTAGTGCGTGAAAGTTAAAGTGGCCAAATCTTCGATGCCATAGCCATGATTCTTCAACTTGTATTTTCATGGCAGTGTCTCTGATATACTGCCAACGAAGCGGAAAGTTGCGGTTCTCCATTGGCACCTCGGTTATTAATTTATAATTGTTTTTCTTATCACGAATAACACATGATTTATCTTCGAAGAGTAAAGTGTATCCGTGCTCCATCATTTGACCAACACTTAGCAAGTTACTTGCTAGGCTTGGTACTAGAAGAACGTCATTGATAGATCGAGTGACGTTATTAGTTTGAACAGTAATAGTACCTTTGCCTTTAGTATCAACAAGCGCTCCATTCCCTAGTTTGACTCGGGATTTTACTGACGTGTTGATACTATGAAATAACTTCTCATCTCCTGTCATGTGGTTGCTGCACCCACTGTCGATCAACCAAGTATCATCCATCTGTTTGTTTGCGACATGACAGGCATAGAATAGCTGATTTTTGTTCTCCGATATATCTTCACTTTCTTCCATGAAGTTAGCTCGATGATTTTGTTTTAAACGGCAATCTTTTTCTAGATGCCCAAATCTTTTGCAGTTATTGCACTGTGATTTTCTTTTGTGAAAACAATCTTTCTCCAAGTGGTTTGTACTTTTGCAAATACCACATGCAGGATAGTTTTTTTTTCTCTGATCTAACCCGGTTCTGGGTTTTTCTCCTCCTCTCGAATTTTCTTCAAGATTTCTTTTCCCCCCATTATTAGATTTCTGAGACGTTATTTTGAGTTTAGACTGAAAGGCACTTTCAAGTGAGTTTTCACTACGCCGACTCAGTCTAGCCTCATATGCTTCAAGAGAGACAATTAATTATGGTACCGACCGAGTCTCGATGTCTTTCGACTCTTCGATAGCAGTAATGGCATGATCGTATTATTCAGTCATACTGATAAGTATTTTTTCTACGATCCTTTTATCAGTTATAGAATCTCCATAGGCTCTCATTTGATTTACTATTTCTTTTATTCTCGAATAGTAGTCTTTGACAGTCTCATTCTCTTTCATATTTAAATTTTCAAAATCTCGTCTTAGAGTTAGTAGTTTGACAGATCTCACATTGGCATTTCCTTGAAATCCTTCTTGAAGGATTCTCCACGCCTCTTTGGCTGTCGTAGCTCCCATGATTCGTGGAAAGATAGACGGTGTCAAGGCTTGTTGAATGTAGCCTAGAGCAGCAGCATTTCTGACTACATTTTTGTTGTATTTTTCTTGTTCTTCCGCGGACAGAGTTTCGACGTCTTTTGGAGTTGTAAACCCGACTTCGACAATATCCCACAAGCTTTGTGCTTGAAAATATGTCTTCATTCGGATACTCCAAAAATCATAGTTGTCACCATTAAAAATGGGGACGGGAATATTGTACGCACCAACGGTAGTCATGGTGTACTCGAACAAACGCCCAAACTAGCTCTTGATACCACTTGTTAGAATTGTTATGTTTTTAGATTAATTAGTAGTGTTGATTAGTTGATGTTTAGATGTAGTAAATTAGTGATGAGTAGTAATTATGAGGGGATATTTTATAGAAACTTATTATTTGTGAATGATGGTGAATATAAGGAAGATTTCTTGTTTTAGAAAGAAGCGATTTTATTGAATTCTTGTGTCTTGAGTACATTCACATTTGCAACCTAAATGGCCTACTTATAGGCCTTGAAATGTGAGTTAGAGGATTCTAGTACTCCTTGATATTTTTTCTTGCTACACATCTAGTAACTTCTAGTTAATACAACTCAAATATCTAGTACTAAATATCTAAGACAAATTTCTAACTCTAGACTAATCTAGAAAAACATTTGATATTTTAATAGTTACAAACAAACTGAAGAATTTAAACTGTTCAATGAATGGTTCCCATGTACAGTAAATTCTACATTAAATTCTCACCGAATCAACTACTTCAACTTTTGCAGTTTCCCCAGATTAACCTAATTTATGTATTAAGTATAAGTTAATTAAGTATTAAGTGTATAATGCTAATTTAGAGTTTCAATATGATAGAAAATTAAAATAATAAATGCACACTTACACGAGTTATTACAGACACAACATTAATCAAGATCATACACATCAAGAATAGCCGGAAGTAATAAAAATTGCAAAATATAGTACGCTCTTGTAATAATGTAGATAAAAAATAAGAATTAGGAAAATCAAAATGTTAAAAAAAAAAAATTAGGGCAAATTGCCTAAAAAGGTAAGATAAAAACAACATTTTCTCAATGAAGGTAACATCATTTTTTTTCTTTGCCCATAAAAGTCTCTGATTTCAATTTAGTGCTTAAAAGAGTGTTTTGATTGAAAAATAGTGCAAATTGGGGTAAAAATTTGCAGATGGTATTTTTATTTAATTTTCTATCTGAGTTGTATATTCCATGTCATTTTTCTGTATTTTTTTAATTTCCATCTCATTTTTTATTGTCCATGTCATTTATTTATTTCTACTCTACATATATCAAATTGATTCATATAAAAACCTAACTACATTTCCCAAATTATTGCATATTCTCCAACGAAATCAAAACCACCGAAACAAAGGTCCGGTCAAAGTACCTAACCGTTCTTCTTCGTTTCCGGCTACCTCCGGTGACTGAATATTGGCCATTGACTTCCGGCAGTTCATACTCCTAAAGTCTGCATTGGTTGTAGCGTCTTCGTCGGTTTTTTGCGATGAGTACCGCCGTAGTTGTAAATCTGGATGGAAAATACGAGAATGATCGAAGTTGTGGATCTGATGGTTTGGGAGTGATGGTGAACTTTATATTGTAGATCGGAGTTGTAGATCTGTCGGTATATGAAATTTTAATTGTTCATATTTTATCTGTTGTTGCTATTTTTCACAATATACACTAATGTTATGTTACGGCTAGGGCTCTTATTTTAATTACAGTTAATATTAATATTTTGTAAGCCTTCAAGGTTCTACTGGTAGTAAGTTCAAGAGCAGACTCATTTGAATCTATATAATTACATTTGTTGGATCAAATTGTTGTTGGGTGTTGCTAATAAGTTGAAGTATGAATGGAATTAACTCTTGATAAAATGATTAAAATAAAAATGACATGGAAAACAAAAAAATGAGATGGAAAATAAAAAATTACATTATCCTAACATGGAATATACAACGAGGAAAGAAAATTAAATAAAAATGCCAACTGTCAATTTTTACCTCGATTTGCATCATTTTCCAATCAAATACCCTTCTAAGCACTAAATTGTAATCAAAGAAACTTATGGGCAAAGAAAAAAATGATATTACCTTTATTGAGAAAATGTTGTTTTTATCTTACCTTTTGGTCAATTTGCCCAAAAAATTAATAGAAACAAAAAAAAATAAAAATTAATTTATTTTTATCATGAAAAATAAAAAATAAAAAAAAAGATGAAAAAAAAATATATATATACTCCATATCATTCTAAAATTTTATAAGAAAAAATGGGTCTCGACCAAACCCGACCCAATCCAACCCGTTTAAACACGACCTGTTCAACCAGTTTGACCCAACCTGTTTGGGTCCCGACCCAACCCATTTGCCAGGCATAGTAAAGAGTTTGCTGCTATCATGGCTAGTGGAACGTGCGGTGCAGTGAAGCTGCAGCCCTTGCAACGAAGGTTGTGAAGAAATATGGGCACCAACCTAAAACAGGTTTTATGTTTCGTTATTTATATCTTCCATTGTACATTGTTACCCATTATAAAAAATGGCACCTTACATAATTTAAGAATTTGTTACTTTTAACTTGTGCAAACATTCCCATACGTTTTTTTATTTGCTACATTGAACAACAACGGGTTGTTTGTAGGGCTGTTAACGAGCCGAGCTTCACATATGAATCCTTCGACTTTGCATCACATACATACTAGACTAATTTATTACCATGTTGAACATATGAATCCTCAACTCCGTTTCTAAAGATGTCAAATGTTGCTGAATATATGGATTACAATCCAACAGTGGTTGATTCACATACTATTTGAACCCCATAAGTACTTCATAGCTACAAGTCACTTCTTCAAAGAGAACTAGTCTATTTATCGTATTGGATCCTGCACGAGGGAAGCTAAAGACGTAACAACATCGCTGATAAATGGACGTAATGATGCATTGTTATTAATACACATGGTTGCTATGGCTAGCACATGGCTTAAATCGGCCTTCGGGTAATTTCCTTCAAGAAGTGGATCAACCAATTCCGAGTATTTTTGTGGGTTATTGATCCTCGTTTCTGCCTGTTTAACAAAAAAGTTCATGCATGTTAGAACTTAAAACTCTATAAATTACGCCTTCCAAAAACTATAACACTAACTTACCCATCGAACAAGATGCAATTCTTCACTTTTCCTTGTCAAATCAACAGCTCTTCTTCCTGTAATTAGCTCCAATAACACGACTCCATAACTGTAAATATCGGTCTTTACACTTAACTTACCCCTCTTTTGATACTCAGGTGCACAATATCTAAGTGTTCCCATCACTCTTGATGTCTTGTCCCCAAATGGACCCAGCGTTGCTAACCCGAAATCAGACAGTTTTGCATTGAAATCATGATCAAGCAGTATGTTGGGCGACTTTAAGTCTCGATAGATGATTGGTGGATTGTTCGTCTCGTGCAAATATTCAAGACCTTGTGCGGTATGCATCGCTACTTTCATCCTTGTTGACCAACTCATCAGACTCTTTCCCCGTGGAAGATCTGTAAATATGAAATTAACAATGAATCAGAGCGGGTTTGGTACGTGTCAATATGGGTTACTTTTGGTGTCTGTCAGAAGATCTGTAAATATGAAATTAACAATGAATCAGAGCGGGTTTGGTACGTGTCAATATGGGTTACTTTTGGTGTCTGTCAGGTTAACCCAATAATTAGTATTTTAGGGAATGTAGTGTACCAAGTAGATGGTTTTCCAAAGAACCAGAAGACATGTACTCGTACACAAGTAGTCTATTATCTCCATCTGCGCAATATCCAATCAATTTAACCAAATTCGGATGACAAAGATGGCCCAACATCATAACCTCGACAAGAAATTCTTTGTTTCCTTGTCTTCCATTGCGGTTTAGTTGCTTCACAGCCACAATCTGAACCCAAAATAATATACAAAAAAACATAAAGATTGAAAGTATCATTTCGTCATATCGATACCAATTATGAAAGTTTCTCGAAAATCATTAGATCACCTCGCCGGTTCTTTCAAGTTGTCCTTTATAAACCCGCCCAAATCCACCTTCTCCTAGAAGACATTCTTCCTTGAAGTTCTTTGTCGCCATTTCTAGCTCCTTGAAGGTGAAGGTTTTAGCTGCCATATTGTTGTTAACGTTAGCCTTGTACTTTTTAGCTTCTTTACCGACCCTTTTAGGGGAATCCACGTCACCCGATGCCCTTTTCTTATTTTCTGCACAATAAACCAATTGATATACACCGACACTTTAATGTTTTTTTGGAACTATAGTTAGGCACTGACGGACGTCCGAATGCGATGTCAGAACCCACTCACCCGATCAGATCATGTCCTTGGACAGACATTAAAGTATGTGATTACATGAAAGAAAATGATACTTACTAAATGGAATGAAAGGTACACATTGGCGTTTCCCTTCTCTCTTTCTCAACCATTTACAACGTTTCATCTGTTGAACGGGGAAACGTGGTTTCCATCTCAAATTCCGCGTTTTCCCTTCTGTCGCATCTTTCTTTGGAACACACGTAAACAAATTAATTTTTCTTATTTTTGTTGGTTTCTTTTCTCTCTTTTTTAGTTTTGCATATAGTACTTGAAAACATGAAAAACAATTCATGTTTTGGTTCTTCCCTTCTGTAGAATCTTGTGTTTGGAAACATGAAAAACATTTCATCTTTCGTGTTTTTCCTTTGGTAGAATCTTGTGCCTGGAAACATGAAAAGCGATTCATCTTTCGTATCCTTGAATCTTTTGTCCCATGTGTTGCATCCCTAGTCCAAAAACCTGGGAAACAATTCATGTTTCGTTTCTTCCCTTCTCGTGTCATAAAACACGAAAAACAATTCATATTTCGTTTTTTCCCATCCGAAGAACCTAATGTCGAAAAGCATGTAAAACAGTTATGTTCATGTCTTGGCAGACACGAAAAACAGCCCATGTTTCTTTGACACAAAAATACCTTTCAATATATATTTGATCAATTCCCTTTCTTTTATCTCCCCAGATTTTGAAACCCCAGAATCAAAATATTCAACCCATTGGCTGCAAATTTTCTATACGTCAAATTATTCAAGAAGCTATTAAGAATTTTGACCGAATAATTGATGTTCTTGAGGGTTTCATGGGTCAAAGTTTGTTAAGTTTCATATCTTTCCTTGATCAAATTGATAAACAATACATGATATATATGTTGGAATTTAACAAGTTCATAATATACTTAAACCATTTTAAGAATTAAGAAAGCGGAAGCATGTTAATTACCAATTTTAGACTTGTTAAACTTTAACCAATTAAAGTTAAATCTCAATTAGGATTAAGTTGTGAAACATACTTACAAACTACAAGATAGATAAGAGATTATACCTTCTCCAAGCTATGTAGTTGATGATGAAGATGATGATGAAGAATAGAGCTTCAAATGGATGAAACCTCAAGTAGTTATACCCCAAACTTATGCACCAACACCTAGCCTTAGTTAGGATTTATAAACACTTGAATTATACTTGCAAAAACCAAACTTTGAACCCTCTTTTCTTCCCTAAAAGTCACTGCTGGACAGCAGCAGTTGGGAGAAGTTTGGTGCAGTTTTTTTTGAAGTATATTGCATGTATGTTGTTCCAAGAAGTCAAGGAACATATATATGGATATATGGAAAAGCATGACCAAAGGAATGGCATCTCTAGCATGTGTATGCACAACTCCAAGGCCACTACTAATATTAAATAAAATGGATTTATTTTATAAAATTACATTTTATAAAACTTCCATTTTATTTATTATGTTTACATCATTTATAAAACCTATTTTATAAAATGTAACATAATTAATTAATTATTTAACCTATAAATAATTAAATCCATATCATATAAATTATTCCATGATTCATATAAATATACATCAAGTAATAATTTAAGAAAGCCATTTTCTTAAAGTTCAAGTGTCGCGTATTTAATCAACGATCCAACCGCTAAGATTAAATACATATAAGGTGTCAGTAAGCTTGTTATTGGGTATGACCCGACTTGGATCATAACACATTAGCCACATTAATTTAATATGTCTCTCGGGCATACGAAGAACCTTCAATCTCCCACTTGCACGAGAAACATAAGAAATTAATGCAAGTGATGGATACCACATAACGACCGTCCATCACCCCCAATATGCTATGACTTTGTGCCATTCAATAACATCATCCCTTTCGAGTTCCCACCTCGAATATGAATAGGTGAATCTTTCATTATTTCCTTTCGTCCTAGATGTCATGTTAAATCCAAGAGATACAGAGTGATCACTCTCTTTTAGATTTAACTTTATCAGGCCTTAGACATCTGACTCTCAACGAATAAGAGGGACAAATTCCATCTTGACTACATATGTCCTAAATATGTACCTTGCATTATACCTGAGCTCTTCCTTGTGAGCTACCATATTTCAGAATAGCGAAGGAAAGAATCAAGGCACAATACTTGGTAAATATCCGAACCCAATATGTATCTCAGGTCAGAGGATACAATGATATTCGCCTTTACTCAAGATTACAAGTGATCAACCACAAAGGCTCTATTTAGTAAGTCTTGAGAGCGGGTCTTCCAATATTTGTGTCCCACAAATATCTATGAACCTTGGTTGCAACCTTGCCCCACATTCATCCCGTGAATGTATACCAATCCAAGTTCATAATAGTCTAAACCTCACACTTGTTCCCACGAATGTGATCGACTATGGAATTTTAGAATAATTACTTATTCATGGATAAAATATGCAAAATAGGAACATGACTCAAAATAAATTAATACCATAATTATATTAATGAGTTTGAACAATTTCATTCCGTTACAATACTTAAACAGATCATGACCAATCACTAGAATATCGAAGCCCTAATGCACAAACATGTCCAGTATGTTTTGCTCCATATAAGAGCTTCGTGAGAGGATCCGCTATATTAAGATCTGTGCGAACTTTACGAATACATATCTTTCCTTTTTCAACTTCATCCTTTATGTAGTTGAATCTCCGCTCAATGTGACGGGTCTTTTGGTGAGCACGAGGTTCCTTGATTTGAGCAATCGCACCCTCGTTGTCACAAAAGATCTCAAGAGGGTCCTGAATGGAAGGGACTACTCCTAAGTCGTCGATGAATTTCTTCATCCATGCAGCTTCCTGAGCTTCCAATGATGCGGCGATGTACTCCGACTCTGTAGTGGATAAAGCAACAACATCCTGTTTTGAACTCTTCCAAGAGACTGCACCTCCATTTAACGTGAAGACATAACCGGATTGTGATCGAGAATCATCTCGATCAGTTTGGAAACTCGCGTCCACGTAACCTTTTACAGCGAGTTCCTCCTCACCAGACCCATATATTAGAAACATATCCTTAGTCCTCCTAAGGTATTTCAATATACTTTTAACAGCAATCCAATGACTGTTTCCTGGGTTATTCTGGTATCTGCTTGTCAGGCTAAGAGCGCATGACACATCCGGTCTAGTACATATCATTGCATACATGATTGACCCAATGGCAGACGCATATGGGACTTTCTTCATTCTCTCTTGTTCATCTTTCGTGGTGGGGCACTGAGATGAACTAAGGAGTGTTCTGTAGTGACCCGAACTTTTCCATGTTTATATATATTAATTGAGATTGATATTTACATGATTAAATGTTTCCAACATGTTAAGCAATCAAACTTGTTAAGACTTGATTAATTGAAATATGTTTCATATAGACAATTGACCACCCAAGTTGACCGGTGATTCACGAACGTTAAAACTTGTAAAAACTATATGATGACATATATATGGATATATATATAGTTAACATGATACTATGATAAGTAAACATATCATTAAGTATATTAACAATGAACTACATATGTAAAAACAAGACTACTAACTTAATGATTTTTAAACGAGACATATATGTAACGATTATCGTTGTAAAGACATTTAATGTATATATATATCATATTAAGAGATATTCATACATGATAATATCATGATAATATAATAATTTAAAATCTCATTTGATATTATAAACATTGGGTTAACAACATTTAACAAGATCGTTAACCTAAAGGTTTCAAAACAACACTTACATGTAACGACTAACGATGACTTAACGACTCAGTTAAAATGTATATACATGTAGTGTTTTAATATGTATTTATACACTTTTGAAAGACTTCAATACACTTATCAAAATACTTCTACTTAACAAAAATGCTTACAATTACATCCTCGTTCAGTTTCATCAACAATTCTACTCGTATGCACCCGTATTCGTACTCGTACAATACACGGCTTTTAGATGTATGTACTATTGGTATATACACTCCAATGATCAGCTCTTAGCAGCCCATGTGAGTCACCTAACACATGTGGGAACCATCATTTGGCAACTAGCATGAAATATCTCATAAAATTACAAAAATATGAGTAATCATTCATGACTTATTTACATGAAAACAAAATTACATATCCTTTATATCTAATCCATACACCAACGACCAAAAACACCTACAAACACTTTCATTCTTCAATTTTCTTCATCTAATTGATCTCTCTCAAGTTCTATCTTCAAGTTCTAAGTGTTCTTCATAAATTCCAAAAGTTCTAGTTTCATAAAATCAAGAATACTTTCAAGTTTGCTAGCTCACTTCCAATCTTGTAAGGTGATCATCCAACCTCAAGAAATCTTTGTTTCTTACAGTAGGTTATCATTCTAATACAAGGTAATAATCATATTCAAACTTTGGTTCAATTTCTATAACTATAACAATCTTATTTCAAGTGATGATCTTACTTGAACTTGTTTTCGTGTCATGATTCTGCTTCAAGAACTTCGAGCCATCCAAGGATCCATTGAAGCTAGGTCCATTTTTCTCTTTTCCAGTAGGTTTATCCAAGGAACTTAAGGTAGTAATGATGTTCATAACATCATTCGATTCATACATATAAAGCTATCTTATTCGAAGGTTTAAACTTGTAATCACTAGAACATAGTTTAGTTAATTCTAAACTTGTTCGCAAACAAAAGTTAATCCTTCTAACTTGACTTTTAAAATAAACTAAACACATGTTCTATATCTATATGATATGCTAACTTAATGATTTAAAACCTGGAAACACGAAAAACACCGTAAAACCGGATTTACGCCGTCGTAGTAACACCGCGGGCTGTTTTGGGTTAGTTAATTAAAAACTATGATAAACTTTGATTTAAAAGTTGTTATTCTGAGAAAATGATTTTTATTATGAACATGAAACTATATCCAAAAATTATGGTTAAACTCAAAGTGGAAGTATGTTTTCTAAAATGGTCATCTAGACGTCGTTCTTTCGACTGAAATGACTACCTTTACAAAAACGACTTGTAACTTATTTTTCCGACTATAAACCTATACTTTTCTGTTTAGATTCATAAAATAGAGTTCAATATGAAACCATAGCAATTTGATTCACTCAAAACGGATTTAAAATGAAGAAGTTATGGGTAAAACAAGATTGGATAATTTTTCTCATTTTAGGTACGTGAAAATTGGTAACAAATCTATTCCAACCATAACTTAATCAACTTGTATTATATATTATGTAATCTTGAGATACCATAGACACGTATACAATGTTTCGACCTATCATGTCGACACATCTATATATATTTCGGAACAACCATAGACACTCTATATGTGAATGTTGGAGTTAGCTATACAGGGTTGAGGTTGATTCCAAAATATATATAGTTTGAGTTGTGATCAATACTGAGATACGTATACACTGGGTCGTGGATTGATTCAAGATAATATTTATCGATTTATTTCTGTACATCTAACTGTGGACAACTAGTTGTAGGTTACTAACGAGGACAGCTGACTTAATAAACTTAAAACATCAAAATATATTAAAAGTGTTGTAAATATATTTTTGAACATACTTTGATATATATGTATATATTGTTATAGGTTCGTGAATCAACCAGTGGCCAAGTCTTACTTCCCGACGAAGTAAAAATCTGTGAAAGTGAGTTATAGTCCCACTTTTAAAATCTAATATTTTTGGGATGAGAATACATGCAGGTTTTATAAATGATTTACAAAATAGACACAAGTACGTGAAACTACATTCTATGGTTGAATTATCGAAATCGAATATGCCCCTTTTTATTAAGTCTGGTAATCTAAGAATTAGGGAACAGACACCCTAATTGACGCGAATCCTAAAGATAGATCTATTGGGCCTAACAAACCCCATCCAAAGTACCGGATGCTTTAGTACTTCGAAATTTATATCATATCCGAAGGGTGTCCCGGAATGATGGGGATATTCTTATATATGCATCTTGTTATTGTCGGTTACCAGGTGTTCACCATATGAATGATTTTTATCTCTATGTATGGGATGTGTATTGAAATATGAAATCTTGTGGTCTATTGTTACGATTTGATATATATAGGTTAAACCTATAACTCACCAACATTTTTGTTGACGTTTAAAGCATGTTTATTCTCAGGTGAATATTAAGAGCTTCCGCTGTTGCATACTAAAATAAGGACAAGATTTGGAGTCCATGTTTGTATGATATTGTGTAAAAACTGCATTCAAGAAACTGATTTCGATGTAACATATTTGTATTGTAAACCATTATGTAATGGTCGTGTGTAAACAGGATATTTTAGATTATCATTATTTGATAATCTACGTAAAGCTTTTTAAACCTTTATTTATGAAATAAAGGTTATGGTTTGTTTTAAAAATGAATGCAGTCTTTGAAAAACGTCTCATATAGAGGTCAAAACCTCGCAACGAAATCAATTAATATGGAACGTTTTTAATCAATAAGAACGGGACATTTCAGTTGGTATCAGAGCGTTGGTCTTAGAGAACCAGAAAATTTGCATTAGTGTGTCTTATCGAGTTTGTTAGGATGCATTAGTGAGTCTGGACTTCGACCGTGTTTTCTTTAAAAATGATTGCTTAACATTTTTGTTGGAAACTATATATTTTTAACATATGAATATTATGTGATATATTAATCTCTTAACGTGTTTGATATTATGTGATAGATGTCTACCTCTAGAACAAGTCCCATTGACTCACCTAATAATAATGAAGAGTCAAATGTAAATTGGAATGATTTGTGGACTGATTCACAAGTTCCCGAAGAGGAACCGGAAGAAGAGTCGGAACCGGAAGAAGAATCGGAACCGGAAGAAGAATCGGAACCGGATGAAGAAATAGAACCGGTGGGGGAAATAATAAAACGGTTTAGTAAAAGAAAATCCTCAACCAACCGACCAAAGTTAATTATGGTCAATGGTGTTTCCGCCAAGGAAGCAAAATATTGGGAGGATTACCAATTCTCCGATGAATCGGATTCCGACGAGAATTCCGATGATGTTATAGAAATTACCCCAACTGAATTTAAAAAGGCAAAAGAAAATAATAAGGGAAAGGGCATAAAAATAGAGAAATCTAATTCCAACCCCGATGAACTTTATATGTATCGTCAACCCCCGAAGTCCTTAAGTTGTAACAATGACCCGGGAACCTCTAAACCACCAGGTTTTTCTAAACCAATGTGGACAACGACGGCTCGTATTAGGGGAACATCATATATCCCTATAAACTTGGCAAAACGAACCAAAACCGAAGAAGAAGAAACGAGCGAGTCGGAATAAGATAGTTGTATTCGTGTGGTGTAATATATGTAATATAGTGTTCTTATGCTTTATGATATATGTAAAAATTGCTTGTATTAATAAGTATTTTTTTATGAAACTAACTCTTGTCTATTTTACAGTTTAAAAACACAAAATGGATAGACAACCCAATATTTTAAGAGACCTACCCGGAGACATGATTGATGAAATCTTGTCTAGAGTCGGCCAGAATTCTTCGGCACAACTATTTAAGGCGAGATCAGTTTGTAAGACATTCGAAGAACGTTCCAAGAATGTCTTGGTTTATAAGAGACTTTCGTTTGAAAGATGGGGGATATCACATTGGGAAACCCATAAGTTACGATGTGTTTACTTTGACGCATATATTGCGGGGAACCCAAATGCTATTTTACGCAACGGGTTAAGAAATTATTTTGACTCAATATATCCGAATATTGGACTTCGTGATTTAGAAAAAGCGGCTAACATGCAACATAAAGAAGCATGTTATGCTTACGGATTAGTAATGTTCGCTTCTCACCAAAGTGAGAACAAGAACATCGGGCTACAACTATTAAACAAAACGTTTCCACAAGTGACGGAGTCGGTAATTGGGGTAAGAAATGAGGTTTTTAGATTATTACGGGACTGTTGGACATTACGTAACCCTCGTCCCTTTGATGACGTTACAACACGCTGTCTTATCAATGGCCATAACGGTTATGTTGCACAAGACCAAGGATGGGAAGTAGTCCTAGTAAAACCAGAATGCATGACTTGTTTCTGGACGTATGAATTACGTGTCTTTATTTCCTTTGCCGAACGACTTGTGTACTAGCTAGAATTGTCTTCACAACTATCTTGTATCAAAGTTATTGTGTGCTATATTTCATGCTTTACGTAAAATAAGCGGTATTGTAAGTTTGTAAAATATTGTATAAAAGTTTGAACGCGAAATATTATTACAATCAGTTTTTCATATAGAATTGTAGTAGTTGAATTGTATATTAGCTACTAAGTATGAACTTAACGGGTAGGTACTACCCGAATTTAAACTTATAAAACGCTAATATGAAGAAAAAGCTTTTATAAATGAGTTCATATTATGCTACGAAATACTATTAACTACTCTTAATATTCTGTATGATTAACTTGTTCCATTTAACTATTTTGAAGGAAATGGCACCGACTACTCGACACACCGTGAATATGAATGAAGAGGAATTCCGTACTTTTCTAGCTTCAAACATAGCCGCAGTACAGGCTGCGCTACATACCAACAATAACCTTGGATCTAGCAGTACAGGAAATCGTGTAGGATGCACCTACAAAGAATTCACTGCCTGCAAACCTTTGGAATTTGATGGAACCGAAGGACCGATCGGATTGAAACGGTGGACCGAGAAGGTTGAATCGGTGTTTGCCATAAGTAAGTGTACTGAAGAGGACAAAGTGAAGTACGCTACGCATACCTTCACAGGTTCTGCGTTAACATGGTGGAATACCTATCTAGAGCAAGTGGGACAAGATGATGCGTACGCACTACCGTGGTCAGCATTCAAGCACTTGATGAACGAGAAGTACCGTCCCAGAACCGAGGTCAATAAGCTCAAGACAGAACTTAGAGGGTTACGAACCCAAGGATTTGATATTACCACGTACGAAAGACGATTCACAGAATTGTGCCTATTGTGTCCGGGAGCATTCGAAGATGAGGAAGAGAAGATCGACGCGTTTGTGAAAGGATTACCGGAAAGAATCCAAGAAGATATAAGTTCACACGAGCCCGCCTCCATACAACAGGCATGTAGAATGGCTCACAAACTAGTGAACCAGATTGAAGAAAGAATTAAAGAACAGACTGCTGAAGAGGCCAATGTGAAGCAAGTCAAAAGAAAGTGGGAGGAAAACGGTGATAAGAATCACCAATACAACAACAACAGCAATTACAACAATAATCGCAACAATTATCCCAACAATCGCAACATCAATCGCAACTACAACAAACGGCCCAACAACAACAACAACAGCAACTACAACAATCATCCCAACAACAATAATAACCGCAACAACAACAACAATCAGAAGCAGCTATGCCAAAGGTGTGAAAAGAATCACTCGGGGTTCTGCACCAAATTTTGCAACAAGTGTAAAAGAAATGGTCATAGCGCGGCGAAGTGTGAGGTCTACGGACCAGGGGTTAATAGAACGAAAGGAACAAATGGTGTCGGAACGAGTAATGGCGGAGCAAGTAGTGTCGGAGCAAGTTATGCCAATGTAGTTTGTTATAAATGTGGAAAACCAGGCCACATTATTAGAAATTGCCCGAACCAGGAGAACACGAATGGACAAGGCCGTGGAAGAGTTTTCAATATTAATGCGGTAGAGGCACAGGAAGACCCGGAGCTTGTTACGGGTACGTTTCTTATTGACAATAAATCTGCTTACGTTTTATTTGATTCGGGTGCGGATAGAAGCTATATGAGTAGAGATTTTTGTGCTAAATTAAGTTGTCCATTGACGCCTTTGGATAGTAAATTTTTACTCGAATTAGCAAATGGTAAATTAATTTCAGCAGATAATATATGTCGGAATCGAGAAATTAAACTGGTTAGCGAAACATTTAAGATTGATTTGATACCAGTAGAGTTAGGGAGTTTTGATGTGATAATCGGTATGGACTGGTTGAAAGAAGTGAAAGCGGAGATCGTTTGTTACAAAAATGCAATTCGCATTATACGAGAAAAAGGAAAACCCTTAATGGTGTACGGAGAAAAGGGCAACACGAAGCTACATCTTATTAGTAATTTGAAGGCACAAAAACTAATAAGAAAAGGTTGCTATGCTGTTCTAGCACACGTCGAGAAAGTACAAACTGAAGAAAAGAGCATCAATGATGTTCCCATTGCAAAAGAATTTCCCGATGTATTTCCGAAAGAATTACCCGGATTACCCCCACATCGATCCGTTGAATTTCAAATAGATCTTGTACCAGGAGCTGCACCAATAGCTCGTGCTCCTTACAGACTCGCACCCAGCGAGATGAAAGAACTGCAAAGCCAATTACAAGAACTTTTAGAGCGTGGTTTCATTCGACCAAGCACATCACCGTGGGGAGCTCCTGTTTTGTTTGTCAAGAAGAAAGATGGTACATTCAGGTTGTGTATCGACTACCGAGAGTTGAACAAACTTACCATCAAGAACCGCTACCCACTACCGAGAATCGACGACTTATTTGATCAACTACAAGGCTCGTCTGTTTATTCAAAGATTGACTTACGTTCCGGGTATCATCAAATGCGGGTGAAAGAAGATGATATTCCAAAGACTGCTTTCAGAACACGTTACGGTCATTACGAGTTTATGGTCATGCCGTTTGGTTTAACTAATGCACCAGCTGTGTTCATGGACCTTATGAACCGAGTGTGTGGACCATACCTTGACAAGTTTGTCATTGTTTTCATTGATGACATACTTATTTACTCAAAGAATGACCAAGAACACGGTGAACATTTGAGAAAGGTGTTAGAAGTATTGAGGAAGGAAGAATTGTACGCTAAGTTTTCAAAGTGTGCATTTTGGTTGGAAGAAGTTCAATTCCTCGGTCACATAGTGAACAAAGAAGGTATTAAGGTGGATCCGGCAAAGATAGAAACTGTTGAAAAGTGGGAAACCCCGAAAACTCCGAAACACATACGCCAGTTTTTAGGACTAGCTGGTTACTACAGAAGGTTCATCCAAGACTTTTCCAGAATAGCAAAACCCTTGACTGCATTAACGCATAAAGGGAAGAAATTTGAATGGAATGATGAACAAGAGAAAGCGTTTCAGTTATTGAAGAAAAAGCTAACTACGGCACCTATATTGTCATTGCCTGAAGGGAATGATGATTTTGTGATTTATTGTGATGCATCAAAGCAAGGTCTCGGTTGTGTACTAATGCAACGAACGAAGGTGATTGCTTATGCGTCTAGACAATTGAAGATTCACGAACAAAATTATACGACGCATGATTTGGAATTAGGCGCGGTTGTTTTTGCATTAAAGACTTGGAGGCACTACTTATATGGGGTCAAAAGTATTATATATACCGACCACAAAAGTCTTCAACACATATTTAATCAGAAACAACTGAATATGAGGCAGCGTAGGTGGATTGAATTATTGAATGATTACGACTTTGAGATTCGTTACCACCCGGGGAAGGCAAATGTGGTAGCCGATGCCTTGAGCAGGAAGGACAGAGAACCCATTCGAGTAAAATCTATGAATATAATGATTCATAATAACATTACTACTCAAATAAAGGAGGCGCAACAAGGAGTTTTAAAAGAGGGAAATTTAAAGGATGAAATACCCAAAGGATCGGAGAAGCATCTTAATATTCGGGAAGACGGAACCCGGTATAGGGCTGAAAGGATTTGGGTACCAAAATTTGGAGATATGAGAGAAATGGTACTTAGAGAAGCTCATAAAACCAGATACTCAATACATCCTGGAACGGGGAAGATGTACAAGGATCTCAAGAAACATTTTTGGTGGCCGGGTATGAAAGCCGATGTTGCTAAATACGTAGGAGAATGTTTGACGTGTTCTAAGGTCAAAGCTGAGCATCAGAAACCATCAGGTCTACTTCAACAACCCGAAATCCCGGAATGGAAATGGGAAAACATTACCATGGATTTCATCACTAAATTGCCAAGGACTGCAAGTGGTTTTGATACTATTTGGGTAATAGTTGATCGTCTCACCAAATCAGCACACTTCCTACCAATAAGAGAAGATGACAAGATGGAGAAGTTAGCACGACTGTATTTGAAGGAAGTCGTCTCCAGACATGGAATACCAATCTCTATTATCTCTGATAGGGATGGCAGATTTATTTCAAGATTCTGGCAGACATTACAGCAAGCATTAGGAACTCGTCTAGACATGAGTACTGCCTATCATCCACAAACTGATGGGCAGAGCGAAAGGACGATACAAACGCTTGAAGACATGCTACGAGCATGTGTTATTGATTTCGGAAACAGTTGGGATCGACATCTACCGTTAGCAGAATTTTCCTACAACAACAGCTACCATTCAAGCATTGAGATGGCACCGTTTGAAGCACTTTATGGTAGAAAGTGCAGGTCTCCGATTTGTTGGAGTGAAGTGGGGGATAGACAGATTACGGGTCCGGAGATTATACAAGAAACTACCGAGAAGATCATCCAAATTCAACAACGGTTGAAAACCGCCCAAAGTCGACAAAAGAGCTACGCTGACATTAAAAGAAAAGATATAGAATTTGAAATTGGAGAGATGGTCATGCTTAAAGTTGCACCTTGGAAAGGCGTTGTTCGATTTGGTAAACGAGGGAAATTAAATCCAAGGTATATTGGACCATTCAAGATTATTGATCGTGTCGGACCAGTAGCTTACCGACTAGAGTTACCTCAACAACTCGCGGCTGTACATAACACTTTCCACGTCTCGAATTTAAAGAAATGTTTTGCTAAAGAAGATCTCACTATTCCGTTAGATGAAATCCAAATCAACGAAAAACTTCAATTCATCGAAGAACCCGTCGAAATAATGGATCGTGAGGTTAAAAGACTTAAGCAAAACAAGATACCAATTGTTAAGGTTCGATGGAATGCTCGTAGAGGACCCGAGTTCACCTGGGAGCGTGAAGATCAGATGAAGAAGAAATACCCGCATCTATTTCCAGAAGATTCGTCAACACCTTCAACAGCTTAAAATTTCGGGACGAAATTTATTTAACGGGTAGGTACTGTAGTGACCCGAACTTTTCCATGTTTATATATATTAATTGAGATTGATATTTACATGATTAAATGTTTCCAACATGTTAAGCAATCAAACTTGTTAAGACTTGATTAATTGAAATATGTTTCATATAGACAATTGACCACCCAAGTTGACCGGTGATTCACGAACGTTAAAACTTGTAAAAACTATATGATGACATATATATGGATATATATATAGTTAACATGATACTATGATAAGTAAACATATCATTAAGTATATTAACAATGAACTACATATGTAAAAACAAGACTACTAACTTAATGATTTTTAAACGAGACATATATGTAACGATTATCGTTGTAAAGACATTTAATGTATATATATATCATATTAAGAGATATTCATACATGATAATATCATGATAATATAATAATTTAAAATCTCATTTGATATTATAAACATTGGGTTAACAACATTTAACAAGATCGTTAACCTAAAGGTTTCAAAACAACACTTACATGTAACGACTAACGATGACTTAACGACTCAGTTAAAATGTATATACATGTAGTGTTTTAATATGTATTTATACACTTTTGAAAGACTTCAATACACTTATCAAAATACTTCTACTTAACAAAAATGCTTACAATTACATCCTCGTTCAGTTTCATCAACAATTCTACTCGTATGCACCCGTATTCGTACTCGTACAATACACGGCTTTTAGATGTATGTACTATTGGTATATACACTCCAATGATCAGCTCTTAGCAGCCCATGTGAGTCACCTAACACATGTGGGAACCATCATTTGGCAACTAGCATGAAATATCTCATAAAATTACAAAAATATGAGTAATCATTCATGACTTATTTACATGAAAACAAAATTACATATCCTTTATATCTAATCCATACACCAACGACCAAAAACACCTACAAACACTTTCATTCTTCAATTTTCTTCATCTAATTGATCTCTCTCAAGTTCTATCTTCAAGTTCTAAGTGTTCTTCATAAATTCCAAAAGTTCTAGTTTCATAAAATCAAGAATACTTTCAAGTTTGCTAGCTCACTTCCAATCTTGTAAGGTGATCATCCAACCTCAAGAAATCTTTGTTTCTTACAGTAGGTTATCATTCTAATACAAGGTAATAATCATATTCAAACTTTGGTTCAATTTCTATAACTATAACAATCTTATTTCAAGTGATGATCTTACTTGAACTTGTTTTCGTGTCATGATTCTGCTTCAAGAACTTCGAGCCATCCAAGGATCCATTGAAGCTAGGTCCATTTTTCTCTTTTCCAGTAGGTTTATCCAAGGAACTTAAGGTAGTAATGATGTTCATAACATCATTCGATTCATACATATAAAGCTATCTTATTCGAAGGTTTAAACTTGTAATCACTAGAACATAGTTTAGTTAATTCTAAACTTGTTCGCAAACAAAAGTTAATCCTTCTAACTTGACTTTTAAAATAAACTAAACACATGTTCTATATCTATATGATATGCTAACTTAATGATTTAAAACCTGGAAACACGAAAAACACCGTAAAACCGGATTTACGCCGTCGTAGTAACACCGCGGGCTGTTTTGGGTTAGTTAATTAAAAACTATGATAAACTTTGATTTAAAAGTTGTTATTCTGAGAAAATGATTTTTATTATGAACATGAAACTATATCCAAAAATTATGGTTAAACTCAAAGTGGAAGTATGTTTTCTAAAATGGTCATCTAGACGTCGTTCTTTCGACTGAAATGACTACCTTTACAAAAACGACTTGTAACTTATTTTTCCGACTATAAACCTATACTTTTCTGTTTAGATTCATAAAATAGAGTTCAATATGAAACCATAGCAATTTGATTCACTCAAAACGGATTTAAAATGAAGAAGTTATGGGTAAAACAAGATTGGATAATTTTTCTCATTTTAGGTACGTGAAAATTGGTAACAAATCTATTCCAACCATAACTTAATCAACTTGTATTATATATTATGTAATCTTGAGATACCATAGACACGTATACAATGTTTCGACCTATCATGTCGACACATCTATATATATTTCGGAACAACCATAGACACTCTATATGTGAATGTTGGAGTTAGCTATACAGGGTTGAGGTTGATTCCAAAATATATATAGTTTGAGTTGTGATCAATACTGAGATACGTATACACTGGGTCGTGGATTGATTCAAGATAATATTTATCGATTTATTTCTGTACATCTAACTGTGGACAACTAGTTGTAGGTTACTAACGAGGACAGCTGACTTAATAAACTTAAAACATCAAAATATATTAAAAGTGTTGTAAATATATTTTTGAACATACTTTGATATATATGTATATATTGTTATAGGTTCGTGAATCAACCAGTGGCCAAGTCTTACTTCCCGACGAAGTAAAAATCTGTGAAAGTGAGTTATAGTCCCACTTTTAAAATCTAATATTTTTGGGATGAGAATACATGCAGGTTTTATAAATGATTTACAAAATAGACACAAGTACGTGAAACTACATTCTATGGTTGAATTATCGAAATCGAATATGCCCCTTTTTATTAAGTCTGGTAATCTAAGAATTAGGGAACAGACACCCTAATTGACGCGAATCCTAAAGATAGATCTATTGGGCCTAACAAACCCCATCCAAAGTACCGGATGCTTTAGTACTTCGAAATTTATATCATATCCGAAGGGTGTCCCGGAATGATGGGGATATTCTTATATATGCATCTTGTTATTGTCGGTTACCAGGTGTTCACCATATGAATGATTTTTATCTCTATGTATGGGATGTGTATTGAAATATGAAATCTTGTGGTCTATTGTTACGATTTGATATATATAGGTTAAACCTATAACTCACCAACATTTTTGTTGACGTTTAAAGCATGTTTATTCTCAGGTGAATATTAAGAGCTTCCGCTGTTGCATACTAAAATAAGGACAAGATTTGGAGTCCATGTTTGTATGATATTGTGTAAAAACTGCATTCAAGAAACTGATTTCGATGTAACATATTTGTATTGTAAACCATTATGTAATGGTCGTGTGTAAACAGGATATTTTAGATTATCATTATTTGATAATCTACGTAAAGCTTTTTAAACCTTTATTTATGAAATAAAGGTTATGGTTTGTTTTAAAAATGAATGCAGTCTTTGAAAAACGTCTCATATAGAGGTCAAAACCTCGCAACGAAATCAATTAATATGGAACGTTTTTAATCAATAAGAACGGGACATTTCATGTTCCTCTTTGAATAGGTACCAAACCTTTCTTAGAGTTCTCCATCTTGAACCTTTTCAAGATCTTTTCAATGTATGCACTTTGATTCAAACCTATCAGTTTCTTGGATCTATCCCTGTAGATCCCAATCCCCAAAACGTATTGTGCTTCTCCAAGATCCTTAATGGAGAAGCATTTACTTAGCCAAGTTTTAACTCTTTGCATTGCCGGAATATCATTTCCAAATAACAATATATCATCCACATATAGTACAAGGAACATGATAGTGCTCCCACTAGCTTTCTTATATACACAAGCTTCATCACCATTTTTAATGAAGCCAAATTTCACGGCTTCCTCATTAAAACGATGATTCCACATTCTAGATGCTTGTTTCAATCCGTAGATTGACTTCTTTAACTTGCATACCTTTTTAGGATATTTCGGATCAACAAAACCTTCAGGCTGAACCATATAGACATCCTCCACAAGATATCCATTTAGGAAAGCGGTCTTGACATCCATTTGCCATATTTCATAATCATAATGAGCAGCAATGGCAAGTAATATCCTAATAGACTTTAGCATTGCCACAGGCGAAAAAGTTTCATCATAGTCAACCCCTTGAGTTTGAGTGAAACCTTTTGCTACAAGTCTAGCTTTATATGTATCCAAGTTTCCATGTATGTCGGTTTTCATTTTGAAAAGCCATTTACAATCAACTAGCCTTGAGCCAGCAGGTTGTGTAACAAGTTCCCAAACTTGGTTGTCATACATGGATTGCATCTCAGCGTTCATGGCTTCCTGCCATTTATCTTTATCAATCCTTGATAAAGCATCTTGGTAGTTTATTGGTTCATCCAAATCAACCACATAGCAACCATCCATGAGAAACCTATATCTCTCAGGAGGATTACTAATCCTACCAGATCTGCGAACGTCTTGTGTATTTTGATCATCCATCTGATCACTCTCAACATTTTCATGTTGAGTGCTAGTGTCAGCCAATTGTGTATCATCTACTTGATCTTGAACCTCTTCAAGATCTATCTTCCTTTCACTATTTCCTTCCATTAGGAACTTAGTTTCAAGGAATTCAGCTTTTCGAGCAACAAATACATTTTGCTCGGTTGGATCATAGAAATAGTATCCCATATCATCCTTGGGATATCCTATGAAGATACACTTCGTGGATCGAGCATTCAACTTATTAGGGACGTAACGCTTAGGATAAGCTTCACATCCCCATACCTTTAAGTATGATAGAGATGGAGGTTTTCCAAACCACATCTCATGAGGTGTTCGTTCCACTTTCTTGGTTGGGGCCATATTTAAAATACGAGCCGCGGAGCATAGACAATAACCCCAAAATGATAGAGGTAACGAGCTTCTAGCCATCATAAATCGAACCATATCCATTAGGGTTCGGTTCCTCCTTTCGGAAACTCCATTCAGTTGGGGTGTTCCAGGAGGAGTGAGTTGCGAGATAATCCCGCAACTTCTAAGATGATCTTGGAAAGCATCGCTTAGGTACTCCCCTCCTCTATCGGTACGAAGTACCTTGATTGTCTTATTGAGTTGATTTTGTACTTCGTTTTGATACTCTTTGAATGCTTCAAAAGTTTTGTCCTTATGTCTTAACAAGTAGACATATCCGAAACGACTGAAGTCATCAATGAAAGTAACGAAGTATCTTTCACCATTCCTAGTTATGGGCTTAAAGGGTCCACATACATCCGAATGTATTAATCCCAATAAGTCCTTAGCCCTTTCATAGGTCCCTTTGAAAGGTGCTTTAGTCATTTTGCCTTGTAAACAAGATTCACATACATCAAATGAGTCTAGTTCATTTGATTTCAAAAGGCCACTCTTTTGAAGTGTATGCATTCGATTCTTGTTTATGTGACCAAGGCGACAATGCCATAAGTAGGAATCACTCAAATCCCTTTTGAGTTTCTTGGTGCTAGTATGGTATATTGAGCTACTAGATGATGTGTCATCATGAACCAATTCATAAATTCCATTTGAAGGCGAAGCCTTAAAATAGAATACATTATCTAAATAAACGTGGATATCATCATTAACAAAATTAAGATAAAAACCACATTGTTTTAAATGGGAAACTGAAATAATGTTTCGACATAAATCCGGTGCATACAAAACATTGTTCAAAATAAGTTCTAAACCACTTGGAAGCTTTAATACAAAGTCTCCTTGAGCCTTCACTTGCACTTTGGCTCCATTACCCATAAAGAGACTTGATGTTCCCGTTTGCTTGCTACTTCTTTTGAACCCCTGCAAAGAATTGCAAATGTGAGTTCCACATCCAGTGTCTAATACCCATGTATTAGAAGAAGTAATACTAAGCTCTATATATACCATATATATATTACCTGAGGTTTGCCCCGCATCCCTCTTTTCCTTCAACTCCTTAAGGTAGACCGGGCAGTTTCGTTTCCAGTGACCCATTTCACCGCAACCGAAGCACGGGTCTTCCTTGGGGTTTGCTTGTCCGGCAATCTTTTGATTCTTGTTCTTGTTTTTGGTTGGGGTAACCATCCTCCCCTTTCCCTTGCCATGATGGGCGGGTCCTTTCCTCTTAGCCGCCTTTGGCTTAGAGGTGTTATTACCTTTGGACCCACCATCATTGATCATTAGCACGGGTGAAGCCCTCTTACCCATGCTAGTTTCTGCCGTCCTAAGCATGCCATGAAGTTCGCCAATGGTCTTATCCATCCCATTCATATTGTAATTAATTACAAATTGGTCAAACCTCTTTGACAAGGAGTTTAGGATAAGATCCGTGGCTAGCTCATTAGATATGTTGAGATTAAGACGGTTTGCGCGATCAATGAGGCTTTTCATCTTAAGGACATAAGATGAAACGGATTGGGAGTCGTCCATACGACATGCATGAAGCGCTCGGACCGTTTCAAAGCGCTCGACACGAGCTTGTTGAAGGAACATCTCCTTCAATTGCGTGATCATGTCGTATGCAGTATAATGCTCGAAATCCTTTTAGAGTTCGGGTATCATAGTCCCAAGCATTAGGCAAGCAACTTGCACCGAATCGGCGCAATACTTATCCCAATAAGCCATGCCTTCCGTATCATCCTCGTCGGGTTGATCGGGAATGGGGTCTTCCAACACATACGCCTTATCCTCAAGTTTGAGGACAATCCTAAGATTGCGGAACCAATCCATAAAGTTCGTATGGTTGAGTTTGTCTTTCTCGAGGAGAGACCTTAATGATAGGTTGTTCAAGTTAATAGGTGCGTTTTGCATGTTGTTGTTATTGGCGGCCATCTACAAAATTTAACAAAGTTCATTTAAGTATCGATTTTAAATTTAACAATCAATACCCTTTAAATCCAATTGATATATATATTAAATTTTAGAATCCAACGGTAAACCAAATTTCGGTTAGGTGACCTTTATCCCGTCATTTGATTTAGCTAGGTAGTCATTATATGACAATTGCAAACCTTTTGCAACTTCTAAGTTATGGGATCATGCAATCCTTTTGCATGACATATTATCCCATTAACGCCTATTTGTTCATCATGCTTCGGTGACCCTAAGTTCATGATTTCTAAATCAAGTCGTCCTACTTGTTTAGACATGTAAACTTAACATACAAGTGGTTAGGTGACCTTTATCCCACAAGTGTGCAAAATTTACCTTAATCATATTAGTTTGCTCATAACGGTTAGGTGACCTTTATCCCATTGTGAGTTCCCTAATATTTTTAAGCGTTGCACAAAAGGATGGCGTTTAACTTGTTTGCCTCGATAATAAGGGATTTTAAGTTTTCATTAATTCTAGTTTGAGAAAACTTTTATGCCATACACCAACATGCATTTAGTGTATGGTTCATTTGAAATCCATTTTCATGTCTATAAACCATTTTATATATGTGATCCTAATCATGTTCTTAATAACCGTTTATTAATGTCCTTTTAGCCATTTTTAATTTAACCAATTAAATTGTCGTTTTGCTTGTTGTTAACTTGTGTGATTAACTTGTAGCATACAACCATACAATCCACAATCATACAATAAACAACCATGCATGCAAAACAAATATGTTCACAATCAAGCCATTTTGGTAGACATTTGTTTAGCCGAAAACAAATGCCACCGGATAAGGGGTTATAACACAAAGTAGGAGATTTCAAATCTCCCACTTAACCTTGCATCCAAATGCTTCTTCATGTGTTCTTCAAGTCTTCATCATTCTTCATCATTTTACAAAATATATCCTAATACATTTTGTCTAAAAAATGAAATTACAACCTAATCTATTTTACATACCAAATATAAAATAAATTACATAACCAAATGAATTATTACATGCCAAATGAATAAATATTATTACAAACCAATTGAATAAATATCAATCAACCATGCATGCAACCAAACACAAGGTCAAGGCTTAGATTGTGAACTTTAACTACATAAGAGATAGGCAATACAGAATCACAAGTGATTGGCAGTACAGAATCACAAGTGATCGGCAGTACAGAATCACAAGTGATTGGCAGTACAGAATCACAAGTGATCGGCAGTACAGAATCACAAGTGATCGGCAGTACAGAATCACAAGTGATTGGCAGTACAGAATCACAAGTGATCGACAATACAGAATGCAGAATCACAAGTGATTTTGGCCAAAATGACAAACCGCCCAAAACCGAAAATTTTACATTCTACTTCATGCATGTTCATAGAATGCAAAATTATAGTGGGTTTAATAAATCATCTCGAAGCATATTCCATCAACTTCGGCTCTAGATACCATTGTTGGGATTTAACAAGTTCATAATATACTTAAACCATTTTAAGAATTAAGAAAGCGGAAGCATGTTAATTACCAATTTTAGACTTGTTAAACTTTAACCAATTAAAGTTAAATCCCAATTAGGATCAAGTTGTGAAACATACTTAAAAACTACAAGATAGATAAGAGATTATACCTTCTCCAAGCTATGTAGTTGATGATGAAGATGATGATGAAGAATAGAGCTTCAAATGGATGAAACCTCAAGTAGTTATACCCCAAACTTATGCACCAACACCTAGCCTTAGTTAGGATTTATAAACACTTGAATTATACTTGCAAAAACCAAACTTTGAACCCTCTTTTCTTCCCTAAAAGTCACTGCTGGACAGCAGCAGTTGGGAGAAGTTTGGTGCAGTTTTTTTTGAAGTATATTGCATGTATGTTGTTCCAAGAAGTCAAGGAACATGTATATGGATATATGGAAAAGCATGACCAAAGGAATGGCATCTCTAGCATGTGTATGCACAACTCCAAGGCCACTACTAATATTAAATAAAATGGATTTATTTTATAAAATTACATTTTATAAAACTTCCATTTTATTTATTATGTTTACATCATTTATAAAACCTATTTTATAAAATGTAACATAATTAATTAATTATTTAACCTATAAATAATTAAATCCATATCATATAAATTATTCCATGATTCATATAAATATACATCAAGTAATAATTTAAGAAAGCCATTTTCTTAAAGTTCAAGTGTCGCGTATTTAATCAACGATCCAACCGCTAAGATTAAATACATATAAGGTGTCAGTAAGCTTGTTATTGGGTATGACCCGACTTGGATCATAACACATTAGCCACATTAATTTAATATGTCTCTCGGGCATACGAAGAACCTTCAATATATAGGCTAAGAGGCCAATCCAAAAGACTACAAAATAAATATAGAGGCCAATCCAAAAGACCACATGATAAATATAGAGGCATAAATATTGGTCACACCAAAAGTCTTCTAACATCCCCCCCGCAGTTCGAGCGGGAGCGGACCGGACGCTCAAACTGGATCATTTTTTTTCTTTGTTTCATGAATTAGACTGATAATCGCTAATAAAAATGCATATTGTTTCGGCTTTCTCCTTTTCCGTAACGACATCGTGGCATGCATTGCCTAAGGATTCTTTTTCCTTTACCGTAACGTCATCGTGGCTTGCTTTTGCCTAAGGATTTGACAGTACTTTGATACACAACTTTTGTCAACGATAACAATCTTCTTCACCGCAAAAAAGAGTTTTGACATATATTCTCTTTTATTCGGGGTTTGGAACCTAGTCAAGCTAGGCGGCTCATCCCCACGCCGATTATTATTATTATTCAAAGTAAGAAGAAAAAATAAAGTAGATAAACGTAGCCATGCAAAGAAGATATGGCTACGTGGTTGTCATAGATCGATGTGTTTCAACCAGGATCGTACTGCTCGAATACCATGTTAAGTTTCATATCTTTCCTTGATCAAATTGATAAACAATACATGATATATATAGGCTAAGAGGCCAATCCAAAAGACTACAAAATAAATATAGAGGCCAATCCAAAAGACTACATGATAAATATAGAGGCATAAATATTGGTCACACCAAAAGTCTTCTAACAAAGTTAAGAACCCATATGGGGATACAAAAAGAAAAAAACAAAGGGAAGATCAGTGCGCTATTTATTCCAACAAGGGAACAATTTAAGGTGTGAAGAACCCTTTAATTTTTGTTTAATCGAATGAGAGGAGAGAGAATAGAGGTTGGGAGAAGATTGAAGCTATAAACAGAATGATCAATGAGCGCACGTACGGGAAGATCCTTCATAATAAAAAAAAATAAAAAAAGGTTAAAAATCGACCTTCTGGCGGCCCCAGACAGATCAATCCCACGGCCAACATGTAAGAGGTAAATCGTGTAACTCATTCTTAGAGGAACATGGGGGTAGTCATGACCACCGCTTTATGCTACATGCCCCAACCACTAAGTTATCATTACGGGGACAGATCCTTCCATAATACATGGGTAAACCTAGTGTTCTTTCATTTCTAAGATAGAGTAACTTAACTCGGGTATATTATACTATGATATTTTTTTAAGAACACACTAATACTATGATTAGTTCACCCCGGGACTAAAAATCACAATCTCAATCTCAAGGTTGATGAGTCATTTCGAAACTGTTAGGCAAAGTCCTTTGCTATTTTTACTCTGATATACTTGCCTAATTTAATTATCTCCGGGCATTTACTATTTTTTCGTTCTATCACACTCAAAATGTGATGCTAGTGATATAAGGACGTTAATCACTAGATCGTCTTTTGATAGATTTAAATAAATAATGTAAGTTACATATATGGACTAGAAATAGAATGACTATTGCCCCTTAAATGAACAATTGAGTATTGTTGTATCGTTTCATTCATTCCCCCAATTATATGAAGCACACCTTTAATCACCAACTAGTCCGGATCCGGCCCGCGCGATGTGGCGGGGGCTTTCAACCTGCGTATTCATATTTAACGTTGCTTTATGTATTTACAGAAGGGAAAACGGCTCATGTGTTAAGCGCTGTTGTAGATGTCGTTGTGTTTAGCGTTTTTTAACGCAGTTAGTTTCGTTTTGTTCATAAAATTATTTCGAGTGTAACGGTGTTGTCGAAAAAAATTAATTCGCGGCGAGCAGCAAAATACGGGCTGTCGTTGTGTTTAGCCTTTTTTTAAAAGTCTCCGTTTCGAACGCCGTTAGTTTCGTTTTGTTCATAAAATTAGTTCGAATATGACGGTGCTGTCGAAAAAATTTAACTCGCGGCGAGCAGGAAGATACAGGATGTCGTTGTATTTAACGTTTTTTAAAAAGTGTCCGTTTCTAACGTAGTTAGTTTCGTTTTGTTCATAAGAATATTTCGAGTTTAACGGTGCGGTCGATGGAATGTAACTCGAGGCGAGCAGGAAGATACGGGTTGTCGAAGTGTTTGGGTGGAGTTTTTATTTTAAGTATGAGAATTTATGTTTTACCCCTATGTAATTAGGTGTATTTTTTGGGAGTTGGTTAAAGTTAAGGGGGTGTTTTGTAAGGTGTGGGGGTGGTGTCGTTTTTGGCTCGGGGAAGCGAGGAAAAGTGCTTCTCTTTTAGTATATTAAAAATTATGCGATTTACCATGATTGGTCAATTGGGCTAAATAATACTTATCATATACACGTAGAAACTCAAACAATTTTACCAGTCGTTTAAAATTTTTAACATAAAGGCTATGTTTGACTAGGATTTAATGGACTTAATAGTATAAAACTCAATATGAGAAGTCATTGACAAGTGTTTGTTTTTGACTTATTGAATAAGTTGCATCTTAATCATGAAATATTCAAATAAGTGTGAATTTCCATTTAGGTTCCGACTTTTTAGTAACTGCTCTAATAACTCACAATGTACATGGTTAATATGATAAATTCAATTATTCAAACGGTTATTCAACATATAAATCAAACACTAATTATTTATTCATCACTTATTCATTATAGACGTCTTATTTAAATTCAGATAAAAGAACTAACTTAATTGGGGAAAAAAAATGGGGCCAAAAAAAAAAGTTTATACGGAGTAAAATTTTGCAAATATGCAAAAGAGCGGATTTACAGTTGGACGTTTTTTTTCCGTTACTTTGCACGAGACTTTGTTATGACCACCGCATCATCAACAAAAACAAACGCCACCTTTACTTTCTCAGTATATAAGCAAACCAAAATTCATATTCTCTTCTCACATTTTTTTTCTCTGTTAAACCTAAATAAAAATTTGTGATCGTTGCTACTTAGGGTTTCTGAGATTAAAAGCGGCTAAGATGGGACAAAAATCGTTGATTTACAGTTTTGTTGCAAGAGGAACATTGATTCTATGGAATTTACGGAATTCACCGGTAATTTTACTAACATTGCTTCTCAGTGTCTCCAGAAGCTTCCAGCTACGAATAATAAGTTTACGTACTCGTGCGATGGACATACGTTTACGTATCTCGTTGTAAACGGATTCAGGGAGTTTCATCTGATTTATTTACGGTTTTTAAACCGTTGATTTTATGAAATGTTGTTCGATTGGGTTAATTATGTGTTGATTAGGTTAAAGTTAATACTGTCACGTTAGATGACTATAAGTTTGAAATGTTAGTTGATTTGAATATGATTGTGTGTGGTTTTTGAATATTTATTTATACTGATTAAGTTACTTTTGTTAGTTGATATGATTATAAGTTTGAAATGGTCGTTGATTTGATTATTTATGTGGTTTTAGATTATGTGTTGATGCGGATTAAGATAATTATGTTAGTTTAAATGATTTTTTTAGTTTGAGTGATGATCGATGAAAATCGTACTAAGTATCTTCTATAATGTTTAGTTTTGTGATTGTAGTCGTTGAATGATTGTTGCCAAGTTTGATTTGCTTTGTAGTTGATTACATTGCTATAAATGTGTATTAATCGAATCATGAGATGATCGCTTAAATTGTCGCTGGAATATGTATTTTATGTAGTAGTTCAAAGCATATTTATGTTGTCAGTAAGCACGAAGAAAATGTGTCATATAAAACTTGAGTCAGTTTGAGTGGCTAATCTCAATAGTAGAAATAGATGGATGTAGTTGTTTCTACTTATATAGTTATGAAGTGCTATCAATTGATTAGTTATCGTTCCTAGTACACATCATATAGCAACTAAATATTAACTGTTAAAAAAATGCATTTTCTCTCTCCCTCTCCTGGATAGGGGATTTGGGCGGGAAAAATTTCAACCGTCAATTTTGCCCTAATTTTCAATTTGTGTCACGTTTTTCATCGATCTAAACAGCAAACTGTAAAGTTTTTCTTCGTTTTATTCAATTAGTAGTCACTTGTATTGGTCTTCTTCTTCTAATTGTCTGCAATCATGTCGCTTAATCGTTGTAATTCGAAGCGTAAAATCAAAATTCCGGTTAGGTTTTCGAATACAATTCATAATATGAAATCAAAGGAGGTAGAAAGTGATACGAGTTCAGAGAAGGATATAACGGATTATGTGAATGTTGATTCTAGTGCTGAGGTCACAAATGAGGAGCAGAGTGTGAATAAAAGTATGCATGAGGTGCTTAACACGAATGATATCAGCTAAAAAGTCACGTTTTCACCCCGGTATTAAAGCCCAAATACAAGAAAGATTCGAACTTTGTCAGCAAAATACCCACTTCGTCGGTTAGAATTGAAGAACAAGTAATTACGAAGACAGTGCAAAAAGAATCAAGAGAATCGGAGCTAAAACGAAGATTCTAGAGCGAAAACGGAGAAAGACAAGAAATCAAGTTACGATCCAGGAAATTCGGCTGACAAGGCAAGCCAAACGGCCTGCCAAACGGCTTGCCTGGCTCACAAACGGCCTGCCAAACGGCCAGGGCAAACGGTTCGGCTTGGCAAACGGCCCCTGCAAACGGCCTGCCAGCCCAGGGAAAAATTAGGCTTATTTAAAGGGTCTTTGTCATTCATTTCAACACACACTTCAATTCACTTCTTTCTCTCTCTTGTACAATATTAGTCAGACTTTCAAGGTCTTCGACTCTGTACGGGAAACCTAGTACCCGGAAAAGAACGCCGAAGATTGTATTAGGAGCGGTCTGGAGTCTTGAAGTTGTCACTTTTGTATTCATAACTCGTTTAATCTACTGGTACTCCTATCCTTTATCTTTATATAATGTGTTCTATCATTATGTTCTGTGATATTGTTGCCATGATTAGCGAGTAGTTATCTTTAGTGTATGCTATGATGTAAGCAGTTATAATGCCGAAATGATGTTATGGTTTGTGTACGTTGTTGAAATGCTTTCCGATTATGCTTTAAACTCAATCGCTTTTCCAACTAATAGAACGTAGTTATTGGCTCTGTTATTGGGAAGTCGCGAACCCCAATTCAGAGTACACTATCTGTGTCACCCCTTGGTAAGAGAAGTCTATCGGATACAACGTAAGATCGACTGAGGCACACCGGTTGTAGTAAGTCTATCGAGCTTTGGATTCCGACCGAGGACTCTCTCGTAGTGAAACATCTGACTAGACCCTTAGTACATTGTCAGTCCCAGACCATGCTAGTGTAGTCACCAAGCATGTAAACTTCGTACGTGAATGCTGAAGCACAGCGGTTGTTGTAAGCAGTACCTCTGCTAAGTAAGGCCATGGAACCCGGTCAGTGTTGATTAGTACACTGCACCATAACACGGTCTCAAGCATTGCACCCCGCTTGAGGGATTCTTAGTTAATTAAGGAAATGTTTGTTTAGACACATAAAAGATTGGACCGTTAGGATAACCGAACGTGTTCATGGAAGTCAGCTTGACTTGGCCATGGTGTTCTTTATGGTTGAACTCTTCTTAAGGGCCTAACTATCTTTTAAAACCAATCATTAACGAAAGCATTGAAACACATCACGTCTCTCGGATATGGTAACCCATGTATTCTATTATGCTTAAGAAAGTTTAGACCTTTGTGGAATGTTAATACGTCACCCAACCGAGTCGCTCAATTGGATGAGCCGTCTGAACGTGTATGCCTGTAGTCAGACTGCACGGGCGTCGGGGGTAAGGGACGTTGCTGTCTATTCAGAATCTTCAAGCCTATCGCAGTACCCAGTGACATGTCTTATGACAAGGGCATTTAGGACCAGTGTAATGAATACAAGTCCTCTGCCTATTCATGAGCCAACATTCCATAATCTCAGTAGAATAACTGATGAAATCATAGTATGCACTTACTTTAACCTTATCTGAATTACGAATTTTATCGCATTTACTTTATCTGTCTTATAAATTAGAAAATCCCAAAATTAAGTAACCACTACTCCTTCATAACTATCTTAGGCTTAAATATAGGTTCGATTCTACTGATATCTCAAAAATACGACTCTAGGTCATACTTCTCTTACTCATACTAAGGAGTAGTACGATTTAGGCCCCGCTAAATATAAATTTAAAACAGTACCCCCCTCTTGGTGGTTGATTCTGATGTGTTGCGACCTAATGACACCACACAAATAAAACCGTCCGTTTTGGCCATATCAAGAGGGAAGTTAGTTTTTGGCGCCGCTGCTGGGGAACTGGTATCATACAATACTGCTCTCTATCAAACTTATTCACAAGCATTTAGTGGTATCTAAGAAAGACAATTATACACGGACTTGGTTGTTAGATTTTTCGAACAGTATTCATTTATATTGGGACCAAAAGGATCCTGCCTCTCCGTAGTCGGCCTGGCCACTTGGTTTGTTGAATAGTTCGTGTGGAGCTCTGTTATCGAAATACCAGGGAATCAGTAGCCAGAACCAAAAACATATTCAACCTTAGGATAGTTAGTTAAATTAGACTACTTTAGATTAGATTACCTTAGATTACATTAGACATATCTTAGATTACTTTAGAATTAGATTACCTTAGATTAAGACTACCTTAGACTAGCTTAGCTTACCTTAGATTACTTTAGAAATTTAGTTTATCTGCTTAAAATTAAAAACAAAAAGGCATACCCAGTGTAAGACCCAAACCCGATCTAGACCAGGGCCGTTGTTATTCGTACCTAATCCAGACGCAATAATCTCTAAAGCAGGCAAGGAAGCACGAATCAGAAATCAAATGGCGTTACGCGTTACTTTAGCAGAAAATACCAAACCCTCGATTGAAGGTCGAGGAGGACCGATCAGATTTCCAGAGATTCAAGGACACTCGTTCGAGTTAAAACATCACATCATCCAGCTCATCCAGAATAGCTGTCAGTTTCATGGATTACCGAATGACGATCCTAATTCTCACCTTGATAAATTCATATCTCTTTCGAACTCCTACAGACAGCCAGGGATAGGACAAGATATAGTCCGACTATACTTGTTTCCCTATTCTCTCACTCATCATGCTCAAACCTGGTTCGAAGGACTGGAAAAAGATTCCATCATATCATGGACGGAGATGGCCACTAAATTCCTAACCAAATATTTCCCTCCTTCTAAACAAACCAAACTAAAGAATGACATCATTAACTTCAAACAAAGTTATGATGAATCTCTTTACACCGCATGGGAGCGATTCAAAACCCTGCTGAAGAAATGCCCTAATCACCAGCTAGAACGGTCAGCCCAAATCTGTACCTTCTATAATGGTCTTACGGTAAATCATAGGACGACGATCTATGCAGCAGCTCAAGGGAATCTGATGAACCAAACCGCAGACGAAGCATGGGAATTGCTCGAGAACATGACAATGCATCATCATGACTGGAACAGTGGTGAAATAACTTCATCATCTGCCCCACTCTCTGCACTTAACAATCAAACGGAGGCCATCAAATCCCTTACGGATAAGATGGAATCTCTCGCTAAACAACTCGGATAATTGAAGACGCAGCCGCAGCAGGTCAACCAAGCTCAGGCTTGTGTTAATTGTACCAACCCGCAACCCACTGAATAATATCAAGTTGAGTACGAAAACCCTTACGGTTCAGTCTGTTACATTCAATACCCAGCTCGTCCACCAAATCCCGGATTCAATCAACAACCTAGGGTTAATCAATTCCAGCGAAGCAACCAGCCTTTTCGCTATCGCTACCCACCTTATCCAGTCCAACAATGTCAATTGACCTACGATCAACCACTTCCACTCACTGGTTCACCGGTCGAGGAAAATTCCCCTACCACCCATATTACAAAAGCAACTAACTCCACTCTCGGAGCTGATGATCAGTTGACTCAGTTCATTCAAGGACAACAACAGCTAAATCATAGAACTGCAGCCATACAAGATTAGACAGAGATACTAATGAGAAATCAATTGGCTCTGCTCAAAAGTCTGGAAACGCAGCTCGGACAGTTATCACAACGCCTTGAAACCCGACCGCAGGGAAGGTTACCAAGTAATACTATCCAAAATCCCCACATAGAAGAAGAAAAGCAAATGGATTCCCTAATCCCAGAGCAAAAACCATGGAGAAGGTGAGCTAGGCTCAAGAAAAAATTGACATATACTCAGAAGCTGACCCATGCAACTCCAGTTCGTGTACCCTATCCTGGAAGTCTACAGGAGGAACCATCCAAGCTTAATTCCTTCAAACTTGATGGAAGATGTAGTGACCCGAACTTTTCCATGTTTATATATATATTAAATGAAATTGTTATTTACATGATTAAGTGTTTCCAACATGTTAAGCAATCAAACTTGTTAAGACTTGATTAATTGAAATAGGTTTCATATAGACAATTGACCACCCAAGTTGACCGGTGATTCACGAACGTTAAAACTTGTAAAAACTATATGATGACATATATATGGTTATCTATATAGTTAACATGATATTATGATAAGTAAACATATCATTAAGTATATTAATAATGAACTACATATGTAAAAACAAGACTACTAACTTAATGATTTTGAAACGAGACATATATGTAACGATTATCGTTGTAACGACATTTAATGTGTATATATCATATTAAGAGATATTCGTACATCATAATATCATGATAATATAATAGTTTAAAATCTCATTTGATATTATAAACGTTGGGTTAACAATATTGAGCGTAGGTGGCAAGCAGTTATATGTATACGGTGCTTTACTCGTAGACGCTTCTCCAGCTCTCGCAAGAATAGTATGGGAGTCGTCCTCGGAGGGACTTCCCGAATGACCGTACCGAGGAATTCTACCATACTCCATGCAGCTATTGTTGTTAATCCTGCAGAGCCTACCCAAAGGTTCAGGCCGGATTGTATATACATGTAGTGTTTTAATATGTATTCATACACTTTTTAAAGACTTCAAGACACTTATAAAAATACTTCTACTTAACAAAAATGCTTACAATTACATCCTCGTTCAGTTTCATCAATAATTCTACTCGTATGCACCCGTATTCGTACTCGTACAATACACAGCTTTTAGATGTATGTACTATTGGTATATACACTCCAATGATCAGCTCTTAGCAGCCCATGTGAGTCACCTAACACATGTAGGAACCATCATTTGGCAACTAGCATGAAATATCTCATAAAATTACAAAAATATGAGTAATCATTCATGACTTATTTATATGAAAACAAAATTGCATATCCTTTATATCTAATCCATACACCAACGACCAAAAACACCTACAAACACTTTCATTCTTCAATTTTCTTCATCTAATTGATCTCTCTCAAGTTCTATCTTCAAGTTCTAAGTGTTCTTCATAAATTCTACAAGTTCTAGTTTCATAAAATCAAGAATACTTCCAAGTTTGCTAGCTTACATCCAATCTTGTAGAGTGATCATCCAACCTCAAGAAATCTTTCTTATTCACAGTAAGATATATTTCTAATATAAGGTAATACTCATATTCAAACTTTGATTCAATTTCTATAACTATAACAATCTTATTTCGAGTGAAAATCTTACTTGAACTGTTTTCGTGTCATGATTCTGCTTCAAGAACTTTCAAGCCATCCAAGGATCCTTTGAAGCTAGATCCATTTTTCTCATTTCCAGTAGCTTTATCCAGAAAACTTGAGGTAGTAATTATGTTCATAACATCATTCGATTCATAAATATAAAGCTATCTTATTCGAAGGTTTGAACTTGTAATCACTAGAACATAGTTTAGTTAATTCTAAACTTGTTCGCAAACAAAAGTTAATCCTTCTAACTTGACTTTTAAAATCAACTAAACAAATGTTCTATATCTATATGATATGCTAACTTAATGATTTAAAACCTGGAAACACGAAAAACACCGTAAAACCGGATTTACGCCGTCGTATTAACACCGCGGGCTGTTTTGGGTTAGTTAATTAAAAACTATGATAAACTTTGATTTAAAAGTTGTTCTTCTGGGAAAATGATTTTTATTATGAACATGAAACTATATCCAAAAATCATGGTTAAACTCAAAGTGGAAGTATGTTTTTCAAAATGGTCATCAAGACGTCGTTCTTTCGACTGAAATGACAACCTCTTACAAAAATGACTTGTAACTTATATTTCCGACTATAAACCTATACTTTTTCTGTTTAGATTCATAAAATAGAGTTCAATATGAAACCATAGCAATTTGATTCACTCAAAACGGATTTAAAACGAAGAAGTTATGGGTAAAACAAGATTGGATAATTTTTCTTGTTGTAGCTACGTGAAAATTGGTAACAAATCTATATTAATCATATCCTAGCTAACTTATATTGTATTCTACATGTATTCTAATATATTATGTAATCTTGGGATACCATATACACGTATGCAAATGTTTTGACATATCATATCGACCCATGTGTATATATTATTTGGAACAACCATAGACACTCTATATGCAGTAATGTGGGAGTTAGCTATACAGGGTTGAGGTTGATTCCAAAAATATATATACTTTGAGTTGTGATCTAGCCTGAGACGTGTATACACTGGGTCGTGGATTGATTCAAGATAATATATATCAATTTTTTTTCTGTACATCTAACGTTGGACAACTAGTTGTAGGTTACTAACGAGGACAGCTGACTTAATAAACTTAAAACATCAAAATGTATTAAAAGTGTTGTAAATATATTTTGAATATACTATGATATATATGTACATATTTGTTATAGGTTCGTGAATCGACCAGTGGCCAAGTCTTACTTCCCGACGAAGTAAAAATCTGTGAAAGTGAGTTATAGTCCCACTTTTAAAATCTAATATTTTTGGGATGAGAATACATGCAGGTTTTATAAATGATTTACAAAATAGACACAAGTACGTGAAACTACATTCTATGATTGAATTATCGAAATCGAATATGCCCCTTTTTATTAAGTCTGGTAATCTAAGAATTAGGGAACAGACACCCTAATTGACGCGAATCCTAAAGATAGATCTATTGGGCCTAACAAACCCCATCCAAAGTACCGAATGCTTTAGTACTTCGAAATTTATATCATATCCGAAGGGTGTCCTGGAATGATGGGGATATTCTTATATATGCATCTCGTTAATGTCGGTTACCAGGTGTTCACCATATGAATGATTTTTTATCTCTATGTATGGGATGTATATTGAAATATGAAATCTTGTGGTCTATTGTTACGATTTGATATATATAGGTTTAACCTATAACTCACCAACATTTTTTGTTGACGTTTGAAGCATGTTTATTCTTAGGTGATTATTAAGAGCTTCCGCTGTTGCATACTTAAATAAGGACAAGATTTGGAGTCCATGCTTGTATGATATTGTGTAAAAACTGCATTCAAGAAACTTATTTCGTTGTAACATATTTGTATTGTAAATCATTATGTAATAGTCGTGCGTAAACAGGATATTTTAGATTATCATTATTTGATAATCTACGTAAAGCTTTTTAAACCTTTATTGATGAAATAAAGGTTATGGTTTGTTTTAAAATGAATGCAGTCTTTGAAAAACGTCTCATATAGAGGTCAAAACCTCGCAACAAAATCAATTAATATGGAACGTTTTTAATCAATAAGAACGGGACATTTCAGAAGATTCCTGGATACTATGTCTAAAGTCCCTAACCAGAAGAGATACATCTGAAGGCTTCTCTCTACAAAGGAGAGGATACCAGATTCTAACAAAATCCCCCTGAGTGAAGAATGCTCAGCATTACTCAGAAACTCTCTACCACCAAAGCTAGGAGATACGGGCCGATTCGTTTTCCCGTGTTCAATCTACCAATCTGGAACAATTCATGCACTAGCAAATTTAGGAGCAAGTATCAGCCTTATCCCCTACTCTCTCTAAAAGAGATTAGAGTTAGGAGACTTGTCATCAACTAAAATGACAATCCAACTTGCCGATCACACAATTCGATATCCTAAGGGCATAGTTGAGAACGTCTTGGTGAAAGTCGACAAATTATTGTATCCTACGGATTTCGTAGTAATGGATATTAAGGAAGACCTACACACACCAGTAGTGTTAGGAAGACCTTTCATGAATACGGCTAGGACTGTCATTGATGTATACAATCAAACCTTGATCTTACGATCACATGGGGAGAGCGTTACCTTTAAAATTGACCGACCAACCCATCTTTCTGGACAGGCAGAGATGTTTGCTATTTCCACCAGACGGATCACTTCCGATGACGATTCTTCACCACCAGCCGATGATATCGAGATGGGTGTCAAATCACAGTTTGTAGACGACCCAGAAATGGAAGAAGAGGATCTCAGCGAAGAAATAGAGGAAGAAGAGGAATCTGAAGAGGAAGAGGAGATGAAAGACGTAAAAAAAAACTGCAATAATACCCTCTCTAAGCGTTGAGCGTCACGAAGAATTAATGAGGCTTGAGACGGAAGATCACAGTTTAATCATTTGCTTCAAGAAGAAGACTAACAAGGCTGAGGTTAAGGATATAGAAATTGACCCTACAAGTATCAAAGTGGAGAATCTGAATACAGAAGAAACCCGTTCATCAGACGCATCCTCAGAAGAACACTATACTGATGATGACGAGGAAGAGCAACATGAAGACATTCTGAATAACTCACACTCTCCAACTGAACCAGATCAAGGGGAGCTGGACTCTTCTTTATATCGGATTCCGGTCATATCTACACACGCAGACATGATAACCTTCATCAATGATACCGATGAATTTGAAGATATTCTTGAAGGTATTTCATATTCCCGAGAGACATATTAAATTAACGTGGCTAATATGTTTTGATCCAAGTCGGGTCATACCTAATAACAAACTTACCAGCACCTGATTCGTATTTGATCTTAACGATTGGATCATTAATCAAATACGCGACACTTGGACTTGAAGAAAAATGGTTTTCAGTAATTTAACTTGATGTATATATATAAATTATGGAATAATTTATATGATATGGATTTAATTATTTATAGGTTAAATAATTAATTAATTGTGTTACATTTTATAAAAGTAAGTTTTATAAATAATGTACACATAATAAATAAAATGAATGTTTTATAAAAAGTATTTTATAAAATTTAATTATATAAAATCAAATTTTATAAAACCATTTTATATAAAAGTTGGAAGTGGCCTTGGAGTCTTAACACACATGCTAGAGATTCCATCTAGTTGGTCACACTTTTCCTTTAATCCATATACATGTTCCTTGACTTCTTGGAACACATTACATGCAAAATACATAAAAAAAAAACTGCACCAAACTCTCTCAAAAACTGCTGTTAGGCCGTGGCCTTTGGGAAGAGAAAATAGGTTCAAAGTTTGGTTTTTGCAAGTTCATTCAAGTGTCTAATAAATCCTAACCAAAAGCAAGGGTGTTGGTGCACAAGTTTGGGGTATTTCTCCTTGAGGTTTCATCATTTTGAGACTTCATTCGTCATCATCTTTTGGGCAGCTGCTGTTCGGGTTTTAGTAGAAGATACAAGTGGTTTTCAAGCTTGGTTTACTAGCTCATTAAGGTTCTAAAGCCTAACTACATTAAGGGTAGTGTTGGTGCATCAAAAGCTTGGGCTTTTACACATTGTTCATCACTTTGTTCTTCATACACACCCTCAATTGACTTGAGGAGGTAAATACATTCTTACTTCCTAGTTATTATTTGTAAGCATATTTTCATGACTTGATGCATTTATGTAATTCAAATAAAATGGTTTTACATATAAACTTGTTTTCTTGTTAATTATGCTTCCGCTAGTTATAACTAAAATGAATTGGTTTCATGATTCTATTAACATCAAGAAACTTGTTATTATGTTGAATTCCATCAATGGTATCTAGAGCCGAAGTCTATGAAATATGCTTCTTATATATGGTCTTTAAAACCCACCAACTTTGCATTCTATGTACATGCATGAAAGTAGAATGTAAAAATATTCGGGTTTGGGTGGGTTCATGATTTTGGCCGAATTTTAAGGGTTCCAAAAGTGGGTTTGGAACTTGCAAATTGGTCAATTTTGTTGTATGTTGTAAGTTCACAATCTAGCCATGACCATGTGTTTGAATGAATGCTTATTTGGTTGATTTATTATTCAATTGATATGGTTGTAATATTCATTCATTTGGTTTGTAAAATTAATTATTCATTTGGCATGTAATATTAATTTTGGTTATGTAATTTATTTCATATTTGGTATGTAAAATAGATTAGGTTATATTTTCAATTTTAGAAAAATGTATTAGGATATATTTTTTGTAAAAATGAAGATGAAAGGATGGAGTCAAAGGAAGAACATAAGAAGAATCTACTTGGATGCAAGATTAAGTGGGAGTGGTAAAATCTCCTACTTTGTGTTATGACCCATTACCCGGTAGCATTTTGTTTTCGGCTAAACAAAATGTCTACCAAAAGGCTTGATTGTGAACATTTGTTTTGCATGCGTGGTTGTTTTAATTTCTTGTATGATTGTGGATTGTGTATGTTACTACAACAAGTTATCACACAAGTTAACAACAAGCAAAACTACTATTTAATTGGTTAAATTATTAACAACATGAAATGTACCAAACTACAATTTAATCGGTTAAATTGAAATGGCAAAAGACGCTAATAAATGGTTATTAAGAACAAGAAACGGATTGCACATATAAAACGGTTTATATCAAAGTAATGAAATATCTTTATTACATAACATGTAAATGGATTTTCATAAACACCATACACTAAATGCATGTTGGTGTATGGCATAAAAGTTTTCTCCAGCTAGAAATTATGAAACTTAAAATCCCTTTAACAAACAAGGCAAACAAGTTAAATGCCATCCTTTTGTGCAAACACTTAAAAATATTAGGGAACTCTTAATGGGATAAAGGTCACCTAACCGTTATGAGCAAACTAATATGATTGAGGTGAATTTCACACACTTGTGGGATAAAGGTCACCTAACCACTAGTATGTTGAATTTACACGTTAGCACAAGTAGGACGACTTGATTTGGGAATCATGAACTTAGGGTCACCGAAGCATGATGAACAAATAGGCGTTGATGGGATAATATGCCATGCAAAAGGATTGCATCATCCCATAACTTAGAAGTTTCAAAAGGATTGCAATTGTCATATAATGACTACCTAGCTAAATCAAATGACGGGATAAAGGTCACCTAACCGAAATTAGGTTTACCGTTGGATTCTAAAATTTAATAAATATCAATTGGATTTAAAGGGTATTGATTGTTAAATTAAAATTAATACTTAAACAACTTTGTTAAATTTTGTAGATGGCCGCCAATAACAACAACAACATTCCAAATGCACCTATCAACTTTAACAACCTGTCGTTGAGGTCAATCCTCGAAAAGGAAAAACTCAACCATACAAACTTCATGGATTGGTTCCGCAATCTAAGAATAGTCCTCAAACTTGAGGACAGGGCGTATGTGTTGGAAGACCCCATTCCCGATCAACCGGACGAGGATGATACGGAAGCCATGGCTTATTGGGAGAAATATTGCACCGATTCATTGCAAGTTTCTTGCCTCATGCTTGGGACTATGATACCCGAACTCTAAAAGGATTTCGAGCATCATAGTGCATATGACATGATCACATAATTGAAGGAGATGTTCCGTCAACAAGCTCGTGTCGAGCGCTTTGAAACGGTCCGAGCGCTTCATGCATGTCGGATGGACGACACCCAATCCGTTTCATCTTATGTCCTTAAGATGAAAAGCCTCATTGATCGAGCAAACCGTCTAAATTGCAACGTGTCTAATGAATTATCCACGGACCTTATCCTTAACTCATTGTCAAAGAGGTTTGACACATTCATGTTAAACTATAACATGAATGGTTGGGATAAAAGCATTGGCGAATTACATGCCATGCTTAAGACGGCAGAAGCAAGCATGGGAAAAAGGACTTCACCCGTGTTTACGATCAATGAAGGCGGGTCCAAAAACTATAACACTTCTAAGCCAAAGGCGGCTAAGAGGAAAGGACCCGCCTACCAAGGCAAGGGCAAGGGAAAGGGGAAGATGGTTACCCCAACCAACAACAAGAAGCAAAAGGTTGCCGGTAAAGCTAACCCCAAGGAAGATCCGTGCTTTGGTTGCGGTGAAATGGGTCACTGGAAATGAAACTGCCCGGTCTACCTTAAGGAGTTGAAGGAAAAGAGGGATGCAGGGCAAACCTCAGGTAATGTATATATGGTATACATTGAGCTTAGTATTACTTCTTCTAATACATGGGTATTAGACACAGGATGTGGAACTCATATTTGCAATTCTTTGCAGGGGTTCAAAAGAAGTGATCGAGAAGCGGGAACGACAAGTCTCTTCATGGGAAATGGAGCAAGGGTGCAAGTAAAAGCTCAAGGAGACTTTGTTTTAAAGCTACCAAGTGGTTTGGAGCATATTTTGAAAAATGTTTTGTATGCACCCGATTTATCTCGAAACATTATTTCTGTATCCCGTTTGAAACAATATGGTTTTAATCTTAATTTCATTAATGATGATATCCATGTTTCTTTAGATAATGTATTATATTTTAAGGCTTCGCCTTCGAATGGTATTTATGAATTGGTTCATAATGACACTTCATGCAGTAGCTCAATGATCCATACGAACACCAAGAAACTCAAAAGGGATTTGAGTGATTCCTACTTATGGCACTGTCTCCTTGGTCACATAAACAAGAACCGAATGCATACACTTCAAAAGAATGGACTTTTGAAATCAAATGAACTAGACTCATTTGATGTATGTGAGTCTTGCTTACAAGGCAAAATGACTAAAGCACCTTTCAAAGGGACCTATGAAAGGGCTAAGGACTTATTGGGATTAATACACTCGGATGTATGTGGACCCTTTAAGCCCATAACCAGGAATGGTGAAAGATACTTCGTTACTTTCATTGATGACTTCAGTCGTTTCGGATATGTCTACTTATTAAGACACAAGGACGAAACTTTTGAGGCATTCAAGGAATATCAAAACGAAGTACAAAATCAACTCAATAAGACAATCAAGGTACTTCGTACCGATAGAGGAGGTGAATACCTAAGTGATGCTTTCCAAGATCATCTTAGAAGTTGTGATATTATCTCACAACTTACTCCACCAGGGACACCACAACTTAATGGAGTTTCCGAAAGGAGGAACCGAACCCTAATGGATATGGTTCGATCTATGATGGCTAGAAGCTCGTTACCTCTATCATTTTGGGGTTATTGTCTATGCTCTGCGGCTCGTATTTTAAATATGGCCCCAACCAAGAAAGTGGAACGAACACCTCATGAGATGTGGTTTGGAAAACCTCCATCTCTATCATACTTAAAGGTATGGGGATGTGAAGCTTATCCTAAGTGTTACGTCCCTAATAAGTTGAATGCTCGATCCACGAAGTGTATCTTCATAGGATATCCCAAGGATGATATGGGATACTATTTCTATGATCCAACCGAGCAAAATGTATTTGTTGCTCGAAAGGCTGAATTCCTTGAAACTAAGTTCCTAATGGAAGGAAATAGTGAAAGGAAGATAGATCTTGAAGAGGTTCAAGATCAAGTAGATGATACATAATTGGCTGACACTAGCACTCAACATGAAAATGTTGAGAGTGATCAGATGGATGATCAAAATACACAAGACGTTCGCAAATCTAGTAGGATTAGTAATCCTCCTGAGAGATATGGGTTTCTCATGGATGGTTGCTATGTGGTTGATTTGGATGAACCAACAAACTACCAAGATGCTTTGTCGAGGACTGATAAGGATAATTGGCAGGAAGCCATGAACGCTGAGATGCAATCCATGTATGACAACCAAGTTTGGGAACTGGTTGTACAACCTACCGGCTCAAGGCTAGTTGATTGTAAATGGCTTTTCAAAATGAAAACAGACATACATGGAAACTTGGATACATATAAAGCAAGACTTGTAGCAAAAGGTTTCACTCAAACTCAAGGGGTTGACTATGATGAAACTTTTTCGCCTGTGGCATTGCTAAAGTCTATTAGGATATTGTTTGCCATTGCTGCTCATTATGATTATGAAATATGGCAAATGGATGTCAAGACCGCTTTCCTAAATTGATATCTTGTGGAAGATGTCTATATGGTTCAGCCTGAAGGTTTTGTTGACCCGAAATATCCTAAAAAGGTATGCAAGTTAAAGAAGTCAATCTACGGATTGAAACAAGCATCTAGAATGTGGAATCATCGTTTTAATGAGGAAGCCGAGAAATTTGGCTTCATTAAAAATGGTGATGAAGCTTGTGTATACAAGAAAGCTAGTGGGAGCACTATCATGTTCCTTTTACTATATGTGGATGATATATTGTTATTTGGAAATGATATTCCAGCAATGCAAGGTGTTAAAACTTGGCTAAGTAAATGCTTCTCCATTAAGGATCTTGGAGAAGCACAATACGTTTTGGGGATTGGGATCTACAGGGATAGATCTAAGAAACTGATAAGTTTGAATCAAAGTGCATACATTGAAAGGATCTTGAAAAGGTTCAAGATGGAGAACTCTAAGAAAGGTTTGGTACCTATTCAAAAGGGAACACTTCTCAGTTCATCTCAGTGCCCCACCACGAAAGATGAACAGGAGAGAATGAAGAAAGTCCCATATGCATCTGCTATTGGGTCAATCATGTATGCAATGATATGCACGAGACCGGATGTGTCATGCGCTCTAAGCCTGACAAGTAGATACCAGAATAACCCAGGCAACAGTCATTGGATTGCTGTCAAAAGTATATTGAAATACCTTAGGAGAACTAAGGATATGTTTCTAATATATGGGTCTGGTGAGGAGGAACTCACTGTAAAAGGTTACGTGGACGCGAGTTTCCAAACTGATCGAGATGATTCTCGATCACAGTCCGGTTATGTCTTCACATTAAATGGTGGTGCGGTCTCTTGGAAGAGTTCAAAACAGGATGTTGTTGCATTATCCACTACAGAGTCTGAGTACATTGCCGCCTCATTAGCAGCTCAGGAAGCTGCATGGATGAAGAAATTCATCGACGACTTAGGAGTAGTCCCTTCCATTCAGGACCCTTTTGAGATCTTTTGTGACAACGAGGGTGCGATTGCTCAAATCAAAGAACCTCGTGCTCATCAAAAGACCCGTCACATTGAGCGGAGATTCAACTACATAAGGGATGAAGTTGAAAAGGGAAAGATATGTATTCACAAAGTTCACACAGATCTTAATATAGCGGATCCTCTCACGAAGCTCTTACATGGAGCAAAACACGCTGGACATGTTTGTGCATTAGGGCTTCGATATTCTAGTGATTGGTCATGATCTGTTTTAAATATTGTAACGGAACGAAATTGTTCAAACTCATTAATATAATTATGGTATTAATCTATTTTGAGTTATGTTCCTATTTTGCATATTTTATCCATGAACAAATAATTATTCTAAATTCCGTAGTCGATCACATTTGTGGGAGCAAGTGTGAGGTTTAGACTATTATGAACTCGGATTGGTATACATTCACGGGATGAATGTGGTGCAAGGTTGCAACCAAGGTTCATAGATATTTGTGGGATATAAATATTGGAAGACCCGCCCTCAAGATCTACGAAATGGAGCCTTTGTGGTTGATCACATGTAATCTTGAGTAAAGGCGAATATCACTGTATCCTCTGACCTGAGATACATATTGGGTTCGGATATTTGCCGAGTATCGTACCTTGATTCTTTCCTTCGCTATTCTGTAACATGGTAGTTCATAAGGAAGAGCTCAGGTATAATGCAAGGTATATATTTAGGACGTATGTAGTCAAGATGGAATTTTTCCCTCTTATTCGTTGAGAGTCAGATGTCTAAGGCCTGATAAAGTTAAATCTAGAAGAGGGTGATCACTCTGTATCTCTTGGATTTAACATGACATCTAGGATGAAAGGATATAATGAAAGATTCACCTATTCACATTCGAGACGGGAACTCGAAAGGGATGATGTTATTGAATGGCACAAAGTCATAACATATTGGGGGTGATGGACAGTCGTTAGGTGGTATCCATCACTTGCATTAATTTCTTATGTTTCTCGTGCAAGTGGGAGATTGAAGGTATTTCATATGCCCGAGAGACATATTAAATTAACGTGTCTAATATGTTTTGAACCAAGTCGGGTCATACCCAATAACAAACTTACCAGCACCTTATTCGTATTTGATCTTAACGATTGGATCATTAATCAAATACGCGACACTTGGACTTGAAGAAAAATGGTTTTCAGTAATTTAACTTGATGTATATATATAAATTATGGAATAATTTATATGATATGGATTTAATTATTTATAGGTTAAATAATTAATTAATTGTGTTACATTTTATAAAAGTAAGTTTTATAAATAATGTACACATAATAAATAAAATGAATGTTTTATAAAAAGTATTTTATAAAATTTAATTATATAAAATCAAATTTTATAAAACCATTTTATATAAAAGTTGGAAGTGGCCTTGGAGTCTTAACACACATGCTAGAGATTCCATCTAGTTGGTCACACTTTTCCTTTAATCCATATACATGTTCCTTGACTTCTTGGAACACATTACATGCAAAATACATCAAAAAAAAAACTGCACCAAATTCTCTCAAAAACTGCTGTTAGGCCGTGGCCTTTGGGAGGAGAAAATAGGTTTAAAGTTTGGTTTTTGCAAGTTCATTCAAGTGTCTAATAAATCCTAACCAAAAGCAAGGGTGTTGGTGCACAAGTTTGGGGTATTTCTCCTTGAGGTTTCATCATTTTGAGACTTCATTCGTCATCATCTTTTGAGCAGCTGCTGTCCGGGTTTTAGTAGAAGATACAAGTGGGTTTCAAGCTTGGTTTACTAGCTCATTAAGGTTCTAAAGCCTAACTACATTAAGGGTAGTGTTGGTGCATCAAAAGCTTGGGCTTTTACACATTGTTCATCACTTTGTTCTTCATACACACCCTCAATTGACTTGAGGAGGTAAATACATTCTTACTTCCTAGTTATTATTTGTAAGCATATTTTCATGACTTGATGCATTTATGGAATTCAAATAAAATGGTTTTACATATAAACTTGTTTTCTTGTTAATTATGCTTCCGCTAGTTATAACTAAAATGAATTGGTTTCATGATTCTATTAACATCAAGAAACTTGTTATTATGTTGAATTCCATTAATTCTCGAAGCCATCCGTAAATCAACAATTGATTTCATGCTACGCTTAACAGAACGAATTATGGCTATCCGAGAAGAATACAACCTTTATCTCCAAAGAGAAGACAATGATGTTGAAATCCTAGAAGAACGCATTCAAGACTTTATCAACACTCTTCACGATCATATCTACCGAGAACAAAGGCAACGAGAGCACAATTCAGTGGTTCGCACTATTCTTGAGACAAGATTCTGTCGAGATCAGAAGATCATTTACTCTAACGTTTATAACGCCTTGACCTGATCTGCACTTCCGTTCTCAGCAAACCAACGAGCACTACTGACTCTCATCCGGAAGCACATGGATCTTTCCACCGGACGCCCAACTTATCACTTTGATTTGAAAATGATCGAGGATATTCACAGTTTTTTTCGCTCTCTTGGAAAGATATAATTTCGAAAGCACACCAGACAGACTAGTGATTTACGTAACAATTGATCACCATGCTGATCTGATAATCAAAGAGTTACGAGATGCTATTACGGAGGAAGTATAGCTCAACAATCTGTTCTCTCATCTTGAACCAGACCGAGTCAACATTGCCACCTATGTTACGAAGCAGATATCATGTATCTTCCATGAATCCACAGATCCAAGTTTCACATTCAAAGCTGGATGTCAGGAGATATACTCAAAGACGGTGACATTAATGCTCGGGTCAGGATTGTTGTTCACTTCTTTTCAGCTTCGTCTTCTAACAAATCTGTGCAAAGCTACAGACTCTTACTGTGGAGATCACCATTCTGAAGACTTCGAGATTCTAAAGATACAGTTTCTAACATTGTTTGAAGACCTCCGAAATAAGCATCCCATCAGAGAAACAATCACCACCAGCACTGCTTCTATGATTGACATTCATGGGTTAACCAGCAGAGCTGTGGATCATATTCTCATCGGACTTCAAGACTTATCACGAGCCGAAACTGCGCACTACTTATCTTTCAGAAGATCTTCAAGAGAAGTACCGGATCTTCTACCACTGTTGGTCCGACACTTTCTCAGGATTTACCCACCAAGACTCACATTCCCTCTAGAAGACCAAGATTACAACCATCAGCGAGGAATGTTCGCTTTTTAAAGCATCACTACGGTCGAGCAACGACCTTAAACAAAAGCGCTTCCCGGGAGGCAACTCGTGCAATAAAGTAGAGTAGATGAATAAAGGATGACAAATGAGCCGATCAATAAAAGATGCAAGGATTGAAAGCCAGCCACATCTGCTAGGGGTATTTCTTTCTTCCCACTACTAGCTTAAAATTTAAACTATGCCACATCCTAGCTTATCACTAAATGTGGGATTCTAACCCAATTAAAACACTAGACAAATACTCCCAAATCTTCAACTAAAACTCCTAAGTGTGGGATACACTAGGAACATTGAGGACAATTTTCATCTAAGTGTGGGATGTTGGTATAATCTTTTTATGATGTATTAAAATAACCCATTACAAAGATTCCAAGTTCTTAAGCCGAATTTCAAAATTTTTAACAAGAGAAAGCCTTTTCGAAAAAGTATTTTAAAAAACCTGAAACATTTGTAAATAAAAGTAAGGCTTAAGTAGGGTGGAAATCTTGTTAGGATGAACCAAATCTCTAACAGAGCATTGCATGACTAAGACATTATCGACCTAAATTGATTATGGTGAGGCACCCCAAATAAGACCAGCATTCATCTTTAATGCTCATTGTTTTTCGTTGAGAGTGCCGATGTCTGTGCTCAGAATCAGAACTTGCTTTCGATCTACATTTCCAAAGCAGCGAAACGTGATTTGGTTATAATCAAAAGAGCTAGCCATTTGTCAAAAATAAACCTTCCGCAACTCCACTACTTCTACTCCACCACCATATCCACATCATCTTTACTATTATTCAAAAAATCCAGAAAATGAGATTCCTTCCGAAAACCCGATGTTATAAACCCCTCAAGCATCATGGCAAAGGTCTTGAAAAAGTTTACCAACAAAAAGTTTCTCGAGATGAAAAATATTTTCAAAGTTCTGAAAAAAAGAGCATAACTTATTAAGAGAAACGCAGAAGAAAAACTTGACCGAAAATGATTATCAAATGAAGAAAGGTTCAATAGTGCTTCTCAAACACTTCAGCACTCCTATCTATCCGAATAAAAGTCTGTATAAAGACTATATTACCCTTTTCTCTCACCCCTCAAAAACAACTTTATTACCACTCCAAAATTCCTTTTTCATCATTGACAAATGACCTAGAATCTAAGATTACTACCATTCTCACATTAATAGCAAGGATTTGAGTCTTTATCAAGCCTATGACGATGGGTGCAGCATGACTGGCTATGAGTGAATTCATTTCTTAGATCTATAGGGAACCCTAAACACTTGTGTGATTTGAGCGACCCGTGAAAGCTAGCCTATGTCATGTAACCTCCTCGCATACTTGCAGAGATAGTTTCAATCATAACATAGATGACTCACCTTATCTTTCCGCTCTTATAATAAAAAGCAAACCACTTAGGCTATTAGAAAAGAAACTCCGAAAAGATTTCTTAAGGTAAAATGAGAGTTTGCTTGAGGACAAGTAAAGTCTAAGTGTGAGATATTTGATATCGGCTAAAAAGTCACGTTTTCACCCCGGTATTAAAGCCTAAAAACAAGAAAGATTCGAACTTTTTCAGCAAAATACCCACTTCGTCGGTTAGAATTGAAGAACAAGTAATTACGAAAACGGTGCAAAAATAATCAAGAGCATCGGAGCTAAAACGAAGATTCTAGAGCGAAAATGGTGAAAGACAAGAAATCAAGTTACGATCCAGGAAATTCGGCTGACCAGGCAAGCCAAACGGCCTGCCAAACGGCTTGCCTGGCTCACAAACGGCCTACCAAACGGCCAGGCCAAACGACCCTTGCAAACGGCTCATCTTGGCAAACAGTCCCTGCAACCGGCCTACCAAACGGCCTGCCAGCCGTTTGCACACAAAAATTAGGCTTATTTAAAGGGTCTTTGTCATTGATTTCAACACACACTTCAATTCACTTATTTCTCTCTCTTGTACAATATTAGTCATACTTTCAAGGTCTTCGACTCCGTGCAGGAAACCTAGTACCCGGAGAAGAACGCCGAAAATTATATTAGGAGCGGTCTGGAGTCTTGAAGTTGTCACTTTTGTATTCAGAACTCGTTTAATCTACTGGTACTTCTATCATTTATCTTTATATAATGTCTTCTATCATCATGTTCTGTGATATTGTTGCCATGATTAGCGAGTAGTTATCTTTAGTGTATGCTATGATGTAAGCAGTTATAATGCCGAAATGATGTTATGGTTTATGTATGTTGTTGAAATGCTTTCTGATTATGCTTTAAACTCAATCGCTTTTCCAACTAATAGAACGTAGTTATTGGCCATGTTATTGGGAAGTCGCGAACCCCGATTCAGAGTACACTATCTATGTCACCCCTTCGTAAGAGAAGTCTATCGGATACAACGTAAGATCGGCTAAGGCACACCGGTTGTAGTAAGTCTATAGAGATTTGGATTCTGACCGAGGACTCTTTCGTAGTGAAACATCTGACTAGACCCTTAGTACATTGTCGGTCCCAGACCATGCTAGTGTAGTCACCAAGCATATAAACTTCGTACGAGCATGCTGAATCACATCGGTTGTTGTAAGCTGTACCTCTGCTAAGTATGTCCATGGAACTCGGTCAGTGTTGATTAGTACACTGCACCATAACGCGGTCTCAAGCATTGCACCCTACTTGAGGGATTCTTAGTTAATTAAGGAACTATTTGCTTAGACACATAAAGGATTGGACCATTAGGATAACCGAACGTGTTCATGGAAGTCAGCTTGACTTGGCCATGGTGTTCTTTATGGTTGAACTCTTCTTAAGGGCCTAACTATCTTTTAAAACCAATCATTAACGAAAGCATTGAAACACATCACATCTCTCGGATATGGTAAACCATGTATTCTATTATGCTTAAGAAAGTTTAGACCTTTGTGGAATGTTAATACGTCACCCAACCGAGTCGCTCAATTGGATGAGCCATCTGAACGTGTATTCCTGTAGCCAGACTGCACGAGCGTCGGGGGTAAGGGATGTTGCTGTCTATTCAGAATCTTCAAGCCTATCGCAGTACCCAGTGACATGTCTTATGATAGGGGCATTTAGGACCAGTGTAATGAATACAAGGCCTCTGCCTATTCATGAGCCAGCATTCTATAATCTCGGCAGAATAACTGATGAAATCATAGTATGCACTTACTTTAACCTTATCTAAATTACGAATTTTATCGCATTTACTTTATCTTTCTTATAAATTAGAAAATCCCAAAATTAAGTAACCACTACTCCTTCATAACTATCTTAGGCTTAAATATAGGTTCGATTCTACTGATATCTTAAAAATACGACTCTAGGTCATACTTCCCTTACTCATACTAAGGAGTAGTACGATTTAGGCCCCGCTAAATATAAATTTAAAACAATACCCCCCTTTTGGTGGTTGATTTTAACGTGTTGCGACCTAACGACACCGCACAAATAAAACCGTCCGTTTTGGTCATATCAACGAACAGCTCTGATCAGTTTTCACCACTTGGTGTGAATAACAATACTGTACCTACTGTCAATATTTTACATGTTAATAATGATTCATTTGTTAATATTGGGGAAACTATGGATAATCAGAATAGTGATGTTAATATGAATAATGAGAGACATAGATCATATGCTAAAATTGTTAATGAAGATATTGACAGGAAATTAAGCTTTGTACCTTTGAGTATTGATGAGGATGGTAATGAAATAGTTGTATTTGATGAGGTTTTTGTTGAGGAGGGTGCTAGTAGATGGAATAAAACTGCTTATGGTTATATCATTGGTGGTAACATGCCATATGGAATGCTTCACTTTAATCTAAGAAATATGCGGAACAAATATGGCATACGAGATTTAATCATGGATCAAAACCAGGTCTGTTATTTTAAGTTTAGGAGTGTGGAAGGTATGAATGAGGTTATTGAACAAGATCCTTGGATTGTAAATGGAAAACCATTGTTTGTTGGTAAATGGAGCCCTGATGTTAATATTGAGAAGGTAGAGCCTACTAAATTGCTAGTTTGGGTTAAACTTACTAATGTTCCTCTGGAGGCTTGGAGTTCAAAAGGCATTAGTGCCATTACAAGTAAGTTTGGTAAACCTCTAGTCATGGATAATATGACTGCTAATATGTGTCATAAAGTTGTTGGTAGAGCAGGGTATGCTAGAGTCATGGTAGAAATGGAAGCTGCTAAGGGTTATAGTGATCATGTGAACATCCATTATAGAGATAGTATGCAGGTGGTCAAGGGAATTAAGAAAGTTAAGGTTGAGTATGATTGGAAGCCTGCATTGTGTTCACGTTGTGCTGTCTTTGGTCACATCCATGATGTATGTAAAATAAGACCTAAAACTAGTGCTGAATTGGAGGCAAAGGATGATAAGATTGTCAGAGATCAGGAAGGTTATATAGAGGTTAAAAACAAGAAGGCTGTGCTGAATGAAAGGAAGCAAGTGAAAAGACAGGTAAAAATTAGCAAAGTTTATATGCCTAAAAAACAAATAAAACCTGTCAAAGATAAAATTCCTAAGAAGATGTGGAAACTAAATGAGCAAGCTAGTAGTGGTTTGAAACAATCTATGAATAAGTATGCTGTTTCATCTGATTATGAGGATGACATCAATTCTATGAAATCAACGGGAGAAAATAGCAAAAGTGATGATGATATTTTAGAGTTTAGCAAGTATGAAAATATCCAAGTAAGGGCTAATGAGTTGAATGGTACTGATCCAGCATTGTTGGAAAAAGATATTTAGTTATCATGGATTTTAAAATTGCTAGTTGGAACATAAGGGGTATGTGTAATAAGAATAATCAAGATGAATTAAGAGATTTTTTTAGGGATAAAAGGGTTAGTGTATGTGCTATTTTGGAAACTCATTTAAAGCCAAGTAATATTGATAAAGCCTGTAAATATGTGTTTGGTAACTGGAGTTGGATGTCCAATATAGCCTTAAGTCCTAATAGCTGTAGAATCATAATTGGATGGGACATCAATGTTGTGAATGTTATGGTGTTAAATGTATCTAGACAAGTGATATTATGTCTGATTGAAACAATGGATAAGAGATCAAAGTTTTATTGTAGCTTCATTTATGCTTGTAATAGTGGTAGACAAAAGAGAAATTTGTATGCTTGTAATAGTGGTAGACAAAAGAGAAATTTGTGGGATGAACTGCTATGTCATGCTTCTATTACTAATCAAATGCCTTGGATTTTGATTGGTGACTTTAATGTTACTAGAAGTGTGAATGAACACAGTACAGGTTGTTCTCATATGTCTGATGATATGAATGAATTCAATGAATGTATCAATAACATTGAGGTTGATGATTTGGGTTTCTCTTGTTTTCACTTCACTTGGACAAAATCCTTGAAGAATCCATTGTGTAATGTGCTGAGAAAATTGGATAGAATTATGTGTACGAGGCCTTCCTCACCTGCTATCCTCTAGTGTATGGTGTTTTTTTTACCATTTCATGTTTCTGACCACAGTCCTGCTATTTTGGGATTACCTAATGGTTTTAGTAGGAAGGGGAGATCTTTTAGGTTCATAAACTATGTGACTGATAAAGAAGATTTTCTGGAAATTGTTGATCAAAGATGGAAAGAAAATATAGTTGGGCATAAAATATATCAAGTGGTTACTAAATTGAAGTTGCTCAAGAAAGATCTCAATAGATTAAATTGGGAGGGTGGTAATGTCTTTTCTAAGGTAAAGGAGCTAAAAGTGAATCTCAAATGTAGTCAAGCTGATGTTGAGAAGATGCCTCATGATCTTGAGTTGAGGAAAATTGCAACTGCTATTTTGTTGGAATATGAAAATGCTAAAAAAGATGAGTTGACTTTACGCAACCAGAAAGCCAACATAAAGTGGCTTGCTGAGGGAGATAGAAATTCTAAGTTTTTTCATAGCATTTTAAAGAATAGGCAACAAAAGAGTAGAGTTGATAATATTTGTGATGAGAATGGTATGAGGTTTAGTGGTAAACAGGTTGGTGAGCAATTTGTCAATCATTTCAAGAATGTTTTGGGTGTTAATAAACCATGCAAGCCTATTTTGGAGTTAGGTGATATATTTACTACTAAACTGACACCTATTGATGCTCAAGATATGGTCAGACCTATTAATGATGATGAAATCAAGTGTGCCATGTTTGACATTGATGATGATAAAGCCTCAGGGCCTGATGGGTTTTCTTCTCTCTTTTTCAAAAAGGCATGGAATATTGTGGGGCAGGAGGTATGTCTTGCTGTAAAAGAATTTTTTGAGTCTGGTAGACTATTAAGGGGGGTGAATGCAACATTAATTGCTTTAATTCCTAAGTTAGAGACTCCTTAAAAGGTATCAGATTTTCGTCCAATAGCATGCTGCAATGCTCTTTATAAATGCATTAGTAAAGTCATTACTAATAGATTGAAAGGAGGCTTGATAAACTTGTTTGTTGCAATCAAAGTGAATTTATCCCAGGGAGGTCTATCCATGATAATGTTCTAGTTGTACAGGAAATTCTTAAAGGCTACAATAGAGTAAAGGGTCCTAAAAGGTGTGCCTTGATGATAGATATTCAAAAAGCCTATGATACAGTGGATTAGGCATTTTTAAGGTATATTCTGCATAATTTTGGATTTCATCCTAAAATGGTGTAGTGGATTATGGCTTGTGTGAATAGTACATCATTCTCTATATGTGTTAATGGGGACATAGAAGGGCTTTTTAAAGGAGGAAGAGGGCTTAGACTGTTGGATGTGCAAAGAAGATCAAAACGAAGAAACTGGAACAGGTCGCGTTTGGATGTGGTTTGTCGCGATACGCAACACAATGGAACGCGATATATGTTTCTGGTACGCGATGAATGAGGCAGGGATTGGGACTTGATGGTTATCGCGTTTTGATCAACGTTGCCGCGTTTGAGTTGAGTTTGTCGCGGAACGCGACATAGTGTCGCGAAACGCGACAGTGTTCGTAGCCAGCAAGTTATTTAATTTGTTTCCTAATTTTGATTAGCACTATAAATATGTGACAACCCGGGAATTTCCAATCAAATTTAAACTTTATCTTTATATTATTCCGACACGATAAGCAAAGTTTGTTAAGTTAAATCTCAAGAATTTTAAATTGTGTTCATACATTCATTATAATCTCGACCAAATTCAGACGATTCACGAACCGTTATATATAAATAAATATGTATATATATGTATATATATATATTATAACTTGAGAATATTAATAAAGTATTAAACGTATAATACTTTACATGATCGTATTTGTTTCAATATGTTTATCGATGGAATTAGAAGATAATATCAAATTGTTGATTTATCAGATACATTATGATATGATTACGGGTCTATGTTATGAGGTCCACTGTGATTTAAGAAATCTATTCTTTTTGACAACATTCGGAAAATGGTAAAGTGATTTATAAGTAAGAACGTAAAGTGTAAATAACTTAGATGTTGGATATCGACAAGTTAAGTAACTCGACATTTTTCATTAAGATGATTTCATACGTTTATTTAACCTTTGAACTTTATCCCATGCTTCACCAACAAACTGTAATTTAAAAACTTGAAACCTATTATGAATATATATGATTCTACTTTTTTAAAACATTTTATGATATAACGATTTCCATTATTTTAATCTTTAAACAAAATGATTCTTAAAAATATATTTGGTTTTGGAAAACAAAATTATTATATTTATTTGATTTAGTTTCAAACGTACAAAACCGTTTTCAGTTTAAAAAGAACTTTATTATTAAAACGTATATAACTTTTATAAATATCTAGAACCACTTTTGACAACTCATTACTTAATGATAATGCTAAAAACGAACATATATTTCATAGCATTATTCCTCAAGAAAGACAAGCTTTTAGTTGCAATTGTTCTATTTACAAGTGATATTCGTTTAAATAATAAAAGGTGAAGACAAAAGACAGATTCGACGAATTGAAGACGCAAACGACCAAAAAGCTCAAAAGTACAAAAGACAATCAAAAAGGTTCCAATTATTGATAAGAAACGTCTCGAAATCACAAGAGTACAAGATTCAAAACGCAAAGTACAAGATATTAAATTGTACGCGAGGACGTTCGAAAATCCGGAACCGGGACTAGAGTCAACTCTTAACGCTCGACGCAACGGACTAAAAATTACAAGTTAACTATGTATATAAATATAATATAATATATAATTAATTATATTAATTATATATATATTATATATATATATTAAAAACTGTCGGCAGCCAGAAACTCCAAGGGTGTGAATTGAAAATACCTCTCCGCGACTCGCGGAGTTTGAAGGGCTTTTTGCCGCGAGTCGCGGAGCCCCAAAATTCACTTCTGGCTATAAAGCCAACCGAATTCTGATCGAATTTTACACATCTTATTTCTCAATCTCTCTCTCAATATATACGTAATATATTTATATTTATAATTTATATTTTAATTTTAATTATAATTCTAATAATAAGGGTATGTTAGCGAATGTTGTAAGGGTGTAAGTCGAAATTCTGTCCGTGTAACGCTACGCTATTTTTAATCATTGTAAGTTATGTTCAACCTTTTTATATTAATGTCTCGTAGCTAAGTTATTATTATGCTTATTTAAAACGAAGTAATCATGATGTTGGGCTAATTACTAAAATTGGGTAATTGGGCTTTGTACCATAATTGGGGTTTGGATAAAAGAACGACACTTGTGGAAACTAGGCTATGGGCTATTAATGGGCTTTATATTTGTTTAACTAAATGAAAGTTTGTTAATGTTAATATAAAGATTTACAATTGGGCGTCCCTATAAATTACCATATACACTCGATCGGACACGATGGGCGGGGTATTTATATGTACGAATAATCGTTCATTTAACCGGACACGGGAATGGATTAATAGCCACTAGAATAATTAAAACAGGGGTGAAATTACATTCAAGGGTAATTGGTGTAATTGTTAACAAAGTAGTAAAACCTTGGTTTACACGCAGTCGATAACCTGGTGTATTCATTAAACAAAGTATTAAAACCTTGTTACAATTCGAATCCCCAATTAGTTGGAATATTTATCTTCGGGTATAATAATAATTTGACAAGGACACTTGCAATTTATATTTATGACTGATGGACTGTTATGGACAAAAACCAGACGGACATATTGAATAATCCAGGACAAAGGACAATTAACCCATGGGCATAAAACTAAAATCAACACGTCAAACATCATGATTACGGAAGTTTAAATAAGCATAATTCTTTTATATCATATTTTATTTCCTTTATTTTATATTTAATTGCACTTCTAATTATCGCACTTTTATTTATTGTTATTTTATTTTATCGCACTTTTAATTATCGTACTTTTTAATTATCGCAATTTAATTTTATCGCATTTTTATTATTCGCAATTTCATTATCGTTATTTACTTTACGCTTTAATTTAAAGTCTTGTATTTATTTTATATTTTACATTAGGTTTTAACTGCGACTAAAGTTTTAAAATCGACAAACCGGTCATTAAACGGTAAAAACCCCCCTTTATAATAATAATATCACTTATATATATATTTGTATTTTTATAAAAGTAAACTAATATAGCGTTGAGCTTTGTTTAAAGATTTCCCTGTGGAACGAACCGGACTTACTAAAAACTACACTACTGTACGATTAGGTACACTGCCTATAAGTGTTGTAGCAAGGTTTAAGTATATCCATTCTATAAATAAATAAATATCTTGTGTAAAATTGTATCGTATTTAATAGTATTTTCTAGTAAAATAATAACTATTTTATATACCCCTCGCTGCACATAAAGTTATTTTTGGCGCCGCTGCCGGGGACATCTTAAAAGCCGGAAGCGCAACGCTAATATAAAAAAAAAAAAAAGGATTTTTATCTACTTTTATTAAAAGTCATTTTTGTAAAATTACGTTTTAAAAAATTCGAAAAATATAAAAAGAAAAACAAAAATATTAGTATTTTTAGGATTTTGTTAAATATTTAAGTTTTATAAGTTTCTTTATTTTTATTTTAGTTTATAAAAATATAAGTTTTAATTTTAATATCTTTTAATTATTTAAAAAACAGAAAACAAAATAAAAAAAAAAAAAATAAAAGAAAACGCGTAAAAATCTGTAAGCTGTCAACAGAATTTCTGAACCCCGCGACTCGCGGGGTTTTCCTCTTTATTTGCCGCGACTCGCGGAGACCCTCTGACACACGGACAAAAACCCTAATCACGGGTTATTTTTAATTATTATTATTATTAAAACCTAATTATTATTATTATTATTATTAATTTTAATTTTACTTTTACTTTTTATTTAATTTGTTATATTTAGTATAAATAAGTTTATTAAAATTGTAAAATTAGTAGTTTTATTAAATAAATAATATAAAAATAATATTTTTATAAAAATTGTACTTTTTACAACTTTTTATATATTTTTATATTTTGTACCTTTTTAATCGTTGTAGCGTAATATTTATATTTTTAGCTCATATTTAATTTTAAACTTAGTTTTTGCTATAGTTATTTTTACTCCTATATTTTTAGGCTTTGCCGTAGAATTCCTTAAGTGCTTTTTCTTTAGACTAAGATTTAGGTGCTTTAGAATTTTGCGACGCCTTTTTAAGTTTTAGTTTCTTTTTAAGTTATTTTCATTTGGGATTTAGTTTTTCCCTGTAAGCTTTAATATTTTTAGACCTTTTACTATGTATCAATTATCACTCCAATTAGTAATTTCAATTTGCGATTATAATTTTAAGTTAGTTGTAGTAATAAGGTTAAATTAGTTAAGTATTTTTAAGTTTTTATAAGTTTCTTTTATTTTTCCGTCACCTTTTATTTTTCAACCATTTTTTCTTTTTCGACCTTTTGCGGCGCAATCTTTTTCTCTCTTATTTCTCGCTATTCTAGTTTTAGGACTTAGAATTTATTCTACTTCTTATCTAAATTTCTAAAAATTACGAAAATTTATTTTAAGTGGTTAAATTAATAGACATCAAAATTTTCTGGTTCGTAGTAATAGTTGGATTTGTACGTGGACCGGGTTATTGGAGCCAAACAGTCCTCAATTATATTGAGACCAAACGAATCCTGCCCCTCTGCTGCATCTTTTGGCTATTCGAAACGTGGGCAAAATCAGAAAAGTCTATTGATTGGATAACTTATTATAATTTTTCTTTCCTTTTAAAAACTAATAGGATATTCAGTGAATGCACCGAGCAAGACGTTCACCACCTTTTGTACGTTCACCACCTGTAACTCGATCAAGACATCGTTTAACAAATATAACCACCGTTGATTTTTCTTTAGAATCGTCATCCAGTCGACCAAGTACTTCAGTTCAAATTTCCGATAATCCAGTTTTTGAAACAAACCTCACAATTGAGAATCCGGAAAATATTCAGGAACGGTTCGTAGATCCTGAACCATTAAACTTTCCTCCGGAACCACCAATCATTCAAACAGAGATTGTTGAGGAACGAACCATTAAATCTGAAGCATCTAGTGATACCGAGTCAACAAATTCAATTATGGAGAATCTGGAACCTTTAAGTATGGAAGACCGAATGAGAGCTAAACGCACTGGCCAAGGTCACGCAATTACTCATCCAGACATTAATGCGCCAGATTATGAAATCAAAGGACAAATTTTACACATGGTGACTAATCAATGCCAATTTAGTGGTGCGCCGAAGGAAGATCCAAATGAACATCTACGTACCTTTAATAGGATCTGCACACTATTTAAAATACGAGAAGTGGAGGATGAACAGATATATCTCATGTTATTTCCCTGGACTTTAAAGGGAGAAGCCAAAGATTGGTTGGAATCGTTACCTGAAGGGGCGATTGATACATGGGACGTTTTAATTGACAAATTTCTTAAACAATTTTTTCCCGCATCTAAAGCCGTAAGACTTCAAGCAGAAATTGTTACGTTCACACAGAAACCAAATGAAACTCTATATGAGGCGTGGACAAGATATGGAAAGTTATTAAGAGGATGTCCGCAACATGGTTTAGACACCTGTCAAATAGTACAAATATTTTACCGAGGATGCGACATCACTACAAGGAAAGACATAGATATAGCAGCTGGTGGTTCTATTATGAAGAAAACCGAAACTGATGCTTACAAAATTATTGATAACACTGCTTCCCACTCACATGAGTGGCACCAAGAAAAAGATATCATTAGATCATCTAAAGCAGCTAGAGCCGATTCTAGCCATGACTTAGATTCCATTTCCGCAAAGATAGATGCTGTGGAGAGACGAATGGAAAAGATGACTAAGGATATTCATGCTATACGAATTAGTTGTGAGCAGTGTGGAGGACCACATTTGACAAAAGATTGTCTCAGTATTGAATTAACAATGGAACAAAGAGAGAATATTTCATACATAAACCAAAGGCCTGGAAATAATTATCAGAATAATTATCAACCGCCAAGACCGATTTACAATCAAAACCAGAATTATAACCGAAATATTCCATACAACAACCAACAAGGTCCTAGCAATCAACAAGTATCCAATAATACTTATAATCAGCAAAGACCGAATTTTCAAAACAAACCACCACAACAAACCGATGATAAAAAGCCGAATTTAGAAGATATGATGACGAAGCTAGTTGAAACTCAAACGCAGTTTTTCACATCTCAAAAACAAACCAATGAACAAAATGCTCAAGCATTTAGAAATCAACAAGCTTCTATTCAAAATCTGGAACAAGAAGTAAGTAACCTAGCAAGGTTAATAGGTGAAAGAAAACCGGGAAGTCTACCAAGCGATACAAACGCTAACCCCCGGAATGAAACAGCTAAAGCTATTACCACAAGAAGTGGTACAACACTTAAACCACCTGAAATACCTGTAACTTCTGATGAAACTATTCCTACTCCACAAGAACCACAACCTGATCAAGATAAGGAAAAAGAACCGGTAGTTGAAAAGGTTAATGAAGATAACACAGTTAAGGCTAAACCTTATGTTAAACCATACCAACCACCACTTCCTTACCCGAGTAAAATGAAGAAAGAAAAACTTGAAGCCGAGCAATCCAAATTCTTGGATATGTTTAAACAGATAAATGTAAATCTTCCTTTCATTGATGTGATTTCAGGAATGCCAAGGTATGCTAAATTCTTGAAAGATCTAATCACGAATAGAAAGAAAATGGAAGAACTCTCGGCTGTCACTATGAATGCAAATTGTTCAGCAGTACTGTTGAATAAGATACCAGAAAAACTATCTGATCCAGGAAGTTTCACAATTCCATGTTTTCTGGGTAGTCTTAGTTCAATAGAAGCATTGGCAGATTTAGGTGCTAGTATAAATCTAATGCCGTATTCACTATACGCTAAACTAGACCTTGGAGAATTGAAACCAACCAGAATAAGCATACAACTAGCCGATAGATCAATAAAATATCCTAGAGGGATAATGGAGAACATGCTAGTTAAAGTTGGTACTTTAGTATTTCCAGTAGATTTTGTTGTTTTGGACATGGAAGAAGATTCTCAAGTTCCTCTCATATTAGGAAGACCATTCTTAAACACGGCTAAAGCAATGATAGACGTGTTCGGTAAGAAACTGACCCTAAGTATAGAGGATGAGAGTGTTACCTTTTCAGTTGATAGAGCAATGCAACAACCACAATCTGCAGATGATACATGTTATTATATTCAAACTATAGATGCACATGCAGAATTATTAGAAGAATTTCCAGAATTACAAGGAACAGGAGAATGTTCTTTAGGAGAAAGTAATGAACCAATTGATGAAGTTGAAATGTTAGCTACACTTATAGCTAATGGATATGAACCAACAACAGAAGAAATTCAAATGCTAAAAGAAGAAGACAGATATCGATATAAATCATCGATAGAAGAACCTCCGAAATTAGAGTTAAAGCCACTTCCAAACCATTTGGAATACGCTTATTTACATGGTGAATCTGAATTACCTGTAATAATATCGTCTTCTCTTACTGAAAATGAGAAATCACAACTCATTTCTGTGTTGAAAGATCATAAACCAGCCATTGCATGGAAGATTCATGATATTAAAGGAATAAGTCCTTCGTATTGCACACATAAAATCCTTATGGAAGAAGGTCATAAAACGTATGTGCAACGCCAACGAAGACTAAATCCTAATATGCAAGATGTAGTTAAGAAAGAGATTATTAAACTGCTAGATGCAGGTTTGATATATCCAATCTCTGATAGTCCATGGGTAAGCCCAGTTCAATGCGTGCCTAAGAAGGGTGGCATGACTGTCATCACAAATGAGAAAAATGAGCTTATTCCTACTAGGACTGTAACAGGATGGCGTGTATGTATTGATTATAGAAAATTAAATGACGCCACCAGAAAAGATCACTTTCCCTTACCTTTCATAGATCAAATGTTGGAAAGATTAGCCGGAAATAGTTACTATTGTTTTCTAGATGGATTTTCCGGATATTTTCAAATTCCAATAGCACCCGAAGATCAAGAGAAAACCACATTCACGTGCCCTTATGGTACTTTTGCTTACAAACGCATGCCATTTGGACTTTGTAACGCCCCTGCAACCTTTCAAAGGTGCATGATGGCGATTTTTCATGACATGATAGAAGAATGCATGGAAGTATTCATGGATGACTTTTCAGTCTTCGGTGATACATTTAAATCATGTCTAGTTAATCTGGAACGAATGCTAATTAGATGCGAAAAATCAAATCTAGTACTTAATTGGGAGAAATGCCATTTTATGGTTAAAGAAGGCATCGTTCTTGGACATAAAATTTCAAAAGAAGGAATTGAAGTGGATAGAGCTAAAGTAGATGTAATTGCTAAACTTCCACATCCCACCAATGTTAGAGGAGTTAGGAGTTTTCTAGGGCATGCCGGTTTTTACCGACGTTTCATAAAAGATTTTTCTAAAATTGCCACTCCTATGAATAAACTCCTAGAAAAGGATGCACCATTCATCTTTTCAGATGAGTGTATCAAATCTTTCAATATTCTTAAAGAAAAACTCACTAATGCACCGATCATGATAACACCAAATTGGAATCTACCATTCGAACTAATGTGCGATGCAAGTGATTTTGCAATGGGAGCCGTTTTAGGACAAAGGATTGAAAAACGATTTCAACCTATATATTATGCTAGTAAGACATTACAAGGAGCACAAACGAACTATACAACTACTGAAAAAGAACTCCTTGCTATTGTCTTTGCTTTTGACAAATTTCGATCATATCTCGTTCTAGCAAAAACGGTGGTCTATACCGACCATTCTGCTCTTAGATACCTATTTTCAAAACAAGATGCTAAACCAAGATTAATCCGTTGGATCTTACTCTTACAAGAGTTTGATATTGAAATCCGAGATAAAAAAGGAGCAGAAAATCTCGCCGCTGATCATCTTTCTCGTCTTGAAAATCCCGAATTAGAAGTTCTAAATGAATCGACCATACAAGACAACTTTCCTGATGAATATCTATTGAAGATAGATTATAAAGAAATCCCATGGTTTGCAGACTATGCAAACTACTTGGTTTGTGGATTCCTTGAAAAAGGATTATCGTACCAAAGACGAAAGAAATTCTTCAGTAATATAAAACACTATTTCTGGGAAGATCCACACCTGTTTAAAAGTTGTCCCGATGGAATAATACGCCGATGTGTATTTGGAGATGAAGCTAGTAAAATTTTAAACCATTGTCACACAGGACCAACAGGAGGGCATTATGGGCCTCAACTAACAGCAAGAAAAGTTTATGAAGCTGGATTCTATTGGCCTACAATTTACAAAGACGCACACCTTCTTTGCAAATCCTGTGATGCATGTCAAAGGGCCGGAAAAATAAGTCAACGTGATGAAATGCCACAAAATGTCATCCAAGTATGTGAAGTATTTGACATTTGGGGTATTGACTTTATGGGTCCATTTCCAAAATCTCATAATAATCTATATATACTCGTAGCCATTGATTATGTATCTAAATGGGCGGAAGCACAAGCTCTCCCAACTAACGATGCACGAGTTGTAGTCAACTTTTTAAAACGTCTTTTTGCAAGGTTTGGAACACCGAAAGCTTTAATAAGTGATCGGGGTACTCATTTCTGTAATAATCAACTTGAGAAAGTTCTTAAAAGATATGGAGTAACTCATAAAATCTCCACTGCATATCATCCACAAACAAGTGGACAAGTTGAAAATACCAACCGAGCTTTAAAACGTATTCTAGAGAAAACCGTAGGATCAAATCCGAAGGAATGGTCCATTAAATTGGAGGATGCACTCTGGGCTTTTAGAACAGCCTACAAAACTCCAATTGGAACCACACCTTTTAGACTTGTTTATGGAAAAGCATGTCATCTTCCAGTAGAAATTGAACACAAAGCATTTTGGGCTTTGAAGACATGTAATCTTGATTTACATGAAGCCGGACGTCTACGATTAAGTCAACTAAACGAATTAGAAGAATTAAGACATGAAGCATACGAGAATTCGTTAATATATAAAGAAAGAACGAAGAAATGGCATGATAAAAGAATCAGAAGTTCAAGGGAATTCAAAGAAGGAGACAGAGTTCTTCTTTTCAATTCACGATTCAAGCTGTTTCCTGGAAAATTGAAATCAAGATGGTCTGGACCATTCATAGTCAAAAGAGTTTTCCCATACGGAACGATAGAATTGATAAATTCAAATGGGATTGAATTTAAAGTTAATGGTCACAGAGTTAAACATTACATACAGGGTCCGATGGAAGTCGACAACGAAGTTAATCACAATTTCAATACCACAGCTAACTAAGTATGGGGAGAATCAAGTCTTTAAAGGATAATATATATTTCTGTTAGAGTTAGATTGTCTGTTTTCGTGTAGTTCTCGAAAATGGAACACGTATGGTCTTTCCCTAGCAGACCCTAAAGAACTAGTCTTCTCCCCCCATTCTGAATTTTTATTTTTTTTAGGTTTTTACGTAATGAAGACTGCCTGTGAACTAAACCATGGTCTAATGCTACACGCTTTGATCACTAAAAGAAATAATGACATACTACCGAGTGAATTAGTATCAGTAATCAGAGAAAGAATGGACGGAGTTAGAAAAGGATCCAGATGCGAAGATAATAAGTTACAATTTGGTAAAGGAAAATCAAAATCCGCAGCGAAAAGAAGAGCACGACACCTAGAAAAATGTCACAAATGCGGAAAATGGTCACATGGAGGTAAATGTTCAAATAATCAAACCTATTCAAATACCGAATTTGTTACTTTATGCAGAGACGGACCGTTCATATGTTTAGAAGAAAAGACAATGAATGCTCGAGGTTACGCCTATGCAGCCATGGAAAACCAATTAAACCGACTATCTTATGAATATAATAGATCATATAACTAAGAAATCTATTTCACAGGTATGTCTGTACAGTTTTTATTTTTATTTTTATTTTTAACCTTTTGATAATAAACGCTAATTTGTTCGCTAAAAAGTATTAAATTGGTATTAAATAAAATTAGGTTTGGCGACCGAAATTATTGATATCCTTCAAAAATTTATTACATCACTGCGAAATTTAACGTTTATTCTTAAGGTATAAATATCTTTAATCAATCAACCCAAAATATTTCAAAAATTCGTCATGAGTTAAATTAGGTCTTGGAACCGAAATTACTTTACCGAAAAGAGGGGCGCATATTTTTGATAATATTTGATTGATTAAAGTGGGATAAAAAGAAAAAAAAAAAAAAGATTTTTAAATTTATTTTTACCATGTTTTTAAAATTAATATTTAAATCTTAAATTAATATTGTAAACTTTGTAAAAACAATATTTTTAAAATTGTAAATATTTGAAAAAATTAATATAAGTTTGGTATGAATTTATGAATTTTTAAAATAAGTTTGGTATGAATTTATGAATTTTTAAATTAAGTTTGGTGTGAATTTTTAATTTTTAAAATATGAAATTTTAATTTTATGCATTTCAAATTTTAAGTTTGGTGTGAATTTTTAATATTAATTTTGAATTTTATATTTATGTTGTGTGAATTTAAAAACAAAAATTTACTTTATCTCATTAAGTTAAAAATATGATTTTAAAATTCGTCGTAAGTTGAAGACTAGGTCTTTGAACCGAAATTGCTTTACCCGAGGGAGGGACGAGAACTTTTATTATCATTATTTTTAATCTTATTGATTTAAAGTATGCCAAAAACATTAAAAAACCCAAAAATCTTAGCTTTTAAAACAATCGCTACAAAAAGACAAATTTTAAAATTTTGTCGAGGGACGAGAACTTTTATTATCATTATTTTTAATCTTATTGATTTAAAGTATGCCAAAAACATTAAAAAACCCAAAAATCTTAGCTTTTAAAACAATCGCTACAAAAAGACAAATTTTAAAATTTTGTCGAGGGACGGACTAGGACATCGATCCGAAACGACCTCGTCCTAAATAACAAGGGAAACAAAATTTTAAAATTAATTTCTTAATTGTTTTATAAGTTAAAGATTATAAAAAAAAAAAAAAAAAAAAAAAAAAAAAAAAAAGTAACTCCGCGACTCGCGGAGTTTTAAGTGAAAACCTCCGCGACTCGCGGAGGGACCAAAACACAGAAAAAAAATAAAACAGCTGAATCGATCAGTAAACTCCCACCACCAAAAACACAGAAATTTTCTGCGAAAAAACCCGAGAAAACCCACGAAAATCATCCCAAAAACTCGATTTTTCACCGTTAATCTTCAAATTTTTCACTACAATCATGTTGAGGAGGATCTTATCTAAGAATTACTCAAGAAAACAGGTACAATTACACCCCAAATCACCTTTAAATCCGAATTTTAGTGTGTTCTTGAGCATATTTTCATAATTTGAATTTTGTTAATTTTTAGTGTAATTAGTGTTAAATTGTTAGTATATTATGCTTGTATAACCTAGATTGATGCTGTTTAACATGATTAGAAGCCAAAAACTTCAAAATCTTTAGAATCTAGGGTTTGTGTTCTTGAGCAAATTTGGGGCTTTTTGATATAAACAGGTTATGGCCGATTTTTGTCATGAATTGTTGCTAAATTGAGTAGTGTAACATGTCTAGGTAGTTAAATGATCCAAACTTTGAGCCTAAACATGATTTTGAGAATTAAAGTGGACTTTTTCAAGTTCAAAATTCATGAACTTGATTTTTGAAAGATAATGCCATTTGAGACTTGTTTATTTGCTAATAATGATTATTTTGACATGTTATTTGAGTTGAATGCTTATGAATTTGGCGAAAATTTTCGTATATGCTTATTTGAAAAAGTGTAGATTTGATAAAAATGTGAAAATAAGCTTAAGTTTGATATAAAGTAATAATGTCATTGTAATTATTTTGATTGATGATTTTGCTGACACTAATGCATATTTGGATGCACAAAATTTGTGTTTGATGTGTTTTGCAGAATGAAAGGGGTGAATCTTCATCCCAAGCCCGCCATGCTCCTGCTGAGAACTTGGAACAACAGGAGGTAGATAACTACTACAAGCAGGATGTACCTCATCCAGTCATGACCTTTTCAGATATGCACTTGGAACAGTTGCACCCGAACCTGCGATTTGACAGACTTTGGATAGATTATCCAAAATATCAACGGGGTTTGCATACTCTTCATTCCAAGGTTGTTGAGGTACCAAGGGTCATAGAATGGGGACCCTTAGAAGCTGTAGAATTGGCCGGGCCAATTAGGGAATTACTGGTACAGAGGTATGGTAATTCTTCTTTTAATGACTGGATATGTTTATTCACCATACGCAGACCTGTATATAAAGTATGGTGTGAAGAGTTGTTATGTAGTATAGAGTTGAATGATCGGGTAGCTAGTTTAACCGATCGTTCTTTTATTAGATTTTTGTTAGGCGGTTCGATGCGCCACATGTCTTTACTGGACATGGCTCAGGCTTTACGTATATATACGCCTGAGGAATTAGCGTCTGCCGATTGTAGAGGATTGATACTAAACGGTAGGAAAATAGATGAGAATTTTGATACACACGGTGTGTGGAGTCAAATGACAAGCCACCACCGTTTCAAAGGGGGAAACTACTCTTATTTGGATATAGATAGAGCCGAATTAAGAGTAATACATAGGTTTTTAGCTAATTCGATTACACAAAGGGGTAAAAACAAAGAAAAGGTAAATGAACAAGATTTGTTTTACCATATGTGTATTCGAGACCCACACAGCGCTGTAAGTATACCATATTGTGTGGGTTATTATTTATCAGCTATGGTTCGAGGGATGCGTCCACATAGCATAATAGGAGGTGGTATTTTTATTACTTTGATTGGTGAATATCTCGGTGTGGATATAAGTCGGGGGGGATTATTAGTAGAAGAGCCGGAACCCCGCGACACTATAGGTTTAAATGTATACCATGGTGCGAAAGTGTTGAAGCGGCGAAATAACGCCGCAGTACGATACAATGGTAGACATCCACAGGTAGAGAGAAACCAGGAACAAGGTAATATAGGAGGGGGGAATGAGATGCAAGAAATGCATAGGTTTATAGCTTCTCAGGAATACGAAAATGCTAGACAGAGAGCATTTGAAGATTGGCAAGTTCATCAGAACCAGATCATAGCGCATTGCCAACATATAGGTAGAAACTATATTCCTACTCCGAAACCCGTCTTCCCTCCTTGGTCGATAGAGATGCAGCCACCATATCCTACGTATGACCCTGCCGAAGCATTCTATAGCACTTATGGTTATGCGTGGAACCCCTATTGGTACCAATATCATCCTTAGTTTACTTATTATTTTTTTTTATTATTTTGTAATTTGTAATTATTTATACATTTAATATTTTTGTTAATATTGTAATCATTTTTATAATTTCTAACTTTTATTCTTAGATTTTAAAAATTTTTGAATGTGGGGTAATAAACCAAACTTCAAAAATATGTATATATGTTTGCAGTTTATCTTATGTATACAACAGGGTAAAACAACGCATTTTCAAAGACTGGCATTAAGTTCAGCAAAAGCAAGTAATTTTGACGACAATGATGCAAAATATATGTGAAATAACAACAATACGGAATGAACAAATGACGTGCACCATTTATCATTCAGCAAACAAACGCCAATATATTTGGAAACTTTGGTAAAAATTTAATCATTTTCACACAAATCACCCTCAATAATTTAAATTGTTACTGATTTCTTGCAAATGAGGGCATTGCAAGATCTTAAGTGTGGGAAGGGGTTAAATTCTTTCGGATTTTAAAATTTTTATATTAAACACTTGGTTACCATTAAAAATACTAGTAAAGCAGTAGTTGTATTAGAATCTAGTGCTCTCTGATAAAAAAGAACAGCCCTAGTCTTATATACTGACTACCCAATTCTAGTAAAATTTTTCAAAATTTTCAATTAAATGAATTAAAATCATGTTTATACACATTTATGAACGATAAAACTAGGTTTTAACACCGAAATTATTGTTACCTCGGAAAGGACATAAATTGAGAAACAAACTAAAATGTTAAAATTTATTTAAAATGGAATAGAGGACGATAAAAAGAAAAATAAAAAGCCAAGTGTGGGAAAATTTACCAAATTATTTTAAACATATGTCACATATATCTGTAACAAATAACTGAAAATACTTTTGCTTTGGACTAAACTAAACTGTTTTACCCGATGAAAGAAAAGAAGAGATGGATCTACACGATGAATCAATTCCATCATTAAAAGGAAGTAAAGTCTTCCGAAAAAGACACGCGCTTCTTGATTTAGGTCATGAAGTTGTCGTTCAGACCAGCTGTAGGTTGACGAAAAATCTAGAAAAGTCATCACTAAAATCAGCAGGAAATCCACGGACCTCAGCATTAAACAGGGTCGCCAAGTGGTCAGATTTATCCTAACCATGAGAAGGATTTATCTCGTACAATGGGGGGGCACCGTGCAAATTAGCTGGATAATACTAATGAATCAGATCCCCAGAAAGGATAATCTCCTTAAAGATCAAAAATCAGCTTTTAAGCCTGATATTACTCAATCCTAGAGATTGACCTTAAAGATTGAGAATTCAAACTCATGGAATTCAATGATATCTAAACTCGAGCTTGAAACGAGAAAATATTTTGATCAAAATTATAAACCGATTTGTTTTCTGAAAACCCTATTTTCAATGCGTTCATTACCATTGAACGTAAAATCCTAGGAATTCACCTGGAATTCATTAGGTCACCTGAACTAAATCGGGTGTCAACCGTAAGAACGGTGGTTGCATAACATGGTCAAAGACAGAACCTTGTGCCAGACCGAAAAATTATAAGGGTGAGCTTTACTATTGCTCCTACCAAGGATAGTAATTGCGTCCGACACGTTATAGACCATAATCAAAAGCATGTCACGGGACATTGCCTTAAACAGTTGCTTGTTCAACGCTTTCCTTTACAACCGGACGGTAGTTTGCCGAAAGGTAATATACGGAACAAGTAAACTGGACGTGTTGCTTTCCAAATACAAGGTTAGCAAGTGGGTGACACAAAACCGCAAGTTTTGAGCTAAAATTTTCAAATCTGAAACCCACCAAACCCACAAAAATATTTTGCAAACACCGGTAAAGGGTTATTCCGGAAAATTTATCTAGGGTAAAAACTAGATTTAATTTTCAAAAGATCAAATGTTTTCATAAAGATCCAATTTCCCTAATGGATCTAAATTTTTATAGTCATGTGGGACTGTAAACCATATCGTTACTACCATTGTTTATACCGCCGTATAGAAATCACTGATGTACAAAGTGTGAAGAATAAAGAAGTGATTCTAGTATTTCAAGACGATATTGCTTGAGGACAAGCAACGCTCAAGTGTGGGAATATTTGATAATGCTAAAAACGAACATATATTTCATAGCATTATTCCTCAAGAAAGACAAGCTTTTAGTTGCAATTGTTCTATTTACAAGTGATATTCGTTTAAATAATAAAAGGTGAAGACAAAAGACAGATTCGACGAATTGAAGACGCAAACGACCAAAAAGCTCAAAAGTACAAAAGACAATCAAAAAGGTTCCAATTATTGATAAGAAACGTCTCGAAATCACAAGAGTACAAGATTCAAAACGCAAAGTACAAGATATTAAATTGTACGCGAGGACGTTCGAAAATCCGGAACCGGGACTAGAGTCAACTCTTAACGCTCGACGCAACGGACTAAAAATTACAAGTTAACTATGTATATAAATATAATATAATATATAATTAATTATATTAATTATATATATATTATATATATATATTAAAAACTGTCGGCAGCCAGAAACTCCAAGGGTGTGAATTGAAAATACCTCTCCGCGACTCGCGGAGTTTGAAGGGCTTTTTGCCGCGAGTCGCGGAGCCCCAAAATTCACTTCTGGCTATAAAGCCAACCGAATTCTGATCGAATTTTACACATCTTATTTCTCAATCTCTCTCTCAATATATACGTAATATATTTATATTTATAATTTATATTTTAATTTTAATTATAATTCTAATAATAAGGGTATGTTAGCGAATGTTGTAAGGGTGTAAGTCGAAATTCTGTCCGTGTAACGCTACGCTATTTTTAATCATTGTAAGTTATGTTCAACCTTTTTATATTAATGTCTCGTAGCTAAGTTATTATTATGCTTATTTAAAACGAAGTAATCATGATGTTGGGCTAATTACTAAAATTGGGTAATTGGGCTTTGTACCATAATTGGGGTTTGGATAAAAGAACGACACTTGTGGAAACTAGGCTATGGGCTATTAATGGGCTTTATATTTGTTTAACTAAATGAAAGTTTGTTAATGTTAATATAAAGATTTACAATTGGGCGTCCCTATAAATTACCATATACACTCGATCGGACACGATGGGCGGGGTATTTATATGTACGAATAATCGTTCATTTAACCGGACACGGGAATGGATTAATAGCCACTAGAATAATTAAAACAGGGGTGAAATTACATTCAAGGGTAATTGGTGTAATTGTTAACAAAGTAGTAAAACCTTGGTTTACACGCAGTCGATAACCTGGTGTATTCATTAAACAAAGTATTAAAACCTTGTTACAATTCGAATCCCCAATTAGTTGGAATATTTATCTTCGGGTATAATAATAATTTGACAAGGACACTTGCAATTTATATTTATGACTGATGGACTGTTATGGACAAAAACCAGACGGACATATTGAATAATCCAGGACAAAGGACAATTAACCCATGGGCATAAAACTAAAATCAACACGTCAAACATCATGATTACGGAAGTTTAAATAAGCATAATTCTTTTATATCATATTTTATTTCCTTTATTTTATATTTAATTGCACTTCTAATTATCGCACTTTTATTTATTGTTATTTTATTTTATCGCACTTTTAATTATCGTACTTTTTAATTATCGCAATTTAATTTTATCGCATTTTTATTATTCGCAATTTCATTATCGTTATTTACTTTACGCTTTAATTTAAAGTCTTGTATTTATTTTATATTTTACATTAGGTTTTAACTGCGACTAAAGTTTTAAAATCGACAAACCGGTCATTAAACGGTAAAAACCCCCCTTTATAATAATAATATCACTTATATATATATTTGTATTTTTATAAAAGTAAACTAATATAGCGTTGAGCTTTGTTTAAAGATTTCCCTGTGGAACGAACCGGACTTACTAAAAACTACACTACTGTACGATTAGGTACACTGCCTATAAGTGTTGTAGCAAGGTTTAAGTATATCCATTCTATAAATAAATAAATATCTTGTGTAAAATTGTATCGTATTTAATAGTATTTTCTAGTAAAATAATAACTATTTTATATACCCCTCGCTGCACATCACTTAACCAGTATGATAAAGATAACGATATTTATATTTTATTTTATTAAATATATATAACGATTTAAATTAATATTATATATATTTATACGCGTATTATACGTACATAGTTTTATACTTTTACTATACTTAAACTTTACCTTTACTTTATTTTTACTTTACTTTAACTTTAATAATTCACTTTAATAATTCATACTTTAATAATTCACTTTAATAATTCATACTTTAATAATTCACTTTAATAATTCATACTTTAATAATTCACTTTAATAATTCAAAAATCTATTATAAATAGAATTCAATAGGTTTCATTATTTCATAGAAACTTGAAAATATTTTTCTCTAAACTCTCACAATCGATTTACATATATATATTTACTCCGTATTATTTCAAGATATTATTAGTATACATAAAATATTACGTCAGAGTGCTGTTCGAGTGATTTCGAAATTGTTTTTCGAGTGGGATTGGATTAAGGAAATTATGGGTTATAGCTATGGAGGTGATTGGTATGGTTCATGGGTATGCTCGTGAGGTCAATATAGTGTTTATCATCTCCGTTGCGTCTACGTACCTTTCCTGCAATATTGAATCTCAATATTGATACGTGAGTACTCACAATTTAACTTTTACATACTAATAGTGTATCCCTGACTAGTGCTCGAGTATATAGGATTATGCATGTTTGTACTTTTGATATTGCCTTTAGTTAGGTTATGTTGAATCCTGAATTAGTTATATATGCGACTGAGATAAGGTATAAGATATGCATGTCGTTGAAAAGCTAGCGAAAAATTAAGAACTTTTCATTTAGATATCGAATGATTTCGATGAACGGATTTGAAGTTATAGTCCATCGAATTTTTGTATTATTATTAAAAATGATTATTATTATCGTCGTTATTATCGTCGTTCTAGTTTTATCTTATTATTATTATTATTATCTTTATCAATAAAAGGATTTATCATTAAAAATTGTTATTTTTTTATTACTATCGTTATTATCGTTAAAGTTATAATTAGTATTATTATTATTATCCAATTATTATTATTATTATTATTATTATTATTATTATTATTATTATTGGTATTATTATTATTATTATCATTATTAATATATATATCATTATTTAAAAATGGTTATTGTTATTGTTATTATTATTATTACTATATTATCATTAAGATAATTATTAGTATTATCGTTAATAATGTTATAGTAACTATCATTATTAATATTAGTGTAATTAAAACAAATATTTGTAACACCTAATTATTTTGATTACTATTATTATCATTATTACGAACACGATATAAAAGACGATTAAAAGCTATTAAACAAAACGATTAGGAAATAATGGGTAAGAGTATCATGATGAAATTAAAATATTATAAGATATTGATTTAGATAAAATTATCGTTCTTATTATTTTTATCATTACTATTATTATTAAAATTATCGTTAGTATTAAAACTATCATTTTAACAAAAATTATCATTTTAATAGAAATGTCATTGTTACTATAAAATATCATTATTATTATTATTTTAAATAGAATTATTATTTTAAAGATAATATTAAAAATTATCGTAAATATTAAAGTTATCATAATTAGAATTATCGTTTTATCATAATGTCATCTTAGTAATTATAAATATTGATATTTTTATAATAATAATTATTATTATAAAATAATACAACTTTTACTTACTATCATTATAGATATTATTTTATCAAATAAATATTTGATACAAACATATTTTACTACGTGTAATAACTTACTTTAATAATACGTATCATATTATCTTTATAATATTAAATGAACCCTATAAATTTTATTACTTAATATATATAAAAGTATATTTTATTATATAAATATAATATAAAATTTTATTTATTAATAAATAAATTATATTATTTACTCTAATAAATCTTTTAAGAATATTTAAAAATATAAAACGACGATATTTAAACTATATATTAATCATGTATAAATTTTTGGAAATTATTTTGAGTCAAATTTACTTTTGTTGACTTTTGCATATTAGTCTCGAGCATTAGGATTGTGGTACACTATGACTTGACCTAATTTGTTAGACAAATATTGATCAACACATAAATATATATAATTAATTTAGGTTCGTGAATCCGAGGCTAACCTTGCACTTGTTCAATGACGTTATATGTATTTTTACTACGAAATACAGTATGGTGAGTTTCATTTGCCTTTTTACCCTTTATATTTTTGGGCTGAGAATACATGCTCAATTTTTATAAATGTTTTTCGAAATAGACACAAGTAATCGAAACTACATTATATGGTTGAATTATCGAAATCGAATATGCCCCTTTTTATTAAGTCTGGTAATCTAAGAATTAGGGAACAGACACCCTAATTGACGCGAATCCTAAAGATAGATCTATTGGGCCTAACAAACCCCATCCAAAGTACCGGATGCTTTAGTACTTCGAAATTATATCATGTCCGAAGGAGGATCCCGGAATGATAGGGGATATTCTTATATGTATCTAGTTAATGTCGGTTACCAGGTGTTCACCATATGAATGATTATTTTTTGTCTCTATGCATGGGACGTATATTTATGAGAACTGGAAATGAAATTCTTGTGGTCTATTAAAATGATGGAAATAAATGATTATGATAAACTAATGAACTCACCAACCTTTTGGTTGACACTTCAAAGCATGTTTATTCTCAGGTGTTAAAGAAATCTTCCGCTGTGCATTTGCTCATTTTAAAGATATTACTTGGAGTCTTTCATAGCATATTTTGAAGAACGTTGCATTCGAGTCATTGAGTTCATCAAAGATTATTATTAAATCAATTTATAGTTGAATAGTGGATATTATGAAATGGTATGCATGCCTGTCAATTTTTGATGTAAAGAAAGATTGTCTTTTAAAAACGAATGCAATGTTTGTAAAATATATCATATATAGGTCAAATACCTCGCAATGTAATCAACTATTGTGAATCGTTTATAATGTATATGAACGGGTCCTATCAGTTGGTATCAGAGCGGTGGTCTTAGCGAACCAGGTCTGCATTAGTGTGTCTAACTGATAAGTCGTTAGGATGCATTAGTGAGTCTGGACTTGGACCGTGTCTGCATGTCAAAAGTTTTGCTTATCATTTCTAGTCGGAAATCATCTGCTTATCATCCATAGGAAATTACCTGCTTATCATTATTAGTCTAGACACGTCTTGCTACATTAATTGCATGAGTAGTGTATAGACAAACTTCATATCTTAGCGTATCTGCTAAATCATATCTTATCGTATCTGTTACTTTAAACTTTACCTGACATACCCCGCAAATTCCTCCGTAATCTATGAAATCTTTTGATCTCTATATATAGATATCCTATGTAAATAGAATACCACCCGATAGCCGAAAAATCATTTTTATATCGAAAATCCTTTATCCAATCGTACGAAATGGAATTTGTCATCAGTTCAAGTCACTTGGATTCCGAAATGGAATCTCACTCAAGCTCCGAAAGCAGTGTGACCGGAATGGATCAACCAATCAGTCATCACCTATTCTGGATTAATTGGGGATGGGTTCGTAGCCTCCTCAATCATTGGAAACAAGAAGAAGGCGATCCTTTCCATCCACCACATTGCCCTCTTGGCGAAGAACCTGAAGCACTTACCGGCGAACCTGTTCGAGACACCATTTTCTCTCTCATTTCCAGGGTATCTCATCACGATTATATACTACATCAAATTCTAGATTTTATTTATCCGCTCGTTCCGACCGACAATCATCCTGGAATAATAGAAGAAGTCAACGAACTTCGCGCTCGGGTAGTGGCTTTGGAGAATATGGTGCAGATATTACAAACACCAGCAGCAGCACCAGCAGCATAACCAGTACTACCATCATCAACGCCAACAGTACCATTACCACCTCCAACCACAACCGCGTTGTAAACCTCAACTTCACAATCTGTCCCACGAGCATCAACGTCATACGCACCATAGATACCAAGGAGTACCAACAACAATAACTGACGAAGTATTAATTCATAACTTCATTGGAGAAACATTCTGCGGCGATTATATAATCTCTAAAGTCTTAGAGATTATCTAATCTAGCCCTAACCATAAATCAGTTAAGCGAACCAAAATGATAGAAAGAAGAGTAGAAACCCTGACCAAAATGGTGTGTGATTAACAAGTTAAACTTGTTTTACCAACAGCATCAACAGTACCGTCAACGTCACCAGCATCGTCAGTACAGTCAACATCAGAATCAACAACACCTATAACATCACAAACTCCGTCAGTTCAAGAATCACTGTGGACATCATTACGAATCAATAACGTGTATATTGTATCAACAAGTTATGAAGAATTAACTCATTCCCTCTGAAGAAATTATATATATATATTATATATATATATATTTTTTGAAATAAAAAACAAATCTTTCCGTGATAAGCTATTGTGTGTGAATCTTAACTACTCAGTTAATTCATATTACAAATATGCAATAATGTACGTCCCTCACCCGCGACTTAACCATCGTTAACTACAATCTCTGTCTCAATTCAACAAATTCCAATTCCTAATAAATCAAGTATATATTTGATTTTACACTTCATCATTGATGTAACCGAAACTTTTCAGATAACATCATTCGTACTTTGCGAAGTTCACAAGAATTTAACGAAAACCAACATCACTTCTCAACAAATAACGAAGTATTGATTCATAATTTCAATATTATTGAAGAAATACTTATGTAACCTCTAAACCTTCAAGGAATTATTCAATTCTAGTTCCAACCGTAAATCGAATGAGTTTAATTTAGTATTAACTCATTAAAATCTATGTTACATCTGAGGAGAATATATACATATATATTTTCATAAAGACTGTAATAAAATTCTTATGTACAAAATATTAATTGTGAAATTTTTTTAACGGGTAGGTAATACCCGAGAGATATATATAAATTCACAATTAATATGTTACATTCTTCGAATCAGATTAAGCAAATTATCAATTATACTTCCTACTTTCACAATAATATACATTCTTTCATAGAAATCAAAACAACCATACTCATTCAAACCCAATTACGTATTCTGATTTTAAAATCTCAGAATTCAATTCGAGATATAACCGGTACCATTACTTTTAGATTCCTACATCTTTCAAAGCTATACTTTGACTTCAAAAGTGTGTTAGAACATCAAATGTATACAAACGATTACAATCTATGTTTAAACCCTTCAAAAATCTCTGAAGACACTTCAAATAATGAGCAATCGAGATGATGATCCAACCACATATTACCCACAGTTATGTACTTAAAAAGCTCTCGAAACCAAAGTCATAATTCAACACATATCTGTGTCAGATCTTTTGGCATTTATTAGCAAAAATAACCTTGCAATTCCTTTGCAAAGTAGAAAATTATATCACAGCTCCAGCAAGACAACTTTGATTTTTTCATTCGGAGTAGCCTTATCATAATTTTGATATATGTGATTACCCTTTTGTTACCGGAGAACCTTTCATATTCCACCACATTAGCAATAAACTTACCAACAACTTCACTGATCTTGGGCATTCCGAAGAATCTTTATATTTATCGAAACCTCATCATTTACTCATCTGCCTCTTGTAACGAGAATTGTCATACGAATCATTGGGAGTTAGCAATCAGTATTTTGAAATCTCACAGCATGTTGACGCCAACAGTTATACATAACGTCTATTTCCAAGGCTTACATACTTCGAATGTGAAGTTTCTGAAAAACACTCTGAACCGCGAACTAGTTCTCGAAATGCTGATGAAGCAACAAAAACTGTAAACGACCTTAGCAGTAAAAAGTTTGATGATAAAGATTAGTGTATTAACAAAGCTCAGAAATAGAGAAGTTTTGGAACTGAAAAACGGACTGAGCAAAGTATGAAGGAGGCTGTGGACAAATCACAAAGACTGAACCTGCCTTCAAAGAATCCAAATGATTCAGTGTCTGCTGAAGTCATTAATGAATACCTTGCTCCTGACACTAAACCCTTACAGACAATATTCTTCATCATCCTCTGATATTAGAAATTCTAAGATATCATCGTATCATTCATTATAAATATCCTCCGTATTTCTGAAGATATTTCCATAACTATTCTTATCTGGAATCATTTATCTCTTTGCGCTATCTGTATTACATCAAAAAGGAAACTGTTTAGTTCCTATACCCTGTAAACCTTTGAGTTTAAAATATGAATGTTTTTGAAGTAGTGTTGGAAACTGAAGCATGAGTTAGTATAATATAATGACACTTGATCAACGTGATTATATTACAGTAATTCATGCTGGGTTTCTAAATGGAACGTGATGATTCACAGATCATAACATCATCATGTGCCATGTTATACGACTCTTGTATTCTATTTAAGCTCTAAAATATCAAGAAAATATTTCTTGATGATTCGGCCTTTTCCAAGGTATTCTAGTAATTTGACAAGTCAAGATCGTGCCATCACAATTTCCTTCTAGAACATTAACAATGTTCATTCCGAAAATCATATTTGTGAATTCTGGACCATTACAAGCGGTGCTTAATCGTAAGAAGAAGAAACGAAAGGACAAAACTCCGAAATAGAAATTGGGGTATAAATTTCAGCAAATAAAAGAGAGCATTAACTATGGATGACAATGATTATAGAAGATAGAAACAGAGACTTTGAAATATAAGGGAAGATATAAAGCCCAACGACAAACCAAAAATTATAAACCATATATATCGATGCATATAGCAATATAAAGACACGGGAGAGCTAGAAACACTATAAACCCAAGAGTATAGTAGAAGTAAATAGATTCTTCCGGCGGTAGATGAAAAAGAAGAATGACCGATATGAAAGTTATAAGTATATCGAGAATCAGAACTGGATGAAGCATATTGATGAATACTTTAAAATATGAGTTGAGGGGGAAAGAATAGAAGGTGATGAAACATGACTAGGAACTTAGAAATCAACAGATTTAACTCACACAATGACGGAATAAGTGAATCAAACCCTCTAGTGAATAGGTTAAGCTTTTTGTGATTAATTTAGTCATACCACAACTAAATCAAGTGTGATTAGATCAACACCTAGAGCTATTATTCACCACCTGGGTGATTTGGGTTGAGAGAAAATCGGAGGAGCTCACCAGATCTGAGTTTGTGTAACAAATGAGAGGCTTAACCTAAAAATGAAGAACATAAGACTTTATATACCCCTGCTGTTGACTCACCCGTATGATTCATCCATCACACATACGAGTTGGCTTCATCAGCCGTACGGGTGATCACTCACTCGTGTCTTCTCATTTAGATTGTAATTGTGACTTAGCTCAGCATCAACTGTGCGTATGAGCCTGTCAGCCATACGAGTGAGGCTTCACTCGGACGTCTGACTAAGTCTAACATAGTCAAACATCCACATCTCGTTCCTGCAGTTGCTGTAACCACATACAAACACAAATAGGATAATAACGAACGATCATGGTGGCCTGTAAACTGTTGTACCTGCAATGGACGTGGGTAGATGTCTAGGGACTTGCATAAAATGCATCAACAGAAGGTGTGAGTTGTAAGAAAAGGAAGGAGGTGAATTTATAAGAAAATCTCCGACAGAACAATTAAAATGAACGATCGCATTTAAAGCGGATCCTAATTCCTTTTGTTACCGGAGAATCAAATCTTATTACAAAGATTTTCTTCAAATCCCTTGAAATCTGGAAATCAATCATATCTACGTCAAATGATAAGATGAATCTACACTTACTCATTTCACTCTTCTATGTTAGCTTCATTCGTACTCTTCATATAAATGGATTGTTTATCCAAATTATTCGCTGATGATAAAACTCTAATTTTCAGCCTGTATGCATCATGAAAACATACTTATTATCATTCACGACCTTTCCACTCAAATTTCGGGACGAAATTTCTTTAACGGGTAGGTACTGTGACAACCCGGAAATTTCCAATCAAATTTAAACTTTATCTTTATATTATTCCGACACGATAAGTAAAGTTTGTTAAGTTAAATCTCAAGAATTTTAAATTGTGTTCATACATTCATTATAACCTCGACCAAATTCAGACGATTCACGAACCGTTATATATAAATAAATATGTATATATATGTATATATATATATATATATATTATAACTTGAGAATATTAATAAAGTATTAAACGTATAATACTTTACATGATCGTATTTGTTTCAATATGTTTATCGATGGAATTAGAAGATAATATCAAATTATTGATTTATCAGATACATTATGATATGATTACGGGTCTATGTTATGAGGTCCACTGTGATTTAAGAAATCTATTCTTTTTGACAACATTCGGAAAATGGTAAAGTGATTTATAAGTAAGAACGTGAAGTGTAAATAACTTAGATGTTGGATATCGACAAGTTAAGTAACTCGACATTTTTCATTAAGATGATTTCATACGTTTATTTAACCTTTGAACTTTATCCCATGCTTCACCAACAAACTGTAATTTAAAAACTTGAAACCTATTATGAATATATATGATTCTACTTTTTTAAAACATTTTATGATATAACAATTTCCATTATTTTAACCTTTAAACAAAATGATTCTTAAAAATATATTTGGTTTTGGAAAACAAAATTATTATATTTATTTGATTTAGTTTCAAACGTACAAAAATGTTTTCAGTTTAAAAAGAACTTTATTATTAAAACGTATATAACTTTTATAAATATCTAGAACCACTTTTGAAAACTCATTACTTAACCAGTATGATAAAGATAACGATATTTATATTTTATTTTATTAAATATATATAACGATTTAAATTAATATTATATATATTTATACGCGTATTATACGTACATAGTTTTATACTTTTACTATACTTAAACTTTACCTTTACTTTATTTTTACTTTACTTTAACTTTAATAATTTACTTTAATAATTCATACTTTAATAATTCACTTTAATAATTCATACTTTAATAATTCACTTTAATAATTCATACTTTAATAATTCACTTTAATAATTCATACTTTAATAATTCACTTTAATAATTCAAAAATCTATTATAAATAGAATTCAATAGGTTTCATTATTTCATAGAAACTTGAAAATATTTTTCTCTAAACTCTCTCAATCGATTTACATATATATATTTACTCCGTATTATTTCAAGATATTATTCGTATACATAAAATATTACGTCAGAAAGCTGTCCGAGTGATTTCAAAATTGTTTTTCGAGTGGGATTGGATTAAGGAAATTATGGGTTATAGCTATGGAGGTGATTGGTATGGTTCATGGGTATGCTCGTGAGGTCAATATAGTGTTTATCATCTCCGTTGCGTCTGCGTACCTTTCCTGCAATATTGAATCTCAATATTGATACGTGAGTACTCATAATTTAACTTTTACATACTAATAGTGTATCCCTGGCTAGTGCTCGAGTATATAGGATTATGCATGTTTGTACTTTTGATATTGCCTTTAGTTAGGTTATGTTGAATCCTGAATTAGTTATATATGCGACTGAGATAAGGTATAAGATATGCATGTCGTTGGAAAGCTAGCGAAAAATTAAGAACTTTTCATTTAGATATCGAATGATTTCGATGAACGGATTTGAAGTTATAGTCCATCGAATTTTCGTATTATTATTAAAAATGATTATTATTATCGTCGTTATTATCGTCGTTCTAGTTTTATCTTATTATTATTATTATCTTTATCAATAAAAGGATTTATCATTAAAAATTGTTATTTTTTTATTACTATCGTTATTATCGTTAAAGTTATAATTAGTATTATTATTATTATCCAATTATTATTATTATTATTATTATTATTATTATTATTATTATTATTATTATTATTATTATTGGTATTATTATTATTATTATCATTATTAATATATATATCATTATTTAAAAATGGTTATTGTTATTGTTATTATTATTATTACTATTACTATATTATCATTAAGATAATTATTAGTATTATCGTTAATAATGTTATAGTAACTATCATTATTAATATTAGTGTAATTAAAACAAATATTTGTAACACCTAATTATTTTGATTACTATTATTATCATTATTACGAACACGATATAAAAGACGATTAAAAGCTATTAAACGAAACGATTAGGAAATAATGGGTAAGAGTATCATGATGAAATTAAAATATTATAAGATATTGATTTAGATAAAATTATCGTTCTTATTATTTTTATCATTACTATTATTATTAAAATTATCGTTAGTATTAAAACTATCATTTTAACAAAAATTATCATTTTAATAGAAATGTCATTGTTACTATAAAATATCATTATTATTATTATTTTAAATAGAATTATTATTTTAAAGATAATATTAAAAATTATCGTAAATATTAAAGTTATCATAATTAGAATTATCGTTTTATCATAATGTCATCTTAGTAATTATAAATATTGATATTTTTATAATAATAATTATTATTACAAAATAATACAACTTTTACTTACTATCATTATAGATATTATTTTATCAAATAAATATTTGATACAAACATATTTTACTACGTGTAATAACTTACTTTAATAATACGTATCATATTATCTTTATAATATTAAATGAACCCTATAAATTTTATTACTTAATATATATAAAAGTATATTTTATTATATAAATATAATATAAAATTTTATTTATTAATAAATAAATTATATTATTTACTCTAATAAATCTTTTAAAAATATTTAAAAATATAAAAAGACGATATTTAAACTATATATTAATTATGTATAAATTTTTGGAAATTATTTTGAGTCAAATTTACTTTTGTTGACTTTTGCATATTAGTCTCGAGCATTAGGATTGTGGTACACTATGACTTGACCTAATTTGTTAGACAAATATTGATCAACACATAAATATATATAATTAATTTAGGTTCGTGAATCCGAGGCCAACCTTGCACTTGTTCAATGACGTTATATGTATTTTTACTACGAAATACAGTATGGTGAGTTTCATTTGCCTTTTTACCCTTTATATTTTTGGGCTGAGAATACATGCGCAATTTTTATAAATGTTTTTTGAAATAGACACAAGTAATCGAAACTACATTATATGGTTGAATTATCGAAATCGAATATGCCCCTTTTTATTAAGTCTGGTAATCTAAGAATTAGAGAATAGACACCCTAATTGACGCGAATCCTAAAGATAGATCTATTGGGCCTAACAAACCCCATCCAAAGTACCGGATGCTTTAGTACTTCGAAATTATATCATGTCCGAAGGAGGATCCCGGAATGATAGGGGATATTCTTATATGTATCTAGTTAATGTCGGTTACCAGGTGTTCACCATATGAATGATTATTTTTTGTCTCTATGCATGGGACGTATATTTATGAGAACTGGAAATGAAATTCTTGTGGTCTATTAAAATGATGGAAATAAATGATTATGATAAACTAATGAACTCACCAACCTTTTGGTTGACACTTTAAAGCATGTTTATTCTCAGGTGTTAAAGAAATCTTCCGCTGTGCATTTGCTCATTTTAAAGATATTACTTGGAGTCTTTCATAGCATATTTCGAAGAACGTTGCATTCGAGTCATTGAGTTCATCAAAGATTATTATTAAATCAATTTATAGTTGGATAGTGGATATTATGAAATGGTATGCATGCCTGTCAATTTTTGATGTAAAGAAAGATTGTCTTTTAAAAACGAATGCAATGTTTGTAAAATATATCATATATAGGTCAAATACCTCGCAATGTAATCAACTATTGTGAATCGTTTATAATGTATATGAACGGGTCCTTTCAAAATATACCTATTGAGATCTGTAACCCAATGTACGAAAATTCAATAAAAAAGCTCTCTAGTTGCTCGTGGACTAAAGCAATCATACCGATTGCATATAACCACGTAAATTATTGTGTCTTTTACTTTTCTTGTTGTTATTCTGTCCGTTTATCATTTGTGGGATCACAATCTTTAGATTGGTGATCGTTGTTGGGTCCATAAATTCCTAACATAGACAAGATGACCCTATGTCACCTTATTTGTTCACCTTGGTTATGGAAGTATTATCTCTTATTATGAGTAGATATACAAATGCAAATAAGGGGTTCAAGTATCATTTTAAGTGCAAAGGTATGAAGCTAACCCATATTTGTTTTGCTGATGACCTCCTTGTGTTTTGTCATGGTGATGTTAATTTTGTGAAGGTCATTAAGAAGGTGTTATATGACTTTGGTCAAGTTTCAGGCTTATTACCAAACATAAGTAAAAGTACCATCTTTTTTGGTAGTGTTACAGCTAATATAAAGGAACAAATTATTCAGATTCTTCCTTTTAAGGTTGGTAGCCTTCTAATGAAATATTTAGGAGTTCCTTTATTAGCAAAAAGATTGGGTATAAAAGATTGTAAGTGTTTGGTTGATAAAGTGAAAAAGAAAATTTCAAATTGGAAATTGAAAAAGCTTTCATATGCTGGTAAATTACAATTGGTGGCATCTTTTTTATCAGCTATGCAGACATATTGGGCTTCAGTTTACATCTTACCATGTGGTATTGTTTCTGAAATTGACAAGTTATTGAATGGTTTTCTGTGGAATCAATCTGATAGCTCTAACGGTAAAGCAAAAGTGGCATGGAAGGATGTGTGTGTGCCTAAGGATCAGGGGGAGCTTGGTTTAAGGCCTCTCAAGGAATGGAATGAAACTTTGATTGTGAAACAAATATGGAGAATTGTGGCTAAGGAAAATTCCTTATGGAGTAAATGGGTGAATCTTATTAAACTTAAAGGAGGTAGTTTTGGGGATATTGAGCCTGATAATTATGATAGTTGGGGCTGGAAGTATTTGTTGGAATTGAGAACTAAAATCAAGCATCATTTTGGTGTTGAAGTTGTGAATGGCAGGAATCTTTATGTTTGGATTACTATGAGGGTAAAAAAGTTTCATTTTCTACTCAGCAGGTTTGGCAGGATCTAGGAGTAAATAGAGCTAAAGATACATGGAATCATGTTGTGTGGTTTAAAGGTTTTAATCCTAAGCATGCATTTGTATTGTGGCTTGCTATGTTAAATCGTTTGAATACTCAAGACAGGTTGATTAAGTGGCTGCCAAACCAGAATTTCAGTTGTTCTCTTTGTGGTATTGAGAGAGATTCTATAAATCACTTGTTTTTCAATTATGCTTATAGTTTGATGGTGTGGAGAAGTATGAAATTAAAATTGGTATTCAGGGGTTTGCCAGGTAATCTTAGTGGGATTGTGCAGTCTCTTTCAAATTACCCATCTGCAAGTAATATTTGGAATGTGATCAATAAACTGGTTCTCGCAGCCTGTGTGTATTACTTGTGGTATGAAAGAAACAATCGAATTTTCAGAATGGAGAAGAAGGATGAAGTGGAAGTGTGCAAAAGTATTCAGTCCTTTGTGCAATGTAAGTTGTTAACTCTGAAAGTCAAGCAAACTGGAGTAGTTTGTAGAGTTGCTAGAATGTGGGATTTAAAGTTGATGAATTCTAGATTGTATTTGTAGTTGTTTTGGGTTTTGTTTTGGTATGCTTGTATCGTTTGTCTTTTTGGGGCTTGTGTATGTCCAGCTCTAGTGTATGTTGTTTTTGAAATAATATATCTTTTGTTTGCCGCAAAAAAAAATTTATATTAACTGTTACAATAAATTATGAAGCATACAGTGTGGTTGCTATGGAAGCTCTTGGCCAACAGATTCCAATGGCTTATCTGGTGAGAATCAAAGATGATTTTACCAAGAAATATGTCGGAGGGAAAGCTGCAACAGCTGTTGCGAATAGTCTGACCAAATAATTCGGGTAAACGCACTTATTAATTTTGTTTGCAGGTCAATTTTCATATCTTGTAAACTTAATATTTAACTGCTGTAAATTTTTTACCACCAGTCCTAAGCTGAAGGAGCAGATGAAGTATTGTGTGGATCATCCAGACGATATCAGCAAACTTTCAAAAGTCAACGCCCAGGTAGCAGAAGTCAAAGGTGTGATGATGGAGAACATTGAGAAGGGGAGGCATAGGAAATTTCTTTTTAACACTTAATAAATTACTATAAAGGAAACTGCTGGTATGTTATATAGGTTACACTATGAAAAATTGTTTTCACATTCACAGAATAACTTCCCCTTCTTTCGAAGGCATTATGTCCACTTACCTAGCCCCTGTCCCGCTCATTGTGCGATTGTTATGCACAATAGAGGTTGCTAAATGGGTGGGTCGGACTTGTTAGGGTAATAAGAAATGAAGCAATGCATATTACCATATAGTAATCTTCATCAAAAACGCATTTAAAAATTAGACTCATTTCATTTGAATGCAGTTTATTTTTATTTTTTTATTTTTTTATTATTTTTTTAATGCAGTTTATTATTTGTTAAACCTTTTGATATTAATAGACATGGATTCATTAATTCCTAATTAATTTGATCATGGTTGATCTCCTATGTAATATACGTTACAGGTTCTTGACCGTGGAAAGAAGGTTAAGCTTGTGGTTGATAAACAGAGACTCTTCACTCTCAGGTAAATCTGTTGAAGGATCAAATTTGCCAAGTCATATATCCTTGAAGTATATTTTTTACTCTTTTAATTCTGCAGGGACTATTATGCAATTTTCTTATTGTGTAGGTGAATGAGTCGGTTATCAAGACTTAGGGTTATAAATATCATTTATTCTTTTTGTTCTGAATGTAATTTTCATTGTAGTTGTTTTTAGGGTTTCAACATCTTCTTCTTCTTTAAAACGATTAAGTCATGGTCATAGGTGTAGGTGTGTATTTTTGTTGTTTCTGTATTTGAGATTGCACACAGTTGTGGACAATCTGTTGAGTTCGTGTCTGTATTTGGAATTGCACACTTTTTGTGGATGATTCTTTTTCTTCTGAAATAATTGTTTGCTCCGCTGGTTGAAGTGTAGATCTGTGTGTTCTTGTAGGGTTTGATCCGTGAAAGTTTTTTGAAGATCTAGGGTTTTGTTCGTGATGTTTCGTAGATCTAGGGTTTCGGGTATTGAAATCAAAGATCTGTTGTACTTTGGTGTTGGTGATTGTTGGTATTTCATCAACAAGGTGTTTTTTGGGTTCGACAAAGATTGTGGGTTGGATTTCGGTTGTATTTTGTGCTCAGATTAATACTCAGTCTAATTGGGGTTAATTGGTGTTCGTTGCTTCCGCTGAATCTTCTGTTCATGTTCTCTTATCAAGCAAGGAGTACTCTGTATTGTATTCTCTTCCCTTTTTTTGTGTCTGTGATTTGTTTCTCTATATTGTGTTATATGTTCTGTGTTTCTTTTGATAAGGGAAGAATATTGTGACCAACTCTTGAATCTTGATCTTTAAGACTACAAGAAAACCTGATCAAACACAGTTATTCTTGTTGCGATTAATCTGCTACTCTCTGTAATTGTATTTTTTTTGTATACTTGTATTTTTCTGTGTATTCTCTGTATTTGATACAATGTCTGTAAGTGGTGATGAGGGTTCTGAAACTCTAATTAGTAAATTGGATTTTGGTGACCCTCTTTATCTGCATGCTAGTGATATTACAAGTGTCCCACTGATTGAAATAAAATTGAAAGGCACATAAAATTATAGGGTCTGGTGCAGTGCTATGACTCTTGCTTTACAAACAAAAAAATAAATGGGGTTTTATTGATAAAACTTGTATTAAAGATACTGAAGATGATGTTCTTGGTAAACAGTGGGACAGATGTAATGTTGTTGTTCTTTCTTGGATATTAGGGTCTATTTCTGAAGAGTTATATTTGGGACAAATTTTTTCTAAAAGTGCAGCAGTAGTTTGGCAAGAACTCAAAGAAACTTATGATAATTTGGATTGTGCTGTTATTTTCAATGTGTATCAAAAAGATTAATACATTAACTCAAAGTGGTGCAACTGTTTCAGAATATTATAATAAGTTGAACTCATACTGGAAACAATTTGATGCTCTTGTCAAACTACCTCCATGCACTTGTGGTGCTACTAGTTGCACTTGTGATACACCTAAAGGATTAACTGACCATGTTTCTATGATTAAATTGATGCAATTTCTAATGGGTCTTGATGATATATATGCTCCAATTAAGAGTCATATTCTTACTTATGAGTCTGTTCCTTCTGTGAGAACTGCTTTTGCAATTATTTCTAGAGAAGAATCCCATAAGGGAATAGGTTTAAAAACTGTAGGAAATTCTTTTGCTTTTGTTACTCAGTTTCAAGGCAGTAATAGTAACGCTGTTAGAAGATTTGGTAAAGGACCAAATCCTAATTTCAAATGTACTCATTGTGGTATGATTGGTCATACTGTTGACAGATGTTTTGAGTTGATAGGTTATCCACCAGGTTTTAAAGGAAGAAATAGTAATTATAATAGCAATAATAATAATTCAAATCAGAATATTGCTAGTGGCAGACCTAAGTTTAGTTCTTCTTCTAACCAAGCTAGCTGTTCAAATAGTGGTTCTTCCAGTTTTCCATTTTCAAATGTGCAGATACAGAAGCTACTAGGACTGATTGGTGACAATGGGTCTTCACCAGACTTGCAGTGTAATGCTACTGGTAGGTTTTTTTAACTGCAGTGTGCTTTTTAATTTAAACTTTGAAAAAAAAATTAATGCATCTGCAACCAGGTCAACCTATAACCCAAGTGATGCTTGGGTTATAGATTCAGGAGCCAGTCAACATATGACTTCAACCTGTGATAATATGGAATATGTTGTAGATGTATCCGATCTTGGTCTCAAAGTGGGTCATCCCAATGGGACTCAAGCTTGCATAACAAAAATTGGAACATTGAATTTGTCTAATAATGTTGTCTTAAAAGATGTTTTGGTGGTTCCACAATATTGTGTTAACTTGTTGTCTGTGTATAGACTATCAACAGATAGTGATATGTTTGTAGGATTTGATAAAAATCACTGTAATATTCAGGATTTGGTGTCAAAGAGAACACTCAAGACTGGTAATCAGAATGGTGGTCTCTACTTTTTTGGTGACTGTAAAAATGTAAGTGTGAGTAATCATACTTTTGTTGTTAATATGTCTAGGGAATTATGGCACAATAGACTTGGTCACCCAGCAGATCAAGTCTTGAATGTGTTGCAGTACAAACTTGGCATAGGAAATACTAGTAATAGTATACCTTGTGACATTTGTCACAAAGCAAAACAAATCAGAGAGTCCTTTCCTTTGAGTGATCATAAAACTCTTAGGTTAGGTGATCTGGTACACTTTGATGTGTGGGGCCCTTATCAGGGTGACTAGTAAGGAAGGTTATAGATATTTTCTCACTATTGTTGATGACTTTACAAGGGCAGTTTGGGTGTTTTTATTAAAAGGTAAAGATGAAATTGTAGATAATGTAATAGACTTTTGTAGTCTATTACTAAATCAATTTAATGTGTATGTGAAAGTTTTAAGAAGTGACAATGGAACTGAATTTATAAATGAAAGAATGAAAATGTTTGTAAAAAAGAAAGGGATTTTGCATCAAACATCCTGCCCTTATACTCCTCAACAAAATGGGGTTTTTGAAAGGAAACATAGACATTTGCTCAATGTAGCAAGAAGTCTTATGTTTCAAGGGGGGTTGCCTTTATATCTTTGGTCTAAATGTATATTAACTACTGTGTATCTTATAAACAGGCTGCTATCCTCTGTATCGTCTGGAAAAAGTCCCTATGAGTTGGTGTATAAAAAAGAACCTAATTTCTCCCATTAAAGGTCTTTTGGGTGTCTCTGTTTTTCTAATATCTTGAATGTTAAAGACAAGTTTTTAGGTAGGTCTGAAAAATGTGTGTTAGTTGGTTTTTCTGCTACTCAAAAAGCTTACAAGTTGTTTTCTTAGGAGAATAAAATCTTTTTATTTTCTAGAGATGTAAAATTCTTTGAAGAAATTTTTCCTTTTAAAAACAAAGATTTTGTGTTTGTTGAAAATTTTGTTGACAAGTCTGTTTTAGAGTCTGTAAACCATTAAAATTTTTTTGATAACCCAAATGACCTAAATCCCAATGATGAAGGGAGATATAAGTCAGATGGTGAGGGCAAGGGTGATGGTCACCTAGGTCATGCTGTTAAGTCTGCTAGTAAGGTTGTCCCTTCTGCAACTCCACAAGATGACTCTACTGCTCAAACAGAGCTCCCTGAGGGTAATTTTCAAAATATAAAAGGTTCTGATAGCAATGTAAACAGTGAAATTTCAGATAATATAGAGGTTAGGAGGTCTAGTAGGAAAGTGTCTTTACCTGCAAAGTTAAAGGATTATGTTGTAGAAGGTAAAGTTAAGTTTGGAGTAGATAAAGTTGTCAATTACTCTAAGTTGAGTAAAGATTGTTTTTGTTTTGCTTCAACTTTAAATAAAGTTATTGAACCAACCTCTTATTATGAGGCTTGTAAACATGATTGTTGGGTAGATGCCATGAATCAAGAGATGGAGGCATTAAATAGGAATGGGACTTGGATAATAACTGATCTGCCTGAAGGCAGAAATGTTATTGGTAGTAAATGGGTATATAAAGTTAAGTATAGGTCAATAGGTGAGATTGAGAGGTTTAAGGCTAGGCTTGTAGCAAAAGGGTATAATCAAAGAGCTGGTATAGATTTTGAAGAGACTTTCTCTCCAGTTGTCAAGATGACTAATGGTGTATCCTATCGTATACACGCATAAAGGCACAATAATCGCATGAAATTAGCATCAGAAACACTGAGAATAATAGTTTTGTGAAACTATCCGTTAAGCGTTCTCCGCTGTGCAGGCTGCTTCCTTCATGCATAAGCCCTGAGGGCTGCCTAGCGCTTAAGCCCTGGCTGGAGAGCGCCACTTCCAGCGCATATTTCGGATCACGAATAACAGAACGTATCATCATCTAACACGTGTCCCCGAACAATCCGGTGGATCTATCACTATAAATAGACCCCTTGGGTTGAAATTTTCTACATTCAGACATTCTGACAACTTGTGAGCAGAGACTTCACCTTTCTCTCTCACAGTATTTTCTCTCACTAGAAGTCATCCGGCTAATAGCTAAGCGCTAAACGGACAATAAATTGATTAAGCCACCCCACAGATTTCTAGATCTGTGTACCGGGTCTGCAGGGATTATTTCCCAAGGGTAAAAATCAATCGGCAACACTCCCCCACCTTTAGCTAGATCACTTCTAGTATTGTGCTAATACACTAAGCTTTACCTCATAAGGAAATAGGTGTTAACAATGGCGCCATCCATTATTAAGACGAATCATCTCACCAACACTGATAAAGAAGGCGAGGGTAACGAATTGATACCCATAGAAGTAGGCATGATACATCCATGGAAAGCTGGACAACGGAGGAAGGCAGAAGTGTTAGAAGATTGGAAGAGCAATTAATATCATTTCCTTCTATGTTTGACACAAATCCATCCGATGGTCCAGTGGTTATAGAGGCACGAGTTGCTAATTGCTTAATACGCAACATTTATACTGACACAGGAGCTGGAGCAGACATTATGTATGAACATTGCTTCATACAGCTTCCCAAAGATGTGCAAGAAAAAATGAAGGAAACATATGTGCCGTTAGAAAGTTTTACAAGTGAACCGTCTTGGTCTGAAGGAAGTATTCTGCTTGAAGTAACCTTGGGCAAGTCACCCTTAAGACGCACATCCAACATTGAGTTCCTGGTAGTTAAAGCAAATTCACAATACAATATAATTTTAGGAAGAACTGCTTTAATGACATTTGGGGCTGTAACATCAACTGTGCATGGCATGATGAAGTTTCCAACGCCAGGTGGAATAGCAACGTTGTATGCAGAAAGGCAGAAGTTAATTGAGTGTTCTCAAGTAACAAAAGCAATAATTAAGCCAATAATACATGATGATGGGTCAATCTCGCCAAATCCACAGTTTCCAGATCAAAAAATCATAATTGGGCATACGTTATCTACCGCATGTAAAGAAAAATTATACAACATTTTGGCAACAAATTTAGATGTTTTTGCATGGTAACCGTCTGATATGACTGGTGTCCCAAGAGAAGTGGTAGAACATAGGTTAAATGTGAATCCTAACATGCATCCTGTTTGTCAAAAGAAACGAGGCATGGTGCCAGAAAGAAGCAAATTCCTCCGTGATGAGGTACGAAGTTTGGTGGATGTTGGGATCTTGCGAGAGGTAAAATATCAGACATGGGTGGCCAATCCAGTGATGTTTAGGAAGCCGGACAACTCATGGCAGATGTGTGTGGATTTCACAGATATCAATAAGGCATGTCCAAAGGATAATTATCCCTTACCTGAAATCGATTGAAAGGTTGAATCATTGGCAGGGTATCAATTTAAATGTTTCTTAGATGCAGCTAAGGGGTATCATCAAATACCTATGAAGGGGTATCATCAAATACCTATGGCTTTAAAAGATGAAGACAAAACGGCTTTTCACACGATGGAATGCATATTCTGTTACATGAAAATGCCTTTTGGACTGAAAAATACAGGAGCAACATATCAACGATTTATTGATATGGCTTTTAAGGATCAAATTGGGCGAAATCTGGAAGCGTATGTGGATGATATTGTTATAAAAAGTCATACTGAAGAAAAGATGTTACGAGATATACAAGAAACTTTTGCATCTTTGCGAAAAATCAACATGAATCTAAATCCCAAGAAGTGTACGTTTGGTGTGGAGGAAGGAAAATTTTTAGGTCATATAGTTACAGAACGGGGTATTAAAGCTAATCCTAAGAAAATTCAAGCAATTGAAGACATGAAATCGCCGGTCAGCAAGAAAGATGTTCAACGATTACACGGATGTTTAGCGGCATTAACAAGATTTCTGTCCAAAGCAGCTGAAAAGTCACTTCCATTCATGAAAGTGTTAAAAGGCTGCTTAAACCAAACGGATTTTGTATGCACGGCGAAAACCGAAAATGCATTCCAAGAGGTCAAGCAGTTGTTGAAAACTTTACCTACATTAACAGCACCAAAAGAAGGGGAGACCTTAATTTTGTATTTAGCTATCTCAAAAGAAGCTATTAGTTCTATCTTAATCGTAGAACGGAACGGTGTGCAAATGCCCATATATTTTGTTAGCAAAGTATTGCAGCTCAGTGAAACGAATTATCCACCACTTCATCGCATGGTTTATGCCCTTGTGCATACTGCACGATGTTTACGAAGGTATTTTCAAGGTCATCCTATCTTGGTGTTAATAGATCAACCATTGAAGCAAATACTCCGGCGTCCGGAATCATCTGGCCGTCTAGCAAAATGGGCCATCAAGTTGGGGGAATATGAAATCAATTTTGCTCCCTGGAATGCAGTTAAAGGACAAATTTTGGCAGATTTTCTCTTGGAAACAAATGAAAAAGTGGAATACGATAATAAAATGGCACCACAACAGCATGTGTGGGAATTACACACTGATGGGGCCTCCGGTGAAGAGGGAACAGGTGCAGGACTGGTTTTAACAAGTCCAGACGGAGAAGAGTATACTTATGCATTGAAATTTTATTTTTATGCGTCCAACAACGAAACAGAATATGAGGCATTACTCTCCGGCTTACGCATAGCAGTGAAAATGGGCATAACAAATTTACGAGCATATGTTGATTCTCAAATTATGGCCCAGCAGGTTAATGGAACGTTTGATGCAAGGGATACATCAATGAGGCAATATGTAAAGTTGGTGGAGGCAATTTCAAAGAAATTTGATAACCTTAAAGTCGTGAAAATCCCTCGAAATAAGAATAAGAAGGCTGACGTCTTAAGCAAACTGGCTACTTTAACCTTTGATCATTTACACAAACGAGTGTTGGTTGAAGAACTTAAAGAAAAATCAATACATGAAAAACTAATTATGGCGATAGTTGAAGGTACCAAGGAAACTTGGATGACGCCATATTTGAGATATTTGCACGACGGAGGGTTACCCATTGACAAGACGGAAGCCAGAAGGATAAGAGTAACGACACCAATGTATGAAGTGATTAATGGCGTCCTTTATCGAAAGTCTTACAATGGTCCGTTGTTAAGATGTTTAACCAATGATGAAGCATTACAGGTAGTCAAAGAAATGCATGAAGGAGTTTGTTCTCAACACTCCGGCTTCCGTACTGTGGCATCACGGATTATGCGGCAAGGATATTTTTGGCCTTCCCTTTATAGAGATGTTGCAGAGATCATCAAAGCATGCGAGAATTGTCAGTGGCATGGTACAGTTCAGCGTCTCCCAAAATATGACTTGATACCAGTGTCATCCGCTTGGCCGTTCTACAAGTGGGCGATAGATATTGTGGGACTATTCGATAGAAGCACTGGCAATGCTAAGTTCTTGGTGGTAGCAATTGATTTTTTCACAAAGTGGGTTGAAGCAAAGGCTTTAGCAAAAATTACAGGAGAAAATGTCAAGAAGTTTATGTGGCATGATATAGTGTGCCGTTATGGGGTTCCAAATGAAATAGTCAGTGACAATGGCAAGCAATTTGCAGAAAATCCATTTCGAAGTTGGTGTGAAGAGCTGGGAATAAAGCAAAACTTTACATCCGTTGCTCATCCCCAAGCAAATGAGCAAGTGGAGGTTACCAACAAAGAAATTGTTGCTGGTATTAAGGCACGGTTAGGGTTAAGTCAAACTGGTTGGCTGGACGAACTGCCAAATGTGCTATGTGCACACCGGATAACTCCAAAGCGGAGCACGGGGGAAACACCCTTCAGTCTGGTATATGGTACCGAAGCAGTAATACCAGCTGAAATATGTGTCCCAACACAACGCATTATGGCATTTGATATTGAAGCTAATTCTGAAGCATTAAGGGACAATCTCAATTTGTTGGAGGAAAGACGATTGATGCCCGCCATCCGGCAAGCAGATCACAAGCATAAAATGTCAAAATATTACAACAAGAAAGTAAAACATACACAATTTGCAGTTGGTGATCTGGTGCCACGGGATAATGAGGCAAGCAGGCAAATCAAATTTGGAAAGTTAGCACCAAAATGGGAAGGACCTTATAGGGTTACAAAAGTAAATCAGAACGGATCATACATGCTTGCTGTGCCATCCGGCGAGCAATATGAAAGAGCTTGGAATGCAATGAATTTAAAGAAATTTTATGCGTAGTACTATATGCATGGGCAGCTTGATCACTTGTCAAATGCATGAGATATAGTCATAAATGTAAAAATTTCTTTACGAATATGAATAATAGCAATTATTCTTATGGCAATATTTTTTCATAATTTTTATCCGACCAAGGATTTTTTAGCCTAGGTGTCACATAGCTGTGTGTCATCCCTACCTGCAGAAAGAAAGATAACCTTTCGGTGGTAGAAGTGCAATCATACTCAAAATGGTTGTATAGATAGTGAGACATGTAGAACTCACTAAAGCATCGAAGCGTTAAAAGCGAATCTACAAAAATTTCATGACACAAAACTTATATACACAAACTACAAAGCAAAATGGATAACGGACAATAGCGTCCTGCAAGATATTTGAAGGCAAAAATAGTTCACAACTCTTCCTCATGAGTTTCATGAAGGAAAGCGTATAATGGAAAATGCAAATCCAAATAAACATAATATTTTATTCATTTTGTGGGGTGTAATTCAGTACATCGTCTATAGTTACATTCGGATTTTTACAAAGGATTTCAAGATCAGAAAATCTCAAATTTTCTATTGAAGCACCAGCTGCATCAGCTTCTGAGATAGCATTTTCATTGATCTTTGATGTGATTACCTCAGGCAGAGGATTTGGAAGTTCTGGTAGTTTTCTCTTCATAAAATTGAAAAAATTTAATCGTTCAGCAGATTTCGCAAGACGGACAAACTCACGGATCCTGTGAGATAATGCCTGGCAGTTAAAAATACGGTTAACAAGCACAGGAATTGCAGCAATTATACGTCTTTCATTATCCTCTTTGGCTTTAAGTTGTTCTTTCAGAGCATTATTCTCCTTTACCAATTCTTTAATCCGGCTTAAGTGCTGATTTTCTCTAAAAGATAGTTCTTTAACTTGTTTACTATACTCTGCTCTCTGCGTGTTACAGTGCTCATAATGCCTCTTCATCATATCATAATCTCTCTTTAAAGATGTAGCTACTTGTTCCAGCTTGGTTATTTTCTCTTTTTCAACCGATAGTTCCTTCTTGGTGGTAATTTCATTGCTTTGTAACTCAGACAGGCGTTCAAGATCATTTAACCCAGAAGCAATGTTAAGAATGATATTTTGTGCCTTAACCTTCTTAGCATCTGCATCAGAAAGGCTGCTGAAAAATTGGGCTAGTGAAGGACATACCATGGCATTCATAAAATTCATGAAGTCCTCGTAAGAGTGTGGTGGTCCCTTTAGAAAGGAGGAAAGTGTATTTGTATCAAGGTTGGGAAGCATAATTTGTTGTTGAGAAGAACTAGTGCCGACTTCTTGTTGGGCGGATGGCGGAGCGTTTTGACCAGTTCTTCTTCTCTTGGCGGAAGGCGGAAGAGTTACTAGTGTAGTACCTTGGTGTGATGCAGTAGCTGTTGGAGATAAAGGGAAATTGTTACTTATAAAAGTGTTCCAATACGATTCATAAGATTTCAAAGGTGGCATAATGTATAAAGAGGGGTTTGGATTATAAAATCCACCAGTGCTGGGCCTAAAAGAAAACAAATTCAGGTTTTGGTCTAGTATTTTACATAATTTAGTTCTATCATTCTCATTACCCGAGGCACCACGTTCTCTAGAAGCAATTCGATTCATACCTATGTCCACTTCTTCATCCTCTTCTTCTTCCTCCTCCCTTGCACCATCCTTTTCAGGAATGGGAGTGTCATCAATAATTTTTTGGGTGGTAAACTTAAGTTGTAAATAAGATGATGATCGCATGGCGGTAAGCGGAGTAATTTCTACAAAAGTTTTGAAGTCACAGTGGTTAGTTGGATAAACAAAAGGAAGCATCTTATAAACCATATGTAGCAAAAATAAGCACTTACTCTTTCTCCCAGCAAGAACGCAGGCAAAACCTTGAGAAATATCCCAATCCTGGCTTACAGATGTCAATGATAACATATGTTCTCCATACTTGACATCATTGATTTTTTCAGATTTCAGTTTTTTGAGCAGAGCATTCTCTTTGTTGTTCAACCGTGGAAATGTAACTGATACGAGATGAATGTGTTGACGCCAAACTCGAACAGATGAGTACTCGTTGTCAATTGAATCTTCATTTATAAAAATAAAAGAAGCATGCCAATCATGGGCAGGATGATCAAGTGCAGGTCTTAGAAATCCATCAACCTTGTTGAAAGTAAATCAACCTTTTTCGTGAGAGGCTATACGTACCAAAGAGCAAAAAATTCGAATAGATGGCACTATATTACTCGCATGGCAATACATCTCAAAAATGAGAATTTTTTGAATAGATGTTGGTTCGAATTGACCAACAGCAACTCCATAAAACTTACAGACTTCTAAGAAGAATGGCGTAAACGGCAATCGCAAACAATAATTGAAGAATGAATGACCGTAGACGGCAACCTTGCCCGGACGAGGTGAGCAGGCCCTAACATTAATTGCAGGAATCATTGGATCAAAACCAGCTAATCTAGAAAAGTATCGCAACAGCAGAGCCAAATATTTATCGTTCACTCTACTATGCATAGTGGTAACGTCATGTATTGTCGCCATTAAAGCTTTAAATGAAACAGGAAGTAAAGAATGTATTGATGGTAAATGATGAAGTCTGTAGAAAAAAGCTGTGAAAGTGAAAAATTGATTAGGGTTTTTTGGTGGATAAAAAGGAAAAAGATATAACAGCTGTGATCGGTGGTGATTTTGGGGGTTTTATTTTCAACCACACACGTGTATGGACACGATTAAAAGGCGAGTACATCGAAATGCCTTTTTACAGCTAGAGGCGCGTGAGGTATTATAGCCATGCAAAAAGCAATCATCACAATGTCAGTAAAAATCCGTCTGTCATTAATGCTTGAAATGTTTTCCCGATGCAAATGGAACACGTGAAGACTTGTTTGAGGATGCGTTAACAAAAGTTTAACAACTTAATCATTTTTCAAATGCTTAAGTCATTAAACTGGGGGGACTTAATGGTGTATCCTATCGTATACACGCATAAAGGCACAATAATCGCATGAAATTAGCATCAGAAACACTGAGAATAATAGTTTTGTGAAACTATCCGTTAAGCGTTCTCCGCTGTGCAGGCTACTTCCGTCATGCATAAGCCCTGAGGGACGCCTAGCGCTTAAGCCCTGGCCGGAGAGCGCCACTTCCAGCGCATATTTCGGATCACGAATAACAGAACGTATCATCATCTGACACGTGTCCCCGAACAATCCAGTGGATTTATCACTATAAATAGACCCCTTGGGTCGTCATTTTCTACATTCAGACATTCTGACAACTTGTGAGCAGAGACTTCACCTTTCTCTCTCACATAGTACTTTCTCTCACTAGAAGTCATCCGGCTAACAGCTAAATGCTAAACGGACAACAGATTGATTAAGCCACCCCACAGATTTCCAGATCTGTGTACTGGGTCTGCAGAAATTATTTCCCAAGGGTAAAAATCAATCAGCAACACTCTCCCACCTTTAGCTAGATCACTTCTAGTATTGTGCTAACACATTAAGCCTTACCTCATAAGGAAATATTTTTTAACAATGACAACTGTGAGGTGTTTGATTTCTATTGTTGTTCAGTCTAACTGGACATTATTTCAATTACACATTAATAATGCCTTCCTCTATGGAGATTTACAAGAAGATGTTTATATGCAAATACCAGAGGGATATGTTACTGAGGGGGAGAATAAAGTATGCAAGTTAGTAAAATCATTAAATGGATTAAAACAGGCCCTTAGGAAGTAGAATGAAAAGTTGACTGCTGCACTTGTTGAATATGGTTTTAGTCAAAGTCTAAATGATTACTCTTTGTATGTTAAGAATAGTGATGATGTTTTTGTGGCTTTACTTGTATATGTGGATGATATAGTGCTTACTGGAAATAGTATTCATGAAATAGATAAAGTTAAACATTTTTTAAGTACTAAATTTTTGATTAAGGACCTAGGGAAATTAAAATATTTCCTATGAATTGAGGTTATTGAGTCAAATAAAGGTCCGTGTCTTTCTCAAAGAAAGTATTGTATGGAGTTGTTATCTGACTTTGGTCTTTTAGCTTCAAAACCTGTTTCTACTCCTCTCGAAGCAAATATAGTTATTTCTAATATAGAAAATAGGAGTGAAACTGATCTGCCACTTGTGAGTATAACAGAATATCAAAGGTTAGTTGGTAGATTAATTTATCTTACAATTACAAGGCCTGATATCTCTTATGTTGTGCAGTGTTTGAGTCAATTTATGCATGCACCATTAACTTCTCATCTTAATATTGCTTTGAGATTATTAAGGTATTTGAAACAAGCACTGGGTAATGGGTTGCTATTCTCAAAAAGTAACAATCTAGACTTAACTGCTTTTGTGGATTCAGATTGGGGTAAAACTACATTTGCTACAAAGTCTGTCACAGGATTTGCTATTTATTTTGGTGATAATCTAATTGGTTGAAAAAGTAAAAAGCAAGCTACAATCTCAAGGTCGTCTACTAAGGCAGAATATAGAGCTTTGGGTTCTGTAACTTGTGAATTAATGTGGATTGTTGAAGTGTTACATGATCTTAATTTTTCTAATTTGGTTCCAGCTAAAGTATACTGTGATAACAGATCAGCAATTCTTATTGCTTCCAATCATGTTTTTCATGAAAAAACCAAACATTTCGAGATTGATTTATACTTTATTAGAGAAAAGCTTAGTAAAAAGATTGTTGATGTTGTTAAAATTGATACTTCTGAAAATGTGGCAGACATTTTTACAAAAAGTCTTATCTCAAGACAATTTGCATTTTTGTGTGAAAAGCTTCATATGCAGGACATGTTCCAGGCCTAATTTGAGGGGGAGTGTTGAAGGATCAAATTTGCCAAGTCACATTTCCTTGAAGTATATTTTTTATTCTTTTAATTCTGCAGGGACTATTATGCAATTTGCAGGTGAATGAGTCGGTTATCAAGACTTAGGGTTATAAATATCGTTTATTCTTTTTGTTCTGAATGTAATTTTCACTGTAGTCGTTTTTAGGGTTTCATCATCATCTTCTTCTTCTTCTTCTTTAAAACGATTAAGTCATGGTCATAGGTGTAGGTGTGTATTTTTGTTGTTTATGTATTTGAGATTGCACACAGTTGTGGAAAATCTGTTGAGTTCGTGTCTGTATTTGGAATTGCACACTTTTTGTGGACGATTCTTTTTTCTTCTAAAATAATTGTTTGCTCCTCTAGTTGAAGTGTAGATCTGTGTGTTCTTGTCGATTTCTGTTCAAAATCCATTTAAATGCAAAATCTATTCATTAAATGGGACCATTTGTAAGGTGCTGACCACGGGTCGTAACTTTGCAGGCGCAAGGTTTTAAAACGCAGGGCACACAGTTGAGAATAAAATTGTGGATGGAGAACATGCAGAGAAAATTGATAATTTTATCAATCAGCATGATATTAGAGCGGGTTTGATCCCGAGACCTAGTGGGCCGCCTTGAGCCGTTGTCTCTATACCGCCCGTCAAATCTTCTACTACTCTAATTCAATACCCAAAAACCACAACTACAGAAAAAAAGGGAAGCGGCCGTCGCATGTACCAAACCCCAAAAAAAGAGAATATAGTCAAAATTCTTGTTTGCAGCGTTGAAGATGACTGTTATCGTCGACAAAGTTCTATGCCCAAGTCTTGCTCAAAAAGAAAGCCACGACGTATAAGAAAAGAGAAAAACGCTACGGAAAAGGAATACGCAGTCAAGCAATATGCAACCACATCCGCGAATATCTATCTATTTTGTGCATCAAATAAGAAAAAAAAATTTATTTTTATGCGTTTATTTTGTATTTAGCATTACCTTTCAGTCTGAACTTACGTGATTTCACTGTTCGAATTGCGGGGAAGTGTTAAAGTATAGTTTAGGATTAGGTCCAAGTCTGATTGTGGGCTTGAGTACGTTAGGTTCTATAAATAGAGCTAATATAAATAAGGCTAATATTATCAATGATATTCAGGGGGTATTATCACTGTTTAACATAAAGTATGTTAATGATATTCATATTTAAGTATATTATTAGGATATATATTCATTGATATATTGATTACCGATGGAATGAAATTGTGGTCCTATCATTTAATTTTAAGAAGAAAAAAATAGATTCAACATTAATCAATCAAATTTAGTAGTTAAATCACCTTGTTATTAGTAAAAGTCACTTATGTAACATCTTAGATGAAGGTGCTAAGCAAGTTGGCAAAAAAGTGTGTTTCATTTGAAAACCACTAAACTAAACTCACCTCATTAGACCACTCCCAATCATGACATGCTTCTTTAAAAATACTGACTGCCATATCAGCGACAACTCAACACTTATCCAAAAAGACTGAAAAAAACTAAACGCTACCAACCATCACATACTTCTTCAAAACAAAGTAGGGCTCACTCATTATTTAATAAAAAAAAATAACTACACAAAATACATTTATTAATATTAATATATTAATTAAATTTAATACATTACATAAATTTAAGAATAAAAACATTTATTAAAAAAAATCCGGAGCAGTGTTTTGGCAAAAAAAAGATATTAAACTCAATATTTTTCCTTCACTACTATTTCTCAGATATTTTTTTTTTCTCAGTATTTTGGCTATGTTCTTGTTGTTCCAATTTTATTTTTCTTTTCTGAAATTGTAATTTAGCCAAACAAAATTAAATAGTACGGAGTATGAAATTGAAGTTGACCCCACATTAAGTGCCACATCTCTCGTCTTCACAATTCTTTAGATCGACGAAATTGAATTGTTGCTATAAACAGACGGAAAATGACGTGTTGGCACCAACCGTGTCTTTTACAATTAGAAAATGACGGAGCCTAACGACGGTGTGTTGGGTCCGGTCTTATAGCGAGATTTTTTGAGTTACTACCTCATTAGTAAAAGTTGAGTTTTATAGATTATATAAATAAATATAAATGACTAAATAATTCGCTCTACGTATTGAGAATTTAATTTTACCATTTTTATGTCGTCTCATTTTTATTTTTATTTTTAATTTAATTTATTTTTATTTTTTAATTTCCTACTTATTGGCCGGATGTCCACTCGGAAGCAATCTCTCTATCCGTTGAATAGAGAGAGGTATGACTCCCTCTACTTTTGAGAGTGTTTTCATTCTGAGCGGAGAAATGACTTATCTTTGGGAAATAATTGTTTACATCTCACCTCCTCATACACATTTAGTATTGGATTTTATTGTTGTTGTTTACCAAATAAATATATGACAAGAAAAGTAGCAACAAAAGAACAAATTACGTACGCGAATTATAATTGGATTACAATTCAATCAAATTAAATCGGTTTGTTTTAGATAAGTATTGCTTCTTGGACAATTAAATGGGTTTGTTTTAGATAAGTATTGCTTGTTGGACAATTATAAGGAATTAAGTTTCAAATAAATTGTACTCCGTATATCTTGTTTTCTCTTCTTTCCGAAAACGCCCCTAACCTACCGAATACGCGCAGATAATTAAAAACCTTAACTTTCTTTTTTCTTGCCGAATACGAAAACAAACATAATCCACGAATTTGGTTTTGTTCTTTCCACAAAGACTACATATATATTATTCTGTACCCTTCGAATTCGGCTATAGACTATAGTATATGGCAAATCTCGAAGATTCGTTTCTAGCGGATGTTGAGGATCTTTCCGCCAATGATAACGAAAACTTGGACGCCATGGAAGATGATAATGTTACTGGACATTTGGCAGCTGATATGAAAGCTATGATCAATTACGATGATCTCGATAATGTCTCAAAGCTACAAAAAACACAGAGATATAACGATATCATGAAGAAAATTGAGAATGCTCTTAACAAGGGGTCAGATACAGAGCACCAGCAGCTGATTGCGGAATGTAATGAATTGTCGGTTTTAATAGAAAACGAGATTGTTATTATTTATAATTTCATTCGTGATAATTACCGCCTCAAGTTTCCTGAGCTTGAGTCTATTGTGCGCCGCCCAATTGATTATGCACGTGTGGTGAAGAAGATCGGTAATGAAGTCGACTTAACCCTTGTAGATCTTCAAGGACTGTTACCGTCGGCTACTATTATGGTTATATCTGTTACAGCATCAACTACCAGTGGCAAACCACTTCCTGAGCATGTTCTTGAAAAGACCATTGAGGGATGTGATAGAGTACTTACGCTCGATGAATCAAAGAAGAAAGTATTTGATTTAATTGAAAGTAGAATGGGCTACATTGCACCAAATCTTTCCGCCATTGTTGGGAATGCAGTTGCTGCAAAACTGATTGTGACAGCTGGTGGTTTATCATGTCTAGCAAATATGCCAGCTTGTTATTTTCAGCTGGTGGTTTATCGTGTTGGTTACACTGAGCAATCGTTGGTTATTCGGACTACGCCTCCTGCTCTAAAGGAGCGTGCGTGTCGGCTTTTGGCTGCAAAAGCAAGTCTTGCAGCACGTGTAGATTTAATACGAGGTGATCCATCGGGAAGCCAAGGAAGAAGATATCTTGAAGAAATTTGTAACAAGATTGAAAAGTGGAAACAGCCACATCATGCAAAGCAACCGAAACGACTCCCCGTTTCTGATTTCGAACGTAGGGAGAATAGAGGTGGTCGTGGTCTTCGGAAGATGAAGGAGATGTTAGAAAATAGGGTTGTAAATTGACTGCCGGATTCGTTCTTGAATCGTGTATTCACTTTCTCTATAAATTATTTCGACCCTACGATTGCCTCGGTTGCACGAAATCTTTACAGGGATAAGACAAGAACGCAATCAGTGTTTTTGGCAATGAAATCACTGATCAAATTGTTAGAGAATATGTGTGTGTTTTTTGTTTGTTAAAATGAAAGCAAAAACAAATTCCTATATTTATAGGAAGCGAAAAGGTGCGAGTGAAAGTACGCAACCTTTCAACCAAAGGATGTAACCCTTCAACGAAAAGACGCAACCTTTCGTTCACATCATTTAGGAAATGACATCACTCTTCATGAAATGATGTAACCATTCATGGTTACCTTTCATCAAAAGATGTAATTTCCAATACCTTATTGAATTAACTCGAACGAGCGTGCACTCCGCACTCTCCAAACTCGTCATTAAGCTTAATTCGATAAGCCTTTGCTTTCTAGTAAATCCCAATTAACTAAAATGATTGTTGATAACACTAAAATCACCAACAAATTCCCCCCATTTTAGTGTAATCCTTGATTGACTAAACTAACTAAACAAACAGAACAAACTAATGCATAAATGAAAATGTTTCAGAAATTGAATTTTCACTTAGTATAATATTTACGAGAATTCGAGTATCAGGGTGTTTCAGAAATTGAACCCTTCCACTCATATGAAGACTATAAAATATTATACACATCAGTTTCTTACATATCCCCAAGACAATCTTGACACTATTATAAGCCATGTGTCTCAATCCTTCAGTGAACATATTGGCAGCTAAGTCCAAAGCTCCATTGAAGCGGCAAAACTTCATGTTCACATAGGTAGCTCTTTTAGTCTTGCACCCGCATATGCAATTTTTCAAAAGAACTATTAAGAAGTTAAACTTCAACCTAACTCCACTTACGGGTCTAAACACATACTTTGGGATCATAATATTTATGTGTTTCAATCTTCAGAAAGTAAGCTTACCTCATTGAATTCAGCTCCTAGCGTTGTACTAGAAGGGAATTGGGCGTCTCACTTTGGAAGATTTAATGGACTTCAATCCCACATCATTAGCCCTTGCGCGCGCTTCCTGCTAATGCTTTTGTCAAGTGATTTTGTTAAATTTTGTTGTGACCCAACAAAATTCACATTCATCACAACATTCGTGATCACCTCACGAAACATTATATGTCTAAGCCATAAATATCTAGATTTTCCCTTGTACATTTGACTATATGCCTTAGTCATAAATATCCCAATAACTAGGGATCTAAATGGACATTACTCACATCTTTTCCGACTTTAATCAACTTTCCTTAGTAATCCTTCTATGAAAGGACTTACTAAATTCTTATTCAACCATAAGACACTCGCGAGTATTTATTAATTGATTGATCAGTCATTGTGTATGTCCACTTTTCTATGGCTCACCAATGTAAACTTATCATTTGTACACCCTTGATAATGTATTCCCATTATCCTTGTGCACACATTTATTACCACTACATTGGATGTGAGATTATAATTATAAACTTACCTTAGTCAAACCTCTTCTAAGATCAAGGAGAAATGACCCCAAGTTTTTAGTGTCAATAATCTCAATATTAATTTCTTGATCCAAGATACTTAATCTATACCAAGTGTAAAATTCTACAACTTGTAGATGTATAATCTTGTTGATCGACAGTAAACTCAATACATTCTTAATATGCTTTAAGGATTCATATTGTGATTTGAACAATAATCCATGATTGACTTCTACAAGTATTAAAATACTTAAGCCACATCACAATTCATTATACAAAACCACGCTTAATATTTCCAACATATACGTTATATTGGTCACTTGATGTCATCACATACATCACTCCAATTTTCAAGCATAACAATACCATACGATATTTGTTATCAATTAAGCAATTGTAATCCTCATTTCATATTAAAATTTATTCATTGATCATCAAGCTCTTCTGCAGACACCACTCACATGAAGAACCAACGAATGGATACTTCTTGTTTATTTATTTATTTGGTGCGACAAATCACCCACTTTGCAACCATACATACGAATATATTGGAAATATATACATATGTATACATACTACATATATAAATATACATGTATAAGATATTAGTTGACAGTTATCTTTTCAATGGTTGTGCCTTTTTACCACCAACCATCAAGTAGTCTACCGATTGTTAAAGATTAAACCATTGTGACTCCTTAACAATCACAACCTTTAACAACTCATAACTACCATGTATTAACTGAAAAAAAGAAAATAACTACCATAATCGTTGGTCTAAAAGTCAAACTTAGAACCAAAGACCAAATCCCATACAAAGACATAATCGTTACTGAAAGTCAGACTTTTTATCAAATGTCAACTTGGACATTTAGTCAAGTGGAACGGATTACTTTAGTGAATGAATGGTCCACTTCAAAATGCCATAATAGGAATATTCCATACGTAAAACTTATCCTTAATTTTTTTTTATTCACTAAACAGTTATAACATTTTCCATATTCATATTCATTCTAATAATATTAAACTTATACAAATTCCCAGAACTCTTGATTTGATTCTTAACAAATCAAACACATGTTTAATTTTTTTTTTCTTCTTCATAAATCATGGAAAATAATGGCTTTTATGCAAAATATGATGTGTAACCAACTGACTCAAATCATTTGAAAATTATCTTTGCATTTATATTTGATTCATATCTTCCATTTCATTAAGTCTTTGATGTCGGTTGGTTACCAAGTCAACATGTGAACCAACAAATACAACAATCAAAGCATTCAAAGGAAAAGACCCGCCCCATATCAAATAAAATCATCTTAAGGATTATACATAATTGAAGGATTATTTTCCGATAATAAATAAAGGAAAACTTACATACGCAAGTCAGAATTGACTTGTTAATCCGTTTGTCAAAAGAACATGAGACAGATTGATGCGTGTTCCACATAAATATTGTCATCGGGTCCATACAAAATTCTTCAGAACGTATGATTCTTCAGAACGTATGCTTTTCAAATGGATCCCAATTGATTATAACCGAAAGAAAAAAAAGAAATTGTTTGCAAAAAGTTTCACTGCATTAATTGATGCCATGAATAACATAAATATTCATATTGGTGCACATGACTGTTTGCATCAATTAATTAAGCGTCTCTCACTTCATGGTAATATTTCAACGTTGGACGATTTGCATTAATTTCAACACATCATTGGTTATTCTTTTCTTATACAAATAGTATAAGTGAATATAGGATTCCATTCAATCAACATTATACGGTTCATGACTTTGATGAAAATTCCTTATCTTTCACTCTCCACGATTCCATCGAAGATTTATCCTCACGAAAAATACTTTATAGATTTGTTAGAAAATAGGGTTGTAAATTGACTGCCGGATTCGTTCTTGAATCGTGTATTCACTTTCTCTATAAATTATTTCGACCCTACGATTGCCTCGGTTGCACGAAATCTTTACAGGGATAAGACAAGAACGCAATCAGTGTTTTTGGCAATGAAATCACTGATCAAATTGTTAGAGAATATGTGTGTGTTTTTTGTTTGTTAAAATGAAAGCAAAAACAAATTCCTATATTTATAGGAAGCGAAAAGGTGCGAGTGAAAGTACGCAACCTTTCAACCAAAGGATGTAACCCTTCAACGAAAAGACGCAACCTTTCGTTCACATCATTTAGGAAATGACATCACTCTTCATGAAATGATGTAACCATTCATGGTTACCTTTCATCAAAAGATGTAATTTCCAATACCTTATTGAATTAACTCGAACGAGCGTGCACTCCGCACTCTCCAAACTCGTCATTAAGCTTAATTCGATAAGCCTTTGCTTTATAGTAAATCCCAATTAACTAAAATGATTGTTGATAACATTAAAATCACCAACAGGAGAGACATGCTATAACGGACATGCATAAACTCATGAACAGAATGCAGTTTGGAGAAGCTGGAAATATTGGAAAGTTGAGTGTATCAGTTGGTCGGAGCAAGCTCGCTGCCAAAGTTACCAAAATGTTCAAGCGTAAGCTGCATATCGAGTAGTACGTGGTGGAGCTAATATTCTAATACGCCTTGGCCTAGGAACTGAACTAACCAAGTGATGAAATCGAATACTTAACAAAGTTATTATCGATTTCTCTTTTTGTCAAGGGTCAAGTTACTCATCCAAATTTTTGCATGTATACACTGATATAATGCCTATTTTATTCGTATCTAAGAATAAAATTCTTAGGTTCTCATTAGATTATTTTGATACTACCAACATGAAAAAGGGTTGTTCAATTTTGAATCTACTTTGACATGTAATAAAGATTCCGATATAGATGAAAATGACTTGTTTATGGAGTTTCTAATGCGGGAGATGTTGCCGAATAGAGCATATGAGGGTCGTAGGGCACTTATTTTTATAATCGAACATTTTTTTATTGAACCGCCCGGAGCATTAGAAAATCCAAATCCGACCTTCTTATGCTCTTGGCAACATCTCCTGATCAGTGGTTGTGGTTACAAAACTCCACTAGGTCTTTGGCAATTTCTCAAGAGATTTGTGTTGTGGCGTCCACAATGGATGTTAATCATAGTTGTTAATCAGCCAACTAGTTGGATTTGGGGACTTGACAACCCGTCTAGGCCCAAGATCGTCAAAGTCGCCAGACAACGCAGGTCAACTGGTCAAAATCAGTCAAAATTCTAATTTAGTCGGTTAAAGTTGAATTTATTCTGCTAAATTCGGATTTATCCTATCAAAATTGGTTATTCAGTCCGACTAGTCCTTACAGTGTCACCATTGGCCCTAGGGATGTCAATGGCAACCCGATCCAATGGAAATCTATCTGATCCACCCGTTTCGTGATAAATATGGATGAACTTAAATGGATATGGATATGGATGAACTTAAATGGATATGGATATCATGGATGAAAAGTTTAATCCATGTATATATTCATTAAAACCCGAATACATATACAAATACATAAATATAGATTTATGCTTACATCTTTACTATTAAAAATGAAATTACCGTTAGATTTACATTTTGCTTTCAAATTTATAATGTTATTGATGTTAAAGCTAAGGGGTATAAAATACTATTAAATTTTAGAAGGAAATACTATTAAATACGATACAATTTTACACAAGATATTTATTTATTTATAGAATGGATATACTTAAACCTTGCTACAACACTTATAGGCAGTGTACCTAATCGTACAGTAGTGTAGTTTTTAGTAAGTCCGGTTCGTTCCACAGGGAAAATCTTTAAACAAAGCTTAACGCTATATTAGTTTACTTTTATAAAAATACAAATATATATATAAGTAATATTATTATTATAAAGGAGGGTTTTTACCGTTTAATGACCGGTTTGTCGATTTTAAAACTTTAGTCGCAGTTAAAACCAAATGTAAAATATTAAAAATAAATACAAGACTTAAATTAAAGCGTAAAGTAAATAACGATAATGAAATTTCGATAAATAAAAGTGCGATAAAATAAACTTGCGATAATTAAAAAGTACGAAAATTAAAGTGCAATTAAATACAATAACAATAAATAAAATGCGATAATTAGAAGTGCAATTAAATATAAAATAAAGGAAATAAAATATGAAATAAAATAATTATGCTTATTTAAACTTCCGTAATCATAATGTTTGACGTTTTGATTTTAGTTTTATGCCCATGGATTAATTGTCCTTTGTCCTGGATTATTTAATATGTCCGTCTGGTTTTTGTCCATAACAGTCCATCAGTCATAAATATAAAGTGCGAGTGTCCTCGTCAAATTATTCTTATACCTGAAGTTAAATATTCCAACTAATTGGGGACTTAAACTGTAACAAGATTTTAATACTTTGTTTAATAATTACACCAGGATGTCGACTGAGTGTAACCCAAGGTTTTAATACTTTGTTAACAATTATGCCAAGTGTCCTTGTACATAATTTTACCCCTGTTTTAATAATTCTAGTGACTGTTAATCCATTCCCGTGTCCGGTTAAATGAATGATTATTCGTACATATAAATACCCCGCCCATCATGTCCGATCGAGTGTATATGATAATTTATAGGGACGCCCAATTGTAAATCTTTATATTAACATTAACAAACTATCATTTAGTTAAACAAATATAAAGCCCATTAATAGCCCATAGTCTAATTTCCACAAGTGTCGTTCTTTTGTCCAAACTCCAATTATGGTACAAAACCCAATTACCCAATTTTAATATTTTTAGCCCAACATCATGATTACTTCGGATTAAATAAGCATAATAATAACTTAGCTACGAGACATTAATGTAAAAAGGTTGAACATAACTTACAATGATTAAAAATAGCGTAGCGTTACACGGACAGAATTGGGACTTACACCCTTACAACATTCGCTAACATACCCTTATTATTAGAATTATAATTAAAATTAAAATTAAAATATAAATTATAAATATAAATATTACGTATGAATGGAGAAGAGAAAAGATATATATTTTTTTGCGTTCACCAAACTGCGAATTTATAGGGGATGTGGCCTGACTTTTCATGCCATGCGATCGCATGGACTTTCTTCTTCCTGGCCATGCGATCGCATGGCCAGCTGGGAGAGCTCACATGTTGCTTGTTTCCTTGTGCCGACGTTTTATAAATATAATATAATATATATATTAATTTTAAGAATTAATTATATATTATATTATATTCATATACATAGTTGACTTGTAATTTTTAGTCCGTTGCGTCGAGCGTTGAAAGTTGACTCTGGTCCCGGTTCCGGATTTTCGAACGTCCTTGCGTACAATTTAATATCTTGTACTTTGCGTTTTGAATCTTGTACTCTTGTGATTTCGAGACGTTTCTTATCAATAATTGGAACCTCTTTGATTGTATTTTGTACTTTTGAGCTTTTTGGACCTTTGCGTCTTCAATTCGTCGAATCTGTCTTTTGTCTTTACCTTTTATTATTTAAACGAATATCACTTGTAAATAGAACAATTGCAACTAAAAGCTTGTCTTTCTTGAGGAATAATGCTATGAAATATATGTTCGCTTTTAGCATTATCAAATATTCCCACACTTGAGCGTTGTTTGTCCTCAAGCAATATAGTCTTGAAATACTAGAATCACTTCTTTATTCTTCACACTTTGTACATCAGTGATTTCTATACGGCGGTATAAACAATGGTAGTAACGATGTGGTTTACAGTCCCATATGACTATATAAAAATTTAGATCCATTAAGGAAATTGGATCTTTATGAAAACATTTGATCTTTGAAAATTCAATCTAGCTTTTACCCTAGATAAGTTTTCCAGAATAACCCTTCACCGGTGTTTGCAAAATATTTTTGTGGGCTTGGTGGGTTTCAGATTTGAAAATTTTAGCTCAAAACTTATGGTTTTGTGTCACCCACTTGCTAACCTTGTATTTAGGAAAGCACACATCCAGTATACTTGCTCCGTATATTACCTTTTAGTAAACTACCGTCCGGTTGTAAAGGAAAGCTTTGAACAAGCAACTGTTAAGGCAATGTCCCCTGACATGCTTTTAATTATGGTCAAAAACGTGTCGGATCCAATTACTATCCTTGGTAGGAGCAATAGTAAAGCTCATCCTATAATTTTTTCGGGCTGGCACAAGGTCATGTCTTCGACCATGCTATGCAACCACCGTTTTTACGGTTGACACCCGATTTAGTTCAGGTGACCTAATGAATTCCAGGTGAATTCCTAGGATTTTACGTTCAATGGTAATGAACGCATTGAAAATGGGTTTTCAGAAAACAAATCGTTTTATAATTTGATCAAAATATTTTCTCGTTCAAGCTCGAGTTTAGATATCATTGAATTCCATGAGTTTGAATTCTCAATCTTTAAGGTCAATCTCTAGGATTGAGTAATATCAGGCTTAAAAGCTGATTTTTAATCTTTAAGGAGATTATCCTTTCTGGGGATCTGATTCATTAGTCTTATCCAGCTAATTTGCACGGTGCCCCCCATTTTACGAGATAAATCCTTCTCATGGTTAGGATAAATCTGACCACTTGGCAACCCTGTTTAATGCTGAGGTCCGTGGATTTCCTGCTGATTTTAGTGATGACTTTTCTAGGTGTTTCGTCAACCTACAGCTGGTCTGGATGACAACTTCATGACCTAAATCAAGAAGCGCGTATCTTTTTCGGAAGACTTTACTTCCTTTTAGTGATGGAATTGATTCATCGTGTAGATCCATCTCTTCTTTTCTTTCATCGGGTAAAATAGTCTAGTTTAGTCCAAAGCAAAAGTATTTTCAGTTATTTGTTACAGAAATATGTGACATATGTTTAAGATAACTTGGTAATTTTTCTCACACTTGGCTTTTATTTTCCTTTTTATTGTCCTCTATTCCATTTTAAATGAATTTTAACATTTTGATTTGTTTCTCAATTTATGTCCTTTCTGAGGTAACAATAATTTCGGTGTTAACACCTAGTTTTATCGTTCATAAATATGTATAAACATGATTTTGAGTTCATTTAATTGAAAATTTTGAAAAATTTTACTAGAATTGGGTAGTCAGTATATAAGACTAGGGCTGTTCTTTATCATCAGAGAGCACTAGATTCTAATACAACTACTACGTTACTAGTATTTTTAATGGTAACCAAGTGTTTAAGATAAAAATTTTAAAAATCCGAAAGAATTTAACCCCTTCCCACACTTAAGATCTTGCAATGCCCTCATTTGCAAGAAATCAGTAACAATTTAAATTATTGAGGGTGATTAGCGTAAAAATGATTAAATTTTACCAAAGTTTCCAAACATATTGGCGTTTGGTTGCTGAATGATAAATGGTGCATATCATTTGTTCATTTCGTCTGTTGTTACATCACATTTATTTGTCATCTTGTCGTCAAAATTAGTAGCTTTTGCTGAACTTAATGCCAGTCTTTGAAAATGCGCTGTTTTACCCTGTTTTGTACAATTTACAATATACATACATACAAATATAAACATGCATGGCAATTTGAAATGGGACTTAATATCCCACTTTCAAATCCTAAATGTGAAATATTAGTACACAATAATAATAAAAATGATAAAGATTACATAAGTATATTCAATAACATAAGTTTAAACATGAATAAGTAAAAAGATAAAAACATAAAAATCATATAAATAACCAAATGGAACTAAATCAGTCTGGATATGGGTTCCAGTTCATCTCGTCAGGTGGGTTCCATTGTTGGTTATAGGTGTTCTAATAGGCTTGGTTATAGTCATACCTGTTAAAGGGTGGTCGGATATCGGGGCTATGTGGCGGAAAATGAGCAGGTCGAGTAGGTACATAGTTATTTGGTACCTGATATGATAGCTGGCTCATGATTTGGTGCTGATGAACTAACCATCTATCATGTTGGCATCACCTATAATCCTCGTATACTCGCTCGGAGTTCCACTGCTCATACATACTATGTCTGGCCGCGTTCGTCATTGCTTCCTCATCTATACGAACGTGGACGTCAAGAATAGCATCTCGAAAGACATCCCTAATGTCTTCCGCCTCCTCCATTTCCTCGTCTGAGCCTCTCTCTACCTGAGGATGAGATCTCTCATAGGGTACTGCCTGGTTACGTCTACTTTTCAATACCTTAGCACCCACATAAACTTTCAATCCTAAGGGCTCAACCTGTTCTCTACAAAGCTGTAATGGACCCCCTTGGTTCCTATCAACACCTAAATACTCTCCAATGAGAGTAACAAAAATACCTCCTCTTATTATACTCCCGTCCTGCATTCCCTCTACCATTTTAGATAAATAAAAAGCAACACAGTAAGGGATATTGACAAAGCTTCTAGGATCCCGAATACACTTTAGGTAGAATAAATCATGTAAGGTAATTTTTTCTTTATTATGACCTCTATGTGTAATCGAGTTAGCCAAAAATCTATGAATAATACGAAGCTTGGCTCTGTCAATATGTGTATAGGAGTGTCCTCCTGCTCGTGTAAAAACATCAAAATGTGACATACGCCTCCAAATGGCGTCAGCGTCAAAGTTACTATCTACCCTTTCACCATAATGAATCAAATTTGTACAATCGGGTAATAGCAACTCACCAGGAGTATATATCTGTAAGGCCCTGGCCATGTCCAACATGGACATTCTGTACATCCTACCGCCAAGGATAAACCTAAGAAATCTTCTATCATCTATTCTAACTATATTTGTATCAACTGATACAGTACTCATCAACTCAACACACCATTCCTTATATACAGGTCTACGAATGGTGAAAAGACGTTCCCAATCTGCAAAAGAAGAACTGCCATACCTTTGAACTAAAAGCTGTCTAACACGGTCAGCTAGATGGACCGTTTCCAAAGGGGCCCAATCGATTACCCTTGGCACCTCTATATTTTTTGTTACCAATTTGAATTTGTTCCTTTGATATGTCTCGTAATCTCTCCATCTTCTATCAAATCTCAGATTAGGATGTAGAGTGTGCTCAGGAATCGTTGGGAATTCCACTGGCGGCCTCATTGGGAATACTATGAATTCATCAACAAACTGTACCGGATCATAATAAGGTATGTGCTGATCAGGCTGTTGTTGTGGTTCTTGTTGTGGTTGTTGTCCGTGTTGCATTTCTGGTTCTGGTTCTGGTGCTGGTGCTGGTCGTCTAGATGATGATGCTCCTGAACCTCCAGTATCGGCTTTCTGCAAAACACATTAAATACAAAATTTGTGCATCCAAATATGCATTAGTGTTAGCAAAATAACAACTTAAAACAATCACTATAACATGTTAAATCAAAATTAAACTTATACACATTTTCACAATTTTTCACAATTCTACACTTTTCAAATAAGCACATATGAAAATGTATACAAAGTTCATAAGCTTTTAACTCAAATAACATGTCAAAATATTCATTACTAATAATTAAACAAGTCTCAAATGGCAAATATATCAAATTAATCAAGTTCATGAATTTTGGACTTAAAAAGTCCACTTTAATCTCCAAAAATCATGTTTAGGATCATTGTTTGGATCATTTAACTATCTAAACATGTTACACTACTCAATTTAGCAATAATTCATGATAAAAATCGGCCATAACCTGTTTATATCAAAAAGCTCCAAATTGCTCAAGAACACAAACCCTAGATTTCTAAAATTTTTGAAGTTTTTGGCTTCAAATCATGTTAAATAGCATCAATCTAGGTTATACATGCATAAAATACTAACAATTTAACACTAATTACACTAGAAATTAACAAAATTGCATTAGGTAAAAAATTGGTAATTATCACAAAAACTAGGAATTTATAGAGTTTAGGGGTGTAATTTTTACCATTTTGCTGAAGAATGAGAATCTAGACATGATTAGAGCAAGAAATTTGATGAATTACGGTGGAAAAATGGCGAAAATTGGTGAATTTTTGGGTGAGTTTCGTGAATGTGTGTGTTTTGTGGAGAAGAAACAGACCCGCTGGTCTGTATGTACCAGGCCTGTAATTGGCCTCCATGCGATCGCATGGATGGATAGGGTGATTCCCATGCGATCGCATGGGTACCCGGCTACAGTGTTTTTGGTTTTTTTTTTTTTTTTTTTTTTTTTTTAACTTTAACTTATAAAACAATTAAGTGATTAATTTTAAAATTTTGTTTCCCTTTGTTTTAGGACGTGGTCGTTTCAGATCGATGTCCTAGTCCGTCATTCGACAAAATTTTTAAAATTTGTCTTTTTCAAGCGATTGTTTTAAAAGCTTAGATTTTTGGGTTTTTTTTAATTTTTTTGGCATACCTTAATTCAATAAGATTAAAAATAATGATAATAAAAGTTCTCGTCCCTCCCTTGGGTAAAGCAATTTCGGTTCAAAGACCTAGTCTTCAACTTACGATGAATTTTAAAAATCATATTTTTAACTTAGCGAAATAAAGTAAATTTTTGTTTTTAATTTCACACAACTTAAATTTAAAAATGCATAAAATTCAAAATCAATATTAAAAATTCACACCAAACTTAAATTTAAAATGCATAAAAATAAAATTCATATTTTAAAAATTAAAAATTCACACCAAACTTAATTTAAAAATTCATATTATAAATTCACAACAAACTTATATTAATTTTTTGAATATTTACAATTTTAAATATATTGATTTTACAAAGTTTACAATATTAATTTAAGATTTATATATTAATTTTAAAAACATGGTAAAAATAAAATTAAAAATCTTTTTGGCTTTTTATCCCACTTTAATCAATCAAATATTATCAAAAATATGCGCCCCTCTTTTCGGTAAAGTAATTTCGGTTCCATGACCTAATTTAACTCATGACGAATTTTTAAAATATTTTGGGTTGATTGATTAAAGATATTTATACCTTAAGAATAAACGTTAAATTTCGCAGTGATGTAATAAATTTTTGTATGATATCAACAATTTCGGTCGCCAAACCTAATTTTATTTAATACCAATTTAATACTTTATAGCGAACAAATTAGCGTTTATTATCAAAAGGTTAAAAAAATAAAAACTGTACAGAATTACCTGTGAGATAGTATTCTTAGTTATATGATCTATCCCATTCATAAGATAGCGGTTTAATTGGTTTTCCATAGCTACATAGGCGTAACCTCGAGCATTCAGTATTTTTTCTTCTAAACATATGAACGGTCCGTCTCTGCATAAAGTAACAAATTCGGTATTTGAATAGGTTTGATTATTTGAACATTTACCTCCATGTGACCATTTTCCGCATTTGTGACATCTTTCTAGGTGTCGTGCTCTTCTTTTCGCTGTGGATTTTGATTTTCCTTTACCAAATTGTAACTTATTATCTTCACATCTGGATTCTTTTCTTACTCCGTCCAATCTTTCTCTGATTACTGATACTATTTCACTCGGTAGTGTGTCATTATTACGTTAGTGATTAAAGCGTGTAGCATTAGACCATGGTTTAGTTCACAGGCAGTCTTCATTTCCTAAAAAAAAAAATTCAGAATGGGGGGAGAAGACTAGTTCTTTAGGGTCTGCTAGGGAAAGACCATTCGGGTTCCATTTTCGAGAACTACACGAAAACAGACAATCTAACTCTAACATAAATACATAAAATCCTTAAAGATTTGATTCTCCCCACACTTAGTTAGCTGTGGTATCGAAATTGTGATTAACTTCATTGTCAAATTCCATCGGACTATCTATGTAGTGTTTAACTCTGTGACCATTAACTTTAAATTCAATCCCATTTGAATTTATTAATTCTATCGTTCCGTATGGGAAAACTCTTTTGACTATGAATGGTCCAGACCATCTTGATTTCAATTTTCCAGGAAATAGCTTGAATCGTGAATTGAAAAGAAGAACTCTGTCTCCTTCTTTAAATTCTTTTAAACTTCTGATTCTTTTATCATGCCATTTCTTCGTTTTTTCTTTATAGATTAATGAATTTTTGTATGCTTCATGTCTTAACTCTTCTAATTCGTTTAGTTGACTTAAACGTCGACGTCCAGCTTCATGTATATCAAGATTACATGTCTTCAAAGCCCAAAATTCTTTGTGTTCAATTTCTACTGGAAGATGACATGCTTTTCCATAAACAAGTCTAAAAGGTGTGGTTCTAATTGGAGTTTTGTAGGCTGTTCTGAAAGCCCAGAGTGCATCCTCCAATTTAATGGACCATTCCTTCGGATTTGATCCTACGTTTTTCTCTAGAATACGTTTTAAAGCTCGGTTGGTATTTTCAACTTGTCCACTTGTTTGTGGATGATATGCGGTGGAGATTTTATGAGTTACTCCATATCTTTTAAGAACTTTCTCAAGTTGATTATTACAGAAATGAGTACCCCGATCACTTATTAAAGCTTTCGGTGTTCCAAACCTTGCAAAAAGACATTTTAAAAAGTTGACTACAACTCGTGCATCGTTAGTTGGGAGAGCTTGTGCTTCTGCCCATTTAGATACATAATCAATGGCTACGAGAATATATAGATTATTATGAGATTTTGGAAATGGACCCATAAAGTCAATACCCCAAATGTCAAATAATTCACATACTTGGATAACATTTTGTGGCATTTCATCACGTTGACTTATTTTTCCGGCCGTTTGACAAGCATCACAGGATTTGCAAAGAAGGTGTGCGTCTTTGTAAACCGTAGGCCAATAGAATCCAGCTTCATAAACTTTTCTTGCTGTTAATTGAGGCCCATAATGCCCTCCTGTTGGTCCTGTGTGACAATGGTTTAATATTTTACTGGCTTCATCTCCGAATACACATCGGCGTATTATTGCATCTGGACAACTTTTAAACAAATGTGGATCTTCCCAGAAATAGTGTTTTATATCACTGAAGAATTTCTTTCGTTTTTGGTACGATAATCCTTTTTCAAGGAATCCACATACTAAGTAGTTTGCATAGTCTGCAAACCATGGTATTTCATTATAATCTGTCTTCAATAGATATTCATCAGGAAAGTTGTCTTGTATGGCCGATTCATTTAGAACTTCTAATTCGGGATTTTCAAGACGAGAAAGATGATCAGCGGCGAGATTTTCTGCTGCTCTTTTATCTCAAATTTCAATATCAAACTCTTGTAAGAGTAAGATCCAACGGATTTATCTTGGTTTAGCATCTTGTTTCGAAAATAGGAATCTAAGAGCAGAATGGTCGGTATAGACCACCATTTTTGCTAGAACGAGATATGATCGAAATTTGTCAAAAGCAAAGACAATAGCAAGGAGTTCTTTTTAAGTAGTTGTATAGTTCGTTTGTGCTCCTTGTAACGTCTTACTAGCATAATATATAGGTTGAAATCGTTTTTCAATCCTTTGTCCTAAAACGGCTCCCATTGCAAAATCACTTGCATCGCACATTAGTTCAAATGGTAGATTCCAATTTGGTGTTATCATGATCGGCGCATTAGTGAGTTTCTCTTTAAGAATATTAAAAGATTTGATACATTCATCTGAAAAGATGAATGGAGCATCCTTTTCTAGGAGTTTATTCATAGGAGTGGCAATTTTAGAAAAATATTTTATGAAACGTCGGTAAAAACCGGCATGCCCTAGAAAACTCCTAACTCCTCTAACATTGGTTGGATGTGGAAGTTTAGGAATTACATCTACTTTAGCTCTATCCACTTCAATTCCTTCCTTTGAAATTTTATGTCCAAGAACAATGCCTTCTTTAACCATGAAATGGCATTTCTCCCAATTAAGTACTAGATTTGACTGTTCGCATCTAATCAGCATTCGTTCAAGATTAACTAGACATGATTCAAATGTATCACCGAAGACTGAAAAGTCATCCATGAAAACTTCCATGCATTCTTCTATCATGTCGTGAAAAATCGCCATCATGCACCTTCGAAAGGTTGCAGGGCGTTGCAAAGTCCAAATGGCATGCGTTTGTAAGCAAAAGTACCATAAGGGTACGTGAATGTGGTTTTCTCTTGATCTTCGGGTGCTATTGGAATTTGAAAATATCCGGAAAATCCATCTAGAAAACAATAGTAACTATTTTCGGCTAATCTTTCCAACATTTGATCAATGAAAGGTAAGGGAAAGTGATCTTTTCTGGTGGCGTCATTTAATTTTCGATAATCAATACATACACGCCATCCTGTTACAGTCCTTGTAGGAATAAGCTCATTTTTTCATTTGTAATGACAGTCATGCCACCCTTCTTAGGTACGCATTGAACTGGGCTTACCCATGGACTATCAGAAATTGGATATATTAAACATGCATCTAGCAGTTTAATAATCTCTTTCTTAACTACATCTTGCATATTAGGATTTAGTCTTTGTTGGCGTTGCACATACGTTTTATGACCTTCTTCCATAAGGATTTTATGTGTGCAATACGAAGGACTTATTCCTTTAATATCATGAATCTTCCATGCAATGGCTGGTTTATGAGCTTTCAACACAGAAATGAGTTGTGATTTATCATTTTCAGTAAGAGAAGACGATATTATTACATGTAATTTAGATTCACCATGTAAATAAGCGTATTCCAAATGGTTTGGAAGTGGCTTTAACTCTAATTTCGGAGGTTCTTCTATCGATGATTTATATCGATATCTGTCTTCTTCTTTTAGCATTTGAATTTCTTCTGTTGTTGGTTCATATCCATTAGCTATTAGTGTAGCTAACATTTCAGCTTCATTAATTGGTTCATTACCTTCTCCTAAAGAACATTCTCCTGTTCCTTGTAATTCTGGAAATTCTTCTAATAATTCTGCATGTGAATCTATAGTTTGAATATAATAACATGTATCATCTGCAGATTGTGGTTGTTGCATTGCTCTATCAACTGAAAAGGTAACACTCTCGTCCTCTATACTTAGGGTCAATTTCTTACCGAACACGTCTATCATTGCTTTAGCCGTGTTTAAGAATGGTCTTCCTAATATGAGAGGAACTTGAGAATCTTTTTCCATGTCCAGAACAACAAAATCTACTGGAAATACTAAAGTACCAACTTTAACTAGCATGTTCTCCATTATCCCTCTAGGATATTTTATTGATCGATCGGCTAGTTGTATACTTATTCTAGTTGGTTTCAATTCTCCAAGGTCTAGTTTAGCGTATATTGAATACGGCATTAAATTTATACTAGCATCTAAATCTGCTAATGCTTCTATTGAACTAAGACTACCCAAAAAACATGTAATTGTGAAACTTCCTGGATCAGATAGTTTTTCTGGTATCTTATTCAACAGCACTGCTGAACAATTAGCATTTATAGTAACAGCCGAGAGTTCTTCCATTTTCTTTCTATTCGTGATCAGATCTTTCAAGAATTTAGCATATCTAGGCATTCCTGAAATCACATCAATGAAAGGAAGATTTACATTTATTTGTTTAAACATATCCAAGAATTTGGATTGCTCGGCTTCAAGTTTCTCTTTCTTCATTTTACTCGGGTAAGGAAGTGGTGGTTGGTATGGTTTAACATAAGGTTTATCCTTAACTGTGTTATCTTCATTAACCTTTTCAACTACCGGTTCTGTTTCCTTAAATTGTTCAGGTTGTGGTTCTTGTGGAGTAGGAATAGTTTCATCAGAAGTTACAGGTATTTCAGGTGGTTTAAGTGTTGTACCACTTCTTGTGGTAATAGCTTTAGCTGTTTCATTTCGGGGATTAGCATTTGTATCACTAGGTAAACTTCCCGGTTTTCTTTCACCTATTAACCTTGCTAGGTTACTTACTTCTTGTTCCAGATTTTGAATAGAAGCTTGTTAATTTCTAAATGCTTGAGCATTTTGTTCATTGGTTTGTTTTTGAGATGTGAAAAACTGCGTTTGAGTTTCAACTAGCTTCGTCATCATATCTTCTAAATTCGGCTTTTTATCATCGGTTTGTTGTGGTGGTTTATTTTGAAAATTAGGTCTTTGCTGATTGTAAGTATTATTAGATACTTGTTGATTGCTAGGACCTTGTTGATTGTTGTATGGAATATTTCGGTTATAATTCTGGTTTTGATTGTAAATCGGTGTTGGCGGTTGATAATTATTTCCAGGCCTTTGGTTTATGTATGAAATATTCTCTCTTTGTTCCATTGTTAATTCAATACTGAGACAATCTTTTGTCAAATGTGGTCCTCCACACTGCTCACAACTAATTCGTATTGAGTGAATATCTTTAGTCATCTTTTCCATTCGTCTCTCGACATCATCTATCTTTGCGGAAATGGAATCTAAGTCATGGCTAGAATCGGCTCTAGCTGCTTTAGATGATCTAACGATATCTTTTTCTTGGTGTCACTCATGTGAGTGGGAAGCAGTGTTATCAATAATTTTATAAGCATCAGTTTCTGTTTTCTTCATAATAGAACCACCAGCTGCTATATCTATGTCTTTCCTTGTAGTGATGTCGCATCCTTGGTAGAATATTTGTACTATTTGACAGGTGTCTAAACCATGTTGCGGACATCCTCTCTATAATTTTCCAAATCTTGTCCACGCCTCATATAGAGTTTCATTTGGTTTCTGTGTGAACGTAACAATTTCTGCTTGAAGTCTTACGGCTTTAGATGCCGGAAAGAATTGTTTAAGAAATTTTTTAACTAAAACATCCCATGTATCGATCGCCCCTTCAGGTAACGATTCCAACCAATCTTTGGCTTCTCCCTTTAAAGTCCAGGGAAATAACATGAGATATATCTGTTCATCCTCTACTTCTCGGATTTTAAATAGTGTGCAGATCCTATTAAAGGTACGTAGATGTTCATTTGGATCTTCCTTCGGCGCACCACTAAATTGGTATTGATTAGTCACCATGTGTAGAATTTGTCCTTTGATTTCATAATCTGGCGCATTAATGTCTGGATGAGTAATTGCGTGACCTTGGCCAGTGCGTTTAGCTCTCATTCGGTCTTCCATACTTAATGGTTCTGTTACTTCCATAATTGAATTTGTTGAATCGGAATCACTAGAGGATTCTGATTTAATGGTTCGTTCCTCAACAATCTCTGTTTGAATGATTGGTGGTTCCGGAGGAAACTTTAGTGGTTCAGGATCTACGAATCGTCCCTGAATATTCTCCAGATTCTCAATTGTGAGGTCGGGTTCAAAAAATGGATTATCAACGGCGACAATATTAGTTAGATGTCTTGATCTAGTTACAGGTGGTGAACGTACAAAAGGTGATGAACGTCTTGCTCGGTGCATTCACTGAATATCCTATTAGTTTTTAAAAGAAAAGAAAAATTATAATAAGTTATCCAATCAATAGACTTTTCTGATTTTGCCCACGTTTCGAATAGCCAAAAGATGCAGCAGAGGGGCAGGATTCGTTTGGTCTCAATATAATTGAGGACTGTTTGGCTCCAATAACCCGGTCCACATACAAATCCAACTATCACTACGAACCAGAAAATTGTGATGTCTATCAATTTAACCACTTAAAATAAATTTTCGTAATTTTAAGAAATTTAGATAAGAAGTAGAATAAAAACTCTATGTCCTAAAAACTAGAATGGCGAGAAATAAGAAAGAAAAAGAGTTCGTCGGAAAAAGATCGAAAAAGAAAAATAAGAAAGAAAAATAAAAGGCGACGGAAAAATAAAAGAAACTTATAAAACTTAAAAACACTTGACTAACCCAACCTTATCACTACAACTAATTTAAAATTATAATCGCAAATTGAGATTACTAATTAGAATGATAATTGATACATAGGTAAAAGGCATCTAAAAATATTAAGGCTTATAGGAAAAACTATATTCCAAATGGCAATATCTTAAAAAGGTACTAAAACTTAAAAAGGCGTCGCAAAATTCTAAAGCACCTAAATCTTAATCTAAAGAAAAAGCACTTAAGGGATTCTACGGCAAAGCCTAAAAATCTAGAAGTAAAAATAACTATGGCAAAAACTAAGTTTAAAACTAAATATGAGCTAAAAATACAAATATTACGCTAAAACGATTAAAAAGGGACAAAATATAAAAATATATAAAAAGTTGTAAAAAGTACAATTTTTATAAAAATATTATTTTTATATTATTTATTTAATAAAACTATTAATTTTAAACTTTAAATAAACTAATTAAACATAAAAATACAAATTAAATATAAAAACTAAATTAAATTATAAAATATATAACCCTAAATAGGGTTTTAGATTAATAATAAATAATAATACCCGTAATAAATGTTGGTTCAGTCAACTGTGGCGTGTCAGACGGGCTCATGCGATCGCATGAGTCCTAAGTTGCCCAGCCATGCGATCGCATGGGCTAGGGTTTCGGGCCACAGAATGGGCTGCTACAGTACATGCCGAATTAAATTAAATTTTTTTTTGCTGAATAATATATTTATAAAATATATTTATAAATTAAATAAAAATTATATTTTTACAAAATAAAGATAAAGAAACTTTTATAGAACTTAAATATTTAACAAACTCTAAAAAAAATATTTATATTTTTGTTTTTTTATATTAGCGTTGCGCTTCCGGCTTTTAAGTTTTTTCCCCGGCAGCGGCGCCAAAAATAACTTGATGTTAAAGCTAAGGGGTATAAAATACTATTAAATTTTAGATGGAAATACTATTAAAAATGATACAATTTTACACAAGATATTTATTTATTTATAGAATGGATATACTTAAACCTTGCTACAACACTTATAGGCAGTGTACCTAATCGTACAGTAGTGTAGTTTTTAGTAAGTCCGGTTTGTTCCACAGGGAAAATCTTTAAACAAAGCTTAACGCTATATTAGTTTACTTTTTTAAAAATACAAATATATATATATATATAAGTAATATTATTATTATAAAGGGGGGTTTTTACCGTTTAATGACCGGTTTGTCGATTTTAAAACTTTAGTCGCAGTTAAAACCAAATGTAAAATATTAAAAATAAATACAAGACTTAAATTAAAGCGTAAAGTAAATAACGATAATGAAATTTCGATAAATAAAAGTGCGATAAAATAAACTTGCGATAATTAAAAATACGAAAATTAAAGTGCAATTAAATACAATAACAATAAATAAAATGCGATAATTAGAAGTGCAATTAAATATAAAATAAAGGAAATAAAATATGAAATAAAATAATTATGCTTATTTAAACTTCCGTAATCATAATGTTTGACGTTTTGATTTTAGTTTTATTCCCATGGGTTAATTGTCCTTTGTCCTGGATTATTTAATATGTCCGTCTGGTTTTTGTCCATAACAGTCCATCAGTCATAAATATAAAGTGCGTGTGTCCTCGTCAAATTATTCTTATACCTGAAGTTAAATATTCCAACTAATTGGGGACTTAAACTGTAACTAGATTTTAATACTTTGTTTAATAATTACACCAGGATGTCGACTGAGTGTAACCCAAGGTTTTAATACTCTGTTAACAATTATGCCAAGTGTCCTTGTACATAATTTCACCTCTGTTTTAATAATTCTAGTGACTGTTAATCCAATCCCGTGTCCGGTTAAATGAACGATTATTCGCACATATAAATACCCCGCCCATCGTGTCCGATCGAGTGTATATGATAATTTATAGGGACGCCCAATTGTAAATCTTTATATTAACATTAACAAACTATCATTTAGTTAAACAAATATAAAGCCCATTAATAGCCCATAGTCTAATTTCTACAAGTGTCGTTCTTTTGCCCAAACTCCAATTATGGTACAAAACCCAATTACCCAATTTTAATATTTTTAGCCCAACATCATGATTACTTCGGATTAAATAAGCATAATAATAACTTAGCTACGAGACATTAATGTAAAAAGGTTGAACATAACTTACAATGATTAAAAATAGCGTAGCGTTACACGGACAGAATTGGGACTTACACCCTTACAACATTCGCTAACATACCCTTATTATTAGAATTATAATTAAAATTAAAATTAAAATATAAATTATAAATATAAATATTACGTATGAATGGAGAAGAGAAAAGATATATATTTTTTTGCGTTCACCAAACTGCGAATTTATAGGGGATGTGGCCTGACTTTTCATGCCATGCGATCGCATGGACTTTCTTCTTCCTGGCCATGCGATCGCATGGCCAGCTGGGAGAGCTCACATGTTGCTTGTTTCCTTGTGCCGACGTTTTATAAATATAATATAATATATATATTAATTTTAAGAATTAATTATATATTATATTATATTCATATGCATAGTTGACTTGTAATTTTTAGTCCGTTGCGTCGAGCGTTGAGAGTTGACTCTGGTCCCGGTTCCGGATTTTCGAACATCCTTGCATACAATTTAATATCTTGTACTTTGCATTTTGAATCTTGTACTCTTGTGATTTCGAGACGTTTCTTATCAATAATTGGAACCTCTTTGATTATATTTTGTACTTTTGAGCTTTTTGGACCTTTGCGTCTTCAATGCGTCGAATCTGTCTTTTGTCTTTACCTTTTATTATTTAAACGAATATCACTTGTAAATAGAACAATTGCAACTAAAAGCTTGTCTTTCTTGAGGAATAATGCTATGAAATATATGTTCGCGCTTAGCATTATCAGTTATATATTACAATAAAACATGTATATTTAATAAAATAAACATACAAATTACATATTTAATTTTTCATACTCTACGTTTAATTGTAAATTCAATAAATTGTGCTATATATTCGACAAATATTATACATTTATACATTCTTGTCTATAAATAATAATTATGTCATTTTATATGTTATTTTATTATACTACGTATTTGTTTTCATCGCATATTTCTTAATCTAGTGGATATGGATATGGATGAACTGAAATTAAATGAATAATATGGATGAACGAAAGCTAAATGAATATAAATATTAGTACGACATTACTCAATCCATATCCGATGCATTGTCATCCCAAGTTGGCCCTTTTAATCCATAAAATACTTTATCCGGTTTTTGTTTCACGGGTCTTTATTTTAGGAAATAACAACTTTGTCTTGTGTGTAATTTTACCCCTAAACTTTTTAGTGTTTACTACTTAACTATTTTTATCAACACAAACACCAGTATATTTCAATATATTTATATGTATCTATTAATTTATCTATCCAGTAATATTGAAGTTACATAAACAAGGTCAGAAAGTAATTGATAACCGACATGTACAATTATTCAATGCATATTAACGATAGCCTTAAGGGCCATCGTTAGTGTTGTATAAATAAATGTATTCAAGGCATACCCGAAAGCTAGTAGCGGAAGCGAATAGGATCAACGTTTAGATTACCGGTCGGGAAAACGATCACCAAAAGAAAAGCTTTCAATTTACACGGCCTAAGTTCTTTCAATGGTTTGTAGTGTTCCACTTGAACAAATATACTCACAATCTCTCAACTCACTATTGTATGGTTTTCTTTATGACTTGTGTGTTTCAAACAATGAGATGGAGCCACAATATATAGGGTCATCAAGTGAGACTTCACGGTATATGTAAAGTGTCCATCATTAACCACAAAGTCAATGAGTGACACTCAAAGGTTTGTGGGTGTAAACCTATTAATTTCCAACATCTCCCACTCGCACACAAACCATTTTGATATACTCATATATGTTGAGAAAACTATCGTATAGTACACAAACCATTCATACTTAGAACTAGGTTGTGCGACCGGCATACTTTGAGAGCTCATTTGCTATACATCTGTTAGGAATATATAACATCTCAATAAACTTGGAAAGAGTAGATTTAGTATGCAATATCCGAGATCATTAATCACATTAGTAACTCACATGATCTCAGTTTCACTTATAAAACCCTTTTGTATTCACAATTATCATTTATCACTAAGACAAAAGATAATTGGTCGACCGGTGAATACAAGTCAATGTGAACTTCAAATGATCTTCCCTTCTCTTAGAATCCATTGGCCTTAGCTCAACTTGCTTTTCTAAGAACGTACGGCTAGGTTGAATCACTCATAACCCTTAAGCAACGCCTTAAGATAGCAAACATTGAACTAAGCTTCAAGAGACAAGAAAAAGTCATAAGAATATTAAATTGAGGTTACTAATATCTCAAGGGACTCATATAACATAGAAGTAGAGATCGTTTCTTCTATTTCCCTTATTGGTCATCTTGATCACATGTGATATGAATCACATGTTGCAAAATTTCTCCTTTCATAATGGACGTATGTGTTTAAATTAATGTTGCACAGATGATAGTCCAAACATACTCAATGTTCAAAACTCGAGTTCACTTATCTACTCATAAAACTCTTAAGAACTCACATCTAGATACTCATGACAGATAAGGTGAATTGTAAAAATTCACATAATATTTGTACACTTACAAATTTGGCGTATAATAATCTCATTCTTGAGCTCTCAATTGTCACTAAAATAATTTGCTTAATATACACTACTTATCCATTTGTCACATAAAATGGAATTGATTACCCATGTGAGTGGGCTAATCTTATATCTGTCCGACATACTTTTCTCGATTCGCAACACAAAGAGCGAACAATAAAATAATGATTTAAGAGGAAACTTATTGCATTGGATATAAACTTAAACTTGTAAGTACATTTATTAAAGTAGTACATTTATCAAAATTTACGCAATCCTTGAGACCTAACATGCTTAACAAATGCATCTCTAGGTATCCGGTTTTGTCAAAGGATCTGCTACTATATCATGCGTAGATATGTACTCCATACTTACTTCCTTTCTTGCAATCTTGTCCTTCATATAATTGTACTTTATGTCTATGTGCTTTGTCTTACAATGAAACTTGGGGTCTTTTGAATATGCAATGGCAGCCTCATTATCGGAATATATCAATGCTCGATCACTGGTATTGCCATCAACCCCCAAACTAATTAAAAAACGATTAAGCCACACAGCTTCTTATACAACAGCTGAAAATGTCACATATTCAGCTTCCATTGTAGATAATGCTATAGATGATTGTTTCTTGCTACTCCAAGATATAGCACCTTTGTTTAACAGAAAAACAAAGCTAGATGTGGATTTTCTTTCATCCATATCTCTTCCCCAATCAGCATCAGTATAGCCTCTCATTTGCAGATCATTTTCTTCGTAGCACAAAGAGTAATGACTACCCTTAAGATACCTAAATATCCTTTTCACGGCTTTACAATGGGTTAAACCTGGATTGGATTAGTATCGGCTTACCATGCTAACAGTAAAGCAGATATCCGGTTTTGTACACATCATAGCGTACATGAGACTTCCAACCGCACTAGCATAAGGAACATTTTTTATTTTATGTTTCTCTTGTGGAGTTTGTGGACACCCGCTCATGTTCAACGTATCACCAATAGCCATAGGAGTGTCTATGGGGTTACATTTATGCATGTTAAAATGTTCAAGAATCTTGTTGATATAAGTCTCTTGTGAAAGAGCCAACAACTTCCTTGAGCGATCCCTTGAAATCTTAATTCCAAGGATATATTCAGCTTTACCCATATCCTTCATTTTAAAGTTAGATGATAACCATCTTTTAACCTTGAAAACATACTCCTTGTCATTTCCAGCAATCAATATATCATCAACATATAATGACAATATGACTAATTTTCCTTTAAACCATTTGGTATAAACACAATTATCTTCATTGAGCGCATTGAAGCAATGTGACGTGATCACATTGTGAAAATGTATATACCATTGTCTTGATGACTGCTTGAGGCTATATATTGTTTAAGCAATCTGCAAACCTTATACTCGTGGCCTTCTTTAATGAAACTCATCGGTTGTTCCATATAGATTTCTTCATCTAAATTTCTGATATGGCCGAAATGGACGATTTTTATTCGCGCGGTGTCGTCGGGCCGCGGCTCGCCCGGATCAGCCACTCGAGGGGGAGGGTACTGTTTTAAATTTATATTTAGCGGGGCCTAAATCTTACTACTCCTTATAAGTAAGGGAAGTATGACCTAGAGTCGTATTTTTGAGATATCAGTAGAATCGAACCTATATTTAAGCCTAAGATAGTTAGCGAGTAGTGGTTATTTAGTTTTGGAATTTTCTAAATTATAAGACAGATAAAGTAAATGCGATAAAATTCATAATTCAGATAAGGTTAAAGTGAGTGCATACTATGACTTCACCAGTTATTCTGCCGAGATTATGGAATGCTGGCACATGAATAGGCAGAGGCCTTGTATTCATTACACTGGTCCTAAACGCCCCTGTCATAAGAGATGTCACTGGGTACTGCATTAGGCTTGAAGATTCTGAATAGACAACAACGTCCCTTACCCCCGACGCCCGTGCAGTCTGACTACAGGCATACACGTTCAGACGGCTCATCCAATTGAGCAACTCGGTTGGGTGATGTATTAACATTCCAAAATGGTCTAAACTTTCTTAAGCATAATAGAATACATGATTTACCATATTCGAGAGACGTGATGTGTTTCAATGCTTTCGCTAATGATTGGTTTTAAAAGATAGTTAGGCCCTTAAAAAGAGTTCAACCATAAAGAACACCATGGCCAAGTCAGACTGACTTCCATGAACACGTTCGATTATCCTAACGGTCTAATCCTTTATGTGTCTAAACAAACAGTTCCTTAAGTATCTAAGAATCCCTCAAGCGGGGTGCAATGCTTGAGACCGCGTTATAGTGCAGTGTACTGGTCAACACTAACTGGGTTCCATGGCATTACTTAGTAGAGGTACATCTTACAACAACCGCTGTGCTTCAGCGTGCACGTACGAAGTTTATATGCTTGGTGAATACACTAGCATGGTCTAGGACTGACAATGTACTAAGGGTCTAGTCAGAGGTTTCACTACGAAAAAGTCCTCAGTCGGAATCCAAAGCTTGATAGACTTACTACAACCGGTGTGCCTCAGTCGATCTTACGTTGTATCCGATAGACTTCTCTTACCAAGGGGTGACACAGATAATGTACTCTGAATCGGGGTTCGCGACTTCCCAATAACAGAGCCTATAACTACGTTCTATTAGTTGGAAAAGCGATTGAGTTTAAAGCATAATCGGAAAGCATTTCAACAACATACACAAACTATAATATTATTTCGGCATTATAACTGCTTACATCATAGCATACACTAAAGATAACTACTCGCTAATCATGGCAACAATATCATAAGACATTATTTAAAGATAAGGGATAGAAATACCAGTAGATTAAACGAGTTCTGAATACAAAAGTGACAACTTCAAGACTCCAGACCGCTCCTAATACAATCTTCAGCGTTCTTCTCCGGGTACTAGGTTTCCTGCACGGAGTCGAAGGCCTTGAGAGTATGACTAATATTGTACAAGAGAGAGAAAGAAGTGAATTGAAGTGTGTGTTGGAATGAATGACAAAGACCCTTTAAATAAGCAAGAATTTAGCCTGCAAACGGCTGGCAAGCCGTTTGGCAACCCGTTTGGCAAGCCGTATTTGGCAATCCGTTTGCCAGGCAAACCGTTTCTCGAGGCCGTTTGCTGGACCGTTTGGCAAGCCGTATGGCAATCCATATGGCAAACCGTTTTTGTGCCTGGTCAGTCTTGATTCACTGGATCATAACTTGATTTCTTGTCTTTCACCATTTTCGCTCTAGAATCTTCGTTTTAGCTCCGATTCTCTTTATTCTTTTTTCCACCGCATACGTAAGTACTTGTTCTTCAATTCTAACCGACGAAGTGAGTATTTTGCCGACAAAGTTCGAATCTTTCTTGTTTTTGGGCCTTAATACCGGGGTGAAAACGTGACTTTTTAGCCGATATCAAATATCCCACACTTAGACTTTGCTTGTCCTCAAGCAAACTCTCATTTCCTTAAGAATCTTTTCGCGTTTCTTTTCTAATAGCCTAAGCGGTTTGCTTTTATTATAAGAGCAAAAAGATAAGGTGAGTCATCTATGTTAGGATTGAAGTTATCTCTGCAAGCATGCGAGGAGGTTACATGATGTATGCTAGTTTTCACAGGTCACTCAAATCACTCAAGTGTTTAGTGTTCCCTATAGATCTAAGAAAAAAAATACACTCATAGCCAGTCATGCTGCACCCATCGTCATAGGCTTGATAAAGACTCAAATCCTTGCTGCTAATGCGAGAACGGCAGTAATCTCAGCTTTATAGGTCATTTGTCAATGATGGAAAAGGAATTTTGGAGTGGTAGTGAAGTTGTTTTTGAGGGGTGAGATAGAAAGAGTAATGTAGTCTTTATACAGACTTTTATTCGGATAGATAGGAGTGTTGAAGTATTTTAAGAAGCACTTTTGAACTTTTCTTCATTTGATAATCATTTTCGGTCGAGTTCTCTTCGGCATTTCTTTTATTTAGTTCTGCTCCTTTTTCAGAACTATAATTTTTTTTTTCAGAGACTTCATCTCGAGAAACTTTTTACCGGTAAACTTTTTTCAAGACCTTTGCCATGATACTTGAGAGGTTTATAACATCGAGTTTTCGGAAGGAATCTCGTCTTCTAGATTTTTTGAGTAAATAGTAAAGGTGATGTGGATGTGGTGGTGGAGTAGAAGTAGTGGAGGTGCGGAAGGCTTATGTTTGACAAATGGCTAACTCTTTTGATTACAACCGAATCACGTTTCACTGCTTGGAGATGTAGATCTAAAGCAAGTTCTGATTCTGAGCACAGACATCGGCACTTTCAACGAAAAACAGTGAGCATTAAAGATGAATGCTGGTCTTATTTGGGGTGCCTCACCATAATCAATTTAGGTTGATAATGCCTTAGTCATGCAATGCTCTATTAGAGATTTGGTTCATCCTAACAAGATTTCCACCCTACTTAAGCCTTTCTTATATTTACAAACGTTTCAGGTTTTTAAAAAAACTTTTTCGAAAAGGCTTTCTCTTGTTAAAAATTTTGAAATTTGGCTTAAGAACTTGGAATCTTCGTAATGGGTTATTTTAATATAGCATAAAAAGATTATACCAATATCCCACACTTAGACGAACATTGTCCTCAATGTTCCTAATGTATCCTACACTTAGGAGTTTTAGTTGAAGATTTGGGAGTATTTGTCTAATGTTTTAATTGGGTTGGAATCCCACACTTAGTGATAAGCTAGGATGTGGCATAGTTTGGATTTTAAGCTAGTAGCGGGAAGAAAGAAATACCCCTAGCAGATGTGGCTGGCTTTCAATCCTTGCATCTTTTATTGATCGGCTCATTTGTCATCCTTTATTCTTCCACTCTACTTTATTGCACGGGTTGCCTCCCGGGAAGCGCTTTTGTTTAAGGTCGTTGCTCGACCGTAGTGATGCTTTAAAAAGCGAACATTCCTCGCTGATGGTTGTGATCTTGGTCTTCTCAAGGGAATGTGAGTCTTGGCGGATAAATCCCGAGAAAGTGTCGGACCAATAGTGGTAGGAGGTCCGGTACTTCTCTTGAAGATCTTCTGAAAGATAAGTAGTGCGCAGTTTCAGCTCTTGATAAGTCTTGAAGTTCGATGAGAATATGATCCACGACTCTGCTGGTTGACCCATGAATGTCAATCATAGAAGCAGTGCTGGTGGTGATTGTTTCTCTAATGGGATGCTCATTTCGGAGGTCTTCAAACAATGTTAGAAACTGTATCTTTAGAATCTCGAAGTCTTCGGAACGGTGATAACCACAGTAGGAGTCTGTAGCTTTGCACATATTAGTTAACAGATGAAGCTGGAAAAAAGTGAACAGCAATCCTGATCCGAGTATTAATTTCACCGGTTTTGAGTATACCTACCGACATCCAGCTTTAAATATGAAACTTGGATCCGTGGATTCGTGGAAGATACGTGATATCTGCTTCGTAACAATATAACGACCCTCATTTTTCCGTTCTATATTTTTCCAATACTAAAAGCCCAAACAATATAATTAAAACTTAATGATTAAACTTTAATCAACAATTGTTAAGTGTTAAGAGTTAGAAAACATATTAATTAACTTTGTGCAAATATTGACAAGTTAATAAAAGATGAAAGTAATAAACTGTTAGTCGACACTCACTGCTAATTAAAATTTATGCATTTATGTAATATTATAACTAATAACCTATAAGTAATAAATAAAAAGTGACATTTATATAAATAATAAAACAATTGGGAACTAAATATATACAAGTCATGAATTAGTAAAAAGAAAATAATACTTATCATGTAGTAAATGTAAAAATAATAATAATAATTAATAATAGTAATAATAATGAGACTAAAAAAATCTTACATCCTTATGTTGACTAAAAATAAAGTGTAAACTAGTACATCCTTATGTTGACTAATTATAAACTAGTACCACCTATTGTTGACTAAAAATTATAAAACAAAATAAAATCATTAATTAGAACATCCTTATGTTGACTAACACTCTAATACTTGCACTATATAAACACCTAGTTTCTCATTCACAAATCACACCAAAATCCTCTCTCAAAAACAATCTCTCCCTCTCCCTCTCTTGTGGTATTCGGATCTTCAAGCTTGTTCTTCGTGTTCTTCAAGAATCTTCAAGGAGTTCTACAAGATTTTCAAGGCTTTGATCTTCCATCTTCATTGTGTTCATCTTTTCTTTGTTAATTATCTTGAATCTTCAAAGGTATAACATAAACCCTAAAATTTACATAAACTTTGATCTTTGTTAATTCATATTCATATTATAAACTTTTTATTCATAAGTATATACATAAACACACTGATGTTATGCGAGGCGTATATGAAATAACTTATATTTTACTAGGAAATACTATTAAATATGATACAATTTTACACAAGATATTTATTTATTTATAGAATGGATATACATAAATCTTGCTACAACACTTATAGGCAGTGTACCTAATCGTACAGTAGTGTAGTTTTTAGTAAGTCCGGTTCGTTCCACAGGGAAATCTTTAAACAAAGCTTAACGCTATATTAGTTTTAATTTATAAAAATACAATTATATATAAGTAATATTATTATTATAAAAAGGGGGTTTTTACCGTTTAATGACCGGTTTGTCCATTTTAAAACTTTAGTCGCAGTTAAAACCTAATGTAAAATATTAAAAATAAATATAACTTAATTTAAAGCGTAAAGTAAATAACGATAATGAAATTGCGAATAATAAAAGTGCGATAAAATAAACTTGCAATAATTAAAAAGTACGATAATTAAAAGTGCAATTAAATACAATGACAATAAATAAAAGTGTGATAATTAGAAGTGCAATTAAATATGAAAATAAAGGAGTTATGCTTATTTAAAATTCCGTAATCATGATGTTTGACGTGTTGATTTTTAGTTTATTCACATGGATTAATTGTTCTTTGTCCTGGATTATTTAATATGTCCGTCTGGTTTTTGTCCATAACAGTCCATCAGTCATAAATATAAAGTGCGAGTATCCTCGTCAAATTATCCTTATACCCGAAGTCAAATATTCCAACTAATTGGGGACTTAAACTGTAACAAGGTCTTAATACTTTGTTTAATAATTACACCAGGATATCGACTGAGTGTAATCCAAGATTTTAATACTTTGTTATCAATTATGCCAAGTGTCCTTGTACATAATTTCACCCCTGTTTTAATAATTTCATAGACTATTAATCCATTCCCGTGTCCGGTTAAATGAACGATTATTCGTGCATATAAATATCCCGCCCATCGTGTCTGATCGAGTGTATATGGTTATTTATAGGTACGTCCAATTGTAAATCTTTATATTTAAATTAACAAACTATCATTTAGTTAAACAAATATAAAGCCCATTTATAGCCCATAGTCTAATTTCCACAAGTGTCGTTCTTTTGTCCAAACCCCAATTATGGTACAAAGCTTAATTACCCAATTTTAGTATTTAGCCCAACATCATGATTACTTTGGCTTAAATAAGCATAATAATAACTTAGCTACGAGACATTAAATTAAAAAGGTTGAACATAACTTACAATGATTAAAAATAGCGTAGCGTTACACGGACAGAATTTCGACTTACACCCTTACAACATTCGCTAACATACCCTTATTATTGGAATTAAAATTAAAATTAAAATTATAATATAAATATAAATATTATACGTTGAGTAAGAAGAAGGAAAAAGATGTGTTTGATGTTCACCAAACTGCGAATTTTATAGGCCTGTGAGCTGAAAAAGGGGCTCATGCGATCGCATGAGTTTTGCTCTTCACGGCCATGCGATCGCATGGCCGTCGGTGACAGCTCAAATTTCTTTGTTTTCTTGTTTGTCGATGTTTTAATTAAATAAATATAATATATAAATAATTATAAGAATTATTTAAATATAATATTATATTTATGTGCATAGTTGACTTGTAATTTTTAGTCCGTTGCGTCGAGCGTTGAGAGTTGACTCTGGTCCCAGTTCCGGATTTTCGAACGTCCTTGCGTACAATTTAATATCTTGTACTTTGCGTTTTGCGTCTTGTACTCTTGTAATTTTGAGACATTTCTTATCAATAATTGGAACCTCTTTGATCTTATTTTGTACTTTTGAGCTTTTTGGTCGTTTGCGACTTCATTTCGTCGAATCTGTCTTTTGTCTTCACCTTTTATTATTTAAACGAATATCACTTGTAAATAGAACAATTGCAACTAAAAGCTTGTCTTTTTTGAGGGATAATGCTATGAAATATATGTTCATTTTTAGCATTATCAAATATTCCCACACTTGAGCGTTGCTTGTCCTCAAGCAATATAGTCTTGAAATATTCTATACTAGAATCACTTCTTTATTCTTCACACTTTGTACATCAGTGATTTCTATACGGTGGTATGAACAATGGTAGTAACGTTGTGGTTTACAGTCCCACATGACTATGAAAATTTAGATCCTTTAAGGAAATTGGATCTTTATGAAAACATTTGATCTTTTGAAAATTAAATCTAGCTTTTACCCTAGATAAGTTTTCCGGAATAACCCTTCACCGGTGTTTGCAAATTGTTTTTGTGTGTTTGGTGGGTTTTAGATTTGAAAATTTTAGCTCAAAACTTGTGGTTTTGTGTCACCCACTTGCTAACCTTGTATTGGGAAAGCAACACATCTAGTATACTTGTTCCGTATATTACCTTTCGGTAAACTATCGTTCGGTTGTAAAGGAAAGCGTTGAACAAGCAACTGTTAAGGCAATGTCCCCTGACTTGCTTTTAATTATGGTCTATAACGTATCGGATGCAATTACTATCCTTGGTAGGAGCAATAGTAAAGCTCACCCTTATAATTTTCTGGTCTGGCACAAGGTCCTGTCTTTGACCATGCTATGCAACCACCGTTCTTACGGTTAACACTCGATTTGGTTCAGGTGACCTAATGAATTCCAGGTGAATTCCTAGGATTTTACGTTCAATGGTAATGAACGCATTGAAAATGGGTTTTCAGAAAACAAATCCGTTTGTAATTTTGATCAAAATATTTTCTCGTTCAAGCTCGAGATTAGATATCATCGAATTCCATGAGTTTGTAATTCTTAATCTTTAAGGTCAATCTCTAGGATTGAGTAATATCAGGCTTAAAAGCTGATTTTTGATCTTTAAGGAGATTATCCTTTCTAGGGATCTGATTCATTAGTCTTATCCAGCTAATTTGCACGGCGTCCTCCCTATTTTACAAGACAGATCCTCTCATGGTTAGGATAAGTCTGACCACTTGGCGACCCTGTTTGATGCTGAGGTCCGTGGATTTCCTGCTGATTTTAGTGATGATTTTTCTAGATTTTTCGTCAACCTACAGCTGGTCTGGACGACAACTTCATGATCTAAATCAAGAAGCTTTCTTTTTCGGAAGACTTTACTTCCTTTTAATGATGAAATTGATTCATTGTGTAGATCCATCTTTTCTTTCAAATATATTACATTAAATCGGGTAAAACTGTTTAGTTTAGTCCAAAGTAAAAGTATCTTCAATTATTTGTTACAGAAATATGTGACATATGTTTAAAATAACTTGGTAAATTTTCCCACACTTGGCTTTTATTTTCTTTTATTTGCCTTTTTATTGTCCTCTATTCCATTTTAAATGAATTCTAACATTTTAGTTTGTTTCTCAATTTATCTCCTTTTCGAGGTAACAATAATTTCGGTGTTAACACCTAGTTTTATCGTTCATAAATATGTATAAACATGATTTTGAATTCATTTAATTGAAAATTTTGAAAATTTTTACTAGAATTGGGTAGTCAGTATATAAGACTAGTGCTGTTCTTTATTATCAGAGAGCACTAGATTCTAATACAACTACTGCGTTACTAGTATTTTAAATGGTAACCAAGTATATAAATCAAAAATTATTAAAATTCCGAAAGAATTTAACCCCTTCCCACACTTAAGATCTTGCAATGCCCTCATTTGCAAGAAATCAGTAACAATTTAAATTATTGAGGGTAAATAGCGTAGAAAAATGATTAAATTTTACCAAAGTTTCCAAACATATTGGCGTTTGTTTGCTGAATGATAAATGGTGCATATCATTTGTTCATTTCATCTTGTTGTTACATCACATTTGTTTTTCGTTTTGTCATCTAAAGTACTAGCTTTTGCTGAACTTAATGCCAGTCTTTGAAAATGCGCTGTTTTACCCTGTTTATAAGATAAACTACAAACAAATATGTACATATTTTTATATATATATATATATATATATATATATATATATATATATATATATATAAAACCTTGTACTTTTAAAACATATAAATAATTAATTTTTTTAAAAAAATTTTCTTTTTAGGAGTGAGGGCGTTTCGGATCGTTGTCCTAGTCAGTCCCTCGACAAAATTTTAAAATTTGTCAATTTTTAAGCGCGGTTTTAAAAGTAAAGATTTTTTTTTGGATTTTTTAAAATATTTTTGGCATACTTTAATTCAATAAGGCTAAAAATAATGATAATAAAAGTTCTCGTCCCTCCCTCGGGTAAAGCAATTTCGGTTCAAAGACCTAGTCTTCAACTTACAACGAATTTTAAAAATCACATTTTTAACTTACGAAATAAAGTAAATTTTTGTTTTTAAATTCACACCAAACTTAAATTTAAAATGCATAAAATTAAAAATTCATATTAAAAATTCACACCAAACTTAAATTATATTTTTGTTTTTATACATACAAACTTATATTAAAAATATTAAATTTTCAAATATTTACAATTTTAAATATAATGATTTAAAAAGTTTACAATATTATTTTAATATTAATTAAAAAAAACAAATTAAAAATAAAATTAAAAATCTTTTTGGCTTTTATCCCACTTTAATCAATTAAATATTATCAAAAATATGCGTCCCTCTTTTCGGTAAAGTAATTTCGGTTCCATGACCTAATTTAACTCATGACGAATTTTTGAAATATTTTTGGTTGATTGATTAAAGATATTTATACCTTAAGAATAAACGTTAAATTTCGCAGTGATGTAATAAATTTTTGTATGATATCAATAATTTCGGTCGCAAGACCTAATTTTATCGAATACCAATTTATTACTTTATAGCGAACAAATTAGCGTTTATTATCAAAAGGTTAAAAATAAAAATAAAAATAAAAACTGAAAACTGTACAAACTTACCTGTGAAAAAGATTTTTTAGTGATATGCTCTAGCCCACTCATAAGATAGTCGGACTAATTATTTTTCCATGGCTACATAGGCGTAACCTCGAGCATTCAACGTTTTTTCTTCTAAACATATGAACGGTCCATCTCTGCATAAAGTAACGAACTCGGTATTAGAATATGTCTGATTCGTCGAGCATTTTCCTTCGTGTGACCATTTTCCACATTTGTGACATCTTTCAAGGTGTCGTGCTCTTCTTTTCGCTGCGGATTTTGATTTTCCTTTACCAAATTGTAACTTATTATTTCCGCATCTGGATTCTTTTCTTACTCCGTCCAATTTTTCTATGATTATTGATACCAATTCACTTGGAAGTGTGTCATTATTACGTTTAGTAATCAAAGCGTGTAGCATTAGACCATGGTTTAGTTCACAGGAAGTCTTCATTTCGTAAAACCTAAAAAAAAAAAAAATTCAGAATGGGGGGAGAAGACTAGTTCTTTAGGGTCTGCTAGGGAAAGACCATTCGGGTTCCATTTTCGAGAACTACACGAAAACAGAAAATCAACTCTAACAGAAATACATATTATCCTTTAAAGACTTGATTCTCCCCACACTTAGTTAGCTGTGGTGTTGAAATTGTGATTAACTTCGTTGTCAACTTCCATCGGACTATCGATGTAATGTTTAACTCTGTGACCATTAACTTTAAATTCAATCCCATTTGAATTTATCAATTCCACTGTTCCGTACGGGAAAACTCTTTTGACTATGAATGGTCCAGACCATCTTGATTTCAATTTTCCAGGAAATAGCAGAATCGTGAATTGAAAAGAAGAATTCTGTCTCCTTCTTTAAATTCTTTTGAAATTTTGATTCTTTTATCATGCAATTTCTTCGTTCTTTCTTTATAGATTAACGAATTTTCGTATGATTCATGTCTTAATTCTTCTAATTCGTTTAATTGACTTAACCGTAGACGTCCAGCTTCATGTAAATCAAGATTACATGTCTTCAAAGCCCAAAATGCTTTGTGTTCAATTTCTACTGGAAGATGACATGCTTTTCTGTAAACGAGTCTAAAAGGTGTAGTTCCAATTGGAGTTTTGTAGGCTGTTCTAAAAGCTCAGAGTGCATCCTCCAATTTTATGGACCATTCCTTCGGATTTGATCCTACGGTTTTCTCTAGAATACGTTTTAAAGCTCGGTTGGTATTTTCAACTTGTCCACTTGTCTGTGGATGATATGGAGTGGGGATTTTATGAGTTACTCCATATCTTTTAAGAACTTTCTCAAGTTGGTTATTACAGAAATGAGTTCCCCGATCACTTATTAAATCTTTCGGTGTTCTAAACTTTGCAAAAAGACGTTTTAAAAAGTTGACTACAACTCGTGCATCGTTAGTTGGGAGAGCTTGTGCTTCTGCCCATTTAGATACATAATCAATGGCTACGAGAATGTAGAGATTATTATGAGATTTTGGAAATGGACCCATAAAGTCAATACCCTAAATGTCAAATACTTCACATACTTGAATGACATTTTGTGGCATTTCATCACGTTGACTTATTTTTCCGACCCTTTGACATGCATCACAGGATTTGCAAAGAAGGTGTGCGTCTTTGTAAATTGTAGGCCAATAGAATCCAGCATCATAAACTTTTTTTGCTATGAGTTGATGCCCATAATGCCCTCCTGTTGGTCCTGTGTGACAATGGTTTAAAATTTTACTAGCTTCATCTTCGAATACACATCGGCGTATTATTCCATCAGGACAACTTTTAATAAATGTGGATCTTCCCAGAAATAGTGTTTTATATCACTAAAGAATTTCTTTCGTCTTTGGTACGATAATCCTTTTTCAAGGAATCCACATACTAAGTAGTTTGCATAGTCTGTAAACCATGGAATTTCATTATAATCTATCTTCAATAGATATTCATCAGGAAAGTTGTCTTGTATGGCTGATTCATTTAGAACTTCTAATTCCGGATTTTCAAGACGAGAAAGATGATCAGTGGCAAGATTTTCTGCTCCTCTTTTATCTCAGATTTCAATATCAAACTCTTGTAAGAGTAAGATCCAATGGATTAATCTTGGTTTGGCTTCTTGTTTCGAAAATAGGTATCTAAGAGCAGAATGGTCAGTATAGACTACCGTTTTAGCTAGAACGAGATATGATCAAAATTTGTCAAAAGCAAAGACAATAGCAATGAGTTCTTTTTCAGTAGTTGTGTAGTTCATTTGTGCTCCTTGTAACGTCTTACTAGCATAATAAATAGGTTGAAATCATTTTTCAATCCTTTGTCCTAAAACGGCTCCCATTGCAAAATCACTTGCATCGCACATAAGTTCAAACGGTAAATTCCAATTTGGTGTTATCATGATCGGCGTATTAGTGAGTTTTTCTTTAAGAATATTAAAAGATTTGATACATTCATCTGAAAAGATGAATGGAGCATCCTTTTCTAGGAATTTATTCATAGGAGTGGCAATTTTAGAAAAATCTTTTATGAAACGTCGGTAAAAACCGGCACGCCCTAGAAAACTCCTAACTCCTCTAACATTGGTGGGATGTGGAAGTTTAGCAATTACATCTACTTTAGCTCTATCCACTTCAATTCCTTCCTTTGAAATTTTATGACCAAGAACGATGCTTTCTTTAACCATGAAATGGTATTTCTCTCAATTAAGTACTAGATTTGATTGTTCGCATCTAATAAGCATTCGTTCAAGATTAACTAAACATGTTTCAAATGTATCACCGAAGACTGAAAAGTCATCCATGAAAACTTCCATGCATTCTTCTATCATGTCGTGAAAAATCGCCATCATGCACCTTTGAAAGGTTGCTGGGGCGTTGCAAAGTCCAAATGGCATGCATTTGTAAGCAAAAGTACCATAAGGGCAGGTGAATATGGTTTTCTCTTGGTCTTCGGGTGCTATTGGAATCTGAAAGTATCCGGAAAAACCATCAAGAAAACAATAGTAACTATTTCCGGCTAATCTTTCCAACATTTGATCAATGAAAGGTAAGGGAAAGTTGTAGTGACCCGAACTTTTCCATGTTTATATATATTAATTGAGATTGATATTTACATGATTAAATGTTTCCAACATGTTAAGCAATCAAACTTGTTAAGACTTGATTAATTGAAATATGTTTCATATAGTCAATTGACCACCCAAGTTGACCGGTGATTCACGAACGTTAAAACTTGTAAAAACTATATGATGACATATATATGGATATATATATAGTTAACATGATACTATGATAAGTAAATATATCATTAAGTATATTAACAATGAACTACATATGTAAAAACAAGACTACTAACTTAATGATTTTTAAACGAGACATATATGTAACGATTATCGTTGTAAAGACATTTAATGTATATATATCATATTAAGAGATATTCATACATGATAATATCATGATAATATAATAATTTAAAATCTCATTTGATATTATAAACATTGGGTTAACAACATTTAACAAGATCGTTAACCTAAAGGTTTCAAAACAACACTTACATGTAACGACTAACGATGACTTAACGACTCAGTTAAAATGTATATACATGTAGTGTTTTAATATGTATTTATACACTTTTTAAAGACTTCAATACACTTATCAAAATACTTCTACTTAACAAAAATGCTTACAATTACATCCTCGTTCAGTTTCATCAACAATTCTACTCGTATGCACCCGTATTCGTACTCGTACAATACACAGCTTTTAGATATATGTACTATTGGTATATATACTCCAATGATCAGCTCTTAGCAGCCCATGTGAGTCACCTAACACATGTGGGAACCATCATTTGGCAACTAGCATGAAATATCTCATAAAATTACAAAAATATGAGTAATCATTCATGACTTATTTACATGAAAACAAAATTACATATCCTTTATATCTAATCCATACACCAACGACCAAAAACACCTACAAACACTTTCATTCTTCAATTTTCTTCATCTAATTGATCTCTCTCAAGTTCTATCTTCAAGTTCTAAGTGTTCTTCATAAATTCCAAAAGTTCTAGTTTCATAAAATCAAGAATACTTTCAAGTTTGCTAGCTCACTTCCAATCTTGTAAGGTGATCATCCAACCTCAAGAAATCTTTGTTTCTTATAGTAGGTTATCTTTCTAATACAAGGTAATAATCATATTCAAACTTTGGTTCAATTTCTATAACTATAACAATCTTATTTCAAGTGATGATCTTACTTGAACTTGTTTTCGTGTCATGATTCTGCTTCAAGAACTTCGAGCCATCCAAGGATCCACTGAAGCTAGATCCATTTTTCTCTTTTCCAGTAGGTTTATCCAAGGAACTTAAGGTAGTAATGATGTTCATAACATCATTCGATTCATACATATAAAGCTATCTTATTCGAAGGTTTAAACTTGTAATCACTAGAACATAGTTTAGTTAATTCTAAACTTGTTCGCAAACAAAAGTTAATCCTTCTAACTTGACTTTTAAAATCAACTAAACACATGTTCTATATCTATATGATATGCTAACTTAATGATTTAAAACCTGGAAACACGAAAAACACCGTAAAACCGGATTTACGCCGTCGTAGTAACACCGCGGGCTGTTTTGGGTTAGTTAATTAAAAACTATGATAAACTTTGATTTAAAAGTTGTTATTCTGAGAAAATTATTTTTATTATGAACATGAAACTATATCCAAAAATTATGGTTAAACTCAAAGTGGAAGTATGTTTTCTAAAATGGTCATCTAGACGTCGTTCTTTCGACTGAAATGACTACCTTTACAAAAACGACTTGTAACTTATATTTCCGACAATAAACCTATACTTTTTCTGTTTAGATTCATAAAATAGAGTTCAATATGAAACCATAGCAATTTGATTCACTCAAAACGGATTTAAAATGAAGAAGTTATGGGTAAAACAAGATTGGATAATTTTTCTCATTTTAGCTACGTGAAAATTGGTAACAAATCTATTCCAACCATAACTTAATCAACTTGTATTGTATATTATGTAATCTTGAGATACCATAGACACGTATACAATGTTTCTACCTATCATGTCGACACATCTATATATATTTTGGAACAACCATAGACACTCTATATGTGAATGTTGGAGTTAGCTATACAGGGTTGAGGTTGATTCCAAAATATATATAGTTTGAGTTGTGATCAATACTGAGATACGTATACACTGGGTCGTGGATTGATTCAAGATAATATTTATCGATTTATTTCTGTACATCTAACTGTGGACAACTAGTTGTAGGTTATTAACGAGGACAGCTGACTTAATAAACTTAAAACATCAAAATATATTAAAAGTGTTGTAAATATATTTTGAACATACTTTGATATACATGTATATATTGTTATAGGTTCGTGAATCAACCAGTGGCCAAGTCTTACTTCCCGACGAAGTAAAAATCTGTGAAAGTGAGTTATAGTCCCACTTTTAAAATCTAATATTTTTGGGATGAGAATACATGCAGGTTTTATAAATGATTTACAAAATAGACACAAGTACGTGAAACTACATTCTATGGTTGAATTATCGAAATCGAATATGCCCCTTTTTATTAAGTCTGGTAATCTTAGAATTAGGAAACAGACACCCTAATTGACGCGAATCCTAAAGATAGATCTATTGGGCCTAACAAACCCCATCCAAAGTACCGGATGCTTTAGTACTTCGAAATTTATATCATATCCGAAGGGTGTCCCGGAATGATGGGGATATTCTTATATATGCATCTTGTTAATGTCGGTTACCAGGTGTTCACCATATGAATAATTTTTATCTCTATGTATGGGATGTGTATTGAAATATGAAATCTTGTGGTCTATTATTATGATTTGATATATATAGGTTAAATCTATAACTCACCAACATTTTTGTTGACGTTTTAAGCATGTTTATTCTCAGGTGATTATTAAGAGCTTCCGCTGTCGCATACTTAAATAAGGACAAGATTTGGAGTCCATGCTTGTATGATATTGTGTAAAAACTGCATTCAAGAAACTTATTTTGTTGTAACATATTTGTATTGAAAACCATTATGTAATGGTCGTGTGTAAACAGGATATTTTAGATTATCATTATTTGATAATCTACGTAAAGCTTTTTTTAAAACCTTTATCTATGAAATAAAGGTTATGGTTTGTTTTAAAAATGAATGCAGTCTTTGAAAAATGTCTCATATAGAGGTCAAAACCTCGCAACGAAATCAATTAATATGGAACGTTTTTAATCAATAAGAATGGGACATTTCAGTTGGTAATCTTTTCTGGTGACGTCATTTAATTTTCTATAATCAATACAAACACGCCATCCTGTTACAGTCCTAGTAGGAATAAGCTCATTTTTCTCATTTGTAATGACAGCCATGACACCCTTCTTAGGCACGCATTAAACTGGGCTTACCCATGGACTATCAGAGATTGGATAAATTAAACCTGCATCAAGTAGTTTAATAATTTCTTTCTTAACAACATCTTGCATATTAGGATTTAGTCTTCGTTGGCGTTGCACATACGTTTTATGACCTTCTTCCATAAGGATTTTATGTGTGCAATACGAAGGACTTATTCCTTTAATATCATGAATCTTCCATGCAATGGCTGGTTTATGAGCTTTTTAACACAGAAATAAGTTGAGATTTTTCATTTTCAGTAAGAGAAGACGATATTATTACAGGTAATTCAGATTCACCATGTAAATAAGCATATTCTAAATGGTTTGGAAGTGGCTTTAACTCTAATGTTGGTGGTTCTTCTATCGATGATTTATATCGATATCTGTCTTCCTCTTTTAGCATTTGAATTTCTTCTGTTGTTGGTTCATATCCATTAGCCATAAGTGTAGCTAACATTTCAGTTTCATCAATTGGTTCAGCTCCTTCTCCTAAAGAACATTCTCCTGTTCCTTGTAATTCTGGAAATTCTTCTAACAATTCTGCATGTGAATCTATAGTTTGAATATAATAGCATGTATCATCTGCAGATTGCGGTTGTTGCATTGCTCTATCAACTGAAAAGGTAACACTCTCGTCCTCTATACTTAGGGTTAGTTTCTTACCGAACACGTGTATCATTGCTTTAGCCGTGTTTAAGAATGGTCTTCCTAATATGAGAGGAACTTGAGAATCTTCTTCCATGTCCAGAACAACAAAATCTACTGGAAATACTAAAGTACCAACTTTAACTAGCATGTTCTCCATTATCCCTCTAGGATATTTTACTGATCTATCGGCTAGTTGTATGCTTATTCTTGTTGGTTTCAATTCTCCCAGGTCTATTTAGTGTATAATGAATACGACATCAGATTTATACTAGCACCTAAGTATGCCAATGCTTCTATTGAACTAAGACTACCCAGAAAACATGGAATTGTGAAATTTTCTGGATCAGATAGTTTTTCTGGTATCTTATTCAACAGCACTGCTGAACAATTAGCATTCATAGTAACGGCTGAGAGTTCTTCCATTTTCTTTCTATTTGAGATTAGATCTTTCAGAAATTTAGCATATCTAGGCATTCCTGAAATTACATCAATGAAAGGAAGATTTACATTTATCTGTTTAAACATATCCAAGAATTTGGATTGCTCGGCTTCAAGTCTCTCTTTTTTCATTTTACTCGGGTAAGGAAGTGGTGGTTGGTATGGTTTAACATAAGGTTTAGCCTTAACTGTGTTATCTTCATTAACCTTTTAAACTACCGGTTCTTTTTCCTTATCTTGTTCAGGTTGTGGTTCTTGTGGAGTAGGAATAGCTTCATCAGAAATTACAGGTATTTCAGGTGGTTTTAGTGTAATACCACTTCTTGTGGTAATGGATTTAGCTGTTTCAATCCGGGGGTTAGCATTTGTATCACTAGGTAGACTTCTCGATTTTCTTTCACCTATTAACCTTGCTAGGTTACTTACTTCTTATTCTAAATTTTGAATAGAAGCTTGTTGATTTCTAAATGCTTGAGCATTTTGTTCATTGGTTTGTTTCTAAGATGTGAAAAACTGTGTTTGAGAATCAGAGCGTTGGTCTTAGAGGTTTTCAGAGCGTTGGTCTTAGAGAACCAGAATTTTGCATTAGTGTGTCTTATCGAGTTTGTTAGGATGCATTAGTGAGTCTGGACTTCGACCGTGTTTACTTGAAAAATGATTGCTTAACAAAGTTTGTTGGAAACTATATATTTTTAACATGTGAATATTATGTGATATATTAATCTCTTAATGCGTTTGATATTATGTGATAGATGTCTACCTCTAGAACAAGTCCCATTGACTCACCTAATAATAATGAAGAGTCAAATGTAAATTGGAATGATTCGTGGACTGATTCACAAGTTCCCGAAGAGGAACCGGAAGAAGAGTCTGAACCGGAAGAAGAATCGGAACCGGAAGAAGAATCGGAACCGGATGAAGAAATAGAACCGGTGGGGGAAATAATAAAACAGTTAAGTAAAAGAAAATCCTCAACCAACCGACCAAGGTTAATTATGGTCAATGGTGTTTCCGCCAAGGAAGCAAAAAATTGGGAGGATTACCAATTCTCCGATGAATCGGATTCCGACGAGAATTCCGATGATGTTATAGAAATTACCCCAACTGAATTTAAAAAGGCAAAAGAAAATAATAAGGGAAAGGGCATAAAAATAGAGAAATCTAATTCCAACCCCGATGAACTTTATATGTATCGTCAACCCCCGAAGTCCTTAAGTTGTAACAATGACCCGGGAACCTCTAAACCACCAGGTTTTTCTAAACCAATGTGGATCACGACGGCTCGTATTAGGGGAACATCATATATCCCTAGAAACTTGGCAAAACGAACCAAAACCGAAGAAGAAGAAACAAGCGAGTCGGAATAAGATAGTTGTATTCGTGTGGTGTAATATATGTAATATAGTGTGCTTATGCTTTATGATATATGTAAAAATTGCTTGTATTAATAAGTATTTTTTTTATGAATCTAACTCTTGTCTATTTTACAGTATAAAAACACAAAATGGATAGACAACCCAATATTTTAAGAGGCCTACCCGGAGACATGATTGATGAAATCTTGTCTAGAGTCGGTCAGAATTCTTCGGCACAACTATTTAAGGCGAGATCAGTTTGTAAGACATTCGAAGAATGTTCCAAGAATGCCTTGGTTTATAAAAGGCTTTCGTTCGAAAGATGGGGGATATCACATTGGGAAATCCATAAGTTACGATGTGTTTACTTTGACGCATATATTGCGGGGAACCCAAATGCTATTTTACGCAATGGGTTAAGAAATTATTTTGACTCAATATATCCGAATATTGGACTTCGTGATTTAGAAAAAGCGGCTAACATGCAACATAAAGAAGCATGTTATACTTACGGATTAGTAATGTTCGCTTCTCACCAAAGCGAGAACAAGAACATCGGGCTACAACTATTAAACAAAACTTTCCCACAAGTGACAGAGTCGGTAATTGGGGTAAGAAATGAGGTTTTTAGATTGTTACGGGACTGTTGGACATTACGTAACCCTCGTCCCTTTGACGACGTTACAACACGCTGTCTTATCAACGGCCATAACGGTTATGTTCCACAAGACCAAGGATGGGAAGTAATCCTAGTAAAACCAGAATGCATGACTTGTTTCTGGACGTATGAATTACGTGTCTTTATTGCCTTTGCTGAACGATTTGTGTACTAGCTAGAATTTTCTTCACAACCATCTTGTATCAAATTTATTGTGTGCTATATTTCATGCTATATGTAAAATAAGCGGTATTGTAAGTTTGTAAAATATTGTGTAAAATTTTGAACGCGAAATATTATTATAATCAGTTTTTCATATAGAATTGTAGTAGTTGAATTGTATATTAGCTACTAAGTATGAACTTAACGGGTAGGTACTACCCGAATTTAAACTTATAAAACGCTAATATGAAGAAAAAGCTTTTATAAATGAGTTCATATTATGCTACGAAATACTATTAACTACTCTTAATATTCTGTATGATTAACTTGTTCCATTTGACTATTTTGAAGGAAATGGCACCGACTACTCGACACACCGTGAATATGAACGAAGAGGAATTCCGTACTTTTCTAGCTTCAAACATAGCCGCAGTACAGGCTGCGCTACATACCAACAATAACCTTGGATCTAGCAGTACAGGAAATCGTGTAGGATGCACCTACAAAGAATTCACTGCCTGCAAACCTTTGGAATTTGATGGAACCGAAGGACCGATCGGATTGAAACGGTGGACCGAGAAGGTCGAATCGGTGTTTGCCATAAGTAAGTGTACTGAAGAGGACAAAGTGAAGTACGCTATGCATACCTTCACAGGTTCTGCGTTAACATGGTGGAATACCTATCTAGAGCAAGTGGGACAAGACGATGCGTACGCACTACCGTGGTCACCATTCAAGCACTTGATGAACGAGAAGTACCGTCCCAGAACCGAGGTCAATAAGCTCAAGACAGAACTTAGAGGGTTACGAACCTAAGGATTTGATATTACCACGTACGAAAGACGATTCACAGAATTGTGCCTATTGTGTCCGGGAGCATTCGAAGATGAGGAAGAGAAGATCGACGCGTTTGTGAAAGGATTACCGGAAAGAATCTAAGAAGATATAAGTTCACACGAGCCCGCCTCCATACAACAGGCATGTAGAATGGCTCACAAACTAGTGAACCAGATTGAAGAAATAATTAAAAAACAGACTTCTGAAGAGGCCAATGTGAAGCAAGTCAAAAGAAAGTGGGAGGAAAACGGTGATAAGAATCACCAATAAAACAACAACAGCAATTATAACAATAATCGCAACAACTATCCTAACAATCGCAACATCAATCGCAACTACAACAAACGGCCCAACAACAACAACAACAACAACAACAACAACAACAACAACCAAAACAATCATCTTAACAACAATAATAATCGCAACAACAACAACAATCAGAAGCATCTATGCCAAAGGTGTGAAAAGTATCACTCGGGGTTCTGCACCAAATTTTGCAACAAGTGTAAAAGAAATGGTCATAGCGCGGCGAAGTGTGATGTCTACGGACCAGGGGTTAACAGAACGAAAGGAACAAATGGTGTCGGAACGAGTAATGGCGGAGCAAGTAGTGTCGGAGCAAGTTATGCAAATGTAGTTTGTTATAAATGAGGAAAACCGGGCCACATTATGTAACATCCCGCGTTTTTTCCGTTAAATTATTTTAACACCGTCTTTTTTTTTTTTAAAATAACATCCCTCGTCACCTATACTCGTGCACTTCGTTAACTAGTGTTCATGATAATCCCGTTACTCGATTATAACATCTCTCGTTAACTTGCGTTTTAAAAATATTCGTTTGGTTATTTCCCGCACCCGACAACAAACTTGAGGGACTAATCTCGCCACTCGGGTAAACTTGGCTAACTAGTGACTCCTCACCACCACACACTTCATTTCACCATCTTCTTCCTCTTTTTCTTTCTTCCTTTTCTCTCAAGAACACAAACACAAAATTCATCATCTAATTTTGATCTTGGAAGCTCACAACAAATCCGATTACATATTCTTGATCCTCTCATCATCCTCTTCGATTTGATGCTAACTACTTCGATTTTGGGTAACATTTCTAAAACACTAGATTTCTTTAAATTTGTGTTCTTGACTTAAAAGTGTGTTAATTAGTGTCTATGGCTCATTGTGATGTCGTGTATGTAATTTGTATGCTCGATTTGTTGTTTTTGGTGTAACTAGCTTGAATATGAAAATTGCTTGCTTAATCTTTGATTTTGGATGATTAAAAGTTGTTTAATTGTTAAAGTTCATGTATTAAAAGTGTTACTAGCATCATTAGCTTCAAATTGATGTGTAGGTTGATTAAGAAAACTTCAAAAACATGATTATTGATTTTGAGATGTTTGACTAGGGTTTGATAGTTCTTGACATGAATTTTTGGATGCTTGAATGTCATGGAATGTTAATTGTTAGTGTTTAGTAGTAATGTATGCTTCATTACCTTCAAAACGGCATATCATATGTGTGAATTGGTTTCCCGAAACTCAAAATGCGATTGATGAACTTGAAACTTTGAAAATAGACTTTTATTGTTCGCTTGATGAGATTTCGGCTATTGTAAATGATGTTATTGTTGGACCATAAGTGCTTAGTTGTATTCCTCGTCAAAATACCTTTCCAACGATATATGATAGGCATTATAAGTGTTTGCGGGTCAATTGTTGTGTTAGAATTGATTTTGGCTCGTGCATACTTGGGAAAAACAGAAACAGACCTGCACAGATGGTGGCGCGGTGCGCCCCATCCCCGCGCGGCGCGCGGATTGGCCTGGTCAGATTCTGACCTCTTTGTCCCGTTTCACGTGAAATGTTTGACTAGCTACCGACCTCCGATTCACATGAAACTTGTTCTAATATACTTGTATATGAATAATTAGCATAGAAAAATAGTTCGGGACCCGACCCGAACGCGTTGACTTTTTCGTTGACTTTGACCAAGTTTGACTTTTAGTCAAACTTAACCAAACTTTTATACAATCATTCTAACATGCTTTTATACTTGTTTCTTGTATGAAACTTGACAACGTGATTCACATGCTATACTTAATCGAGTCGTAACGAGCCATAGGACTAATTGAACACATTTCACCCGACCTTGTGTCGTAACCGGTTAATTGATATAACTTACTTGTTTAGGTCAAGACTAAGCAACTTTCATGCACACGTTTACTTGTTGAAGTACCTTTATACTCGTGCACTCGAGGTGAGATCATAGTCCCACCTTTTCAACAACTTTTATACTTTTAAATCGTGGGCTGAGAAAACATATACTTTGTTACATCTTGTACTACTTACTTTTATGTTTTGAACACAAGTGTGAAAACAAACATTCCACGTGCGAGTTAGAACAAAAATGCCTCAATTCGATTATCATTAGTTACACTTGCAGGGTGTAAGCGAGAACTTATATTGTGTGGCCATACGGGTTTAACAAACCCTCATTCGGACGGTTCGCTACCGTTATGCGGATGAAATATATTTTTGTGTTTTAGTGTGGGTTCTAGCACTGTGTGATGGGGTAACGTTGGTTAAGTTTTGATAACTGAGTGCTCGCGTATAACAACACTTTTGGAATGCAAATGATTTGGATAATCTACGTTATGGAAATACAAAATCTTGTGGTTCAAAAACAACGTTCAATACTTACTAAACCTATGATTTCACCAACGTTTTCGTTGACAGATTCTTCTATGTTTTCTCAGGTTTTGAATGCTTAATGATAAATGCTTCCGCACTCTTTTGATACTTGCTTGGATGTCGAGTATACATGCATTTTGGAGCATCTTCTGAACTTATTTAAACTGTGTCGCATAGTTTTCATTTGTACTTATAACGTTGTAACTTAACTTGTGGTCAATTATCTTGGTAAACTTTGAAACAATCTTTACACTTGAATGGATGCGACATATTTTGGGTCAAACGTCTGTTTTAAAGACTTATGACCAGGTAATGGGACCTACGTAGTCGACGCCGTCACTTGACGATTTGTCGGGGTCGCTACAAGTGGTATCAGAGCCTTGGTTGTAGGGATTTAGAGTTCATTTGTGTCCACCCCGAGTCATAGGGTACATAGGTGAATCTAGACTACAACCGGCATATAGACTGAAGTAGGGATTACTTGACTAATTGTGCATTTATACTCGAACTCTTCTATCATATCTAACTCGTATTCGATCTTAATCTTAAGTTGATAAATTTTGTTGATGCGCCACCTTGACTTTATGAAGTAATGTTAAATGCACATGAGAATCAGGGTAATATAATTTCCGGGATTATATTACGGTGATTCACATGGACGTTCCGACATTATGACATAAAGAATTTAAGGCGAGTCAAGGAAAATTTTCTCTACATCATCATTCCCTATCATGATTAGTATTATTGAGAATACTAATCAACGATATTCTTGTGTCTTGAAGGAACAATGTGTAGTGACCCGAACTTTTCCATGTTTATATATATTAATTGAGATTGATGTTTACATGATTAAATGTTTCCAACATGTTAAGCAATCAAACTTGTTAAGACTTGATTAATTGAAATAGGTTTCATATAGACAATTGACCACCCAAGTTGACCGGCGATTCACGAACGTTAAAACTTGTAAAAACGACTTGACGATATATATATGGATATACATATGGTTAACATGAGATTATGATAAGTAAGTATCTCCATAAGTATATTAACAATGAGTTATATACATATAAACAAGACTACTAACTTAAGGATTTCGAAACGAGACATATATGTAACGATTATCGTTGTAACGACATTTAAATGTATATATATCATATTAAGATATATTAATATATCATAATATCATGATAATATAATAATTTAACATCTCATTAGATATAATAAACAATGGGTTAACAACATTAATTGAGATCGTTAACTTAAAGGTTTCAAAACAACACTTACATGTAACGACTAACGATGACTTAACGACTCCGTTAAAATGTATATACATGTAGTGTATTTATATGTATTAAAATACTTTTGGAAGACTTCAAGACATATATCAAAACACTCATACTTAACGAAAATGGTTACAGTTACTTTCCCATTCTTTTCTTTCATCAAGAATTCTAGTCGTATTCTTACCCGTATTATACACAGCTTCAAAACGTACTTACTATGGGTATATACCAATAGGAACTAGCATGGGATTCCACTCTTGATTATGTCATGTATGACTAATCAATTTTAACTTCTACCATGAGCTAGTCAACTAACTAGAACTTCTTTTAACCCCACTCACCACTCACCAATTAACACTCATCATTCACTCCATTTCACTTCAAAATCTCTTTCTAATTCTCTCTCAACACACCCACACTATTATGAACGTATTTTTCCAGTAGTTAATCATCATCTTCATCAAAAATCACTTCAAGAATCAAGCTATAATCATCATAGGAAGAACACTTCAAGAATACTTCAAAAATCCCTTCAAGTTTACTAATTTACTTCCAAGCTTCCTAATCCATTCCAAGTAATCATCTAAGATCAAGAAACCTTTGTTATATACAGTAGGTTATCTTTCTTATTCAAGGTAATATTCATATTCAAACTTTGATTCAATTTCTATAACTATAAACTATCTTAATTCGAGCAAAAATCTTACTTGAACTTGTTTTTGTGTCATGATCCTACTTCAAGAACTTTCAAGCCATCCAAGATCCTTTGAAGCTAGATCATTTCTTGTCACTTCCAGTAGGTTTACCTACTAAACTTGAGGTAGTAATGATGTTCATAACATCATTCGATTCATATATATAAAACTATCTTATTCGAAGGTTTAAACTCGTAATCACTAGAACATAGTTTAGTTAATTCTAAACTTGTTCGCAAACAAAAGTTAATCCTTCTAACTTGACTTTTAAAATTAACTAAACACATGTTCTATATCTATATGATATGCTAACTTAATGATTTAAAACCTGGAAACACGAAAAAAAAACCGTAAAACCGGATTTACGCCGTCGTAGTAACACCGCGGGCTGTTTTGGGTTAGTTAATTAAAAACTATGATAAACTTTGATTTAAAAGTTGTTATTCTGAGAAAATGATTTTTATTATGAACATGAAACTATATCCAAAAATTATGGTTAAACTCAAAGTGGAAGTATGTTTTCTAAAATGGTCATCTAGACGTCGTTCTTTCGACTGAAATGACTACCTTTACAAAAACGACTTGTAACTTATTTTTCCGACTATAAACCTATACTTTTTCTGTTTAGATTCATAAAATACAGTTCAATATGAAACCATAGCAATTTGATTCATTCAAAACGGATTTAAAATGAAGAAGTTATGGGTAAAACAAGATTGGATAATTTTTCTCATTTTAGCTACGTGAAAATTGGTAACAAATCTATTCCAACCATAACTTAATCAACTTGTATTGTATATTATGTAATCTTGAGATACCATAGACACGTATACAATGTTTCGACCTATCATGTCGACACATCTATATATATTTCGGAACAACCATAGACACTCTATATGTGAATGTTGGAGTTAGCTATACAGGGTTGAGGTTGATTCCAAAATATATATAGTTTGAGTTGTGATCAATACTGAGATACGTATACACTGGGTCGTGGATTGATTCAAGATAATATTTATTGATTTATTTCTGTACATCTAACTGTGGACAACTAGTTGTAGGTTACTAACGAGGACAGCTGACTTAATAAACTTAAAACATCAAAATATATTAAAAGTGTTGTAAATATATTTTGAACATACTTTAATATATATGTATATATTGTTATAGGTTCGTGAATCAACAGTGGCCAAGTCTTACTTCTCGACGAAGTAAAAATCTGTGAAAGTGAGTTATAGTCCCACTTTTAAAATCTAATATTTTTGGGATGAGAATACATGCAGGTTTTATAAATGATTTACAAAATAGACACAAGTACGTGAAACTACATTCTATGGTTGAATTATCGAAATCGAATATGCCCCTTTTTATTAAGTCTGGTAATCTAAGAATTAGGGAACAGACACCCTAATTGACGCGAATCCTAAAGATAGATCTATTGGGCCTAACAAACCCCATCCAAAGTACCGGATGCTTTAGTACTTCGAAATTTATATCATATCCGAAGGGTGTCCCGGAATGATGGGGATATTCTTATATATGCATCTTGTTATTGTCGGTTACCAGGTGTTCACCATATGAATGATTTTTATCTCTATGTATGGGATGTGTATTGAAATATGAAATCTTGTGGTCTATTGTTACGATTTGATATATATAGGTTAAACCTATAACTCACCAACATTTTTGTTGACGTTTTAAGCATGTTTATTCTCAGGTGATTATTAAGAGCTTCCGCTGTCGCATACTTAAATAAGGACAAGATTTGGAGTCCATGCTTGTATGATATTGTGTAAAAACTGCATTCAAGAAACTTATTTTGTTGTAACATATTTGTATTGTAAACCATTATGTAATGGTCGTGTGTAAACAGGATATATTAGATTATCATTATTTGATAATCTACGTAAAGCTTTTTTTTAAACCTTTATTGATGAAATAAAGGTTATGGTTTGTTTAAAAATGAATGCAGTCTTTGAAAAACGTCTCATATAGAGGTCAAAACCTCGCAACGAAATCAATTAATATGGAACGTTTTTAATCAATAAGAACGGGACATTTCAGTTGGTATCCGAGCGTTGGTCTTAGAGAACCAGAATTTTGCATTAGTGTGTCTTATAGAGTTTGTTAGGATGCATTAGTGAGTCTGGACTTCGACCGTGTTTAGTTGAAAAATGATTGCTTAACAAATTTTGTTGAAAACTATATATTTTTAACATGTGAATATTATGTGATATATTAATCTCTTAACGTGTTTGATATTATGTGATAGATGTCTACCTCTAGAACAAGTCCCATTGACTCACCTAATAATAATGAAGAGTCAAATGTAAATTGGAATGATTCGTGGAATGATTCACAAGTTCCCGAAGAAGAACCGGAAGAAGAGTCGGAACCGGAAGAAGAATCGGAACCGGAAGAAGAATCGGAACCGGATGAAGAAATAGAACCGGTGGGGGAAATAATAAAACGGTTAAGTAAAAGAAAATCCTCAACCAACCGACCAAAGTTAATTATGGTCAATGGTGTTTCCGCCAAGGAAGCAAAATATTGGGAGGATTACCAATTCTCCGATGAATCGGATTCCGACGAGAATTCCGATGATGTTATAGAAATTACCCCAACTGAATTTAAAAAGGCAAAAGAAAATAATAAGGGAAAGGGCATAAAAATAGAGAAATCTAATTCCAACCCCGATGAACTTTATATGTATCGTCAACCCCCGAAGTCCTTAAGTTGTAACAATGACCCGGGAACCTCTAAACCACCAGGTTTTTCTAAACCAATGTGGACAACGACGGTTCGTATTAGGGGAACATCATATATCCCTAGAAACTTGGCAAAACGAACCAAAACCGAAGAAGAAGAAACGAGCGAGTCGGAATAAGATAGTTGTATTCGTGTGGTGTAATATATGGAATATAGTGTTCTTATGCTTTATGATATATGTAAAAATTGCTTGTATTAATAAGTATTTTTTTTTATGAATCTAACTCTTGTCTATTTTACAGTTTAAAAATACAAAATGGATAGACAACCCAATATTTTAAGAGACCTACCCGGAGACATGATTGATGAAATCTTGTCTAGAGTCGGCCAGAATTCTTCGGCACAACTATTTAAGGCGAGATCAGTTTGTAAGACATTCGAAGAACGTTCCAAGAATGTCTTGGTTTATAAGAGACTTTCGTTTGAAAGATGGGGGATATCACATTGGGAAACCCATAAGTTACGATGTGTTTACTTTGACGCATATATTGCGGGGAACCCAAATGCTATTTTACGCAACGGGTTAAGAAATTATTTTGACTCAATATATCCGAATATTGGACTTCGTGATTTAGAAAAAGCGGCTAACATGCAACATAAAGAAGCATGTTATGCTTACGGATTAGTAATGTTTGCTTCTCACCAAAGTGAGAACAAGAACATCGGGCTACAACTATTAAACAAAACGTTTCCACAAGTGACGGAGTCGGTAATTGGGGTAAGAAATGAAGTTTTTAGATTATTACGGGACTGTTGGACATTACGTAACCCTCGTCCCTTTGACGATGTTACAACACGCTGTCTTATCAACGGCCATAACGGTTATGTTCCACAAGACCAAGGATGGGAAGTAATCCTAGTAAAACCAGAATGCATGACTTGTTTCTGGACGTATGAATTACGTGTCTTTATTGCCTTTGCTGAACGACTTGTGTACTAGCTAGAATTATCTTCACAACCATCTTGTATCAAATTTATTGTGTGCTATATTTCATGCTATATGTAAAATATGCGGTATTGTAAGTTTGTAAAATATTGTGTAAAAGTTTGAACGCGAAATATTATTACAATCAGTTTTTCATATAGAATTGTAGTAGTTGAATTGTATATTAGCTACTAAGTATGAACTTAACGGGTAGGTACTACCCGAATTTAAACTTATAAAACGCTAATATGAAGAAAAAGCTTTTATAAATGAGTTCATATTATGCTACGAAATACTATTAAATACTCTTAATATTCTGTATGATTAACTTGTTCCATTTAACTATTTTGAAGGAAATGGCACCGACTACTCGACACACCGTGAATATGAATGAAGAGGAATTCCGTACTTTTATAGCTTCAAACATAGCCGCAGTACAGGCTGCGCTACATACCAACAATAACCTTGGATCTAGCAGTACAGGAAATCGTGTAGGATGCACCTACAAAGAATTCACTGCCTGCAAACCTTTGGAATTTGATGGAACCGAAGGACCGATCGGATTGAAACGGTGGACCGAGAAGGTTGAATCGGTGTTTGCCATAAGTAAGTGTACTGAAGAGGACAAAGTGAAGTACGCTACGCATACCTTCACAGGTTCTGCGTTAACATGGTGGAATACCTATCTAGAGCAAGTGGGACAAGATGATGCGTACGCACTACCGTGGTCAGCATTCAAGCACTTGATGAACGAGAAGTACCGTCCCAGAACCGAGGTCAATAAGCTCAAGACAGAACTTAGAGGGTTACGAACCCAAGGATTTGATATTACCACGTACGAAAGACGATTCACAGAATTGTGCCTATTGTGTCCGGGAGCATTCGAAGATGAGGAAGAGAAGATCGACGCGTTTGTGAAAGGATTACCGGAAAGAATCCAAGAAGATATAAGTTCACACGAGCCCGCCTCCATACAACAGGCATGTAGAATGGCTCACAAACTCGTGAACCAAATTGAAGAAAGAATTAAAGAACAGACTGCTGAAGAGGCCAATGTGAAGCAAGTCAAAAGAAAGTGGGAGGAAAACGGTGATAAGAATCACCAATACAACAACAACAGCAATTACAACAATAATCGCAACAATTATCCCAACAATCGCAACATCAATCGCAACTACAACAAACGGCCCAACAACAACAACAACAACAACAACAGCAACTACAACAATCATCCCAACAACAATAATAACCGCAACAACAACAACAATCAGAAGCAGCTATGCCAAAGGTGTGAAAAGAATCACTCGGGGTTCTGCACTAAATTTTGCAACAAGTGTAAAAGAAATGGTCATAGCGCGGCGAAGTGTGAGGTCTACGGACCAGGGGTTAATAGAACAAAAGGAACAAATGGTGTCGGAACGAGTAATGGCGGAGCAAGTAGTGTCGGAGCAAGCTATGCCAATGTAGTTTGTTATAAATGTGGAAAACCGGGCCACATTATTAGAAATTGCCCGAACCAGGAGAACACGAATGGACAAGGCCGCGGAAGAGTTTTCAATATTAATGCGGCAGAGGCACAGGAAGACCCGGAGCTTGTTACGGGTACGTTTCTTATTGACAATAAATCTGCTTACGTTTTATTTGATTCGGGTGCGGATAGAAGCTATATGAGTAGAGATTTTTGTGCTAAATTAAGTTGTCCATTGACGCCTTTGGATAGTAAATTTTTACTCGAATTAGCAAATGGTAAATTAATTTCAGCAGATAATATATGTCGGAATCGAGAAATTAAACTGGTTAGCGAAACATTTAAGATTGATTTGATACCAGTAGAGTTAGGGAGTTTTGATGTGATAATCGGTATGGACTGGTTGAAAGAAGTGAAAGCGGAGATCGTTTGTTACAAAAATGCAATTCGCATTATACGAGAAAAAGGAAAACCCTTAATGGTGTACGGAGAAAAGGGTAACACGAAGCTACATCTTATTAGTAATTTGAAGGCACAAAAACTAATAAGAAAAGGTTGCTATGCTGTTCTAGCACACGTCGAGAAAGTACAAACTGAAGAAAAGAGCATCAATGATGTTCCCATTGCAAAAGAATTTTCCGATGTATTTCCGAAAGAATTACCGGGATTACCCCCACATCGATCCGTTGAATTTCAAATAGATCTTGTACCAGGAGCTGCACCAATAGCTCGTGCTCCTTACAGACTCGCACCCAGCGAGATGAAAGAACTGCAAAGCCAATTACAAGAACTTTTAGAGCGTGGTTTCATTCGACCAAGCACATCACCGTGGGGAGCTCCTGTTTTGTTTGTCAAGAAGAAAGATGGTACATTCAGGTTGTGTATCGACTACCGAGAGTTGAACAAACTTACCATCAAGAACCGCTACCCACTACCGAGAATCGACGACTTATTTGATCAACTACAAGGCTCGTCTGTTTATTCAAAGATTGACTTACGTTTCGGGTATCATCAAATGCGGGTGAAAGAAGATGATATTCCAAAGACTGCTTTCAGAACATGTTACGGTCATTACGAGTTTATGGTCATGCCGTTTGGTTTAACTAATGCACCAGCTGTGTTCATGGACCTTATGAACCGAGTGTGTGGACCATACCTTGACAAGTTTGTCATTGTTTTCATTGATGACATACTTATTTACTCAAAGAATGACCAAGAACACGGTGAACATTTGAGAAAAGTGTTAGAAGTATTGAGGAAGGAAGAATTGTACGCTAAGTTTTCAAAGTGTGCATTTTGGTTGGAAGAAGTTCAATTCCTCGGTCACATAGTGAACAAAGAAGGTATTAAGGTGGATCCGGCAAAGATAGAAACTGTTGAAAAGTGGGAAACCCCGAAAACTCCGAAACACATACGCCAGTTTTTAGGACTAGCTGGTTACTACAGAAGGTTCATCCAAGACTTTTCCAGAATAGCAAAACCCTTGACTGCATTAACGCATAAAGGGAAGAAATTTGAATGGAATGATGAACAAGAGAAAGCGTTTCAGTTATTGAAGAAAAAGCTAACTACGGCACCTATATTGTCATTGCCTGAAGGGAATGATGATTTTGTGATTTATTGTGACGCATCAAAGCAAGGTCTCGGTTGTGTATTAATGCAACGAACGAAGGTGATTGCTTATGCGTCTAGACAATTGAAGATTCACGAACAAAATTATACGACGCATGATTTGGAATTAGGCGCGGTTGTTTTTGCATTAAAGACTTGGAGGCACTACTTATATGGGGTCAAAAGTATTATATATACCGACCACAAAAGTCTTCAACACATATTTAATCAGAAACAACTGAATATGAGGCAGCGTAGGTGGATTGAATTATTGAATGATTACGATTTTGAGATTCGTTACCACCCGGGGAAGGCAAATGTGGTAGCCGATGCCTTGAGCAGGAAGGATAGAGAACCTATTCGAGTAAAATCTATGAATATAATGATTCATAATAACATTACTACTCAAATAAAGGAGGCGCAACAAGGAGTTTTAAAAGAGGGAAATTTAAAGGATGAAATACCCAAAGGATCGGAGAAACATCTTAATATTCGGGAAGACGGAACCCGGTATAGGGCTGAAAGGATTTGGGTACCAAAATTTGGAGATATGAGAGAAATGGTACTTAGAGAAGCTCATAAAACCAGATACTCAATACATCCTAGAACGGGGAAGATGTACAAGGATCTCAAGAAACATTTTTGGTGGCCGGGTATGAAAGCCGATGTTGCTAAATACGTAGGAGAATGTTTGACGTGTTCTAAGGTCAAAGCTGAGCATCAGAAACCATCAGGTCTACTTCAACAACCCGAAATCCCGGAATGGAAATGGGAAAACATTACCATGGATTTCATCACTAAATTGCCAAGGACTGCAAGTGGTTTTGATACTATTTGGGTAATAGTTGATCGTCTCACCAAATCAGCACACTTCCTACCAATAAGAGAAGATGACAAGATGGAGAAGTTAGCACGACTGTATTTGAAGGAAGTCGTCTCCAGACATGGAATACCAATCTCTATTATCTCTGATAGGGATGGCAGATTTATTTCAAGATTCTGGCAGACATTACAGCAAGCATTAGGAACTCGTCTAGACATGAGTACTGCCTATCATCCACAAACTGATGGGCAGAGCGAAAGGACGATACAAACGCTTGAAGACATGCTACGAGCATGTGTTATTGATTTCGGAAACAGTTGGGATCGACATCTACCGTTAGCAGAATTTTCCTACAACAACAGCTACCATTCAAGCATTGAGATGGCGCCGTTTGAAGCACTTTATGGTAGAAAGTGCAGGTCTCCGATTTGTTGGAGTGAGGTGGGGGATAGACAGATTACGGGTCCGGAGATTATACAAGAAACTACCGAGAAGATCATCCAAATTCAACAACGGTTGAAAACCGCCCAAAGTCGACAAAAGAGCTACGCTGACATTAAAAGAAAAGATATAGAATTTGAAATTGGAGAGATGGTCATGCTTAAAGTTTCACCTTGGAAAGGCGTTGTTCGATTTGGTAAACGAGGGAAATTAAATCCAAGGTATATTGGACCATTCAAGATTATTGATCGTGTCGGACCAGTAGCTTACCGACTTGAGTTACCTCAACAACTCGCGGCTGTACATAACACTTTCCACGTCTCGAATTTGAAGAAATGTTTTGCTAAAGAAGATCTCGCTATTCCGTTAGATGAAATCCAAATCAACGAAAAACTCCAATTCATCGAAGAACCCGTCGAAATAATGGATCGTGAGGTTAAAAGACTTAAGCAAAACAAGATACCAATTGTTAAGGTTCGATGGAATGCTCGTAGAGGACCCGAGTTCACCTGGGAGCGTGAAGATCAGATGAAGAAGAAATACCCGCATCTATTTCCAGAAGATTCGTCAACACCTTCAACAGCTTAAAATTTCGGGACGAAATTTATTTAACGGGTAGGTACTGTAGTGACCCGAACTTTTCCATGTTTATATATATTAATTGAGATTGATGTTTACATGATTAAATGTTTCCAACATGTTAAGCAATCAAACTTGTTAAGACTTGATTAATTGAAATAGGTTTCATATAGACAATTGACCACCCAAGTTGACCGGCGATTCACGAACGTTAAAACTTGTAAAAATGACTTGACGATATATATATGGATATACATATGGTTAACATGAGATTATGATAAGTAAGTATCTCCATAAGTATATTAACAATGAGTTATATACATATAAACAAGACTACTAACTTAAGGATTTCGAAACGAGACATATATGTAACGATTATCGTTGTAACGACATTTAAATGTATATATATCATATTAAGATATATTAATATATCATAATATCATGATAATATAATAATTTAACATCTCATTAGATATAATAAACAATGGGTTAACAACATTAATTGAGATCGTTAACTTAAAGGTTTCAAAACAACACTTACATGTAACGACTAACGATGACTTAACGACTCCGTTAAAATGTATATACATGTAGTGTATTTATATGTATTAAAATACTTTTGGAAGACTTCAAGACATATATCAAAACACTCATACTTAACGAAAATGGTTACAGTTACTTTCCCATTCTTTTCTTTCATCAAGAATTCTAGTCGTATTCTTACCCGTATTATACACAGCTTCAAAACGTACTTACTATGGGTATATACCAATAGGAACTAGCATGGGATTCCACTCTTGATTATGTCATGTATGACTAATCAATTTTAACTTCTACCATGAGCTAGTCAACTAACTAGAACTTCTTTTAACCCCACTCACCACTCACCAATTAACACTCATCATTCACTCCATTTCACTTCAAAATCTCTTTCTAATTCTCTCTCAACACACCCACACTATTATGAACGTATTTTTCCAGTAGTTAATCATCATCTTCATCAAAAATCACTTCAAGAATCAAGCTATAATCATCATAGGAAGAACACTTCAAGAATACTTCAAAAATCCCTTCAAGTTTACTAATTTACTTCCAAGCTTCCTAATCCATTCCAAGTAATCATCTAAGATCAAGAAACCTTTGTTATATACAGTAGGTTATCTTTCTTATTCAAGGTAATATTCATATTCAAACTTTGATTCAATTTCTATAACTATAAACTATCTTAATTCGAGCAAAAATCTTACTTGAACTTGTTTTTGTGTCATGATCCTACTTCAAGAACTTTCAAGCCATCCAAGATCCTTTGAAGCTAGATCATTTCTTGTCACTTCCAGTAGGTTTACCTACTAAACTTGAGGTAGTAATGATGTTCATAACATCATTCGATTCATATATATAAAACTATCTTATTCGAAGGTTTAAACTCGTAATCACTAGAACATAGTTTAGTTAATTCTAAACTTGTTCGCAAACAAAAGTTAATCCTTCTAACTTGACTTTTAAAATTAACTAAACACATGTTCTATATCTATATGATATGCTAACTTAATGATTTAAAACCTGGAAACACGAAAAAAAAAACCGTAAAACCGGATTTACGCCGTCGTAGTAACACCGCGGGCTGTTTTGGGTTAGTTAATTAAAAACTATGATAAACTTTGATTTAAAAGTTGTTATTCTGAGAAAATGATTTTTATTATGAACATGAAACTATATCCAAAAATTATGGTTAAACTCAAAGTGGAAGTATGTTTTCTAAAATGGTCATCTAGACGTCGTTCTTTCGACTGAAATGACTACCTTTACAAAAACGACTTGTAACTTATTTTTCCGACTATAAACCTATACTTTTTCTGTTTAGATTCATAAAATACAGTTCAATATGAAACCATAGCAATTTGATTCATTCAAAACGGATTTAAAATGAAGAAGTTATGGGTAAAACAAGATTGGATAATTTTTCTCATTTTAGCTACGTGAAAATTGGTAACAAATCTATTCCAACCATAACTTAATCAACTTGTATTGTATATTATGTAATCTTGAGATACCATAGACACGTATACAATGTTTCGACCTATCATGTCGACACATCTATATATATTTCGGAACAACCATAGACACTCTATATGTGAATGTTGGAGTTAGCTATACAGGGTTGAGGTTGATTCCAAAATATATATAGTTTGAGTTGTGATCAATACTGAGATACGTATACACTGGGTCGTGGATTGATTCAAGATAATATTTATTGATTTATTTCTGTACATCTAACTGTGGACAACTAGTTGTAGGTTACTAACGAGGACAGCTGACTTAATAAACTTAAAACATCAAAATATATTAAAAGTGTTGTAAATATATTTTGAACATACTTTAATATATATGTATATATTGTTATAGGTTCGTGAATCAACAGTGGCCAAGTCTTACTTCTCGACGAAGTAAAAATCTGTGAAAGTGAGTTATAGTCCCACTTTTAAAATCTAATATTTTTGGGATGAGAATACATGCAGGTTTTATAAATGATTTACAAAATAGACACAAGTACGTGAAACTACATTCTATGGTTGAATTATCGAAATCGAATATGCCCCTTTTTATTAAGTCTGGTAATCTAAGAATTAGGGAACAGACACCCTAATTGACGCGAATCCTAAAGATAGATCTATTGGGCCTAACAAACCCCATCCAAAGTACCGGATGCTTTAGTACTTCGAAATTTATATCATATCCGAAGGGTGTCCCGGAATGATGGGGATATTCTTATATATGCATCTTGTTATTGTCGGTTACCAGGTGTTCACCATATGAATGATTTTTATCTCTATGTATGGGATGTGTATTGAAATATGAAATCTTGTGGTCTATTGTTACGATTTGATATATATAGGTTAAACCTATAACTCACCAACATTTTTGTTGACGTTTTAAGCATGTTTATTCTCAGGTGATTATTAAGAGCTTCCGCTGTCGCATACTTAAATAAGGACAAGATTTGGAGTCCATGCTTGTATGATATTGTGTAAAAACTGCATTCAAGAAACTTATTTTGTTGTAACATATTTGTATTGTAAACCATTATGTAATGGTCGTGTGTAAACAGGATATATTAGATTATCATTATTTGATAATCTACGTAAAGCTTTTTTTTAAACCTTTATTGATGAAATAAAGGTTATGGTTTGTTTAAAAATGAATGCAGTCTTTGAAAAACGTCTCATATAGAGGTCAAAACCTCGCAACGAAATCAATTAATATGGAACGTTTTTAATCAATAAGAACGGGACATTTCACAATGCTTCCCCGTCGCGGACCACGTAATGAAACTTCCGAACAAGCTTTTCAATGCATGATAGCCACCGCCATAGGTGCGGCTATGGCTAGTATCTCCTCCGACATCAATAACAACCACAACCACAACAACCATGGAGCCGGTAATTCAAACGAGGGTTGCTCCTACAAAACTTTCATGGGGTGCAAACCTCACACCTTCGATGGGACCGGAGGACCGGTTGTGCTCACCCGATGGTTTGAGCAAACAGAAGCCGTTTTTAGCATAAGCGGTTGTCGGGACCAAGACAAAGTCAAATATTCCACCCACACTTTTGCCGGTATCGCCCTCACATGGTGGAATACGTATGTGCTGTCGGTGGGTATCGATGAAGCCCACACACTCTCATGGGCCGACTTAAAGAAAAAGATGATCACCGAATACTTCCCGCGCGAAGAGACCCGTAAGCTCGAACACGAACTAAGAACTTTAAAAGCGGTCGGGAATGACCTAAAGGCATATAATCAACGATTTTCTGAGCTATCCTTGATGTACCCAAACCTCGTGACCCCCGAACCTCTAAGGGTTGAACTTTACATGGATGGTCTTCCCAAGAGCATCAAACAAGGAGTAATGTCATCCAAACCCAGTAATCACCAAGAGGCCCTGAATATGGCCCGTCAATTGATCGAAACGGTAGACGAGATTGAAGTGCCGACACCTAAAGCCGAGGATGAGTCGGGTGACAACAAAAGAAAATGGGAAGCCCCCCAATCGAGTAACTACAACAACAACTTTTCCAAGGAACCTCTCACCCCCGTCGGCAAGAAAAGTTATACCGGGACACGACCTTTTTGCAACAAATGCCACAAGCATCATTTTGGTGAATGTGGCAAGCTAATTTGCCATCGGTGCCAAGGTAGTGGTCATATTGCCAAGTATTGTGGAAGTACCGCCCCCGTCACTCAAAAGGGGCCCGACGCACCAAAGCTGAGTATTTGCTACAAATGTGGCCAATCGGGTCATTTTAGGAATGAATGCCCAAAGAATAAAGCAAAAACCAACGCGCGCCGTTGAACTTACAACATCGACACCTAGGATGCCCGAGACGATGATGGACTAGTCACGGGTACGTTTCTTCACAACAAACCGTATATTTCATACTTGTTCGATTCGATTACCGCTAGACGTTTTACAACCAATACTTTGACTTGTACTCATTACCTTCCATCTTTTCCCCTAGATACTATTTAGGCGATTTAAGCGACCAACGGAAAAATATTGTGTGCCTATAAATATTATCGGAGGATATACGTTAAGAAATTGAACTCGACACCAATAGAACTAAGGAACTCAAAACCTATTCATTAAGGAGAAATTGTTGCCCTACATTTATGTATAGATTATTGTGAACTAAGAAATTTTCGGTTGGAAACCGATACCCTCTCCCTCGCATCCATGACCTCATGATTTTTGCACGAATCCCGTATGTTCCAAATCGACCTCCGTTCCGGTTATCACCAATTGGGGGTTAAGGGAGACGATGTCTCCTAAGCCATTTCCGAACTCGCAACGTTAGTTGTAAATCTCTCTTAGTACCGTTTGATTTATTTATGACTCCGTCCGTATTCATGAACCTCCTAAACCGCGTATGCAAATTCATATAGACTAATCTGTTATCGTATTTATAGATGACATCTTAACTTATTCAAGTAAAGAAGGAAAACGAACAACATCACCATCTTAAGCTCGAACTTTTGAGAAAAGAGCAACTCTATACCAAATTCTCCGAGTGAGAATTTCTGTTGAACGAAGTCCAATTTTCTAGACCATGATGTTAATGGTCAAGGCATTACAATCAATCTCGAAATCAAGCCACATGTAATCAGGAAACTCTACCAACTCGGACTTGTATTCGTAAAAATCTTAGATCTCGTCTGTTATTACCGAAGATTCATTTCTGACTTTTCTCGTGTTACACGACTTTTAAACTCGTTAACTCACTAAGGAAAACTCTAAACCTCTCCGTGTTCGAACCTTGAGCGTGATTCTTCACACCAACATTTCTAGTTAAAAATCGTATAGCAACAGATGGAACTCAAACATGGAAATATTTCTACTTGAACGCCGAAAGGCATACTCCCTCGACTCGAAATCAACGGAACGGAAATTCGTTATTTTGCACGAAGAATTCGAATACTAAATTGTGGATCCGATCAATATTCTTGTCATCACGTACCACACTACATACCTCTGTTATTTCACCGTTACCGTCTGATATTACTGGAAATTAAGATAACACACAATCCAATGATACTTCACTCTTCTTTGACTTAACGCCCTTGTATTTCTGATAATCGGCCAACTATTATTCAACCCCGAACTATACAACCACGTGTACTATCTCGTTTCTCTTTCAGACTTCAACTTTTGACAACTAGAGGCACGTTATGGCAACCTCGAGATGTAAGCTCATCCTATTCTAAGTCCTCATTTCACTCCTATCTTTATCGCTCGCATTTCCGTTTAAAGAAATTCCTCATATTACCTAAGTATTCGCCACGAGGGTGAATAGTCCTAACGAACATTTTTCGAACCCTAACTAACTTGTTCAAACGTATCTTAAGAGATTCTATTCCAACACGACGTATCTTTGTCAATTATTCCGTATCGAAATACTCGTTTCACTTCTAGTTTTACAAGAAACCTTGGAGACCCGTTTAGACATGAGTACCGCGTACCACCCACAAACCGACGAACCGAGCAAACGAACGATATACGTCTTGGAAAGACATGTCACAAACTCGTATTGTCACCTTTAGTAGATCACTCTTACAACAGTAGTTACCACTCGTGTGTTCACGCGCACTTTCCGAAACCCTATATGACCGCTAATGTCATACCCCTGTTCATTTAACCAAAGCATCAACCACCGAAATCTGAACCCCATCAAGAAACAACAATTGAAATCATTCAAATCCGAGAAGGGCTCGAGACGACCCGTAGTCGCCCAAAAGAGTCATACCAAACTTAGATGAAAACCTCACAAATCCCAGTGTGTAACCGTGTAATATTGAGAAACCGCACCTTGGAAAGGTGTAATCCATTTTGGGAAATCGAGAAAGGCTATATCCGCAATATCGAACCTTTTGAAACCTTGGGGCGTATTGGAACCGCTTCCTATCGTTTAAGACTTCCGACTCAATTAAGTTTCCGTTTACCCTACATTTCGTGTAACAAACTTAGAAACGTGTCCTGCGGAACAGGAACGTGCAATCCTTCTAGATGCACCAACTATTGATGACAAACTCCTCCTCATAGGAAAAACCGGCTGAACTTGTGGATCGTAAAACCAAGCCCTAATACAACGTAACACCCCGACTATTCGGATTCGTGGAATGACCAAGAAAGTACCTTCAATCATTCGTAGAGTTACTACACTAGGTCTCGAGTAAGAGACATCGACTATTACTTCCAACTAAATTTCGGGACGAAATTTCTTTTAAGGTGTGGATAATGTAACATCCCGCGTTTTTTCCGTTAAATTATTTTAACACCGTCTTTTTTTTAAAAAAAATAACATCCCTCGTCACCTATACTCGTGCACTTCGTTAACTAGTGTTCATGATAATCCCGTTACTCGATTATAACATCTCTCGTTAACTTGCGTTTTAAAAATATTCGTTTGGTTATTTCCCGCACCCGACAACAAACTTGAGGGACTAATCTCGCCACTCGGGTAAACTTGGCTAACTAGTGACTCCTCACCACCACACACTTCATTTCACCATCTTCTTCCTCTTTTTCTTTCTTCCTTTTCTCTCAAGAACACAAACACAAAATTCATCATCTAATTTTGATCTTGGAAGCTCACAACAAATCCGATTACATATTCTTGATCCTCTCATCATCCTCTTCGATTTGATGCTAACTACTTCGATTTTGGGTAACATTTCTAAAACACTAGATTTCTTTAAATTTGTGTTCTTGACTTAAAAGTGTGTTAATTAGTGTCTATGGCTCATTGTGATGTCGTGTATGTAATTTGTATGCTCGATTTGTTGTTTTTGGTGTAACTAGCTTGAATATGAAAATTGCTTGCTTAATCTTTGATTTTGGATGATTAAAAGTTGTTTAATTGTTAAAGTTCATGTATTAAATGTGTTACTAGCATCATTAGCTTCAAATTGATGTGTAGGTTGATTAAGAAAACTTCAAAAACATGATTATTGATTTTGAGATGTTTGACTAGGGTTTGATAGTTCTTGACATGAATTTTTGGATGCTTGAATGTCATGGAATGTTAATTGTTAGTGTTTAGTAGTAATGTATGCTTCATTACCTTCAAAACGGCATATCATATGTGTGAATTGGTTTCCCGAAACTCAAAATGCGATTGATGAACTTGAAACTTTGAAAATAGACTTTTATTGTTCGCTTGATGAGATTTCGGCTATTGTAAATGATGTTATTGTTGGACCATAAGTGCTTAGTTGTATTCCTCGTCAAAATACCTTTCCAACGATATATGATAGGCATTATAAGTGTTTGCGGGTCAATTGTTGTGTTAGAATTGATTTTGGCTCGTGCATACTTGGGAAAAACAGAAACAGACCTGCACAGATGGTGGCGCGGCGCGCCCCATCCCCGCGCGGCGCGAGGATTGGCCTGGTCAGATTCTGACCTCTTTGTCCCGTTTCACGTGAAATGTTTGACTAGCTACCGACCTCCGATTCACATGAAACTTGTTCTAATATACTTGTATATGAATAATTAGCATAGAAAAATAGTTCGGGACCCGACCCGAACGCGTTGACTTTTTCGTTGACTTTGACCAAGTTTGACTTTTAGTCAAACTTAACCAAACTTTTATACAATCATTCTAACATGCTTTTATACTTGTTTCTTGTATGAAACTTGACAACGTGATTCACATGCTATACTTAATCGAGTCGTAACGAGCCATAGGACTAATTGAACACATTTCACCCGACCTTGTGTCGTAACCGGTTAATTGATATAACTTACTTATTTAGGTCAAGACTAAGCAACTTTCATGCACACGTTTACTTGTTGAAGTACCTTTATACTCGTGCACTCGAGGTGAGATCATAGTCCCACCTTTTCAACAACTTTTATACTTTTAAATCGTGGGCTGAGAAAACATATACTTTGTTACATCTTGTACTACTTACTTTTATGTTTTGAACACAAGTGTGAAAACAAACATTCCACGTGCGAGTTAGAACAAAAATGCCTCAATTCGATTATCATTAGTTACACTTGCAGGGTGTAAGCGAGAACTTATATTGTGTGGCCATACGGGTTTAACAAACCCTCATTCGGACGGTTCGCTACCGTTATGCGGATGAAATATATTTTTGTGTTTTAGTGTGGGTTCTAGCACTGTGTGATGGGGTAACGTTGGTTAAGTTTTGATAATTGAGTGCTCGCGTATAACAACACTTTTGGAATGCAAATGATTTGGATAATCTACGTTATGGAAATACAAAATCTTGTGGTTCAAAAACAACGTTCAATACTTACTAAACCTATGATTTCACCAACGTTTTCATTGACAGATTCTTCTATGTTTTCTCAGGTTTTGAATGCTTAATGATACATGCTTCCGCACTCTTTTGATACTTGCTTGGATGTCGAGTATACATGCATTTTGGAGCATCTTCTGAACTTATTTAAACTGTGTCGCATAGTTTTCATTTGTACTTATAACGTTGTAACTTAACTTGTGGTCAATTATCTTGGTAAACTTTGAAACAATCTTTACACTTGAATGGATGCGACATATTTTGGGTCAAACGTCTGTTTTAAAGACTTATGACCAGGTAATGGGACCTACGTAGTCGACGCCGTCACTTGACGATTTGTCGGGGTCGCTACACATTATTAGAAATTGCCCGAACCAGGAGAACACGAATGGACAAGGCCGCGGAAGAGTTTTCAATATTAATGCGGCAGAGGCACAGGAAGACCCGGAGCTTGTTACGGGTACGTTTCTTATTGACAATAAATCTGCTTACGTTTTATTTGATTCGGGTGCGGATAGAAGCTATATGAGTAGAGATTTTTGTGCTAAATTAAGTTGTCCATTGACGCCTTTGGATAGTAAATTTTTACTCGAATTAGCAAATGGTAAATTAATTTCAGCAGATAATATATGTCGGAATCGAGAAATTAAACTGGTTAGCGAAACATTTAAGATTGATTTGATACCAGTAGAGTTAGGGAGTTTTGATGTGATAATCGGTATGGACTGGTTGAAAGAAGTGAAAGCAGAGATCGTTTGTTACAAAAATGCAATTCGCATTATACGAGAAAAAGGAAAACCCTTAATGGTGTACGGAGAAAAGGGCAACACGAAGCTACATCTTATTAGTAATTTGAAGGCACAAAAACTAATAAGAAAAGGTTGCTATGCTGTTCTAGCACACGTTGAGAAAGTACAAACTGAAGAAAAGAGCATCAATGATGTTCCCATTGCAAAAGAATTTCCCGATGTATTTCCAAAAGAATTACCGGGATTACCCCCACATCGATCCGTTGAATTTCAAATAGATCTTGTACCAGGAGCTGCACCAATAGCTCGTGCTCCTTACAGACTCGCACCCAGTGAGATGAAAGAACTACAAAGCCAATTACAAGAACTTTTAGAGCGTGGTTTCATTCGACCAAGCACATCGCCGTGGGGAGCTCCTGTTTTGTTTGTCAAGAAGAAAGATGGCACATTCAGGTTGTGTATCGACTACCGAGAGTTGAACAAACTTACCATCAAGAACCGCTACCCACTACCGAGAATCGATGACTTATTTGATCAACTACAAGGCTCGTCTGTTTATTCAAAGATTGACTTACGTTCCGGGTATCATCAAATGCGGGTGAAAGAAGATGATATTCCAAAGACTGCTTTCAGAACACGTTACGGTCATTACGAGTTTATGGTCATGCCGTTTGGTTTAACTAATGCACCAGCTGTGTTCATGGACCTTATGAACCGAGTGTGTGGACCATACCTTGACAAGTTTGTCATTGTTTTCATTGATGACTTACTTAATTACTCAAAGAATGACCAAGAACACGGTGAACATTTGAGAAAGGTGTTAGAAGTATTGAGAAAGGAAGAATTGTACGCTAAGTTTTCAAAGTGTGCATTTTGGTTGGAAGAAGTTCAATTCCTCGGTCACATAGTGAACAAAGAAGGTATTAAGGTGGATCCGGCAAAGATAGAAACTGTTGAAAAGTGGGAAACCCCGAAAACTCCGAAACACATACGCCAGTTTTTAGGACTAGCTGGTTACTACAGAAGGTTCATCCAAGACTTTTCCAGAATAGCAAAACCCTTGACTGCATTAACGCATAAAGGGAAGAAATTTGAATGGAATGAAGAACAAGAGAAAGCGTTTCAGTTATTGAAGAAAAAGCTAACTACGGCACCTATATTGTCATTGCCTGAAGGGAATGATGATTTTGTGATTTATTGTGATGCATCAAAGCAAGGTCTCGGTTGTGTATTAATGCAACGAACGAAGGTGATTGCTTATGCGTCAAGACAATTGAAGATTCACGAACAAAATTATACGACGCATGATTTGGAATTAGGCGCGGTTGTTTTTGCATTAAAGACTTGGAGGCACTACTTATATGGGGTCAAAAGTATTATATATACCGACCACAAAAGTCTTCAACACATATTTAATCAGAAGCAACTGAATATGAGGCAGCGTAGGTGGATTGAATTATTGAATGATTACGACTTTGAGATTCGTTACCACCCAGGGAAGGCAAATGTGGTAGCCGATGCCTTGAGCAGGAAGGACAGAGAACCCATTCGAGTAAAATCTATGAATATAATGATTCATAATAACCTTACTACTCAAATAAAGGAGGCGCAACAAGGAGTTTTAAAAGAGGGAAATTTAAAGGATGAAATACCTAAAGGATCAGAGAAGTATCTTAATATTCGAGAAGACGGAACCCGGTATAGGGCTGAAAGGTTTTGGGTACCAAAATTTGGAGATATGAGAGAAATGTTACTTAGAGAAGCTCATAAAACCAGATACTCAATACATCCTGGAACGGGGAAGATGTACAAGGATCTCAAGAAACATTTTTGGTGGCCGGGTATGAAAGCCGATGTTGCTAAATACGTAGGAGAATGTTTGACGTGTTCTAAGGTCAAAGCTGAGCATCAGAAACCATCAGGTCTACTTCAACAACCCGAAATCCCGGAATGGAAATGGGAAAACATTACCATGGATTTCATCACTAAATTGCCAAGGACTGCAAGTGGTTTTGATACTATTTGGGTAATAGTTGATCGTCTCACCAAATCAGCACACTTCCTACCAATAAGAGAAGATGACAAGATGGAGAAGTTAGCACGACTGTATTTGAAGGAAGTCGTCTCCAGACATGGAATACCAATCTCTATTATCTCTGATAGGGATGGCAGATTTATTTCAAGATTCTGGCAGACATTACAGCAAGCATTAGGAACTCGTCTAGACATGAGTACTGCCTATCATCCACAAACTGATGGGCAGAGCGAAAGGACGATACAAACGCTTGAAGACATGCTACGAGCATGTGTTATTGATTTCGGAAACAGTTGGGATCGACATCTACCGTTAGCAGAATTTTCCTACAACAACAGCTACCATTCAAGCATTGAGATGGCGCCGTTTGAAGCACTTTATGGTAGAAAGTGCAGGTCTCCGATTTGTTGGAGTGAAGTGGGGGATAGACAGATTACGGGTCTGGAGATTATACAAGAAACTACCGAGAAGATCATCCAAATTCAACAACGGTTGAAAACTGCCCAAAGTCGACAAAAGAGCTACGCTGACATTAAAAGAAAAGATATAGAATTTGAAATTGGAGAGATGGTCATGCTTAAAGTTGCACCTTGGAAAGGCGTTGTTCGATTTGGTAAACGAGGGAAATTAAATCCAAGGTATATTGGACCATTCAAGATTATTGATCGTGTCGGACCAGTAGCTTACCGACTAGAGTTACCTCAACAACTCGCGGCTGTACATAACACTTTCCACGTCTCGAATTTGAAGAAATGTTTTTCTAAAGAAGATCTCACTATTCCGTTAGATGAAATCCAAATCAACGAAAAACTTCAATTCATCGAAGAACCCGTCGAAATAATGGATCGTGAGGTTAAAAGACTTAAGCAAAACAAGATACCAATTGTTAAGGTTCGATGGAATGCTCGTAGAGGACCCGAGTTCACCTGGGAGTGTGAAGATCAGATGGAGAAGAAATACCCGCATCTATTTCCAGAAGATTCGTCAACCCGCATCTAGTGTTTTAATACGTATTTATACACTTTTGAAAGACTTCAATACACTTATCAAAATACTTCTACTTAATAAAAATGCTTACAATTACATCCTCGTTCAGTTTCATCAACAATTCTACTCGTATGCACTCGTATTCGTACTCGTACAATACACAGCTTTTAGATGTATGTACTATTGGTATATACACTCCAATGATCAGCTCTTAGCAGCCCATGTGAGTCACCTAACACATGTGGGAACCATCATTTGGCAACTAGCATGAAATATCTCATAAAATTACAAAAATATGAGTAATCATTCATGACTTATTTACATGAAAACAAAATTACATATCCTTTATATCTAATCCATACACCAACGACCAAAAACACCTACAAACACTTTCATTCTTCAATTTTCTTCATCTAATTGATCTCTCTCACATATATATATATATATATACATATATATATATATATATATACATATATATATATATATATATATATATATATATATATATATATATATATATATATATATATATATATATATATATAAGTTCTATCTTCAAGTTCTAAGTGTTCTTCATAAATTCCAAAAGTACTAGTTTCATAAAATCAAGAATACTTTCAAGTTTGCTAGCTCACTTCCAATCTTGTAAGGTGATCATCCAACCTCAAGAAATCTTTGTTTCTTACAGTAGGTTATCATTCTAATACAAGGTAATAATCATATTCAAACTTTGGTTCAATTTCTATAACTATAACAATCTTATTTCAAGTGATGATCTTACTTGAACTTGTTTTCGTGTCATAATTCTGCTTCAAGAACTTCGAGCCATCCAAGGATCCATTGAAGCTAGATCCATTTTTCTCTTTTCCAGTAGGTTTATCCAAGGAACTTAAGGTAGTAATGATGTTCATAACATCATTCGATTCATACATATAAAGCTATCTTATTCGAAGGTTTAAACTTGTAATCACTAGAACACAGTTTAGTTAATTCTAAACTTGTTCGCAAACAAAAGTTAATCCTTCTAACTTGACTTTTAAAATCAACTAAACACATGTTCTATATCTATATGATATGCTAACTTAATGATTTAAAACCTGGAAAAACGAAAAACACCGTAAAACCGGATTTACGCCGTCGTAGTAACACCGCGGGCTGTTTTGGGTTAGTTAATTAAAAACTATGATAAACTTTGATTTAAAAGTTGTTATTCTGAGAAAATGATTTTTATTATGAACATGAAACTATATCCAAAAATTATGGTTAAACTCAAAGTGGAAGTATGTTTTCTAAAATGGTCATCTAGACGTCGTTCTTTCGACTGAAATGACTACCTTTACAAAAACGACTTGTAACTTATTTTTCCGACTATAAACCTATACTTTTTCTGTTTAGATTATAAAATAGGGTTCAATATGAAACCATAGCAATTTGATTCACTCAAAACGGATTTAAAATGAAGAAGTTATGGGTAAAACAAGATTGGATAATTTTTTTCATTTTAGCTACGTGAAAATTGGTAACAAATCTATTACAACCATAACTTAATCAACTTGTATTGTATATTATGTAATCTTGAGATACCATAGACACGTATACAATGTTTCGACCTATCATGTCGACACATCTATATATATTTCGGAACAACAAGAGACACTCTATATGTGAATGTTGGAGTTAGCTATACAGGGTTGAGGTTGATTCCAAAATATATATAGTTTGAGTTGTGATCAATACTGAGATACGTATACACTGGGTCGTGGATTGATTCAAGATAATATTTATCGATTTATTTCTGTACATCTAACTGTGGACAACTAGTTGTAGGTTATTAACGAGGACAGCTGACTTAATAAACTTAAAACATCAAAATATATTATAAGTGTTGTAAATATATTTTGAACATACTTTGATATACATGTATATATTGTTATAGGTTCGTGAATCAACCAGTGGCCAAGTCTTACTTCCTGACGAAGTAAAAATCTGTGAAAGTGAGTTATAGTCCCACTTTTAAAATCTAATATTTTTGGGATGAGAATACATGCAGATTTTATAAATGATTTACAAAATAGACACAAGTACGTGAAACTACATTTTATGGTTGAATTATCGAAATCGAATATGCCCCTTTTTATTAAGTCTGGTAATCTAAGAATTAGGGAACAGACACCCTAATTGACGTGAATCCTAAAGATAGATCTATTGGGCCTAACAAACCCCATCCAAAGTACCGGATGCTTTAGTACTTCGAAATTTATATCATATCCGAAGGGTGTCCCGAAATGATGGGGATATTCTTATATATGCATCTTGTTAATGTCGGTTACCAGGTGTTCACCATATGAATGATTTTTATCTCTATGTATGGGATGTGTATTGAAATATGAAATCTTGTGGTCTATTATTATGATTTGATATATATAGGTTAAATCTATAACTCACCAACATTTTTGTTGACGTTTTAAGCATGTTTATTCTCAGGTGATTATTAAGAGCTTCCGCTGTCGCATACTTAAATAAGGACGAGATTTGGAGTCCATGCTTGTATGATATTGTGTAAAAACTGCATTCAAGAAACTTATTTTGTTGTAACATATTTGTATTGAAAACCATTATGTAATGGTCGTGTGTAAACAGGATATTTTAGATTATCATTATTTGATAATCTACGTAAAGCTTTTTTTAAAACCTTTATCTATGAAATAAAGGTTATGGTTTGTTTTAAAAATGAATGCAGTCTTTGAAAAATGTCTCATATAGAGGTCAAAACCTCGCAACGAAATCAATTAATATGGAATGTTTTTAATCAATAAGAACGGGACATTTCAAAAGTGATCTTTTCTGGTGACGTCATTTAATTTTCTATAATCAATACAAACACGCCATCCTGTTACAGTGCTAGTAGGAATAAGCTCATTTTTCTCATTTGTAATGACAGTCATGACACCCTTCTTAGGCACGCATTAAACTGGGCTTACCCATGGACTATCAGAGATTGGATAAATTAAACCTGCATCAAGTAGTTTAATAATTTCTTTCTTAACAACATCTTGCATATTAGGATTTAGTCTTCGTTGGCGTTGCACACACGTTTTATGACCTTCTTCCATAAGGATTTTATGTGTGCAATACGAAGGACTTATTCCTTTAATATCATGAATCTTCCATGCAATGGCTGGTTTATGAGCTTTTTAACACAGAAATAAGTTGAGATTTTTCATTTTCAGTAAGAGAAGACAATATTATTACAGGTAATTCAGATTCACCATGTAAATAAGCATATTCTAAATGGTTTGGAAGTGGCTTTAACTCTAATGTTGGTGGTTCTTCTATCGATGATTTATATCGATATCTGTCTTCCTCTTTTAGCATTTGAATTTCTTCTGTTGTTGGTTCATATCCATTAGCCATAAGTGTAGCTAACATTTCAGTTTCATCAATTGGTTCAGCTCCTTCTCCTAAAGAACATTCTCCTGTTCCTTGTAATTCTGGAAATTCTTCTAACAATTCTGCATGTGAATCTATAGTTTGAATATAATAGCATGTATCATCTGCAGATTGCGGTTGTTGCATTGCTCTATCAACTGAAAAGGTAACACCCTCGTCCTCTATACTTAGGGTTAGTTTCTTACCGAACACGTGTATCATTGCTTTAGCCGTGTTTAAGAATGGTCTTCCTAATATGAGAGGAACTTGAGAATCTTCTTCCATGTCCAGAACAACAAAATCTACTGGAAATACTAAAGTACCAACTTTAACTAGCATGTTCTCCATTATCCCTCTAGGATATTTTACTGATCTATCGGCTAGTTGTATGCTTATTCTTGTTGGTTTCAATTCTCCCAGGTCTATTTAGTGTATAATGAATACGACATCAGATTTATACTAGCACCTAAGTATGCCAATGCTTCTATTGAACTAAGACTACCCAGAAAACATGGAATTGTGAAATTTTCTGGATCAGATAGTTTTTCTGGTATCTTATTCAACAGCACTGCTGAACAATTAGCATTCATAGTAACGGCTGAGAGTTCTTCCATTTTCTTTCTATTTGAGATTAGATCTTTCAGAAATTTAGCATATCTAGGCATTCCTGAAATCACATCAATGAAAGGAAGATTTACATTTATCTGTTTAAACATATCCAAGAATTTGGATTGCTCGGCTTCAAGTCTCTCTTTTTTCATTTTACTCGGGTAAGGAAGTGGTGGTTGGTATGGTTTAACATAAGGTTTAGCCTTAACTGTGTTATCTTCATTAACCTTTTCAACTACCGGTTCTTTTTCCTTATCTTGTTCAAGTTGTGGTTCTTGTGGAGTAGGAATAGCTTCATCAGAAATTACAGGTATTTTAGGTGGTTTTAGTGTAATACCACTTCTTGTGGTAATGGATTTAGCTGTTTCATTCCGGGGGTTAGCATTTGTATCACTAGGTAGACTTCTCGGTTTTCTTTCACCTATTAACCTTGCTAGGTTACTTACTTCTTATCCTAAATTTTGAATAGAAGCTTGTTGATTTCTAAATGCTTGAGCATTTTGTTCATTGGTTTGTTTCTAAGATGTGAAAAACTGTGTTTGAGAATCAACTAGCTTCGACATCATGTCTTCTAAAAATGGCTTTTTATCATCGGTTTGTGGTGGTTTGTTTTGAAAATTAGGTCTTTGCTGATTGTAAGTATTATTGGATACTTGTTGATTGCTAGGACATTGTTGGTTGTTGTATGGAATATTTCGGTTATAATTCTGGTTTTGATTATAGATTGGTCTTTGCGGTTGATAATTATTCTGATAATTATTTCCAAGCCTTTGGTTTATGTATGAAACATTCTCTCTTTGTTCCATTGTTAGTTCAATACTAAGACAATCTTTTGTCAAATGTGGTCCTCTACACTGCTCACAACTAATTCGTATTGAGTGAATATCTTTAGTCATCTTTTTCATTCGTCTCTCGACAGCATCTATCTTTGCGGAAATGGAATCTAAGTCATGGCTAGAATCGGCTCTAGCTGCTTTAGATGATCTAACGATATCTTTTTCTTGGTACCACTCATGTGAGTGGGAAGCAGTGTTATCAATAATTTTGTAAGCATCAGTTTCAGTTTTCTTCATAACGGAACCACCAGCTGCTATATCGATGTCTTTTCTTGTAGTGATGTCGCATCCAATGTCAAAACCCGTCCTTATCCCCTGGACGAAATCTTCAACATTTGGTTCCATTGCGATCATCGACTCCAAGTGATGTCTTTATCATGAGTAAATGCACAGCGGAAGACTTAATTCATACCTGAGAATAACATGCTTTAAAATGTCAACACAAAGTTGGTGAGATATATAGGTTTGACGCTAGCAGCGATATAACTATGGACCACAAGATTTCATATATAAAAATATAATACACTCGCAAGTGTATAAAATCATTCTGCTTATGTTGAGGCCTCAGTAACCAACCTTAACAATAATATAATAAGTCATCTTCGCAAAGATGGATATGTACACTCGCAAGTGTATAAATAATCCTCGAAGTACTAAACATCCGCCCACTAGTTCTTATGTCTAGTGCAGCCTACTGGATGGGGGTGTTAAACCCGATAGATCTATCTTTAGGATTCGCGCTTACATGCTATAATACCATATAACTAAATTACCTAGCACATCAATCCGCAGAATATCATTTTTAACCACTTGTGTCCATAACGTAAATCATTTATAAAAACAGCGCATGTATTCTCAGCCCAAAATATTTAAAGTTTAAAAGGGACTATATACTCACCATATTGTATTTTGTAGTAAAAATACATATAACAACATTGAACACGTATAAGGCTGGCCTCGGATTCACGAACCTATATCATTTAGATATTTATTAACACACGTAATAGATATTAAACAAATATATATATTATTAGTGATATACTTTTATATCAACAATTTATTTATTTTATTATATTCATTTTATATATATATATTTTTTTTTTATTAAATAAAAGTATAAATTTTTGTTTTGTTCTATGTACTAGATACATTTTGTATTTATATATTATTTATTTGTTAAAACAGTAAATGCTAAGATAATATTTGTAATGACAATAATGATAATACTAATAGTAATACTTATAATAATATTAGTAGTAAAAATAATATTAATCTTAATATTTGATAGTTAATACTTTTGTTAGTATCAAATATAATATTAATAGTTGTAATTCTAATAATAATAATAATTAATATCATAATAATAATATTGATAAAAATTATAATTCTAATAATAATAACAACAATAATGATAATAAAGGTTTTTGGAAATTAAAAACTACCTCAAAAAGCCTTTTGTAAAAATAAAGTCCCAAGCCGGGCTCGAACTCGAGACCTCTCGCTTAACCCACAACACACTCGACCATCCTGCTATCTCTGATTTTCTGATTGTTCTCTCTTTTAAATTATTTTATAACTGTATTATAATCCCTTTAATTTTCTTCTTCTTCCCCAATTAAATACCGTCGACCAGGATTACCAGAACCATAATACAAATTACTAAACAAGATTTAAGACTTGAAACAGAATTATAAATAACCTGAGCTGAGTTCTTTTGTTAAATCAAGCAATCGAAAAAAATAATAACAGGATGTCGTTAGGTACTGTTCGCGACAAAAAAAAAATAAATCATTGATTTTAAAATTGAAGATGTTATAGCTTGTGAATCCCACATGAAATAAATTCTAAACTCTTCATGGAAACTTTCTGGATCAACAATTTAACCTAAAACATAAAATCAAATTCGAATTTCTCGATGAACACTTTGTTTGTCATTTTGACTTCATAACTTCGACTCAAGAATTCGTTTTTGTTTTGAAAAATTGATTTTTGAAAGTTTGCAGATAGTTTAAGTTGGAGAATCCTAACAAAACTACTTTAACACTTTTTGCAATTAAATTCAAATTTGAGGATTCGAAATCTGAATTCAGAAACAGGGTACACGACGGTTTTTTTTTTTTTACACCATTCATAAGAATTGTAATTACTAATTGATAGTAAGGGATAGAAAATCTGAATTATTGATTGCAGAGATTCGATGGACGTATTGTAATGAAAATATGTCGCCTAAATACCACGAATATATAGGAGGAAAAAGTAAAAAAAAATGATGTTGAGGATGTAAACGGTTTTGTTATTATCCCTTGATTGATTAGCTGGCTGAATAACGAAATTGGAGACAGGTTAAATCAGTAGTAAGAAAATGAAGGAAAAATAAACGGAACAAGACACAAACAGGTTTTTATTATTTGACAGCAAATCTTATAACTTTTAATATTTAATAAATATATATATAAATACATTAATAATAATACTTTTTATTAATAATACTAAAAATAATAATAATAATATCAATTAATAGAGATAATAACAATTATTAATAATTATGTTAATAATGATATTTTTATATTTGTAAATGGTATTGTTTTTATAACAATAATAATAATAAATAATAACACTAATAAATACTTAAAATAACTGAAAATAATAATAATAATAATAATAATAACAATAATAATAATAATAATAATAATAGGAATCTTCTTAATAACTAAGATCGAAAATTTATTAGTAATAATGTTATTAAAAATGATAACAATAATATTAATAAATATTTTAACAAACTAAATGCATTAAACTTGTAATTATATTTGATGTTATATTTAATTGAGTAATCATACAATTAATTTTTAATATTTATAATAATAACATTCTATTTAATATTTGTAATTTACAGTAACAGATTTATTATGTATCTTATTTTCACGTTATTAATCCAAATTGATTGGAGGCATTTTATTAATTCAGACTAATATCTATGTATACTTGTATTTATATTTATTTACAAATAATTGTTCGTGAATCTTCGGGCTTGGTCAAAGGGTAACTAATTATCCGAATATATATTTCAAACTTTCTAGACTCCATATTGATGTTTTTGCTTATCGTGTCGAAAACATATAAAGCTTAAGGTTTAAATTTGGTCAGAAATTTCTGGGTCGTTACAGTACCCACCCGTTAAAGAAATTTCGTCCCCGAAATTTGGTAGAGGTTGTCATAAATAACAATAGGAATGTTTTCATGACGAATATGAGGTAATAATAGAGTTTTATCATTATTGAAAGATATGGATAAAACGATTCGATCATGTGAGGTGCACGAGTGAAGCTATCACAAAAGAGTGAAATAAGTAAATATGGAATTGTTTTAACCGATGACGTGGTTATAATTGTTTTCCGGAATTTAAGGAATTTAAAGAAAATCTTACGTAATAAGATTTGGTGTTTCGGCGATTTAGGAAACAGAATCTCCTTTGATTTAATGTGGTAAATCTGTTTTGATTTCTTTGTCGGATATTTCACCATAAATCTACCCCCTTCGTTTCCTTATTTCCAAATCCTATATCTTTTACTTTTTCTTCTTAATTCTTACTTTAAAATATTCGCCGATATGCTCCACCCAATCCTGATTCTTATTATACTTCTAACTTTCATATCCTTTATTCTTCTTTTTCATCTGCCGCCAGAAAAATCTATTCACTTTTATGATTTCCTTGGAATTATATTGTTTTTAATTCTCCCGTGTCTTTACGTTGCAATACGTATTGATATACACGGTTTGTAGTTTCTGGATGGTTGTTGGGTTTGATATCTTTCCGTCCTCGAGTCAAGCGAGTAATGATCCGAAATTCGTAGGTATTAACATAGCTAATGCTCGTAGAAAGAAATGGAGATGGCACGATTTTAATTTGTCCAATTACCAGAGTATCCTGGAAAAGATCGAACTATCAAGACGATATATTCCTAATACGTTTGGGGATTAGATAGAATGTAAGAGTCGTGTAACATGGCACATGATGACGGTACTGTGAATCATCACATTCCATTGGAAACTTAACATGACTTACTGTAACATAATGAAGTTGATCAAGTTTCATTATATTATACTAATTCATGCATCAGTTCCCAACACTGCTTCAGAACATTCCTATTTTAAACTCGAAGGTTTTAGAACTTAGAAACTAACACAGTTTCTTTTATGTTGTAACACAGATGTTACGGAGAGATAAATGATCCCAGATAAGAATAGTTGTGAAAATATCTTCAGAAATATTGAGGATATTTATAATGAAAGATACAATGATATCTTATAATGTCTAAGATAAAATGATGATGAAGAGTATCATCTGGAGAGGTTTAGAATAAGGAGTAGGGTTCTTACTAACGGTTTCAGCAGACACTGAATCATTTGGATTATTTGAAGGCAGGTTCAGTCCTTGTATTTGTTCTTTGTTTCCTTCACGGTTAGCTCTATCCATTTTTCAGCATTAAATTTTCTATCGAGCGTTCCTAACATTCCCTTCTTTATCATAAAACTTTTGGCCATTTAGGCCATCTAAAATTTTACTGTTTCCTCTGCATTTAATGCAGTCATATCTGAATCGTCGATTATCAATCCGAGGTGTTTTTGGGCGAATTGTGTTTTTAGATGATTAAATGCTGATGATAAAATGGCGGAGTATGAAAGGTTCCCTGGTAATGACGGCGAAAGGATGATGTATATATATCGAGATTATAATAAGGCTAGTCTTTCTGAGAAGTCAAAGTGGAGCTATAACGAAATTGGTTACTTTGAAAAGGATTTGTATGGTTGTTTTTGCTAACGAATGATAAGGAATTTATTGCGGATACGTTTTAACCATAACTTCAGTTTCGAAAGTTTTTCAGATGCATATCTGTATGTATAAATCTTTCTTCCATAGACGAGGTGAGACTGGTTCAATTTCTCGATCGAGGTGTTTTCAAGAATCGCGAATTGTAACTGTCGAGGTACAAATGAGGTTTAAGATGAAATTAAGTGGCAAGCTTGAAGAATTATTTAGTTTCATATGTTATAATCAATATTTTAATTTAATTCATTTTAATTGTCCAAAGTTAGCAGTCCTATAGTCCGATGGTTCAATAATTCATATATAATTTAATATATAATATTCGAATTAAATAATACGTATCGTGACCCGTGTACCGGTCTCGGTGTCGATCACAACTCAAAGTATATATATATTTTGGAATCAACTCCGACCCTGTATAGCCAACTCCCACCTTCACATATAGAGTGTCTACGGTTGTTCCGAAATATATATATAGATGGGTCGATATGATAAGTCGAAACCTTGCATACGTGTCCCGTTATTTAAAGTGCGTAAAAATAAATAACAGAAATTAAATGACGATAAATAAAATTGCGAGAATGTAAATTGCGATAAATTAAATGTTAATCAGTTAGCTGGGAACAGTTAGCCGGAACAGTTAGCGTGAAATCCTATCACAATTCCAATTAATTAATTCGTTTGTTTCTAACACTTTTTATTTTTGTCCAATGTTTTCTTCGTTATGCCACTTGTTGGATTCTGATAGGTCAAAATCCAAATATGAAATTTGAATAGAAATGGTTATTCTGTGGTGAACGGATACGTATATCGGTGATTGTAAATAGAATAGCAATTGACCGTTGAATCAGATTCGAAGAATGTACATTGTAACTTATTAATGTGAAATCTGAATATTTCTTGGGTATTACCCACCCGTTAAAATATTTTAATCATTAACAGTTTGTACGAAAGGATTTTTAATTACAATCTTTATGAAAATATACTTGCATATATATTTTCATCGGATGTAATCATGGATTTAATGAGTCAATAAAATATTAAACTCATTTGATTTATCGTTAATACTGGATTACATAATCTCTAAAACTTTAGAAATTACATAATCGTCATATCAAACGAAGATAAATGAGATAGAACGATACGTAAAGCGAAGATAATCGATGTAGAACGATATGTAGAACGAAAATCATACTCGAAGTATAGATGGTGATATTGAGGCGTGTGATATTGATATCCGAGGTACAGATTATGCTGCTGGTGCTGCTGCTGGTGTTGGTAACCTTCGCACCATGTTCTCCAAAGCCGTCACGCGAGCGCGAAGTTCATTAATTTCTGCTAGTACACCGGGATGATTGGCGGTTGGAGTGAACGAATGAACAAGATTCGAAATATGGGAAGTATATAATCGTGACGAGACACTCTGGAAATGAGAAAGAAAATAGTTTCTCGAACAGGTTCGCCGGTAAGTGCTTAAGGTTCATCGCCAAGAGGGAAATTTGGTGGATGGAATGGATCTTCGATGTGTAATGATTCTCGGACATCAGATGATATTCTAGCTATATAGAATATCTATATATATATATAATATCCTAAAGGTTTCGTTGACTACACAAGAATTTCCGGCATATGTCAGGTAAGTCTACGGATGCGCTCAGATATGAATTATCAGATACGCTAAGATATGAATTTTGTCTATACACTATCGATGCACTAAATGCAGTAAGACGTGTCTAGACTTATGAATGGTAAGAAGGCAATTCCCTAAGGATGATAAGCAGATGGTTTCCGACTAGAAATGATAAGCAAAACTTTTTGATATGCAGACACGGTCAGAGTCCAGACTTACTAATGTATCCTAACAACTACTAGTCAGACACACTAATGCAAGGCCTGGTTCGCTAAGACCACCGCTCTGATACCAAATGTCAAAACCCGTCCTTATCCCCCTGGACGAAATCTTCAACATTTGGTTCCATTGCGATCATCGACTCCAAGTGATGTCTTTATCATGAGTAAATGCACAGCGGAAGACTTAATTCGTACCTGAGAATAACATGCTTTAAAATGTCAACACAAAGTTGGTGAGATATATAGGTTTGACGCTAGCAGCGATATAACTATGGACCACAAGATTTCATATATAAAAATATAATACACTCGCAAGTGTATAAAATCATTCTGCTTATGTTGAGGCCTCAGTAACCAACCTTAACAATAATATAATAAGTCATCTTCGCAAAGATGGATATGTACACTCGCAAGTGTATAAATAATCCTCGAAGTACTAAACATCCGCCCACTAGTTCTTATGTCTAGTGCAGCCTACTGGATGGGGGTGTTAAACCCGATAGATCTATCTTTAGGATTCGCGCTTACATGCTATAATAACATATAACTAAATTACCTAGCACATCAATCCGCAGAATATCATTTTTAACCACTTGTGTCCATAACGTAAATCATTTATAAAAACAGCGCATGTATTCTCAGCCCAAAATATTTAAAGTTTAAAAGGGACTATATACTCACCATATTGTATTTTGTAGTAAAAATACATATAACAACATTGAACACGTATAAGGTTGGCCTCGGATTCACGAACCTATATCATTTAGATATTTATTAACACACGTAATAGATATTAAACAAATATATATATTATTAGTGATATACTTTTATATCAACAATTTATTTATTTTATTATATTCATTTTATATATATATATATTTTTTTTATTAAATAAAAGTATAAATTTTTGTTTTGTTCTATGTACTAGATACATTTTGTATTTATATATTATTTATTTGTTAAAACAGTAAATGCTAAGATAATATTTGTAATGACAATAATGATAATACTAATAGTAATACTTATAATAATATTAGTAGTAAAAATAATATTAATCTTAATATTTGATAGTTAATACTTTTGTTAGTATCAAATATAATATTAATAGTTGTAATTCTAATAATAATAATAATTAATATCATAATAATATTGATAAAAATTATAATTCTAATAATAATAACAACAATAATGATAATAAAGGTTTTTGGAAATTAAAAACTACCTCAAAAAGCCTTTTGTAAAAATAAAGTCCCAAGCCGGGCTCGAACTCGAGACCTCTCGCTTAACCCACAACACACTCGACCATCCTGCTATCTCTGATTTTCTGATTGTTCTCTCTTTTAAATTATTTTATAACTGTATTATAATCCCTTTAATTTTCTTCTTCTTCCCCAATTAAATACCGTCGACCAGGATTACCAGAACCATAATACAAATTACTAAACAAGATTTAAGACTTGAAACAGAATTATAAATAACCTGAGCTGAGTTCTTTTGTTAAATCAAGCAATCGAAAAAAATAATAACAGGATGTCGTTAGGTACTGTTCGCGACAAAAAAAAAATAAATCATTGATTTTAAAATTGAAGATGTTATAGCTTGTGAATCCCACATGAAATAAATTCTAAACTCTTCATGGAAACTTTCTGGATCAACAATTTAACCTAAAACATAAAATCAAATTCGAATTTCTCGATGAACACTTTGTTTGTCATTTTGACTTCATAACTTCGACTCAAGAATTCGTTTTTGTTTTGAAAAATTGATTTTTGAAAGTTTGCAGATAGTTTAAGTTGGAGAATCCTAACAAAACTACTTTAACACTTTTTGCAATTAAATTCAAATTTGAGGATTCGAAATCTGAATTCGGAAACAGGGTACACGACGGGTTTTTTTTTTACACCATTCATAAGAATTGTAATTACTAATTGATAGTAAGGGACAGAAAATCTGAATTATTGATTGCAGAGATTCGATGGACGTATTGTAATGAAAATATGTCGCCTAAATACCACGAATATATAGGAGGAAAAAGTAAAAAAAAATGCTGTTGAGGATGTAAACGGTTTTATTATTATCCCTTGATTGATTAGCTGGCTGAATAACGAAATTGGAGACAGGTTAAATCAGTAGTAAGAAAATGAAGGAAAAATAAACGGAACAAGACACAAACAGGTTTTTATTATTTGACAGCAAATCTTATAACTTTTAATATTTAATAAATATATATATAAATACATTAATAATAATACTTTTTATTAATAATACTAAAAATAATAATAATAATATCAATTAATAGAGATAATGACAATTATTAATAATTATGTTAATAATGATATTTTTATATTTGTAAATGGTATTGTTTTTATAACAATAATAATAATAAATAATAACACTAAAAAATACTTAAAATAACTAAAAATAATAATAATAATAATAATAATAATAATAACAATAATAATAATAATAATAATAATAGGAATCTTCTTAATAACTAAGATCGAAAATTTATTAGTAATAATGTTATTAAAAATGATAACAATAATATTAATAAATATTTTAACAAACTAAATGCATTAAACTTGTAATTATATTTGATGTTATATTTAATTGAGTAATCATACAATTAATTTTTAATATTTATAATAATAACATTCTATTTAATATTTGTAATTTACAGTAACAGATTTATTATGTATCTTATTTTCACGTTATTAATCCAAATTGATTGGAGGCATTTTATTAATTCAGACTAATATCTATGTATACTTGTATTTATATTTATTTACAAATAATTGTTCGTGAATCGTCGGGCTTGGTCAAAGGGTAACTAATTATCCGAATATATATTTCAAACTTTCTAGACTCCATATTGATGTTTTTGCTTATCGTGTCGAAAACATATAAAGCTTAAGGTTTAAATTTGGTCGGAAATTTCCGGGTCATTACACATCCTTGGTAGAATATTTGTACTATTTGACAAGTATCTAAACCATGTTGCGGACATCCTCTTAATAACTTTCCAAATCTTGTCCATGCCTCATATAGAGTTTCATTTGGCTTTTGTGTGAACGTAACAATTTCTCCTTGAAGTCTTACGACTTTAGATGCCGAAAAGAATTGTTTAAGAAATTTTTCAACTAAAACGTCCCATATATCAATCGCCCCTTCAGGTAACGATTCTAACCAATCTTTGGCTTCTCCCTTTAAAGTCCAGGGAAATAACATGAGATATATCTGTTCATCCTCCACTTCTCTTATTTTAAATAGAGTGCAGATCCTATTAAAAGTAAGAAGATGTTCATTTGGATCTTCCTTCGGCGCACCACTAAATTGGCATTGATTAGTTACCATGTGTAGAATTTGTCCTTTAATTTCATAATCTGGCGCATTAATGTCAGGTTGAGTAATTGCGTGACCTTGGCCAGTGCGTTTAGCTCTCATTCGGTCTTCCATACTTAAAGGTTCCAGATTTTCCATGATTGAATTTGTTGAATCTGAATCACTAGAGGATTCTGATTTAATGGTTCATTCCTCAACAATCTCTTTTTGAATGATTGGTGGTTCCGGAGGAAAAATTAATGGTTCAGGATCTATGAATCGTCCCTGAATATTCTTCGGATTCTCAATTGTGAGGTCGGGTTCAAAAAATGGATTATCGGAAATTTGAATTGGAGTACTTGGTCGACTGGATGACGATTCTAAAGAAAAATCAACGACGACAATATTTGCTAGATTCCTTGATCGAGTTACAGGTGGTGAACGTACAAAAGGTGGTGAACGTTTTGCTCGGTGCACTCACTGAATATCCTATTAGTTATAAAAATAAGAAAAATTATATAAGTTATCAAATTAATAGACTTTTCTGATTTTGTCCACGTTTCGAATAGCCAAAAGATGCAGCAGAGGGGCAGGATTCGTTTGGTCTCAATATAATTGAGTACTGTTTAGCTCCAATAACCCGGTCCACGTACAAATCCAACTATTACTACGAACCAGAAAATTTTGATGTCTATCAATTTAACCGCTTAAAATAATTTTTCGTTTGAAATTTAAAGAAATATTATATAAGAAATAGAGAAAATTCTAAGTCCTAAAAACTAGAATGACGAGAAATAAGAAAGAGAAAGAGCGCGTCGAAAAATGACGAAAAATAAAAGATTGAAAAATAATAGGCGTCGCAAAATAAAAATAAGAAAGTAGCGTGTCTAAACTTAAAAAGGAACTAAAAACTAAAAACTAAAAAGTTGCGTCTAAAAATATTAAAGCTTAAAAGAAAAACTATATCCCAAATGGCAATAACTTAAAAAGGGTACTAAAATATAAAAACGGCGTCGCAAAATTCTAAAGCACCTAAATCTTAGTTTAAAGAAAAAGCACTTAAGGGATTTTACGGCAAAGCCTAAAAATCTAGAAATAAAAATAACTATGGCAAAAACTATATCTTAAAACTAAAAACGAGCAAAAAATACAAAAATTACGCTAAAACAATTAAAAAGAGACAAAATATAAAAATATACTAAAAGTTGTAAAAAGTACAATTTTTATAAAAAAATATTATTTTTTTATTATTTATTTTATAAAACTATTAATTTTATAAATTATTTAAACTAATTAAACTAAATATACAAAATAATAATAAAAACTAAATTATATAATAATACCCTAATTAGGGTTTAAATTAAATAATAATAATAATAATTACTCCGTAATGATTGCAGAGTTCAGTCAAATGTGGCGTGCCAGCAGGGCTCATGCGATCGCATGAGTCCTAAGTTACCCAGCCATGCGATCGCATGGGCTAGGGTTTCGGGCCAGAGAGTGGGCTGCTACAGTACGGGTCGAATGTTTTTTTTTTTCTGTTTTAATTTCTGATTTATATAATTACAAAATATTTAAATAAAATTTATATTTTTACAAAAATAAAAGTAAAGAAACTTTATAACACTTATATATATATTTTTAACAAACTATTAAAAATATATAAATTTTTTTTATATATATAGCGTTGCGCTTCCGGCGTTTTAGCAGAATTATCCCCGGCAGCGGCGCCAAAAATACTTGATGTTAAAGCTAAGGGGTATAAAATACTATTAAATTTTACAAGGAAATACTATTAAATACGATACAATTTTACACAAGATATTTATTTATTTATAGAATGGATATATTTAAACCTTGCTACAACACTTATAGGCAGTGTACCTAATCGTACAGTAGTGTAGTTTTTAGTAAGTCCGGTTCGTTCCACAGGAAAATCTTTAAACAAAGCTTAACGCTATATTAGTTTTAATTTATAAAAATACAAATATATATAAGTAATATTATTATTATTATAAAAAGGGGGTTTTTTCCGTTTAATGACCGGTTTATCGATTTTAAAACTTTAGTCGCAGTTAAAACCTAATGTAAAATATTAAAAATAAATATAACTTAATTTAAAGCGTAAAGTAAATAACGATAATGAAATTGCGAATAATAAAAGTGTGATAAAATAAACTTGCAATAATTAAAAAGTACGATAATTAAAAGTGCAATTAAATACAATGACAATAAATAAAAGTGTGATAATTAGAAGTGCAATTAAATATGAAAATAAAGGAATTATGCTTATTTAAAATTCCGTAATCATGATGTTTGACGTGTTGATTTTTAGTTTATTCCCATGGGTTAATTGTTCTTTATCCTGGATTATTTAATATGTCCGTCTGGTTTTTGTCCATAACAGTCCATCAGTCATAAATATAAAGTGCGAGTATCCTCGTCAAATTATCCTTATACCCGAAGTCAAATATTCCAACTAATTGGGGACTTCAACTGTAACAAGGTCTTAATACTTTGTTTAATAATTACACCAGCATATCGACTGAGTGTAATCCAAGGTTTTAATACTTTGTTATCAATTATGCCAAGTGTCCTTGTACATAATTTCACCCCTGTTTTAATAATTTCATAGACTATTAATCCATTCCCATGTCCGGTTAAATGAACGATTATTCGTGCATATAAATATCCCTCCCATCGTGTCCGATCGAGTGTATATGGTTATTTATAGGTACGTCCAATTGTAAATCTTTATATTAAAATTAACAAACTATCATTTAGTTAAACAAATATAAAGCCCATTTATAGCCCATAGTCTAATTTCCACAAGTGTCGTTCTTTTGTCCAAACCCCAATTATGGTACAAAGCCCAATTACCCAATTTTAGTATTTAGCCCAACATCATGATTACTTTGGCTTAAATAAGCATAATAATAACTTAGCTATGAGACATTAAATTAAAAAGGTTGAACATAACTTACAATGATTAAAAATAGCGTAGCGTTACACGGACAGAATTTCGACTTACACCCTTACAACATTCGCTAACATACCCTTATTATTGGAATTAAAATTAAAATTAAAATTATAATATAAATATAAATATTATACGTTGAGTAAGAAGAAGGAAAAAGATGTGTTCGATGTTCACCAAACTGCGAATTTTATAGGTCTGTGAGCTGAAAAAGGGGCTCATGCGATCGCATGAGTTTTGCTCTTCAAGGCCATGCGATCGCATGGCCGTCGGTGACAGCTCAAATTTCCTTATTTTCTTGTTTGTCGACGTTTTAATTAAATAAATATAATATATAAATAATTATAAGAAATATTTAAATATTATATTATATTTATGTGCATTGTTGACTTGTAATTTTTAGTCCGTTGAGTCGAGCGTTGAGAGTTGACTCTGGTCCCGGTTCTGGATTTTCGAACGTCCTTGCGTACAATTTAATATCTTGTACTTTGCGTTTTGCGTCTTGTACTCTTGTAATTTTGAGACGTTTCTTATCAATAATTGGAACCTCTTTGATTGTATTTTGTACTTTTGAGCTTTTTGGTCGTTTGCGTCTTCATTTCGTCGAATCTGTCTTTTGTCTTCACCTTTTATTATTTAAACGAATATCACTTGTAAATAGAACAATTGCAACTAAAAGCTTGTCTTTCTTGAGGGATAATGCTATGAAATATATGTTCGTTTTTAGCATTATCACACACCTAGATTTATATATACATATATACATGTAAAAAAATGTATTTTATATATATATATATATATATATATATATATATATATATATATATATATATATATATATATACATATATATACGAATTATATATACATATACATATTAAAACCTTAAACCCTAATTACACCTAAACTATAATTCTTAAACCCTAATTAATTAAACTCTAAACATTTATGAAACCCTAGGACATTAATTACTAAACCCTAGTTATTAATTACTACTTTAATTAACTAACCCTAATTAATGAAACCCTAATACTACTTATACTAGTACTTAACATGTATACACTATTATTATTACTAGCACCTATAACCTACTACTTATATTGTAGTACACAAACATTTTGGGATATGTATTAGAGATGTATAGATCTTCAAACTTTCTTGACGAATGGTTTCTACGAGATTCTAGGCAGAGGGTTTGGATTTCCGATTTAAAGGGTCCTATGGCTCAAGCCCCTAGATCTAAATTAGCCATTCGAAGGGAAAGGGGTGATTGGAAGCTTATCTAATACGGCAAGTATCCTAAAATGGAAAACACTCATAAAAGTAGAAACTCTCTAGTCATAGAAACTTAGTAAAATAAGAAACTTTCTAAAAATAGAAACTTTATAAAAATAGTAACTTACTAGGAATAGAAACTTAGTAAAACAAACTATACTTAAACACATACTTAAATTTAAACATGGTCAAAACACTTAACTACTCTTAAATGTCAATAGGTTGACTTTCCTGCTCACTCGTTCAACTCTTTATTCCGAGGAATAACTCTCTCTCTACTTACTAAGGTGAATTCATAGCCCCACTTTTTACTGTTTCATAACTATTTTATAACATTTGGGGTGAGAATACATGAACAACTTTTATAACTGTTTTACACGTATTAACTATTAAACTGTGATATGTTGGACTATGACCAGCAAGCCCCCAACCGATAAGTATAAACGATAACTTGTTACGGGGTAAACTTGAAAGTCTAGTCTAAATATCAGTACTTACACGTATCTACTATTAAACTGTGATATGTTGGGCTATGACCAGCAAGCCCCCAACCGACAAGTATAAACGACAACTTGACATGGGGTAAACTTGAAAGTCTAGTCTAAATATCAGTACCAACTGTTAAAACTATGCTATACCCGGCTATGTCCCTACAGTGATATTTTTAAGTGCTGCGGCATGCTTATTTATTGGGGGTAGGCCTATCGAGAGTAACGTCCCCGATACATTTGACTAAGTCTTTGTATTACTTGATAATGAAATTAAACCGACAAGGACAGACACAACTTGTCATGGGGAAAACTTGAACGTTTAGTCTAAATATCATGCTTTGGTATAACTTTTTGATCCTGCGGGAGATCAACGTTACAAACTAAATCTTGTGGTCTAAAACAATGATAACTACTTTTGTTAAACCTATGAACTTCACTCAACCTTTTTGGTTGACACTTTAGCATGTTTTGTCTCAGGTGCTATTTGATTCAAGCTTTCTTATCTACTACTTATGTGATGCTACTTGGACTTAGGATCAAAAGATATCGCATTTATTACTTCTGCATATGAACAATTACTTTATCGTTATTTCCATTATTGTAACGACATTTCATTTTCCGATGCGTTGACTCGGTCTGGTTCAAGATGAGAGAACGGATTGTTTCGCCTTGCTTCTTCCATAACAGTGTCTCGTAACCCTTTGATAATCAGATCAGCATGGTGATCAATTGTTACGTACATCACTAGTCTGTCTGGTGTGCTTTCGAAATTATCTTTTTCCAAGAGAGTGAAAAAGCTGTGAATATCCTCGACCATTTGTAAATCAGAGTGATAAGTTGGGTGTCCAGTGGAGAGACCCATATGATTTCGGATGAGAGTCAGTAGTGCTCGTTGGTTTCGTGAGAACGGAAGTGCAGATCCGGCTAAGGCGTTATAAACCCTAGAGTAAATGATCTTCTGATCTCGACAAAATCTTATCTCAAAAATAGTGCGAACCACTGAATTGTGCTCTCGTTGCCTTTCTTCCTGGTAGATATGATCGTGAAGAGAATTGATAAAGTCTTGAATGCGTTCTTCTATGATTTCAACATCGTTGTCTTCTCTTCAGAGATAGAGGTTGTGCTCTTCTCTGATAGCCATAATTCGTTCTGTTAAGCGTAGTGAAAAATCAATGGTTGATTTCCGGATGGCTTCGAGAATGTCTTCAAATTCATCGGTATCATTGATGAAGGTTATCATGTCTGCGTGCGTGGATATAACTGGAATCCGATCTAAAGAAGAGTCCGGCTCCCCTTGATCTGGTTCAGCTGGAGAGTGTGTGTTATTCAGAATGTCTTCATGTTGCTCTTCCTCATCATCATCAGTATAGTGTTCTTCTGAGGATGCGTCTGATGAACGGGTTTCTTCTGTATTATGATTCTCCACTTTGATACTTGCAGGGTCAATTTCTATATCCTTAACCTCAGATTTGTCAGTCTTCTTCTTGAAGCGAATGATTAAACTGTGATCTTCTGTCTTAAGCCTCATTAATTCTTCGTGACACTCAATGCTTAGAGAGGGTATTATTGTAGTTTTTTTTACGTCTTTCATCTCCACTTCCTCTTCAGATTCCTCTTCTTCCTCTATTTCTTCGCTGGGATCCTCTTCTTCCATTTCTGGGTCGTCTACAAACTGTGATTTGACACCCATCTCGATATCATCGGCTGGTGGTGAAGACTCGTCATTGGAAGTGATCCGTCTGGTGGAAATAGCAAACATCTCTGCCTGTCTAGAAAGGTCAGTTGGTCGGTCAATTTTGAAGGTAACGCTCTCCCCATGTGATCGTAAGATCAAGGTTTGATTGTACACATCAATGACAGTCCTAGCCGTATTCATGAAAGGTCTTCCTAATACTACTGGTGTGTGTAGGTCTTCCTTAATATCCATTATTACGAAATCCGTAGGATACAAGAATTTGTCGGCTTTCACCAAGACATTCTCAACTATGCCCTTAGGATATCGAATTGTGTGATCGGCAAGTTGGATTGTCATTTTGGTTGGTGACAAGTCTCCTAACTCTAATCTCTTGTAGAGAGAGTAGGGGATTAGGTTGATACTTGCTCCTAAATCTGCTAGCGCATGAATGGTTCCCGATTGGTAGATTGAACACGGGAAAATGAATCGGCTCGTATCTCCTAGCTTTGGTGGTAGAGATTTTCTGAGTAATGCAGATCATTCTTCACTCAGTGGAATTTTGTTAGATTATGGTATCCTCTCCTTTGTAGAAAGAAGCCTTCGGATATATCTCTTCTGGTTGGGAACTTTGAACATAGTGTCCAGGAATCTTCCATCAAATTTGAAGGAATCAAGCTTGGATGGTCCTTCTTGTAGTCTTCCAGGATAGGGTACGCAAACTGGAGTTTCAGGGGTCAGCTTCTGAGTATATTTTGATTTGTTCTTGAGCCTAGTTAACCTTCTCCGTGGTTCTTCCTCTGAGATTACGGAATCCATTTTCTTCGCTTCTTCTATGTGGGGATTTTGGATAGTATTACTTGGCAATCTTCCCTGCGGTCGGGTTTCAAGGCGTTGTGATAACTGTCCGAGCTGCGTTTCCAAACTTTTTAGCAGAGCCAATTGATTTCTCATTAGTATCTCCGTCTAATCTTGCCTGGATGTAGTTCTCTGATTTAGCTGTTGTTGTCCTTGAATGAACTGAGTCAACTGATCATCAGTTCCGAGAGTGGGGTTAGTTGCTTTTGTAATCTGGGTGGTAGAGGAATTTTACTCAACTGGGGGACCAGTGAGTGGAAGTGGTTGATCCTAGGTCAATTGAGATTGTTCGGCCGGATAAGGTGGATAGCGATAGCGAAAAGGTTGATTGCTTCGCTGAAATTGATTAACCCTAGGTGGTTGATTGAATCCGGGATTTGGTGGACGAGCTGGGTATTAGATGTAACAGACTGAACCGTCAGGGTTTTCGTACTCAACTTGATATTCTTCAGTAGGTTGCGGGTTGGTACAATTAACACAAGCCTGAGCTTGGTTAACCTGTTGCGGCTGCGTCTTCAATTCTCTGAGTTGTTTAGCAAGAGACTCCATCTTGTCCGTGAGGGATTTGATGGACTCCATTTGATTGTTAAGTGCAGAGAGTGGGGCAGATGATGCATTGTCATGTTCTTGAGCAATTCCCATGCTTCGTCTGCGGTTTGGTTCATCAGATTTCCTTGAGCTTCTGCATCGATCGTCGTCCTATGATTTACCGTTAGACCATTGTAGAAGGTACAAATTTGGGCTGACCATTCTAGCTGGTGATTAGGGCATTTCTTCAGCAGGGTTTTGAATCGCTCTCATGCAGTGTAAAGAGATTCATCATAACTTTGTTTGAAGTTAATGATGTCGTTCTTTAGTTTGGTTTGTCTAGAAGGAGGGAAATATTTGGTTCTGAATTTAGTGGCCATCTCCGTCCATGACGTGATGGAATCTTTTTCCAGTCCTTCAAACCAAGTTTGAGCATGATGAGTGAGAGAATAGGGGAACAAGTATAGCCGGACTATATCTTGCCCGATTCCTGGCTGTTTGTAGGAGTTCGAAAGAGATATGAATTTATCAAGGTGAGAATTAGGATCGTCATTCGGTAATCCATGAAACTGACAGCTATTCTGGATGAGCTGGATGATGTGATGTTTTAACTCGAACGAGTGTCCTTGAATCTCTGGAAATCTGATCGGACCTCCTCGACCTTCAATCGAGGGCTTGGTATTTTCTGCTAAAGTAACGCGTAACGCCATTTGATTTCTGATTCGTGCTTGTTTGCTTGCTTTAGAGATTATTACGTCTGGATCAGGTACGAATAACAACGGCCCTGGTCTAGATTGGGTTTGGGTCATACACTGGGTATGCCTTTTTATTTTTAATTTTTCACAAATAAACTAAAATTATCTAAAGTAAGCTAAACTAGTCTAAGGTAATCTAAATCTAATGTAATCTAATTTAATCTAATTTTATCTAAGGTAGTCTAAAGTAATCTAAGGTAATCTAATTTAATTAACTAACTATCCTATAGTTGAATATGTTTTTGGTTCTGGCTACTAATTCCCTGGTATTTTGGTAACAGAGCTCCGCACGAACTATTCAACAAACCAAGTGGCCAGGCCGACTACGGAGAGGCAGGATCCTTTTGTTCCCAATATAATTGGCGACTGTTCGGAAAATCCAACAACCAAGCCCGTGTATAATTGTCTTTCTTAGACACCACTAAATTCTTGTGAATAAGTTTGATAGAGAGAAGTATTGCCTGATACCAGTTCCCCGACAGCAGCGCCAAAAACTAAGTAGTCCCCGTGATATGACCGAAACGGACGGTTTTTATTCGCGCGGTGTCGTCGGGCTGCGGCTCGCCAGGATCAGCCACTCGAGGGGGAGGGTACTGTTTTAAATTTATATTTAGCGGTGCCTAAATCTTACTACTCCTTATAAGTAAGGGAAGTTTGACCTAGAGTCGTATTTTTGAGATATCAGTAGAATCGAACCTATATTTAAGCGTAAGATAGTTAGGGAGTAGTGGTTATTTAATTTTGGGATTTTCTAAATTATAAGACAGATAATGTAAATGCGATAAAATTCGTAATTCATATAAGGTTAAAGTGAGTGCATACTATGACTTCACCAGTTATTCTGCCGAGATTATGGAATGCTGGCTCATGAATACGTAGAGGCCTTGTATTCATTACACTGGTCCTAAATGCCACTGTCAAAAGACATGTCACTAGGTACTGCGTTAGGCTTGAAGATTCTGAATAAACAGCAACGTCCCTTACCCTCGATGCCCGTGCAGTCTGATTACAGGCATACACGTTCAGACGGCTCATCCAATTGAGCGACTCGGTTGGGTGACTTATTAACTTTCCAAAATGGTCTAAACTTTCTTAAGCATAATAGAATACATGATTTACCATATCCGAGAGACGTGATATGTTTCAATGCTTTCATTAATGATTGGTTTTAAAAGATAGTTAGGCCCTTAAAAAGAGTTCAACCATAAATAACACCATGGCCAAGTCAGGCTGACTTCTATGAACACCTTCGGTTATCCTAACGTTCCAATCCTTTATGTGTCTAAACAAACAGTTTCTTAATCAACTAAGAATCTCTCAAGTGGGGTGCAATGCTTGAGACCGCGTTATGGTGCAGTGTACTGGTCAACACTAACCGGTTTCCATGGCCTTACTTAGCAGAGGTACAGCTTACAACAACCGATGTGCTTCAGCGTGCACGTACGAAGTTTATATGCTTGGTGACTACACTAGCATGGTCTAGGACCGACAATGTACTAAGGGTCTAGTCAGAGGTTTCACTACGAAAAAGTCCTCAGTTGGAATCCAAAGCTTGATAGACTTACTATAACCGGTGTGCCTCAGTCGATCTTACGTTGTATCCGATAGACTTCTCTTACCAAGGGGTAACACAGATAGTGTACTCTGAATCGGGGTTCGCGACTTCCCAATAACAGAGCCTATAACTACGTTCTATTAGTTGGAAAAGCGATTGAGTTTAAAGCATAATCGGAAAGCATTTCAACAACATACACAAACCATAATATTATTTCGCCATTATAACTGCTTACATCATAGCATACATTAAAGATAACTACTCGCTAATCATGGCAACAATATCATAAGACATTATTTAAAGATAAGGGATAGAAATACCAGTAGATTAAACGAGTTCTGAATACAAAAGTGACAACTTCAAGACTCTAGACTGCTCCTAATACAATCTTCAGCGTTCTTCTCCGGGTAATAGGTTTCTCGCACGGAGTCAAAGGCCTTGAGTGTATGACTAATATTGTACAAGAGAGAGAAAGAAGTGTGTGTTGGAATGAATGACAAAGACCCTTTAAATAAGCAAGAATTTTGCCTGCAAACGACTGGCAAGCCGTTTGACAAGCCGTATTTGGGAAGCCGTTTGCCAGGAAAACCGTTTCTCGAGGCCGTTTGCTGGACCGTTTGGCAAGCCGTTTTCCATACTGGCAAGCCGTATGGCAAACCGTATGGCAAACCATTTTTGTGCCTGGTCAGTCTTGATTCACTGGATCATAACTTATTTCTTGTCTTTCACCGTTTTCGCTCTAGAATCTTTGTTTTAGCTCCGATTTTCTTGATTCTTTTTGCACCACCTTCGTAATTACTTGTTCTTCAATTCTAACCTACGAAGTGGGTATTTTGCTGACAAAGTTCGAATCTTTCTTATTTTTACTCCTTAATACCGGGGTAAAAACGTGACTCTTTAGCCGATATCAATTTCTATTAAGGAAAGCAGTCTTTACATCCATTTGATGTAATTCAAGGTTCATACTTGCACTATTGCTAGAATCAAACAAATTGATGTGAGTCTTACAACAGGTGAACATGTTTCTTCATAGTCAATCCCTTCCTGTTGATTGTAGCCTTTTGCAACAAGTCGAGCTTTGTATCTTTCAATACTACCATCAGCTTTACGCTTTATTTTGAGAATCCACTTACTCTCAATGGCTTTTCTTCCTTTTAGAAGCTCAACCAATTCTTAAACATGGTTGGATCTCATTGACTCCATCTCCTCTTCCATTGCTTTGAACCATTTATCCTTTGCAGGACAAGTGAGAGCTTCATTTATATTTCTTGGTTCATCATCTTCTAGTTGAACCATAAAAGTATAATCATATTTGATCTCATACCGAAGTTGAGGTTTACTTTGATGACTACTTCATCGTGGTGGTTATCCATTGAAACAGATTCTTGGTTTACCAAACTGCTCTCACTTAGATTAGAATTATGGTGGGTAGCAACGGGTTGAGATTCATCGGAAACATGTTCTTGGTTTGCTATATTGCTCCCACTCGGATCAGAATTATCTTCATTCACAATAGGTTGAGGAGTTACTTCCAAAGAAGCAAATTCTTCATCTTCACTCCTCAAATCTCTCCCACTCGAATGAGGTAATTCTATAGTCTCAAATAAAGACCAATCTTTATCAAGATCCCCTTGTTTTAGAAACTCGTTTTCCAATAATGTAACATCTCGAGATTCAAATTCAGTTATGCTCCCACTTTCGTGTTCACCCAAAAACACATAACCTTTTGATTGTTCAGAGTATCTAATTATAACAACCCGGAAATTTTCGATATAATTTAAACTTAATCTTTATTTCGATTTCGATGATTCACGAACACATAATTTTAAATAAACATATATATATATATATATATATATATATATATATATATATATATATATATATATATATATATATATATATATATATATATATATATATATATATATATATATATATATATATATATATATAAAATCTTGAAATATTATATGACTTATTTGTTATAACTAAAAACGTAAAACTTTTATACAAGATAATATTGTTATTATATTATTACTTTTATTATTATTATTAGTATTAATATCAGTATTAGTTATATTATTATTTGCAATATATAATGAAATATGATACATTTAAATTGTTATATCATTATTATTGTTACTAATATTATTGTTATCATTATTTGTTATAATTTATAATAAAATTATGATTTCTATTATTTATTCATTATCATTATTATTATAAGTATTATTATTAATAATATTATTATTTTTATTAACATAATTATTAATAAATATCATTATTCTTGTTATTATATTAGTATTTTTAAATTAAAATCATTATTATTATTATTAATACAATTATTACTATTATTATTAATTTAATTATTATTATTAATATAATTATTAATTATTAATATTAATTAAAAAATTAAAAAGAACAGATAATAAAATTAGGTATATCACGACCTGTTTATTTTTTTTTATATTTTTTCTATCGTGATCTTCTTTATCGATCACTACCATTAAACAAACAAGCATGATTAATACTTTACACATTCGATTTTCATTTCTATACTTGTATTTAACTACTGCTAAATGATTGAAATTAAAACAGAAAAGAATGAAAACAGTTCGAGCGTCCCTGTTCTTGTTCATTTTTCCAAAAACCCAAATTCGAAACCCATTTTAAAAACCATTAATGCAGTCTTGTTAGGAATTAATTACTTAAACTATCTGTAAATTTTCAAATTCCAATTTCAATTATCGAGTTCGAATTTTCGAGTCAAAGGTTCGAAATCAAAAGTCAAACTTTTTGTTCTTGGAAAAATTTGATTTGGTCTTTGATTTTATGGATCAATTGATAATTCCAGTACATTATATATATGATTTAAAAGATATTTCATTTAGACATCAAGGTCTCCAAACGTCCTGATATCAAAATCATTTTTTTTTGTAAACCGCGAGCAGACCTGCTGCTGCTTATATTTTTTTTATTATTTATTTTTTTCTTCTGTCGATCAAGAGTACAAGCTGGATGTTCTGTTTAAAACCCATGTCTTAAAATAATCAACGAATTCGTTTTATGGTCGACTTATTTTTGAAGAGGAAGAGAGAAACAGAAACAAAGGTTATACACATTAAGTAGCAATTAAAATCAGAAAAATGGAAATGGTTAGATGGTTAAGTTATTTGATGGGTGAACGAGAGGTCACGAGATCGAGCCCGGTTCGTGGCATTTTTTTTAAAAGGCTTATTTGAGGTAGTTTTTTTATATTATTATTATTATTATTATTATTATTATTATTATTATTATTATTATTATTATTATTATTATTATTATTATTATTATTATTATTATTACTATTACTATTATTACTATTATTATTATTATTATTATTATAATAATTATTATTATTATTATTATTATTATTATTATTCTTATTATTATTAATTATCATTATTAATTATCATTATCATTAACATAATTTATGATATTATCATTATTATTATTACTGGTATTATCTAATAGTATTATTATTAGTAGTATTATTATTATTGGATTATTATTAATTTTATCATTTTAAATATTATTATCATTATTAAGATTATAGTTATTACTATTATTATTACTAATAAAAGTATTAGTTACCACTTTAGTATTATTATTATTATTATTATTATTATTATTATTATTATTATTATTATTATTATTATTATTATTATTATTATTATTATTATTATTATGAAAACAAAACAACTTATTATTATTTTCATAAATATTAGTATTAATATCATTTCCTAAGTATTAATATTATTATTATTATTATCATAAATACTATTATTAATATTATCACTATTATTATTAGTATGATTATGATTATTACTATTGTTATTATTAAAAAGTATTATCATTATTATTATTATCACTAGTATTATCATTAGTACTATTATTATCATTTTTAACATAAGTATTATTAGTATTGTTATTATTATTAACATTATTATTACCAGTATCATTATTGTTATTATAAGAACTATATTATTATTATTATTATTATTATTATTATTATTATTATTATTATTTTTAACATTATTATGATTATTACCATTATTACTACAAATAAAGTGACTAAGGTTACTATCAAAATTATTATTTTCAATATCATTATTAAATCTAATTATTAGTATTATTATCATTACTTTAGTATTATTATAATTACTATTTTAATAAATAAATGATATATATATATATATATATATATATATATATATATATATATATATTTACACATAACATAATAAATTTTATATTTTTATCTATTTAGAATATAAAATAAATATAAGAAACTTACATGTTGTTAATATAAAAATGACATAACTAATATATATATATATATATATACATATATATATACATATACATATATATATATATATATATATATATACATATACATATATATATACATATACATATATATATATATATATATATATATATATATATATATATATATATATATATATATATATATATATATATATATATATATATATATATATATATATATATATATATATAAACTTATTCGATTACAAGTATATGTGTTAATATATATACTTGATATAGGTTCGTGAATCCGAGGTCAACCCTACACTTGTTCAGTGCCGTCATATGCATATTTACTACAAACTATCGTATCGTATCGTGAGTTCATCTGCTCCCTTTTTATATATTTTTGGGCTGAGAATAAATGCAATATTTTTATAATGGATAGACACAAGTGCAAACTATTATGCGACCAACATGAGTACTTTTATTGTGTTGATATGTAACATTTATTGTGTTCATATGAAACATGCAAAACCCTGCTTTGTAATATCATTAATTGCTAGATAATGAAGAGGCAAACAGAATTACTATAAATAGCGCTATTGGGAGTAACGTCCCGCACTGTTGACCTCAGGTCAATTGGTGGTATAATAATGATCTCGACAATTACATATGTATTATCTCGGGGTAAAATCATTTAGTTTTGATATTATACGCTTATGGGATACTTTTGATATACCTGATATATCATCTTTTATTAAATCTTGTGATCTATTACTGAAATTATTATTTATGACAAACCTATGAACTCACTCAACCTCGTGTTGACTTTTTAAAGCATGTTTATTCTCAGGTACTTAAATATTGCATCCACTGTATATATCTGCTGCTTTGATGATGATTGCTTGCTATGCTTGGAGTCTTCATTACATATCATATCAATTAAAGACATTTAATGCTCTAAATACAATGTAATCTATTTATCTTCCGCTGCAAAACTCAATAAAACGTCTCATATAGAGTCGTTCTCGTTTATACAACTGTGATTTGATATAATTAGTCACAAATACCCCAGGCCTTATTTGGGGGTGTGACAGATTGGTATCAGAGTAGGGCTGTTATAGAGAACCAGGATTGCATTTTATGTGTACCTTATGTGTTAGCTAGGGTGCCTTAGCAATCTTTAGGACTATAGCCTTTTCTACCTTAGTTTTAATTGCCTATCTCTTATTATCTTGCTATCTATTATCTATACTTTTCCCTCTTGCCTTACGTCTTCCTTAGAACACTTGTAACCATCCTTCTTTCATTCTTTTAAGATGACTAGCATAAACCCTATCATCATTACAGACACCGAGGGCTATCACTCATGATTATTGAAATTCTTGACATTCCTATGTCATCTATCATGAATTTGTGTATTACATATGTATTACATGAAATGTTTTCCATGATTCTTGAAATCATCACTATTCATATTCATTACTTTCAACATCTTTGCTTTCTCGATAGTTTGATTATTGAACTTTCTTGACGAGTGGCGTCTACGAAACTCTAGAATGGAAGGGTTTGGATTACCGATTTAAAGGATCCTATAGCTCAAGTCCTTAGACCTGAATAGATCACTACGAATTGAAAGTCTTTAATCGAAAGTATATCTATCAATCCTTATTGGAAATCATTTGCTTAATAATTAAAGTCTCAACACGTCATACTACGATTATTGATGTACAGACAAATTCATATCTTATCATATCTATCCCAGTAGACTTTGTCTAACATTTTTCGTAAATTTCCTCCGTAAATTACAGAAATCTTTTTGCGATATATACATATTCAAGGAGACGAATATATCAATCAGTATCCAACACTCATTTCATATCAAACCCTATTCCAAACACATAATATGGATTTCTCACTTGATTCCTCGAGCTCCACAAGCAGTGTAACTGAAACGAACGAACCAATTAGTCATCATCTGTAACGACCCGTCCTTATCCACCTGGACGAAGTCATCAACATTTGGTCCCATTGCGATGATCGACTCCAAGTAATGTCTTTAAAATGAGCAAATGCACAGCGGAAGACTTAATTCGTACCTGAGAATAAACATGCTTAAAAGTGTCAACCAAAAGGTTGGTGAGTTCATAGGTTTATCATGATAATCATTTCAATATATTAATAGACCACAAGATTTTCGTCATCATAAACATAATACACCCGCAAGTGTATATAATGCATTCTAAGTGGTTGAGCACTTGGTAACCATACTTAACATTTAATCACGTCGCATATTCCCTTTATTATGAAATCTCACTACACCGTACCAAGTGTAGTCACCGAAACGAAGTACTGTGCAACCGTTGAATACTGGTCGTCCAGTCCGGTTGGGGTTGTCAGGCCCGATAGATCTATCAACAGGATTCGCGTTTACAATACCCATGTAAATATTAGTTACCAAGCTACAGGGAAGTATGCCAGTGGTACAACTCAACGTAGAATATATCTTAAGTACTTGTGTCTATTTCGTAAATATTTATAAAAGCAGCGCATGTATTCTCAGCCCAAAAATATATATTGCAAAAGCAATTAAAAAAGGGAGCAGATGAAACTCACCATATTGTATTTTGTAGTAAAAATACATATTACACCATTGATCAATTATAAGGTTGGCCTCGGATTCACGAACCTATATTATTTATATATATATATATATATTAACACACATAATTGTAATCGAACAAATTTATATATTATAATTTAAATTATATATCTTATATATTTAGTTTGTAATAATAATAATATTGTTAATATAAAAATAATAATGATAATGATAATAATACTAATATTGTTAATAATAATAATATTAATCTTAAATGATAAGTTTAGTAATATTGATAACTTTAATAAAAATGTTAAACCTTAGTCGTAATGATATTTTAATAAAAATGATATTGATAATATAATTAAAATGATTCTTTTAATAAATATGTTAATTTTAATAATAATGTATAATAATAATAATAATAATTCTAAAAATAATGATTTTACTAACAATAATAAAAATGATACTTTTGATAATTTTTACTAATAATAATAATTCTACTAATATTTTTAATAATTCTTTTTAATAATAATGATAATAATAATAACAATAATAATTATAATAATAATAATACCTTCAAATAAACTTTGAGTAAAAAGAATACCCTAAGTCGGGCTCGAACCCGTGACCCCTCGCTCACAAACTAACACCCTCGACCATGGAACCAATTATGTTTTTCTGTTTTATACTCCTTCTGGTTTTTATTATATTAAAACCCGTAATCATTTTTGATTCCATTTCTTCCTCATACAACTCGTCGGCCCAACAGGATATTCTTAGGTTCCGGTCCAATAACAAAACAGGGAACGACCTAACAAGTAAAAAAAATACTGCCCAGTTCGATAAAAAAAATAGCACGACCTTTATATATTTTTTTTTTCATTTTTTGTCGGCCCTCATTCCATCCTTATCTTTACAGCTCAATACACTAAACAATTATATCATTATCATAACTCTACCGTTTCATTATATTGATATTGATATTATTTTAATAGGAGAAACAGAAAACGCTGCAGAAGCACATCAGGATCGTGTTATCATCACAGAGTTATCAACATCGTTCATTGTCTCTATATTTTTATCAGTTTCGTTTCTGTTTAAGGGTTGATAAAAGATGAAACGAGATCATAAAGCGAGAAAAGAAACTTAACAAATCGATGAATGGTTTACTCGCGTAACAGATTGGAACTGGAGAAGAATTTATAGAGTTGGTGATGGTAGGGTGTCGGTTTAGGGTGAGGAATGGTGGTGGAAGAAGATTGATGCAGGTGGTTTCGGTTGGAACTTATATAAACCCAGCAATAGTAGCAGCCTTCATCGAACAGCTAAAGCAGAAAAAAAATAGTAACGGTAATCGTTGATGGTGTTGGTGTTTAGTTATATTTGTCGAAGGTTTAATTGAATCATAATAGAACGAAGACAGCAGCAACAGTAACGGGAAAAATATGGTTGTGGTGGTTATCGACTACAAAGATAATAATAATAATGGAACATGATTATGATGGAAGTGGCCGACGGGGAGTGGGTGGTTATAGGGTTATTTGATCTTCGAGATAGAACAGGAAACGAGTAGCAGATGAGCTTCTTGGTGATTTAAACAAAGGTGATTTAGTTGGTGGTTGTTTTAATGGTAATGGGTTGATTCAGTATTTTTCTTTTCTGTTTTAATTCAACAAGTGGGATTAGTTATACTTGGTAATTGGTACAGATATATAAAAGGAATCGAAATCACTAGATATATAGCGAATAAGTATGGGTGTCGACATAAGCATACAGACAAAAAAAGAAAAAGAAATTGAAAGGGATTGTTACAGAGTTTTGTTGGTTAATTGTGATTCTTATGCGATTTTGTAGACATGAAAACGAAACTATGTATATTATGATTGTGACAAAAACCGATTCCACTCATATACATAGGATTCTTTTATAATTCATATAATATAGTTAATATTGATAAATAATTAAGTATATTAATAATAATATCCCTAATAATAATTATGATAAACATTAATGATAATAATAAATGATAGTATTAATAATAATTTTATTGGTGATAATTATGTTATCAGTAATAATAATGTGGTGTTATCAAAAATAACAAAAATAATTTTTAATAAGTTTAATATTAATTAATGATAATGATAATAATAATAAGAGGTTACTAATGATAAAAGGTATTGGTTCCTAATATTAATATTAATCTATGATAATAATAATAATATCTAATAATACAAGTGATATGATAGATATAACCAATTAAATGTATTCTATTTTCATATTAGAACAATGATATTAATAATACTGATATTGATATTAATATTTGTAGTAGTAATGAAAGTAATATTACTGTCACTAATACATCTATATTAAACTTAATACTTACATCTTGACATGTAGTAAAATATATTATCTTTTACTCTCGCCGATAAATATAGTAATCTTATATCGAAACCAAATATTACATATCTAATACTTTGTTAACGTTAACAATTAATAAGTATACATCGTACATAAAATGTTCGTGAATCATCAGACACGGTCAAGGGTAACTGATTATCCAAATAAAGATTTCAAACTTTCTAGACTCAACATTACAGTTTTTGCTTATCGTGTCAGAAATATATAAAGATTAAGGTTTAAATTTGGTCGGAAATTTCCGGGTCGTTACAGTACCCACCCGTTAAAGAAATTTCGTCCCCAAAATTTTGAGTGAGGCTGTCATGGCTAACAATAAAAATGTTTTCATGACGAATACGAGGTAATAATGAAGTTTTATCATTATTGAAAGATATTGATAAAACGATTTGATCATGTGAAGCGTACAAGTGAAGCTATCACAAAAGAGTGGAAATAGTAATTAATATGTTCGTTTCAACCAATGACGTAGTTATTATTGATTCCGGGATTTAAGGAATTTAAATAAAATCTTACGTAATAAGATTTGGTTCTTCGACGATCGGGATCTTCTTTGATTTTATACGGCAATCTGTTTCGCTTTCTTTGTCGGATATTTTACTATAAATTCACCCCTTCGATTTCCTTATGTTCCACAACTCACATCTTTTACTTTTTTTTTTTCCATTAATCCATATTCGTTAGTATGCTCCATCCCGTTCTGATTGTTGTTATACTTCTAATTTCATATCTTTTATTCTTCTCTTTTATCTGCCGCCAGAAGATTTTGTTTACTTCTACTATACCCCTGTGTTTATAGTGTTTCTAATTCCCCCGTGTCTTTACGTTGCAATATGTATTGATATACACGGTTTGTAGTTTCTGAGTGGTTGTTGAGTTTTATATCTTCCCGTCCTCGAGTCAAGCGAGCAATGGTCTGGAATTCGTAGGTATGAAATTTGGAATGAACATAGCTAATGCTCTTAGAAAGAAATGGTAGTAGCACGATTTTTGATGTGTCAAATTACCAGAATATCCAGGAAAAGATAGAACTATCAAAAGGATATGTTCCTAATATGTTTGGAGATTGAATAGAATTTAAGAGCCGTGTAACATGACATATGATGATGGTACTGTGAATCATCACATTCCATTAGAAACTCAACATGACTTACTGTAATATAATGAAGTTGATCAAGTTTCATTATATTATACTAATTCATGCATCAGTTCCCAACACTGCTTCAGAACATTCCTATTTTAAACTCGAAGGTTTTAGAACTTAGAAACTAACACAGTTTCTTTTATATTGTAACGCAGATATTACGGAGGAATAAATGATTTCAGATAAGGATAGTTGTGAAAGTATCTTCAGAAATATTGAGGATATTTATAATGAAAGATATGATAATATATTGGAATTTCTAATGTCGAAGGATGATGATGAAGATTGACCCGTAAGGGTTTAGATTCAGAAGCAAGGTGTTTGCTACAGAATCGTCATGATTCTTTATGTACAAGTTTAGTCCTTGAAATTTGTTCAGAGTCTCCTTCACGGTTTGCTCAATCCGGTTTTTAGTACCAAATTTTCTATCGAGCGTTCCTAACACTTCCTTCTTTTATCATCAACTTTTGGTCATTAAGACCATCTACAACCTGCTGCTTCGTCAGCATTTTCAAAGTTATCGGATCTGGGTCATCGGTTATCAAACCAAGATGGTTTCAGGAGAATTGTATTTTTAGATGATTAAACGCTGATGGTAATATGTTGGGATATAAAAGGTTCTCCGGTAATAATGGCGAAAGAACAACGTATATATATCGAGGTTATACTAAGAGTAATCTTACTGAGAAGTCGAAGTGGAGCTGTGACAAAATTGACTACTTTGGAGAGGAACTGCAAAGTTATTTTTGATAATAACATCGCCAAAGGAGCTAACACAGATATGGGTTAAACGTTTACTCAGTTTTCGAGAGTTTTCAGGTGCATAAATTTTATGCAACGATCTTTTCTTCCAGAGATGAGGTGCGGTTGGTTCAACCTCTCAATTGAGGTGTTTTCAAGAATCGTGAATTGTGACTGTCGAGGTACAAATGAGGTTTAAGATGAAATCAAGTGGCAAGCTTGAAGATTTGTTTAGTTTCATATGTTATAATCAACATTTTAATTCATTTTAATTGTCCAAAGTTAGCAGTCCAATAGTCCGATAGTCCAATAGTCCAATGAATTCATATATAAATTAAATATATAATATTCGAATTAATTAATACGTATCGTGACCCGTGTACCGGTCTCAGTGTCGATCACAACTCAAAGTATATATATATATATATATTTTGGAATCCACCTCAACCCTGTATAACTAACTATAGAGTGTCTATGGTCGTTCCGAAATATATATATAGATGGGTCGATATGATAGGTCGAAACCTTGTATACGTGTCCCGTTATTTAAAGTGCGTAAAATATATATCATGACCCATTATACAACGTGTTGTCTCAGAATTAATCCGACGTATTGTTGTACATGTGTCCCGACGGTATGTAAAGTGCAGAAATTAAATAACAATAAATAAAATTGCAAGAATGTAAATTGCGATAAATTAAATGTTAATCAGTTAGCTGGGAACAGTTAGCTAGGAACAGTTATCGTGGAATCTTAACAATATTTCAATTAGTTAATCCATTTGTTTCTAACAAATTTTTAATTTGTCCAATGTTTTCTTCATTATGCCACTTGTTGGATTATGATAGGTCAAAATCCAAATATGAAATTTGAACGGAAATGGTTATTCTGTGGTGAACGGATACGTATATCGGTGATTGTAAATAGGATAATAGATGATTGTTGAATCAGATTTGAAATAATGTACAGTGTAACTTATTAATGTGAAATCTAAATATTCCTCGGGTATTACCTACCCGTTAAAATATTTTCACCATTAACAATTTGTACAAAAGAATTATTAATTACATTCTTTATGAAAACATATATATTTTCTTCAGATGTAATCATGGATTTAATGAGTCAATAAGATATTAAACTCATTTGATTTATCATTAATACTAGATTACATAATCTCTAAAACTTTAGAAATTACGTAATCACCATGTCGAGCAAAGATAATCGATGTAGAATGATATGTAGAACGATGATTATACTCGAGGTACAGAATGAGATGTCGAAGCTGGTGACGCGGATGTTGTTGTTGGTGGTACTGTTAGTGCCGGTGATGCTGCTGGTGCTTGTAAGTTTTGAACCATATTCTCCAAGGTTAGCACTCGAGCTCGAAGTTCTTTAACTTCTTCTACTAACCCTGGTTGGTTATCAGTGTGAGGTAGAGATCGGATATCTTCTCTAGTTCCGTTAATGGTAGTCTCAATATTAAAAATTCTCGCAAAAAGGGTATAAACGGTGTTGCGAACAGGTTCGCCGGTGAGCGGGTCGAGTACTCCAAGGTTAGGTGGTAGATTCGGTTCATGATATGGGAGTACCTTCTTCCCTTCTCCATAGGGTGAGTATGTCGCGAACCCACCCCCATCTTCTCCAGTAGTCACGGTAGTTGATTGGTTGGTGTGCTCCCGTCACACTGTCTTCGGAGTCAGAGGAACTTGGACGATTCGTAGAGGCCATCTTTCGCGATCACAGAAAAATATTTTTGGTATGAAACGTTTAGTGACAGCAACTGATTGTTGGATGGTATTCTCAATGTATAATATGCATAGATATATATAATACCAGGATTCCTTAAATTACGGATAAATTTACGGGAGATATCAGGCAAAGTTTATCATAATAGATACGCTAAGATATGAATTAGCAGATACGCCAAGATATGAATTTATCTGTACACTATCTATCAAATAAGTGCAGGAAGTCGTGTCTAGACTTAGGAATGATAAGCAGGTAATTTTCCACTAGGAATGATAAACAATACTTATAATATGCAGCTAAGGTCGAAGTCCAGACTCACTAATGCATCCTAACAGTATCTGGTAAGACACTAATGCAAGACCTGGTTCGCTAAGACCAACGCTCTGATACCACCTGTAACGACCCGTCCTTATCCACCTGGACGAAGTCATCAACATTTGGTCCCATTGCGATGATCGACTCCAAGTAATGTCTTTAAAATGAGCAAATGCACAGCGGAAGACTTAATTCGTACCTGAGAATAAACATGCTTAAAAGTGTCAACCAAAAGGTTGGTGAGTTCATAGGTTTATCATGATAATCATTTCAATATATTAATAGACCACAAGATTTTCGTCATCATAAACATAATACACCCGCAAGTGTATATAATGCATTCTAAGTGGTTGAGCACTTGGTAACCATACTTAACATTTAATCACGTCGCATATTCCCTTTATTATGAAATCTCACTACACCGTACCAAGTGTAGTCACCGAAACGAAGTACTGTGCAACCGTTGAATACTGGTCGTCCAGTCCGGTTGGGGTTGTCAGGCCCGATAGATCTATCAACAGGATTCGCGTTTACAATACCCATGTAAATATTAGTTACCAAGCTACAGGGAAGTATGCCAGTGGTACAACTCAACGTAGAATATATCTTAAGTACTTGTGTCTATTTCGTAAATATTTATAAAAGCAGCGCATGTATTCTCAGCCCAAAAATATATATTGCAAAAGCAATTAAAAAAGGGAGCAAATGAAACTCACCATATTGTATTTTGTAGTAAAAATACATATTACACCATTGATCAATTATAAGGTTGGCCTCGGATTCACGAACCTATATTATTTATATATAGATATATTAACACACATAATTGTAATCGAACAAATTTATATATTATAATTTAAATTATATATCTTATATATTTAGTTTGTAATAATAATAATATTGTTAATATAAAAATAATAATGATAATGATAATAATACTAATATTGTTAATAATAATAATATTAATCTTAAATGATAAGTTTAGTAATATTGATAACTTTAATAAAAATGTTAAACCTTAGTCGTAATGATATTTTAATAAAAATGATATTGATAATATAATTAAAATGATTCTTTTAATAAATATGTTAATTTTAATAATAATGTATAATAATAATAATAATAATAATTCTAAAAATAATGATTTTACTAACAATAATAAAAATGATACTTTTGATAATTTTTACTAATAATAATAATTCTACTAATATTTTTAATAATTCTTATTAATAATAATGATAATAATAATAACAATAATAATTATAATAATAATAATACCTTCAAATAAACTTTGAGTAAAAAGAATACCCTAAGTCGGGCTAGAACCCGTGACCCCTCGCTCACAAACTAACACCCTCGACCATGGAACCAATTATGTTTTTCTGTTTTATACTCCTTCTGGTTTTTATTATATTAAAACTCGTAATCATTTTTGATTCCATTTCTTCCTCATACAACTCGTCGGCCCAACAGGATATTCTTAGGTTCCGGTCCAATAACAAAACAGGGAATGACCTAACAAGTAAAAAAAATACTGCCCAGTTCGATAAAAAAAATAGCACGACCTTTATATATTTTTTTTTTCATTTTTTGTCGGCCCTCATTCCATCCTTATCTTTACAGCTCATAACACTAAACAATTATATCATTATCATAACTCTACCGTTTCATTATATTGATATTGATATTATTTTAATAGGAGAAACAGAAAACACTGCAGAAGCACATCAGGATCATGTTATCATCACAGAGTTATCAACATCGTTCATTGTCTCTATATTTTTATCAGTTTCGTTTCTATTTAAGGGTTGATAAAAGATGAAACGAGATCATAAAGCGAGAAAAGAAACTTAACAAATCGATGAATGGTTTACTCGCGTAACAGATTGGAACTGGAGAAGAATTTATAGAGTTGGTGATGGTAGGGTGTCGGTTTAGGGTGAGGAATGGTGGTGGAAGAAGATTGATGCAGGAGGTTTCGGTTGGAACTTATATAAACCCAGCAACAGTAGCAGCCTTCATCGAACAGCTAAAGCAGAAAAAAATAGTAACGGTAATCGTTGATGGTGTTGGTGTTTAGTTATATTTGTCGAAGGTTTAATTGAATCATAATAGAACGAAGGCAGCAGCAACAGTAACGGGAAAAATATGGTTGTGGTGGTTATCGACTACAAAGATAATAATAATAATGGAACATGTTTATGATGGAAGTGGCCGACGGGGAGTGGGTGGTTATAGGGTTATTTGATCTTCGAGATAGAACAGGAAACGAGTAGTAGATGAGCTTCTTGGTGATTTAAACAAAGGTGATTTAGTTGGTGGTTGTTTTAATGTTAATGGGTTGATTCAGTATTTTTCTTTTCTGTTTTAATTCAACAAGTGGGATTAGTTATACTTGGTAATTGGTACAGATATATAAAAGGAATCGAAATCACTAGATATATAGCGAATAAGTATGGGTGTCGACATAAGCATACAGACAAAAAAAGAAAAAGAAATTGAAAGGGATTGTTACAGAGTTTTGTTGGTTAATTGTGATTCTTATGCGATTTTGTAGACATGAAAACGAAACTATGTATATTATGATTGTGACAAAAACCGATTCCACTCATATACATAGGATTCTTTTATAATTCATATAATATAGTTAATATTGATAAATAATTAAGTATATTAATAATAATATCCCTAATAATAATTATGATAAACATTAATGATAATAATAATAAATGATAGTATTAATAATAATTTTATTGGTGATAATTATGTTATCAGTAATAATAATGTGGTGTTATCAAAAATAACAAAAATAATTTTTAATAAGTTTAATATTAATTAATGATAATGATAATAATAATAAGAGGTTACTAATGATAAAAGGTATTGGTTATTAATATTAATATTAATCTATGATAATAATAATAATATCTAATAATACAAGTGATATGATAGATATAACCAGTTAAATGTATTCTATTTTCATATTAGAACAATGATATTAATAATACTGATATTGATATTAATATTTGTAGTAGTAATGAAAGTAATATTACTGTCACTAATACATCTATATTAAACTTAATACTTACATCTTGACATGTAGTAAAATATATTATCTTTTACTCTCGCCGATAAATATAGTAATCTTATATCGAAACCAAATATTACATATCTAATACTTTGTTAACGTTAAAAATTAATAAGTATATATCGTACATAAAATGTTCGTGAATCATCAGACACGGTCAAGGGTAACTGATTATCCAAATAAAGATTTCAAACTTTCTAGACTCAACATTACAGTTTTTGCTTATCGTGTCGGAAATATATAAAGATTAAGGTTTAAATTTGGTCGGAAATTTCTGGGTCGTTACATCATCAATTCTGGATGAATTGGGGATGAGTTCGTAGTCGACTCAATCAATGGAGACAAGAAGAAGGTGATCCCTTCCACCAACCGAATTCACCTCTTGGCGAAGAACCTGAAGCACTTACCGGCGAACCAATCCGGAACACCATTTTCACTCTCATTTCCAGGATATCCCGCTACGAATATATAATATCTAAAATTCTAGATCTTATTCATCCCATTGTCCTAACCACCAATCATCCCGGAGTAATAGAAGAAATCAATGAACTTCTTGCTCGAGTAGCGGCTTTGGAAAATATGGTGCGAAATCTACAAGCATCAGCAGCACCAACAGCATAATCAGCACCACCAGTACCAGCAACAACGGTACCAACAACAACATCCGCATCTCACGCCTCAACATCACACTCAGTACCTCGGATATCAACATCATACGCCCCATAGATACCGAAATATATTAATAACAATGAACGATGAAGTATTGATTCATAACTTCGATAGAGAAATATTCCGCGATGATTATGTAATCTCTAAAGTTTTGGAGATTATTTATTCTCGTTTCAATCGTAAATCAAATGAGTTTAATATTATATTAACTCATTAAATCCATGATTACATCTGAAGGAAAATATATATGTACGTATATTTTCATAAAGATTGTAATTAAAAATTCTTTTGTACAAACTGTTAATGGTAAAAATATTTTAACGGGTAGGTAATACCCAAGAAATATTTAGATTTCACATTAATATGTTACACCGTACATTCTTCAATTTCGATTCATAAATCATTAACTATACTCACTACCTTCACAATGATACACAATCATTTTCATACAAATTCAATTACATATTCTAATTTTGACAAAACAGAATCTAAGTCAAGATTTAACAGGACATCATTCTTAGATTCCTACGTCTTTCAAAGCTATACTTTGACTTCAAAACTGTGCTAGAACATCACTTCTATTCATAAAACCCAGTAAAATATTCGTTCAAAATTCTAGAACATTATATGTATCTTGACGATTACCTTCTGCGTTCAAACTCTTCAAAATTCTTGAACACACCCCGAATTGATAATCAATGATTCAGATTCGTTAACCTTGAGAATGCTGACGAAGCAGCAAAAGCTATAGATGGTCTTAATGGCCAGAAGCTTGATAATAAAGAATGGAATGTTGGGAACGCTCGATAGAAAATTTGGTACTGAAAAACGGATTGAGCTAACCATGAAGAAGATCAAGGACAAATACAAGGACCAAACCCTATATTCAAAGAATCTAGGTAGTTCTGGATCCGATGAAATCTTTAGAGAATATCTTACTCCGAAGTCATGTTAAAAGCTTGCGGAAAATTTTTCTTCATCAACTTTCGAACTTAAAAATTCTAAAATATCATCATAAATATCTTCGATATTTCTGAAGATATTTTCATAAATATTCTCGTCCGAAATTATATACCTCTTTGTGCTATCTGTATTACATTATATTGTAAACTTCTGTAAAACCTAAGGATAAATTATGAATGATTTGAAGTAGTGTTGGGAATTGAAGCATGAGTTATTATAATATAATTATGTCAGGCCAACGTTATTATATTACAGTAACTCATGCTAAATTTTTAATGGAAGATGATGATTCATAGACTTTATAATCATCATTTGACATGTTACATAACTCTTTCATTCTATTTAACCTCTAAACATATCAAGAAAATATTTTTCTTGATTATTCGGTCTTTTCCGAATATTCTGGTAATTTGACAAATCAAATCGTGCTATTACCTTTCCTTTCTACTTTGTATATTATGATCATTTGAAACTTCATACCTACGAATTTTGGACCATTATTTGCTTTACAAAAGCATGAAGCTCTGACATATAATGGAAAATATAAAGCCCGATAACAACACCTAAATTACAAACTGTGTATATCAATGCGTATAGCAATATAAAGACATGGGAGAACTAAAAACACAATAAATCCAAGAGCATAGTAGAAGTAAACAGACTCCTCCGGTGGGAGTTGGAAAAGAAGGATGAATGTGGCTATAACCAATATAAGGTCAAGAACAAGAACTGGATTGAGCATATTAACAATCTTTTGAAAGTATGAATCGAGAAAGAAAGTATAGAAGTGGTGAAGATAATGAAACGGAAGAAGCTAATTTATAGCGAAATTCCAGATACAGCAATCGAGGCAATTCACCGCACTTAATTAAAGAAAATTCTAATTTCCTTAATTACCGGAGAATCAAATCTTATAAAGATTATGAAGATTTCTTTAAATCCATTGAATTCCGGAAATCAACTTTAACTATGTCAAAAGTTAAGGCGAACATTTAATTTCCTCATTTCAATCTTTTACGATAGCTTCGTTTATACTCTTCCTATAATCGAATCATTTCATCCATATTACCCAATGTTGATATAACTCTAATTTTTCAACTCATATTCATCATTCTTGTTGTAAAGAATGATGTTCTCTATCAAATTTCATGACTATGATTTTCATGAACTCCTCTCTATTTTGTCTACCCTAATATTGTGGCATAAACGCTCAAGGTTTAAATAAGCTCACTATTATTCATAACCCATTTCATGTGTATTGAAATGCTTGTATAGCGTCATTAATTCTTTCTGAGAAAACCTAATCAATGACACTCTTGTTAATCCTTTAGATAATCTCCGCATTAATGATAAAATACACTTCATAGAAGAATCCATAGAATTTATTTCGTATGATTTAAACTCTTGAAACAAAACAATATTCTATCCGTTGGATTTCACGCAAGGCCCCGAGTATACCTGGGAACGTGAAAACCAAATAGAATGAAAATATCCTCACCTATTTACAAACCACGCCGACTGGTGGCAACAACTAAAATTTTGGGACGAAATTTCTTTTAACGGGTAGGTACTATAACAACCCGGAAATTTCTGATAAAATTTAAACTTAATCTTTATTTTGATTTCGATGATTCACGAACAAATAATTTTAAATAAACATATATATATATATATATATATATATATATATATATATATATATATATATATATATATATATATATATATATATATATATATATATATATATATATATATATATATAAATATAATCTTGAAATATTATACGACTTAATTGTTATAACTAAAAATGTAAAATTTTTATACAAGATAATATTGTTGTTATATTATTACTTTTATTATTATTATTAGTATTAATATCAGTATTAGTTATATTATTATTTGCAATATATAATGAAATATGATACATTTAAATTGTTATATCATTATTATTGTTACTAGTATTATTGTTATCATTATTTATTATAATTTATAATAAAATTATGATTTCTATTATTTATTCATTATCATTATTATTATAAGTATTATTATTAATAATATTATTATTTTTATTAACATAATTATTAATAAATATCACTATTCTTGTTATTATATTAGTATTCTTATATTAAAAGCATTATTATTATTATTATTATTATTATTATTATTATTATTATTATTATTATTATTATTATTATTATTAATACAATTATTACTATTATTATTAATATGATTATTATTATTAATATAATTATTAATTATTAATATTAATTAAAAAAATAATAAAAAGAACAGATAATAAAATTAGGTATATCACGACCTGTTTATTTTTTTATATTTTTTCTATCGTGATCTTCTTTATTGATCACTACCATTAAATAAATAAGCATGATTAATACTTTACACATTCGATTTTCATTTCTATACTTGTATTTAACTACTGCTAAATGATTGAAATTAGAAAAGAAAAGAATGAAAACAGTTCGAGCGTCCCTGTTCTTGTTCATTTTTCCAAAAACCCAAATTCGAAACCCATTTCAAAAATCATTAATGCAGTCTTGTTAGGAATTAATTACTTAAACTATCTGTAAATTTTCAAATTCCAATTTCAATTATCGAGTTCGAATTTTTGAGTCAAAGGTTCGAAATCAAAAGTCAAACTTTTTGTTCTTGGAAAAATTCGAATAGGTCTTTGATTTTATGGATCAATTGATAATTCCAGTACATTATATAGATGATTTAAAAGATATTTTTTTAGACATCAAGGTCTCAAAACGTCCTGATATCAAAATCATTTTTTTTTTGTAAACCGCGAGCAGACCTGCTGCTGCTTATATTTTTTTTATTATTTATTTTTTTTCTTCTATCGATCAAGAGTACAAGCTGGATGTTCTGTTTAAAACCCAAGTCTTAAAATAATCAACGAATTCGTTTTATGGTCGACTTATATTTGAAGAGGAAGAGAGAAACAGAAACAAAGGATATACACATTAAGTAGCAATTAAAATCAGAAAAATGGAAATGGTTAGATGGTTAAGTTGTTTGATGGGCGAACGAGAGGTCACGGGATCGAGGTCGGTTCGTGGCATTTTTTTTAAAAGGCTTATTTGAGGTAGTTTTTCTATATTATTATTATTATTATTATTATTATTATTATTATTATTATTATTATTATTATTATTATTATTATTATTATTATTATTATTATTATTATTATTATTATTAATTATCATTATTAATTATTATTATCATTAACATAATTTATGATATTATCATTATTATTATTATTATTAGTATTATCAAATAGTATTATTATTAGTAGTATTATTATTGGATTATTATTAATTTTATCATTTTAAATATTATTATCATTATTAAGATTATAGTTATTACTATTATTATTACTAATAAAAGTATTAGTTACCACTTTAGTATTATTATTATTATTATTATTATTATTATTATTATTATTATTATTATTATTATTATTATTATTATTATTATTATTATTATTATTATTATTATTATGAAAACAAAACAACTTATTATTATTTTCATAAATATTAGTATTAGTATCATTTCCAAAATATTAAGATTATTATTATTATTATCATAAATACTATTATTAATATTATCACTATTATTATTAGTATGATTATTACTATTGTTATTATTAAAAAGTATTATCATTATTATTATTATCACTAGTATTATCATTAGTACTATTATTATTATCATTTTTACATAAGTATTATTAGTATTGCTATTATTATTAACATTATTATTACCAGTATCATTATTGTTATTATAAGAACTATATTATTATTATTATTAACATTATTATGATTATTACCATTATTACTACAAATAAAGTGACTAAGGTTACTATCAAAATTATTATTTTCAATATCATTATTAAATCTAATTATTAGCATTATTATCATTACTTTAGTATTATTATAATTACTATTTTAACAAACAAATGATATATGTATATATATATATATATATATATATATATATATATATATATATATATATAAATATATTTACACATAACATAATAATATTTATATTTTTATATATTTAGAATATAAAATAAATATAAGAAACTTACATGTTGTTAATATAAAAATGACATAACTAATATATATATATATATATATATATATATATATATATATATATATATATATATATATATATATATATATATATATATATATATATATATATATATATATATATAACTTATTCGATTACAAGTATATGTGTTAATATATATACTTGATATAGGTTCGTGAATCCGAGGTCAACCCTACACTTGTTCAGTGCCGCATATGCATATTTACTACAAACTATCGTATCGTATCGTGAGTTCATCTGCTCCCTTTTTATATATTTTTGGGCTGAGAATAAATGCAATATTTTTATAATGGATTGACACAAGTGCAAACTATTATGCGACCAACATGAGTACTTTTATTGTGTTGATATGTAACATGTTATTGTGTTCATATGAAACATGCAAAACCCTGCTTTGTAATATCATTATTTGCTAGATAATGAAGAGGCAAGCGGAATTATTATAAATAGCGCTATTGGGAGTAACGTCCCACACTGTTGACCTCAGGTCAATTGGTGGTATAATAATGATCTCAACAATTACATATGTATTGTCTCGGGGTAAAATCGTTTAGTTTTGATATTATACGCTCATGGCATACTTTTGATATACATGATATATCGTCTTTTATTAAATCTTGTGATCTATTACTGAAATCATTATTTATGACAAACCTATGAACTCACTCAACCTCGTGTTGACTTTTTAAAGCATGTTTATTCTCAAATAATTAAATATTGCTTCCGCTGTATATCTGCTGCTTTGATGATGATTGCTTGCTATGCTTGGAGTCTTCATTACATATCATATCAATTAAAGACATTTAATGCTCTAAATACAATGTAATCTATTTATCTTCCGCTGCAAAACTCAATAAAACGTCTCATATAGAGTCGTTCTCGTTTATACAACTATGATTTGATATAATTAGTCACAAATACCCCAGGCCCTATTTGGGGGTGTAACACTAATGAAAACACATTTCTTTCCTTTTGGACCTAATTTTCCATATTTGTGCGAGGAAGCAACTCCAAGGTCTTAACACATTCAATTCAGGTTTACGACCTGTCCATAACTCATATGGTGTGGAAGTTACTGATTTTGAAGGCACACGATTAAGTACAAATGTGACAGTTAACAAAGCATCACCCAAAAGGTGATAGGTAAATTTGCTTGTGCCATCATTGACCTAGCCATTTCAAGAAGCGTTCTATTCCGCCTTTCCGCAACACCATTTTGTTGCGGAGTCCCAGGAGTAGTTAATTGACGTTGAATCCCTTTTGCAACAACCCTGCTTTTTCCGTCACTTCCGTTAACTTTCTGTTAGTTTATTTAACGGCGATTACTTGACTTTTATGTGTTTATGTGTAATAAATACATACTTGATCCTTGGAGGGTTACAATAATTAATATGGGTTAATATTAATTCGAATAAATATTTCGGATAAAGAAATACGATAAAAACGATACGGTTTTGAATAACTACATTTAGAGCAACGGAACGCTCGGGTTTATTTTAATAATTAATTTATTAATTATTACCTTTTAAAAATATTTAATTTATTGGGTTTTTAATAAATTAAACGTTTGGTTGCGTTTTAACGATCGGTTTAGCGTTCCAGGCCTTCGGAACGGTTAAACGGCACTTGAAATGGACCACGAGTACAAGTTTTTGTAAAACACGAGCCCAGGAACTTACCCCATGGGCCATTCGGCCGATTTCCCATCTCCCACCCTCTTTTATGTTTAGCTTTGCAACTTAAGGGATTTATTTGTATTTTATGATAATTAAACCCTAATATAAATTAGAGTGTAAACCTAAATTTAGCAGAAACCCTCACTTATACTCAAAAAAATCGAATGCTTCTCCCTCCATGGCCTCTTTGATCGTCGAACATCACCACCACACCATAACCTTAAATTTTCACTTTTTAATTAACCCTCAAGCACAAACGTTGTAATTCCCTTTATCCTCTACGCGTTGGTATAAACGATTTTGTGATCAAAGGTATAAACACATAAACCCTAATCTTCAAAATCAGATTTTTATTGGTATTTCATAGTAGATGATGTCTATTGCTCGAGTCATGATGATTGTATGCGATTACATGTTATAATTTGCTCGATTACTATGTTTTTATGAAATCACGAATTTGTTTTTGTTGATGACAGAAATTTGAAATTTTAAATTGCATGATATTATGTTATAATTAGATTCCTTGCGAAAAACTATTGAATTTAGGCTTTGGAATCACTTGATTTCGTTTTCGGATGATCAAGTTATGGCCAATTGAAATTAACGTTGTGTTTTTGTGATTGATCAGAAATTCTGGGTTTGATAGACCACAAATTGAATTGTGAAATTAATACCATTGGATAGGTAATTTAAAAACACTCAGGTTACACTAGGATATCATGTTGTTTGCTTATGTAACACTCAGGTCCTTATATTTGTCCTTAGTCTCCTTCATGGTTAGCTCAAACCGTTTTTCAGTACCAAATTTTCTATCGAGCATTCCCAACATTCCATTCTTTATTATCAAACTTTTGGTCATTTAGGTCATCTACAACATGCTGCTTCATCAGAATTTTCAAAGTTAACGGATCTGGATCATCGGTTATCAAACCGAGGGTTTTCAAGAATATCGAAGGTTTTTAGATGATTAAATGCTGATTGTGATCGTCAAGATACAAAGGATGTTTATGATGAAATCAAGTGGCAAACTTGAAGAATTGTTTAGTTTCATATGTTATAATCAGTATTTTAATTCATTTTAATTGTCCAATGTTATTAGTCCACAGTTGATAGTCCACAGTTAGCAGTCCAATAATTCATATATTCGAATTAATTAATGCGTATCGTGACCCGTGTACATGTCTCAGACTCGATCACAACTCAAAGTATATATATTATTGTAGAATCAACCTCTACCCTGTATAGCGAACTCGTGCATTACAGCATATAGAGTGTCTATGGTTATTCCAAATAATATATATAGATGCGTCGATATGATATGTCAAAACCTTGTATACGTGTCCCGATATTTAAAGTGCGTAAAATAAATAACAGAAATTAAATGACGATAAATAAAATTGCGAGAATTTAAATTGCGATAAAGAAATTGCGATAAATAAATGTAATAAGTTAGCTAGGAACAGTTAGCGTGGATTCTTAACAAAATTTCTCATAGTTAATTTGTTTGTTTCTAACAAATTTTATTTTGTTAAATATTTTCTTCATTATGCCACTTGTTGGATTCTGGTAAATCAAAATCCAAATATGAAATTGAATGAAAATGGTTATTCTGCGGTGAACGGATACGTATATGTAGTGACCCAAACTTTTCCATGTTTATATATATTAAATGAAATTGTTATTTACATGATTAAGTGTTTTCAACATGTTAAGTAATCAAACTTGTTAAGACTTGATTAATTGAAATAGGTTTCATATAGACAATTGACCACCCAAGTTGACCAGTGATTCACGAATGTTAAAACTTGTAAAAACTATATGATGACATATATATGATTATATATATAGTTAACATGATATTATGATAAGTAAGTATCTCATTCGGTATTTTAACAATGAGTTATATACATAAAATTGAGTTTATTGAATTAAGAAACTCGAAACGATATATATAACGATTATAGTTATAACGTCTTACTAAATACATATGAATCATATTAAGATATTGATACACTATGTTTAATCATGATAAATGATAAGTAAACATGTCATTAAGTGTATTAACAATGAACTACATATGTAAAAACAAGACTACTAACTTAATGATTTCGAAACGAGACATATATGTAACGATTATCGTTGTAACAACATTTAACTGTATATATTTCATACTAAGATATATTAATATATCATGATATCATGATAATGTAATAATTTAACATCTCTTTAGATATAATAAACAATGGGTTAACAACATTTAACAAGATCGTTAACCTAAAGGTTTCAAAACAACATTTACATGTAACGACTAACGATGACTTAACGACTCAGATAAAATGTATATACATGTAGTGTTTTAATATGTATTCATACACTTTTGAAAGACTTCAAGACACTTATCAAAATACTTCTACTTAACAAAAATTCTTACAATCACATCCTCGTTCAGTTTCATCAACAATTCTACTCGTATGCACACGTATTCGTACTCGTACAATACACAACTTTTAGATGTATGTACTATTAGTATATACACTCCAATGATCAGCTCTTAGCAGCCCATGTGAGTCACCTAACACATGTGGGAACCATCATTTGGCAACTAGCATGAAATATCTCATAAAATTACAAAAATATTAGTAATCATTCATGACTTATTTACATGTAAACAAAATTACACATCCTTTATATCTAATCCATATACCAACGACCAAAAACACCTACAAACACTTCCATTCTTCAATTTTCTTCATCTAATTGATCTCTCTCAAGTTTTATCTTCAAGTTCAAAGTGTTCTTCATAAATTCTATAAGTTCTAGTTTCATAAAATCAAGAATACTTCCAAGTTTGCTAGCTTACTTCCAATCTTGTAAAGTGATCATCCAACCTCAAGAAATCTTTCTTATTTATAGTAAGATATCTTTCTAATACAAGGTAATACTCATATTCAAACTTTGAATCAATTTCTATAACTATAACAATCTTATTTTGAGTGGAAATCTTACTTGAACTTATTTTCGTGTCATGATTCTGCTTCAAGAACTTTCAAGCTATCCAAGGATCCTTTGAAGCTAGATCTATTTTTCTCATTTCCAGTAGGTTTATCCACAAAACCCAAGGTAGTAATGATGTTCATAACATCATTCGATTCATATATATAAAACTACCTTATTCGAAGGTTTAAACTTGAAATCACTAGAACATAGTTTAGTTAATTCTAAACTTGTTTCACAAACAAAAGTTAATCCTTCTAACTTGAATTTTAAAATCAACTAAACACATATTCTATATCTATATGATATGCTAACTTAATGATTTAAAACATGGAAACACGAAAAACACCGTAAAACCGGACATACGCCGTCGTAGTAACACCGCGGGCTGTTTTGGGTTTGATAATTAAAAACTATGATAAACTTTGATTTAAAAGTTGTTCTTATGGGAAAATTATTTTTCTTATGAACATAAAACTATATCCAAAAATCATGGTTAAACTCAAAGTGGAAGTATGTTTTTCAAAATGGACATCAAGACGTCGTTCCTTCGACTGAAATGACTACCTCTTATAAAAATGACGTGTAACTTATATTTCAGACTATAAACCTATACTTTTTCTATTTAGATTCATAAAATATAGTTCAATATGAAATCATAGCAATTTGATTCACTCAAAACGGATTTAAAACGAATAAGTTATGGGTAAAACAAGATTGGATATTTTTTGATTGTTGTAGCTACGGGAAATATTGTAACAATTCTATACAAATCATATCCTAGCTAACTTATATTGTATTATACATGTATTCTAATATATTATGTAATCTTGGGATACTATAGACACGTATGCAAATATTTTGACATATCATATCAACCCATGTATATATATTATTTGGAACAACCATAGACACTCTATATGCAGTAATGTTTGAGTTAGCTATACAGGGTTGAGGTTGATTCTAAAAATATATATACTTTGAGTTGTGATCTTGCCTGAGATGTGTATACACTGGGTCGTGGATTGATTCAAGATAATATATATCAATTTATTTCTGTACATCTAACTATGGACAACTAGTTGTAGGTTACTAACTAGGACAGCTGACTTAATAAACTTAAAACATCAAAATGTATTAAAAATGTTGTAAATATATTTTGAACATACTTTGCTATATATATATATATATGTATATATTTGTTATAGGTTCATGAATCGACCAGTGGCCAACTCTTACTCCCGACGAAGTAAAAATCTGTGAAAGTGAGTTATAGTCCCACTTTTAAAATCTAATATTTTGGGATGAGAATACATACAGTTTTATAAATGTTTTACGAAATAGACACAAGTAAATGAAACTACATTATATGGGTGAATGATCTAAGCCGAATATGCCCCTTTTGCTTGGTAGCCTAAGAATTAGTAAACCGATCTACTAATTGACGCGAATCCTAAAGATAGATCTATTGGGCCTAACGAATCCCATCCAAAGTACCGGATGCTTTAGTACTTCGAATTCGTTTTTATCATATCCGAAGGATTTTCCGGAATGATAGGGGATATTCTTATATGCATCTTGTTAATGTCGGTTACCAGGTGTTCACCATATGAATAATTTTTATCTCTATGTATGGGATGTATATTGAAATATGAAATCTTGTGGTATATTATTATGATTTGATAATATATAGGTTAAACCTATAACTCACCAACATTTTTGTTGACGTTTTAAGCATGTTTATTCTCAGGTGATTATTAAGAGCTTCCGCTGTTGCATAGTAAAATTAGGACAAGATTTGGTGTCCATGCTTGTATGATATTATGTAAAAACTGCATTCAAGAAACTTATTTTTGATGTAATATATTTCTTATTATAAACCATTATCTAATGGTCGTGTGTAAATAGTATATTTTAGATTATCATTATTTGATAATCTACGTAATGCTTTTTAAACCTTTATAGATAAAATAAAGGTTATGGTTGTTTTAAAAATGAATGCAGTCTTTGAAAAACGTCTCATATAGAGGTCAAAACCTCGCGACGAAATCAATTAATATGGAACGTATATAATCAATATGAACGGGACATTTCAGTTGGTATCCGAGCGTTAGTCTTAAAGAACCAGAAATTTGCATTAGTGTGTCTTATTGAGTTTGTTAGGATACATTAGTGAGTCTAGACTTCGACTGTGTTTTCTTTAAAAACGATTGCTTAACACTTTTGTTGGAAACTGTACATTATTAATATGTAAATATTATGTGATATATTAACCTCTTAATGTGTTTGATATTGTGTGATAGATGTCTACCACTAGTACAAATCCCATCGATTTACCTAATAATAATGAAGAGTCGAATATATTTTGGGAAGATTCACAAATTCCCGAAGAGGAACCGGAAGAAGAGGAACCGGAAGAGGAGGAACCGGAAGAAGAGGAACCGGAAGAGGAGGAACCGGAAGAGGAGGAACCGAAAGAAGAAGAGGTTCTGGAGGAACAAATATTGATACCTATAGTAAATCGATTAAATAAAAGAAAATCCTCAACTAACTGACCAAATTTAATAATGGTCAATGGTGTTTTCGCCGAGGAAGCAAAATATTGGGAAGATTACCAATTTTCCGATGAATCGGATCCCGATGAGGATTCCGATGATGTTATAGAAATTACCTCGACCCAATTTAATAAAGTGAAAGAAAATAATAAGGGAAAAGGTATAAAAGTAGAGAAACCCGATTCCAACCCCGATGAACTTTATATGTATCGGCAACATCCGTATTTCCTAAAATGTAACAATGACCCGGGAACCTCTAAACCACCAGGTTTTTCTAAACCATTGTGGAAAACGACGGCTCGTATTAGAGGAACACCATATATTCCTAGAAAATTAGGAAAACGAACCAAGTCCGAAGAAGAAGAAACCAGTGATTCAGATTAGAGGGTTGTAATCATGTTGTGTATTATATATATTGTAGTGTGCTTGTACTTTTATGTTCTATGTAAAAATTGCTTGTATTGTTTGTTAATTATCTTTTACGAATCTAATCCTTTTCTATTTTACAGTATAAAAACAAAATGGACGTTAAGGGTAGACAACCGAATATTTTAGAAGATCTACCAGAGGATATGATTGAGGAAATCTTGTCTAGAGTCGGTCAGAATTCATCAGCACAATTAATTATGGCAAAATTAACTTATCAAACATTTGAAAGACTTTCCAGAAATGCATTAGTTTATAAAAGGCTTTCTTTTGATAGGTGGGGTATATCACATTGGGGAGACCGTAAGTTACGCCGTGTTTTCTTTAAAGCGTTAAATGCGGGGAACCCAAATGCAATTTTACGCTACGGGTTAAGAACCTATTTTGACTCAACATATCCCAACATAGGATTTCGTGAATTAGAAAGAGCTTCTAACATGCAACATAAAGAAGCATGTTATGCTTACGGGTTAGTGATGTTTGCTTCTTACCAAAGTGAGAAAAAGAACATCGGATTGCAACTTTTAAATAAAACCTTCCCACAAGTGACGGATTCAGTAGTTGGGGTGAGAAACAAGGTTTTTAGATTATTACGGGGCTGTTGGACATTACGAAACCCTCGTCCTTTTGATGACATTACAACATGCTGCCTAGCCAATGGTCATAACGGTTATTTTCCACAAGACCAAGGATGGGAAGTCGTCTTAGTAAAACCAGAATGCATGACTTGTTTCTGGACTTATGAATTACGTGTCTTTATTTCCTTTGCTGAACAACTTGCGTATTAACTAGATTTATCTTTAAAACTGTCCTGTATCAAAGTGTACTATATTTCATGTTATATGTAATATAGCGATGTTGTAAGTTTGAAGAATATTTATATGTGATATATTATTATAATCAATTTTTCATATGGAATTGTAGTAGTTGAATTGTATATTAGCTACTAAGTATGAAGTTAACGGGTAGGTAGTACCCGAATTTAAACTTATAAAACGCTAATATGAAGAAAAAGCTTTTATAAATGAGTTCATATTATGCTACGAAATACTATTGACTACTCTTAATATTCTGTATGATTAACTCGATTCAGTTAGCTATTTTGAAGGAAATGGCACCGACTACTCGACACACCATGAATATGAGTGAAGAGGAATTTCGTACCTTTCTTGCTGCAAACATAGCCGCAGTACAGGTTGCGCTACATACCAACAATAACTCTGAATCTAGCAATGCAGCTAACGGCGCAAGAAATCGTGTAGGATGCTCATACAAAGAATTCACTGCCTGCAAACCTTTGGAATTTGATGGAACCGAAGGGCCAATTGGATTGAAACGGTGGACCGAGAAAGTCGAATCGGTGTTTGCCATAAGTAAGTGTACTGAAGAGGATAAAGTTAAGTACGCTACGCATACATTCACAGGTACTGCATTAACGTGGTGGAACACCTATCTTGAACAGGTAGGACAAAATGCTGCTTACGCACTACCGTGGTTGGCATTCAAGCAATTGATGAAGGAGCAGTACCGTCCTCGAAACGAAGTCAATAAGCTCAAGGTAGAGCTTAGAGAGTTACGAACACAAGGGTTCGACATTACCACATATGAACGACGATTCACAGAGTTGTGCCTATTGTGTTCGGGAGCATTCGAAGATGAAGAAGAGAATATCGACGCGTTTGTAAAAGGGTTACCAGTAAGGATTCAAGAAGATGTGAGTTCACACGAGCCCACTTCCATACAAAAGGCAAGTCGAATGGCTCATAAACTCATAAATCAGATTGAGGGAAGAATTAAAGAGGAGGCGGCCGAAGAAGCCAACACGAAACAACTCAAGAGGAAGTGGGAGAAAAACGGTGACAAGAGTCACCAGTACAACAACAATAACAATTACAACCACAATCGCAACAACTATCCCAACAACCGCAACAACAATCGCAACAATGACCCCAATCCTAACAATAACTACTGCAAACTGTGATGACCCGGGAATTTCCAACCAAATTTAAACTTAATCTTTATATGGTTTCGACACGATAAGCAAAGTCTGCAATGTTAAAGTCTTAAAATTTTGGAACGATGTTCACATATTCAATTGACCTCCGACTGTTTCCGATGATTCATGAACAACGGATTGTATATATATATATATATATATATATATATATATATATATATATATATATATATATATATATATATATATATATATATTATAATTTGAAATATATTAATAAAATATTATGCTATTTAGTTATTGAAATTAATGATGTAAAATAGTTATGGTTTATATACTTAATTATTATTGTTATAATTATAAATATCAAAATTCTAATTCATTTAAGATTATGATTATCACAACAAAGATTTTTAAATATAAATATTATTATAAGACTGATTAAAATTATAATTTAGTTGTAATTTAAACATCATTAGTTATTATTATTATTATTATTATCATTATTAATAAGATCACTAAAAATTATCAATTTTATTTGAAATTATTATTATTATTATCTTTATCATCATTATTATTAATATCATTATTAACATTATTATTAATACTAATTATTATCATTGTTAGTTATATTATTAAAAATCGTTATCTATTACTAATAACAATATTAACAAGATTATTATTTATAGATTTATATTTATATTAAATATATTATATAAGATCACAAAGGTACAAAATCTTTTTCCCATCTCTATCTGTTCTATTTGATTTTTTTGTTTTCTCTCGTATTGTCCTCCTGCTCAAGAATATATTACATACCAATTTCAACACTGCAAAACAATGTAAATTGAATCTGTTAGCAATCGCATTCATCTTTACATATATCTTTCTGTCCTTATTGTCTGAGCAAGGAAATCCTCTGTCGACACAATCCTAACTACGAGACAAATGAAATTGAATATTGATGCTGTAGTAAGTGATCAATATCACATTTTACATATCCAATACTGAAACTCACATAGAAGAGGAAAAGAAAAATCAAATAAAAATATAAAGAAACCTCTTATCTCTCGCATTCTCTCCCTCTCTCTCTTTATTTTTATTTTTTTCCTTTCTTCCTGCAAATCTCGACTACCACCTGCTTGATCTTTCTGTTTAAAACACAAATCAAATGAACACCAACATCCTTCGTTTACTAGTGTACTACTACTATCTTCGAGGGTAATCAAGAACTACAACACATTCACCTTTGATTTGAAGTTAAGTATTGTTGCAACATTCGAGTATTCCCCAAACACCAACACCCTCATCTAATCGATTATCATTATATTTTTTTCTTTCTATTTCCTGATGTTAACGAATGCAACCACACGTCACCTTCATCACCCAATAACAAACTCTTTTCGATCACTATATTTTTCTTCTTGTTCGATAAACTATCATCTTAAATCACTACAAGAACCACCTTCAAACCGCCACTCTCTATCTCTAGCTCTCTTCATTTGATGAATCAACCACCACCCTCTTCAACATGACACGAAGTTGAACTACTGCTACGCTGTGCTATCTTCTGTTCCTTTAAACCTCCAACAAACACCATTTTTTCCCCACGATCACTCTGTTTGCAGCATTGTGAAATTGTATTTTTTTTTTCTTCCAAACTCTCACAGCCAACTAAATGCAAATATTTGATGATATTAAAAACTTAATAAAGGCAAAAAGGGAGTGCTTTTCTTTTACTTATGGCAGACAAGTTACTACCTTGATAACCCCACTTGAAGATTTTAAGAAAAAGAAATCAATTTGATCCAACTAATTACGATATCATTCATTCATCGGTTCATTTTTTTTATATTATTTTATGTGGATAATTGCATTTGTGGAGTGATGAAAAGGTGATATTGGGGTTGTGATATTCAAAGAATAATAGTGAAAGGTAATGCAAAGATTGATGATGAAAGTAATTAAACACAAGTGGGAAAGGGAATCCAAAGGTTATTGCATAAAGAAGATACCCATTTGATTAGCGAGTAGAAGGAGAAATCGAACTAGTACTCAAAAATCATAGGGTCACGTTCCTTCCATAATTAAAGTTGGCCGACAATCACCATTTGGTTAGTAGTGGGATTTCCTTTTACGTATACAACATTATTTAATTTGTTTTTGCATCCTGGAAATACCAAACGTAATCTGTTGGAGTTAGTAGGCCTCATATATGGGTTGCTAATCTTGGACCATGCAATCATTGGGCTGCCATATCAGTTGGGTCGGATTACTTCAAATCAGTCACAACAACAAACTATCTCTTATATTTTTTTTTTAACGATGATGATAATAGAAGTGGAGTCATCATGAAGGATAATTAGGATTATGATTATGATTTATAGTAATATTGATGATGAAAAGTAAATGGGTTTTAGAAGAAGGAAAATGGAAACCGAGATAATCGGGTTAAATAAAATTTGGTTATGAATTTAAACAGAAATGTATAAGCAGAGGACCGGTTAAGGGTGTTGGCGGGTGAGCGAGTGGTCACGGGTTCGAGCCCGGTTCAGGGCATTTCTTTTTAGAAAAAACTTTTCAAGAGGTATACACCCTTATTATTATTTTTTTTATTTTTTTTCATTATTATTATAACTTATTATTATTATCTTATTATTCTTGTTATTGTTATGAGTATTATTATTATTGTTATAAGTATATTTATTTTTAAGATCATCATTAATATAATTATCAATATTGTTATTATTAACATGACTATATTATTAAAGTTACTATCATTATTTTTACTAATATTAACTTAGTATAAATTGAACTACTGTTTCGATAAACAAATGAAATATATACATAAATATAGATATTTAATGCATATAACATAACAAAATCTAATATTATTATATACAATATGAATATATAAAGTATATATAAATTATTAACATAAAAAGAATATAACTAATACAATTATATATATACGTGTGTTCAATTACAACTATGAATATTAATAAATATACAAATGATATAGGTTCGTGAATCCGAGGCCAACCCTGCATTGTTCATTTGTTTAATGTCGTCATATGTATTTTTACTACAAAATACAATACGGTGAGTTTCATTAATCCCCTTTTAAATGCTTTTGCAATATATATTTTTGGGACTGAGAATACATGCGATGTTTTTATAACTGTTTTACGAAATAGACACAAGTAATTGAACTACATTATATGGTTGAATGATCAAAATCGAATATGCCCCTTTTTATTAAGTCTGGTAATCTAAGAATTAGGGAACAGACACCCTAATTGACGCGAACTCTAAAGATAGATCTATCGGGCCCAACAAGCCCCATCCAAAGTACCGGATGCTTTAGTATTTCGAAATTTATATCATGTCCGAAGGAGGATCCCAGAATGATGGGGATATTCTTATATGTATATTGTGAATGTCGATTACCAGGTGTTCACCATATGAATGATATTTTTGTCTCTATGCATGGGACGTATATTTATGAGAACTGAAAATGAAATCTTGTGGTCTATTAAAATTATGAAATGATTATTTATGTTAAACTAATGAACTCACCAACCTTTTGGTTGACACTTTAAAGCATGTTTATTCTCAGGTACGAAAGAAATCTTTCGCTGTGTAATTGCTCATTTTAAAGATATTACTTGGAGTCATTCATGGCATATTTCAAAAGACGTTGCATTCGAGTCGTTGAGATCATCAAGATTATTATTAAATTAGTTATAGTTAGATATATTATAAAATGGTATGCATGCCGTCAACTTTCGTTGTAATGAAAGATTGTCTTTTCAAAAACGAATGCAATGTTTGTAAAATGTATCATATAGAGGTCAAATACCTCGCGATGTATTCAACTGTTGTGAATCATTTATAATCAATATGGACTTCGTCCGGATGGATTAGGAGGGGTCCTTTCAGTTGGTATCAGAGCGGTGGTCTTAGTGAACCGGGTCTGCATTAGTGTGTCTAACTGATAATTCGTTAGGATGCATTAGTGAGTCTGGACTTCGACCGTGTCTGCATGTCAAAAGTTTTGCTTATCATTTTTGTCAGAAATCATTTGTTTATCATCCTTAGTAAATTACCTGCTTATTATTCTTAGTCTAGACACATCTTATTGCATTGACTGCATGAATAGTGTATAGACAAAATTCATATCTTAGCGTATATACTAATTCATATCTTAGCGTATCTGCTAATTCGTATCTTAGCATATCTGTTATTGTTATCTTTACCTGACAGCTTCCGTAGATTCCTCCGTAACTTATGAGATTTTAGTATTACATATGCATATGTAAATTATATATTGCAGGATACTAATCTACATCCTATAATCCATTTCTTATCGAAAATCCTTCAACTAATCGTACGAGATGAATCCTTCAACTAGTTCGAGTCCCTCGGATTTCGACAGCTATTCCGATAGTTATCCCGACAGTTATTCCGAATGGATAGTCATCTAAGCTCCGGAAGCAACGTCAGCAGAATGAATCAACCAATCATCCATCCCCAATTCATCTGATGGATTCGTAGTCGACTTAATCAATGGAGAAGCGCAAAAGGCGATCCCTTCCACTAACCGAATTCACCTTTTGGCAAAGAACCTGAAGCACTTACCTGCGAACATGTTCGTAACACCATTTTCACCCTCATTTCTCGAATATCTCGCCACGACTATATCATAACTCAGATTCTAAACCTTATTCATCCGCTCGTTCTGACCGACAATCATCCCGGAGTAATACAAGAAGTCAAAGAACTTCGCGCACTAGTAATCAATTTGGATAATATGGTGCAAAACGTACCAGCTTCAGCAACATCACCAGCACCAACATCAATACCAGTACCACCAACAACTCAAGTTCACATCATACACCTCAACATCTAATTATGTACCTCGAGCATAATCATCAATCTGCGAATCGTTCTACATCATTTATCTTCGTTCGACATGACGATTATGTAATCTTCAATGTTTTAGAGATTATATATTCTAGTTCTAACGGTAAATCAAATGAGATTAATATTATATTAACTCATTAAATCTATGATTACATCTGAAGAAAATATATCTGTAAGTATATTTTCATAAAGATTGTAATTAAAAATTCTTTCGTATAAACTGTTAATGGTGAAAATATTTTAACGGGTAGGTAATACCCGAGGAATATTTAGATTTCACTTTAATAAGTTATACTGTACATTCTTCGAATCTGATTCAACATCCATTTACTATCCTACTTACATCTACAGAGATACAAATCCGTTCACCGCAGAATAACCATTTTTTTTATTCAATTTCATATTTGGATTTTGATTTATCACAATCCAACAAGTGGCATAATGAAGAAAACATTGGACAAAATAAAAGTTGTTAGAAACAAACGAATTAACTAATTGAAATTTTGTTAAGAATCCACGCTAACTGTTCCTAGCTAACTGATTACATTTTAGTTATCGCAGTTTATTTATCACAATTTAATTATCGCAATTTTATTTATCGTTATTTAATTTCTGTTATTTACTTTACGCATTTAATTTATCGTCATTTAATTTCTATTATTTATTTTACGCACTTTAAATATCGGGACACGTATACAAGGTTTTGACATATCATATCGACGCATCTATATATATTATTTGGAATCACCATAGACACTCTATATGCAGTAATGATCGAGTTCTCTATACAAGGTTGAGGTTGATTCTCAAATAGTATATATACTTTGAGTTGTGATCGAGTCTGAGACATGTACACGGGTCACGATACGTATTAATTAATTCGAATATTATTTATTAAACTATATATGAATTATTGGACTGTAAACTGTGGACTATCAACTGTGGACTGCCGACATTGGACAATTAAAATGAATTAAAATATTGATTATAACATATGAAACTAAACAATTCTTCAAGTTTGCCACTTGATTTCATTTTAAACCTTAAATGTATCTTGACGATTCCAATCTGCATTCAAACTTTCATAATTCTTGAAAAAAACACCTCAATCGATAGGATGAATCAACCGACTTCATCTACGGAAGGAAAGATTTGTGTATATATTTTTGCACCTGAGAAACTCTTGGCAACTGAGTATAAGTTTAACACGTAGCCATGTCAGATCCTTTGGCATTCATTAGCAAAATTAACTTTGCGATTCCTTTTCAAAGTAGCAAATTTTGTCACAGCTTCAGCAAATCAACTTCGACTGTTCGTTCGAAACAACCTTATTATCACCTTGACTTATATGTATGTTCTTTTATTGTTACCGGAGAACCTTTTATATTCCACCATATTACCGTCAGCGTTTAATCATCTAAAAACACAATTCTCGTGAAATCTGTAGTGACCCGAACTTTTCCATGTTTATATATATTAATTGAGATTGATATTTACATGATTAAATGTTTCCAACATGTTAAGCAATCAAACTTGTTAAGACTTGATTAATTGAAATATGTTTCATATAGACAATTGACCACCCAAGTTGACCGGTGATTCACGAACGTTAAAACTTGTAAAAACTATATGATGACATATATGTCATAACCCGTCCTTAACCATAAGAACGTGTTAGATAACGTATGATTTCATTGCGAGGTATTGACCTCTATATGCGACATTTTTAAAAGAGAAACTGCATATATTATACATTACAAACCATAACCATTATTTTTGTTACAAACTTTAGACAATAAAAAGATGATTATCGTTTAGCGATAATCTTCGACTTACAAACTTTACATATAATGATAACAACACGATTTCGAGCATATTTTACAACACAAATCCTTGGGTATGCAGTTTTATTTTTGACACAAATATGCGTACGCAAGATCCTGCTCAAATTCAACATAATGCAGCGGAAGCTTTAGTAATCACCTGAGAATAGACATGTTTTAAAAGGTCAACATAAAGTTGGTGAGATATAGGTTTAATGCCGGCAGCAATATATATATATAGACCACAAGATTTCGTATATAAACATTTCAATAAAAATATTCTAAGTGGTTGAGCACTTGGTAACCATACTTAACATTTTCACGTCGCATATTCCCTTTAATATGAAATCTTACTACACCGTACCAAGTGTAGTCACAAAACGAAGTACTGTGCAACCGTTGAATACTGGTCGTCCAGTCCGGTTGGGGTTGTCAGGCCCGATAGATCTATCAACAGGATTCGCGTTTACAATACCGCTGTAAATATTAGTTACCAAGCTACAGGGAAGTATGCCAGTGGTACAACTCAACGTAGAACATATTTTTCAGTTACTTGTGTCCATATCGTAAAACATAAAATACATGTATTCTCATCCCGAAATATTTAGAGTTTAAAAGTGGGACTATATACTCACTTTCGTCTTGAAGATATATATATAATTTGACTTGGTCTCCGGTTGATATCACAAACCTATCCATATATAATATATCAATATGTTTTCATTTTAAAACAAACGTTATATATATATATACTTGTTATACTTTTAATACTTTGAATATTTCCTTAGTCCGAAGTTAGCTGTCCGAGGTTAGCAATTCAATTTTTAATGGTTCATTTTTAGATGTTTAATATACCCGCAATAAATAAAACCCCCAACGAAATAAATAAAACCCCAACGTATATGTATTGGTCGAGATTAATCTTGACCCATGGTACCGGTGTTGTCAAATGACGTGTTGCGTACATAAAGTACCGGTGTTGTCAAATGACGTGTTGCGTACAAACATGGGATCTTATGATTAATCTTCTCGTATTGTTTACGGGTGATCCTGAACCATATAAAATTGAATTATAAGTACATATATATAAAATATCATGTTATCTTAGAAATATGTGATTTATATCATTTTTTCCAATTGATCCCGTAGTTGAAATGATCTAGGATAACCAATTTTGTTTCGGTCATAGTTTCTTCGTTACAAATCCGTTTTCGTTGATTCAAATTGCCATCTTCTTGGATCGAGTTCTTCTTTAAGACTATGAACTGTAAATACCTTGGTTTGTATTCAAAATCATACGGCATAAGTGAAACATTAGTGAAACATATGAAGTTAAACATTTTTGTTACCACAAAATCATTTAATGACCATTTTTCTAAAAATACTTATACTTTGAAAAACCAAGTTTTACCTTGTTAAATTAACATATAAATAAGTTATATTACATGTCTTGAAGTATTTTAAAAGTTAAGTTAGAAGGATCTATTTAGTTTGCAAACAAGTTTGAAAACATTCAAACTATGTTCTTGTTGTTAAACTTGTATACCACAAAATATGATAGCTATATATATATGAATCGAATAAGGTTATGAACATAGATTCTACCTCAAGTTCCTTGGATGAAGTTGCTGTAAAAGAGGAGTAAGAAGCTAGAATCAAAAGGGTGATAGAAGTGGATGAAAGATTGGGAGTAAGTTGGTGTTCTTGGAGGGTTTTCTTGAAGTGTTTTTGTATGGTTTTCTTATGGTGTTTTAGTATGGTTTTTGAAGCTAGATCTTTATGGAACTTTGCTGGATTGTTATGGAGTTTAGAGAGTAAGAAAGAGTGTGTGTTTTTAGTTAAGAGATTGAAGTAAAAATGAATCAAAAATGATGATACATATATACTCCTAAAAATGTGATCTTTAAGGATAACATGACAAAATTCTAGTTTGTATTTTTGTAATTAGTCTTGCAATGATTCAAAAGTAATTACCTAGCTCTAAGGGCATGAATAATGGCTGGTTAGGTGGTGATTTTGATGTGTATTTACTATTAGTAAATACGTATAGGAGCTAGGTATGTTACGAGTACAAATACTCTAAATATACGTATAGAAATTTTGTGAAAAATGGAATGAGGATTCAAATATAGCTATCTTTTGTGAATACACTTATATGATTTTATGTATTTAAGTTCTTAAAAGTGATTAAATACATTACTTATACAATATATGTATAAACATTATAGTCTTAAGTATTTAAGTCAAATAACGTTACGTATTGTTATCGTTTTGAAAACTTAAGTTAGTAGTTTCAAAATACACATATAACTTGTTGTTATTAATACAAAATGAGATATTAAAATATTCATTAATCATGTTAAATATGTATATATACATATATATACACAAACGTATAGTTATCATATATTGTATAGTTCGTGATATCATCGGTCAAACTAGACGGTCAAACGTTGTGTAAAACTCTTTTCGGAAATATAAGTCTCGACAATTTGGATTGCTTATCATGTTGGTAAGGTTTAATTTATGTAAATATTAATCTTATAAGTATATAACGATCGAAAAAGTGCGGGTCGTTACATTACCTCCCCGTTAAATAAATTTCGTCCCGAAATTTTAAAATTGTACCTATTTTGCGTCATCGAGAAACAAATGCGGATACTTTCGTTTCATCTGATCCTCTCGTTCCCAAGTAAACTCGGGACCTCTTCTAGCATTCCAACGAACCTTAACAATCGGTATATTGCTCTGTTTGAGCTTTTTAACTTCACGGTCCATGATTTCGATTGGTTCTTCGACGAATTGTAGTTTCTCGTCGACATGGATTTCTTCAAGAGGAATGGTGAGGTCTTCCTTTGCAAGACACTTCTTAAGGTTCGAGACGTGAAAGGTATTATGTACTCCGGCGAGTTGTTGCGGTAACTCGAGTCGATAAGCTACCGGTCCAATGCGTTCGATGATCTTGAACGGGCCTACGTACCTTGGGTTCAGTTTACCCCTTTTGCCGAAACGTATTACACCTTTCCAAGGTGACACCTTTAGCATAACCATGTCCCCGACCTGAAACTCTAATGGTTTCCTTCGAACATCGGCGTAGCTCTTTTGGCGACTACGGGCTGTTTTCAATCTCTCCTTGATTTGTACTATCTTCTCAGTCGTTTCGTGTATGATCTCGGGACCAGTTAATTGTCGATCTCCTACTTCATTCCAACAAATAGGAGATCTACACTTCCTTCCGTACAATGCTTCGAATGGCGCAGCTTTAATGCTCGCATGATAACTATTATTATACGAGAATTCTGCTAATGGTAGATATTTATCCCATCCGTTTCCAAAATCGATCACACATTCCCTGAGCATGTCTTCAAGAGTCTGAATCGTTCTTTCACTCTGCCCGTCGGTTTGCGGATGATACGCGGTACTCATATCCAAACGAGTTCCTAGGGCCTCCTGTAGTGATTGCCAGAACTTTGATGTAAATCTACTATCACGATCGGATATAATGGAAATAGGTATTCCATGCCTTGAAACAACTTCCTTTATATACAATCGTAATAGTTTCTCCATTCTATCCGTTTCCTTTATAGGCAAGAAGTGTGCAGACTTGGTGAGACGATCAACAATCACCCAAATGGTGTCGTATCCCCAGGCAGTCTTTGGTAACTTCGTGATGAAATCCATGGTAATACCATCCCATTTCCATTCTGGGATTTCTGGTTGTTGAAGTAACCCTGACGGCTTCTGGTGTTCAGCTTTGACTTTGGAACAAGTTAAACATTCCCCAACATATGTTGCAACGTCTGTCTTTAAATTAGGCCACCAATAATGTGTCTTAAGATCTTGGTACATCTTTCCAACTCCAGGATGTATCGAGTATCTTGTCTTATGTGCCTCATTTAATATCAACTTCCTTAATCCACCCAACTTCGGTACCCAAATACGATTTGCAAAATATCGAATTCCATCTTCCCGCATAACGAGTTGCTTCTCATACTTCTTCATTATTTCATTTCCTATATTTTCTTTAGTAAGTGCTTCTCGTTGAACTTCTTTGATTTGTGAGTTGAGATTCATGCGAATTTTTATGTTCATCGCTCGTACTCGAATTGGTTCTCGTTCCTTTCTGCTTAAAGCATCGGCCACCACGTTCGCCTTCCCGGGATGATAACGAATTTCACAATCATAGTCGTTTATTAACTCGACCCACCTACGTTGTCTCATGTTCAGCTGTTTCTGATCAAAAATATGTTGAAGGCTTTTATGATCAGTAAACATAGTGCATTTAACCCCATACAAGTAGTGTCTCCATATCTTTAATGCAAACACGACTGCTCCCAGTTCTAGATCATGCGTCGTATAATTCCGCTCGTGAATCTTCAATTGTCGGGATGCGTATGCAATAACTTTCTTTCGTTGCATAAGAACGCAACCAAAACCTTGTCGCGAAGCGTCACAATATATTTCAAAATCATCGTTCCCTTCTGGTAACGATAAAATAGGCGCCGTAGTTAACTTCTTCTTTAGTAATTGAAATGCACTCTCCTGCTCAAAAGTCCATTCATATTTCTTCCCTTTTTGCGTTAACGCTGTCAACGGCTTAGCTATTCGGGAAAAATCTTGAATAAACCTTCTATAATAACCGGCTAAACCCAAAAATTGACGTATCTGCGTTGGTGTCTTAGGAGTCTCCCATTTTTCAATGGCTTCAATTTTTGCTGGATCAACCTGAATTCCTTTGCTACTAACAACGTGGCCAAGAAATTGCACTTCTTTCAACCAGAAAGCACATTTAGAAAATTTAGCATATAGCTGTTCTTTTCTCAACAACTCTAATATCAACCTTAAATGCTGCTCACTCTTGGAATAGATAAGAATATCATCAATGAAAACGATAACAAACTTATCTAAATATGGACTACAAACTCGATTCATGAGGTCCATGAATACAGCTGGCGCATTTGTCAACCCAAACGGCATGACCAAAAATTCGTAATGACCATAACGTGTCCGAAAAGCAGTTTTCGGAATGTCCTCTTCTTTGACACGTAATTGATGATAGCCCGACCTTAAGTCAATTTTTGAGTACACACATGATCCTTGGAGTTGATCAAATAAGTCGTCAATTCTCGGTAGTGGATACCGATTCTTGATAGTTAACTTATTTAATTCACGATAATCTATACACATCCTAAAAGATCCATCTTTCTTTTTAACAAATAGAATCGGAGCTCCCCACGGTGAAGTACTTGGTCGTATGAATCCATGATCCAGTAATTCTTTTAACTGACTCTGAAGTTCTTTTAACTCGGACGGTGCAAGTCTATATGGAGCACGAGCCACTGGTGCAGCTCCTGGTACTAAATCTATTTGAAATTCTACAGATCTAAATGGAGGTAATCCCGGCAACTTTTCCGGAAAGACTTCAGGAAAATCTCTTGCCACAGGCACGTCATTGATGCTCTTCACTTTTTCCTTTGTTTCGACTTTATTAACATGTGCTAAGATAGCATAGAACCCTTTCTTCAAGCACTTTTGAGCTTTCAAATAACTAATGAGTTTTAGCTTTGAGTTACCCTTCTCTCCATAAATCATTACTGGCGTTTTATCCTTACGAGGAATGCGAATTGCCTTCTTGGCGCACACAACTTCAGCTCCTATTTTGGACATCCAGTCCATGCCGACTATTACATCAAAACTTCCTAATTCTACGGGTATCAAGTCAATTTTAAACGTTTCTCCGGCTAAATTTATTTTACAATCACGGCAAATTTTATCGGCTTTAATTAGTTTACCATTAGCTAACTCAATCATGTACTTAGCATCGAGAGGTAATGATGAACAATTCAATTTAGCGTGAAAGTCTCTACACACGTAACTTCTATCAGCACCAGTATCAAATATAATAGATGCGGATAAGTTATTAATGGTAAACGTACCCGTAACAAGCTCCGGGTCTTCACATGCCTCTTTAGCATTAATAACAAATGCTCTTCCACGTGCAGGTCCGATATTCTTCTCTGGATTCGGGCACTGGCTCTTATAGTGACCTTGTTTTCCACACCCAAAACAAGTAATGGTAGCCAAAGCAGTTCTATTTGCATTGGTGGCAGGAGTCTTGGTACCATTTGTATTTGTAACGAGAGCCCTACAATCTTCAGCAAGATGACCCTTTCGATTACATTTGTTGCATACCACATTACAGTAACCAGAGTGATGTTTGTGGCATCGGTTGCATAAAGGATTTTGTCCTTTATAACCAAAGCTTAAACCACTACCCGTACCTTGCGTGTTTTCTTGTTTCTTAAAAGATTGTTGTTGGTTACCTCGATCATAATTTCCATTCCACTTTCTTTTGTTACCTGATACCTTCACCTCAGTATTGGATACTTTCTTATCCATGATGACCTGATCCATTAGCTCGTTTGCCATGGTTATAGCTTCATGAATTGTCTTAGGTTTCGATGCTGTAACATTTGCTTTGACCTTTTTGGGCAAACCATCTTTGTACATTTCAATCTTCCGTTCTTCGGTTGGAACCAATTCAGGACATAGCAAAACTAATTCCATGAATCGCTGATTGTAGTTGGTGATTTCAGTACCAATAACCTTCAGACTTCGTAACTCATCTTCCAACTTCCTAACCTCGTTCCTTGGACAATATTCATTGATTAAGATTGTTTTGAATTCTTCCCACGGAGTATCATAAGCTACATCTCCTCCTACAGCCTTCACATAATTTTTCCACCACGTGAGTGCACTATCTTGTAAAGTGCACGATGCGTATTTGGTCATGTCCTTTTCAACACAACCACTGATTTTGAACACAGTTTCCATCTTTTCTATCCACCGGGTTAAACCGATCGGTCCTTCTGTTCCACTGAATGATGAGGGCTTGCAAGCTTGAAAAGTTTTGTAAGTGCACCCCACACGAGGATTTGGGTTAACTGCAGCACCTCTTGCAGCCTCGACCCATAACATTCTGTCGTTCACTCGCTGATTGATGAGTTCCTGGATTTCTTGTTCCGTCATTCGGTTCAATCGCGCCATATTCTTCTATAAGAATGAAAAGAAAATAATTATTCACATGGAATATTATAGATGTAGTGTATATTTACAGTACATTATAGCTTATTAATAATATGAACCAGGTATTATTATAAAAGCCTTTTCTTCTTATTAGCGTTTTATAATTATATCTAGGGTAGTACCTACCCGTTAATGTCCATACTTAATAGCTTAGTACAGAATCAATTACTACCATCTAAATAATACTTAACCATGGAAAATTATTGCATTTCACACTTCACTATTTTACATATGCTTATCTTACATCGAACATTAAGCAAACCACACTAATAATATTATACAAAACATTATATGATCCCATGGTTTAATACGGCAGCGCATCGTTTGGTCTATTTTCTAGGACGTTTAGGTTCAAAGAATCGCTTAACGCTTATCCTGGCTGTCTGCCTATATTTTGGCTGTGGGACTGAAGAACTGGATGCCGGGATAGAACGAATAGGAATAGCAGGAATAGGGGTGGTAGTGTCTAGTGGAGTTGGTGCCACATCATCCTTATTAAACTCAGGATTTGAATTTTCTAATTCATTAGCCTTTCGTTTCTTTCCTAGTTCGAACTCTTCTTTTGTAATTTCCTGTATTTCTTCCTCGGGTTCACTTTCCTCCTCGGGTTCACTTTCCTCCTCGGGTTCACTTTCCTCCTCGGGTTCACTTTCCTCCTCGGGTTCACTTTCCGGGTTCTCTATAGTCGGTTCATCAGGAATTTGTGAGTCTTCCCCAAAGATATTATTTTCGTCATCGGATAGGTTAATGACTGGAACACCATCTGAAGATTCTGGTTCGGAGTCGCTGAATGTGATAACAAGTTTTGAGCCCGACATCTATCACACAACAACTAACCCATTAGTACTACATAATATTTACATATAAATTTTAACCAACAATGATAAGCAATGATTTTTAAATCAGACCCGGTCAAAGTCCAGACTTACTAATGTATCCTAACGACTTATCAGTTAGACACACTAATGCAAACCTGGTTCGCTAAGACCACCGCTCTGATACCACATGTCATAACCCGTCCTTAACCATAAGAACGTGTTAGATAACGTATGATTTCATTGCGAGGTATTGACCTCTATATGCGACATTTTTAAAAGAGAAACTGCATATATTATACATTACAAACCATAACCATTATTTTTGTTACAAACTTTAGACAATAAAAAGATGATTATCGTTTAGCGATAATCTTCGACTTACAAACTTTACATATAATGATAACAACACGATTTCGAGCATATTTTACAACACAAATCCTTGGGTATGCAGTTTTATTTTTGACACAAATATGCGTACGCAAGATCCTGCTCAAATTCAACATAATGCAGCGGAAGCTTTAGTAATCACCTGAGAATAGACATGTTTTAAAAGGTCAACATAAAGTTGGTGAGATATAGGTTTAATGCCGGCAGCAATATATATATATAGACCACAAGATTTCGTATATAAACATTTCAATAAAAATATTCTAAGTGGTTGAGCACTTGGTAACCATACTTAACATTTTCACGTCGCATATTCCCTTTAATATGAAATCTTACTACACCGTACCAAGTGTAGTCACAAAACGAAGTACTGTGCAACCGTTGAATACTGGTCGTCCAGTCCGGTTGGGGTTGTCAGGCCCGATAGATCTATCAACAGGATTCGCGTTTACAATACCGCTGTAAATATTAGTTACCAAGCTACAGGGAAGTATGCCAGTGGTACAACTCAACGTAGAACATATTTTTCAGTTACTTGTGTCCATATCGTAAAACATAAAATACATGTATTCTCATCCCGAAATATTTAGAGTTTAAAAGTGGGACTATATACTCACTTTCGTCTTGAAGATATATATATAATTTGACTTGGTCTCCGGTTGATATCACAAACCTATCCATATATAATATATCAATATGTTTTCATTTTAAAACAAACGTTATATATATATATACTTGTTATACTTTTAATACTTTGAATATTTCCTTAGTCCGAAGTTAGCTGTCCGAGGTTAGCAATTCAATTTTTAATGGTTCATTTTTAGATGTTTAATATACCCGCAATAAATAAAACCCCCAACGAAATAAATAAAACCCCAACGTATATGTATTGGTCGAGATTAATCTTGACCCATGGTACCGGTGTTGTCAAATGACGTGTTGCGTACATAAAGTACCGGTGTTGTCAAATGACGTGTTGCGTACAAACATGGGATCTTATGATTAATCTTCTCGTATTGTTTACGGGTGATCCTGAACCATATAAAATTGAATTATAAGTACATATATATAAAATATCATGTTATCTTAGAAATATGTGATTTATATCATTTTTTCCAATTGATCCCGTAGTTGAAATGATCTAGGATAACCAATTTTGTTTCGGTCATAGTTTCTTCGTTACAAATCCGTTTTCGTTGATTCAAATTGCCATCTTCTTGGATCGAGTTCTTCTTTAAGACTATGAACTGTAAATACCTTGGTTTGTATTCAAAATCATACGGCATAAGTGAAACATTAGTGAAACATATGAAGTTAAACATTTTTGTTACCACAAAATCATTTAATGACCATTTTTCTAAAAATACTTATACTTTGAAAAACCAAGTTTTACCTTGTTAAATTAACATATAAATAAGTTATATTACATGTCTTGAAGTATTTTAAAAGTTAAGTTAGAAGGATCTATTTAGTTTGCAAACAAGTTTGAAAACATTCAAACTATGTTCTTGTTGTTAAACTTGTATACCACAAAATATGATAGCTATATATATATGAATTGAATAAGGTTATGAACATAGATTCTACCTCAAGTTCCTTGGATGAAGTTGCTGTAAAAGAGGAGTAAGAAGCTAGAATCAAAAGGGTGATAGAAGTGGATGAAAGATTGGGAGTAAGTTGGTGTTCTTGGAGGGTTTTCTTGAAGTGTTTTTGTATGGTTTTCTTATGGTGTTTTAGTATGGTTTTTGAAGCTAGATCTTTATGGAACTTTGCTGGATTGTTATGGAGTTTAGAGAGTAAGAAAGAGTGTGTGTTTTTGGTTAAGAGATTGAAGTAAAAATGAATCAAAAATGATGATACATATATACTCCTAAAAATGTGATCTTTAAGGATAACATGACAAAATTCTAGTTTGTATTTTTGTAATTAGTCTTGCAATGATTCAAAAGTAATTACCTAGCTCTAAGGGCATGAATAATGGCTGGTTAGGTGGTGATTTTGATGTGTATTTACTATTAGTAAATACGTATAGGAGCTAGGTATGTTACGAGTACAAATACTCTAAATATACGTATAGAAATTTTGTGAAAAATGGAATGAGGATTCAAATATAGCTATCTTTTGTGAATACACTTATATGATTTTATGTATTTAAGTTCTTAAAAGTGATTAAATACATTACTTATACAATATATGTATAAACATTATAGTCTTAAGTATTTAAGTCAAATAACGTTACGTATTGTTATCGTTTTGAAAACTTAAGTTAGTAGTTTCAAAATACACATATAACTTGTTGTTATTAATACAAAATGAGATATTAAAACATTCATTAATCATGTTAAATATGTATATATACATATATATACACAAACGTATAGTTATCATATATTGTATAGTTCGTGATATCATCGGTCAAACTAGACGGTCAAACGTTGTGTAAAACTCTTTTCGGAAATATAAGTCTCGACAATTTGGATTGCTTATCATGTTGGTAAGGTTTAATTTATGTAAATATTAATCTTATAAGTATATAACGATCGAAAAAGTGCGGGTCGTTACAATATATATGGATATATATATAGTTAACATGATACTATGATAAGTAAACATATCATTAAGTATATTAACAATGAACTACATATGTAAAAACAAGACTACTAAATGATTTTTAAACGAGACATATATGTAACGATTATCGTTGTAAAGACATTTAATGTATATATATCATATTAAGAGATATTCATACATGATAATATCATAATAATATAATAATTTAAAATCTCATTTGATATTATAAACATTGGGTTAACAACATTTAACAAGATCGTTAACCTAAAGGTTTCAAAACAACACTTACATGTAACGACTAACGATGACTTAACGACTCAGTTAAAATGTATATACATGTAGTGTTTTAATATGTATTTATACACTTTTGAAAGACTTCAATACACTTATCATAATACTTCTACTTAACAAAAATGCTTACAATTACATACTCGTTCAGTTTCATCAACAATTCTACTCGTATGCACCCGTATTCGTACTCGTACAATACACAGCTTTTAGATGTATGTACTATTGGTATATACACTCCAATGATCAGCTCTTAGCAGCCCATGTGAGTCACCTAACACATGTGGGAACCATCATTTGGCAACTAGCATGAAATATCTCATAAAATTACAAAAATATGAGTAATCATTCATGACTTATTTACATGAAAACAAAATTACATATCCTTTATATCTAATCCATACACCAACGACCAAAAACACCTACAAACACTTTCATTCTTCAATTTTCTTCATCTAATTGATCTCTCTCAAGTTCTATCTTCAAGTTCTAAGTGTTCTTCATATATTCTACAAGTTCTAGTTACATAAAATCAAGAATACTTTCAAGTTTGCTAGCTCACTTCCAATCTTGTAAGGTGATCATCTGTCATAACCCGTCCTTAACCATAAGAACGAGTTAGATAACGTATGATTTCATTGCGAGGTATTGACCTCTATATGCGATATTTTTAAAAGAACAACTGCATTTATTTTACATTACAAACCATAACTCTTATTTTAATACAAGCTTTAGACAATAAAAAGATGATTATCGTTTAGCGATAATCTTAGACTTACAAACTTTACATGTGATGATAACAATACGATTTCTAGCATATTTTACATTACAAATCCTCCGATATGCAGTTTTATTTTTGACACAAATATGCATACTCAAGATCTTGTTTAAATTCAACATGTTGCAGCGGAAGCTTTTAGTTATCACCTGAGAATAGACATGTTTAAAATGTCAACATAAAGTTGGTGAGATATAGGTTTAATGCCGGCAGCAATATATATATAGACCACAAGATTTCATATATAAACGTTTTAATAAAAATATTCTAAGTGGTTGAGCACTTGGTAACCATACTTAACATTTAATCACGTCACATATTCCCTTTATTATGAAATCTTACTACACCGTACCAAGTGTAGTCACAAAACGAAGTACTGTGCAACCGTTGAATACAGGTCGTCCAGTCCGGTTGGGGTTGTCAGGCCCGATAGATCTATCAACAGGATTCGCGTTTACAATACCGCTGTAAATAATAGTTACCAAGCTACAGGGAAGTATGCCAGTGGTACAACTCAACGTAGAATATATTTTTCAGTTACTTGTGTCCATAACGTAAAACATAAAATACATGTATTCTCATCCCGAAATACTTAGAGTTTAAAAGTGGGACTATATACTCACTTTTGTCTTGAAGATATGTAATTTCGACTTGGTCTCCGATTGATATCACGAACCTATCCATATATAATTTATCAATATATTTTCATTTTAAACAAACGTCACATATATATACTTATAATACTTTTAATACTTTTAATAATTCCTTAGTCCGTAGTTAGCAGTCCGATGTTAGTAATTCAATTTTAATGGTTCATTTTTAGGTGTTTAATAAACCCCCAATGAAATAAATAAAACCCCCATCGTATATGTATTGGTCGAGATTAATCTTGACCCACGGTACCGGTGTTGTCAAATGACGTGTTGCGTACATAAAGTACCGGTGTTGTCAAATGACGTGTTGCGTACAATCATGGGATCTTATGATTAATCTTCTCGTATTGTTTACGGGTGATCCTGAACCATATAAATTAAATTATGAGTACATATATATAAAATATCATGTTATTTTAAAAAGATGTGATTTATTTAATTTTCTCTAATTATTTTCGTAGCTAAACTAGTCTTAGATATCCGATCTCGTTTTGGTCATAGTTTCTTCGTTACAACTCCGTTTTCGTTGATTCAACTTGCCACTTCCTTGGATCGAGTCCCTCTTTAAGACTATGAACTGTAAATACCTTAGTTTGTATTCGAAATCACAGGTCATAGGTCAAACTTTAGTGAAACTTATGAAGTTAATCATTTTCCATCATGTAAACAACCTTAAATGATTATTTTTCTAAAAATACTTATACTTTGAGTTAAATCATGAAATTTTTATGTGTTATCATATTCATAGTAAAAATCATTTTTCCAGAAAATAAACCTCCAATTCAAAGTTTAAGATGGTTTTTGATTATCCAACCCAAAACAGCCCCCGGTTGCACTCCGACGTCGTAAAAACAGTTTTTAAGGTGTTCTTTGAAAAACCAAGTTTTACCTTGTTAAGTTAGCATATATTTATGATATATTACAGGTCTTGAAGTATTTTAAAAGTTAAGTTAGAAGGATCTATTTAGTTTGCAAACAAGTTTGAAACATTCAAACTATGTTCTTGTTGTTAAAATTTTATACCACAAAATAAGATAGCTATATATATATGAATCGAATAAGGTTATGAACAAAGTTACTACCTCAAGTTACTTGGACAAGATTGCTGTAAATGATGAGTGAAAACCTAGAACTAAAAGGGTGATGGAATTGGATGAAAGATTGGAAGTAAGTTTGTGTCTTGGAAGGATTCTTGAAGTGTTTTTGTAAGAGTTTTCTTATGGTGATTAAGTGATGTTTTTATGGCTAGATCTTCATGGATATTAGCTGAATGGTTATGGAGTTTAAGGGTTATGAAGATGTGTGTGTTTTTAGCTAGATAATGGAAGTAATAGTGAATCAAAAATGGAGTACCCTTACTCCCTTAAAAACGTGATCAAGGGGGGGGGGAGACAAAACAAAATTCAAGTTTGTAATCTTGTTAATTAGTCTTGCAATCATCCAAAAGTAATTACCTTATACATAAGGCATTGAACAAGGGCTGGTTGGTGGTGATTTGATGTGTATATACCAATAGTAAATACGTATAGAAGCTAGGTATGATACGAGTACATGTACTCTAAATATACGTATAGAAATCTTGTGAAAAATGGAATGAGAATTCAAATATAGCTATCTTTTGTGAATATACTTATATTGTTTTATGTATTTAAGTCTTTAAAAGTGATTAAATACATTACATATACGATATATGTATAAACATTATAGGTTATAAGTATTTATGTCAAATAACGTTACGTATGGTTATTGTTTTGAAAACTTAAGTTAGTAGTTTCAAAATATACTTATAACTTATTGTTATTAATATAAAATGAGATATTAAAACATCCTTAGATCATGTTAAATATGTATATATACATATATATACACAAACGTATAATTATCATATATTGTATAGTTCGTGATATCATCGGTCAAACTAGACGGTCAATCGTTGTGTAAAACTCTCTTTGAAAACATAAGTCTCAACAATTTGGATTGCTTATCATGTTGGTAAGGTTTAATTTATATAAATATTAATCTTATAAGTATAGAACGATCGAAAAAGTGCGGGTCATTACAGTACCTACCCGTTAAATAAATTTCGTCCCGAAATTTTAAAATTGTACCTATTTTGCGTCATCGGAAAACAAGTGTGGATATTTTTGTTTCATTTGATCCTCTCGTTCCCAAGTAAACTCGGGACCTCTTCGAGCATTCCAACGAACCTTAACGATCGGTATGTTGCTCTGCTTGAGCTGTTTAACTTCACGATCCATGATTTCGATTGGTTCTTCGATGAATTGTAGTTTCTCATCGACATGGATTTCTTCAAGAGGAATGGTGAGATCTTCCTTTGCAAGACACTTCTTAAGGTTCGAGACGTGAAATGTATTATGTACTCCGGCGAGTTGTTGCGGTAACTCGAGTCGATAAGCTACCGGTCCAATGCGTTCGATGATCTTGAACGGGCCTACATACCTTGGGTTTAGTTTACCCCTTTTTTCCAAAACGTATTACACCTTTCCAAGGTGACACCTTTAACATAACCATGTCACCGATCTAAAACTCTAATGGTTTCCTTCGAACATCGACGTAGCTCTTTTGGCGACTACGGGCTGTTTTCAATCTCTCCTTGATTTGTACTATCTTCTCAGTCGTTTCGTGTATGATCTCGGGACCAGTTAATTGTCGATCTCCTACTTCATTCCAACAAATAGGAGATCTACACTTCCTTCCGTACAATGTTTCGAATGGCGCAGCTTTAATGCTCGCATGATAACTATTATTATATGAGAATTCTGCTAATGGTAGATATTTATCCCATCCGTTTCCAAAATCGATCACACATGCCCTGAGCATGTCTTCAAGAGTTTGAATTGTTCTTTCACTCTGCCCGTCGGTTTGCGGATGATATGCGATGCTCATATCCAAACGAGTTCCTAGTGCCTCCTGTAGTGATTGCCAGAACTTTGAGGTAAATCTACTATCACGATCAGATATAATGGAAATAGGTATTCCATGCCTTGAAACTATTTCCTTTATATATACTCGTAATAATTTCTCCATTCTATCTATTTCCTTTATAGGCAAGAAATGTGCAGATTTGGTAAGACGATCAACAATTACCCAAATGGTGTCGTATCCCCAGGCAGTCTTTGGTAACTTCGTGATGAAATCCATGGTAATACCGTCCCATTTCCATTCTGGAATTTCTGGTTGTTGAAGTAACCCTGACGGCTTCTGGTGTTCTGCTTTGACTTTGGAACAAGTTAAACACTCCCCAACATATGTTGCAACGTCTGTCTTTAAATTAGGCCACCAATAATGTGTCTTAAGATCCTGGTACATCTTTCCAACTCCAGGATGTATCGAATATCTTGTCTTATGTGCCTCGTTCAATATCAACTTCCTTAATCCACCCAACTTCGGTACCCAAATACGATTTGCAAAATATCGAATTCCATCTTCCCGCATAACGAGTTGCTTCTCATACTTCTTCATTATTTCATTTCCTATATTTTCTTTAGTAAGTGCTTCTCGTTGAACATCTTTGATTTGTGAGTTGAGATTCATGCGAATTTTTATGTTCATCGCTCGTACTCGAATTGGTTCTCGTTCCTTTCTGCTTAGTGCGTCAGCCACCACATTCGCTTTCCCGGGATGATAACGAATTTCACAATCATAGTCGTTTCTCAGCTCGACCCACCTACGTTGCCTCATGTTCAACTGTTTCTGATCAAAAATATGTTGAAGACTTTTATGATCAGTAAACACAGTGCATTTAACCCCATACAAGTAGTGTCTCCATATCTTCAATGCAAACACGACTGCTCCCAGTTCTAGATCATGCGTCGTATAATTCCGCTCGTGAATCTTCAATTGTCGGGATGCGTATGCAATAACTTTCTTTCGTTGCATAAGAACGCAACCAAAACCTTATCGCGAAGCGTCACAATATATTTCAAAATCATCGTTCCCTTCTGGTAACGATAAAATAGGCGCCGTAGTTAACTTCTTCTTTAGTAATTGAAATGCACTCTCCTGCTCAGATGTCCATTCATATTTCTTCCCTTTTTGCGTTAACGCTATCAATGGCTTAGCTATTCGGGAAAAATCTTAAATAAACCTTCTATAATAACCGGCTAAACCCAAAAATTGGCGTATCTGCGTTGGTGTCTTAGGAGTCTCCCATTTTTCAATGGCTTCAATTTTTGCTGGATCAACCTGAATTCCTTTGCTACTAACAACGTGGCCAAGAAATTGCACTTCTTTCAACCAGAAAGCACATTTAGAAAATTTAGCATATAGCTGTTCTTTTCTTAACAACTCTAATATCAACCTTAAATGCTGCTCATGCTCTTGCTCACTCTTGGAATAGATAAGAATATCATCAATGAAAACGATAACAAACTTATCTAGATATGGACTACAAACTCGATTCATGAGGTCCATGAATACAGCTGGCGCATTCGTCAATCCAAACGGCATGACCAAAAATTCGTAATGACCGTAACGTGTCCGAAAAGCAGTTTTCGGTATATCTTCTTCTTTGACGCGTAATTGATGATAGCCCGATCTTAGGTCAATTTTTGAGTACACACATGATCCTTGGAGTTAATCAAATAAGTCGTCAATTCTCGGTAGTGGATACCGATTCTTGATAGTTAACTTATTTAATTCACGATAATCTATACACATTCGGAAAGATCCGTCTTTCTTCTTGACGAATAAAATTGGAGCTCCCCACGGTGAAGTACTTGGTCGTATGAATCCAAGATCCAGTAATTCTTTTAACTGACTCTGAAGTTCTTTTAACTCGGACGGTGCAGGTCTATATGGAGCACGGGCAACCGGTGTAGCTCCTGGTACAAGATCTATTTGAAATTCTACAGATCTAAATGGAGGTAATCCCGGCAACTCTTCCGGAAATACTTCAGGAAAATCTCTTGCCACAGGCACGTCATTGATGCACTTCTCTTTTTCTTTCTTTTTGACTTTATTAACATGTGCTAAGATAGCATAGCACCCTTTCTTCAAGAACTTTTGAGCTTTCAAATAACTAATGAGTTTTAGCTTTGAGTTACCCTTCTCTCCATAAATCATTACTGGCGTTTTATCCTTACGAGGAATGCGAATTGCCTTCTTGGCGCACACAACTTCAGCTCCTATTTTGGACATCCAGTCCATGTCGATTATTACATCAAAACTTCCTAATTCTACGGGTATCAAATCAATCTTAAATGTTTCTCCGGCTAAATTTATTTTACAATCACGGTAAATTTTATCGGCTTTAATTAGTTTACCATTAGCTAACTCAATCATGTACTTAGCATCTAGAGGTAATGATGAACAATTCAATATAGAGTGAAAGTCTCTACACACGTAACTTCTATCAGCACCAGTATCAAATATAATAGATGCGGATAAGTTATTAATGGTAAACGTACCCGTAACAAGCTCCGGGTCTTCACACGCCTCTCTAGCATTAATAACAAATGCTCTCCCTCGTGCAGGTCCGATATTCTTCTCTGGATTCGGGCACTGGCTCTTATAGTGACCTTGTTTTCCACACCCAAAACAAGTAATGGTAGCCAAAGCAGTTCTATTTGCATTGGTGGCAGGAGTCTTGGTACCCTTTGTATTTGTAACGAGAGCCCTACAATCTTCAGCAAGATGACCCTTTCGATTATATTTGTTGCATACCACATTACAGTAGCCAGAGTGATGTTTGTGGCATCGGTTACATAAAGGATTTTGTCCTTTGTAACCAAAGCTTAAACCACTACCCGCACCTTGCGTGATTTCTTGTTTCTTAAAAGATTGTTGTTGGTTACCTCGATCATAATTTCCATTCCACTTTCTTTTGTTACCTGATACCTTCACATCAGTATTGGATACTTTCTTATCCATGATGACCTGATCCATTAGCTCGTTTGCCATGGTTATAGCTTCATGAATTGTCTTAGGTTTCGATGCTGTAACATTTGCCTTGACCTTTTTGGGCAAACCATCTTTGTACATTTCAATCTTCCGTTCTTCGGTTGGAACCAATTCAGGACATAGCAAAACTAATTCCATGAATCGCTGATTGTAATTGGTGATTTCAGTACCAACAACCTTCAGGCTTCGTAATTCATCTTCCAACTTCCTAACCTCGTTCCTTGGACAATACTCGTTGATTAACATTATTTTGAATTCTTCCCATGGGGTATCATAAGCTACATCTCCTCCTACAGCCTTCACATAATTTTTCCACCACGTGAGTGCACTATCTTGTAAAGTGCATGATGCATACTTGGTCATGTCCTTTTCAACACAACCACTGATTTTAAACACAGTCTCCATCTTTTCTATCCACCGGGTTAAACCGATCGGTCCTTCTGTTCCACTGAATGATGAGGGCTTGCAAGCTTGAAACGTCTTGTAGGTGCATCCTACACGAGGATTTGGGTTAACTGCAGCAGCTCTTGCAGCCTCGACCCATAACATTCTGTCGTTCACTCGCTGGTTGGTGAATTCCTCGACTTCTTGTTCCGTCATTCGATTCAATCGCGCCATATTCTTCTATAAGAATGAAAAGAAAATAATTATTCACATGGAATATTATAGATGTAGTGTATATTTATAGTACATTATAGCTTATTAATGATATGAACCAGTTATTATTATAAAAGCCTTTTCTTCTTATTAGCATTTTATAATTATATCTAGGGTAGTACCTACCCGTTAAAGTTCATACTTAATAGCTTAGTACGAAAATCAATTACTACCACCCAAATAATACTTAACCATGGAAAATTATTGCATTTCACACTTCACTATTTTACATATGCTTATCTTACATCGAACATTAAGCAAACCACACTAATAATATTATACAAAACATTATATGATCCCATGGTTTAATACGGCAGCGCATCGTTTGGTCTATTTTCTAGGACGTTTAGGTTCAAGGAATGGCCTAACGCTTATCCTAGCTGTCTGCCTATATTTTGGCTGTGGGGCTGAAGAACTAGATGCCGGGATAGAACGAATAGGAATAGCAGGAATAGGGGTGGTAGTGTCTAGTGGAGTTGGTGCCACATCATCCTTACTAAACTCAGGATTTGAATTTTCTAATTCATTAGCCTTTCGTTTCTTTCCTAGTTCGAACTTGTCTTTCGTAATTTCTTGTATTTCTTCCTCGGGTTCACTTTCCTCCTCGGGTTCACTTTCCTCCTCGGGTTTACTTTCCGGGTTCTTTATTGTTAGTTCATCCGGAATTTGTGAGTCTTCCCCAAAGATATTATTTTCGTCATCGGATAGGTTAATGACTGAAACACCATCTGAAGATTCTGATTCGGAGTCGCTGAATGTGATAATAAGTTTTGAGCCCGACATCTATCACACAACAACTAACCCATTAGTACTACATAATATTTACATATAAATTTTAACCAACAATGATAAGCAATGGTTGTTAAATCAGATCCGGTCAAAGTTCAGACTTACTAATGTATCCTTACGACTTATCAATTAGACACACTAATGCAAACCTGGTTCGCTAAGACCACCGCTCTGATACCACATGTCATAACCCGTCCTTAACCATAAGAACGAGTTAGATAACGTATGATTTCATTGCGAGGTATTGACCTCTATATGCGACATTTTTAAAAGAACAACTGCATTTATTTTACATTACAAACCATAACTCTTATTTTAATACAAGCTTTAGACAATAAAAAGATGATTATCGTTTAGCCATAATCTTAGACTTACAAACTTTACATGTGATGATAACAATACGATTTCTAGCATATTTTACATTACAAATCCTCCGATATGCAGTTTTATTTTTGACACAAATATGCATACTCAAGATCTTGTTTAAATTCAACATGTTGCAGCGGAAGCTTTTAGTTATCACCTGAGAATAGACATGTTTAAAACGTCAACATAAAGTTGGTGAGATATAGGTTTAATGCCGGCAGCAATATATATATAGACCACAAGATTTCATATATAAACGTTTTAATAAAAATATTCTAAGTGGTTGAGCGCTTGGTAACCATACTTAACATTTAATCACGTCGCATATTCCCTTTATTATGAAATCTTACTACACCGTACCAAGTGTAGTCACAAAACGAAGTACTGTGCAACCGTTGAATACTGGTCGTCCAGTCCGGTTGGGGTTGTCAGGCCCGATAGATCTATCAACAGGATTCGCGTTTACAATACCGCTGTAAATAACAGTTACCAAGCTACAGGGAAGTATGCCAGTGGTACAACTCAACGTAGAATATATTTTTCAGTTACTTGTGTCCATAACGTAAAACATAAAATACATGTATTCTCATCCCAAAATACTTAGAGTTTAAAAGTGGGACTATATACTCACTTTTGTCTTGAAGATATATAATTTCGACTTGGTCTCCGATTGATATCACGAACCTATCCATATATAATTTATCAATATATTTTCATTTTAAACAAACGTCACATATATATACTTATAATACTTTTAATACTTTTAATAATTCCTTAGTCCGTAGTTAGCAGTCCGATGTTAGTAATTCAATTTTAATGGTTCATTTTTAGGTGTTTAATAAACCCCCAATGAAATAAATAAAACCCCCATCGTATATGTATTGGTCGAGATTAATCTTGACCCACGGTACCGGTGTTGTCAAATGACGTGTTGCGTACATAAAGTACCGGTGTTGTCAAATGACGTGTTGCGTACAATCATGGGATCTTATGATTAATCTTCTCGTATTGTTTACGGGTGATCCTGAACCATATAAAATTAAATTATGAGTACATATATATAAAATATCATGTTATTTTAAAAAGATGTGATTTATTTAATTTTCTCCAATTATTTTCGTAGCTAAACTAGTCTTAGATATCCGATCTCGTTTTGGTCATAGTTTCTTCGTTACAACTCCGTTTTCGTTGATTCAACTTGCCACTTCCTTGGATCGAGTCCCTCTTTAAGACTATGAACTGTAAATACCTTAGTTTGTATTCGAAATCACAGGTCATAGGTCAAACTTTAGTGAAACTTATGAAGTTAATCATTTTCAATCATGTAAACAACCTTAAATGATTATTTTTCTAAAAATACTTATACTTTGAGTTAAATCATGAAATTTTTATGTGTTATCATATTCATAGTAAAAATCATTTTTCCAGAAAATAAACCTCCAATTCAAAGTTTAAGATGGTTTTTAATTATCCAACCCAAAACAGCCCCCGGTTGCACTCCGACGTCGTAAAAACAGTTTTTAAGGTGTTCTTTGAAAAACCAAGTTTTACCTTGTTAAGTTAGCATATATTTATGATATATTACAGGTCTTGAAGTATTTTAAAAGTTAAGTTAGAAGGATCTATTTAGTTTGCAAACATGTTTGAAAACATTCAAACTATGTTCTTGTTGTTAAAATTTTATACCACAAAATAAGATAGCTATATATATATGAATCGAATAAGGTTATGAACAAAGTTACTACCTCAAGTTACTTGGACAAGATTGCTGTAAATGATGAGTGAAAACCTAGAACTAAAAGGGTGATGGAATTGGATGAAAGATTGGAAGTAAGTTTGTGTTCTTGGAAGGATTCTTGAAGTGTTTTTGTAAGAGTTTTCTTATGGTGATTAAGTGATGTTTTTATGGCTAGATCTTCATGGATATTAGCTGAATGGTTATGGAGTTTAAGGGTTATGAAGATGTGTGTGTTTTTAGCTAGGGAATGGAAGTAAAAGTGAATCAAAAATGGAGTACCCTTACTCCCTTAAAAACGTGATCAAGGGGGGGGAGACAAAACAAAATTCAAGTTTGTAATCTTGTTAATTAGTCTTGTAATCATCCAAAAGTAATTACCTTATACATAAGGCATTGAACAAGGGCTGGTTGGTGGTGATTTGATGTGTATATACTAATAGTAAATACGTATAGAAGCTAGGTATGATACGAGTACATGTACTCTAAATATACGTATAGAAATCTTGTGAAAAATGGAATGAGAATTCAAATATAGCTATCTTTTGTGAATATACTTATATTGTTTTATGTATTTAAGTCTTTAAAAGTGATTAAATACATTACATATACGATATATGTATAAACATTATAGGTTATAAGTATTTATGTCAAATAACGTTACGTATGGTTATTGTTTTGAAAACTTAAGTTAGTAGTTTCAAAATATACTTATAACTTATTGTTATTAATACAAAATGAGATATTAAAACATCCTTAGATCATGTTAAATATGTATATATACATATATATACACAAACGTATAATTATCATATATTGTATAGTTCGTGATATCATCGGTCAAACTAGACGGTCAATCGTTGTGTAAAACTCTCTTTGAAAACATAAGTCTCAACAATTTGGATTGCTTATCATGTTGGTAAGGTTTAATTTATATAAATATTAATCTTATAAGTATAGAACGATCGAAAAAGTGCGGGTCATTACATCATCCAACCTCAAGAAATCTTTGTTTCTTACAGTAGGTTATCATTCTAATACAAGGTAATAATCATATTCAAACTTTGGTTCAATTTCTATAAATATAACAATCTTATTTCAGGTGATGATCTTACTTGAACTTGTTTTCGTGTCATGATTCTGCTTCAAGAACTTCGAGCCATCCAAGGATCCGTTGAAGCTAGATCCATTTTTCTCTTTTCCAGTAGGTTTATCCAAGGAACTTAAGGTATTAATGATGTTCATAACATCATTCGATTCATACATATAAAGCTATCTTATTCGAAGGTTTAAACTTGTAATCACTAGAACATAGTTTAGTTAATTCTAAACTTGTTCGCAAACAAAAGTTAATCCTTCTAACTTGACTTTTAAAATCAACTAAACACATGTTCTATATCTATATGATACGCTAACTTAATGATTTAAAACCTGGAAACACGAAAAACACCGTAAAACCGGATTTACGCCGTCGTAGTAACACCGTGGGCTGTTTTGGGTTAGTTAATTAAAAACTATGATAGACTTTGATTTAAAAGTTGTTATTATGAGAAAATGATTGTTATTATGAACATGAAACTATATACAAAAATTATGGTTAAACTCAAAGTGGAAGTATGTTTTCTAAAATGGTCATCTAGACGTCGTTCTTTCGACTGAAATGACTACCTTTACAAAAACAACTTGTAACTTATTTTTCTGACTATAAACCTATACATTTTATGTTTAGATTCATAAAATAGAGTTCAATATGAAACCATAGCAATTTGATTCACTCAAAACGGATTTAAAATGAAGAAGTTATGGGTAAAACAAGATTGGATAATTTTTCTCATTTTAGCTACGTGAAAATTGGTAACAAATCTATTCCAACTATAACTTAATCAACTTGTATTGTATATTATGTAATCTTGAGATACCATAGACACGTATACAATGTTTCGACCTATCATGTCGACACATCTATATATATTTCGGAACAACCATAGACACTCTATATGTGAATGTTGGAGTTAGCTATACAGGGTTGAGGTTGATTCCAAAATATATATAGTTTGAGTTGTGATCAATACTGAGATACGTATACACTGGGTCGTGGATTGATTCAAGATAATATTTATCGATTTATTTCTGTACATCTAACTGTGGACAACTAGTTGTAGGTTACTAACGAGGACAGCTGACTTAATAAACTTAAAACATCAAAATATATTAAAAGTGTTGTAAATATATTTTGAACATACTTTGATATATATGTATATATTGTTATAGGTTCGTGAATCAACCAGTGGCCAAGTCTTACTTCCCGACGAAGTAAAAATCCGTGAAAGTGAGTTATAGTCCCACTTTTAAAATCTAATATTTTTGGGATGAGAATACATGCAGGTTTTATAAATGATTTACAAAATAGACACAAGTACGTGAAACTACATTCTATGGTTGAATTATCGAAATCGAATATGCCCCTTTTTATTAAGTCTGGTAATCTAAGAATTAGGGAACAGACACCCTAATTGACGCGAATCCTAAAGATAGATCTATTGGGCCTAACAAACCCCATCCAAAGTACCGGATGCTTTAGTACTTCGAAATTTATATCATATCCGAAGGGTGTCCCGGAATGATGGGGATATTCTTATATATGCATCTTGTTAATGTCGGTTACCAGGTGTTCACCATATGAATGATTTTTATCTCTATGTATGGGATGTGTATTGAAATATGAAATCTTGTGGTCTATTATTATGATTTGATATATATAGGTTAAACCTATAACTCACCAACATTTTTGTTGACGTTTTAAGCATGTTTATTCTCAGGTGATTATTAAGAGCTTCCGCTGTCCATAGTTAAATAAGGACGAGATTTAGAGTCCATGCTTGTATGATATTGTGTAAAAACTGCATTCAAGAAACTTATTTTGTTGTAACATATTTGTATTGTAAACCATTATGTAATGGTCGTGTGTAAACAGGATATTTTAGATTATCATTATTTGATAATCTACGTAAAGCTTTTTAAACCTTTATTGATGAAATAAAGGTTATGGTTTGTTTTAAAATGAATGCAGTCTTTGAAAAACGTCTCATATAGAGGTTAAAACCTCGCAACGAAATCAATTAATATGGAACGTTTTTAATCAATAAGAACGGGACATTTCAGTTGGTATCCGAGCGTTGGTCTTAAAGAACCAGAATTTTGCATTAGTGTGTCTTATCGAGTTTGTTAGGATGCATTAGTATGTCTTATCGAGTTTGTTAGGATGCATTAGTGAGTCTGGACTTCGACCGTGTTTACTTGAAAAATGATTGCTTAACAAATTTTGTTGGAAACTATATATTTTTAACATGTGAATATTATGTGATATATTAATCTCTTAACGCGTTTGATATTATTTGATAGATGTCTGCCTCTAGAACAAGTCCCATTGACTCGCCTAATAATAATGAAGAGTCAAATGTAAATTGGAATGATTCGTGGACTGATTCACAAGTTCCCGAAGAGGAACCGGAAGAAGAGTCGGAACCGGAAGAAGAATCGAAACCGGAAGAAGAATCGGAACCGGATGAAGAAATAGAACCGGTGGGGGAAATAATAAAACGGTTAAGTAAAAGAAAATCCTCAACCAACCGACCAAGGTTAATTATGGTCAATGGTGTTTCCGCCAAGGAAGCAAAATATTGGGAGGATTACCAATTCTCCGATGAATCGGATTCCGACGAGAATTCCGATGATGTTATAGAAATTACCCCAACTGAATTTAAAAAGGCAAAAGAAAATAATAAGGGAAAGGGCATAAAAATAGAGAAATCTAATTCCAACCCCGATGAACTTTATACGTATCGTCAACCCCCGAAGTCCTTAAGTTGTAACAATGACCCGGGAACCTCTAAACCACCAGGTTTTTCTAAACCAATGTGGAAAACGACGGCTCGTATTAGGGGAACATCATATATCCCTAGAAACTTGGCAAAACGAACCAAAACCGAAGAAGAAGAAACAAGCGAGTCGGAATAAGATAGTTGTATTCGTGTGGTGTAATATATGTAATATAGTGTGCTTATGCTTTATGATATATGTAAAAATTGCTTGTATTAATAAGTATTTTTTTTATGAATATAACTCTTGTCTATTTTACAGTATAAAAACACAAAATGGATAGACAACCCAATATTTTAAGAGACCTACCCGGAGACATGATTGATGAAATTTTCTCTAGAGTCGGTCAGAATTCTTCGGCACAACTATTTAAGGCGAGATCAGTTTGTAAGACATTCGAAGAATGTTCCAAGAATGCCTTGGTTTATAAAAGGCTTTCGTTCGAAAGATGGGGGATATCACATTGGGAAATCCATAAGTTACGATGTGTTTACTTTGACGCATATATTGCGGGGAACCCAAATGCTATTTTACGCAATGGGTTAAGAAATTATTTTGACTCAATATATCCGAATATTGGACTTCGTGATTTAGAAAAAGCGGCTAACATGCAACATAAAGAAGCATGTTATGCTTACGGATTAGTAATGTTCGCTTCTCACCAAAGTGAGAACAAGAACATCGGGCTACAACTATTAAACAAAACGTTCCCACAAGTGACGGAGTCGGTAATTAGGGTAAGAAATGAGGTTTTTAGATTGTTACGGGACTGTTGGACATTACGTAACCCTCGTCCCTTTGACGACGTTACAACACGCTGTCTTATCAACGGCCATAACGGTTATGTTCCACAAGACCAAGGATGGGAAGTAATCCTAGTAAAACCAGAATGCATGACATGTTTCTGGACGTATGAATTACATGTCTTTATTGCCTTTGCTGAACGACTTGTGTACTAGCTAGAATTATCTTCACAACCATCTTGTATCAAATTTATTGTGTGCTATATTTCATGCTATATGTAAAATAAGCGGTATTGTAAGTTTGTAAAATATTGTGTAAAAGTTTGAACGCGAAATATTATTATAATCAGTTTTTCATATAGAATTGTAGTAGTTTAATTGTATATTAGCTACTAAGTATGAACTTAACGGGTAGGTACTACCCGAATTTAAACTTATAAAACGCTAATATGAAGAAAAAGCTTTTATAAATGAGTTCATATTATGCTACGAAATACTATTAACTACTCTTAATATTCTGTATGATTAACTTGTTCCATTTGACTATTTTGAAGGAAATGACACCGACTACTCGACACACCGTGAATATGAATGAAGAGGAATTCCGTACTTTTCTAGCTTCAAACATAGCTGCAGTACAGGCTGCGCTACATACCAACAATAACCTTGGATCTAGCAGTACAGGAATTCATGTAGGATGCACCTACAAAGAATTCACTGCCTGCAAACCTTTGGAATTTGATGGAACCGAAGGACCGATCGGATTGAAACGGTGGACCGAGAAGGTCGAATCGGTGTTTGCCATAAGTAAGTGTACTGAAGAGGACAAAGTGAAGTACGCTACGCATACCTTCACAGGTTCTGCGTTGACATGGTGGAATACCTATCTAGAGCAAGTGGGACAAGACGATGCGTACGCATTATCGTGGTCAGCATTCAAGCACTTGATGAACGAGAAGTACCGTCCCAGAACCGAGGTCAATAAGCTCAAGACAGAACTTAGAGGGTTACGAACCCAAGGATTTGATATTACCACGTACGAAAGACAATTCACAGAATTGTGTCTATTGTGTCCGGGAGCATTCGAAGATGAGGAAGAGAAGATCGACGCGTTTGTGAAAGGATTACCGGAAAGAATCCAAGAAGATATAAGTTCACACGAGCCCGCCTCCATACAACAGGCATGTAGAATGGCTCACAAACTAGTGAACCAGATTGAAGAAAGAATTAAAGAACAGACTGCTGAAGAGGCCAATGTGAAGCAAGTCAAAAGAAAGTGGGAGGAAAACGGTGATAAGAATCACCAATACAACAACAACAGCAATTACAACAATAATCGCAACAATTATCCCAACAATCGCAACATCAATCGCAACAACAAATGACCCAACAACAACAACAACAACAACAACAACAACAACAGCAACTACAACAATCATCCCAACAACAATAATAACCGCAACAACAACAACAATTAGAAGCAGCTATGCCAAAGGTGTGAAAAGTATCACTCGGGGTTCTGCACCAAATTTTGCAACAAGTGTAAAAGAAATGGTCATAGCGCGGCCAAGTGTGAGGTCTACGGACCAGGGGTTAATAGAACGAAAGGAACAAATGGTGTCGGAACGAGTAATGTCGGAGCAAGTAGTGTCGGAGCAAGTTATGCCAATGTAGTTTGTTATAAATGTGGAAAATCGGGCCACATTATTAGAAATTGCCCGAACCAGGAGAACACGAATGGACAAGGCCGTGGAAGAGTTTTCAATATTAATGCGGCAGAGGCACAGGAAGACCCGAAGCTTGTTACGGGTACGTTTCTTATTGACAATAAATCTGCTTACGTTTTATTTGATTCGGGTGCGGATAGAAGCTATATGAGTAGAGATTTTTGTGCTAAATTAAGTTATCCATTGACGCCTTTGGATAGTAAATTTTTACTCGAATTAGCAAATGGTAAATTAATTTCAGCAGATAATATATGTCGGAATCGAGAAATTAAACTGGTTAGCGAAACATTTAAGATTGATTTGATACCAGTAGAGTTAGGGAGTTTTGATGTGATAATCGGTATGGACTGGTTGAAAGAAGTGAAAGCAGAGATCGTTTGTTACAAAAATGCAATTCGCATTATACGAAAAAAAGGAAAACCCTTAATGGTGTACGGAGAAAAGGGCAACAGGAAGCTACATCTTATTAGTAATTTGAAGGCACAAAAACTAATAAGAAAAGGTTGCTATGCTGTTCTAGCACACGTCGAGAAAGTACAAACTGAAGAAAAGAACATCAATGATGTTCCCATTGCAAAAGAATTTCCCGATGTATTTCCGAAAGAATTACCGGGATTACCCCCACATCGATCCGTTGAATTTCAAATAGATCTTGTACCAGAAGCTGCACCAATAGCTCGTGCTCCTTACAGACTCACACCCAGCGAGATGAAAGAACTGCAAAGATAATTACAAGAACTTTTAGAGCGTGGTTTCATTCGACCAAGCACATCACCGTGGGGAGCTCCTGTTTTGTTTGCCAAGAAGAAAGATGGTACATTCAGGTTGTGTATCGACTACCGAGAGTTGAACAAACTTACCATCAAGAACCGCTACCCACTACCGAGAATCGATGACTTATTTGATCAACTACAAGGCTTGTCTGTTTATTCAAAGATTGACTTACGTTCCGGGTATCATCAAATGCGGGTGAAAGAAGATGATATTCCAAAGACTGCTTTCAGAACACGTTACGGTCATTACGAGTTTATGGTCATGCCGTTTGGTTTAACTAATGCACCAGCTGTGTTCATGGACCTTATGAACCGAGTGTGTGGACCATACCTTGACAAGTTTGTCATTGTTTTCATTGATGACATACTTATTTACTCAAAGAATGACCAAGAACATGGTGAACATTTGAGAAAGGTGTTAGAAGTATTGAGGAAGGAAGAATTGTACGCTAAGTTTTCAAAGTGTGCATTTTGGTTGGAAGAAGTTCAATTCCTCGGTCACATAGTGAACAAAGAAGGTATTAAGGTGGATCCGGCAAAGATAGAAACTGTTGAAAAGTGGGAAACCCCGAAAACTCCGAAACACATACGCCAATTTTTAGGACTAGCTGGTTACTACAGAAGGTTCATCCAAGACTTTTCCAGAATAGCAAAACCCTTGACTGCATTAACGCATAAAGGGAAGAAATTTGAATGGAATGATGAACAAGAGAAAGCATTTCAGTTATTGAAGAAAAAGCTAACTACAGCACCTATATTGTCATTGCCTGAAGGGAATGATGATTTTGTGATTTATTGTGACGCATCAAAACAAGGTCTCGGTTGTGTATTAATGCAACGAACGAAGGTGATTGCTTATGCGTCTAGACAATTGAAGATTCACGAACAAAATTATACGACGCATGATTTGGAATTAGGCGCGGTTGTTTTTGCATTAAAGACTTGGAGGCACTACTTATATGGGGTCAAAAGTATTATATATACCGACCACAAAAGTCTTCAACACATATTTAATCAGAAACAACTGAATATGAGGCAGCGTAGGTGGATTGAATTGTTGAATGATTACGACTTTGAGATTCGTTACCACCCAGGGAAGGCAAATGTGGTAGCCGATGCCTTGAGTAGGAAGGACAGAGAACCCATTCGAGTAAAATCTATGAATATAATGATTCATAATAACCTTACTACTCAAATAAAGGAGGCGCAACAAGGAGTTTTAAAAGAGGGAAATTTAAAGGATGAAATACCCAAAGGATCGGAGAAGCATCTTAATATTCGGGAAGACGGAACCCGGTATAGGGCTGAAAGGATTTGGGTACCAAAATTTGGAGATATGAGAGAAATGGTACTTAGAGAAGCTCATAAAACCAGATACTCAATACATCCTGGAACGGGGAAGATGTACAAGGATCTCAAGAAACATTTTTGGTGGCCGGGTATGAAAGCCGATGTTGCTAAATACGTAGGAGAATGTTTGACGTGTTCTAAGGTCAAAGCTGAGCATCAGAAACCATCAGGTCTACTTCAACAACCCGAAATCCCGAAATGGAAATGGGAAAACATTACCATGGATTTCATCACTAAATTGCCAAGGACTGCAAGTGGTTTTGATACTATTTGGGTAATAGTTGATCATCTCACCAAATCAGCACATTTCGTGCCAATAAGAGAAGATGACAAGATGGAGAAGTTAGCACGACTGTATTTGAAGGAAGTCATCTCCAGACATGGAATACCAATCTCTATTATCTCTGATAAGGATGGCAGATTTATTTCAAGATTCTGGCAGACATTACAGCAAGCATTAGGAACTCGTCTAGACATGAGTACTGCCTATCATCCACAAACTGATGGGCAGAGCAAAAGGACGATACAAACGCTTGAAGACATGCTACGAGCATGTGTTATTGATTTCGGAAACAGTTGGGATCGACATCTACCGTTAGCAGAATTTTCCTACAACAACAGCTACCATTCAAGCATTGAGATGGCGCCGTTTGAAGCACTTTATGGTAGAAAGTGCAGGTCTCCGATTTGTTGGAGTGAAGTGGGGGATAGACAGATTACGGGTCCGGAGATTATACAAGAAACTACCGAGAAGATCATCCAAATTCAACAACGATTGAAAACCGCCCAAAGTCGACAAAGGAGCTACGCTGACATTAAAAGAAAAGATATAGAATTTGAAATTGGAGAGATGGTCATGCTTAAAGTTGCACCTTGGAAAGGCGTTGTTCGATTTGGTAAACGAGGGAAATTAAATCCAAGGTATATTGGACCATTCAAGATTATTGATCGTGTCGGACCAGTAGCTTACCGACTTGAGTTACCTCAACAACTCGCGGCTGTAAATAACACTTTCCACGTCTCGAATTTGAAGAAATGTTTTGCTAAAGAAGATCTCACTATTCCATTAGATGAAATCCAAATCAACGAAAAACTTCAATTCATCGAAGAACCCGTCGAAATAATGGATCGTGAGGTTAAAAGAATTAAGCAAAACAAGATACCAATTGTTAAGGTTCGATGGAATGCTCGTAGAGGACCCGAGTTCACCTGGGAGCGTGAAAATCAGATGAAGAAGAAATACCCGCATCTATTTCCAGAAGATTCGTCAACACCTTCAACAGCTTAAAATTTCGGGACGAAATTTATTTAACGGGTTGGTACTGTAGAGACCCGAACTTTTCCATGTTTATATATATTAATTGAGATTGATATTTACATGATTAAATGTTTCCAACATGTTAAGCAATCAAACTTGTTAAGACTTGATTAATTGAAATATGTTTCATATAGACAATTGACCACCCAAGTTAACCGGTGATTCACGAACGTTAAAACTTGTAAAAACTATATGATGACATATATATGGATATATATATAGTTAACATGATACTATGATAAGTAAACATATCATTAAGTATATTAACAATGAACTACATATGTAAAAACAAGACTACTAACTTAATGATTTTTAAACGAGACATATATGTAACGATTATCGTTGTAAAGACATTTAATGTATATATATCATATTAAGATTTATTCATACATGATAATATCATGATAATATAATAATTTAAAATCTCATTTGATATTATAAACATTGAGTTAACAACATTTAACAAGATCGTTAACCTAAAGGTTTCAAAACAACACTTATATGTAACGACTAACGATGACTTAACGACTCAGTTAAAATGTATATACATGTAGTGTTTTAATATGTATTTATACACTTTTGAAAGACTTCAATACACTTATCATAATACTTCTACTTAACAAAAATGCTTACAATTACATCCTCGTTCAGTTTCATCAACAATTCTACTCGTATGCACCCGTATTCGTACTCGTACAATACACAGCTTTTAGATGTATGTACTATTGGTATATACACTCCAATGATCAGCTCTTAGCAGCCCATGTGAGTCACCTAACACATGTAGGAACCATCATTTGGCAACTAGCATGAAATATCTCATAAAATTACAAAAATATGAGTAATCATTCATGACTTATTTACATGAAAACAAAATTACATATCCTTTATATCTAATCCATACACCAACGACCAAAAACACCTACAAACACTTTCATTTTTCAATTTTCTTCATCTAATTGATCTCTCTCAAGTTCTATCTTCAAGTTCTAAGTGTTCTTCATATATTCTACAAGTTCTAGTTTTTCCGACTATAAACCTCTACTTTTTCTGTTTAGATTCATAAAATAGAGTTCAATATGAAACCATAGCAATTTTATTCACTCAAAAGGGATTTAAAATGAAGAAGTTATGGGTAAAACAAGATTGGATAATTTTTCTCATTTTAGCTACGTGAAAATTGGTAACAAATCTATTCCAACCATAACTTAATCAATTTGTATTGTATATTATGTAATCTTGAGATACCATAGACACGTATACAATGTTTCGACCTATCATGTCGACACATCTATATATATTTCGGAACAACCATAGACACTCTATATGTGAATGTTGGAGTTAGCTATACAGGGTTGAGGTTAATTCCAATATATCTATAGTTTGAGTTGTGATCAATACTGAGATACGTATACACTGGGTTGTGGATTGATTCAAGATAATATTTATCGATTTATTTCTGTACATCTAACTGTGGACAACTAGTTGTAGGTTACTAACGAGGACAGCTGACTTAATAAACTTAAAACATCAAAATATATTAAAAGTGTTGTAAATATATTTTGAACATACTTTAATATACATGTATATATTGTTATAGGTTCGTGAATCAACAGTGACTAAGTCTTACTTCTCGACGAAGTAAAAATCTGTGAAAGTGAGTTATAGTCCCACTTTTAAAATCTAATATTTTTGGGATGAGAATACATGCAGGTTTTATAAATGATTTACAAAATAGACACAAGTACGTGAAACTACATTCTATGGTTGAATTATCGAAATCGAATATGCCCCTTTTTATTAAGTCTGGTAATCTAAGAATTAGGGAACAGACACCCTAATTGACGCGAATCCTAAAGATAGATCTATTGGGCCTAACAAACCCCATCCAAAGTACCGGATGCTTTAGTACTTCGAAATTTATATCATATCCGAAGGGTGTCCCGGAATGATGGGGATATTCTTATATATGCATCTTGTTAATGTCGGTTACCAGGTGTTCACCATATGAATGATTTTTATCTCTATGTATGGGATGTGTATTGAAATATGAAATCTTATGGTCTATTATTATGATTTGATATATATAGGTTAAACCTATAACTCACCAACATTTTTGTTGACGTTTTAAGCATGTTTATTCTCAGGTGATTATTAAGAGCTTCCGCTGTCGCAAACTTAAATAAGGACGAGATTTGGAGTCCATGTTTGTATGATATTGTGTAAAAACTGCATTCAAGAAACTTATTTTGTTGTAACATATTTGTATTGTAAACCATTATGTAATGGTCGTGTGTAAACAGGATATTTTAGATTATCATTATTTGATAATCTACGTAAAGCTTTTTAAACCTTTATTGATGAAATAAAGGTTATGGTTTGTTTTAAAATGAATGCAGTCTTTGAAAAACATCTCATATAGAGGTCAAAACCTCGCAACGAAATCAATTAATATGGAACGTTTTTAATCAATAAGAACGGGACATTTCAAAATCACCTCAGATCGATAACCAATGATTCAGATATGGTAGCAGTAAATGTAGAAGAATCGGTAAGAAGTACTTTGAAAACTCACAGCATATCTACATCAACAGTTATATGTATAACATTTATCTCTTAGAATAATGATCTTCCATTCTGAAATTCTGAAAAGCACCCAGTCTGCGAATCAATACTCTGAATTTTGAAAAGTTGAATGAAGCAACAAAAACTGTAAACGACCCTAATCATCAGAAGTTTGATGATAAAGAATAGAATGTTGGAAAAGCTCAGAAAAGTTGGAACTGGAAAACGGATTGAGCTAACCACGAAGGAGACCAAGGACAAATACAAGGACCAAACCCTATATTCAAAGAATTCAGGTAATTCTGGATCCGTTGAAATCTTTAGAGAATATCTTGATCCGAAGTCATGTTAAAATCTTGCGGAAAATCTTTCTCCATCAACCATCGAACTTAGAAATTCCAAAATATCATCATCAATATCTTCGATATTTCTGAGGATATTTTTATAAATATTCTCGTCCGATATTATATACTTCTTCGTGCTTCCTGTGTATCATTATATTGGAAACATTAAAAAAAAAAATTTAGTAGCGAAAAGCAGATTATGCGAAACTATGAAGAAAGCCGTGGACAAATCACAAAGAATAAGTTTGACTTCAAAGAATCCAAATGATTCAATGTCTGCTAAAGTCTTTAGTGAATATTTTGCTCATTACTCTAAACCCTTGCAGACAATAGTTTCTATCATCCTCTGATCTTAGATATTCCGAGATGTTATCGTATCTTTCATTATAAATATCCTCCATATTTCTGGAGATATTTTTATAACTATTCTTATCTGAAATCATTAATCTCTTCGTGCTATCAGTATTACATCATATAGAAACTGTTAGTTTCTATATTCTGTAAAATTTCGAGCTTAAAATATGAATGTTACTGAAGTAATGTTGGGAACTGATGCGTGAGTTATTATAATATAATGACACTTGATCAACGTGATTATATTACAGTAAGTCATGCTGAGTTTCTAATGGAATGTGATGATTCACAGATCATAACGTCATCATGTGCTATGTTACAGGACTCTTACGTTCTGTCTAATCTATAAATATATCAAGAACATATTTTTCTTGATAGTCCTATCTTTCCTCGAATTTTGGTAATTTGACAAGTCAAATTGTGCTATTACCGTTTCTTTCTTAGGACATTAACAATGTTCATTCTGAAACTTGTATCTGCAAATTCTGGACCATTACTCGTTTTACTAAAGATCGAGAGTAGATTAAAAAGACAAAGAGCTCCGAAACATAAAGGAAGATATAAAACTCGACAACAACACTGAAATTACAATAATTAAAAACTAAAACATCACGACAATTAAAAATTAAAAGATTACAATCAAACTACTCGTTGTCATCAATTGTCATCTGCAAAGTAGCGTTCACCAGTCATTTCACCATCCGTGAGGTACTCTGGAGACATCGGTATTTCTCTTGATGCTTCAACTACTGCTTCAGCTGATTCATCGAGGTAACGATAACTCAACGTCTCTTCATCTTCAAGAACCGCATACAAAGAAATGCGTTTACCGCGATCTTTAATGGTATCTTTTATAAAGTACCATTGATCATCGGTACATAGAAAACTTGCCCTACAATCCACATCATAATCGTCTTTATAAAAGAACACAGACGTGAATTCACACAGAACTTTTTTCTTCAGAAAGGATAGCAAGTCTTGTAGACCAACATCACGAATGTCGATATCTTCAAACGAAATACTGTCGCCCCACTTATATTCCTTCATTTGATTACAGAAATCACCTCCGTAACGAACATCGAATGAAACAATTGAAGGATTTTCTTATGCCCGAGAGACATAATAAATTAATGTGGCTTACATGTTATGATCCAAGTCGGGTCATACCCAATAACAAGCTATCAACATTTTATGTATTTATTTTAAATGAATGGATCTTTAAAATAAATACTTGACACTTAGACTTTAGAAATTGGTTTTCTAAATATAAAATGCAAGAAATAATTATTTGGATAATTATAATTACAAGTTTAATTATTTGATTAAACTAAAATGTGTGTTATATTTTATAAGTGGTTATAAAGTATAGTTTTATAATAAAAGGTTTATTATAAGAAAATGCATGCAAGTAATTAGATGTAATTATAAGGTTTAGCAAAAAAAAAAAAAAGGGGGGTAATTGGGACGGTTTTGGGAGTCCCCATAACACCCCATGCTTGCTTAACTTATAATTAATCCCTACCTAATCTATTTACTTCTTGCTTCTCTCAAGACACACACTTACACTTGCAAATTCAAACTAGCAATTTTCTTCCTCCTCCCACTCACCTTGGCCGAAATTTTTGAGGCAAGAAGAGGGTTCCATTGTTGATTATTGCTAGTTATTTTAGTGTCCTAAATCCTAACCAAAAGGGTGTTGATTTGTGCTTGTGGGTATCAAAGATTTGAGGCTTCAAGTTAGAAGTTTTTCTTCATCTACATCATCACCTTCATCCTTGTTCTTCACCTCCTTTTGGAGTAGGTATAACACCTTACTAGCTTTTATTTACATTTTAGTGTATTATTCAAGACTAGATCTTTAATGGAATTCTTGTTTTAAAAGGTTAAAACTTTGCATGCATAAACTTGTAAATTGCTTCCGCTTCATACACATATATACACGAATACATACATATACAAAATGGATTTTGTAACTTGTTTATGTAAAGAATTCCATCAATGGTATCTAGAGCCAAAGTCTTGTTAATATGCTTCTTGTTTTGGCTAGTAAACTCATTTATTTTACAATCTACCAACATGCATGAAAGTAGAATGTAAAAAATTTTGAGTTTTGGTGGGTTTATGGTGTAGGCCGAATTTTTGGAGCTCCAAAAGTGGGTTTGGACTTCAAGTTTGGCCAAGATTATTGTTATGTTGTTGTTCACAATCGAGCCTAGACCGTGTGTTTGTTTGGTTGAATGATTTGGTGATTATTCATGATTTGTAATATTCATTCATATGATTGTAATATTTTGTAATTTTTTGGTTTGGAAAAGTTGTAATTAATCTTGTAATTTGTTGATGTAATTTGTTCTATTTGGTTTGTAAAAATAGAATAGGTTGTTATTTCATTTTCTAGAAAAATTGTATTAGGATATAATTTTGTAAAAATGAAGATGAAGATTACAAGATGGAGCATTTGAAGATTACAAGATTAAGTGGGAGATTTTGGTAAAAATCTCTTACTTTGGTTAACCCTCTTAGGTGACATTTGTTTTTTGGCTAAACAAATGTCCACTAAAATGGCTCTTGATTGTGAACACTTTGTTATGCATGTTTGTGTATGTTTGTATGTTTGGTTGCTACAAGATCATCACATGTTAAGAACTTGCATAATACATTATAATTGGTTATAATAAAACATAACAAAATGACACTAATAATTGGTTATTAGACTTAAATAAAATGGTTTATTTAAAAAGGTAATGAAATGGTTAAAACTTGTAATTGGTTACTAAAAGGTACATGAAAATGGGTTTTTCATAAACATACTACACACCAAATGCATGTTGGTGTATAGCACTTTGTTTTCTAAACTAGAATGTAGAAAACCTAAAATCCCTTTCATAAAACAAGGTAAACAAGTTAAACGCCATCCTTTTGTGGAAACACTTAGACATATTAGGAATCTCTTGACGGGATAAAGGTCACCTAACCGTCATGAGTGAACTAATATGAATAAGGTACACTTCGCATACATGTGGGATAAAGGTCACCTAACCACTTGTATGTTAAGTCTACATGTCTACACAAGTAGGACGACTTGATTTGGGAATCATGAACTTAGGGTCACCGAAGCATGAGGAACAAATAGGTGTTGATGGGATTAATATGCCATGCAAAAGGATTGCATGATCCCATAACTTAGAAGTTGCAAAAGGATTGCAATTGTCATTATGACTACCTAGCTAAATCAAATGACGGGATAAAGGTCACCTAACCGAAATTTGATTTACCGTTGGATTCTAATATTTAATAAAACAAATTAAAGGGTATTGTTTATTAAAATTGAAATCAATACTTAAATGAACTTTGTTGAATTTTGTAGATGGCCGCTAATAACAACAACAACATGAACAATGCACCACTTAACTTTAACAACCTATCGTTACGGTCTCTCCTCGAGAAAGACAAACTCAACCATACAAATTTTATGGATTGGTTCCGCAATCTTTGGATTGTCCTCAAACAAGAGGATAAAATGTATGTGCTTGAGGACCCCATTCCCGATCAACCGGATGAGAATGATGTGGAGGCAATGGCCTCTTACGATAAGTATTGCCACGACTCCCTTCAAGTCTCATGCTTAATGCTTGGGACTATGATACCCGAACTCCAAAAGGATTTCGAGCATCATAGCGCATACGACATGATAACACAATTGAAGGAGATGTTTCTCCAACAAGCACGTGTTGAGCGTTTCGAAACGGTTCGGGCGCTTCATGCTTGTCGTATGGACGATACCCAATCGGTTTCATCTTATGTACTTAAGATGAAAAGCCTTATCGATCGTGCTAACCGTCTTAACCTTAACATATCTAATGAGTTAGCCACCGATCTTATCCTTAACTCCCTATCAAAGAGGTTTGATCAATTTGTTATTAATTACAACATGAATGGGATGGATAAGAGCATAGGTGAGCTTCATGGTATGCTTAGGACGGCGGAAACTAGCATGGGTAAAAGGGCTTTACCCGTGTTAGCAATCGATCAAGGTGGGTCTAAAGGTAACACCTTTAAGCCAAAGGTGGCTAAGAGAAAAGGACCAGCCCATCAAGGCAAAGGGAAGGGGAAGATGGTTACCCCAACCATCAACAAGGCTAAGAAGCAAAAGGTAGCCGAGAAGGCAAACCCCAAGGAAGACCCTTGTTTCGGTTGCGGTGAGATGGGTCATTGGAAACAAAACTGTCCGGTCTATCTTAAGGAGTTGAAGGACAAGAGGGATGCAGGGCAAACCTCAGGTAATTTTTATATGGTATATATAGAGCTTGGTATTACTTCTTCTAATACATGGGTATTAGACACTGGATGTGGAACTCACATTTGCAATTCTTTGCAGGGGTTCAAAAGAAGTAACAAGCAAACGGGAACATCAAGTCTCTTCATGGGAAATGGAGCTAAAGTGCAAGTGAAAGCTCAAGGAGACTTTGTGTTAAAACTTCCAAGTGGCTTGGAACTTATTTTAAATGATGTTTTGTATGCACCCGATTTATGTCGAAACATTATTTCTGTTTCCCGTTTGAGACAATGTGGTTTCAATGTTAATTTTATTGATGATGATATCCATTTTTCTAAAGATGATATATTCTATTTCAAGGCTACGCCTTCAAATGGAATTTATGAATTGGTTCATGATGATGCATCATCTAGTAGCTCAATATACCATACTAGCACCAAGAAACTCAAAAGGGATTTGAGTGATTCCTATTTATGGCATTGTCGCCTTGGTCACATAAACAAGAACCGAATGCATACACTTCAAAAGAATGGACTTTTGAAATCAAATGAAATGGATTCGTTTGATGTATGTGAATCTTGTTTACAAGGCAAGATGACTAAAGCACCTTTCAAAGGTACTTATGAAAGGGCTAAAGATTTATTGGGATTAATACATTCGGATGTATGTGGACCCTTTAAACCCATGACTAGTGATAGTGTTCCAAATGAACATATATTTAGTAGCAATATCGTTTCAATATGTAAAGTTTTTAAATGTAATTTCCTTATTTTTAGTTGTAATAGTTAAATAAATAAGTGCGAAGACGAAAGACGCAAATCGCTCGAAAATGAAGATTTAAAGACAAAAACGAAGATTTGAAAGACCAAAACGTCCAAAAAGCTCAAATGTACAAGATACAATTCAAAAGGTTCAAATTATTGATGAAGAACGTCTAAAAATGACAAGAGTACAAGTTACAAAACGCAAAGTACACAATATAAAATTGTACGAAAGGGCGTTCGAAAATCCGAAACCGAGGCATGAACCAACTTTCAGCGCTCGACGCAACGGTGTAAAAATTACGAGTCAACTATGCACAAGAATAAAATATAATATTTAAATAATTCATAATAAGAATAATATTAAATAATAAAAAGTTGTTAATTGAGCATAGTTCAGGGGTCGTAAATGAAAATTCCAATTCTAATTTCGCTATAAAAGCGATGATTTACGATCATATTTTGGGAGACTTTCTCGATCATTTTTTCGATCATTTTCTTACTTTTCTATATCAAATATCAATATCTATATTTATAATTCTCTATCATAATGTTAATGTAATCAGATATAACAATAATCTTAATTTTAATTTTAAATTATGATAATAATAAGATTTATGATAGAGATCGTTTGAGTGTGTAAGTCGAAATTCTGTCCGTGTAACGCTACGCTATTTTTAATCATTGTAAGTTATGTTCAACCTTTTTACATTAATGTCTCGTAGCTAAGTTATTATTATGCTTATTTAAAACGAAGTAATCATGATGTTGGGCTAATTACTAAAATTGGGTAATTGGGCTTTGTACCATAATTAAGGTTTGGGCAAAAGACCGACATTTGTGGAAATTGAACTATTGACTATTAATAGATGGGGGGTATTGTCTAATTGAGTGACAACTCATTGGAGTCTGTCGAACCTATCTTCAAATTAATTAACCTAATAATTAATAATGATTATGGTTGTCCTATTTAGTGATGTTCATATGGAATCTGTTATAATCATTTAATTAATCAATTGGGTTGGGTAATTGATTATTCATTCTGATCAAGTGGATGAATTAATATTCATAAACTAATTAAAACAGGGGTGGATTACATACAGTGATAACTGGTGTAATTGTTGACAGAAGTGATAACTGCGTCACAGTTTAAATCCTTAATCAGTTGGAATATTTGACTTCGGGTATAAGGGTAATTTGACGAGGATACTCGCACTTTATATTTATGACCGATGGACTATTATGGACAAAAACCAGATAGATGTATCAAATAAACCAGGACAAAGGACAATTAACCCATGGTAATAAATTAAAATCAACACGTCAAACATCATGATTACGGAAGTTTAAATAAGCATAATTCTTTTATTATATTTCTCATCGTATCTTTATTTACTGTCATTTTATTACTCGCAATTTTATTTTCTGTCATTTTATTTATCGCAATTTATTTTACGCACTTTAATTTTTGTCATTTATTTTTACGCTTAAAATCGACAAACCGGTCATTAAACGGTAAAACCCCCATTTTATAATAATACTACTACTTATTTATATATATATTTTTACAAATAAACTTAATAATATAGCGTTAACTTCACCAGCTCCCTGTGGAACGAACCGGACTTACTAAAAACTACACTACTCTACGATTAGGTACACTGCCTATAGTGTTGTAGCAAGGTTTAGGTATATCCCATCCGTAAATTAATAAAACTTGTGTCATATTTTGTAGTATTTTGTATTAAAAATAATACTATTTCGTACCCTCACGCTACATCATCAAGTTTTTGGCGCCGCTGCCGGGGAGCGCTAAAACGCTATATTTTTAATTATAATAATATTGAAATAAAATATAATAATATAATAATATTGAAATAGAATATAATAATATAATAATATTTAAGAATCAAAAATTTATACGTAAATTTTAAAAAAAGTCGTATTTATTAAATACTTCAGGGGTATATTATGTAACTTATAATTAATAATTGCTATCATGTCGCTTTCATGTGAATAGTAAATTAATTAATTTATTTTCATTTACTATTCATGAATAGTAAATGAATTAAAAAAAAAAAAAAAGTTTTGAAAAAAAATTATAATTATAAAAAAATTATTAATTTGTAAAAAAAAATCGTTTTTTTAAAAAAAAAAAAAAAAATCGTTTTTTTAAAAATAAAAAAAAATTTCGTTTTAAAAAAAAAAAAAAAAAATTTGTGTAAAAAAAAATCGTTTTTTTTTAAAAAAAAAAAAAAAAAAATTCGTTTTAAAAAAAAAAATTTGTAAAAAAAAAATCGTTTTTTTTTTAAAAATTTAAAAAAAAAACGGAAAAAAAAAAAAAAAAACGTAAAAAAAACAAAAACGTAAAAAAAAAACTGAAAAAAAAAAAAAAATTATTAAAAAAAAATATATATTTTTAAAATTGTCTATAAAAAAAAATGTTTTTTTTTGTTTTATTACCTTTAGATTTTTAGACTATAGTCGCAACTTTTAGTATTAAGTTTAGTTTTGCCATAGTTATTTTCTTATTTTTATTTTTCGACGCCTTTTACCTATGTATCAATTACAATTCCAATTAGTAATCTCTATTTGTAGTTTTAATTTTAAGATAGTGATAGTTATAAGGTTGGATTAACCGCGTGTTTACAAACCACTCTTCGTCTTTTTCATTTTTCGACACTTTTCGACGCGCAATCTTTTTCTCTCTTATTTCTCGCCATTCTAGTTTTTAGGACTTAGAATTTTTTCTACTTCTTCTCTAAATTTCTTAAAATTACGAAAATTTATTTTAAGTGGTTAAATTGATAGACATCAAAATTTTCTGGTTCGTAGTAATAGTTGGATTTGTACGTGGACCGGGTTATTGGAGCCAAACAGTCCTCAATTATATTGAGACCAAACGAATCCTGCCCCTCTGCTGCATCTTTTGGCTATTCAAAACGTGGGCAAAATCAGAAAAGTCTATTGGTTGGATAACTTATTATAATTTTTCTTTCCTTTTTAAAACTAATATGATATTCAGTGAATGCACCGAGCAAGACGTTCACCACCTTTTGTACGTTCACCACCTGTAACTCGATCAAGACATCGTTTAACAAATATAGCTGCCGTTGATTTTTCTTTAGAATCATCATCTAGTCGACCAAGAACTCTAACTCAAATTTCCGATAATCCATCTTTTGAACCCGACTTCACAATTAAGAACCCGGAGCATATTCAAGGACAATTCCAAGATCCTGAACCACTAATTATTCCTCCTGAACCACAAACCGTTAAATCAGAGTCCTCTAGTGATTCGTATTCAACAAATTCAATTATGGAAGTAACGGAACCTCTAAGTATGGAAGATCGAATGAGAGCCACACGCACGGGCCAAGGTCATGCCATTATTAAACCAGAAGTTAATGCGCCAGATTATGAAATCAAAGGACAAATTCTACACATGGTAACTAACCAATGCCAATTCAGTGGTGCACCGAATGAAGATCCTAACGAACACCTTCGTACGTTTAAAAGAATTTGTACACTATTCAAAATCCGAGAAGTGGAAGATGAGCAGATCTATCTCATGTTATTTCCCTGGACTTTAAAGGGAGAAGCCAAAGATTGGTTAGAATCGTTACCTGAAGGGGCGATTGACACATGGGATGTTTTAGTTGAAAAATTTCTTAAACGATTCTTTCCGGCATCCAAAGCCGTGAGACTTCAAGGAGAAATTGTTACGTTCGCGCAAAATCCAAATGAAACATTATATGAGGCGTGGACAAGATTCGGAAGGATGTTGAGAGGATGTCCTCAACACGGTTTAGACACTTACCAAATAGTACAAATATTCTACCAAGGTGTCAACGTTGCTACACGAAAAGACATCGACATAACAGCCGGTGGTTCCATTATGAAGAAAACCGCAACTGAAGCTTACAAAATTATTGATAACACAGCCTCCCACTCGCATGAGTGGCACCAAGAAAAAGATATCTTTCGATCATCTAAAGCGGCTAGAGCCGATTCTAGCCATGACTTTGATTCCGTTTCCGCAAAAATAGATGCTTTCGAAAGACGAATGGAAAAGATGAATAAAGATATTCACGCAATACGAATCAGTTGTGAGCAATGCGGTGGACCACACTTATTGAAAGATTGTCACATTGAACCAACGATGGAACAACGAGAGAATGTTTCCTATATGAACCAAAGGCCGGGAAATAATTATCAAAATAATTATCAACCCCCAAGGCTAAACTTAAATCGAAATCAAAACATTCTTTACAATCCAAAAGGACCCGAAAATAACTGGTATAACCAACAAGGTCCGAATAACCAACCAACTCAAAACAACACTTTCAATCAACAAAGACCTGGCTTATATAAACCACAACAACAAACTGAAGAGAAAAAGTCAAATATGGAAGACGTGGTATTCAAGCTAGTTGAATCTCAAACACAATTTATTGAAACTCAAACCCAAACGAACGAGAGGTTTGATCAGTCATTAAGAACTCAACAAGCTTCCATTTTGAATCTAGAAAAACACGTAGGTACTCTTGCTAGCATGATGAGTGAGAGGGAACAAGGAAAGCTACCGAGTAATCCTGAAGTAAATCCTCGGAATGAGAATGTTAATATGGTTTCAACAAATTCTAAAAAACCAGCATCAGAAGATGGGAAGGTTTTAGATGTAAGTAAAAATGAAGAAGTTACACCACCACCACCACCCGAGTATGTAAAGCCAGTGGTGGCACCATACAAATCACCCATCCCGTTTCCAAGAAAAGGAGTTGAGTATGAGCAAGTGATAGGTAATAAAGATTGTGATACCTCTGGAAAGAAGAAGAAGAAAAAGAATAAGAAAGTACAAGAAACAAAAGCCGTAGAAGTAAACCCGGTGAAGACAGTTCCACCAAAACCTCCTCCTAGGATAGGTGATCCGGGTGAATTTATTGTTCCTTGTCTACTTAGTGATTGTGTCATGTATGATGCACTAGCAGATTTAGGTGCAAGTGTAAGTGTTATGCCTCTTTCATTATATAAGAGATTAGGAGTAGGTAAGTTAAGTCCAACGGATATGAGTGTTCGACTCTTTGATCAAACCATTAAACACCCAGTTGGAATTGTTGACAACCTACCCGTTCAAGTAGGCAATTTAACCTTTCTAGTCGAATTCATTGTCATTAACATAGAAGAGGACCCAAACATTCCTTTAATTTTAGGTCGACCATTCTTAGCGTCCACCAAGGCGTTATTTGATGTAGGAAATGGTAGAATGACACTTAGTAGTGGTGACAAATCGATCACCTTTATGATTCGAAAGACTAAATCTCCACCAACCAAAACCGTTGAACCAGCAAAAACGATTGGTAAGAACCATGATGTTTTACCAACTCCAACGGTAATACTTAGCAATAATGAAACGCCTAAGTGTGGGGAAAATGAAGTAACACCTAATGATGACATGATAACAAAGAACCCCGTTGTTGATACGAAATTAAATGATCCCGTTATTAATAGTTCAATGAAGAAACTTATTAAACGGATTCGCGATGCTAAAACCAAGGGGAACTTTAAGTTATGTAACCGGTTAGTATCCAATCTATCACCTAAAGAAAAGGAGAAACTAGTTGAAATTGTGGATATTACACAGGAATCCGACCAATGGCTTAAAGAAAAAGTCACGGATATGCAAGTTGATTATGGACCAAGAGAAATTAACGATGAAGTTAATCACAATTTTGACACCACGGCTACCTAAGTGTGAGGAGATTCAAATATTCTAAAAAGAAAATGCTGTTTGGAGTTAGTTGTTCTGTTCTCGTGTAGTTCCGAGAATGGAATCCGATTGGTCTTTTCCGCTAGCAGACACTAAAGAACTAGTTTTCTCCCTCCATTCTGAATTTTTGTTTTGTAGGTTTTTTATGAAATTAATATGCATTTTAATTTAAGTTTTTAAAAACAAAATTTACTTTAATTCATTAAGTTAAAAAAATGATTTCTAAAATTCGTCGTGAGTTGAAGACTAGGTCATTAAGCCGAAATTGCTTTACCCGAGGGCGGGACGAAAAATTTTGTTATCATTATTTTTAATTTTATTGATTTAAAGTATGCCAAAAAAAAAAAATACTATGTTTTATAAATTTTTGAACGTGGGGTTATATACCAAACTTCAAAAATATGTATATATGTTTGTATTTTATGTTATGTACAAAACAGGGTAAAACAGCGCACTTTCAAAGACTAGCATTAAGTTCAGCAAAAGCTAATAATTTTGACGACAATATCAAATGTGAGATAACAACAATATGTTTGCAAACTCGGTATTTTTAATAACTTTTCTACGCTAATCACCCTCATGAATTTATAATTGTAGTCTGATTTCATGCAAATGAGGGCATTGCATGATCTCAAGTGTGGGGAAGGGTTATAAATTCTCTCGGGTTTACACTTGGTTTATTTGCCAAATTTTGTAAAAATTTGAAAAATTTTCAACTAAATGAACTCAAAATCATGTTTATACATATTTATGAACGATGAAAACTAGGTGTTAATACCGAAATTATCGTTACCTCGAAAAGGACATAAATTGAGAAACAACTTAAAACGCTTGAATTCATTTAAAATGGAATAAAGGAGAATAAAAAGGCAAAGAAAGAAACTAAGTGTGGGGAGAATGTACCAAGTTATTCAATTAAAAACTATCTATCACATATTTTTGTACAAACAATTGAAAATACTTTTGTTTTGAACGATAATCAACTGTTTTATCCGATGAAAGAAAAGAAGAGATGGATCTACACGATGAATCAATTCCATCATTTGAAGGAAGTAAAGTCTTCCGAAAAAGACACGCGCTTCTTGATTTAGGTCATGAAGTTGTCGTCCAGACCAGCTGTAGGTTGACGAAAAATCTAGAAAAGTCATCTCTAAAATCAGCAGGAAATCCACGGACCTCAGCATCAAACAGGGTCGCCAAGTGGTCAGATTTATCCTAACCATGAGAAGGATTTATCTCGTACAATGGGGAGGCACCGTGCAAATTAGCTTGATAAGACTAATGAATCAGATCCCCAGAAAAGGATAATCTCCTTAAAGATTAAAAATCAGCTTTTAAGACTGATAATACTCAATCCTAGAGATTGACCTTAATGATTGAGAATTCAAACTCATGGAATTCAATGATATCTAAACTCGAGCTTGAACGAGAAAATATTTTGATCAAAAATACAAACCGATTTGTTTTCTGAAAAACCATTTTCAATGCGTTCATTACCATTGAACGTAAAATCCTAAGAAATTCACCTGGAATTCATTAGGTCACCTGAACTAAATCGGGTGTCAACTGTAAGAACGGTGGTTGCATAGCATGGTCGGAGACAGGACCTTGTGCCAGACCGAAAAATCATAGGATGATCTTTACTATCGCTCCTACCAAGGATAGTTCTAGCATCCGACACGTTAAAAGACCATAATCATCTGCATGTCACGGGACATTGCCTTAACAGTTTCTTGTTCATCGCTTTCCTTTACAACCGGACGGTAGTTTGCCGAAAGGTAATATACGGAACAAGTAAACTGGATGTGTGCTTTCCGATACCGGGATAGCAGTGGATTACACGAACCTAAATGTTTTTAGCCAAAATATTGATCCACAAATATATTTTGCAACACCAATGGTGGATCAAATCAGAAAACTTATCTAGGGTAAAAGCTAGATTGAATTTTCAAAAGATTAAATGTTTTCATAAAGATCCTATTTCCTAAAGGATCTAAATTTTTATAGTCATGTGGGACTGTAAACCGCCTTTCAAATGTGCACTTTGCTTTGGAAACCGAAAGTAAATCGGCTATTTGATTGCAAGTGTCGTTGACCTAAACCCAAGGCAACTGTGGATGACACACCCACCTTTAACCATCATTACTGTCATTGTTTATACCGCTATATCAAAATCACTGATGTACAAAATGTGATGAATAAAAAAGTGATTCATGTATGTTTTTATTTCAAGTTCTGTATTGCTTGAGGACAAGCAACGCTCAAGTGTGGGGATATTTGATAGTGTTCCAAATGAACATATATTTAGTAGCAATATCGTTCCAATATGTAAAGTTTTTAAATGTAATTTCCTTATTTTTAGTTGTAATAGTTAAATAAATAAGTGCGAAGACGAAAGACGCAAATCGCTCGAAAATGAAGATTTAAAGACAAAAACGAAGATTTGAAAGACCAAAACGTCCAGAAAGCTCAAATGTACAAGATACAATTCAAAAGGTTCAAATTATTGATGAAGAACGTCTAAAAATGACAAGAGTACAAGTTACAAAACGCAAAGTACACAATATAAAATTGTACGAAAGGGCGTTCGAAAATCCGAAACCGAGGCATGAACCAACTTTCAGCGCTCGACGCAACGGTGTAAAAATTACGAGTCAACTATGCACAAGAATAAAATATAATATTTAAATAATTCATAATAAGAATAATATTAAATAATAAAAAGTTGTTAATTGAGCATAGTTCAGGGGTCGTAAATGAAAATTCCAATTCTAATTTCGCTATAAAAGCGATGATTTACGATCATATTTTGGGAGACTTTCTCGATCATTTTTTCGATCATTTTCTTACTTTTCTATATCAAATATCAATATCTATATTTATAATTCTCTATCATAATGTTAATGTAATCAGATATAACAATAATCTTAATTTTAATTTTAAATTATGATAATAATAAGATTTATGATAGAGATCGTTTGAGTGTGTAAGTCGAAATTCTGTCCGTGTAACGCTACGCTATTTTTAATCATTGTAAGTTATGTTCAACCTTTTTACATTAATGTCTCGTAGCTAAGTTATTATTATGCTTATTTAAAACGAAGTAATCATGATGTTGGGCTAATTACTAAAATTGGGTAATTGGGCTTTGTACCATAATTAAGGTTTGGGCAAAAGACCGACACTTGTGGAAATTGAACTATTGACTATTAATAGATGGGGGGTATTGTCTAATTGAGTGACAACTCATTGGAGTCTGTCGAACCTATCTTCAAATTAATTAACCTAATAATTAATAATGATTATGGTTGTCCTATTTAGTGATGTTCATATGGAATCTGTTATAATCATTTAATTAATCAATTGGGTTGGGTAATTGATTATTCATTCTGATCAAGTGGATGAATTAATATTCATAAACTAATTAAAACAGGGGTGGATTACATACAGTGATAACTGGTGTAATTGTTGACAGAAGTGATAACTGCGTCACAGTTTAAATCCTTAATCAGTTGGAATATTTGACTTCGGGTATAAGGGTAATTTGACGAGGATACTCGCACTTTATATTTATGACCGATGGACTATTATGGACAAAAACCAGATAGATGTATCAAATAAACCAGGACAAAGGACAATTAACCCATGGTAATAAATTAAAATCAACACGTCAAACATCATGATTACGGAAGTTTAAATAAGCATAATTCTTTTATTATATTTCTCATCGTATCTTTATTTACTGTCATTTTATTACTCGCAATTTTATTTTCTGTCATTTTATTTATCGCAATTTATTTTACGCACTTTAATTTTTGTCATTTATTTTTACGCTTAAAATCGACAAACCGGTCATTAAACGGTAAAACCCCCATTTTATAATAATACTACTACTTATTTATATATATATTTTTACAAATAAACTTAATAATATAGCGTTAACTTCACCAGCTCCCTGTGGAACGAACCGGACTTACTAAAAACTACACTACTCTACGATTAGGTACACTGCCTATAGTGTTGTAGCAAGGTTTAGGTATATCCCATCCGTAAATTAATAAAACTTGTGTCATATTTTGTAGTATTTTGTATTAAAAATAATACTATTTCGTACCCTCACGCTACATCATCAACTAGGAATGGTGAAAGATACTTTGTTACTTTCATTGATGACTTTAGTCGTTTCGGATATGTCTACCTGTTAAGACACAAGGATGAAACGTTTGAAGCATTCAAAGAATACCAAAACGAAGTACAAAATCAACTCAATAAGACTATTAAGGTACTTCGTACCAATAGAGGAGGTGAATACCTAAGCGATGCCTTCCAAGATCATCTTAGGAGTTGTGGGATCATCTCACAACTTACTCCACCCGGAACACCCCAACTTAATGGAGTTTCCGAAAGGAGGAACCGAACCTTAATGGATATGGTTCGATCTATGATGGCTAGAAGCTCGTTACCTCTATCATTTTGGGGTTATTGTCTAAGCTCCGCGGCTCGTATTTTAAATATGGCCCCGACCAAGAAAGTGGAACGAACTCCTCATGAGATGTGGTTTGGAAAACCTCCTTCTCTTTCATACTTGAAAGTATGGGGATGTGAAGCTTATCCTAAGCGTTATGTAGCAAATAAGCTACATGCTCGATCCACAAAGTGTATCTTCATAGGATATCCCAAAGATGACATGGGATATTACTTCTATGATCCATCCGAGCAAACGGTATTTGTAGCTCGGAAAGCGGAATTCCTTGAAACCAAGTTCCTTGTGGAAGGTGATGGTGAAAGGAAGATAGATCTTGTAGAGGTGCAAGATCAAGCCGATGATACACAATTGGTTGACACTAGTACTCAACATGAGGATGTTGAAAATGATCAAGTGGATGATCAAGGTACACAAGACGTTCGAAGATCTAGTAGGATTAGTAATCCTCCCGAGAGATATGGGTTTCTCGTAGATGGTTGCTATACGGTTGATTTGGATGAACCGACAAACTACAAAGATGCTTTATCAAGGATTGATAAAGATAAATGGCAGGAAGCCATGAACGCCGAGATGCATTCCATGTATGAAAACCAAGTTTGGGAACTTGTTGAGCAACCTCCTAGCTCTAAGCTAGTTGATTGCAAGTGGCTTTTCAAGAAGAAAACCGACATACATGGAAACTTGGATACATACAAAGCTAGACTTGTAGCAAAGGGTTTCACTCAAACTCAAGGGGTTGACTATGATGAAACCTTCTCGCCTGTGGCAATGCTAAAGTCTATTAGGATATTATTTGCCATCCCTGCTCATTATGATTACGAAATTTGGCAAATGGATGTCAAAACCGCTTTCCTAAATGGATATCTTGAGGAAGATGTCTATATGGTACAGCCCGAAGGTTTTGTCGATCCGAAAAATCCTAAAAAGGTATGCAAGTTAAAGAAATCAATCTACGGATTGAAACAAGCATCTAGAATGTGGAATCATCGTTTTAATGAAGAGGCAAAGAAATTTGGCTTCATTAAAAATGGTGATGAAGCTTGTGTATACAAGAAGGCTAGTGGGAGCTCTATAATGTTCCTTGTGCTATATGTGGATGATATATTATTATTTGGGAATGATATAACCACAATGCAAGAGGTCAAAACTTGGTTAAAAGGTTGCTTCTCCATTAAGGATCTTGGAGAAGCACAATACATATTGGGGATTGGAATCTATAGGAATAGATCCAAGAGATTGATAGGTTTAAGCCAAAGTACATACATTGATAAGGTCTTGAAAAGGTTCAAGATGGAAAACTCTAAGAAAGGTTTGGTACCTATTCAAAAGGGAACCGTTCTCAGTTCATCTCAGTGTCCTACCACGAAAGATGAACAAGAGAGAATGAAGAAAGTCCCATACGCATCTGCTATTGGGTCTATCATGTATGCAATGATATGTACTAGACCGGATGTGTCATGCGCTCTAAGCTTGACAAGTAGATACCAGAATAACCCAGGAAATAGTCATTGGACTGCGGTTAAATGTATATTGAAATACCTTAGAAGGACTAAGGATATGTTTCTAATATATGGGTCTGGTGAGGAGGAACTCGTTGTAAAAGGTTACGTGGACGCGAGTTTCCAAACTGATCGAGATGACTCTCGATCGCAATCCGGTTATGTATTCATGTTAAATGGTGGTGCGGTCTCTTGGAAGAGTGCGAAACAGGAAGTTGTTGCATTATCCACTACAGAGTCGGAGTACATTGCTGCCTCATTGGCAGCTCAGGAAGCTGCATGGATGAAGAAATTCATCGACGACTTAGGAGTGGTCCCTTCCATTCAGGACCCTCTTGAGATCTTTTGTGACAACGAGGGTGCGATTGCTCAGATCAAGGAACCTCGTGCTCATCAAAAGACTCGTCACATTGAGCGGAGATTCAACTACATTAGGGATGAGGTTGAAAAAGGAAAGATATGTATTCACAAAGTTCACACAGATCAAAATGTTGCGGATCCACTCACGAAGCTCTTACATGGGCCTAAACATGAGGGACATGTTTGTGCATTAGGGCTTCGATATTCTAGTGATTGGAATTGATCTACTTTATGTATTGTAACGGAACGAATTAGTTCAAACTCATTAATATAATTATGGTATTAATTTAAATTATGAGTCATGTTCCAATTTAGCATATTTTATCCATGAATAAACTATTATTCTAAATTCCGTAGTCGATCACATTTGTGGGAACAAGTGTGAGGTCTAGACTATTATGAACTTGGATTGGTTAACATTCAAATGGTGAATGTGGGGCAAGGTTGCAACCAAGGTTCATAGATATTTGTGGGACACAAATATTGGAAGACCCGCTCTCAAGATTTACTATATGGAGCCTTTGTGGTTGATCACATGTAATCTTGAGTAAAGGAGAATATCATTATATCCTCTGACCTGAGACACATATTGGGTTCAGATATTCACCGAATATTGTGCCTTGATTCTTTCCTTCGCTATTCTGAAACATGGTAGTACATAAGGGAGGCTTCAGGTACGGTACGAAGTGTAATGTCTAGGACGTATGTAGTCAAGATGGAATTTGTCCCTCTTATTCGTTGAGAGTCAGATATCTAAGGCCTGACAAAGTTAAATCTATAAGAGAGTGATCGTTCTATGTCTCTTGGATTTAACATGACATCTAGGACAAAAGGATACATTGAAAGATTCACCTAAATCATATTCGAGATGGGAACTCGAAAGGGATGATGTTATTGAATGGCACTAAGTCATAACATGTTGGGGGTGATGGACGGTCGTTAGGTGGTATCTGTCACATGCATTAATTCCTTATGTTTCTCGTGCAAGTGGGAGATTGAAGGATTTTCTTATGCCCGAGAGACATAATAAATTAATGTGGCTTACATGTTATGATCCAAGTCGGGTCATACCCAATAACAAGCTATCAACATTTTATGTATTTATTTTAAATGAATGGATCTTTAAAATAAATACTTGACACTTAGACTTTAGAAATTGGTTTTCTAAATATAAAATGCAAGAAATAATTATTTGGATAATTATAATTACAAGTTTAATTATTTGATTAAACTAAAATGTGTGTTATATTTTATAAGTGGTTATAAAGTATAGTTTTATAATAAAAGGTTTATTATAAGAAAATGCATGCAAGTAATTAGATGTAATTATAAGGTTTAGCAAAAAAAAAAAAAAAAAAAAAGGGGGTAATTGGGACGGTTTTGGGAGTCCCCATAACACCCCATGCTTGCTTAACTTATAATTAATCCCTACCTAATCTATTTACTTCTTGCTTCTCTCAAGACACACACTTACACTTGCAAATTCAAACTAGTAATTTTCTTCCTCCTCCCACTCACCTTGGCCAAAATTTTTGAGGCAAGAAGAGGGTTCCATTGTTGATTATTGCTAGTTATTTTAGTGTCCTAAATCCTAACCAAAAGGGTGTTGATTTGTGCTTGTGGGTATCAAAGATTTGAGGCTTCAAGTTAGAAGTTTTTCTTCATCTACATCATCACCTTCATCCTTGTTCTTCACCTCCTTTTGGAGTAGGTATAACACCTTACTAGCTTTTATTTACATTTTAGTGTATTATTCAAGACTAGATCTTTAATGGAATTCTTGTTTTAAAAGGTTAAAACTTTGCATGCATAAACTTGTAAATTGCTTCCGCTTCATACACATATATACACGAATACATACATATACAAAATGGATTTTGTAACTTGTTTATGTAAAGAATTCCATCAACAATCATTGGGGGAAGTGTTAACATTTTGCAGTTTGGGAGTGTTTGATTTTGATTTTGAGAAAGGTGGAAATATAAAAGAAAAATATGTTTGTGTGTATAAAATGAAGTATATGGTTGGTGTTTATATAGTGTAAAAGTGACCGTTGGGATAACCATTGGAAATTTTTTATTTTTATTTTACTAACGGCTAAGAATTTGGGCAAGTTTTTGGGCGAAGGTGGACGATGCCCGTTGGGACCTCTCTTACGATAGTTTCATTCGTACTCTTCGAATAATCGAATTGTTTTATCCATATTACTCAATAATGATAAAACTCTATTTTATCAACTCATATTCGTCATGAAAACATATTTATTGTTAACCATGACAACCACACTCAAATTTCGAGACGAAATTTCTTTAACGGGTAGGTACTGTGATGACCCGGGAATATCCAACCAAATTTAAACTTAATCTTTATATGGTTTCGACACGATAAGCAAAGTCTGCAATGTTAAAGTCTTAAAATTTTGGAACGATGTTCATATATTCAATTGACCTCCGACTGTTTCCGATGATTCACGAACAACGGATTGTAAATAGATATGTATATATATATATATATATATATATATATATATATATATATATATATATATATATATATATATATATATATATATATATATTATAATTTGAAATATATTAATAAAATATTATGCGATTTAGTTATTGAAATTAATGATGTAAAATAGTTATGGTTGATATACTTAATTATTATTGTTATAATTATAAATATCAAAATTCTAATTCATTTAAGATTATGATTATCACAACAAATATTTTTAAATATAAATATTATTATAAGACTGATTAAAATTATAATTTAGTTGTAATTTAAACATCATTAGTTATTATTATTATTATTATTATTATTATCATTATTAATAAGATCACTAAAAATTATCAATTTTATTTGAAATTATTATTATCTTTATCATCATTATTATTAATATCATTATTAACATTATTATTAATACTAATTATTATCATTGTTAGTTATATTATTAAAAATCGTTATCTATTACTAATAACAATATTAACAAGATTATTATTTATAGATTTATATTTATATTAAATATATTATATAAGATCACAAAGGTACAAAATCTGTTTCCCATCTCTATCTGTTCTATTTGATTTTTTTGTTTTCTCTCGTATTGTCCTCCTGCTCAAGAATATATTACATACCAATTTCAACACTACAAAATAATGTAAATTGAATCTGTTAGCAATCACATTCATCTTTACATATATCTTTCCGTCCTTATTGTCTGAGCAAGGAAATCCTCTGTCGACACAATCCTAACTACGAGACAAATGAAATTGAATATTGATGCTGTAGTAAGTGATCAATATAACATTTTACATATCCAATACTGAAACTCACATAGAAGAGGAAAAGAAAAATCAAATAAAAATATAAAGAAACCTCTTATCTCTCGCATTCTTTCCCTCTCTCTCTCTCTCTTTATTTTTATTTTTTTCCTTTCTTCCTGCAAATCTCGACTACCACCTGCTCGATCTTTCTGTTTAAAACACAAATCAAATGAACACCAGCATCCTTCATTTACTAGTGTACTACTACTATCTTTGAGGGTAATCAAGAACTACAACACATTCACCTTTGATTTGAAGTTAAGTATTGTTGCAACATTCGAGTATTCCCCAAACACCAACACCCTCATCTAATCGATTATCATTATATTTTTTTCTTTCTATTTCCTGATGTTAACGAATGCAACCACACGTCACCTTCATCACCCAATAACAAACTCTTTTCGATCACTATATTTTTCTTCTTGTTTGATAAACCATCATCTTAAATCACTACAAGAACCACCTTCAAACGCCACTCTCTATCTCTATCTCTCTTCGTTTGATGAATCAACCACCACCCTCTTCAACACGACACGAAGTTGAACTACTGCTACGCTGTGCTATCTTCTGTTCCTTTAAACCTCCAACAAACACCATTTTTTTCCCACGATCACTCTGTTTGCAGCATGGTGAAATTGTATTTTTTTTTTCTTCCAAACTCTCACAGCCAACTAAATGCAAATATTTGATGATATTAAAAACTTAATAAAGGCAAAAAGGGAGTGCTTTTCTTTTACTTATGGCAGACAAGTTACTACCTTGATAACCCCACTTGAAGATTTTAAGAAAAAGAAATCAATTTGATCCAACTAATTACGATATCATTCATTCATCGGTTCATTTTTTTTTATTATTTTATGTGGATAATTGCATTTGTGGAGTGATGAAAAGGTGATATTAGGGTCGTGATATTTAAAGAATAATAGTGAAAGGTAATGCAAAGATTGATGATGAAAGTAATTAAACACAAGTGGGAAAGGGAATCCAAAGGTTATTGCATAAAGAAGATACCCATTTAATTAGCGAGTAGAAGGAGAAATCGAACTAGTACTCAAAAATCATAGGGTCACGTTCCTTCCATAATTAAAGTTGGCCGACAATCACCATTTGGTTAGTAGTGGGATTTCCTTTTACGTATACAATATTATTTAATTTGATTTTGCATCCTGGAAATACCAAACGTAATCTGTTGGAGTTAGTAGGCCTCATATATGGGTTGCTAATCTTGGACCATGCAATCATTGGGCTGCCATATCAGTTGGGTCGGATTACTTCAAATCAGTCACAACAGCAAACTATCTCTTATATTTTTTTTTAACGATGATGATAATAGAAGTGGAGTCATCATGAAGGATAATTAGGATTATGATTATGATTTACAGTAATATTGATGATGAAAAGTAAATGGGTTTTAGAAGAAGGAAAATGGAAACCGAGATAATCGGGTTAAATAAAATTTGGTTATGAATTTAAACAGAAATGTATAAGCAGAGGACCGGTTAAGGGTGTTGGCGGGTGAGCGAGTGGTCACGGGTTCGAGCCCAGTTCAGGGCATTTCTTTTTAGAAAAATCTTTTCAAGAGGTATACACCCTTATTATTTTATTTTTTAATTTTTTTCATTATTATTATAAGTTATTATTATTATCTTATTATTCTTGTTATTGTTATGAGTATTATTATTATTGTTATAAGTATATTTATTTTTAAGATCATCATTAATATAATTATCAATATTGTTATTATTAACATGACTATATTATTAAAGTTACTATCATTATTTTTACTAATATTAACTTAGTATAAATTGAACTACTGTTTCGATAAACAAATGAAATATATACATAAATATAGATATTTAATACATATAACATAACAAAATCTAATATTATTATATACAAAATGAATATATAAAGTATATATAAATTATTAACATAAAAAGAATATAACTAATACAATTATATATATGTGTGTGTTCAATTACAACTATGAATATTAATAAATATACAAATGATATAGGTTCGTGAATCCGAGGCCAACCCTGCATTGTTCATTTGTTTAATGTCATCATATGTATTTTTACTACAAAATATAATACGGTGAGTTTCATTAATCCCTTTTTAAATGCTTTTGCAATATATATTTTTGGGACTGAGAATACATGCGATGTTTTTATAACTGTTTTACGAAATAGACACAAGTAATTGAACTACATTATATGGTTGAATGATCAAAATCGAATATGCCCCTTTTTATTAAGTCTGGTAATCTAAGAATTAGGGAACAGACACCCTAATTGACGCGAACTCTAAAGATAGATCTATCGGGCCCAACAAGCCCCATCCAAAGTACCGGATGCTTTAGTATTTCGAAATTTATATCATGTCCGAAGGAGGATCCCGGAATGATGGGGATATTCTTATATGTATATTGTGAATGTCGATTACCAGGTGTTCACCATATGAATGATATTTTTGTCCCTATGCATGGGACGTATATTTATGAGAACTGAAAATGAAATCTTGTGGTCTATTAAAATTATGAAATGATTATTTATGTTAAACTAATGAACTCACCAACCTTTTGGTTGACACTTTAAAGCATGTTTATTCTCAGGTACGAAAGAAATCTTCCGCTGGGTAATTGCTCATTTTAAAGATATTACTTGGAGTCATTCATGACATATTTCAAAAGACGTTGCATTCGAGTCGTTGAGATCATCAAGATTATTATTAAATCAGTTATAGTTAGATATATTATAAAATGGTATGCATGCCGTCAACTTTTGTTGTAATGAAAGATTGTCTTTTCAAAAACGAATGCAATGTTTGTAAAATGTATCATATAGAGGTCAAATACCTCGCGATGTATTCAACTATTGTGAATCATTTATAATCAATATGGACTTCGTCCGGATGGATTAGGACGGGTCCTTTCACAAACATCCCAACAACAACAACAACTACAACAACCGTTTCAACAACAATAACAATCCCAACAACAACCTCAATAACAACAACGGCAACAAAAACCAAAAACAACCATGTCATAGGTGTGAAGAAAATCATCAGGGGTTTTGCACGACATTTTGCAACAGGTGTAAAAGAAATGGTCATAGCGCGACAAAGTGTGAGGTCTATAGACCAAAGTTTAACAGAACTAAAGGAACAAATAGTGTCAGAACAAGTAATGCCGGAACGAATAGTGTCAGAGCAAGTAATACCAACGCTGTTTGTTATAAATGTGCATTATTAGAAATTTCCCGAATCAGGGGAATACTAATGGGCAGGGCCGTGGAAGAGTTTTCAATATTAATGCGGCAGAAGCACATGAAGACCCGAATCTTGTTACGATTACGTTTCTTATTGACGTTAAATCTGCTTATGTTTTATTTGATTCGGGTGCGGATAGAAGCTATATGAGTAGAGAATTTTGTGCTAAATTAAGTTGCCCATTGACGCCTTTGGATAATAAATTTTTACTCGAATTAGCAAATGGTAAATTAATTTCAGCAGATAATATATGTTGGGATAGAGAAATTAAACTGGGTGATGAAACGTCTAAGATTGATTTAATACCAGTCGAGTTAGGAAGTTTTGATGTAATAATTGTCATGGACTGGTTGAAGAAGGTAAGAGCAGAGGTCGTTTGTTACAAAAATGCGATTCGCATTATGCATGAAAAAGGTAAACCTTTAATGGTGTACGGAGAAAAGAACAACGCGAAATTAAATCTTATTAGTAGTTTGAAGGCGCAAAAACTAATAAGAAAAGGTTGTTACGTCATTCTAGCACACATCGAGGAAGTTAAACCTGAAGAAAAGAACATCAGTGATGTTCCCATCGCAAAAGAATTTCCCGATGTATTTCCGAAAGAATTACCGGGACTACCCGCACATCGATCCGTTGAATTTCAAATAGACCTTGTACCAGGAGCGGCACCAATAGCTCGTGCTCCATACAGACTCGCACCCAGCGAAATGAAAGAATTACAAAGTCAGTTACAAGAACTTTTAGAGCGTGGTTTCATTCGACCAAGTACATCACCATGGGGAGCTCCTGTTCTGTTTGTCAAGAAGAAAGATGGTACATTCAGGTTGTGTATCGACTACCGAGAGTTAAACAAACTTACCATCAAGAACCATTACCCATTACCGAGAATCGACGACTTATTTGATCAACTACAAGGCTCGTCGGTTTATTCGAAGATCGATTTATGTTCTGGATATAACCAAATGTGGGTGAAAAAGGATGATATTCTGAAGACTGCTTTTAGGACGCGTTACGGTCATTATGAGTTTATGGTTTTGCCGTTTGGATTGACTAATGCACCAGCTGTGTTCATGAACCGAGTGTGTGGGCTATATCTTGACAAGTTTGTCATTATTTTCATCGAGTGTGTACTTATTTACTCAAAGAATGATCAAGAGCACGAAGAACATTTGAGAAAAGTGCTAGAGTTGCTGAGAAAAGAAAAACTGTACGCTAAGTTTTGAAAGTGTGCATTTTGGTTGGAAGAAGGTCAATTCCTCGGTCACGTAGTGAACAAAGAAGGTATTCAGGTGGATCCAGCAAAGATTGAAACCGTTGAAAAGTGGAAAAACCCGAAAACTCCGAAACACATACGCCAATTTTTAGGGCTAGCTGGTTATTACAGGAGATTCATCCAAGATTTTTCCAAAATAGCAAAACCCTTGACTGCATTAACGCATAAAGGGAGGAAAGTTGAATGGAAGGATGAACAAGAAAAAACGTTTCAATTTTTGAAGAAAAAGTTAACTACGGCACCTATATTGTCATTACCTGAAGGGAATGATGATTTTGTGATATATTGTGATGCCTCAAAGCAAGGTCTCGGTTGTGTATTAATGCAATGAATGAAAGTAATTGCTTATGCGTCTAGACAATTGAAGATTCACGAGCAGAATTATACGACGCATGATTTGGAATTAGGCGCAGTTGTCTTTGTATTAAAGACTTGGAGGCACTACTTATATGGGTTTAAAAGTATTATATATACCGACCACAAAAGTTTTCAACACATATTTAATCAGAAACAACTGAATATGAGGCAGCGCAGATGGATTGAATTGTTGAATGATTATGACTTTGAGATTCGTTATCACCCGGGGAAGGAAAATGTGGTAGCCGACGCCTTGAGCAGAAAGGACAGAGAACCCATTCGAGTAAAAGCTATGAATATAATGATTCACACTAACCTTACTACTCAAATAAAGGAGGCGCAACAAAGAGTTTTAAAAGAGGGAAATTTAAAGGATGAAATATCCAAAGGATCGGAGAAGCATCTTAATAATCGAGAAGATGGAACCCGGTATAGGGCTGAAAGGATTTGGGTACCAAAATTTGGAGATATGAGAAAAATGGTACTTAGAGAAGCTCATAAAACCAGATACTCAATACATCCTGGAACGGGAAAGATATACAAGGATCTCAAGAAACATTTTTAGTGGCCGGGTATGAAAGCCGATGTTGCTAAATACGTAGAAGAATGTTTGACGTGTTCTAAGGTCAAAGCTGAGCATCAGAAACCATCAGGTCTACTTCAACAACCTGAAATCCTGAAATGGAAATGGGAACACATTACCATGGATTTCATCACTAAATTGCCAAGGACTGCAAGTGGTTTTGATACTATTTGGGTAATAGTTGATCATCTCACCAAATCAGCACACTTCCTGCCAATAAGGGAAGATTACAAGATGGAGAAGTTAGTACAACTGTATTTGAAGGAAGTCGTCTCCAGACATGGAATACCAATCTCTATTATCTCTGATAGGGATGGCAGATTTATTTCAAGATTCTGGCAGACATTAAAGCAAGCATTAGGAACTCGTCTAGACATGAGTACTGCATAACATCCTCAAACTGATGGGCAGAGCGAAAGTACGATACAAACACTTAAAGACATGCTACGAGCATGTGTTATTGATTTCGAAAACAGTTGGGATCGACATCTACCGTTAGCAGAATTTTCCTACAACAACAGCTACCATTCAAGCCTTGAGATGGCGCCATTTGAAGCACTTTATGGTAGAAAGTGCAGGTCTCCGATTTGTTGGAGTGAAGTGGGGGATAGACAGATTACGGGTCCGGAGATAATACAAGAAACTACCTAGAAGATCATCCAAATTCAACAACGGTTGAAAACCGCCCAAAGTCGACAAAAGAGCTACGCCTACATTAAAAGAAAAGATATAGAATTTGAAATTGGAGAGATGGTCATACTTAAGGTTGCACCTTGGAAAGACGTTGCTCAATTTGGTAAACGAGGGAAATTAAATCCAAGGTATATAGGACCATTCAAGATTATTGATTGTGTCAGACCATTAGCTTACCGACTTGAATTACCACAACAACTCGCGGCTGTACATAACACTTTCCACGTCTCAAATTTGAAGAAATGTTTTGCTAAAGAAGATCTCACTATTCCATTAGACGAAATCCAAATCAACGAAAAACTTCAATTCGTCGAAGAACCCGTCGAAATAATGGATCGTGAGGTTAAAAGACTTAAGCAAAACAAGATACCAATTGTTAAAGTTCGATGGAATGCTCGTAGAGGACCTGAGTGCACCTGGGAACAAGAAGATCATATGAAGAAGAAATACCCACACTTATTTCCAGAAGATACATCAACACCTCCAACTGCTTAAAATTTGGGACGAAATTTATTTAACGGGTAGGTACTGTAGTGACCCAAACTTTCCCATGTTTATATATATTAAAAGAAATTGTTATTTACGTGATTAAGTGTTTCCAACATGTTAAGCAATCAAACTTGTTAAGACTTGATTAATTGAAATAGGTTTCATATAGACAATTGACCACCCAAGTTGACCGGTGATTCACGAAAGTAAAAACTTGTAAAAACTATATGATGACATAAATATATGATTATATATATAGTTAACATGATATTATGATAAGTAAGTATCTCATTAGGTATTTTAACAATGAGTTATATACATAAAATTGAGTTTATTGAATTAAGTAACTCGAAACGATATATATAACGATTATAGTTATAACAACGTCTTACTAAATACATATGAATCATATTAAGATATTGATACACTATGTTTAATCATGATAAATGATAAGTAAACATGTCATTAAGTGTATTAACAATGAACTACATATGTAAAAACAAGACTACTAACTTAATGATTTCGAAACGAGACATATATGTAACGATTATCGTTGTAACAACATTTAACTGTATATATATCATACTAAGATATATTAATATATCATAATATCATGATAATGTAATAATTTAACATCTCTTTAGATATAATAAATAATGGGTTAACAACATTTAACAAGATCGTTAACCTAAAGGTTTCAAAACAACATTTACATGTAACGACTAACGATGACTTAACGACTCAGTTAAAATGTATATACATGTAGTGTTTTAATATGCATTCATACACCTTTTAAAGACTTCAAGACAATTATTAAAATACTTCTACTTAACAAAAATGCTTACAATTACATCCTCGTTCAGTTTCATCAACAATTCTACTCGTATGCACCCGTATTCTACTCGTACAATACACAGCTTTTAGATGTATGTACTATTGGTATATACACAGCAATAATTAGCTCTTAGCAGCCCATGTGAGTCACCTAACATATGTGGGAACCATCATTTGGCAACTAGCATGAAATATCTCATAAAATTACAAAAATATTAGTAATCATTCATGACTTATTTACATGTAAACAAAATTACACATCCTTTATATCTAATCCATATACCAACGACCAAAAACACCTACAAACACTTTCATTCTTCAATTTTCTTCATCTAACTGATCTCTCTCAAGTTCTATCTTCAAGTTCTAAGTGTTCTTCATAAATTCTATAAGGTCCAGTTTCATAAAATCAAGAATACTTTCAAGTTTGATATTTTACTTCCAATCTTGTAAAGTGATCATCCAACCTCAAGAAATCTTTCTTATTTACAGTAAGATATCTTTCTAATACAAGGTAATACTCATATTCAAACTTTGATTCAATTTCTATAACTATAACAATCTTATTTCGAGTGGAAATCTTACTTGAACTTGTTTTCGTGTCATGATTCTGCTTCAAGAACTTTCAAGCCATCCAAGGATCCTTTAAAGCTAGATCTATTTTTCATATTTCCAGTAGGTTTATCCACAAAACCTGAGGTAGTAATGATGTTCATAACATCAATCGATTCATATATATAAAACTACCTTATTCGAATGTTTAAACTTGAAATCACTAGAACATAGTTTAGTTAATTCTAAACTTGTTCGCAAACAAAATTTAATCCTTCTAACTTGACTTTTAAAATCAACTAAACACATGTTCTATATCTATATGATATGCTAACTTAATGATTTAAAACCTGGAAACACGAAAAACACCATAAAATCGGATATACGCCGTCGTAGTAACACCGCGGGCTGTTTTGGGTTTGATAATTAAAAACTATGATAAATTTTGATTTAAAAGTTATTCTTCTGGGAAAATGATTTTTCTTATGAACATAAAACTATATCTAAAAATCATGGTTAAACTCAAAGTGGAAGTATGTTTTTCAAAAAGGTAATCAAGACGTCGTTCCTTCGACTGAAATGACTACCTCTTACAAAAATGACTTGTAACTTATATTTCCGACAATAAACCTATACTTTTTCTGTTTAGATTCATAAAATATAGTTCAATATGAAACCATAGCAATTTGATTCACTCAAAACGGATTTAAAACGAAGAAGTTATGGGTAAAACAAGATTGGATATTTTTTGATTGTTGTAGCTACGGGAAATATTGTAACAATTCTATACAAATCATATCCTAGCTAACTTATATTGTATTATACATGTATTCTAATATATTATGTAATCTTGGGATACCATAAACACGTATGCAAATGTTTTGACATATCATATCGACCCATGTATATATATTATTTGGAACAACCATAGACACTCTATATGCAGTAATGTTTGAGTTAGCTATACAGGGTTGAGGTTGATTCCAAAAATATATATACTTTGAGTTGTGATCTAGCCTGAGATATGTATACACTGGGTCGTGGATTGATTCAAGATAATATATATCAATTTATTTCTGTACATCTAACTATGGACGACTAGTTGTAGGTTACTAACGAGGACAGCTGACTTAATAAACTTAAAACATCAAGATGTATTAAAAATGTTGTAAATATATTTTGAACATACTTTGATATATATATGTATATATTTGTTATAGGTTCGTGAATCGACCAGTGGCCAAGTCTTACTCCCGACGAAGTAAAAATTTGTGAAAGTGAGTTATAGTCCCACTTTTAAAATCTAATATTTTGGGATGAGAATACATGCAGTTTTATAAATGTTTTACGAAATAGACACAAGTAAATGAAACTACATTATATGGGTGAATGATCGAAGCCGAATATGCCCCTTTTGCTTGGTAGCCTAAGAATTAGTAAATCGATCTACTAATTGACGCGAATCCTAAAGATATATCTATTGGGCCTAACGAACCCTATCCAAAGTACCGGATGCTTTAGTACTTCGAATTCATTTTTATCATGTCCGACGGATTTCCCGGAATGATAGGGGATATTGTTATATGCATCTTGTTAATGTCGGTTACCAGGTGTTCACCATATGAATGATTTTTATCTCTATGTATGGGATGTATATTGAAATATGAAATCTTGTGGTCTATTATTATGATTTGATAATATATAGGTTAAACCTATAACTCACCAACATTTTTTTGACGTTTTAAGCATGTTTATTCTCAGGTGATTATTAAGAGCTTCCACTGTTGCATACTAAATTTAGGACAAGATTTGGAGTCCATGCTTGTATGATATTATGTAAAAACTGCATTCAAGAAACTTATTTTTGATGTAATATATTTCTTATTGTAAACCATTATGTAATGATCGTGTGTAAACAGTATATTTTAGATTATTGAAAGGACCCGTTCATATACATTATAAACGATTCACAATAGTTGATTACATCGCGAGGTATTTGACCTCTATATGATATATTTTACAAACATTGCATTCGTTTTTAAAAGACAAAGTTTCTTTACAACGAAAGTTGACGGCATGCACACCATTTCATAAAATATCCAACTATAATTGACATAATAATAATCTTGATGAACTCAATGACTCGAATGCAACGTCTTTCAAAATATGCCATGAATGACTCCAAGTAATATCCTTAAAATGAGCTAATGCACAGCGGAAGATTTCTTTAATACCTGAGAATAAACATGCTTTAAAGTGTCAACCAAAAGGTTGGTGAGTTCATAGGTTTATCATAACAATCATTTCAATATATTAATAGACCACAAGATTTCCGTTTATAAATATATGTACACTCGCAAGTGTATAAAAGTATTCTATAAGTTGTAGGCACCCGGTAACAAGCCTTAACGTTCATGTTTTACCCTCTGAAGTACACCAGATCAGGTGTGTTTAAAATAACCTCGAAGTACTAAAGCATCCCATAGTCAGGATGGGGTTTGTCAGGCCCAATAGATCTATCTTTAGGATTCGCGCCTACCGTACATAGACAAGTAGTTTAATGTTACCAAGCTAAGGGTATATTTCTGGTTTAAACCCACGTAGAATTAGTTTTAGTACTTGTGCCTATTTCGTAAAACATTTATAAAAACAACGCATGTATTCTCAGTCCCAAAAATATATATAAAAGGGAGCAAATGAAACTCACCATACTGTATTTCGTAGTAAAAATACATATAACGTCATTTAACAAGTGCAAGGTTGGCCTCGGATTCACGAACCTATATTAATTATATATATTTATATATTGGCCAATATTTGTCTAACAATTTTTGGTCAAGTCATAGTGTACCACAATCCTAATGCTCGAGACTAATATGCAAAAGTCAACAAAAGTCAACTTGACCCAAAATGACTTCTAAAATTTATACGTGTTTGTTATATAACTTAAGTATAGTCGTTTTATATATTTGAATATATTTATTAGATTTTATAATAATAAAAGTCATTTATTAATAAAAATTTATATTAACGTTTATATATGATAAAATATACTTTTATATATCTTAAGTAGTAAAATTTATAAAGTTCACTTAATATCGTAAAACTATAGTGGTAAGTATTATTAATGTAATTATATTACGCGTGGTGAAAAATATCTTTGTATCCCGTATTTATTTGATAAAATAATATTGATCATAATAATAATAAGTAAAAGTTGTATTATTTTTTAATAATAATTATTATTATTCTATAAAAAAAATAACAATATTTATATTATGATAAAATGATAATACTAACATAATAGTAATAATGATATTTTATAATAACAATGATATTTCTATTAAAATAATAACGATGATAGTAATAATAATCATTTTAACAATAATACTAAAATCCAGTTGACTATAACTTCTAATCCGTTCATCGAAACCATTCGATATCTAAATGAAAAGTTCTTAATTTTTCGCTAGCTTTCCAATGACATGCATATCATATACCCTATCTCAGTAGCATATGTATCTAATTCAGGATTCAACAAACCTATCTAAGGACAATATCGAATGTACAAGCATGCATAATCCTATATACTCGAGCACTAGTCAGGGATACACTATTGATATATAAAAGTTAAGTTATGAGTGCTCACGTATCAATATTGAGATTCAATATTACAGGAAAGTACATAGACGCAACGGAGATGATAAACACTAGATTGACCTCACGAGCATACCCATGAACCATACTCATCACCTCCATAGCTATAACCCATAATTTCCTTAGCTTCGACTCATTCAAAAAACTATTTTGAAATCACTCGGACATCACTCCGTCGTAATATTTTATGTATACTAATAATATCTTGAAATAATACAGAGTAAATATATATATATATATATGTATATATATATATATATATATATATGTGTAAATCGATTGAGAGAGTTTAGAGAAATATATTTTCAAGTTTCTATGAAATAATGAAACCTACTGAATTCTATTTATAATAGATTTTTGAATTATTAAAGTGAATTATTAAAGTATGAATTATTAAAGTATGAATTATTAAAATGAATTATTAAAGTATGAATTATTAAAGTGAATTATTAAAGTATGAATTATTAAATTGAATTATTAAAGTAAGAATTATTAAAGTGAATTATTAAAGTATGAATTATTAAAGTTAAAGTAAAGTAAAAGTAAAGTAAAGGTAAAGTTAAAGTATAGTAAAAGTATAAAAACTATGTATGTATAATACGCGTATAAATATATATAATATTAATTTAAATCGTTATATATATTTAATGAAATAAAATATAAATATCGTTATATTTATTATACTGGTTAAGTAATGAGTTGTCAAAAGTGATTCTAGATATTTATAAAAGTTATATACGTTTTAATAATAAAGTTCTTTTTTTAAACTGAAAACGTCTTTGTACGTTTGAAAATAGATTAATAGAATATTATGAAAACCAATTCTCCACTAACTTTTGTCTAACTTTCGTAAATGACACTTTTTGTTTTTATTTATAAATAGCTTTACAAATTATTCTGAATATCGTTAAGAGGAATAGATTTTCTCAAATCATAGTGGACCTCTCAACAGAGACTTGTAATCATAATTCAATGTTTCTGATAATTCAATCATTTAATTTTTTTTTTAATTTCGTCGATAATCATATTGAAACAAATACGTTCATATAAAGCATTATACTTTTAAATACTTTGTTGACATTTTCAATTTATAACATATACACATATACATACATATTCATATATATTCATTTAATGGTTCGTGAATCATTGGAATTTGGTCGAGGTTTAAATAAATGTATAAACATAGTTTAAAATTCTTGAGATTTAGCTTAAAAATCATTGCTTATCGTGTCAGAATAATATAAAGATAAAGTTTAAATTTAGTCAGAAATTTCCGGGTCGTCACAGTACCTACCCGTTAAAGAAATTTCGTCCCCGAAATTTGATAGAGGTCGTTATGGCTAACAATGAGAATGTTATTATGACGTAATGATTATGAAGTTTTATCATGTCTAAGAAGTATGGATAAAATAATACGATTACTCGAAGCGTATGAGGGAAGTTATCGTAAATGAAAGAAATAAGATTATAGTGATTCGTCATATCTTTTGACGTCATCACAATTGATCTCCGAATTTAAAGAAAATCTTTGTAATCTATGTTGGATTTGATGCTTCGGTGATTAAGGAGATTATGATTCTCTTTGAATTAATACGATAATCCATCTTGATTTCTCTGTCGGGTATTTCACTATAAATCCACCTCCTTCGTTTCCTTACAACTCACACCTTCTATTCTTTCTCCCTCAACTCATATTTTAAAGTATTTGTCAATATGCTTCATCCAGTACTGATTCTCGATATACTCATCACTTTCATATCTGTCATTCTTCTTTTTCATCTGCCTCCAGAAGAATCTATTTACTTCTACTATACTCTCGGTTTTATAGTGTTTTTAGTTCTTCCGTGTCTTTATATTGCTATATGCATCGATATATACGGTTTATAATTTTTGGGTGGTTGTTGGGTTTTATATCTTCCCTTATATTTCAAAGCCCCTGCTTTTGTCTTCTATAATCATTGACATCCATAGTTAATGCTTCCTTCTATTTGCTACAATTTATACTCCAATTTCTATTTTGGAGTTTTGTCCTTTCGTTTCTTCTTCTTGTGATTAAACAACGTTTGTAATGGTCCAGTATTCGAAGATATGAATTTCAGAATGAACATAGTTAATGTTCTAAGAAGGAAATGGTAATGACACGATCTTGATTTGTTAATTTACCAGAATACCCTGAAAGGACCGAATCATCAAGAAAATATATTCTTGATATTTTTATAGATTAAATAGAATACAAGAGTCGTGTAACATGGAACATGATGACGGCATGGTCTGTGAATCGTCATGTCCCATTAGAAACTCAGCATGACTTACTGTAATATAATCACGTTGATCAAGTGTCATTATATATACTAACTCATGCTTCAGTTCCCAATACTACTTCAAAACATTAATAATTTAAACTCGAAAGTTTATAGAATATAGAAACTAATAGTTTCTTATATGATGTAACACTGATAGCGCAAAGAGATAAATGACTTCGGATAAGATTAGTTGTGAAAATATCTTCAGAAATATCGCGGATATTTATAATGAAAGATATGATAATATCTTAGAATTTCTAATATTGATGGATGATGATGAAGATTTGTCTGTAAAGGTTTAGAATAAAGAGTAAGGTATTCGTTAATGACTTTAGCAGGCACTGAATCATTTGGATTCTTTGAAGGCAGATTTATTCTTTATGATTTGTCCACAGCCTCCATCATAGTCTGTTCAATCCGTTTTCCAGTTCCAAACCTTCTCTTTTTCTCAGCTTTACCACCTTACTATTCTTTGTCATCAAACTTTTTACTGTTAAGATCGTTTACAGTTTTTGATGCTTCGTCAGCATTTCAAGAACTAGTTTGCAGTTCAAAATATTTTTCAGAACTTCACATTCAAAGTATGTAAGTCCAGGAGATAGACGTTTTACGTACACATATAACTGTTAGCGTAGACATGCTGCGAGATTTCAAAATACTGGTTACTGTTTTCTGATGATTCGTATGACAATTCTCTTTACAAGATGCAAATGAGTAAATGATGTGATTTCAATAAATATAATGATTTTTCGAAAAGTCAAAGATAATTGAAGTTGTTGGTAAGTTTATTGCTAAGGTGGCGAGATATGAAAGGTCCCCAGTAATGATGATGAAAGGGCAACGTATCTATCAAGGTTATAATAAGACTAGTCCGACTGAAAAGTCGATGTTGACTTGCTAGAGCTGTGACAAAACTGTCTACTTTGAAAAGGAATTGAAAAGTCATTTTAGCCAATAAATTCCAAAGGGTCTGACACGGATACGCGTCGAACTATGACTTTGGCTTCGAGAGCTTTTTAGGTACATAAATGTGGGTAATATGTGATTGGATCATCATCTCGATTGTTCATTGTTTGAAGTATCTTCGAAAACTTCAGAGAGTTTGAACACAGTTTGTAATCGTTAATATACATATGATGTTCTAACACAGTTTTGAAGTCAAAGTATAGCTTCGAAAGATGTAGGAATCTAAGAGTGATGTCTTCTGTTAAATCATGACTTGGATTTTGATTTGTCAAAATCAGAATGCGTAATCAAATTTAGGTGAGAATGGTTGTTTTGATTACTATACAAGAATGTATATTGTTGTGAGATTTTGGGAGTATAGTTGATGATTTGCTTAATCAGATTCGAAAAATGTAGCATATTTATTGTGAATTTATATATCTCTCGGGTATTACCTACTCGTTAAATTTTTTTTTCACAATTAATATTTTGTACAACAGAATTTTATTACAGTCTTTATGAAAATATATATGTGCATATTTTCTTCAGATGTAACATAGATTTAATGAGTTAATATTAAATTAAACTCATTTGATTTACGGTTGAAACTAGAACTGAATAATCCCTAAAGACTTTAGAAATTACATAACTTTTACGGAGTATATATTCAATAAAATTGAAATTATGAATTAATACTTCGTTATTTGTTGGTGTTTGTAAGCCTTGCACCATATTCTCTAAAGCCACTATTCGAGCGCGAAGCGCGTTGACTTCTTCTATTACACCGGGGTGATTGTCGGTTCGAACGAGCAGATAAATAAAATCTAGAATTTGATGTAGTATATAATCGTGACGAGATACTCTGGAAATGAGAGAGAAAATGGTGTTTCGGACCGGTTCGCCGGTAAGTGCTTCAGGTTCATTGCCAAGAGGGCAATGTGGTAGATGGAAGGGATCACCTTCTTCTTGTCTCCAATTATTGAGGAGGCTACGAACCTATCCCCAATTCATCCAGAATAGATGATGGTTAATTAGTTGATCCATTCCGGTCACACTGCTTTCGGAGCTTGAGTGGGATTTGTGACGACCCGGAAATTTCCAACCAAATTTAAACTTTAATCTTTATATTATTCCGACATGATAAGCAAAGTTTGTTAAGTTAAATCTCAAGAATTTTAAACTGTGTTCATACATTCATTATAACCTCGACCAAATTCTGACGATTCACGAACCGTTATATACAGATAGATATGTATATGTATATATATATTATAACTTGAGAATATTAATAAAGTATTAAACGTATAATACTTTACACGAACGTATTTGTTTCAATATGATTTTCGACTAAATTAAAAAAATATATATTAAATGATTGAATTATCAGAAACATTGAATTATGATTACAAGTCTCTGTTGAGAGGTCCACTATGATTTGAGAAAATCTATTCCTCTTAACGATATTCAGAATAATTTGTAAAGCTATTTATAAATAAAAAAAAAAGTGTCATTTACGAAAGTTAGACAAAAGTTAGTGGAGAATTGGTTTTCATAATATTCTATTAATCTATTTTCAAACGTACAAAGACGTTTTCAGTTTAAAAAAAGAACTTTATTATTAAAACGTATATAACTTTTATAAATATCTAGAATCACTTTTGACAACTCATTACATAACCAGTATAATAAATATAACGATATTTATATTTTATTTCATTAAATATATATAACGATTTAAATTAATATTATATATATTTATACGCGTATTATACATACATAGTTTTTATACTTTTACTATACTTTAACTTTACCTTTACTTTACTTTTACTTTACTTTAACTTTAATAATTCACTTTAATAATTCATACTTTAATAATTCACTTTAATAATTCATACTTTAATAATTCACTTTAATAATTCATACTTTAATAATTCACTTTAATAATTCATACTTTAATAATTCACTTTAATAATTCATACTTTAATAATTCACTTTAATAATTCAAAAATCTATTATAAATAAAATTCAATAGGTTTTATTATTTCATAGAAACTTGAAAATATATTTCTCTAAACTCTCTCAATCGATTTATATATATATGTGTATGTATATATATATATATATATATATATATATATATATATATATTTTTTCTCTGTATTATTTCAAGATATTATTAGTATACATAAAATATTACGACGGAGTGCTGTCCGAGTGATTTCAAAATAGTTTTTTTTGAATGAGTCGAAGCTAAGGAAATTATGGGTTATAGCTATGGAGGTGATGGGTATGGTTCATGGGTATGCTCGTGAGGTCAATCTAGTGTTTATCATCTCCGTTGCATCTACGTACTTTCCTGCAATATGGAATCTCAATATTGATACGTTCATGAATCCGAGGCCAACCTTGCACTTGTTAAATGACGTTATATGTATTTTTACTACGAAATACAGTATGGTGAGTTTCATTTGCTCCCTTTTATATATATTTTTGGGACTGAGAATACATGCGTTGTTTTTATAAATGTTTTACGAAATAGGCACAAGTACTAAAACTAATTCTACGTGGGTTTAAACCAGAAATATACCCTTAGCTTGGTAACATTAAACTACTTGTCTATGTACGGTAGGCGCGAATCCTAAAGATAGATCTATTGGGCCTGATAAACCCCATCCTGACTATGGGATGCTTTAGTACTTCGAGGTTATTTTAAACACACCTGATCTGGTGTACTTCAGAGGGTAAAACATGAACGTTAAGGCTTGTTACCGGGTGCCTACAACTTATAGAATACTTTTATACACTTGCGAGTGTACATATATTTATAAACGGAAATCTTGTGGTCTATTAATATATTGAAATGATTGTTATGATAAACCTATGAACTCACCAACCTTTTGGTTGACACTTTAAAGCATGTTTATTCTCAGGTATTAAAGAAATATTCCGCTGTGCATTAGCTCATTTTAAGGATATTACTTGGAGTCATTCATGGCATATTTTGAAAGACGTTGCATTCGAGTCATTGAGTTCATCAAGATTATTATTAAACCAATTATAGTTGGATGTATTATGAAATGGTGTGCATGCCGTCAAATTTCGTTGTAAAGAACGTTTGTCTTTTAAAAACGAATGCAATGTTTGTAAAATGTATCATATAGACGTCAAATACCTCGTGATGTAATCAACTATTGTGAATCGTTTATAATGTATATGAACGGGTCCTTTCAGTTGGTATCAGAGCGATGGTCTTAGCGAACCACGTCTGCATTAGTGTGTCTAACTGATAGTCGTTAGGATGCATTAGCGAGTCTGGACTTCGACCGTGTCTGCATGTCAAAAGTTTTGCTCATCATTTTTGTTAGAAATTACCTGCTTATCATTCTTAGTCTAGACACATCTTATTGCATTGATTGCATGAATAGTGTATAGACAAAATTCATATCTTAGCGTATCTGCTAATTCATATCTTAGCGTATCTGTTACTGTAAACTTTGCCTAACATATTCCGTAAATTCCTCCGTAATCTACGAAACCTTTTGCTCTATATAATTAGAATACCACCCGATAGCCGAAAAATCATTTCATATCGAAAAATTCTTTATTCAATCGTACGAAATGGAATTCGTCATTAGTTCAAGTCCCTCGGATTTCGAAATGGAATCCCACTCAAGTTCCAAAAGCAGTGTGACTGGAATGGATCAACCAATTAGTCATCATCTATTCTGGATGAATTGGGGATGGGTTTGTAGCCTCCTTAATCATTGGAGACAAGAAAAAGGTGATCCCTTCCATCCACCACATTGCCCTCTTGGCGATGAACCTGAAGCACTTACCGGCGAACCTGTTCGAGACACCATTTTCTCACTCATTGCTAGAGTATCTCGTCATGATTATATACTATCCCATATTGCAAATCTTATTCATCCGCTCGTTCCAACCGCCAATCATCCTGGTGTACTAGCAGAAATTAACGAACTTCGTGCCCGAGTAGTGGCTTTGGAACACATGGTGCAAGGATTACAAACACCATCAGCAGCACCAGCAGCATAACCAATACCGCCAGTAACATCTACATCGCAAGCCTCAATACCACAAGCTTCAGCAGCATCACCAGCAGTTACCGGCAGTATCATCAATAATATCGTCAGCACCACCATCACCGTCAGTACTGTCAGCATCATCAGCACTAGCAGCACCTATAACATCACAAGTTCCGTCAGTTCAAGAATCACCGTGGACGTCATCATTGATCAACAACGAGTATTTTGTATCAACGAGTTATGAAGTATTAACTCATTCTTCTGAAGAAATTATATATATATTTTATATATATGAATGCTGAAACTATAAAAATCTTTCGTACTAAGCTATTGAATATGAATTGAAAAAGGGTAGATACTACTCAGTTAAATTCATATTACTAATATGCTATGATGTACATCCTTCGTTAACAACCTAACCATCGTAACTACAATCTTTGATTCAATTAAATGAATTCGGCTTCATAATAAACCAAGTGTATCATTCAATAACATGTTTGATTTTACACTTTCATCTTCAATGTACTCGAAACTTACTGGAAAACAACATTCGTATCTTGTGAAGTTAGCAAGAGTTCTACGAGCATCAACATAATTCACTAAGGAAATATCTATAAGAATAAATATTGAAGTATTGATTACATTAGCGAAATACTCCGCGAAGATTATGTAATCTCTAATGTTTTAGAGATTATTCTTTACTAATCCAAGCCGAAAATCAAATGAGCTTAATATGATATTAACTCATTAAATCTGTATTACATCTGAAGAAAATATACATACATATATTTTCATAAAGACAGTAATGAAAAATTCTTGTTCAAAATATTATTTGTGACATTTTTTTTAACGGGTAGGTAATACCCGAGAGATATATAAATGCACAATTAATATATTACATTATTCGATTCTAATTCAGTAAATCATCAACTATACTCCCTATTTTCACAACAGTATACCTTCTTTTATAAGAAATCAAAACAACCATACTCATTCAAATTCAATCACCTATTCTGATTTTTGAAATCTCAGAATGCAACTCGAGATATAACAAAACCATCACTCTTAGATTCCTATTTCCTTCAAAGCTATACTTTGACTTCAAAACTGTGTTAGAACATCATATGTATTAACGATTATAATATGTGCTCAAACCCTTCGAAATTCCTGAAGACACTTCAACTAAGGAACAATCGAGATGATGATCTAACCACATGTTACCCACAGTTATACACCTGTAAAACTCTCGAACCCAAAGTCATAGTTTAACACGTACCCGCGTTGAATTCTTTAGCATTTATTAGCAAAAACAACCTTACGATTCTTTTCAAAGTAGCCAGTTTTGTCACAGCTCCAACAAGTCAACTTTGACTTTTCAGTAAAACTAATTTTATTATAACTTCGATAGATACGCTGCCCTTTCACAATCTTACTGGGGAACCTTTCATATCTCACCACATTAGCAGTAAACTTATCAACAACTTCATTAACCTTCGACTTAAACCTCTCCAAAAAGTCACTATACTTTTTCATTGAAACTCCATCTCTTACTCATCCGCATCTTGCAACAAGAATTGCCATACCAATTATTGAGAATCAGCAATCAGTATTTTGAAACCTCGCAGCATGTCTACATCAACAATTACATATACACACAACGTCTACCTCCAACACTTACATTCTTTGAATGAGAAATTTCTGAAAAACACCCTAAACTGCGAACCAGTTCTCGAAATTTTGAAAAATGCTGATGAAGCAGCAAAAACTGTAAACGACCTTAACAGTAAAAAGTTGGATGATAAAGGATAGTATATTGGCAAAGCTCAGAAAAAGAGAAGGTTTGGAACTAGAAAACGGATTGAGCAAAGTATGAAGGAGGCTGTGGACAAATCACAAAGGCTGAACCTGCCTTTAAAGAATCCAAATGATTCAGTACTTGCTGAAGTCATTAACGAATACCTTGCTCCTGACTCCAAACCCCTGCGGACAATATCCTTCATCATCCTCTGATATTAGACATTCTAAGATATTATCGTATCTTTCATTATAAATATCATCCATACTTCTGAAGATATTTTTATAATTATTCTTATCTGAAATCATTTACGTCTTCGCGCTATCTGTATTATATCATAAAAGAAACTATTTTAGTTTCAAAATTCTGAAACATTTGAGTTTAAAATAGGAATATTCTTGAAGAAGTGTTGGGAGCTGAAGCATGAGTTAGTATAATATAATGACACTTGATCAACGTGATTATATTACAGTAATTCATGCTGAGTTTCTAAATGGAACATGATGATTCACAGATCATAACGTCATCATGTGCTATGTTACACGACTCTTGTATTCTCTTTGATCTCTAAATATCAAGAAAATATTTCTTGATGATTCGGCCTTTTCCTAGGTATTCTGGTAATTTGACAAGTCAAGATCGTGCCATTACAATTTCCTTCCTAGAACATTAACAATGTTCATTCCAAAATTTATATCTGCGAATTCTGGACCATTACAAGCGGTGCTTAATCGCAAGAAGAAGAAACGAAAGGATAAAGCTCCGAACTAGAATTGGGAGTATAAATCATCGCAAATAGAAGAGAACATTAACTGTGGATGGAAATGATTATAGAAGAAGCAAGGACTTTAAAATATAAAGGAAGATATAAAACCCAACAACAACCCAGAAATCACAAACCGTATATATCAATGCATATAGCAAAATAAAGACACGGGAGAACTAAAAACACTATAAAACCAAGAGTATAGTAGAAGTAAATAGATTCTTCTGGAGGCAAATGAAAAAGAAGAGCGACAGATATGAAAGCGAGGAGTATATCAAGAATCAGCACTGGATGAAGCATATTGACAAATACTTTAAAATATGAGTTGAGAAGGTGTGAGTTGTGAGAAAACAAATGAGGTGGATTTATAGTGAAATATCCGACAGAGAAATCAAAATGGATTATCGCATTAATTCGAAGAGGATCATAATTTCCTTAATCGCCGAATAATCAAATCCAATATAGATTACAAAGATTTTCTTTTCGGAGATCAATCGTGATGACGTCAAAAGATACGACGAATCACTATTATCTTATTTTATTCATTTACGATAACTTCACTCACACGCTTCGAGTAATCGAATTATTTTATCCATTCTTCTTAAACATGATAAAACTCTGTAATCGTTATAATAATATTCTCATTGTTAGTCATGATGACCTCTATCAAATTTCGGGGACGAAATTTCTTTAACGGGTAGGTACTGTGACGACCCGGAAATTTCCAACCAAATTTAAACTTTAATCTTTATATTATTCCGACATGATAAGCAAAGTTTGTTAAGTTAAATCTCAAGAATTTTAAACTGTGTTCATACATTCATTATAACCTCGACCAAATTCCGACGATTCATGAACCGTTATATATAGATAGATATGTATATGTATATATATATTATAACTTGAGAATATTAATAAAGTATTAAACGTATAATACTTTACACGAACGTATTTGTTTCAATATGATTTTCGACTAAATTAAAAAAAATATATTAAATGATTGAATTATCAGAAACATTGAATTATGATTACAAGTCTCTGTTGAGAGGTCCACTATAATTTGAGAAAATCTATTCCTCTTAACGATATTCAGAATAATTTGTAAAGCTATTTATAAATAAAAACAAAAAGTGTCATTTACGAAAGTTAGACAAAAGTTAGTGGAGAATTGGTTTCCATAATATTCTATTAATCTATTTTCAAACGTATAAAGACGTTTTCAGTTTAAAAAAAGAACTTTATTATTAAAACGTATATAACTTTTATAAATATCTAGAATCACTTTTGACAATTCATTACTTAACTAGTATAATAAATATAATGATATTTATATTTTATTTCATTAAATATATATAACGATTTAAATTAATATTATATATATTTATACGCGTATTATACATACATAGTTTTTATACTTTTACTATATATTAACTTTACCTTTACTTTACTTTTACTTTACTTTAACTTTAATAATTCACTTTAATAATTCATACTTTAATAATTCACTTTAATAATTCATACTTTAATAATTCACTTTAATAATTCATACTTTAATAATTCACTTTAATAATTCATACTTTAATAATTCATACTTTAATAATTCACTTTAATAATTCAAAAATCTATTATAAATAAAATTCAATAGGTTTCATTATTTCATAGAAACTTGAAAATATATTTCTCTAAACTCTCTCAATCGATTTATATATATATATATATATATATATATATATATATATATATATATATATATATATATATATTTATATATATATATATTTGCTCTGTATTATTTCAAGATATTATTAGTATACATAAAATATTACGACGGAGTGCTGTCCTAGTGATTTCAAAATAGTTTTTTTTGAATGAGTCGAAGCTAAGGAAATTATGGGTTATAGCTATGGAGGTGATGGGTATGGTTCATGGGTATGCTCGTGAGGTCAATCTAGTGTTTATCATCTCCGTTGCATCTACGTACTTTCCTGCAATATGGAATCTCAATATTGATACGTTCGTGAATCCGAGGCCAACCTTGCACTTGTTAAATGATGTTATATGTATTTTTACTACGAAATACAGTATTGTGAGTTTCATTTGCTCCCTTTTATATATATTTTTGGGACTGAGAATACATGCGCTGTTTTTATAAATATTTTACGAAATAGGCACAAGTACTAAAACTAATTCTACGTGGGTTTAAACCAGAAATATACCCTTAGCTTGGTAACATTAAACTACTTGTCTATGTACGGTAGGCGCGAATCCTAAAGATAGATCTATTGGGCCTGACAAACCCCATCCTAACTATGGGATGCTTTAGTACTTCGAGGTTATTTTAAACACACCTGATCTGGTGTACTTCAGAGGGTAAAACATGAACGTTAAGGCTTGTTACCGGGTGCCTACAACTTATAGAATACTTTTATACACTTGCGAGTGTACATATATTTATAAACGGAAATCTTGTGGTCTATTAATATATTGAAATGATTGTTATGATAAACCTATGAACTCACCAACCTTTTGGTTGACACTTTAAAGCATGTTTATTCTCAGGTATTAAAGAAATCTTCCGCTGTGCATTAGCTCATTTTAAGGATATTACTTAGAGGCATTCATGGCATATTTTGAAAGACGTTGCATTCGAGTCATTGAGTTCATCAAGATTATTATTAAACCAATTATAGTTGGATGTATTATGAAATGGTGTGCATGCCGTCAACTTTCGTTGTAAAGAAAGTTTGTCTTTTAAAAATGAATGCAATGTTTGTAAAATGTATCATATAGGGGTCAAATACCTTGCGATGTAATCAACTATTGTGAATCGTTTATAATGTATATGAACGGGTCCTTTCAGGATTCCATATAGGAATTTGAGGGACTTGAACTAATGAGGAATTCCATTTCGTTCGATTGAATAAAGGATTTTTCAATATGAAATAATTTTTTCAGCTATCGGGTGGTATTCTAATTACATAGAATATCTATATACATAGCGCAAAAGATTTCGTAGATTACGGAGGAATTTATGGGATATGTCAGGCAAAGTTTACAGTAACAGATACCTAAGATATGGATTAGCAGATACGCTAAGATATGAATTTTGTCTATACACTATTCATGCAATCAATGCAGTAAGACGTGTCTAGACTAAGAATGATAAGCATGCAATTTCCGACAAAAATGATAAGCAAAACTTTTGACATGCAGACACGGTCGAAGTCCAGGCTTACTAATGCATCCTAACGACTATCAGTTAGACACACTAATGCAGACCTGGTTCGCTAAGACCACCGCTCTGAAACCAACTGAAAGGACCCGTTCATATACATTATAAACGATTCACAATAGTTGATTACTTCGCGAGGTATTTGACCTCTATATGATACATTTTACAAACATTGCATTCGTTTTTAAAAGACAAACTTTCTTTACAATGAAAGTTGACGGCATGCACACCATTTCATAATACATCCAACTATAATTGACATAATAATAATCTTGATGAACTCAATGACTCGAATGCAACGTCTTTCAAAATATGCCATGAATGACTCCAAGTAATATCCTTAAAATGAGCTAATGCACAGCGGAAGATTTCTTTAATACCTGAGAATAAACATGCTTTAAAGTGTCAACCAAAAGGTTGGTGAGTTCATAGGTTTATCATAACAATCATTTCAATATATTAATAGACCACAAGATTTCCGTTTATAAATATATGTACACTCGCAAGTGTATAAAAGTATTCTATGACTTGTAGGCACCCGGTAACAAGCCTTAACGTTCATGTTTTACCCTCTGAAGTACACCAGATCAGGTGTGTTTAAAATAACCTCGAAGTACTAAAGCATCCCATAGTCAGGATGGGGTTTGTCAGGCCCAATAGATCTATCTTTAGGATTCAAGCCTACCGTACATAGACAAGTAGTTTAATGTTACCAAGTTAAGGGTATATTTCTGGTAAAAACCCACGTAGAATTAGTTTTAGTACTTGTGCCTATTTCGTAAAACATTTATAAAAACAACGCATGTATTCTCAGTCCCAAAAATATATATAAAAGGGAGCAAATGAAACTCACCATACTATATTTCGTAGTAAAAATACATATAACGTCATTTAACAAGTGCAAGGTTGGCCTCGGATTCACGAACCTATATTAATTATATATATTTAAATGTTGGTCAATATTTGTCTAACAATTTTTGGTCAAGTCATAGTGTACCACAATCCTAATGCTCGAGACTAATATGCAAAAGTCAATAAAAGTCAACTTGACCTAAAATGACTTCTAAAATTTATACGTGTTTATTATATAACTTAACTATAGTCGTTTTATATATTCAAATATATTTATTAGATTTTATAATAATAAAAGTCATTTATTAATAAAAAATTATATTAACGTTTATATGATAAAATATACTTTTATATATCTTAAGTAGTAAAATTTATAAAGTTCACTTAATATCGTAAAACTATTGTGGTAAGTATTATTAATGTAATTATATTACGCGTGGTGAAAAATATCTTTGTATTCCCTATTTATTTGATAAAATAATATTGATCATAATAATAATAAGTAAAAGTTGTATTATTTTTTAATAATAATTATTATTATTCTATAAAAAAATAACAATATTTATATTTACTAAAAATGGTATTATGATAAAATGATAATACTAACATAATAGTAATAATGATATTTTATAATAACAATGATATTTCTATTAAGATAATACCGACGATAGTAATAATAATCATTTTAACAATAATACTAAAATTCAGTTGACTATAACTTCTAATCCGTTCATTGAAACCATTCGATATCTAAATGAAAAGTTCTTAATTTTTCGCTAGCTTTCCAATGACATGCATATCATATACCCTATCTCAGTAGCATATGTATCTAATTCAGGATTCAACAAACCTATCTAAGGACAATATCGAATGTACAAGCATGCATAATCCTATATACTCGAGCACTAGTCAGGGATACACTATTGATATATAAAAGTTAATTTATGAGTGCTCACATATCAATATTGAGATTCAATATTGCAGGAAAGTACGTAGATGCAACGGAGATGATAAACACTAGATTGACCTCACGAGCATACCCATGAACCATACTCATCACCTCCATAGCTATAACCCATAATTTCCTTAGCTTTGACTCATTCAAAAAACTATTTTGAAATCACTCGGACATCACTCCGTCGTAATATTTTATGTATACTAATAATATCTTAAAATAATACAGAGAAAATATATATATATATATATATATATATATATATATATATATATATATATATATATATATATATATATATATATAAATCGATTGAGAGAGTTTAGAGAAATATATTTTCAAGTTTCTATGAAATAATGAAACCTATTGAATTCTATTTATAATAGATTTTTGAATTATTAAAGTGAATTATTAAAGTATGAATTATTAAATTAAATTATTAAAGTGAATTATTAAAGTATGAATTATTAAAGTGAATTATTAAAGTATGAATTATTAAAGTGAATTATTAAAGTATGAATTATTAAATTAAATTATTAAAGTATGAATTATTAAAGTGAATTATTAAAGTATGAATTATTAAAGTTAAAGTAAAGTAAAAGTAAAGTAAAGGTAAAGTTAAAGTATAGTAAAAGTATAAAAACTATGTATGTATAATACGCGTATAAATATATATAATATTAATTTAAATCGTTATATATATTTAATGAAATAAAATATAAATATCGTTATATTTATTATACTGGTTAAGTAATGAGTTGTCAAAAGTGATTCTAGATATTTATAAAAGTTATATACGTTTTAATTATAAAGTTCTTTTTAAACTGAAAACGTTTTTGTACGTTTGAAAAAAAATTAATAGTATATTATGGAAACCAATTCTCCACTAGCTTTTGTCTAACTTTCGTAAATGACACTTTTTATTTTTATTTATAAATAGCTTTACAAATTATTCCGAATATCGTTAAGAGGAATAGATTTTCTCAAATCATAGTGGACCTCTCAACAGAGACTTGTAATCATAATTTAATGTTTCTGATAATTCAATCATTTAATATATATATATATTTTAAATTTCGTCGATAATCATATTGAAACAAATACGTTCATATAAAGCATTATACTTTTAAATACTTTGTTGACATTTTCAATTTATAACATATACACATATACATACATATTCATATATGTTCATTTAATGGTTCGTGAATCATTGGAATTTGGTCGAGGTTTAAATGAATGTATAAACATAGTTTAAAATCCTTGAGATTTAACTTAACAATCATTGCTTATCGTCTCAGAATAATATAAAGATAAAGTTTAAATTTAGTCGGAAATTTCCGGGTCGTCACAATTATCATTATTTGATAATCTACGTAATGCTTTTTAAACCTTTATAGATAAAATAAAGGTTATGGTTGTTTTAAAAATGAATGTAGTCTTTAAAAACGTCTCATATATAGGTCAAAACCTCGCGATGAAATCAATTAATATGGAACATTTATAATCAATATGAACGGGACATTTCAGTATATCTGTCAATGTACATAGGATAGTAAATGACCGTTGAATCAGATTCGAAGAATGTACAGTGTAACTTATTAATGTGAAATCTAAATATTTCTCGGGTATTACCTACCCGTTATAATATTTTCACCATTAATAGTATGTACGAAAGAATTTTTCAATTACAATCTTTATGAAAACATATATACATATATATTTTCTTCAGATGTAATCATAGATTTAATGAGTCAATATAATATTAAACTCACTTGATTTACCGTTAGAGCAAGAGTATATAATCTCTAAAACATAGGAGATTATATAGTCGCCATGTCGAACGAAGATAAATGATGTAGAACGTCATGTAGATCGATGATTATACTCGAGGTACAGAATGAGATGTTGAGGCGTATAAGGCGGATGTTGTTATTGGTGGTACTGGTATTGATGTTGGTGGTGCTGTTGGTCCTGGTGATGTCGCTGAAGCTGGTAAGTTTTGCAGCACGTTTTTCAAATTGATTACTCGAGCGCGAAGCTCGTTGACTTCTTCCATTATTCCCGGATGATTGTCGGTCGGAATGAGTGGATGAATAAGGTTTTAAATTTTAGATAGAATATAATCGTGGCGAGATATTCGGGAAATGATGCTGAAAATGGTGTTTTGGATAGGTTCACGGGTAAGTGCTTCAGGTTCTTCACCAAGGGGTGAATTCGATTGGTGGAAAGGATAGCCTTCTTCGCGTCTCCATTGATTAAGTCGACTACGAACCCATTAGATGAATTAGGGATGGTTGATTGGTTGGTTCATTTTGGTGACGCTGCTTCCGGAGCTTAGGTGAACATCCATGTCGGAATAGCTGTCGAAATTCGAGGGACTTAAACTAGTTGTGAGTTCCTCATGTACGGTTAGATAAAGGGGTTTTTTTTATGAATTGGTTTTCGGATATCGGATGATATTCTAATTACATAGAGTACCTGTCTATAGTACAGAAGATCCTGTAAATTACGGAGGGAATTAAGGAAACATGTCAGATAAAGTCTACAGTAACAGATACGCTAAGATATGGATTAGCAGATACGCTAAGAAATGAATTTGTCTATACACTATTCATGATAAGCAGGTAATTTCCTAAGAATGATAAGTAGATGATTTCTGACTAGAAATGATAAGCAAAACTTTTGACATACAGATACGGTCGAAGTCCAGACTCATTAATGCATACTAACAACTACTAGTTAGACACACTAATGCAAGACCTGATTCGCTAAGACCACCGCTCTGATACCAACTCTAATGACCCGTCCTAATCCATGTGAACGAAGTCCATATCGATTATAAACGATTCACAATAGTTGATTACATTGCGAGGTACTTGACCTCTATATGATACATTTTACAAACATTGCATTCGTTTTTAAAAGACAAACTTTCATTACATTGAAAGTTGACAGGCATGAATTCCATTTCATAATATATCAAACTATCAACGACTTAATAATAATCTTGATAAACTCAACGACTCGAATGCAATGTCTTTTGAAATATGTCATGAATGACTCCAAGTAATATCTCTAGAATGAGCTAATGCACAGCGGAAGATTTCTTTCATACCTGAGAATAAACATGCTTTAAAGTGTCAACCAAAAGGTTGGTGAGTTCATTAGTTTATCATAAACGATCATTTTCATCATTTTAATAGACCACAAGATTTCTGTTTATAAATATACGTACACTCGCAAGTGTATAAAAATCGTTCTGCTTATGTTGAGGCCTCAGTAACCAAGCTTAACAATAATATAATAAGTCATCTTCGTAAAGATGGATATGTACACTCGCAAGTTTATAAATAATCCTCGAAGTACTAAACATCTGCCCACTAGCTCTTATGTCTAGTGCAGCCTACAGGATGGGGGTGTTAAGCTCAATAGATCTATCTTTAGGATTCGCGCTTACATGCTCTTATAACATGTCACTAAATTACCTAGCCCATCAATCCGCAGAATATCATTTTTAATCACTTGTCTCTATTTCGTAAAGCATTTATAAAATATTGCATGTATTCTCAGCCTAAAATATATTGCAAAAGCAATTAAAAAGGGAGCAAATGAAACTCAATATACTGTATATTGAAGTAAAAATACATATGATGACATTGAAAAATGCAGGGTTGGCCTTGGATTTACGAACATATATCATTTGTATATATATTAAAATATATAATCATAATCGAACAAGTTTATATATTATATCTTAAATTATATACTATATTTATTTATTTTGCGTATATATTCAGAATGTTTGATATTTATATAGTTATATTAATATATATTTGATTGGTATTTTAATAAAATTACCTAACATGTTACATATGAATATTTATATAAATTTTGTTAATAGGAGTAAAACATACTTATAACCTTAATAATATTCTTAAAACTTTTAGTTTTCATAAACGTAATTATTTTTAATAATAATGATATAGATAATACTGATAATAATAATAATAATGATAGTTTTAATAATAAATCTCATAATATTGATAATGTCAGTAGTTTTTAATAAATTAATAATTTAATAATAATGATAATGAAAATTATACTTTTTGATATTAATATTTAGTACTTAGTAGTAATAATTGTATCAATATTGATTTTATTGTTAATGATATTCATGATACTGATTTTAGTATTTACGTAATAATAATACTCGTGATAATAATATTACTTATGTCAATAATAACAATTCTATTATTTATAAAAAGATATTAATACTAATATTTACGAAAATGATAATAATTCATATTACTTTCATAATAATAATAATAATAATCGTGATAATAATATTAAGGTTTTAAATTTAATAGTAATATCATAATTAATACTTATAATAATAATAATAATAATAATAATAATAATAATAATAATAATAATAATAATAATAATAATAATAATAATAATCATCATCATCATCATCATAGTATCAATATTAGTAATAATAAAAATACTAATAATTATAATTCTAATAATAATAATAATCAAATTAATAATAATACTAATGATAATAGTTATAACAATAATAATAATAAAAATAATAATAAAGAATTTTTAAAATTTAAAACTACCTCAAAAAGTGATTTAAAAAATAGTTGTTGCGAACCGGGCTCGAACTCCGACCTCTTGAATACCCATGAACTAGTTAACCAGTTGGTCTGTTGCCCCATGTCCGAAATATTACAGAAAACAAAAATATTTAACTCGTACGTTCCTGTTTCCATTATCTTCTTCTTCTTCATATATTTTTTTAATCGACCAAAAATCCAAAATCAATATAATTAATACAAACAAGGATTTAGACCCATCAACAGATTCATAATTAATCTATAAGTGTTTGTGTAAACCATTAAACGAGAAAAGGAAGAAAAAATATATAAATAAACAGAAAAAAAATGTTGCTGCAGTCGCTGTTTTAAGAAGAAGAAAAAAATATTGATTTTGCTTTCGAGAACGTATTAGCCAAAGATTATAACATGAAATGCATTTCAAATGACTCCTATAAACTATTGGATTCATCAATTAAACTTATAACATCAAAATGAACTCGAATTTCTCCAAGAACGATTCGGTTGATTTTTTGAAAATTAAGTTTGACTCGCAAATTAAAACTCGTTAGGAACAACTGGATCTTGAAACTTTACAGAAAGTTTTAATGGACAATTCCTAACATGACTGCATTTTTACATTTTGAAATATGATTCAAAATCGGGTTTTGACTAAAACGAACTCAAGAACAGAGATACGAGCTGTTTAATGGGTTTTCTGTTTTAAAAATTTGATGATTGATAAAGAGATTGTAATGTTGATTTATTGTGCAATAACACTGAGTAATCTCTTTGTTTTATAGCAAAATAGGTCAACTCATAATATTCGTTCAAGTACAGAATTATATAAAAAAAATTAAAAGGAGAATTGATGTCTAACTGAATTTAGATATAACTGTGACTTAATTCGACCTGTAACCAAAATTGAGACAGCAAACAAAAATCTAAACAGTTAGATTGTGACTGGTAACAAGATTTGATTCTATATATGATTTTATCTTTATATAATTAATATTACTAATTAATAATTATAAATATAAATATATTAATAATAATAATGTTAAAAATATTATTAGAAATAATAAAAATACTATTAATAATAATAGAAATAATATAATAATAATAATAATAGAATACTATGAAATAATACTAAAAATGATATTAATGATAATTTATAATAATTATACTAATTATTAATGATAATAATATTAGATTTGTATTATTTTCTGATAATAATGATTTTTAACATAATAATAATAATACGAATATTATATATATTAAATTTAATATCATTATATATTAACAAGTAATGTCCATATGTATATGTATATGTATATGTATATGTATATGTATATGTATATGTATATGTATATGTATATGTATATGTATATGTATATGTATATGTATATGTATATGTATATGTATATGTATATGTATATGTATATGTATATGTATATGTATATGTATATGTATATATATATATATATAATACTAATTTCATTTCTTAATACATTATTGGCTACATCAGTTTATTAATATTTTTATATATATAATTAATTATACTTTCTTATTTATATATACTTATCTGTTTACAAATAATAGTTCGTGAATCGTCAGAACTGGTCGAAGTTAACTGAATCCATGTAAACAGTTTAAAAATGTTAGGACTCAACATTACAGAATTTTCTTATCGTGTCGAGATCATATGAAATTAAGTTTAAATTTGGTCGGAAATTTCCGGGTCGTCACAGTACCTACCCGTTAAAGAAATTTCGTCCCAAAATTTGATCGAGGTCGTCATGGCTAACAATAAAAATGTTTTCATGACGAATATGAGTTGTTAAAAAGTGTTGTATCATCATTAAGTAAAATAGATAAAACAATTTGATTACTCGCATTGTACGAATGAAGCTATCACTAAATAGTGAAATGAGAAAGACATGTTTCATCATAACTTTTGACTAGTCATGGTTGAATTTCGGAATTAAAGGATTTCAAAAGAAAATCTTGGAAATCTATAAGATCTGATTCTTCGAGATTTAAGGAAATTAAGATCTCTTTAATTAAATGCGATGATCTGTCCCGATTACTATGTCTGATATTTCCATTATAAATTTACCTTTTCCGTTCCATTGGTTTCCCCATTTCTATACCTTCTTTCTTAGTTCATATATCCAAAAGATTATAATAATGCTTAATACGATTCTAATCCTTGTTCTTATTCTGACTATCGCAATGATCGTTCTTTTTTTCCAACTCCAACTGGAAGAATCTGTTTATTTCTACTATGCCCTAGGGATTATTGTATTTATAATCCTCCCGTGTCTTTATATTGCTATACGCACTGATATCCATGGTTTGTAATTTCGGTGTCGTTGTTGGGTTTTGTATTCTCCCTTATATTTCGGAGCTCTTTACCTTTTTATTCTCTTCTCGACTCTAATTGCAACAAGTAATGGTCCAGAATTTGTAGGTATGGTTTTTTGAATAATCCTCATGTTCTAAGTAGAAAGGGACATAATAGCACGATCTTGATTAGTTAAATTACCAGAAGTTACAGGAAAAGATAGAACTATCAAGAAATATGTTCTTGATATGTTTATAAGTTTGATAGAATGTAAGAGTCGTGTAACATGGCACATGATGACGTTATGGTCTGTGAATCATCACGTTTCATTAGAAACTCAGCATGACTTACTGTAATATAATCACGTTGATCAAGTGTCATTATATTATACTAACTCATGCATCAATTTCCAACACTACTTCAAAATCATTCATAATTCAAACTCAAATTTTAAAGAAATTTAGAAACTAAAGTAGTTTCCTTTATGATATAATATAGATAGCACGAAGATATAAATAATGGACGAGAATATTTATAAAAATATCTTCAGAAATATCGAAGATATTTATGACGATATTTTTGGAATTTCTAAGTTCAAAGATTGATGGAAAAGATTTTCCGCAAGATTTTAACATGAGTAAGGAGCAAGATATTCGTGAAGGTTTCATCGGATCCAGAATTACCTGGATTCTTTGAATATAGGGTTTGGTCCTTGTATTTGTCCTTAGTCTCCTTCATGGTTAGCTCAAATCGTTTTTCAGTACCAAATTTTCTAACGAGCGTTCCCACATTCCATTCTTTATTATCAAAATTTTGGCCATTTAGGTCATCTACAACATGCTGCTTCGTCAGCATTTTCAAAGTTACCGGATCTGGGTCATCGGTTATCAAACCGAGGGTTTTCAAGAATATATAAGGTTTTTAGATGATTAAACGCTGATTGTGATCGTCAAGATACAAAGGATTTTTAAGATGAAATCAAGTGGCAAACTTGAAGAATTGTTTAGGTTCATATGTTATAATCAGTATTTTAATTCATTTTAATTGTCCAATGTTAGTAGTCTACAGTTGATAGTCCACAGTTAACAGTCCAATAATTCATATATAGCTTAATATGTAATATTCAAATTAATTAATGCGTATCGTGACCCGTGTACATGTCTCAGACTCGATCACAACTCAAAGTACATATATTATTGTAGAATCAACCTCAACCTGTATAGCGAACTCGTGCATTACAGCATATAGAGTGTCTATGGTTATTCCAAATAGTATATATAGATGTGTCGATATGATATGTCAAAACCTTGTATACGTGTCCCGATATTTAAAGTGCGTAAAATAAGTAACAGAAATTAAATGATGATAAATAAAATTGCGAGAATTTAAATTGCGATAAATAAATTGCGATAAATAAATGTAATAAGTTAGCTAGGAACAGTTAGCTAGGAACAGTTAGCGTGGATTCTTAACAAAATTTCTCATAGTTAATTTGTTTGTTTCTAACAAATTTTATTTTTTTCAATGTTTTCTTCATTATGCCACTTGTTGGATTCTGGTAAATCAAAATCCAAATATGAAATTGAATGAAAATGGTTATTCTGCGGTGAACGGATACGTATATCTGTGGATGTACGTAGGATAGTAAGTGACCGTTGAATCAGATTCGAAGAATGTACAGTGTAACTTATTAATGTGAAATCTAAATATTTCTCGGGTATTACCTACCCGTTAAAATATTTTCACCATTAACAGTTTGTACGAAAGAATTTTTTAATTACAATCTTTATGAAAACATATATACATATATATTTTCTTCAGATGTAATCATAGATTTAATGAGTTAATATAATATTAAACTCACTTGATTTACCGTTAGAGCAAGAATATATAATCTCTAAAACATAGGAGATTATATAGTCACCATGTCGAACGAAGATAAATGATGTAGAACGTCATGTAGATCGATGATTATACTTGAGGTAAAGAATGAGTTGTTGAGGCGTGTAAGGCGGATGTTACTGTTGGTGGTACTGGTATTGATGTTGGTGGTCTTGGTGATGTCGCTGAAGCTGGTAAGTTTTGCACCACGTTTTTCAAATTGATTACTCGAGCGCGAAGCTCGTTGACTTCTTCCATTATTCCAGGATGATTCACGGTCAGAATGAGTGGATGAATAAGGTTTTAAATTTTAGATAGAATATAATCGTGGCGAGATATTCGGGAAATGATGCTAAAAATGGTTTTCGGATAGGTTCACCGGTAAGTGCTTCAGGTTCTTCACCAAGAGGTGAATTCGATTGGTGGAAAGGATTGCCTTCTTCGCGTCTCCATTGATTAAGTCAACTACAAACCCATCAGATGAATTGGGGATGGCTGATTGGTTAGTTCATTCTGGTGACGCTGCTTCTGGAGCTTAGGTGAACATTCATGTCGGAATAGCTGTCAGAATTCGAGGGACTTGAACTAGTTATGAGTTCCATCAGGAACGGTTAGATAAAGGGGTTTTTTTTTATGAATTGGTTTTCGAATATCGGATGATATTCTAATTACATAGAGTACCTGTCTATAGTATAGAAGATCCCGTAAATTACGGAGGGAATTAAGGAAACATGTCAGATAAAATCTACAGTAACAGATACGCTAAGATATGGATTAGCAGATAAGCTAAGATATGAATTTGTCTATACACTATTCATGCAATCAATGCAGTAAGATGTGTCTAGACTAAGAATGATAAGCAGGTAATTTACTAAGGATGATAAGCAGATGAAATCTGACTAGAAATGATAAGCAAAACTTTTGACATGCAGACACGGTCGAAGTCCAGACTCATTAATGCATCCTAACAACTACCAGTTAGACACACTAATGCAAGACCTGGTTCGCTAAGACCACCGCTCTGATACCAACTCTAATGACCCGTCCTAATCCATCTGAACGAAGTCCATATCGATTATAAATGATTCACAATAGTTGATTACATTGCGAGGTACTTGACCTCTATATGATACATTTTACAAACATTGCATTCGTTTTTAAAAGACAAACTTTCATTATATTGAAAGTTGACAGGCATGCATTCCATTTCATAATATATCAAACTATCAATGACTTAATAATAATCTTGATAAACTCAACGACTTGAATGCAACGTCTTTTGAAATATGTCATGAATGACTCCAAGTAATATCTCTAGAATGAGCTAATGCACAACGAAAGATTTCTTTCATACCTGAGAATAAACATGCTTTAAAGTGTCAACCAAAAGGTTGGTGAGTTCATTAGTTTATCATAAACGATCATTTTCATCATTTTAATAGACCACAAGATTTCTGTTTATAAATATACGTACACTCGCAAGTGTATAAAAATCGTTCTGCTTATGTTGAGGCCACATTAACCAAGCTTAACAATAATATAATAAGTCATCTTCGCAAAGATGGATATCTACACTCGCAAGTGTATAAATAATCCTCGAAGTACTAAACATCCGCCCACTAGCTCTTATGTCTAGTGCAGCCTACAGGATGGGGGTGTTAAGCTCGATAGATCTATCTTTAGGATTCGCGCTTACATGTTCTTATAACATGTAACTAAATTACCTAGCACATCAATCCACAGAATATCATTTTTAATCACTTGTCTCTATTTCGTAAAGCATTTATAAAATATTGCATGTATTCTCAGCCCAAAATATATATTGCAAAAGCAATTAAAAAGGGAGTAAATGAAACTCAATATACTATATATTGTAGTAAAAATACATATGATGACATTGAACAATGCAGGGTTGGCCATGGATTCACGAACATATATCATTTGTATATATATTAAAATATATAATCATAATCGAACAAGTTTATATATTATATCTTAAATTATATACTATATTTATTTATTTTACGTATATATTCAGAATGTTTGATATTTATATAGTTATATTAATATATATTTGATTGGTATTTTAATAAAAATACCTAACATGTTACATATGAATATTTATATAAATTTTGTTAATATGAGTAAAACATACTTATAACCTTAATAATATTCTTAAAACTTTTAATTTTCATAAACGTAATTATTTTTAATAATAATGATATAGATAACACTGATAATAATAATAATGATAGTTTTAATAATAAATCTCATAATATTAATAATATCAGTAGTTTTTAATAAATTAATAATTTAATAATAATGATAATGAAAATTATACTTTTTGATATTAATATTTAGTACTTAGTAGTAATAATTGTATCAATATTGATTTTATTGTTAATGATATTCATGATACTGATTTTAGTAATTACGTAATAATAATACTTTTGATAATAATATTATTTATGTCAATAATAACAATTCTATTATTTATAAAAAGATATTAATACTAATATTTACGAAAATGATAATAATTCATATTACTTTCATAATAATAATAATAAACATATTCGTGACAATAATATTAAGGTTTTAAATTTAATAGTAATATCATAATTAATACTTATAATAATAATAATAATAATAATAATAATAATAATAATCAAAAATAATAATAATAATAATAATAATAATCATAGCTTCAATATTAGTAATAATAATAATACTACTAATAATTATAATTCTAACAATAATAATAATCAAATTAATGATAATACTAATGATAATAATTATAACAATAATAATAATAACATTAATAATAAAGAATTTTTGAAATTTAAAACTACCTCAAAAAGTGCTTTAAAAAAATAGTTGTTGCGAACCGGGCTCGAACCCCCAACCTCTTGAATACCCATTAACTAGTTAACTAGTTGTGCTGTTACCCCATATCTGAAATATTACAGAAAACAAAAATATTTAACTCGTACGTTCCTGTTTCCATTATCTTCTTCTTCTTCATATATTTTTTTAATCGACCAAAAATCCAAAATCAATATAATTAATACAAACAAGGATTTAGAACCTTCAACAGATTCATAATTAATCTATAAGTGTTTGTGTAAATCATTAAACGAGAAAAGGAAGAAAAAATATATAAATAAACAGAAAAAAATGTTGCTGCAGTCACTGTTTTAAGAAGAAGAAAAAAATATTGATTTTGCTTTTGAGAACGTATTAGCCAAAGATTATAACATGAAATACATTGCAAATGACTCCAATAAACTATTGGATTCGTTAATTGAACTTATAACATCAAAATGAACTCGAATTTCTCCAAGAACGATTCGGTTGACTTTTTGAAAATTAAGTTTGACTCGCAAATTGGAACTCGTTAGGAACAAATGGATCTTGAAACTTTACAGAAAGTTTTAATGGACAATTCCTAACACAACTGCATTTTTACATTTTGAAATATGATTCAAAATTGGGTTTTGACAAAAAAGAACCCAAGAACAGAGATACGATCTGTTTAATGGGTTTTCTGTTTTAAAATTTGATGATTGATAAAGAGACTGTAATGTTGATTTATTGTGCAATAACACTGAGTAATCTCTTTGTTTTATAGCAAAATAGGTCAACTCATAATATTCGTTCAAGTACAGAATTATATAAAAAAATTAAAAGGAGAATTGATTGAAGGTATTTCGAATGCCCGAGAGACATATTAAATTAATGTGGCTAATGTGTTATGATCCAAGTCGGGTCATACCCAATAACAAGCTTAACGACACTTTATATGTATTTAATCTTAACGATTGGGTCGTTAAATAAACACGCGACACTTGGATTTTTGAAAATCGGTTTTCTAAAATGTTATCACTTGAGATAAATTATTTGGATAATTTATATATAATTGTTTATAAGTTTAAATGATTATATTGTGTTATATTTTATAAAAGGTTTATAAAATGTGAAAGTAACAAACAAATACATGTTTTATATACACATATATATAACATATTTATATATATATATGTTAAAAACATTGTTTTATAAAAAAAAGAATGGGCAGATTTTGGGGACTCCCATGCTCTCCCATGCTTGTTTTAATTGTTACTTTTAAGATACACATGTCCATATATGCATGTGAAAACTCTTAGACCAAAGCAAGACTCATTGACTCAAGTGAGAGGGTGATAATACAAGTAAAATAAGCAACAAAAATTCTGCTGCAGTCCACCATTCTGGCCGAACTGTTTAGGGGTAGTAGGAGAGTTCTTTACTTGCTATTTTAACACATTCAAGTGTCTAAAGTCCTAACAATTCAAAGGTTGTGTTGGTGCATCAAAAGCTTGGGGTATTACACACTTGAGGCTTCAAGTTAGAGACTATATTCTCCATCATCTTCTTCATCATATTGTTGTCCAAATTTAGCTCACTACCTATCTTAGAAGAGGTATAAACACTCTTCTAATCTTGTTATATTTGTAAGCATATGATTCATGACTTGATATTAATGTGGAATTTAACAAAATGGCTTTACAATATACTTGTTCTATTAATGCTCCCGCTCGTATTAACTATCTTAAAATTGGTTTTATGATTGTGTTAACTTCATGAACATGTTGTTTTGAAACTTATTAAATTCCATCAACGGTATCTAGAGCCGAAGTCTATGGATTATGCTTCTTTTATGGTCTTTAAACCCACTATATTTGCATTCCATGCACATGCATGAATATGGAATGTAAAAATGTTCGGGTTTGGGTGGGTTTGATATGGTGGCCGAATTCTTGGAGGTTCCAAGAGATTTTGGAACTTGTATATTGGTTATATTTGTTGTATGTAGTGTTCACAATCATTGCCTTGACCTTTTGATTGAATGCATGTGTGTTTGAATAATTTGTATTTATTCATTTGGTATGTAATAATTAATTAATTCATTTGGTTGTAATATTCATTAATTTTGGTTATGTAATTTATTTTATATTTGGTATGTAAAATAGATTAGGTTGTATTTTCATTTTTTTTTAGAAAAATGTATTAGGATATATATTTTTTGTAAAAATGAAGATGAAAAGATGGAGTCAAAGGAAGAACACAAGAAGAATCTACTTGGATGCAAGATTAAGTGAGAGTGGTAAAATCTCCTACTTTGTGTTATGACCCATTACCCGGTGGCATTTTGTTTTCGGCTAAACAAAATGCTTACCAAAAGGCTTGATTGTGAACATAATTTTTTTGCATGCATGGTTGTGTTGTTTGATTATAGTTTGTATGTTTGATTACTACAAGTTATCACACATGTTAACAACAAGCTAAACTACATTTAATTGGTTAAATTAAAAATAGTTAACAACATGCATAAGGACAAATTTAATTGGTTAAATTAAAAGTGGCAAAAGACCTTAATAAATGGTTATTAAGAACAAGAAAATGATCACATATAAAATGGTTTATATCAAGTAATTGGCTAAATTACATGACATGAAAATGGATTTCAAATGAACCATACACTAAATGCATGTTGGTGTATGGCATAAAAGTTTTTTCAAACTAGAAATAATGAAAACTTAAAATCCCTTTAACAAACAAGGTAAACAATTTAAACGCCATCCTTTTGTGTGACACTTAGACATATTAGGGAACTCATGATGGGATAAAGGTCACCTAACCGTCATGAACAAACTAATATGATTAAGGTGAAATTTACATGCTTGTGGGATAAAGGTCACCTAACCACTTGTATGTTAAGTTTACAGGTTTACACAAGTAGAACGACTTGATTTGGAAATCATAAACTTAGGGTCACCGAAGCATGATGAACAAATAGGCGTTGATGGGATAATATGCCATGCAAAAGGATTGCATGATCCCATAACTTAGAAGTTGCAAAAGGATTGCAATTGTCATACAATGACTACCTAGCTAAATCAAATGACGGGATAAAGGTCACCTAACCGAAATTTGGTTTACCGTTGGATTCTAAAATTTAATAAATATTAATTGGATTTAAAGGGTATTGATTGTTAAATTAAAATTAATACTTAAACAACTTTGTTAAATTTTGTAGATGGCCGCCAATAACAAAAACATTCCTAACGCACCTATCAACTTTAACAACCTATCGTTGAGGTCAATCCTCGAAAAGGAAAAACTCAACCATACGAACTTCATGGATTGGTTCCGCAATCGAAGAATAGTCCTCAAACTAGAGGATAGGGCGTATGTGTTGGAAGACCCCATTCTCGATCAACCGGACGAGGATGATACGGAAGGCATGGCTTATTGGGAGAAATATTGCACCGATTCATTGCAAGTTTCTTGCCTCATGCTTGGGACTATGATACCCGAACTCCAAAAGGATTTTGAGCATCATAGTGCATACGACATGATCACACAGTTGAAGGAGATGTTCCTTCAACAAGCTCGTGTCGAGCGCTTTGAAACGGTCCGGGCCCTACATGCATGTCGGATGGATGACTCCCAATCCGTTTCATCTTATGTCCTTAAGATGAAAAGCCTTATTGATCGAGCAAACCGTCTAAATTGCAACGTGTCTAATGAATTAGCCACATACCTTATTCTCAACTCATTGTCAAAAAGGTTTGACACATTTGTAATGAATTACAACATGAATGGTTGGGATAAAAGCATTCGCGAATTACATGCCATGCTTAAGACGGCAGAAGCAAGCATGGGTAAAAGGGCTTCACCCGTGTTTACGATCAATGAAGGTGGGTCCAAAAACAATAACACTTCTAAGCCAAAGGCGGCTAAGAGGAAAGGACCCGCCTACCAAGGCAAGGGAAAGGGAAAGGGGAAGATGGTTACCCCAACCAACAACAACAAAAGGCAAAAGGTTGCCGGTAAAGCAAACCCCAAGGAAGATCCGTGCTTCGGTTGCGGTGAAATGGGTCACTGGAAACGAAACTGCCCGGTCTACCTTAAGGAGTTGAAGGAAAAGAGGGATGCAGGGCAAACCTCAGGTAATGTATATATGGTGTACATTGAGCTTAGTATTACTTCTTCTAATACATGGGTATTAGACACAGGATGTGGAACTCATATTTTCAATTCTTTGCAGGGGTTCAAAAGAAGTGATCAGGATACGGGAACAACAAGTCTCTTCATGGGAAATGGAGCAAGGGTGCAAATGAAAGCTCAAGGAGACTTTGTTTTGAAGCTACCAAGTGGTTTGGAGCTTATTTTGAAAAATATTTTGTATGCACTTGATTTATCATGAAAAATTATTTCTGTATCCCGTTTGAAACAATGTGGTTTTAATTTCATTAATGATGATATCCATGTTTCTTTAAATAATGTGTTCTATTTTAAGGCTTCGCCTTCGAATGGTATTTATGAATTGGTTCATGATGACACAGCATACAATAGCTCAATATACCATGCAAACACCAAGAAACTCAAAAAGGGTTTGAGTGATTCCTACTTATGGCATTGCCGCCTTGGTCACATAAACAAGAACCGAATGCATACACTTCAAAAGAATGGACTTTTGAAATCAAATGAACTAGACTCGTTTGATGTATGTGAGTCTTGTTTACAAGGCAAAATGACTAAAGCATCTTTCAAAGGGACCTATGAAAGAGCTAAGGACTTATTGGGATTAATACATTCGGATGTATGTGGACCCTTTAAGCCCATAACTTGGAATGGTGAAAGATACTTCATTACTTTCATTGATGACTTCAGTCGTTTCAGATATGTCTTACTTGTTAAAACATAAGGACGAAACTTTTGAAGCATTCAAAGAGTATCAAAACGAAGTACAAAATTAACTCAATAAGACAATCAAGGTACTTCGTATCGATAGAGGAGGTGAATACCTAAGCGATGCTTTCCAAGATCATCTTAGAAGTTGTTGGATTATCTCGCAACTCACTCCTCCTGGAACCCCCCAACTGAATGGAGTTTCTGAAAGGAGGAACCGAACCCTAATGGATATGGTTCAATCTATGATGGCTAGAATCTCGTTACCTCTATCATTTTGGGGTTATTGTCTATGCTCCGCGGCTCGTATTTTAAATATGGCCCCAACCAAGAAAGTGGAACGAACACCTCATGAGATGTGGTTTGGAAAACCTCCATCTCTATCATACTTAAATGTATGGGGATGTGAAGCTTACCCTAAGCGTTACGTCCCTAATAAGTTAAATGCTCGATCCACAAAGTGTATCTTCATAGGATATCCCAAGGATAATATGGGATTTTATTTCTATGATCCTTCCGAACAGAATGTATTTGTTGCTCGGAAGGCTGAATTCCTTGAAACTAAGTTCCTAATGGAAGGTGATAGTGAAAGGAAGATAGATCTTGAGGAGGTTCGAGATCAAGTAGATGATACACAATTGGTTGATACTAGCACTCAACATGAAAATGTTGAAAGAGATCAAATGGATGATCAAAATACACAAGACGTTCACAAATCTGGTAGGATTAGTAATCCTCCTGAGAGATATGGGTTTCTCATGGATGGTTGCTATGTGGTTGATTTGGATGAACCAACAAACTACCAAGATGCTTTATCAAGGATTGATAAGGATAAATGGCAGGAAGCCATGAACGCTGAGATGCAATCCATGTATGACAACCAAGTTTGGGAACTGGTTGTACAACCTACTGGCTCAAGGCTAGTTGATTGTAAATGGCTTTGCAAAATGAAAACCGACATACATGGAAACTTGGATACATATAAAGCTAGACTTGTAGCAAAAAGTTTCACTCAAACTCAAGGGGTTGACTATGATGAAACTTTTTCACCTGTGGCAATGCTAAAGTCTATTAGGATATTATTTGTCATTGCTGCTCATTATGATTACGAAATATGGTAAATGGATGTCAAGACCGCTTTCCTAAATGGATATCTTGTGGAAGATGTCTATATGGTTCAGCCTGAAGGTTTTGTTGATCCGAAATATCCTAAAAAGGTATGGAAGTTAAAGAAGTCAATCTACGGATTGAAACAAGCATCTAGAATGTGGAATCATCGTTTTAATGAGGAAGCCGAGAAATGTGGCTTCATTAAAAATGGTGATGAAGCTTGTGTATATAAGAAAGCTAGTGGGAGCACTATCATGTTCCTTGTACTATATGTGGATGATATTTTGTTATTTGGAAATGATATTCCGGCAATGCAAGGAGTTAAAACTTGGTTAAGTAAATGCTTCTCCATTAAGGATCTTGGAGAAGCACAATACGTCTTGGGGATTGGGATCTATAGGAATAGATCCAAGAAACTGATAGGTTTGAATCAAAGTGCATACATTGAAAAGGTCTTGAAAAGGTTCAAGATGGAGAACTCTAAGAGTGGTTTGGTACCTATTCAAAGAGGAACGCCTCTTAGTTCATCTCAGTGCCTTACCATGAAAGATGAACAAGAGAGAATGAAGAGAGTCCCTTATGCATCTGCTATTGGGTCAATCATGTATGCAATGATATGCACTAGACCGGATGTGTCATGCGCCCTAAGCTTGACAAGTAGATACCAGAATAACCCAGGAAACAGTCATTGGATTGCTGTCAAAAGTATATTGAAATACCTTAGGAGGACTAAGGATATGTTTCTAATATATGGGTCTGGTGAGGAGGAAATCGCTGTAAAAGGTTACGTGGATGCGAGTTTCCAAACTGATCTCGATGATTCTCGATCACAGTCCGGTTATGTCTTCACGTTAAATGGAGGTGCGGTCTCATGGAAGAGTTCAAAACAGGATGTTGTTGCATTATCCACTACAGAGTCGGAGTACATTGCTGCCTCATTGGCAGCTCAGGAAGCTGCATGGATGAAGAAATTCATCGATGACTTAGGAGTAGTCCCTTTCATTCAGGACCCTCTTGAGATCTTTTGTGATAATGAGGGTGCGATTGCTCAAATCAAAGAACCTCGTGCTCACCAAAAGACCTGTCACATTGAGCGGAGATTTAACTACATAAGGGATGAAGTTGAAAAGGGAAAGATATGTATTCGCATAGTTCACACAGATCTTAATATAGCAGATCCTCTCACGAAGCTCTTACATGGATCAAAACATACAGGAAATGTTTGTGCATTAGGGCTTCGATATTTTAGTGATTGGTCATGATCTGTTTTAAGTATTGTAACGGAACGAAATTGTTCAAACTCATTTATATAATTATGGTATTAATTTATTTTGAGTCATGTTCCTATTTTGCATATTTTATCCATGAATAAGAAATTATTCTAAATTTTGTAGTTGATCACATTTGTGGGAATAAGTGTGAGGTTTAGACTATTATGAACTTGAATTGGTATACATTCACGGACTGAATGTGGGGCAAGATTGCAACCAAGGTTCATAGATATTTGTGGGATACAAATATTGGAAGACCTGCCCTCAAGATTTACTAAATGGAGCATTTGCGGTTGATCACATGTAATCTTGAGTAAAGGCAAATATCATTGTATCCTCTGACCTGAGATACATATTGGGTTCGGATATTTACCAAGTATTGTGCCTTGATTCTTTCCTTCGCTATTCTGAAATATGGTAGTTCATAAGGAAGAGCTCAGGTATAATGCAAGGTATATATTTAGGACGTGTGTAGTCAAGATGGAATTTGTCCCTCTTATTCGTTGAGAGTCAGATGTCTAAGGCCTGATAAAGTTAAATCTAGAAGAGAGTGATCACTCTGTGTCTCTTGGATTTAACATGACATCTAGGACGAAAGGATAAAATGAAAAGATTCACATATTCATATTCAAGATGGGAACTCGAAAAGGATGATGTTATTGAATGGCACAAAGCCATAACATATTGGGGGTGATTGAAGGTATTTCGAATGCCCGAGAGACATATTAAATTAATGTGGCTAATGTGTTATGATCCAAGTCGGGTCATACCCAATAACATGCTTACCGACACTTTATATGTATTTAATCTTAACGATTGGGTCGTTAAATAAATACGCGACACTTGGATTTTAGAAAATCGGTTTTCTAAAATGTTATCACCTGAGATAAATTATTTGGATAATTTATATATAATTGTTTATAAGTTTAAATGATTATATTGTGTTATATTTTATAAAAGGTTTATAAAATGTGAAAGTAACAAATAAATACATGTTTTATATACATATATATATATATAACATATTTATATATATATATATGTTAAAAACATTTTTTTATAAAAAAAAGAATGGGCAGATTTTGGGGACTCCCATGCTCTCCCATGCTTGTTTTAATTGTTACTTTTAAGATACACATGTCCATATATGCATGTGAAAACTCTTAGACCAAAGCAAGACTCATTGACTCAAGTGAGAGGGTGATAATACAAGTAAAATAAGCAACAAAAATTCTGCTGCAGTCCACCATTCTGGCTGAACTATTTAGGGGTAGTAGGAGAGTTCTTTGCTTGCTATTTTAATACATTCAAGTGTCTAAAGTCCTAACAATTCAAAGGTTGTGTTGGTGCATCAAAAGCTTGGGGTATTACACACTTGAGGCTTCAAGTTAGAAGCTATATTCTCCATCATCTTCTTCATCATATTGCTGTCCAAATTCAGCTCACTACCTATCTTAGAGGAGGTATAAACACTCTTCTAATCTTGTTATATTTGTAAGAATATGATTCATGACTTGATATTAATGTGGAATTTAACAAAATGGCTTTACAATACACTTGTTCTATTAATGCTTCTGCTCGTATTAACTATCTTAAAATTGGTTTTATGATTGTGTTAACTTCATGAACATGTTGTTTTAAAACTTGTTAAATTCCATCAATGATGTCTAACTGAATTTGGATATAACTGTGACTTAATTCGACCTGTAACCAAAATTGAGACAGCAAACACAAATCTAAATAGTTGGATTGTGACTGGTAACAAGATTTGATTCTATATATGATTTTATCTTTATATAATTAATATTACTAATTAATAATTATAAATATATTAATAATGATAATGTTAAAAATATTATTAGAAATAATAAAAATACTATTAATAATAATAGAAATAATATAATAATAATAATAGAAATATTATGAAGTAGTACTAAAAATGATATTAATGATAATTTATAATAATTATACTAATTATTAATGATAATAATATTATATTTGTATTATTTTCTGATAATAATGATTTTTAACATAATAATAATAATACGAATATTATATATATTAAATTTAATTTCATTATATATTTACAAGTAATGTCCATATGTATGTATGTATATTTGTATATATATATATATATATATATATATATATATATATATATATATATATATATATATATATATATATATATATAAAATACTAATTTCATTTCTTAATACATTATTGGCTACATCAGTTTATTAATATTTATATATATATAATTAATTATACTTTCTTATTTATATATACTTATCTGTTTACAAATAATAGTTCGTGAATCGTCGGAACTGGTCGAAGTTAACTAAATCCATGTAAACAGTTCAAAAATGTTAGGACTCAACATTACAGACTTTGCTTATCGTGGCGAGATCATATTAAATTAAGTTTAAATTTGGTCGGAAATTTCCGGGTCGTCACAATTTTTCAATCCAAGCTTACTCAAAGGTGAGTCTACAGTCCCGCTTTTTACATGTTTTCAGGGATGAGAATACACGCTGTTATACTTACATTATCAAATGCTTTTGTATTGACACGAGTACTATATATGCATATTGAGTTTGTTCACAAAGCCTCTAGCTTGAATACTTTTAATACCTTCGGTGTACGCACAACTTAGATGGACGGATCCGTTAGGTTGACAACCTCACCCTACAATATTAACTGTGGTGCATTTATTTTGAACATTAGATACACTCGAACAAGTGTATAACATTTTATGCAAACGTTTCACAACTTGGAGTTGTACTTGCAAAATCTCGTGGTCAAGGAACTTAAACTATTTTTTGATAACTGTTTTTCAGATACCGTTACTTTACTTTAAACCTGTAGATTCACCAACATTATTTATTGACCTATTTTTGTGTGTTTTATTCTCAGGTCCTTAAGAAGTAGACTTCCGCTGTGTTTGCTGCATGGTCTGGCCGTGGAGTCAGCATATTATTTAAAGAACATTATTTACTTTCGCATTTAAAACTTTTGTAACTGTTTAAATACTGTTGGCTTGTGGTTACGATCACAACAGTGTTTCTATTTTGGGATTTAATGACTTATGTTTTGAATTCAACTTTTAATAAAATTAAATGCGATTACTTTAAACATCTCATATAGAGGGCGTAACTGTTTACTGTGGGACCTTGATTAACACGCCGTCAGATGGTAATTTGGCGGGGTGTTATAGATGGTATCAGAGCTAACGGTTCGTAGGGAAAATATGACTTGCATTAGTGTGTCTGATTTGGTTATTAGGATACCTTAGTGAGTCTAGACTACGATTGGGACTTAGTCATTACATGAGTACTTTATTACTAACGTTATGTGTTTGACTAATCTGTTTTCTATGTGTTCTTGTCTTGTGAGTTAGATGTCACAGGATTCCAGAAATAGCAGCAACTCAAGTGTGGCTGATGCCAATGCACCTACTCATGCTCCAGCACCTGCACCTGTCCCTCATCAGATACCTAACTACCCATTAACCTTTATGAGTTGGACCTGATTCACACTAATCGGAACATGAATGTAGTTGATCGTGTTAATGCTTTGAGTGATGTTGCGAGGACATACCCCCATCCTGATGATCTTGAAAGGTTGGACTCAAGAGTCACGTCCATAAACACTTATAGGTACGAGGCTGAAGCAAGGTTCTTTGACATGGAGCGACTGATAGCAGCCTTGACTGCCAGGGTTGCTGCGTTAGAGGCAGATCGTAAAAGGCCTAGGGATGATGGACCTGCCTCCCATACCTGTCAGAAGAGGAAGTGAAGGGTCATTCGACCATGAGCTTTCTTTTCTTTTTCATCCACCATCCTTTCTTTATTTGATTATATAAGACTTACCGGATGTTTTAAACCGGGCTACTAGCACATTATGATTATTGTTTGGTTTTATTACTTTTGGGATTTGGTTTATTACTTTTTGGATTTTAATTTTAATAATGGTGGATTATGCTATTAATAATTATTATCTTTTATTGCATGCGGTAATAATCTTTATTTAGTAACATTGTATGATTATAATACTTGTGTTATGTGATACTGCCTTGATTTCATTGTTACTACTTAGTGCTACTACCATTGCTATCACTACATAACACTAGTGCCACTACTATTACCACTAGTGTCACTACTACCACTACTATCACTAGTGACACTACTATCACTACTATCACTACTAACACTAATGTCACTACTATCACTACTCATCACTACTTGTACTACTTACACTACTTCTCACTACTTACGAATCTTTTCGTACTATTATTATTTACTAGTCTTCAACACTCGTTGCTAGTATATTTTTATATATATCGTTGTTTTGACACTGACCTAGTGTGTTTTTCTGTGTTGAAATTGCCTCCGAAGGAATCAACCGCTGCTCAGATCATGAGATTGGTCGCTAAAGGTATTGCGGTCGAAAGAGCTGAACTACTGAGAGAACTCAACAACGCCTGCAACAGCAATGATCGTGGTGGTTCAAGCAACACCAATGGGAACGGCACTCAAGGCCGTAATGGATGTTCTTACAAGACATTCACTAGTTGCAACCCGCATCCTTTTAACAGAACTGAGGGACCAGTTGGTCTCACTCATTGGTTTGAAAAGCTTGAGTCGATTTTCCGCATTAGCAGGTGTAATGATAATGACCCAGTGGGTTTTGCTATGGGCACACTGTCGGACAGTGCGTTCACTTAATCTCTGGGTCATGATCAAACTTATGCCCTACCTTGGGAAACTTTGAAGTAAAGAATGATTGAGGAGTATTGTTCACAAAATGAGATTAAAAAGATGGAACGCGAGTTCCGAGAGCTGAAGTTGGTAGGCAATGATCTCACCGCTTTTAATAAGAGGTTCTTTGAACTAGCACTAATGTGTCCTGAAATGGTTACTCCTGAGAGGCGTAAGGTTGAACTATACATCGAAGGTCTAAGTGAGAATATTCAAGGCGGAGTCACTACTTCTAAACCCGCAAACGTGCAAGAAGCTATTAACATGGCTAGTTTGTTATTGGGCCAGATTGCCCAGAGAGGGAAGGGTACTACAGTGAATGAGAATAAGTCCAATGATGGTAAGAGTAAATGGAATGGTGGTCAAGATAAGAATTTTAACCAACAGCCGTTTAAGAAGCAAGATTCTTACCGCAACGACACTAGGGTCACAGGAACTAACTCCGGGCATAAGGGTAAAAAGCCACAATGTCAAAGGTGTGGCAAGCATCACACCGGAAACTCTGCTATTCTAATTTGTGACCGGTGCAAGAAGTTTGGCCATTTGGCAAGAGATTGTAAGGTTAACCTCAACGGCAATACCAACAACAACACTGCAAACAATGCAAACAATGATGGTAATGGTAAGAACTGTTTTGGTTGTGGACAGCCGGGTCATTTCAAGAGGAACAGTCCTAAGAACAACAACAATGGGAATGCTCAAGGCAGGGCATTCAACATCAACTCTGCGGAAGCTCGTGATGATTCGAAGCTAGTCAAGGGTACGTTTTTACTCAATGATCAACATGTTTACGTTTTGTTTGACACTAGTGCTATTAGAAGTTTTATATCTAAGGATATTTGTCATAATGTTAAGAACCCTGTTTCTCCCTTAGATAACGTGTATTCCATAGAACTAGGGAATGGTAACTTGATGAGAGCCGATAAGATTTATTGTGGTTGTACTTTGACGTTAGAGGGTAAGCCTTTTAGCATTGATATGATACCTATTAAACTGGGAAGTTTTGACCTTGTGGTTGGAATGGACTGGTTAGCTGATAATAAAGCCGAGGTGGTCTGTGACCTAAAGGCTATTCGTATTCCTATTGCTGACGGTGAACCTATGATGATTTATGGAGAAAAGAATGGCTCACAATTGCATCTCATTGACTATTTGAAAGTTCAAAGGTATGTGAGAAAGGGATGTATCGCGTTTATGGCTCACGTAAGCCAAATTGTACCTGATGAAAGGAGACCCGAAGATCTTCCAATAGTTAAGGAATTTCTTGAAGTTTTTTCGGAAGAATTACCTGGTCTTCCACCGCATCGAGAAGTTGAGTTTCATATAGATTTAGTGCCAGGAGCGGCACCGGTGGCTCGCACACCATACAGACTTGCACCTCCAGAGCTTCAAGAGTTGTCTAGTCAATTGCAAGAGCTATTAGACAAGGGATTTATCCGACCGAGTTATTCGCCTTGGGGAGCTCCGGTCTTGTTTGTTAAAAAGAAGGATGGGTCGATGAGATTGTGTATCGACTACAGAGAATTGAACAAGTTGACAATCAAGAATCGGTACCCGCTACCGATGATTGATGACTTATTTGATCAACTACAGGGATCTAGTTGTTATTCGAAGATTGATTTGAGATACGGGTATCACCAATTGAGATTCAAAGAAGCTGATGTCCCGAAGACGGTGTTTAGAACATGTGACGATCGCTCCAATTCCATATGGATGAATACGTCATTCATCAATTTTATTGTGAGGTATTTGACCTCTATATGATACGTTTTACAAACATTGCATTCTTTTAAAAAGGGTATACCATAAATGAATATTTAAATCCAAGGTTTTTGACGTCTGATGATTTCTACATATAGACAATCACTGTAAATAATAGTTTACAATACTACATCCGTTGACAATACAGTCAAAATAAAATACATGGTGATGAATTTGTGAATACAACGTTTCCTTGAAAAATATGCCATGTATGACTCCATGCACATAGCTTGTCTAACATATAAGCAAATAGCGGAAGACTTCTAGGAACTTGAGAATAAACATGCTTTCAAGTGTCAACACAAAGGTTGGTAAGTTCATAGTTTTTAATGTTGCGCATAATCTGTATATAAAGGTGGATCACAAGATTTTAGTTGTTTCATCCGAAACGTTTATCAAAATATTCTACAAAATTGAGTACCCTGGAAACTAAACTTAACGTATATATAATAAGTACCCCTGTTTTAACATACATGCAACCAACATGTACAATACACGTAAACCAACGTGTACTAAACTCAAATAGCATACGTCTGTTTTATAGTTCAGGCTAGGGTTTCTATACCTGGAATAGACGGGGATGTCAAGCCCTATGGATCCATATACTACTACTCGCGCCCACCAGTTCTTATAACTGACAGTTACTAGTTACCAAAGCTAAGAGATTTTTGGTTCAAACTCAGTGTAGAATTTAGTATGTACTTGTATCCATTGCGTTTAAAATAAAGTGCATGTATTCTCAGCCCAAAAATCTATATTGCAAAAGTAATTAAAAAGGGAGCAAATGAAACTCACGCATATAAATATTGTAAATCTGTTAATAAAGCATTTGCATGTATTCTCAGTCCAAAAATGTAAAGGGTAAAAGGGATCATATGAAACTCACCTTAGCAGCACATAAAGTCGTTCACCGAAATGTGACCGAAACTCAAAATACCACATAATCGTAGATCTCAACCTAGAGAACATATGTTGGTCAATAAATGTCTATCAAGCTAGGTCAGGTTATAGTGTATCAAAATCCTAATGCTCGAGACCGACATACAAAAGTTATCAAAAGTAGTTTCAAAAAGTCAATCTGACTCAATACAATAGTTGAATGATCATGGCAATTGAAACATTTTAACATTTCACATAGTTTCCAAATTCTTGTAAAATTAAACTATAGTTTTTATAAGGCTTTAAAATATGATAAAACAATCAATTTTGACAATTGCTCAACATGACGAGACGTGCCTTATATAGAAATTCATTTACTCGATTAGTAATATTTGAAAATCCAAATTATCAATCTTATAAACAAGTTGTTTAAATATCAATTGCAGATTTAAAAGCAATTCAATTAACGTCAATCATAATTCAGTTGACCATATCTTTAAATTCGTTCATCGAAATTACGCGATTTCTAAATGAAAAGTTATTGATTTTTCGCCAGCTTTCCAAAAACATGCATATCATATACCTTTTATCAGTAATTTATGTATTTAATTCTTGATTCATCATAAACTGTTTAATGACGAAATTTAACATACAAGCATGCATAAACATATATACTCGAGCACTAGACATGGATACACTTTTAATATATAAAAGATAAGATATGAATGCTCACGTATCAATATTGTGATTTAATATTGCAGGAAAGTACGTAGACGTAACGAAGATGATAACCACTAGGTTTGACTTGCGAACAATACTCACGAACATTACCCATAACCTCCATAGCTATAACCCATTATTTCCTTAGCTCTATTAACCCGCTAATAACCCCGTTGTAATATTTTATGTATATTACTATAAAAAATAATAAGATTAATAATAATAATATTAATCTTAATAATAATAATAATAATAATAATAATAATAATAATAATAATAATAATAATAATAATAATAATAATAATAATAATAATATATTAGAGACAGAGAAATTGAAAGAGTGTAAAACATTCGGCAAAACTGGAGCATTTATAGGACTTTTGCTGAAATTGGATCCCATGCGATCACATGAGATTTCAGTGCAAATGCCATGCGATCGCATGGCCTGTCTGGACAGCTCACTTTCTTTTGTTTTCTAGTTTGTCGATATATTATTATATAATATATAATATATTTAATTTATATATTTATTTATATATTATATTAAATTCTCGTGCATAGTTGACTTGTAATTTTTGTTCCGATAAGTCGTACGTCATCACTCGACTTATGTCCCGGTTTCGGTTTTTCAAACGTCCTTTCGTATACTGAGAAAACTTGTACTTTACGTCTCGTGACTCGTACCTTTGTCAAAATATAGACTTAAATTATCCATAAACTATATCACTCGAAATAAAACTTATATATTTGAGTGTTTTGGTCATTTACTTCTATAAATCATCTTCTCATTATTTACAACAATAATAGTATTATCAAACATTTTATAGCCAAGTTAATATATATTCGATAAACACGTTTTAAATACACGTCGCAATTTATTCATGAAATTAATATTCCAACCTATCATAAATATTCAAATAGATATTTAAACCAATAAGTTTAATGTACGGTACCATACAATTAAAACTTGTTACGCTTTCAAGTTATAGTATATATATGTATCTATTTACATATAATTGTTCGCGAATCGTCGAGAACAGTCGATGGGTAACTGAATATATGAAACTATTTCAAAAATTTTGAAATTCAGTTTTACAGGCTTTGCTTATCGTGTTGGAAACGTTAATCATACAAAGATTAAGTTTAAATTTGGTAAGAAAGTTCTGGGTTGTCACAGTACCTACCTGTTAAAGAAATTTCGTCCCGAAATTTAAGTGAGGTCGTCACGGCTAACAATAAAAATGTTTTCATGACGAATATGGGTTGATAAATAGAATTTTATCACCGTTGAATAATATGGATAAAACAATCCAATTACTCGAAGCGTATGAGAGAAGTTATCGTAATAGAGTGAAATGAGAAATAAAGATTCGTCTTAATTCTTGACGTAGTAACGTTTAATTTTCGGAATTTTCGGAATAGAAAATCTTCATAATTTAAATAAGATTTGATTCTTCGGGATTTAAGGTAATTATGATTTCCTTTGATTAAATGCGTAATCTGCCTCGATTGCTATGTCTGATATTTCGCTATAAATTGACCTTTTCCGTTTCATTTATTTTCACCACTCCTATAATATTCTTCATTATTTCATACTTCCTAATAGATTGTGAAAATGCTTAATCCAGTTCTGATTCTTGATATTTTCTTGGTTATCGTATCCTTCATTCTTCTTTTTCATCTGCCACCAGAGGAAGTTATTTTCTTCTACTATTACCTTGGGGTTATAGTGTTTTTCATTCTCCCGTGTCTTTATATTGCTATACGCATTGATATACATGGTTTGTAATTTTGAGGTTTTTATCGGGCTTTTTATTCTCCATTATATTTCGGAGCTTTATGCTTTTGTTTTCTCTTCCCGACCTTAAGTCAAGCGGATAATGGTCCAGAATTCGTAGCTATGCATTTCGGAATGAACATAGTCAATGTTCTAAGAAAGAAATTGTAATGGCACGATATTGATTTGTCAAATTACCAGAATATCCGAAAAAGACCGAATCATCAAGAAAAATATTTTCTGGATATATTTAGAGATTATATAGAATGAAAGAGTTATGTAACATGGTTCATGATGAGGGTATGATCTGTGAACCTTTATCACGTTCCATTAGAAATTCAGCATAACTTACTGTAATATAATCACGTTAATCAAGTGTCATTATATTATACTAACTCATGCTTCAATTCCCAACACTACTTCAAAAACATCCATTTTTCGAAATTTTCAGGATTTAGAAACTAAAATAGTTTCTTTTATGATGTAATACAGATAGCGCAAAGAGGTAAATGATTTCAGATAAGAATAGTTGTGAAAATATCTTCAGGAATATCGAAGATATTTATAATGAAAGATACGATGATATATTAGGATTTCTAATATTGAAGGATGATGAATAAGATTTGTGTAGTGACCCGAACTTTTCCAAGTTTATATATATTAATTGAGATTGATATTTACATGATTAAATGTTTCCAACATGTTAAGCAATCAAACTTGTTAAGACTTAATTAATTGAAATATGTTTCATATAGACAATTGACCACCCAAGTTGACCGGCGATTCACGAACGTTAAAACTTGTAAAAACTACATGATGATATATATATGGATATACATATGGTTAACATGAGATTATGATAAGTAAGTATCTCCATAAGTATATTAACAATGAGTTATATACATATAAACAAGACTACTAACTTAAGGATTTCGAAACGAGATATATATGTAACGATTATCGTTGTAACGACATTTAAATGTATATATATCATATTAAGATATATTAATATATCATAATATCATGATAATATAATAATTTAACATCTCATTAGATATAATAAACAATGGGTTAACAACATTAATTAAGATCGTTAACTTAAAGGTTTCAAAACAACACTTACATGTAACGACTAACGATGACTTAACGACTCAGTTAAAATGTATATACATGTAGTGTATTTAGATGTATTAAAATACTTTTGGAAGACTTCAAGATATATATCAAAATACTCATACTTAACGAAAATGGTTACAGTTACTTTCCCATTCTTTTCTTTCATCAAGAATTCTAGTCGTATTCTTACCCGTATTATACACAGCTTCAAAACGTACTTACTATGGGTATATACCAATAGGAACTAGCATGGGATTCCACTCTTGATTATGTCATGTATGACTAATCAATTTTAACTTCTACCATGAGCTAGTCAACTAACTAGAACTCCTTTTAACCCCACTCACCACTCACCAATTACCACTCATCATTCACTCCATTTCACTTCCAATTCTCTTTCTAATTCTCTCTCAACACACACACACACACTATTATGAACGTATTTTTCCAGTAGTTAATCATCATCTTCATCAAAAATCACTTCAAGAATCAAGCTATAATCATCATAGGAAGAACACTTCAAGAACACTTCAAAAATCCCTTCAAGTTTACTAATTTACTTCCAAGCTTTCTAATCCATTCCAAGTAATCATCTAAGATCAAGAAACCTTTATTATATATAGTAGGTTATCTTTCTTATTCAAGGTAATATTCATATTCAAACTTTGATTCAATTTCTATAACTATAAACTATCTTAATTCGAGTAAAAATCTTACTTGAACTTGTTTTTGTGTCATGATCCTACTTCAAGAACTTTAAAGCCATCCAAGATCCTTTGAAGCTAGATCATTTCTTGTCACTTCCTGTAGGTTTACCTACTAAACTTGAGTTAGTAATGATGTTCATAACATCATTCGATTCATATATATAAAACTATCTTATTCGAATGTTTAAACTCGTAATCACTAGAACATAGTTTAGTTAATTCTAAACTTGTTCGCAAACAAAAGTTAATCCTTCTAACTTGACTTTTAAAATTAATTAAACACATTTTCTATATCTATATTATATGCTAACTTAATGATTTAAAACCTGGAAACACGAAAAACACCGTAAAACCGGATTTACACCGTCGTAGTAACACCGCGGGCTGTTTTGGGTTAGTTAATTAAAAACTATGATAAACTTTGATTTAAAAGTTGTTATTCTGAGAAAATGATTTTTATTATGAACATGAAACTATATCCAAAAATTATCGTTAAACTCAAAGTGGAAGTATGTTTTCTAAAATGGTCATCTAGACGTCGTTCTTTCGACTGAAATGACTACCTTTACAAAAACGACTTGTAACTTATTTTTCCGACTATAAACCTATACTTTTTCTGTTTAGATTCATAAAATATAGTTCAATATGAAACTATAGCAATTTGATTCACTCAAAACGGATTTAAAATGAAGAAGTTATGGGTAAAACAAGATTGGATAATTTTTCTCATTTTAGCTACGTGAAAATTGGTAACAAATCTATTCCAACCATAACTTAATCAACTTGTATTGTATATTATGTAATCTTGAGATACCATAGACACGTATACAATGTTTTGACCTATCATGTCGACACATCTATATATATTTCGGAACAACTATAGACACTCTATATGTGAATGTTGGAGTTAGCTATACAGGGTTGAGGTTGATTCCAAAATATATATAGTTTGAGTTGTGATCAATATTGAGATACGTATACACTGGGTCGTGGATTGATTCAAGATAATATTTATCGATTTATTTCTGTACATCTAACTGTGGACAACTAGTTGTAGGTTACTAACGAGGACAGCTGACTTAATAAACTTAAAACATCAAAATATATTAAAAGTGTTGTAAATATATTTTGAACATACTTTGATATATATGTATATATTGTTATAGGTTCGTGAATCAACCAGTGGCCAAGTCTTACTTCCCGACGAAGTAAAAATCTGTGAAAGTGAGTTATAGTCCCACTTTTAAAATCTAATATTTTGGGATGAGAATACATGCAGGTTTTATAAATGATTTACAAAATAGACACAAGTACGTGAAACTACATTCTAAGGTTGAATTATCGAAATCGAATATGCCCCTTTTTATTAAGTCTGGTAATCTAAGAATTAGGGAACAGACACCCTAATTGACGTGAATCCTAAAGATAGATCTATTGGGCCTAACAAACCCCATCCAAAGTACCGGATGCTTTAGTACTTCGAAATTTATATCATATCCGAAGGGTGTCCCGGAATGATGGGGATATTCTTATATATGCATCTTGTTAATGTCGGTTACCAGGTGTTCACCATATGAATGATTTTTATCTCAATGTATGGGATGTGTATTGAAATATGAAATCTTGTGGTCTATTATTATGATTTGATATATATAGGTTAAACCTATAACTCACCAACATTTTTGTTGACGTTTTAAGCATGTTTATTCTCAGATGATTATTAAGAGCTTCCGATGTCGCATACTTAAATAAGGACGAGATTTGGAGTCCATGCTTGTATGATATTGTGTAAAAACTGCATTCAAGAAACTTATTTTGTTGTAACATATTTGTATTGTAAACCATTATATAATGGTCGTGTGTAAACAGGATATTTTAGAGTATCATTATTTGATAATCTACGTAAAGCTTTTTAAACCTTTATTGATGAAATAAAGGTTATGGTTTGTTTTAAAAATGAATGCAGTCTTTGAAAAACGTCTCATATAGAGGTCAAAACCTCGCAACGAAATCAATTAATATGGAACGTTTTTAAACAATAAGAACGGGACATTTCAGTTGGTATCCGAGCGTTGGTCTTAGAGAACCAGAATTTTGCATTAGTGTGTCTTATCGAGTTTGTTAGGATGCATTAGTAAGTCTGGACTTCGGCCGTGTTTACTTGAAAAATGATTGCTTAACAAATTTTGTTGGAAACTATATATTTTTAACATGTGAATATTATGTGACATATTAATCTCTTAACGCGTTTGATATTATGTGATAGATGTCTACCTCTAGAACAAGTCCCATTGACTCACCTAATAATAATGAAGAGTCAAATGTAAATTGGAATGATTCGTGAACTGATTCACAAGTTCCCGAAGAGGAACCGGAAGAAGAGTCGGAACCAGAAGAAGAATCGGAACCGGAAGAAGAATCGGAACCGGATGAAGAAATAGAACCGGTGGGGGAAATAATAAAACGGTTAAGTAAAAGAAAATCCTCAACCAACCGACCAAGGTTAATTATGGTCAATGGTGTTTCCGCTAAGGAAGCAAAATATTGGGAGGATTACCAATTCTCCGATGAATCGGATTCTGACGAGAATTCCGATGATGTTATAGAAATTACCCCAACTGAATTTAAAAAGGCAAAAGAAAATAATAAGGGAAAGGGCATAAAAATAGAGAAATCTAATTCCAACCCCGATGAACTTTATATGTATCGTCAACCCCCAAAGTCCTTAAGTTGTAACAATGACCCGGGAACCTCTAAACCACCAGGTTTTTCTAAACCAATGTGGAAAACGACGTCTCGTATTAGGGGAACATCATATATCCCTAGAAACTTGGCAAAATGAACCAAAACTGAAGAAGAAGAAACAAGCGAGTCGGAATAAGATAGTTGTATCGTGGTGTAATATATGTAATATAGTGTGCTTATGCTTTATGATATATGTAAAAATTGCTTGTATTAATAAGTATTTTTTTTATGAATCTAACTCTTGTCTATTTTACAGTATAAAAACACAAAATGGATAGAAAACCCAATATTTTAAGAGACCTACCCGGAGACATGATTGATGAAATCTTGTCTAGAGTCGGTCAGAATTCTTCGGCACAACTATTTAAGGCGAGATCAGTTTGTAAGACAATCGAAGAACGTTCCAAGAATGCCTTGGTTTATAAAAGGCTTTCGTTCGAAAGATGGGGGATATCACATTGGGAAATCCATAAGTTACGATGTGTTTACTTTGACGCATATATTGCGGGGAACCCAAATGCTATTTTACGCAATGGGTTAAGAAATTATTTTGACTCAATATATCCGAATATTGGACTTCGTGATTTAGAAAAAGCGGCTAACATGCAACATAAAGAAGCATGTTATGCTTACGGATTAGTAATGTTCGCTTCTCACCAAAGTGAGAACAAGAACATCGGCCTACAACTATTAAACAAAACGTTCCCACAAGTGACGGAGTCGGTAATTGGGGTAAGAAATGAGGTTTTTAGATTGTTACGGGACTGTTGGACATTACGTAACCCTCGTCCCTTTGACGACGTTACAACACGCTGTATTATCAACGGTCATAACGGTTATGTTCCACAAGACCAAGTATGGGAAGTAGTCCTAGTAAAACCAGAATGCATGACTTGTTTCTGGACGTATGAATTACGTGTCTTTATTGCCTTTGCTGAACGACTTGTGTACTAGCTAGAATTATCTTCACAACTATCTTGTATCAAAGTTATTGTGTGCTATATTTCATGCTTTATGTAAAATAAGCGGTATTGTAAGTTTGTAAAATATTGTATAAAAGTTTGAACGCGAAATATTATTATAATCAGTTTTTCATATAGAATTGTAGTAGTTGAATTGTATATTAGCTACTAAGTATGAACTTAACGGGTAGGTACTACCCGAATTTAAACTTATAAAACGCTAATATGAAGAAAAAGCTTTTATAAATGAGTTAATATTATGCTACGAAATACTATTAACTACTCTTAATATTCTGTATGATTAACCTGTTCCATTTGACTATTTTGAAGGAAATGGCACCGACTACTCGACACACCGTGAATATGAATGAAGAGGAATTCCGTACTTTTCTAGCTTCAAACATAGCCGCAGTATAGGCTGCGCTACATACCAACAATAACCTTGGATCTAGCAGTACAGGAAATCGTGTAGGATGCACCTACAAAGAATTCACTGCCTGCAAACCTTTGGAATTTGATGGAACCGAAGGACCGATCGGATTGAAATGGTGGACCGAGAAGGTCGAATCGGTGTTTGCCATAAGTAAGTGTACTGAAGAGGACAAAGTAAAGTACGCTACGCATACCTTCACAGGTTCTGCGTTAACATGGTGGATTACCTATCTAGAGCAAGTGGGACAAGACGATGCGTACGCACTACCGTGGTCAGCATTCAAGCACTTGATGAAAGAGAAGTACCGTCCCAGAACCGAGGTCAATAAGCTCAAGACAGAACTTAGAGGGTTACGAACTCAAGGATTTGATATTACCACGTACGAAAGACGATTCACAGAATTGTGCCTATTGTGTCCGGGAGCATTCGAAGATGAGGAAGAGAAGATCGACGCGTTTGTGAAAGGATTACCGGAAAGAATCCAAGAAGATATAAGTTCACACGAGCCCGCCTCCATACAACAGGCATGTAGAATGGCTCACAAACTAGTGAACCAGATTGAAGAAAGAATTAAAGAACAGACTGCTGAAGAGGCCAATGTGAAGCAAGTCAAAAGAAAGTGGGAGGAAAACGGTGATAAGAATCACCAATACAACAACAACAGCAATTACAACAATAATCGCAACAATTATCCCAACAATCGCAACATCAATCGCAACTACAACAAACGGCCCAACAACAACAACAACAACAACAACAACTACAACAATCATCCCAACAACAATAATAACCGCAACAACAACAACAATCAGAAGCAGCTATGCCAAAGATGTGAAAAGTATCACTCGGGGTTCTGCACCAAATTTTGCAACAAGTGTAAAAGAAATGGTCATAGCGCGGCGAAGTGTGAGGTCTACGGACCAGGAGTTAATAGAACGAAAGGAACAAATGGTGTCGGAATGAGTAATGGCAGAGCAAGTAGTGTCGGAGCAAGTTATGCCAATGTAGTTTGTTATAAATGTGAAAAACCGGGCCACATTATTAGAAATTGTCCGAACCAGGAGAACACGAATGGACAAGGCCGCGAAAGAGTTTTCAATATTAATGCGGCAGAGGCACAGGAAGACCCGGAGCTTGTTACGGGTACGTTTCTTATTGACAATAAATCTACTTCCGTTTTATTTGATTCGGGTGCGGATAGAAGCTATATGAGTAGAGATTTTTGCGCTAAATTAAGTTGTCCATTGACGCCTTTGGATAGTAAATTTTTACTCGAATTAGCAAATGGTAAATTAATTTCAGCAGATAATATATGTCGGAATCGAGAAATTAAACTGGTTAGCGAAACATTTAAGATTGACTTGATACCAGTAGAGTTAGGGAGTTTTGATGTGATAATCGGTATGGACTGGTTGAAAGAAGTGAAAGCAGAGATCGTTTATTACAAAAATGCAATTCGCATTATACGAGAAAAAGGAAAACCCTTAATGGTGTACGGAGAAAAGGGCAACACGAAGCTACATCTTATTAGTAATTTGAAGGCACAAAAACTAATAAGAAAAGGTTGCTATGCTGTTCTAGCACACATCGAGAAAGTACAAACTGAAGAAAAGAGCATCAATGATGTTCCCGTCGCAAAAGAATTTCCCGATGTATTTTCGAAAGAATTACCGGGATTACCCCAACATCGATCCGTTGAATTTCAAATAGATCTTGTACCAGGAGCTGCACCAATAGCTCGTGCTCCTTACAGACTCGCACCCAGCGAGATGAAAGAACTGCAAAGCCAATTACAAGAACTTTTAGAGCGTGGTTTCATTCGACCAAGCACATCATCGTGGGGAGCTCCTATTTTGTTTGTCAAGAAGAAAGATGGTACATTCAGGTTGTGTATCGACTACCGAGAGTTGAACAAACTTACCATCAAGAACCGCTACCCACTACCGAGAATCGATGACTTATTTGATCAACTACAAGGCTCGTCTGTTTATTCAAAGATTGACTTACGTTCCGGGTATCATCAAATGCGGGTGAAGGAAGATGATATTCCAAAGACTGCTTTCAGAACATGTTACGGTCATTACGAGTTTATGGTCATGCCGTTTGGTTTAACTAATGCACCAGCTGTGTTCATGGACCTTATGAACCGAGTGTGTGGACCATACCTTGACAAGTTTGTCATTGTTTTCATTGATGACATACTTATTTACTCAAAGAATGACCAAGAACACGGTGAACATTTGAGAAAAGTGTTAGAAGTATTGAGGAAGGAAGAATTGTACGCTAAGTTTTCAAAGTGTGCATTTTGGTTGGAAGAAGTTCAATTCCTCGGTCACATAGTGAATAAAGAAGGTATTAAGGTGGATCCGGCAAAGATAGAAACTGTTGAAAAGTGGGAAACCCCGAAAACTCCGAAACACATATGCCAGTTTTTAGGACTAGCTGGTTACTACAGAAGGTTCATCCAAGACTTTTCCAGAATAGCAAAACCCTTGACTGCATTAACGCATAAAGGGAAGAAATTTGAATGGAAGGATGAACAAGAGAAAGCGTTTCAGTTATTGAAGAAAAAGCTAACTACGGCACCTATATTGTCATTGCCTGAAGGGAATGATGATTTTGTGATTTATTGTGACGCATCAAAGCAAGGTCTTGGTTGTGTATTAATGCAACGAATGAAGGTGATTGCTTATGCGTCTAGACAATTGAAGATTCACGAGCAAAATTATACGACACATGATTTGGAATTAGGCGCGGTTGTTTTTGCATTAAAGACTTGGAGGCACTACTTATATGGGGTCAAAAGTATTATATATACCGACTACAAAAGTCTTCAACACATATTTAATCAGAAACAACTGAATATGAGGCAGCGTAGGTGGATTGAATTGTTGAATGATTACGACTTTGAGATTCGTTACCACCCGGGGAAGGCAAATGTGGTAGCCGATGCCTTGAGCAGGAAGGACAGAGAACCCATTCGAGTAAAATCTATGAATATAATGATTCATAATAACTTTACTACTCAAATAAAGGAGGCGCAACAAGGAGTTTTAAAAGAAGGAAATTTAAAGGATGAAATACCCAAAGGATCGGAGCAGCATCTTAATATTCGGGAAGATGGAACCCGGTATAGGGCTGAAAGGATTTGGGTACCAAAATTTGGAGATATGAGAGAAATGGTACTTAGAGAAGCTCATAAAACCAGATACTCAATACATCCTGGAACGGGGAAGATGTACAAGGATCTCAAGAAACATTTTTGGTGGCCGGGTATGAAAGCTGATGTTGCTAAATACGTAGGATAATGTTTGACGTGTTCTAAGGTCAAAGCTGAGCATCAGAAACCATCAGGTCTACTTCAACAACCCGAAATCCCAGAATGGAAATGGGAAAACATTACCATGGATTTCATCACTAAATTGCCAAGGACTGCAAGTGGTTTTGATACTATTTGGGTAATAGTTGATCGTCTCACCAAATCAGCACACTTCCTGCCAATAAGAGAAGATGACAAGATGGAGAAGTTAGCACGACTGTATTTTAAAGAAGTCATCTCCAGACATGGAATACCAATCTCTATTATCTCTGATAGGGATGGCAGATTTATTTCAAGATTCTGGCAGACATTACATCAAGCATTAGGAACTCGTCTAGACATGAGTACTGCCTATCATCCACAAACTGATGGGCAGAGTGAAAAGACGATACAAACGCTTGAAGACATGCTACGAGCATGTGTTATTGATTTCGGAAACAGTTGGGATCGACATCTACCGTTAGCAGAATTTTCCTACAACAACAGCTACCATTCAAGCATTGAGATGGCGCCGTTTGAAGCACTTTATGGTAGAAAGTGCAGGTCTCCGATTTTTTGGAGTGAAGTGGGGGATAGACAGATTACGGGTCCTGAGATTATACAAGAAACTACCGAGAAGATCATCCAAATTCAACAACGGTTGAAAACCGCCCAAAGTCGACAAAAGAGCTACGCTGACATTAAAAGAAAAGATATAGAATTTGAAATTGGAGAGATGGTCATGCTTAAAGTTACACCTTGGAAAGGCGTTGTTCGATTTGGTAAACGAGGGAAATTAAATCCAAGGTATATTGGACCATTCAAGATTATTGATCGTGTCGGACCAGTAGCTTACCGACTTGAGTTACCTCAACAACTCACGGCTGTACATAACACTTTCCACGTCTCGAATTTGAAGAAATGTTTTGCTAAAGAAGATCTCGCTATTCCGTTAGATGAAATCCAAATCAACGAAAAACTCCAATTCATCGAAGAACCCGTCGAAATAATGGATCGTGAGGTTAAAAGACTTAAGCAAAACAAGATACCAATTGTTAAGGTTCGATGGAATGCTCGTAGAGGACCCGAGTTCACCTGGGAGCATGAAGATCAGATGAAGAAGAAATACCCGCATCTATTTCCAGAAGATTCGTCAACACCTTCAACAGCTTAAAATTTCGGGACGAAATTTATTTAACGGGTAGGTACTGTAGTGACCCGAACTTTTCCATGTTTATATATATTAATTGAGATTGATATTTACATGATTAAATGTTTCCAACATGTTAAGCAATCTAACTTGTTAAGACTTAATTAATTGAAATATGTTTCATATAGACAATTGACCACCCAAGTTGACCGGCGATTCACGAACGTTAAAACTTGTAAAAACGACATGACGATATATATATGGATATACATATGGTTAACATGAGATTATGATAAGTAAGTATCTCCATAAGTATATTAACAATGAGTTATATACATATAAACAAGACTACTAACTTAAGGATTTCGAAACGAGACATATATGTAACGATTATCGTTGTAACGACATTTAAATGTATATATATCATATTAAGATATATTAATATATCATAATATCATGATAATATAATAATTTAACATCTCATTAGATATTATAAACAATGGGTTAACAACATTAATTGAGATCGTTAACTTAAAGGTTTCAAAACAACACTTACATGTAACGACTAACGATGACTTAACGACTCAGTTAAAATGTATATACATGTAGTGTATTTAGATGTATTAAAATACTTTTGGAAGACTTCAATACATATATCAAAACACTCATACTTAACGAAAATGGTTACAGTTACTTTCCCATTCTTTTCTTTCATCAAGAATTCTAGTCGTATTCTTACCCGTATTATACACAGCTTCAAAACGTACTTACTATGGGTATATACCAATAGGAACTAGCATGGGATTCCACTCTTGATTATGTCATGTATGACTAATCAATTTTAACTTCTACCATGAGCTAGTCAACTAACTAGAACTCCTTTTAACCCCACTCACCACTCACCAATTACCACTCATCATTCACTCCATTTCACTTCCAATTCTCTTTCTAATTCTCTCTCAACACACACATACACTATTATGAACGTATTTTTCCAGTAGTTAATCATCATCTTCATCAAAAATCACTTCAAGAATCAAGCTATAATCATCATAGGAAGAACACTTCAAGAACACTTCAAAAATCCCTTCAAGTTTACTAATTTACTTCCAAGCTTTCTAATCCATTCCAAGTAATCATCTAAGATCAAGAAACCTTTGTTATATACAGTAGGTTATCTTTCTTATTCAAGGTAATATTCATATTCAAACTTTGATTCAATTTCTATAACTATAAACTATCTTAATTCGAGTAAAAATCTTACTTGAACTTGTTTTTGTGTCATGATCCTACTTCAAGAACTTTCAAGCCATCCAAGATCCTTTGAAGCTAGATCATTTCTTGTCACTTCCAGTAGGTTTACCTACTAAACTTGAGGTAGTAATGATGTTCATAACATCATTCGATTCATATATATAAAACTATCTTATTCGAAGGTTTAAACTCGTAATCACTAGAACATAGTTTAGTTAATTCTAAACTTGTTCGCAAACAAAAGTTAATCCTTCTAACTTAACTTTTAAAATTAATTAAACACATGTTCTATATCTATATGATATGCTAACTTAATGATTTAAAACCTGAAAACACGAAAAACACCGTAAAACCGGATTTACGCCGTCGTAGTAACATCGCGGGCTGTTTTGGGTTAGTTAATTAAAAACTATGATAAACTTTGATTTAAAAGTTGTTATTCTGAGAAAATGATTTTTATTATGAACATGAAACTATATCCAAAAATTATGGTTAAACTCAAAGTGGAAGTATGTTTTCTAAAATGGTCATCTAGACGTCGTTCTTTCGACTGAAATGACTACCTTTACAAAAACGACTTGTAACTTATTTTTCCGACTATAAACCTATAATTTTTCTGTTTAGATTCATAAAATAGAGTTCAATATGAAACCATAGCAATTTGATTCACTCAAAAAGGATTTAAAATGAAGAAGTTATGGGTAAAACAAGATTGGATAATTTTTCTCATTTTAGCTACGTGAAAATTGGTAACAAATCTATTCCAACCATAACTTAATCAACTTGTATTGTATATTATGTAATCTTGAGATACCATAGACACGTATACAATGTTTCGACCTATCATGTCGACACATCTATATATATTTCGGAACAACCATAGACACTCTATATGTGAATGTTGGAGTTAGCTATACAGGGTTGAGGTTGATTCCAAAATATATATAGTTTGAGTTGTGATCAATACTGAGATACGTATACACTGGGTCGTGGATTGATTCAAGATAATATTTATCGATTTATTTCTGTACATCTAACTGTGGACAACTAGTTGTAGGTTACTAACGAGGACAGCTGACTTAATAAACTTAAAACATCGAAATATATTAAAAGTGTTGTAAATATATTTTGAACATACTTTGATATATATATATGTATATATTGTTATAGGTTCGTGAATCAACCAGTGGCCAAGTCTTACTTCCCGACGAAGTAAAAATCTGTGAAAGTGAGTTATAGTCCCACTTTTAAAATCTAATATTTTGGGATGAGAATACATGCAGGTTTTATAAATGATTTACAAAATAGACACAAGTACGTGAAACTACATTCTATGGTTGAATTATCGAAATCGAATATGCCCCTTTTTATTAAGTCTGGTAATCTAAGAATTAGGGAACAGACACCCTAATTGACGCGAATCCTAAAGATAGATCTATTGGGCCTAACAAACCCCATCCAAAGTACCGGATGCTTTAGTACTTCGAAATTTATATCATATCCGAAGGGTGTCCCGGAATGATGGGGATATTCTTATATATGCATCTTGTTAATGTCGGTTACCAGGTGTTCACCATATGAATGATTTTTATCTCTATGTATGGGATGTGTATTGAAATATGAAATCTTGTGGTCTATTATTATGATTTGATATATATAGGTTAAACCTATAACTCACCAACATTTTTGTTGACTTTTAAGCATGTTTATTCTCAGATGATTATTAAGAGCTTCCGCTGTCGCATACTTAAATAAGGACGAGATTTGGAGTCCATGCTTGTATGATATTGTGTAAAAACTGCATTCAAGAAACTTATTTTGTTGTAACATATTTGTATTGTAAACCATTATGTAATGGTCGTGTGTAAACAGGATATTTTAGATTATCATTATTTGATAATCTACGTAAAGCTTTTTAAACCTTTATTTATGAAATAAAGGTTATGGTTTGTTTTAAAAATTAATGCAGTCTTTGAAAAACGTCTCATATAGAGGTTAAAACCTCGCAACGAAATCAATTAATATGGAACGTTTTTAATTAATAAGAACGGGACATTTCAATTTGTTCGTAAAGGTTTAGAGTCAGGAGCAAGGTATTTGCTAATGACTTCAGCAGACACTGAATCATTTGGATTCTTTGAAGGCAGGTTTAGTCTTTGTGATTTGTCCACAACTTCCTTCGTGGTTTGCTCAATTTGTTTTCCAGTACCAAATTTCTCTTTTTCTGTACTTTTCCAACACACTACTCTTTATCATCAAACTCTTGACTGTTAAAGTCGTTTACAGTTTTTGCTGCTTCATCAGCATTTTTCCAAAATTCGGAGAACTAGTTTCGCAGTTTGGGGTGTTTTTCAGAAACTTCACATTCGAAGTAAGTAAGTCTAGGAGATAGGCATTATATGTATATATATAACTGTTGGTGTAGAATTGCTGCGAAAATCGAAATACTGATTGCTAATTCCCGGTAGTTGGTATGGCAATTATTGTTACAAGATGTGGATGAGTACATGATAGGGTTTCAATGAACAATTATAATGGTTTTTCGGAGAGACTTAAACTAATGAGTAATGAAGTTGCTGGTAAGTTTACTGCTAATGTGGTGGAACATGAAAGGTTCCCCGGTAACAATAACGTATATGTCAAAGTTACTATAAGGCTAATCTGAAAAGTCGAAGTTGACTGGTTGGAAGTGTGATAAAACTGCATACTTTGAAAAGGATTGCAAGATTATTTTCGATAATAACAATGCTAAAGGATCTTTCACAGTTTTGAAGTCAAAGTATAGCTTTGAAAGATGTAGAGATCTAAGAATGATGTCACTTGTTAAATCTTGACTTGGATTCTGTTCTGTCAGAATATGTAATTGAATTTGAATAAGAATGGTTGTTTAGATTTCTATGAACGAATGTATAGCGTTGTTAAAGTAGTGGGTATAGTCAATAATTTTTTTGAATCAAAATTGAAGAATGTACAGTGTAACATATTAATTGTGAACTTATATATTTCCCGGGTATTACCTACCCGTTGAAAATTTCACAAGTAATATTTTGTACAGAAGAATTTTACTACAGTCTTTATGAAAATATATGTATGAATATTTTCTTCAGATGTAATACAGATTTAACGAGTTAATATCATATTAAGCTAATTTAATTTTCGGCTGGATTAGAAATGAATAATCTCTAAAACATTAAAGATTTCATAATCTTCGTGGAGTATTTCACTAATGTAATCAATACTTCATTATTCAGTTTTATTGGTATTTCCTCAGTGAATCATGTTGGTGCTTATGGAACTCTTGCTAACTTCGCAAGGTACGAATAATGTTTTCTGGAAAGTTTCAAGTACATCGAAAATGAAAGTGTAAAATCAATCATGTATTTGAATAATACACTTGATTTATTATGAAATAGAATCTATTAAGTCGAAGCAGAGATTATAGTTAACGATTGTTAAGTCATTAACGAAGGATGTATAGCATATTAGTAACATGAACTAACCGAGTAGTACCTACCAGTTATGATTCACATGTAATAGCTTAGTACGAAAAGATTTATTTTGATTTCTTATATACATATAATTTCTTCAGGGGAAATGAGTTAATACTTCATAACTCGTTGATACAATATATGCGTTGTTGATTTGTGATGATGTTGGTGATTATGGAACTGGTGGAAATCGTGATGTTATAGTGCTGATAGTACTGATGTGCTGGTGATGCTGACGGTACTGTTGATGCTACTTGTATAACAAGTCTAGCTTGTAAATCGCGCACTATTCCTGTCAGGGTTTCACTTTATTATTTCTATCCGCCCACTTCTAATTTACAATATGCATTAGAATATATAATCTCTAAAACTTTTAGAAACTACATATTCTCTGCAGAATATTTCTTGATGAAGTTATGAATCAATACTTCATCGTTTGTTGTTGTTGATATTCCTTGGTATCTATAGGGCGTATGATGTTGATACTCGTGGGACAGATTGTGAAGTTGAGGTTTGCGATGTGGTTGTTGTTGGTGGTGGTAATGGTACTGTTGGTGTTGTTGTCGGTGGTACTGTTGATGCCGGTGATGCTGCTGGTGCTTGTAACCTTTGCACCATATTCTCCAAAGCTACTACCCGAGCGCCAAGCTCATTGACTTCTTCTATTACACGGGGATGATTGTTGGTTCGGATGAGCGGATGAATAAGATTCAAAATTTGAGATAGTATATTATCGTGACTAGATACTCTGGAAATGAGAGAGAAAATGGTGTCTCGAACAGGTTCGCCGGTAAGTGCTTCAGGTTCTTCGCCAAGAGGGAAATGTGGTGGATGGAAGGGATCAACTTCTTCTTATCTCCAATGACTAAGAAGGCTACGAACCCATCCCCAATTCATCCAGAATAGGTGATGGCTGATTGGTTGATCCATTCCGGTTACACTGTCTTCGGAATTCAGGTGAATATCCATATCGAAATAGCTGTCGGAGTTTAAGGAATTTGAACTAGATACGGGATCCATCTTGTATAATCAGGGAATTGAATTTTGATATGCAATAGATTATAGGATTTAGTTTGGTATTCTCCGATACATAATTTACATATGTATATATAATACCAAAATCCCATAAGTTACGGAGGAATTTTCGGAAGATATCAGGAAAAGTTTACAGTAACAGATACGCTAAGATATGAATTTTTGTCTATACACTATTTATGAAATAAATGTAGGAAAACGTGTCTAGACTTAAGAATGATAAACATGTAATTTCCGATAAAAATGATAAGCAAAACTTTTAACATACAGACACGATCGAAGTCCAGACTTACTAATGCATCCTAACAACTATCAGTTAGACACACTCATGCAAGACCTGGTTCGCTAGGACCAACGCTCTGATACCAACTGTGACGATCGCTCCAATTCCATATGGACGAATACATCATTCATCGATTTCATTGCGAGGTATTTGACCTCTATAAGATACGTTTTACAAACATTGTATTCTTTTGAAAAGGGTATACCATAAATGAATATTTAAATCCAAGGTTTTTGACGTCTGATGATTTCTACACATAGAAAATCACCGTAAATAATAGTTTACAATACTACATCCGTTGACAATGCAGTCAAAATAAAATACATGGTGATGAATTTGTGAATGCAACGTTTCCTTGAAAAATATGCAATGTATGACTCCATGCACATAGCTTGTCTAACATATAAGCAAACAGCAGAAGACTTCTAGGAACTTGAGAATAAACATGCTTTTAAGTGTCAACACAAAGATTGGTGAGTTCATAGTTTTTAATGTTGTGCATAATCTGTATGTAAAGGTGGATCACAAGATTTCAGTTGTATCATCCGAAACGTTTATCAAAATATTCTACGAAATTGAGCACCCTGGTAACTAAACTTAACGTATATATAATAAGTACCCCTGTTTTAACATACATGCAACCAACATGTACAATACACGCAAACCAACGTGTACTAAACTCAAATAGCATACGTCTGTTTTATAGTTCAGGCTAGGGTTTCTATACTTGGAACAGACGGGGATGTCAAGCCTTATGGATCCATATACTAATACTCGCGCCCACTAGTTCTTATAACTGACAGTTACTAGTTACCAAAGCTAAGGGATTTTCGGTTCAAACTCAGTGTAGAATTTAGTATGTACTTGTATCCATTGCGTTTAAAATAAAGTGCATGTATTCTCAGCCCAAAAATATAGATTGCAAAAGCAATTAAAAAGGGAGAAAATGAAACTCACGCATATAAATATTGTAAATCAGTTAATAAAGCTTTTGCATGTATTCTCAGCCTAAAAATGTAAAGGGTAAAAGGGATCATATGAAACTCACCTTAGCAGCACATAAAGTCGTTCACCGAAATGTGACCGAAACTCGGAATACCACATAATCGTAGATTTCAACCTAGAGAACATATGTTGGTCAATAAATGTCTATCAAGCTAGGTCAGGTCATAGTGTATCACAATCCTAATGCTCGAGACCGACATACAAAAGTTATCAAAAATCGTTTCAAAAAGTCAATCTGACTCAATACAATAGTTGAATGATCATGGCAATCGAAACATTTTAACCTTTCACATAGTTTCCCAATTCTTGTAAAATTAAACTATAGTTTTTATAAGGCTTTAAAATATGATAAAACAATCAATTTTGACAATTGCTCAACAAGACGAGACGTGCCTTATATAGAAATTCATTTACTCGATTAGTAATATTTGAAAATCCAAATTATCAATCTTATAAACAAGTTGTTTAAATATCAATTGTAGATTCAAAAGCAATTCAATTAACGTCAATCATAATTCAGTTGACCATATATTTAAATTCGTTCATCGAAATTACGCGATTTCTAAATGAAAAGTTATTGATTTTTCGCCAGCTTTCCAAAAACATGCATATCATATACCTTTTATCAGTAATTTATGTATTTAACTCGTGATTCATCATAAACTGTTTAACGTCGAAATTTAGCATACAAGCATGCATAAACATATATACTCGAGCACTAGACATGGATACACTTTTAATATATAAAAGATAAGATATGAATGCTCACGTATCAATATTGTGATTCAATATTGCAGGAAAGTACGTAGACGCAACGGAGATGATAACCACTAGGTTTGACTTGCAAACAATACCCACGAACATTACCCATAACCTACATAGCTATAACCCATTATTTCCTTAGCTCTATTCCGCTCAAAACTCGTTTTGAAAATAACCCGCTAATAACCTCGTCATAATATTTTATGTATATTACTAATAATAATAAGATTAATAATAATAATATTAATCTTAATAATAATAATAATAATAATAATAATAATAATAATAATAATAATAATAATAATAATAATAATAATAATAATAATAATAATAATAATATAAATATATTAGAGACAGAGAAATTGAAAGAGTGTAAAACATTCGGCAAAAACTGGAGCATTTATAGGACTTTTGCTGAAATTGGATCCCTTGCGATCGCATGAGATTCTAGTGCAAATGCCATGCGATCGCATGGCCTGTCTGGACAGCCCACTTTCTTTTGTTTTCTAGTTTGTCGACATATTATTATATAATATATTTAATTTATATATTTATTTATATATTATATTAAATTCTCGTGCATAGTTGACTTGTAATTTTTGTTCCGATAAGTCGTACGTCATCACTCGACTTATGTCCTGGTTCCGGTTTTTCAAACGTCCTTTCATATACTGAGAAAACTTGTACTTTACGTTTCGTGACTCGTACCTTTGTCAAAATATAGACTTAAATTATCCATAAACTATATCACTCAAAATATAACTTATACATTTGAGTGTTTTGGTCATTTACTTCTATAAATCATCTTCTCATTATTTACAACAATAATAGTATTATCAAACGTTTTATAACCAAGTTAATATATATTCGATAAACACGTTTTAAATACACGTCGCAAGTTATTCATGAAATTAATATTCCAACCTATCATAAATATTCAAATAGAGATTTAAACCAATAAGTTTAATGTACGGTACCATACAATTAAAACTTGTTACGCTTTCAAGTTATAGTATATATATGTATCTATTTACATATAATTGTTCGCGAATCGTCGAGAACAGTCGATGGGTAATTGAATATATGAAACTATTTCAAAAATTTTGAAATTCAGTTTTACAGGCTTTGCTTATCGTGTCGAAAACGTTAATCATACAAAGATTAAGTTTAAATTTGGTCAGAAATTTCCGGGTTGTCACAGAACACGTTATGGACATTATGAGTTTACAGTGATGCCGTTTGTTTTGACGAACGCACCAGCAGTGTTCATGGACCTCATGAACCGTGCGTGTAAGCCATACCTAGATAAACTTGTCATTGTGTTTATTGATGATATATTGGTGTACTCCAAGAACAAGGAAGAGCACGAACAACATCTACGATCGATATTGACCATGCTTAGAAAAGAGCAGTTGTATGCAAAGTTCTCTAAGTGTGACTTTTGGTTTCCGGAGGTACAATTTCTTGGCCATGTTGTAGGGGCCAAAGGAATACAGGTCGATCCAGCAAAAATTGAGTCAGTTAAGAATTGGGAAACTCAAAAGACGCCAACTCAGATCCGGCAATTTTTGGGTTTAGATGGTTACTACAGGAGATTCATTAAAGGATTCTCTAAGATTGCCCGACCATTAACCGCGTTGACTCATAAGGGCAAGAAGTATGAGTGGTCAGAACCACAAGAAGCTGCATTTTAATTATTGAAGGAGAAGTTGACAACTGTACCGATATTGTCTATACCCGAGGGAAGTGAAGATTTTGTTGTTTATTGTGATGCCTCACGTCAAGGAATGGGTTGCGTGCTTATGCAACGAAATAAGGTTATTGCTTATGGATCACGTCAGTTAAAGATTCACGAGCAAAACTACACTACACACGACCTTGAATTAGGAGCGGTTATCTTCGCACTTAAAATGCGGAGACACTACATGCTTGGAACCAAATTTACTATCTTCAGCGACCATAAGAGCCTACAGCACATATTTGATCAAAAACATCTCACAATGAGACAACGACGTTGGATAGAACTACTTAACGATTATAACTGCGAACTTCAATACCATCCGGGCAAAGCGAATGTTGTAGCGGATGCTTTAAGTAGAAAAGAGCTAGAGAAACCCCTCAGGGTTAAAGCTCTTAACATAGTTGTTCGTACAAATCTCACATCACAGATTCGCGAAGCAGAACGAGAGGCCGTGAAACAAGAAAATGTTGATGTTGAAATTCTCAGAGGAATGGATAAGAAATTTAACATCAAGGAGGACGAAACACGGTACTTTGCTAATCAAATCTGGGTACCAAAGTTTGGTGGATTAAGAGAACTAGTGTTGGAGGAAGCATACAAGTCGAGGTACTCAATCCATCCGGGATCAGATAAAATGTACCAAGATTTGAAGGCATTTTATTGGTGGCCGAATTTGAAAGCTGACATTGCTACCTATGTCGGGAAGTGCTTAACTTGCGCTAAGGTCAAGGCTGAACATCAGAAGGCATCAAGGTTACTAACTCAACCAGAGATTCCCTAGTGGAAGTGGGTGTAGTGACCCGAACTTTTCCATGTTTATATATATTAATTGAGATTGATATTTACATGATTAAATGTTTCCAACATGTTAAGCAATCAAACTTGTTAAGACTTGATTAATTGAAATATGTTTCATATAGACAATTGACCACCCAAGTTGACCGGTGATTCACGAACGTTAAAACTTGTAAAAACTATATGATGACATATATATGGATATATATATAGTTAACATGATACTATGATAAGTAAACATATCATTAAGTATATTAACAATGAACTACATATGTAAAAACAAGACTACTAACTTAATGATTTTTAAACGAGACATATATGTAACGATTATCGTTGTAAAGACATTTAATGTATATATATCATATTAAGAGATATTCATACAAGATAATATCATGATAATATAATAATTTAACATCTCATTTGATATTATAAACATTGGGTTAACAACATTTAACAAGATCGTTAACCTAAAGGTTTCAAAACAACACTTACATGTAACGACTAACGATGACTTAACGACTCAGTTAAAATGTATATACATGTAGTGTTTTAATATGTATTTATAAACTTTTGAAAGACTTCAATACACTTATCAAAATACTTCTACTTAACAAAAATGCTTACAATTACATCCTCGTTCAGTTTCATCAACAATTCTACTCGTATGCACCCGTATTCGTACTCGTACAATACACAGCTTTTAGATGTATGTACTATTAGTATATACACTCCAATGATCAGCTATTAGCAGCCCATGTGAGTCACCTAACACATGTGGGAACCATCATTTGGCAACTAGCATGAAATATCTCATAAAATTACAAAAATATGAGTAATCATTCATGACTTATTTACATGAAAACAAAATTACATATCCTTTATATCTAATCCATACACCAACGACCAAAAACACCTACAAACACTTTCATTCTTCAATTTTCTTCATCTAATTGATCTCTCTAAAGTTCTATCTTCAAGTTCTAAGTGTTCTTCATAAATTCCAAAAGTTCTAGTTTCATAAAATCAAGAATACTTTCAAGTTTGCTAGCTCACTTCCAATCTTGTAAGGTGATCATCCAACCTCAAGAAATCTTTGTTTCTTACAGTAGGTTATCATTCTAATACAAGGTAATAATCATATTCAAACTTTGGTTCAATTTCTATAACTATAACAATCTTATTTCAAGTGATGATCTTACTTGAACTTGTTTTCGTGTCATGATTCTGCTTCAAGAACTTCGAGCCATCCAAGGATCCGTTGAAGCTAGATCCATTTTTCTCTTTTCCAGTAGGTTTATCCAAGGAACTTAAGGTAGTAATGATGTTCATAACATCATTCGATTCATACATATAAAGCTATCTTATTCGAAGGTTTAAACTTGTAATCACTAGAACATAGTTTAGTTAATTCTAAACTTGTTCGCAAACAAAAATTAATCCTTCTAACTTGACTTTTAAAATCAACTAAACACATGTTCTATATCTATATGATATGCTAACTTAATGATTTAAAACCTGAAAACACGAAAAACACCGTAAAACCGGATTTACGCCGTCGTAGTAACACCGCGGGCTGTTTTGGGTTAGTTAATTAAAAACTATGATAAACTTTGATTTAAAAGTTGTTATTCTGAGAAAATGATTTTTATTATGAACATGAAACTATATCCAAAAATTATGGTTAAACTCAAAGTGGAAGTATGTTTTCTAAAATGGTCATCTAGACGTCGTTCTTTCGACTGAAATGACTACCTTTACAAAAACGACTTGTAACTTATTTCTCCGACTATAAACCTATACTTTTCTGTTTAGATTCATAAAATAGAGTTCAATATGAAACCATATCAATTTGATTCACTCAAAACGGATTTAAAATGAAGAAGTTATGGGTAAAACAAGATTGGATAATTTTTCTCATTTTAGCTACGTGAAAATTGGTAACAAATCTATTCCAACCATAACTTAATCAACTTGTATTGTATATTATGTAATCTTGAGATACCATAGACACGTATACAATGTTTCGACCTATCATGTCGACACATCTATATATATTTCGGAACAACCATAGACACTCTATATGTGAATGTTGGAGTTAGCTATACAGGGTTGAGGTTGATTCCAAAATATATATAGTTTGAGTTGTGATCAATACTGAGATACGTATACACTGGGTCGTGGATTGATTCAAGATAATATTTATCGATTTATTTCTGTACATCTAACTGTGGACAACTAGTTGTAGGTTACTAACGAGGACAGCTGACTTAATAAACTTAAAATATCAAAATATATTAAAAGTGTTGTAAATATATTTTGAACATACTTTGATATATATGTATATATTGTTATAGGTTCGTGAATCAACCAGTGGTCAAGTCTTACTTCCCGACGAAGTAAAAATCTGTGAAAGTGAGTTATAGTCCCACTTTTAAAATCTAATATTTTTGGGATGAGAATACATGCAGGTTTTATAAATGATTTACAAAGTAGACACAAGTACGTGAAACTACATTCTATGGTTGAATTATCGAAATCGAATATGCCCCTTTTTATTAAGTCTGGTAATCTAAGAATTAGGGAACAGACACCCTAATTGACGCGAATCCTAAAGATAGATCTATTGGGCCTAACAAACCCCATCTAAAGAACCGGATGCTTTAGTACTTCGAAATTTATATCATATCCGAAGGGTGTCCCGGAATGATGGGGATATTCTTATATATGCATCTTGTTAATGTCGGTTACCAGGTGTTCACCATATGAATGATTTTTATCTCTATGTATGGGATGTGTATTGAAATATGAAATCTTGTGGTCGATTATTATGATTTGATATATATAGGTTAAACCTATAACTCACCAACATTTTTGTTGACGTTTTAAGCATGTTTATTCTCAGGTGATTATTAAGAGCTTCCGCTATCGCATACTTAAATAAGGACGAGATTTGGAGTCCATGCTTGTATGATATTGTGTAAAAACTGCATTCAAGAAACTTATTTTGTTGTAACATATTTGTATTGTAAACCATTATGTAATGGTCGTGTGTAAACAGGATATTTTAGATTATCATTATTTGATAATCTACGTAAAGCTTTTTAAACCTTTATTGATGAAATAAAGGTTATGGTTTGTTTTAAAATGAATGCAGTCTTTGAAAAACGTCTCATATAGAGGTCAAAACCTCGCAACGAAATCAATTAATATGGAACGTTTTTATTCAATAAGAACGGGACATTTCAGTTGGTATCAGAGCGTTGGTCTTAGAGAACCAGAAAATTTGCATTAGTGTGTCTTATCGAGTTTGTTAGGATGCATTAGTGATTCTGGACTTCGACCGTGTTTTCTTTAAAAATGATTGCTTAACATTTTTGTTGGAAACTATATATTTTTAACATATGAATATTATGTGATATATTAATCTCTTAACGTGTTTGATATTATGTGATAGATGTCTACCTCTAGAACAAGTCCCATTGACTCACCTAATAATAATGAAGAGTCAAATGTAAATTGGAATGATTCGTGGACTGATTCACAAGTTCCCGAAGAGGAACCGGAAGAAGAGTCGGAACCGGAAGAAGAATCGGAACCGGAAGAAGAATCGGAACCGGTGGGGGAAATAATAAAACGGTTAAGTAAAAGAGAATCCTCAACCAACCGACCAAGGTTAATTATGGTCAATGGTGTTTCCGCCAAGGAAGCAAAATATTGGGAGGATTACCAATTCTCCGATGAATCGGATTCCGACGAGAATTCCGATGATGTTATAGAAATTACCCCAACTGAATTTAAAAAGGCAAAAGAAAATAATAAGGGAAAGGGCATAAAAATAGAGAAATCTAATTCCAACCCCGATGAACTTTATATGTATCGTCAACCCCCGAAGTCCTTAAGTTGTAACAATGACCCGGGAACCTCTAAACCACCAGGTTTTTCTAAACCGTTGTGGAAAACGACAGTTAGTATTAGGGGAACATCATATATCCCTAGAAACTTGGCAAAACGAACCAAAACCAAAGAAGAAGAAACGAGCGAGTCGGAATAAGATAGTTGTATTCGTGTGGTGTAATATATGTAATATAGTGTTCTTATGCTTTATGATATATGTAAAAATTGCTTGTATTAATAAGTATTTTTTTATGAATCTAACTCTTGTCTATTTTATAGTTTAAAAACACAAAATGGATAGACAACCCAATATTTTAAGAGACCTACCCGGAGACATGATTGATGAAATCTTGTCTAGAGTCGGCCAGAATTCCTCAGCACAACTATTTAAGGCGAGATCAGTTTGTAAGACATTCGAAGAACGTTCCAAGAATGTCTTGGTTTATAAGAGACTTTCGTTTGAAAGATGGGGGATATCACATTGGGAAACCCATAAGTTACGATGTGTTTACTTTGACGCATATATTGCGGGGAACCCAAATGCTATTTTACGCAACGGGTTAAGAAATTATTTTGACTCAATATATCCGAATATTGGACTTCGTGATTTAGAAAAAGCGGCTAACATGCAACATAAAGAAGCATGTTATGCTTACGGATTAGTAATGTTCGCTTCTCACCAAAGTGAGAACAAGAAAATTGGGCTTCAACTATTAAACAAAACGTTCCCACAAGTGACGGAGTCGGTAATTGGGGTAAGAAATGAGGTTTTTAGATTGTTACGGGACTGTTGGACATTACGTAACCCTCGTCCCTTTGACGACGTTACAACACGCTGTCTTATCAACGGCCATAACGGTTATGTTCCACAAGACCAAGGATGGGAAGTAGTCCTAGTAAAACCAGAATGCATGACTTGTTTCTGGACGTATGAATTACGTGTCTTTATTGCCTTTGCTGAACGACTTGTGTACTAGCTAGAATTATCTTCACAACCATCTTGTATCAAATTTATTGTGTGCTATATTTCATGCTATATGTAAAATAAGCGGTATTGTAAGTTTGTAAAATGTTGTGTAAAAGTTTGAACGCGAAATATTATTACAATCAGTTTTTCATATAGAATTGTAGTAGTTGAATTGTATATTAGCTACTAAGTATGAACTTAACGGGTAGGTACTAGCCGAATTTAAACTTATAAAATGCTAATATGAAGAAAAAGCTTTTATAAATGAGTTCATATTATGCTACGAAATACTATTAACTACTCTTAATATTCTGTATGATTAACTTGTTCCATTTGACTATTTTGAAGGAAATGGCACCGACTACTCGACACACCGTGAATATGAATGAAGAGGAATTCCGTACTTTTCTAGCTTCAAACATAGCCGCAGTACAGGCTGCGCTACATACCAACAATAACCTTGGATCTAGCAGTACAGGAAATCGTGTAGGATGCACCTACAAAGAATTCACTGCCTGCAAACCTTTGGAATTTGATGGAACCGAAGGACCGATCGGATTGAAACGGTGGACCGAGAAGGTCGAATCGGTGTTTGCCATAAGTAAGTGTAGTGAAGAGGACAAAGTGAAGTACGCTACGCATACCTTCACAGGTTCTGCGTTAACATGGTGGAATACCTATCTAGAGCAAGTGGGACAAGACGATGCGTACGCACTACCGTGGTCAGCATTCAAGCACTTGATGAACGAGAAGTACCGTCCCAGGACCGAGGTCAATAAGCTTAAGACAGAACTTAGAGGGTTACGAACCCAAGGATTTGATATTACCACGTACGAAAGACGATTCACAGAATTGTGCCTATTGTGTCCGGGAGCATTCGAAGATGAGGAAGAGAAGATCGACGCATTTGTGAAAGGATTACCGGAAAGAATCCAAGAAGATATAAGTTCACACGAGCCCGCCTCCATACAACAGGCATGTAGAATGGCTCACAAACTCGTGAACCAGATTGAAGAAAGAATTAAAGAACAGACTGCTGAAGAGGCCAATGTGAAGCAAGTCAAAAGAAAGTGGGAGGAAAACGGTGATAAGAATCACCAATACAACAACAACAGCAATTACAACAATAATCGCAACAATTATCCCAACAATCGCAACATCAATCGCAACTACAACAAACGGCCCAACAACAACAACAACTACAACAATCATCCCAACAACAATAATAACCGCAACAACAATAACAATCAGAAGCAGCTATGCCAAAGGTGTGAAAAGAATCACTCGGGGTTCTGCACCAAATTTTGCAACAAGTGTAAAAGAAATGGTCATAGCGCGGCGAAGTGTGAGGTCTACGGACCAGGGGTTAATAGAACGAAAGGAACAAATGGTGTCGGAACGAGTAATGGCGGAGCAAGTAGTGTCGGAGCAAGTTATGCCAATGTAGTTTGTTATAAATGTGGAAAACCGGGCCACATTATTAGAAATTGCCCGAACCAGGAGAACACGAATGGACAAGGCCGCGGAAGAGTTTTCAATATTAATGCGACAGAGGCACAGGAAGACCCGGAGCTTGTTACGGGTACGTTTCTTATTGACAATAAATCTGCTTACGTTTTATTTGATTCGGGTGCGGATAGAAGCTATATGAGTAGAGATTTTTGTGCTAAATTAAGTTGTCCATTGACGCCTTTGGATAGTAAATTTTTACTCGAATTAGCAAATGGTAAATTAATTTCAGCAGATAATATATGTCGGAATCGAGAAATTAAACTGGTTAGCGAAACATTTAAGATTGATTTGATACCAGTAGAGTTAGGGAGTTTTGATGTGATAATCGGTATGGACTGGTTGAAAGAAGTGAAAGCGGAGATCATTTGTTACAAAAATGCAATTCGCATTATACGAGAAAAAGGAAAACCCTTAATGGTGTATGGAAAAAAGGGCAACACGAAGCTACATCTTATTAGTAATTTGAAGGCACAAAAACTAATAAGAAAAGGTTGCTATGCTGTTCTAGCACACGTCGAGAAAGTACAAACTGAAGAAAAGAGCATCAATGATGTTCCCATTGCAAAAGAATTTCCCGATGTATTTCCGAAAGAATTACCGGGATTACCCCCACATCGATCCGTTGAATTTCAAATAGATCTTGTACCAGGAGCTGCACCAATAGCTCGTGCTCCTTATAGACTTGCACCCAGCGAGATGAAAGAACTGCAAAGCCAATTACAAGAACTTTTAGAGCGTGGTTTCATTCGACCAAGCACATCACCGTGGGGAGCTCCTGTTTTGTTTGTCAAGAAGAAAGATGGTACATTCAGGTTGTGTATCGACTACCGAGAGTTGAACAAACTTACCATCAAGAACCGCTACCCACTACCGAGAATCGACGACTTATTTGATCAACTACAAGGCTCGTCTGTTTATTCAAAGATTGACTTACGTTCCGGGTATCATCAAATGCGGGTGAAAGAAGATGATATTCTAAAGACTGCTTTCAGAACACGTTACGGTCATTACGAGTTTATGGTCATGCCGTTTGGTTTAACTAATGCACCAGCTATGTTCATGGACCTTATGAACCGAGTGTGTGGACCATACCTTGACAAGTTTGTCATTGTTTTCATTGATGACATACTTATTTACTCAAAGAATGACCAAGAACACGGTGAACATTTGAGAAAGGTGTTAGAATTATTGAGGAAGGAAGAATTGTACGCTAAGTTTTCAAAGTGTGCATTTTGGTTGGAAGAAGTTCAATTCCTCGGTCACATAGTGAACAAAGAAGGTATTAAGGTGGATCCAGCAAAGATAGAAACTGTTGAAAAGTGGGAAACCCCGAAAACTCCGAAACACGTACGCCAGTTTTTAGGACTAGCTGGTTACTACAGAAGGTTCATCCAAGACTTTTCCAGAATAGCAAAACCCTTGACTGCATTAACGCATAAAGGGAAGAAATTTGAATGGAATGATGAACAAGAGAAAGCGTCTCAGTTATTAAAGAAAAAGCTAACTACGGCACCTATATTGTCATTGCCTGAAGGGAATGATGATTTTGTAATTTATTGTGACGCATCAAAGCAAGGTCTCGGTTGTGTATTAATGCAACGAACGAAGGTGATTGCTTATGCCTCTAGACAATTGAAGATTCACGAGCAAAATTATACGACGCATGATTTGGAATTAGGCGCGGTTGTTTTTGCATTAAAGACTTGGAGGCACTACTTATATGGGGTCAAAAGTATTATATATACCGACTACAAAAGTCTTCAACACATATTTAATCAGAAACAACTGAATATGAGGCAGCGTAGGTGGATTGAATTGTTGAATGATTACGACTTTGAGATTCGTTACCACCCGGGGAAGGCAAATGTGGTAGCCGATGCCTTGAGCAGGAAGGACAGAGAACCCATTCGAGTAAAATCTATGAATATAATGATTCATAATAACTTTACTACTCAAATAAAGGAGGCGCAACAAGGAGTTTTAAAAGAAGGAAATTTAAAGGATGAAATACCCAAAGGATCGGAGCAGCATCTTAATATTCGGGAAGATGGAACCCGGTATAGGGCTGAAAGGATTTGGGTACCAAAATTTGGAGATATGAGAGAAATGGTACTTAGAGAAGCTCATAAAACCAGATACTCAATACATCCTGGAACGGGGAAGATGTACAAGGATCTCAAGAAACATTTTTGGTGGCCAGGTATGAAAGCCGATGTTGCTAAATATGTAGGAGAATATTTGACGTGTTCTAAGGTCAAAGCTGAGCATCAGAAACCATCAGTTCTACTTCAACAACCCGAAATCCCGGAATGGAAATGGGAAAACATTACCATGGATTTCATCACTAAATTGCCAAGGACTGCAAGTGGTTTTGATACTATTTGGGTAATAGTTGATCGTCTCACCAAATCAGCACACTTCCTGCCAATAAGAGAAGATGACAAGATGGAGAAGTTAGCACGACTGTATTTGAAGGAAGTCGTCTCCAGACATGGAATACCAATCTCTATTATCTCTGATAGGGATGGCAGATTTATTTCAAGATTCTGGCAGATATTACAGCAAGCATTAGGAACTCGTCTAGACATGAGTACTGCCTATCATCCACAAACTGATGGGCAGAGTGAAAGGACGATACAAACGCTTGAAGACATGCTACGAGCATGTGTTATTGATTTCAGAAACAGTTGGGATCGACATCTACCGTTAGCAGAATTTTCCTACAACAACAGCTACCATTCAAGCATTGAGATGGCGCCGTTTGAAGCACTTTATGGTAGAAAGTGCAGGTCTCCGATTTGTTGGAGTGAAGTGGGGGATAGACAGATTACGGGTCCGGAGATTATACAAGAAACTACCGAGAAGATCATCCAAATTCAACAACGGTTGAAAACCGCCCAAAGTCGACAAAAGAGCTACGCTGACATTAAAAGAAAAGATATAGAATTTGAAATTGGAGAGATGGTCATGCTTAAAGTTGCACCTTGGAAAGGCATTGTTCGATTTGGTAAACGAGGGAAATTAAATCCAAGGTATATTGGACCATTCAAGATTATTGATCGTGTCGGACCAGTAGCTTACCGACTTGAGTTACCTCAACAACTCGCGGCTGTACATAACACTTTCCACGTCTCAAATTTGATGAAATATTTTGCTAAAGAAGATCTCACTATTCCGTTAGATGAAATCCAAATCAACGAAAAACTCCAATTCATCGAAGAACCCGTCGAAATAATGGATCGTGAGGTTAAAAGACTTAAGCAAAACAAGATACCAATTGTTAAGGTTCGATGGAATGCTCGTAGAGGACTCGAGTTCACCTGGGAGCGTGAAGATCAGATGAAGAAGAGATACCCGCATCTATTTCCAGAAGATTCGTCAACACCTTCAACAGCTTAAAATTTCGGGACGAAATTTATTTAACGGGTAGGTACTGTAGTGACCCGAACTTTTCCATGTTTATATATATTAATTGAGATTGATATTTACATGATTAAATGTTTCCAACATGTTAAGCAATCAAACTTGTTAAGACTTGATTAATTGAAATATGTTTCATATAGACAATTGACCACCCAAGTTGACCGGTGATTCACGAATGTTAAAACTTGTAAAAACTATATGATGACATATATATGGATATATATATAGTTAACATGATACTATGATAAGTAAACATATCATTAAGTATATTAACAATGAACTACATATGTAAAAACAAGACTACTAACTTAATGATTTTTAAACGAGACATATATGTAACGATTATCGTTGTAAAGACATTTAATGTATATATATCATATTAAGAGATATTCATACAAGATAATATCATGATAATATAATAATTTAACATCTCATTTGATATTATAAACATTGGGTTAACAACATTTAACAAGATCGTTAACCTAAAGGTTTCAAAACAACACTTACATGTAACGACTAACGATGACTTAACGACTCAGTTAAAATGTATATACATGTAGTGTTTTAATATGTATTTATAAACTTTTGAAAGACTTCAATACACTTATCAAAATACTTCTACTTAACAAAAATGCTTACAATTACATCCTCGTTCAGTTTCATCAACAATTCTACTCGTATGCACCCGTATTCGTACTCGTACAATACACAGCTTTTAGATGTATGTACTATTAGTATATACACTCCAATGATCAGCTCTTAGCAGCCCATGTGAGTCACCTAACACATGTGGGAACCATCATTTGGCAACTAGCATGAAATATCTCATAAAATTACAAAAATATGAGTAATCATTCATGACTTATTTACATGAAAACAAAATTACATATCCTTTATATCTAATCCATACACCAACGACCAAAAACACCTACAAACACTTTCATTCTTCAATTTTCTTCATCTAATTGATCTCTCTAAAGTTCTATCTTCAAGTTCTAAGTGTTCTTCATAAATTCCAAAAGTTCTAGTTTAATAAAATCAAGAATACTTTCAAGTTTGCTAGCTCACTTCCAATCTTGTAAGGTGATCATCTAACCTCAAGAAATCTTTGTTTCTTATAGTAGGTTATCATTCTAATACAAGGTAATAATCATATTCAAACTTTGGTTCAATTTCTATAACTATAACAATCTTATTTCAAGTGATGATCTTACTTGAACTTGTTTTCGTGTCATGATTCTGCTTCAAGAACTTCGAGCCATCCAAGGATCCGTTGAAGCTAGATCCATTTTTCTCTTTTCCAGTAGGTTTATCCAAGGAACTTAAGGTAGTAATGATGTTCATAACATCATTCGATTCATACATATAAAGCTATCTTATTCGAAGGTTTAAACTTGTAATCACTAGAACATAGTTTAGTTAATTCTAAACTTGTTCGCAAACAAAAGTTAATCCTTCTAACTTGACTTTTAAAATCAACTAAACACATTTTCTATATCTATATGATATGCTAACTTAATGATTTAAAACCTGAAAACACGAAAAACACCGTAAAACCGGATTTACGCCGTCGTAGTAACACCGCGGGCTGTTTTGGGTTAGTTAATTAAAAACTATGATAAACTTTGATTTAAAAGTTGTTATTCTGAGAAAATGATTTTTATTATGAACATGAAACTATATCCAAAAATTATGGTTAAACTCAAAGTGGAAGTATGTTTTCTAAAATGGTCATCTAGACGTCGTTCTTTCGACTGAAATGACTACCTTTACAAAAATGACTTGTAACTTATTTCTCCGACTATAAACCTATACTTTTCTGTTTAGATTCATAAAATAGAGTTCAATATGAAACCATATCAATTTGATTCACTCAAAACGGATTTAAAATGAAGAAGTTATGGGTAAAACAAGATTGGATAATTTTTCTCATTTTAGCTACGTGAAAATTGGTAACTAATCTATTCCAACCATAACTTAATCAACTTGTATTGTATATTATGTAATCTTGAGATACCATAGACACGTATACAATGTTTCGACCTATCATGTCGACACATCTATATATATTTCGGAACAACCATAGACACTCTATATGTGAATGTTGGAGTTAGCTATACAGGGTTGAGGTTGATTCCAAAATATATATAGTTTGAGTTGTGATCAATACTGAGATACGTATACACTGGGTCGTGGATTGATTCAAGATAATATTTATCGATTTATTTCTGTACATCTAACTGTGGACAACTAGTTGTAGGTTACTAACGAGGACAGCTGACTTAATAAACTTAAAACATCAAAATATATTAAAAGTGTTGTAAATATATTTTGAACATACTTTGATATATATGTATATATTGTTATAGGTTCGTGAATCAACCAGTGGTCAAGTCTTACTTCCCGACGAAGTAAAAATCTGTGAAAGTGAGTTATAGTCCCACTTTTAAAATCTAATATTTTTGGGATGAGAATACATGCAGGTTTTATAAATGATTTACAAAGTAGACACAAGTACGTGAAACTACATTCTATGGTTGAATTATCGAAATCGAATATGCCCCTTTTTATTAAGTCTGGTAATCTAAGAATTAGGGAACAGACACCCTAATTGACGCGAATCCTAAAGATAGATCTATTGGGCCTAACAAACCCCATCCAAAGAACCGGATGCTTTAGTACTTCGAAATTTATATCATATCCGAAGGGTGTCCCGGAATGATGGGGATATTCTTATATATGCATCTTGTTAATGTCGGTTACCAGGTGTTCACCATATGAATGATTTTTATCTCTATGTATGGGATGTGTATTGAAATATGAAATCTTGTGGTCTATTATTATGATTTGATATATATAGGTTAAACCTATAACTCACCAACATTTTTGTTGACGTTTTAAGCATGTTTATTCTCAGGTGATTATTAAGAGCTTCCGCTATCGCATACTTAAATAAGGACGAGATTTGGAGTCCATGCTTGTATGATATTGTGTAAAAACTGCATTCAAGAAACTTATTTTGTTGTAACATATTTGTATTGTAAACCATTATGTAATGGTCGTGTGTAAACAGGATATTTTAGATTATCATTATTTGATAATCTACGTAAAGCTTTTTAAACCTTTATTGATGAAATAAAGGTTATGGTTTGTTTTAAAATGAATGCAGTCTTTGAAAAACGTCTCATATAGAGGTCAAAACCTCGCAACGAAATCAATTAATATGGAACGTTTTTAATCAATAAGAACGGGACATTTCAGTGGGAAGGTATTACAATGGACTTCATCACGAAACTGCCGAGAACAGTGGGAGGTTACGTTACTATTTGGGTTATCGTGGATCGTCTCACTAAGTCTGCACACTTCTTACCGATAAAAGAAACTGATAAAATGGAGAAGTTGGCTCAGGTTTACATTAAGGAAGTCATCTCTAGGCATGGAGTGCCTATATCTATTATCCGACTGCGACAGCAGATTCACTTTCAGGTTTTGGCAGTCATTACAGAAAGCAATGGTTTAACAACCCGTCCTAATCCTCCTGGACAAAGTCATCAACATTTGGTCCCATTGTGATGATCGACTCCAAGTAATGTCTTTAACATGAGCAAATGCACAGCGGAAGACTTAATTCATACCTGAGAATAAACATGCTTTAAAACGTCAACATAAAGTTGGTGAGATATAGGTTTGATGCTAGCAGCGTTATAACTATGGACCACAAGATTTCATATATTTAAACATAATACACTCGCAAGTGTATGTAAAAGTAGTTGAGCACTTGGTAACCATACTTAACATTTAAATCATCGCAGCATATTCTTAAATAATCGCTACACCGTACCAAGTGTAGTATACAGAAACGAAGTACTGTGCAACCGTTGAAAACTGGTCGTCCAGCCCGGTTGGGGTTGTCAAGCCCGATAGGTCTATCAACAGGATTCGCGTTTACATTCCTCATGTAAATATTAGCTACCAAGTATAAAGAAATATGCCATGGTACAACTCAACATAGAATTTATTTTTGATCACTTGTGTCCATAACGTAAATCATAAAATGCATGTATTCTCATCCCAAAATATTTAGAGTTTAAAAAGGGACTATATACTCACCATACTGTATTTTGTAGTAAAAATACATATAACATCATTTAACATGTGCAAGGTTGGCCTTCGATTCACGAACCTATATCATTTGTATATTTATTAACATACCATCATAGTTGAACAAATTTATATATTATATCACTATATATATGATTTGTGGATATATTCAAAAGGATATATATATATATATATATATATATATATATATATATATATATATATATATATATATATATATATATATATATATATATAGTTATATTTGTCTCAAATTAATATTATTTGAAAATATTTGACTTGTTATTTATAAGTATTTATATAAAAATAGTTATATGATTAATTCATACATATATTCTTAATAATATCCTTAACTTCTATATTAAATAGAATCTTAATGTTGATAATACTAATAATTAATAATTCTGATAGTTTTTGTGATAGTAAAATGATAATTGTTAATAATGATAATAATTTTTATTAATAACAATATTAATAATGGTAAATATAATAATAATAGAAATGATAATATTTATAATGATACCTATGTTAATAATATTAATAATGATCCTAATAATTATAAAGTGATACTAATATGTTAACAATAATAAATTTGATTATTTTCATAATGATAATATTACTAATAATCATGATATTAATTAATTAATTAATAATAATAATAATAATAATAATAATAATAATAATAATAATAATAATAATAATAATAATAATAATAATAATAATAATAATAATAATAATAATAATAATAATAAAATTAGATTTTTGAAATTATTGACTACCTCAAAAACGTCTTAAAAAGATAATTGCCACTTGTAAGGCTCGAACCCGAGACCTCTCGCTAAACCGAACCCACAACAAACCATCTGCTCCAATCCGTTTATCTATTTTAAAACCCATCCTAAATATTTATATCCTGTTTCGCTATTTGTTTATGTTCTTCATCACCATATATCACGACCAGAGATACCAATAACAAAAAAAAAATGAATTTCTGATTTTAATTAAAACTTGTAAACAACAGAAAATGACTTGTGTATTAATTGTAAAAATTAACAGAAAGCAAGAAAAAGAATAACATGTTCATATCAGACCCGTCGACTCTTCGTTTGAACTCAAAATCACTTTCAGAAATCTATGCTGTTTTAGATAACAATTATAACATGAAAAATATTGTAAACAACTCCTGGAAACTATCTGGACCCTCAATTTATCTTGAAACTCCATAACAAATTCGAATTTTACAAAGAACAACCCGTTTGACTTTCTTATTCATAAGCTTTGACTCTTAAATTCGTCTTCGTTTCTAAGAATTGTAAGGTGGGATTTTGAAGAAAGATTAAATAGCTAATTCCTAACTTAACTGCATTTATAGAATTTTTAATACAGCTCTAATTCGAAATTTGGCTAAAATAAATGAAGAACAGAGTCACGATGATATTTTTCTCTGACTTTTTATTTTAATCTGATTAAAAAAAGCACATATGGCAGATACATATATAAACCGACTGATTTCTGTTGTATATGGTGATTGAAGTCGACACTTGATCACGGGTATGCAGTAAACAGGAGGAAAAATAAAATAAAAATAAAAAGGAAGAACACATGGGAATATAAATATATACGCATCTGTATCTGTATTTATCTGTATCTGCAAGCTATATATATTCGAATTTTTAAATAACCGTCTTTTATATATTAAATCTTAATATTTAATAAATATATTAATAATTAATATATTAATAACAATAATACAATTAATGATAATAATAATAATTAATAAAACTGACTTTTATCTGATTTAGAAATGCTGAACTATAAATATAATTTAATTATTAATAATATGACATAACTTGTTATTAATTATAAAAGTACTAATAAATAATAATAATATACATCACAATAATAATATAAGTTGTTTTATATTATTAATAAGAATATTTAATATAATTTTAATAATTTTTGTAATAATAATAACATTAATAATAATACTAGTAAAGGCAATATAACAAATTAAATGTATTAAAAAAATATTCATAATACCGATATTATTATTGATATTAATATTTATAGTTTATAATAATAATGATAATGGAAGTAATAATAATAATACTAATAATTATATTTTAATTTGTAATTACTTTCAATATATTAACATATCTAAATATGAATCGAATCACTAAGCGAGGGTTATTACCATTTACCTAACGATCCCTATATATATATATATATATATATATATATATATATATATATATATATATATATATATATATATATATATATATATATATATATATATATATATATATTCTATATACTTTATTTAAATAATAATCATTATATATTATTAACATTGTACATAACTAATTCTAACAATTACAATATATAATATTTCATATTATTATATACATATTTATATACACATAACGTTTCGTGAATCGTCAGGCATGGTCAAAGGGTAACTGATGACATAAATATTGATTTCAACACTTTCTAGACTCAACATTACAGATTTTGCTTATCGTGTCGGAAACATATAAAGATTAAGGTTTAAATTTGGTCAGAAATTTCTGGGTCGTTACAGTACCCACCCGTTAAAGAAATTTCGTCCCTGAAATTTGATCGAGATCGTCATGACTAACAATAATATGTTTTTATGATGAATGTGAATTGATAACTAGCGTTTTATTACCATTCAGTAATAGTGGTAAAACAGTTCGATTATGTGAAGCGTACGAGTGAAGCTGTTGCAATAGATGGAGATAGAGATTTAACTTTTGACGTAGTCACAGTGAATTTCCGGAATTTAAGGGATTTAAAAGAAAATCTTGAAAATCTAAAAGATTTGATTCTTCGGCGAATAAGGAAATTATGATCTTCTTTGATTTAATGTGCCAATCTGTTTCGATTTCTCTGTCGAATATTTCACTATAAATCCACTCCCTTTGTTTCTTTATTTACACAGCTCACACCTTCTATTCTTTCCCCCTCACTCCATACTTTAAAACATTCGTCAGTATGCTCCATCCCGTTCTGATTCTTGTTATACTTCTAACTTTCATATCTTTTATTCTTCTCTTTCATCTGCCGCCAGAAGAATCTATTCACTTCTATTATTTCCTTGGAATTATAATGTTTTTAATTCTCCAGTGTCTTTACGTTGCAATACGTATTGATATACACGGTTTGTAATTTCTGGGAGGTTGTTGGGTTTTATATCTTCCCTTATACTTCGATGTCCCTGCTTCTGTCTTCTATAATCATTGTCATCCACAGTTAATGCTCCCTCCTATTTGTTGTGATTTATACTCCAATTTCAATTTTGGATCTTCATTCTTTCGTTTCTTCTTCTTGCGATTAAGCATCTCTTGTAATGGTCAGGAATTTGTAGCTACGGATTCCAAAATGAACACAGTAAATGTTCTAAGAAGGAAATCGTAATGGCGCGATTTTTATTTGTTAAATTACCAGAATACCCTGGAGAAGACCGAGTCATCAAGAAGAATATTTTCTTGATATGTTTGGAGATTAGATAGAATGTAAGGGTCGTGTAACATGGCACATGATGATGGTCCTGTGAATCATCACATTCCATTAGAAACTTAACATGACTTACTGTAATATAATGACGTTGATCAAGTGCCATTATATTAAACTAATTCATGCATCAGTTCTCAACACTACTTCAAAACATTCATATTTTAAACTAGAAGGTTTCAGAATTTAGAAACTAACACAGTTTCTTTTATGTTGTAATGCAGATATTACAAAGAGATAGATGATCTCAGATAAGAATAGTTGTGAAAGTATGTCCAGAAATATTGAGAATATTTATAATGAAAGATACAATAATGTCTTGGAATTTCTAATATCAAAGGATGATGATGAAGATTTACCCGTAAGGGTTTAGATTCAGACGCAAGGTGTTCGCTACAGAATCGTCATGATTCTTTATGTACAAGTTTAGTCCTTGTAATTTGTTCAGAGTCTCCTTCACGGTTTGCTCAATCCGGTTTTTCAGTACCAAATTTTCTATCGAGCGTTCCTAACACTTCCTTCTTTTATCATCAACTTTTGGTCATTAAGACCACTTACTACATGCTGCTTCGTCAGCATTTTCAAAGTTAACAGATCTGGATCATCAAATCGAGGTGTTTTTAGAAGAATTGCGTTTTGAGATGATTAAACGCTGATAGTAGTATAGTGGAATATAAAAGGTTCTCCGGTAATGATGAGAAAAGCTAATCGTATATATCAAAGTTATAATAAGGTTGATTCGAGCGATAAATCGAAGTTGGCTTGCTGGAGCTGTGACAAAATTGGCTACCTTGGAAAGAAATTGTAAGGTTGTTTTTGCTAATAAATGCTAAAGAATTCGTCGCGGTACGTGTACGTGCTAAACTATGACTTTGGGTTCGAGAGTTTTTCAGGTGCATAAATCTTTTCTTCCGTAGATGAAGTGTGGCGGTTTCATCTTCTCGATTGAGGTATTTTCAAGAATCCTGATAGGTTTGTACGCGGTTTGTAATTGGCGAGATACAAATGTGGTTTAGGATGAAATCAAGTGGCAAGCTTGAAGAATTGTTTAGTTTCATATGTTATAATCAATATTTTAATTCATTTTAATTGTCCAAAGTTAGCAGTCCAATTGTCCAATAGTCCAATAATCCAATGATTCATATACAGTTATATATATAATATTCGAATTAATTAATACGTATCGTGACCCGTGTACCGGTCTCAGTATTTATCACAACTCAAACCATATATATATTTTGGAATCAACTCCAACCCTGTATAGCCAACTCCCACCTTCACATATAGAGTGTCTATGGTTGTTCCGAAATATATATATAGATGGGTCGATATGATAGGTCGAAACCTTGTATACGTGTCCCATTATTTAAAGTGCGTAAAATAAATAAATATATATCATGACCCGTGTACAACGTATTGTCTCAGAATTAATTTGACGTATTGTGTACATGTGTCCCGATTGAAAGTGCGTAAAAGTAAATAACAGAAATTAAATGACGATAAATAAAATTGCGAGAATGTAAATTGCGATAAATAAAATGTAATACGGAATTAACAGTTAGCTGGGAACAGTTAGCTAGGAATAGTTAGCATGGATTCTTAACAAAATTCTTTATAATTAATTTGTTTGTTTCTAACAAATTTTATCATGTCCAATGTTTTCTTCATTATGCCACTTGTTGGATTCTGATAGGTCAAAATCCAAATATGAAATTGAATAAAAATGGTTATTCTGCGGTGAACAGATTATTATATTGGTGGTTGTAAGTAGGATAGTAAATGACCGTTGAATCAGATTCGAAAAATGTACAGTGTAACTTATTAATGTGAAATCTAAATATTCCTCGGGTACTACCTACCCGTTAAAATATATTAATCATTAACAGTTTGTACGAAAGAATTTTTAATTACAATCTTTATGAAAATATACTTTCATATATATTTTCTCCGGATGTAATCATGGATTTAATGAGTCAATAAGATATTAAACTCATTTGATTTATCGTTAGTACTAGAGTACATGATCTCTAGAACATTAGAGATTACATAATCGCCATATCGAACGAAGATAAATGAGGTAGAATGTTACGTAAAGCGAAGATAATCGATGTAAAACGATATGTAGAATGAAGATTATACTCGAAGTACAGATGGTGATATTGAGGCGTGTGATGTTGATATCCGAGGTACAGATTGTGATGTTGAGGTTTACGACGCGGTTGTGATTGGGGGTAATAAGGGTACTATTGGCGTTGATGATGGTGATGCTGATTATGCTGCTGGTGCTGCTACTGGTGTTTGTAACCTTCGCACTATGTTCTCCAAAGCCACTACCCGAGCGCGAAGCTCGTTGACTTCTTCTTTTATACCAGAATGATCGGTGGTTCGGACGATTGGATAAATAAGATCTGGAATATGAGATAGTGTATAGTCGTGACGAGACACTCGGGAAAGGAGAGAGAAAATGGTTTCTCGAACAGGTTCGCCGGTAAGTGCTTCAGGTTCATCGCCAAGACGGCAATTTGGTGGATGGAAGGGATCTTCGATGTGACATGATTTTCAGATATCGGATGATATTCTAACTTCATAGAATATCTATATATATTTGGTACTAAAGTTTTCATAGACTACGGAGAAATTTACGGCATGTGTCAGGCAATTCTACAGTAACAGATACGCTAAGATATGAATTTTTTCTATACACTATCAATGCAGTAAATGCAGTAAGACGTGTCTAGACTTGTGAATGATAAGCAGGCAATTTCCTATGGATGATAAGCAAATGATTTTCGACTAGAAATGATAAGCAAAACTTTTGACATGCAGACACGGTCGAAGTCCAGACTCACTAATGCATCCTAACAACTTATCAGTTAGACACACTAATGCAGACCTGGTTCGCTAAGACCACCACTCTGATACCAACTTTAACAACCCGTCCTAATCTTCCTGGACAAAGTCATCAACATTTGGTCCCATTGCGATGATCGACTCCAAGTAATGTCTTTAACATGAGCAAATGCACAGCGGAAGACTTAATTCATACCTGAGAATAAACATGCTTTAAAACGTCAACATAAAGTTGGTGAGATATAGGTTTGATGCTAGCAGCGTTATAACTATGGACCACAAGATTTCATATATTTAAACATAATACACTCGCAAGTGTATGTAAAAGTAGTTGAGCACTTGGTAACCATACTTAACATTTAAATCATCGTAGCATATTCTTAAATAATCGCTACACCGTACCAAGTGTAGTATACAGAAACGAAGTACTGTGCAACCGTTGAAAACTGGTCGTCCAGCCCGGTTGGGGTTGTCAAGCCCGATAGATCTATCAACAGGATTCGCATTTACATTCCTCATGTAAATATTAGCTACCAAGTATAAAGAAATATGCCATGGTACAACTCAACATAGAATTTATTTTTGATCACTTGTGTCCATAACGTAAATCATAAAATGCATGTATTCTCATCCCAAAATATTTAGAGTTTAAAAAGGGACTATATACTCACCATACTGTATTTTGTAGTAAAAATACATATAACATCATTTAACATGTGCAAGGTTGGCCTTCGATTCACGAACCTATTTCATTTGTATATTTATTAACATACCATCATAGTTGAACAAATATATATATTATATCACTATATATATGATTTGTGGATATATTCAAAATGATATATATATATATATATATATATATATATATATATATATATATATATATATATATATATATATATATATATATATATATAGTTATATTTGTCTCAAATTAATATTATTTGAAAATATTTGACTTGTTATTTATAAGTATTTATATAAAAATAGTTATATGATTAATTCATACATATACTCTTAATAATATCCTTAACTTCTATTTTAAATAGAATCTTAATGTTGATAATACTAATAATTAATAATTCTGATAGTTTTTGTGATAGTAAAATGATAATTGTTAATAATGATAATAATTTTTATTAATAACAATATTAATAATGGTAAATATAATAATAATAGAAATGATAATATTTATAATGATACCTATGTTAATAATATTAATAATGATCCTAATAATTATAAAGTGATACTAATATGTTAACAATAATAAATTTGATTATTTTCATAATTATAATATTACTAATAATCATGATATTAATTAATAATAATAATAATAATAATAATAAAATTAGATTTTTGAAATTATTGACTACCTCAAAAACGTCTTAAAAAGATAATTGCCACTTGTAAGGCTCGAACCCGAGACCCCTCGCTAAACCGAACCCACAACAAACCATCTGCTCCAATCTATTTATCTATTTTAAAACCCATCCTAAATATTTATATCCTGTTTCGCTATTTGTTTATGTTCTTCATCACCATATATCACGACCAGAGATACCAATAACAAAAAAAAATGAATTTCTAATTTTAATTAAAACTTGTAAACAACAGAAAACGACTTGTGTATTAATTGTAAAAATTAACAGAAAGCAAGAAAAAGAATAACATGTTCATATCAGACCCGTCGACTCTTCGTTTGAACTCAAAATCACTTTCAGAAATCTTGGCTGTTTTAGATAACAATTATAACATGAAAAATATTGTAAACAACTCCTGGAAACTATCTGGACCATCAATTTATCTTGAAACTCCATAACAAATTCGAATTTTACAAAGAACAACTCGTTTGACTTTCTTATTCATAAGCTCTGACTCTTAAATTCGTCTTCATTTCTAAGAATTTTAAGGTTGGATTTTGAAGAAAGATTAAATAGCTAATTCCTAACTTAACTGCATTTATAGAATTTTTAATACAGCTCTAATTCAAAATTTGGCTAAAATAAATGAAGAACAGAGTCACGATGATATTTTTCTCTAATTTTTTATTTTAATCTGATTAAAAAAATCACATATGGCAGATACATATATAAACCGACTGATTTCTGTTGTATATGGTGATTGAAGTCGACACTTGATCACGGGTATGCAGTAAACAGGAGGAAAAATAAAAAAAAAATAAAAAGGAAGAACACATGGGAATATAAATATATACGCATCTATATCTGTATTTATCTGTATCTGCAAGCTATATATATTCGAATTTTTAAATAACTGTCTTTTATATATTAAATCTTAATATTTAATAAATATATTAATAATTAATATATTAATAACAATAATACAATTAATGATAATAATAATAATTAATAAAACTGACTTTTATCTGATTTAGAAATGCTGAACTATAAATATAATTTAATTATTAATAATATGACATAACTTGTTATTAATTATAAAAGTACTAATAAATAATAATAATATACATCACAATAATAATATAAGTTGTTTTATATTATTAATAAGAATATTTAATATAATTTTAATAGTTTTTGTAATAATAATAACATTAATAATAATACTAGTAAAGGCAATATAACAAATTAAATGTATTAAAAAAAATATTCATAATACCGATATTATTATTGATATTAATATTTATAGTTTATAATAATAATGATAATGGAAGTAATAATAATAATACTAATAATTATATTTTAATTTGTAATTACTTTCAATATATTAACATATCTAAATATGAATCGAATCACTAAGCGAGGTTAATTACCATTTACCTAACGATCCCTATATATATATATATATATATATATATATATATATATATATATATATATATATATATATATATATATATATATATATTTTTTCTATATACTTTATTTAAATAATAATCATTATATATTATTAACATTGTACATAACTAATTCTAACAATTACAATATATAATATTTCATATTATTATATACGTATTTATATACACATAACGTTTCGTGAATCGTCAGGCATGGTCAAAGGGTAACTGATGACATAAATATTGATTTCAACACTTTCTAGACTCAACATTACAGATTTTGCTTATCGTGTCAGAAACATATAAAGATTAAGGTTTAAATTTGGTCAGAAATTTCTGGGTCGTTACAAATGGGGACTCGTTTAGATATGAGTACAACATATCACCCCCAGACAGATGGCCAGAGTGAACGAACTATTCAAACTTTTGACGACATGTTACGAGCATGTGTCATTGATTTCGAAAACGGATGGGATAAGTACTTACCACTAGCTGAATTCTCATACAAAAACAGCTACCATGCGAGCATTAAAGCTGCACCTTTCAAAGCGTTGTACGGAAGGAAGTGAAGATCTCCCATATGTTGGAGCGAATTGGGGGTTAGTTAGTTGACAGGTCCTGAGATTATTCAGGAGACAACGGAGAAAGTCCTACAGATTCAGGAATGATTGAGAACGGCTCGAAGTCATCAAAAGAGTTATGTCGACATTAGGCGAAAGGACATAGAATTCCAAGTTAGTGACAAAGTTATGCTTAAAGTATCACCTTGGAAGGGTGTTATACGGTTCGGGAAACGAGGTAAACTGAGTCCTAGATATGTTTTACCGTTCGAGATAACTGAAAGAGTTGAACTGGTAGCTTACAGGTTGGAACTGCCACAAGCACTCAGCGGTATACACGACGTTTTTCATGTATCCAACCTAAAGAAGTGCCTAGCCGATGAGAATTTGATTATTCCTTTAGAGGAACTGCGTATTGATGATAAACTTCATTTCATTGAAGAACCTGTCGAAGTCTTGGGCCGTGAGGTCAAACAGTTAAAACAAAGCAGAATTTCCATCGTTAAAGTTCGGTGGAATGCGAGAAGAGGACCAGAGTTCATGTGGGAGCGTGAAGATCAAATGAAACAAAAGTACCCGCAACTGTTTCCCGAGGAAACTACTTCAGCGGATGCTCACTAAAATTTATGGACGAAATTTTCAATAACAGGTGGGTAATGTAACAACCCTGCTTTTTTCGTCACTTCCGTTAACTTTCTGTTAGTTTATTTAACGACGATTACTTGACTTTTATGTGTTTATGTGTAATAAATACATACTTGATCCTTGGAGGGTTACAATAATTAATATGGGTTAATATTAATTCAAATAAATATTTCGGATAAAGAAATACGATAAAAACGATACGGTTTTGAATAACTGCTTTTTGAGCAACGGAACGCTCAGGTTTATTTTAATAATTAATTTATTAATTATTAACTTTTTAAAAATATTTAATTTATTCGGTTTTTAATAAATTAAACGTTTGGTTGCGTTTTAACAATCGGTTTAGCGTTCTAGGCCTTTGGAACGGTTAAACGGCACTTGAAATGGACCACGAGTACAAGTTTTTGTATAACACGAGCCCGGGAACTTACCCCATGGGCCATTCGGCCAATTGCCCATCTCCCACCCTCTTTTATGTTTAACTTTGCAACTTAAGGGACTTATTTGTATTTTGTGATAATTAAACCCTAATATAAATTAGAGTGTAAACCTAAATTTAGAAGAAACCCTCACTTATACTCAAAAAAATCGACTGCTAACCCTCACTTATACTAAAAAAAATCGACTGCTTCTCCCTCCTTGGCCTCTTTGATCTTCAAACATCACCACCACACCATAACCTTAAATTTTCACTTTTTGATTAAACCTCAAGCACAAACGTTGTAATTCCCTTCATCCTCTACGCGTTGGTATAAACGATTTTGTGATCAAAGGTATAAACACATAAACCGTAATCTTCAAAATCAGATTTTTATTGGTATTTCATAGTAGATGGTGTCTATTGCTCGAGTAATGATGATTGTATGCGATTACATGTTATAATTTGCTCGATTACTATGTTTTTATGAAATCACGAATTTGTTTTTGTTGATGACAGAAATTTGAAATTTTCAATTGCATGATATTATGTTATAATTATATTCCTTGTGAAAAACTATTGAATTTAGGCTTTGGAATCACTTGATTTCGTTTCCGGATGATCAAGTTATGGCCAATTGAAATTAACGTTGTGTTTTTGTGATTGATCAGAAATTCTGGGTTTGATAGACCAGGAATTGAATTGTGAAATTAATACCATTGGATAGATAATTTAAAAACACTCAGGTTACACTAGGATATCATGTTGTTTGCTTATGTATAACTTGAGATATGCTTGATTTAGTGAAAAAGTGGATTTATACAGCACTTGCATGAAAACAGCCTTGTATGATAAAATGTGTTAACTTCTGGATTTAAAACTTTTAATACTTGAAATCTACACAAAAATTACTTCACCTTTCATGTAGATATCATAGTCTAATTGTATCTAGATCTTCGGATAATTGCGTGCGAATGTGACTAGCTAAACTAGGATCGAAACATCAACTTTATCCCTATTTTATACTCTGTGATTTTTGTTTATTGAATTAGAATGTATGCTTTTGGAATATGAATTTTGACATGATATGTCACATATGGTTAGTTAATGGTAATCTCTGAAACCTTATTCATTGGGCACAATAGGGCCATACATTATGTAACTTCTGAATTGAGCTGAAAACTGAACTTCCAAATTGCATGAATGAACTGTACAAATTGGCTAAACAAAAATTGCTCATCTTTTGATATGTGTTAGTTTAACTTGTCCTTGAACCGTGGCCACTGGTCTTGTATCAATTTCATGTCCCTAGCTCCGGTTATAGCCAAAATGAAATCAGTGCGCGGTCAGAAATTGATTTGACAAACTATAAATGTACCCCTTCTGATTCTTGACTTTTAATTATCGTATGAGACCCTGGCTGGACTTTTTGGAATCGATTTTAAGTATACGTATGATCTGGAGTTTGCCATGTTTTCATAAATTTTGTACTATGAGATAATATGCTAAGTTTGCTACATGTACATGAACTTTGTGCACAACGATAAACTGAAATTGTGAAATTGACCTGTTATGATCTAAAACGTGTTGTTTGACTTAGGTTTGACATGTTGACCAACAATTGACATGAACCTACTGATGTTGACTACTTTGACCAAGTTTGACTTTTGGTTTGACTTTGTTTGACTTGCATGATCTAGTTGACTATATGTTGACTTTTACTTTGAAATGCGTCGAGTCGAGCAATAAGACAACTTATACTATGAAACCACATTTATTTAGGACATATTTATTGGCCAACCTAAATATGTATACTTAGGTTTCATTACTCGGGTCTAATTCGTACAAGTTATTTGTCCACTTTTCAATCCAAGCTTATTCAAAGGTGAGTCTATAGTCCCGATTTTTACATGTTTTCAGGGATGAGAATACACACTCTTATACTTACATTATCAAATGCTTTTGTATTGACACGAGTACTATATATGCATATTGAGTTTGTTCACAAAGCCTCTAGCTTGAATAATTTTAATACCTTCGGTGTAAGCATAATTTAGATGAACGGATCCGTTAGGTTGACAACCTCACCCTACAATATTAAATGTGGTGCATTTATTTTGAACATTAGATACACTCGAAAAAGTGTATAACATTTTATGAGGTAAAGGCGAGTATAGTGGATTTTATACTCGGGTCATTGCTAGTATTCAGGTGCTCATAGATTATGCAAACGTTTCGCAACTTGGAGTTGTACTTGTAAAATCTCGTGGTCAAGAAACTTAAACTATTTTTTGATAACTGTTTTTCAGATACCGTTACTTTACTTTAAACCTGTAGATTCACCAACATTTTTTGTTGACCTGTTTTTGTGTGTTTTATACTCAGGTCCTTAAGAGGTAGACTTCCGCTGTATTTGCTGCATGGTCTGGCCGTGGAGTCAGCATATTATTTAAAGAACATTATTTACTTTCGCATTTAAAACTTTTGTAACTGTTTAAATACTGTTGGCTTGTGGTTACGATCACAACAGTGTTTCTATTTTGAGATTTATTGACTTATGTTTTGAAGTCAACTTTTAATAAAATTAAATGCGATTACTTTAAACGTCTCATATAGAGGGCGTAACTGTTAACTGTGGGAACTTAATTAACACACCGTTAGATGGTAATTTGGCGGGGTGTTATACCTTTAGCATCACATAGAGCTATGAACGAATCAGATAGGTATGCACGTCCTCGATCAGTTCTTAATGCTTTAATCTTACATTCTAATTGATTCTCAACAAAATTCATATAACTTTAAAAACAATCCAACGCTTCGGATTTGTGAGAGATCAAGTAGACGTAACCGAATCGAGAATAATCATCAATGAATGTGATGAAATAATACGCTCCATGCCTTGCTCAGACATTCATATGGGCACATATATTCGAATGTATCAATTGCAATGGATAATCGGCACGAGTTCCTTTTCCAAATGGTTTTCTCGCAGTTTTTCCTGCCAGACAGTGCTCACAAGTGGACAATTCCACTTTATCAATATTACCCAATAAACCATCTCTAGCTAATCTATTCATTCTTTGTTGGCCGATATAACCATGTCTAGCATGTTGATGTGGCCAAAACGGACGGTTTTATTGATGCGGTGTCGTTAGGTCACAACACGTCAGAATTAGTAACCAAAAGAGAGTAATGGTTTTATTATTTATATTTAGCTGGGGTTTCCTAGCTATAACTCACCTACTTGTCTTCCTTTTAACGAGTAAGTGGTAAATATAACTCATGTTCGTATTTTTGTATGTTTGCTCAGTAACGTAGGACAAAAGTGCCTAAATAGTTAACCCTAGTGACAAGTGGTGATAGATTAATATTAACTACTAATAATATAACTATAAAGATAAAGATGGATAGGTATGAAGAATAGAATCCTGATGGGGAGCTATCTAAGAGTTTAACTTCCTAGAATAAACACTAAACCTCAATCAACTGGGCTCTGAACCTAAATAATTTGTCACTAAGAGTTTAGGCTTTAAAGATTCTGGCTAAGACGGAATTCCCTGCTCCTAACGTTAACCTTAGGGGGTTTAAACGACCTTATGGATAGAATCCTAGGTACATGAACAAAGTGGTATATCCCTAAAGGAAAGTATCAGCTTTTCTTAATCCTAGTTGGTCTAACTACAGCAATATTCCACCACTTAATACTAAGCTATGCCTTAATATTAACAGATGTGAAATATTAGATATTCTAAAGTACTGCTAATTGGATTAGAAGTCTCTCATTTGCGATCACTTACTCAACCCCGAATCATCTTACCACATCACAAGAACGTTGCTTCTGACGCGAATCATGCTTCTGAGCAAGCCAGTGTTCACTGAACTCTATATTGCCTACTCTAATCACAACCTAAATGGGCAGCTCTTCTTTGACAAATAACTGGTTATTCTTACGTAGGTAATATATCCCTATTGTGATGTTAAGCACACATAATTATTTACCTGTATGCTAGGGTTGATCAGGTCCTAATACTAGGTTATAGCCACGTGAATAAGTGGAAAGGGTGATCCGTGAATTAAACTTCTAAACTGTCAAGGTTTCAGCATAACAATAGCATAAGTTTCAGATAAAGTATTCAACACATAATAAACATTTGCAACGGATAGATAAGCATGCAAGATGAAAACAACTTAAAGTAATAAGATAACTTTATTAATTTAAGGAAGGGGTTCACCGTTTACAGACCAGATCTGGACCATTACAAGTGCTGACATCCTATAGACCGCTCCTATTACAATCTTCCGCGTTCGCCTCCGGGTACTTAATTTCCCGCTCGAAGGTAAGAAAGTATTGAAAGCTCTAGTGAGAGAAAGTATGTTGTAGTGAGAGAGTGAGGAGAGGTGTGTTGAAAATGGATGAAAACAAGCCTTTAAATAGAAGTGAAAAATGCCTGCAAACGGCTGGCAGGCCGTTTGCAAGGACCGTTTGATCAGGTGGCCGGTTTGCTATGCCCGTTTGCTTAGGCCGTGTGGCAACCCATTTCCCATTATGGCAGGCTGCTTGGCAAGCTGTTTGGCCTGCATGACTGATATGCGCAAAGCACACCTAATCTTATTGTAATATGATTACGAATTTGTCCACAAAGAGCAGTGTTTAAGATTTAAAAACTAATAATTATTCTGAAGATTTAAATTGTAAAAATGGGGGTTATGATTTAAAACTAATTAAAGCAAAGAAAACAAATACGAATTCAATAAGATAAAGGGTTATTCACTGTGATTCAATTCCCTAGGATCCAGATTGCTTTTATTAAGAACAATGTAATCAAATCCCTAAGTGTAACTCTCGTTAACCTAGTCCATTAATCAATTAGTAAAATAAGCTGGTGTCCCTCACTTAAATACTAATTCTATCATGAAAGTGTCAGTTTTTCACGTTGGTCTCCCATACGCTTCTGAACAACACAATCAATCAATATTAACTACTCAAGATTATTATTCAGTTGAAGGGAAAATCGGCGTCCCTATTTAGGCTTCACAATTACCTACTCAATTGATGTGATTAATTACTAATCTAATTACACCGGTCTCCCCTATGTAATTTAACTTATCTATTTGTTTCTCAATAACCTAGATAAATTAATTGACCTAGTAACTCTCATTACATCAACCAACAAACTAGCCATCAATGAGATCAATTAATGGGAGTAATTAAAAATCATAATCAAGAGTAATTATTAATACATACAAAAGATCACGCAATCCATCACCTAGGTTCAATCATCTAAGTGAATACAAATAAATTTAGCTACTCATAATAATTGAAACAACACACAAAACTATCAATAACGAATTATAAATCATTGTAGAGAACAATAAATTTAAATAAAGAGTACTGATAGTCTAATGTTGAACAAACTATGAAAGAGTAAACTAAAATAAACTAAAAGATGAAGAATTGAAATCTCTCACTTGGTGTCGTCAGCCTCCTTGTGTCCTTAATTCAACTTCCACCAACAATTAAATGGTGATGTCCTCTTTTCTTTGTTTGTTGTTGATCGAACAAAATTAAACCCCAAGGACTCACGGCTTTTGACAGCCGCAAACCACACTCTTTTTTAGAGAAAAAAAAGAAAATAATAAAAACTAAACTAATAACTCCCCCTTGTGCTCGGTACCAGGAGTATATATATATACTAGTTGAATGACCCGTGAAATCACGGGTTAGTTTAATAAAATCTTTTTAATGATACATTAAATTTGACAATTGAGAAGAGAATTTTAGAGAAACTATAATAGGTAACACGTATAAATGTAATGTAAGGTGTAAACACGTTTTATTTGTAACTATATTTAAGAGCCCGTGCGTTGCACGGCAGCTCTCAAAAATAGCATTTAAAAATGTTAGTGATGAGACTGAGTAGCTGTAGTATACAACTATAAGTAAGAAACTCTTAGGTATTGATAGCATTTGTAATGAAAGTAAATGTATTGAAACGATTAGTATTATTGTAAACATTAAAAATGAATACAATTAAAATGTAACTTTCTATTGTTCATAGTCAATTATATCATCTTCATCATTACCGCACAAAGTTTACCAGAAGTCGGAATGATCAAATTTAACAACACAACTTCTAAGAAATTGAATTCGTGAATAATGTGTAAAATTATTTGAGTTTATCAATTATTATTATGAGCTATACATAGAATAGTCAATGTAGTATGATAATGATATGTATGTTACATCATATAAAACTATTTATACAAAACCCCCATATCAAAGTAGTGGTACAAATACCCCACTAACATTATATTTACCAATTGCATTTTGATGCAATGTTTATGAAATGTCCCATTCATATTGATTATAAACGTTCTATATTAATTGACTTCGTCGCGAGGTTTTGACCTCTATATGAGACATTTTTCAAAGACTGCATTCATTTTTAAAACAACCATAACCTTTATTTTATCAATAAAGGTTTAAAAAGCATTACGTAGATTATCAAGTAACGATAATCTAAAATATACAGTTTACACACGACCATTACATAATGGTTTACAATAATAATATATTACATCAAAAATAAGTTTCTTGAATGCAGTTTTTACATAATATCATACAAGCATAGACTCCAAATCTTGTCCTTATTTTAGTATGCAACATCGGAAGCTCTTAATAATCAACTGAGAATAAACATGCTTAAAACATCAACAAAAATGTTGGTGAGTTATAGGTTTAACCTATATATTATCAAATCATAAAAATAGACCACAAGGTTTCATATTTCAATATACATCCCATACATAGAGATAAAAATCATTCATATGGTGAACACCTGGTAACCGACATTAACAAGATGCATATAAGAATATCCCCTATCATTCCGGGAAATCCTTAGGACATGATAAAAACGAATTCGAAGTACTAAAGCATCCACTACTTTGGATGGTGTTCGTTAGGCCCAATAGATCTATCTTTAGGATTCGCGTCAATTAGGCATGCACTAATTCTCAAAATTAGTGATGTTCCCTAATTCTTAGGCTACCAAGCAAAAAGGGGCATATTCGGCTTCGATCATTTAACCATAGAAAGTAGTTTCATGTACTTGTGTCTATTTTGTAAAACATTTATAAATCTGCATGTATTCTCATCCCAAAAATATTAGATTTTAAAAGTGAGACTATAACTCACTTTCACAGATTTTTACTTCATCGGGAAGTAAGACTTGGCCACTGGTCGATTCACGAACCTATAACAAATATGTACATATATATATCAAAGTATATTCAAAATATATTTACAACACTTTTAATACATTTTGATGTTTTAAGTTTATTAAGTCAGCTGTCCTCGTTAGTAACCTACAACTAGTTGTCCACAGTTAGATGTACAGAAATAAATTGATATATATTATCCTGAATCACTCCATGACCCAGTGTATACACGTCTCAGGCTAGATCACAACTCAAAGAATATATATTTTTAGAATCAACCTCAACCCTGTATAGCTAACTCCAATATTACTGCATATAGAGTGTCTATGGTTGTTCCAAATAATATATATACATGGGTCGATATGATATGTCAAAACATTTGCATACGTGTCTATGGTATCCCAAGATTACATAATATATTACAATACATGTATAATACATTATAAGTTAGATTGGATATGATTAATATAGATTTGTTACCAATTTTCATGTAGCTACAACAAGCAAAAATATCCAATCTTGTTTTACCCATAACTTATTCGTTTTAAATCCGTTTTGAGTGTTTCAAGTTGCTATGGTTTCATATTGAACTTAAGTTTATGAATCTAAACAGAAAAAGTATAAGTTTATAGTCGAAAATACAGGCTAGAATTCATTTTTGTAAAGGTAGTCATTTCAGTCGAAAGAACGACGTCTAGATGACCATTTTGGAAAACATACTTCCACTTTGAGTTTAACCATGAGTTTTGGATATAGTTTCATGTTCAAAAGAAAAATCATTTTCCTATAAGAACAAATTTTAAATCAAAGTTTATCATAGTTTTTAATTAACTAACCCAAAACATCCTGCGGTGTTACTACGACGGCGTATATCCGGTTTTACGGTGTTTTTCGTGTTTTCCGGTTTTAAATCATTAAGTTAGCATATCATATAGATATATAACATGTGTTTAGTTGATTTTAAAAGTCAAGTTAGAAGGATTAACTTTTATTTGGGAACAAGTTTAGAATTAACTAAACTATGTTCTAGTGATTACATGTTCAAATCTTCGAATAAGATAGTTTTATATGTATGAATCGAATGATGTTATGAACATCATTACTATCTTAAGTTTAGTAGGTAAACCTACTGGAACTGACAAGAAATGATCTAGCTTCAAAGGATCTTGGATGGCTTGAAAGTTCTTGAAGTAGAATCATGACATGAAAACAAGTTCAAGTAAGATTATCACTTGAATTAAGATAGTTATAGTTATAGGAATTGAATCAAAGTTTTTATATGAGTATTACCTTGATTTAGAATGATATCTTACTATAAACAACAAGGATTTCTTGAGGTGGGATGATCACTTTACAAGTTTGGAAGTGAGCTAGTAAACTTGGAAGTATTCTTAATTTTATGAAACTAGAACTTGTAGAATTTATGAAGAACACTTAGAACTTGAAGATGGAACTTGAGAGAGATCAATTAGATGAATAAAATTGAAGAATGAAAGTGTTTGTAGGTATTTTTGGTCGTTGTTATATGGATTAGATATAAAGGATATGTAATTCTGTTTTCATGTAAATAAGTCATGAATGATTACTAATATTTTTGTAATTTTATGAGATATTTCATGCTAGTTGTCAAATTATGGTTCCCACATGTGTTAGGTGACTCACATGGGCTACTAAAAGCTGATCATTGGAGTGTATATACTAATAGTACATACATCTAAAAGTTGTGTATTATACGAGTACGAATACGGGTGCATACGAGTAGAATTGTTGATGAAACTGAACGAGGATGTAATTGTAAGCATTTTTGTTAAGTAGAAGTATTTTGATAAGTGTCTTGAAGTCTTTCAAAAGTGTATGAATACATATTAAAACACTACATGTATATACATTTTAACTGAGTCGTTAAGTCATCGTTAGTCGTTACATGTAAATGTTGATTTGAAACCTTTAAGTTAACGATCTTGTTAAATGATGTTAACCCAATGTTTATTATATCTAATGAGATGTTAAATTATTATATTATCATGATATTATGATATATTAATATATCTTAATATGATATATATACATTTAAATGTCGTTACAACGATAATCGTTACATATATGTCTCGTTTTGAAATCATTAAGTTAGTAGTCTTGTTTTTACATATGTAGTTCATTGTTAATACACTTAATGATAGGTTTACTTATCATTTATCATGATTAAACATAGTGTATCAATATCTTAATATGATTCATATGCTTTTAGTAAGACGTTGTTATAACGATAATAGTTATATATATCGTTTCGAGTTTCTTAATTCAATAAACACAATTTAATGTATATAACTCATTGTTAAAATACCTAATGAGATACTTAATTATCATAATATCATGTTAACTATATATATAATCATATATATGTCATCATATAGTTTTTACAAGTTTTAACGTTCGTGAATCACCGGTCAACTTGGGTGGTCAATTGTTTATATGAAACCTATTTCAATTAATCAAGTCTTAACCAGTTTGATTGCTTAACATGTTGGAAATACTTAATCATGTAAATAACAATTTCATTTAATATATATAAACATGGAAATGTTCGGGTCACTACAGTACCTACCCGTTAAATAAATTTCGTCCTGAAATTTTAATTAGTTGGAGGTGTTGACGTATCTTCTGGAAATAAGTGTGGGTATTTCTTCTTCATCTGATCTTCTCATTCCCAGGTGAACTCGGGTCCTCTACGAGCATTCCATTGAACCTTAATAATTGGTATCTTGTTTTGTTTAAGTCTTTTAACCTCAAGATTCATTATTTCGACAGGTTCTTCGATGAATTGAAGTTTTTCGTTGATTTAGATTTCGTCTAACGGAATAGTGAGATCTTCTTTAGCAAAACATTTCTTCAAATTCGAGACGTGAAAAGTGTTATGTACAGCCGCGAGTTGTTGAGGTAACTCAAGTCGGTAAGCTACTGGTTCGACACGATCAATAATCTTGAATGGTCCAATATACCTTGGATTTAATTTCCCTCGTTTACCAAATCGAAAAACGCCTTTCCAAGGTGCAACCTTAAGCATGACCATCTCTCCAATTTCAAATTCTATATCTTTTCTTTTAATGTCTGCGTAGCTCTTTTGTCGACTTTGGGCGGTTTTCAACCGTTGTTGAATTTGGATGATCTTCTCGGTAGTTTCTTGTATTATTTCCGAACCCGTAATCTGTCTATCCCCCACTTCACTCCAACAAATCAGAGACCTGCACTTTCTACCATAAAGTGCTTCAAACGGTGCCATCTCAATGCTTGAATGGTAGCTGTTGTTGTTGGAAAATTCTGCTAACGGAAGGTTTCGATCCCAACTGTTTCTAAAATCAATAACACATGCTTGTAGCATGTCTTCAAGTGTTTGTATTGTCCTTTCACTCTGCCCATCAGATTGTGGATGATAGGCAGTACTCATGTCTAGACGAGTTCCTAATACTTGCTTTAATATCTGCCAGAATCGTGAAATAAATCTTCCATCCCTATCACAGATAATAGAGATTGGTATTCCATGTCTGGAGACGACCTCCTTCAAATACAATCGTGCTAACTTCTCTTATTGGCAGGAAGTGTGCTGATTTGGTGAGACGATCAACTATTACCCAAATAGTATCAAAACCACTTGCAGTCCTTGGCAATTTAGTGATGAAATCCATGGTAATGTTTTCCCATTTCCATTCTGGGATTTCGGGTTGTTGAAGTAGACCTGATGGTTTCTGATGCTCAGCTTTGACCTTAGAACACGTCAAACATTTTCCTACATATTAGCAACATCGGCTTTCATACCTGGCCACCAAAAATGTTTCTTGAGATCCTTGTACATCTTCCCCATTCCAGGATGTATTGAGTATCTGGTTTTATGAGCTTCTTAAGTACCATTTCTCTCATATCTCCAAATTTTGGTACCCAAATTCTTTCAGCCCTATACCGGGTTCCGTCTTCCCGAATATTAAGATGCTTCTCCGAACCTTTGGGTATTTCATCCTTTAAATTTCCCTCTTTTAAAACTCCTTGTTGCGCCTCCTTTATTTGAGTAGTAAGGTTAGTGTGAATCATTATATTCATAGATTTTACACGAATGGGTTCTCTGTCCTTTCTGCTCAAGGCGTCGGCTACCACATTTGCCTTTCCTGGGTGGTAACGAATCTCAAAGTCGTAATATTCAACAATTTAATCCACCTGCGCTACCTCATGTTCAGTTGTTTCTGATTAAATATGTGTTGAAGACTTTTGTGGTCGGTATATATAATACTTTTGACCCCATATAAGTAGTGCCTCCAAGTCTTTAATGCAAAAACAACTGCGCCTAATTTCAAATCATGCGTCATATAATTCTGCTCGTGAATCTTCAATTGTCTAGATGCATAAGCAATTACCTTCGTTCGTTGCATTAATACACAACCGAGACCTTGCTTTGAGGTGTCACAATATATCACAAAATCATCATTCCCTTCAGGTAATGACAATATAGGTGACGTAGTTAACTTTTTCTTCAATAATTGAAACGCTTTCTCTTGTTCATCCTTCCATTCAAATTTCTTCCATTTATGCGTTAATGCAGTCAAGGGTTTTGCTATTCTGGAAAAGTCTTGGATGAACCTTCTGTAGTAACCAGCTAGTCCTAAAAACTGGCGTATGTGTTTCGGAGTTTTCGGGGTTTCTCATTTTTCAACGGTTTCAATCTTTGCTGGATCTACCTGAATACCTTCTTTGTTCACTATATGACCGAGGAATTGAACTTCTTCTAACCAAAATGCACACTTTGAAAACTTAGCGTACAGTTTTTCTTTCCTTAACAACTCTAGCACTTTTCTCAAATGTTCTTCGTGCTCTTGGTCATTCTTTGAGTAAATAAGTATGTCATCGATGAAAACAATGACAAACTTGTCAAGGTATGGTCCACACACTCGGTTCATGAGATCCATGAACACAGCTGGTGCGTTAGTCAACCCAAATGGCATAACCATAAACTCGTAATGACCGTAACACGTCCTAAAAGCAGTCTTCGAAATATCATCCTCCTTCACCCGCATTTGATGATATCCAGAACGTAGATCAATCTTCGAATAAACAGATGAGCCTTGTAGTTGATCAAATAAGTCGTCGATTCTTGGTAGTGGGTAGCGGTTCTTGATAGTAAGTTTGTTCAACTCTCGGTAGTCGATACATAACCTAAATAAACCATCTTTCTTCTTGACAAACAAAATAGGAGCTCCCCATGGTGATGTGCTTGGTCGAATGAAACTACGTTCTAAAAGTTCCTGTAACTGACTTTGTAATTCTTTCATTTCGCTGGGTGCGAGTCTGTATGGAGCACGAGCTATTGGTGTAGCTCCTGGTACAAGGTCTATTTGAAATTCAACGGATCGATGTGGGGGTAATCCCGGTAATTCTTTCGAAAATACATCGGGAAATTCTTTTGCGACGGGAACATCACTGATGTTCTTTTCTTCAGGTTTAACTTCCTCGATGTGTGCTAGAATGATGTAACAACCTTTTCTTATTAGTTTTTACGCCTTCAAACTACTAATAAGATTTAATTTCGCGTTGTTCTTTTCTCTGTACACCATTAAAGGTTTTCCTTTTTCACGCATAATGCGAATCGCATTTTTGTAACAAACGACCTCTGCTCTCACCTTTTTCAACCAGTCCATGCCAATTATTACATCAAAACTCCCTAACTCGACTGGTATTAAATAAATTTTAAACGTTTCATCCCCCAGTTTAATTTCTCTATCCCGACATATATTATCTGCTGAAATTAATTTACCGTTTGCTAATTCGAGTAAAAATTTACTATCCAAAGGCGTCAATGGGCAACTTAACTTAGCATAAAATCTCTACTCATATAGCTTCTATCCGCACCCGAATCAAATAAAACGTAAGCAGATTTATTGTCAATGAGAAACGTACCCGTAACAAGCTCCGGGTCTTCCTGCGCTTCTGTCGTATTAATATTGAAAACTCTTCTGCGGCCCCGCCCATTAGTATTCCCCTGATTTGGGAAATTTTTAATAATGTGGCCCGGTTTTCCACATTTATAACAGACTACGTTGGCAGTACTTGCTCCGACACTATTTGTTCCGACATTACTCATTCTGACATTATTTGTTCCTTTAGTTCTGTTATACATTGGTCCGTAGACCTCAAACTTTGTCGCGCTATGACCATTTCTTTTACACCTGTTGCAAAATGTTGTGCAGAACCCCGTGTGATTCTCTTCACACCTTTGGCATTGCTGTTTTTGATTATTGTTGTTGTTGCGGTTGTTATTGTTGTTGGGACGATTATTGTAATTGTTGTTGTTGGGACGTTTGTTGTAGTTGTTGTTGTTGGGATTGCGATTGTTGTTATTGCAATTTATGTTGCGGTTGTTGGGATAGTTGTTGCGATTTTGGTTGTAATTGTTGTTGTTGTTGTTGTTGTTGTTGTTGTACTGGTGTCTCTTGTCATTGTTTTCCTCCCACTTCCTCTTGAGTTGTTTCGTGTTGGCTTCTTCGGCCGCCTGATCTTTAATTCTTCCGTCAATCTGATTTATGAGTTTATGAGCCATTCGACTTGCCTTTTGTATGGAAGCGGGCTCGTGTGAACTCACATTTTCTTGAATCCTTTCTGGTAATCCTTTTACTAACGCGTCGATCTTCTCTTCTTCATCTTCGAACGTTCCCGGACACAATATGCACAACTCTGTGAATCGTCGTTCATACGTGGTAATGTCGAACCCTTGTGTTCATAACTTTCTAAGCTCTACCTTGAGCTTATTGACTTCGTTTATAGGACGGTACTGCTCGTTCATCAATTGCTTGAATGCCGACCACGGTAGTGCGTAAGCAACATTTTGTCCTACCTGTTCAAGATAGGTGTTCCACCACGTTAACGCAGTACCTGTGAAGGTATGCGTAGCGTACTTAACTTTGTCCTCTTCAGTACACTTACTTATGGCAAACACCGATTCGACTTTCTCGGTCCACCGTTTCAATCCAATTGGTCCTTCGGTTCCATCAAATTCCAAAGGTTTGCAGGCAGTGAATTCTTTGTAGGAGCATCCTACACGATTTCTTGCACCGTTAGCTGCATTGCTAGATTCAGAGTTATTGTTGGTATGTAGCACAGCCTGTACTGCAGCTATGTTTACAGAAAGAAAGGTACGAAATTCCTCTTTGCTCATATTCATGGTGTGTCGAGTAGTCGGTACAATTTCCTTCAAAATAGCCAACTGAATCGAGTTAATCATACAGAATATTAAGAGTAGTCAATAGTTTTTCGTAGCATAATATGAACTCATTTATAAAAGCTTTTTCTTCATATTAGCGTTTTATAAGTTTAAATTCGGGTACTACCTACCCGTTAAGTTCATACTTAGTAACTAATATACAATTCAACTACTACAATTCCATATGAAAAACGGATTATAATAATATATCACATACAAATATTCTTCAAACTTATAACTTCGCTATATTACATATAACATGAAATATAGTACACTATGATACAGGACAGTTTTGAAGATAAATCTAGTTAATACGCAAGTTGTTCAGCAAAGGAAATAAAGACACATAATTCATAAGTCCAGAAACAAGTCATGCATTATGGTTTTACTAAGATGACTTCCCATACTTGGTCTTGTGGAAAATAACCGTTATGACCATTGGCTAGGCAGCATGTTGTCATGTCATCAAAAGGACGAGGGTTTCGTAATGTCCAACAGCCCCGTAATAATCTAAAAACTTTGTTTCTCACCCCAACTACTGAATCCGTCACTTGTGGGAAGGTTTTATTTAAAAGTTGCAATCCGATGTTCTTTTTCTCACTTTGGTAAGAAGTGAACATCCCTAACCCGTAAGCATAACATGCTTTTTTATGTTGCATATTAGAAGCTCTTTCTAATTCACGAAATCCTATGTTGGGATATGTTGAGTCAAAATAGGTTCTTAACCCGTAGCTTAAAATTGCATTTGGGTTCCCCGCATTTAATGCTTTAAAGAAAACACGGCATAACTTACGGTCTCCCCAATGTGATATACCCCACCTATCAAAGGAAAGCCTTTTATAAACTAAGGCATTGCTGGAAAGTCTTTCAAATGTTTGACAAGTTAATTTCGCCATAACTAAATGTGTTGATGAATTCTGACCGACTCTAAACAAGATTTCCTCAATTATATCCTCTGGTAGGTCTTCTAAAATATTCGGTTGTCTACCCTTAACGTCCATTTTGTTTTTATACTATAAAATAGACAAAGATTAGATTCGTAAAAGATAATTAACAAACAATACAAGCAATTTTTAAATAGAACCTAAAAGTACAAGCACACTACAATACATATAATACATAACATGATTACAACCCTCTAATCTGAATCACTGATTTTTTCTTCTTCGGACTTGGTTCGTTTTCTAATTTTCTAGGAATATACGGTGTTCCTCTAATACGAGCCGTTGTTTTCCATAATGGTTTAGAAAAACCTGGTGGTTTAGAGGTTCCCGGGTCATTATTACATTTTAGGAAATACGGATGTTGTCGATACATATAAAGTTCATCGGGGTTGGAATTGGGTTTCTCTATTTTTATACCTTTTCCCTTATTATTTTCTTTCGCTTTATTAAATTGGTTCGAGGTAATTTCTATAACCTCATCGGAATCCTCATCGGAATCCGATTCATCGAAAAATTGGTAATCTTCCCAATATTTTGTTTCCTCGGCGGAAACACCATTGACCATTATTAACTTTGGTCCGTTGGTTAAGGATTTTATTTTATTTAATCGATTTACTATAGGTATCAATATTTCTTCCTCCGGAACCTCTTCTTCTTCTGGTTCCTCCTCTTCCGATTCCTCCTCTTCCGGTTCCTCTTCTGGAATTTGTGAATCTTCCCAAAATATATTCGACTCTTCATTATTATTAGGTGAATCAATGGGATTTGTAGTAGAGGTAGACATCTATCACACAATATCAAACACGTTAAGAGATTAATATATCACATAATATTTACATGTTAATAATATATAGTTTCCAACAAAAAAAATGTTAAGCAATCGTTTTTGAAGAAAAACACTGTCGAAGTCCAGACTCACGAATGCATCCTAACAAACTCGGTAAAACACACTAATGCAATTTTCTGGTTCTCTAAGACCAACGCTCGGATACCAAATGAAATGTCACGTTCATATTGATTATAAACGTTCCATATTAATTGATTTCGTCGCGAGGTTTTGACCTCTATATGAGACGTTTTTCAAAGACTGCATTCATTTTTAAAACAACCATAACCTTTATTTTATCAATAAAGGTTTAAAAAGTATTACGTAGATTATCAAGTAATGATAATCTAAAATATACCGTTTACACACGACCATTACATAATGGTTTACAATAATAATATATTACATCAAAAATAAGTTTCTTGAATGCAGTTTTTACATAATATCATACAAGCATGGACTTCAAATCTTGTCCATATTTTAGTATGCAACAGCGGAAGCTCTTAATAATCACCTGAGAATAAACATGCTTAAAACGTCAACAAAAATGTTGGTGAGTTATAGGTTTAACATATATATTATCAAATCATAATAATAGACCACAAGGTTTCATATTTCAATATACATCCCATACATAGAGATAAAAATCATTCATATGGTGAACACCTGGTAACCGACATTAACAAGATGCATATAAGAATATCCCCTATCATTTCGAGAAATCCTTCGGACATAATAAAAACAAATTCGAAGTACTAAAGCATCCGGTACTTTGGATGGGGTTCGTTAGGCCCAATAGATCTATCTTTAGGATTCACGTCAAATAGGCGTGCACTAATTCTCAAAATTAGTGATGTTCCCTAATTCTTAGGCTACCAAGCAAAAAGGGGCATATTCGGCTTCGATCATTCAACCATAGAAAGTAGTTTTATGTACTTGTGTCTATTTTGTAAAACATTTATAAAGCTGCATGTATTCTCATCCCAAAAATATTAGATTTTAAAAGTGGGACTATAACTCACTTTCACAGATTTTTACTTCGTCGGGAAGTAAGACTTGGCCACTGGTCGATTCACGAACCTATAACAAATATGTACATATATATATCAAAGTATGTTCAAAATATATTTACAACACATTTAATACATTTTGATGTTTTAAGTTTATTAAGTCAGCTGTCCTCGTTAGTAACCTACAACTAGTTGTCCACAGTTAGATGCACAGAAATAAATTGATATATATTATCTTGAATCAATCCACGACCCAGTGTATACACGTCTCAGGGTAGATCACAACTCAAAGCATATATATTTTTGGAATCAACCTCAACCCTGTATATCTAACTCCAACATTACTGCATATAGAGTGTCTATGGTTGTTCCAAATAATATATATACATGGGTCGATATGATATGTCAAAACATTTGCATACGTGTCTATGGTATCCCAAGATTACATAATATATTAGAATACATGTATAATACATAATAAGTTAGCTAGGATATGATTAATATAGATTTGTTACCAATTTTCACGTAGCTACAACAAGCAAAAATATCCAATCTTGTTTTACCCATAACTTATTCGTTTTAAATCCATTTTGAGTGTTTCAAGTTGCTATGGTTTCATATTGAACTTAAGTTTATGAATATAAACAAAAAAAGTATAAGTTTATAGTCGAAAATACAGGTTACAAGTTATTTTTGTAAAGGTAGTCATTTCAGTCGAAAAAACGACGTCTAGATGACCATTTTGGAAAACATACTTCCACTTTGAGTTTAACCATGATTTTTGGATATAGTTTCATGTTCAAAAGAAAAATGATTTTCCCAGAAGAACAATTTTTAAATCAAAGTTTATCATAGTTTTTAACTAACTGACCCAAAACAGCCCGCGGTGTTACTACGACGGCGTATATCCTGTTTTACGGTGTTTTTCATATTTTTCGGTTTTAAATCATTAAGTTAGCGTATCATATAGATACAGAACATGTGTTTAGTTGATTTTAAAAGTCAAGTTAGAAGGATTAACTTTTGTTTGCGAACAAGTTTAGAATTAACTAAACTATGTTCTAGTGATTACATGTTCAAATCTTCGAATAAAATATTTTTATATGTATGAATTGAATGATGTTATGAACATCATTACTACCTAAAGTTTAGTAGGTAATCCTACTGGAAGTGACAAGAAATGTTCTAGCTTCAAAGGATCTTGGATGGCTTGAAAGTTCTTGAAGTAGAATCATGACATGAAAACAAGTTCAAGTAAGATTATCACTCGAATTAAGATAGTTATAGTTATAGGAATTGAATCAAAGTTTGTATATGAGTATTACCTTGATTTAGAGTGATATCTTACTGTAAACAACAAGGATTTCTTAAGGTGGGATGATCACTTTACAAGATTGGAAGTGAGCTAGTAAACTTGGAAGTATTCTTGATTTTATGAAACTAGAACTTGAAGAATTTATAAAGAACACTTAGAACATGAAGATGGAACTTGAGAGAGATCAATTAGATGAATAAAATTGAAGAATGAAAGTGTTTGTATGAAATGTCCCGTTCTTATTGATTAAAAACGTTTCATATTAATTGATTTCGTTGCGAGGTTTTGACCTCTATATGAGACGTTTTTCAAAGACTGCATTCATTTTAAAAACAAACCATAACCTTTATTTCATAGATAAAGGTTTTAAAAAGCTTTACGTAGATTATCAAATAATGATAATCTAAAATATCCTGTTTACACACGACCATTACATAATGGTTTACAATATAAATATGTTAAAATAAAATAAGTTTCTTGAATGCAGTTTTTATACAATATCATACAAGCATGGACTCCAAATCTCATCTTTATTTAAGTATGCGACTGCGGAAGCTCTTAATAATCACTTGAGAATAAACATGCTTAAAACGTCAACAAAAATGTTGGTGAGTTATAGGTTTAACCTATATATATTAAATCATAATAATAGACCACAAGATTTCATATTTCAATACACATCCCATACATAGAGATAAAAATCATTCATATGGTGAACACCTGGTAACCGACATTAACAAGATGCATATATAAGAATATCCCCATCATTCCGGGACACCCTTTGGATATGATATAAATTTCGAAGTACTAAAGCATCCGGTACTTTGGATGGGGCTTGTTGGGCCCGATAGATCTATCTTTAGAATTCGCGTCAATTAGGGTGTCTGTTCCCTAATTCTTAGATTACCAGACTTAATAAAAAGGGGCATATTCGATTTCGATAATTCAACCATAGAATGTAGTTTCACGTACTTGTGTCTATTTTGTAAATCATTTATAAAACCTGCATGTATTCTCATCCCAAAAATATTAGATTTTAAAAGTGGGACTATAACTCACTTTCACAGATTTTTACTTCGTCGGGAAGTAAGACTTGGCCACTGGTTGATTCACGAACCTATAACAATATATACATATATATCAAAGTATGTTCAAAATATATTTACAACACTTTTAATATATTTTGATGTTTTAAGTTTATTAAGTCAGCTGTCCTCGTTAGTAACCTACAACTAGTTGTCCACAGTTAGATGTACAGAAATAAATCGATAAATATTATCTTGAATCAATCCACGAACCAGTGTATACGTATCTCAGTATTGATCACAACTCAAACTATATATATTTTGGAATCAACCTCAACCCTGTATAGCTAACTCCAACATTCACATATAGAGTGTCTATGGTTGTTCCGAAATATATATAGATGTGTCGACATGATAGGTCGAAACATTGTATACGTGTCTATGGTATCTCAAGATTACATAATATACAATACAAGTTGATTAAGTTATGGTTGGAATAGATTTGTTACCAATTTTCACGTAGCTAAAATGAGAAAAATTATCCAATCTTGTTTTACCCATAACTTCTTCATTTTAAATCCGTTTTGAGTGAATCAAATTGCTATGGTTTCATATTGAACTCTATTTTATGAATCTAAACAGAAAAAGTATAGGTTTATAGTCGGAAAAATAAGTTAAAAGTCGTTTTTGTAAAGGTAGTCATTTTAGTTGAAAGAACGACGTCTAGATGACCATTTTAGAAAACATACTTCCACTTTGAGTTTAACCATAATTTTTGGATATAGTTTCATGTTCATAATAAAAATCTTTTTCTCAGAATAACAAATTTTAAATCAAAGTTTATCATAGTTTTTAATTAACTAACCCAAAACAGCCCGCGGTGTTACTACGACGGCGTAAATCCGGTTTTACGGTGTTTTTCGTGTTTCCAGGTTTTAAATCATTAAGTTAGCATATCATATAGATATAGAACATGTGTTTAGTTGATTTTAAAATTCAAGTTAGAAGGATTAACTTTTGTTTGCGAACAAGTTTAGAATTAACTAAACTATGTTCTAGTGATTACAAGTTTAAACCTTCGAATAAGATAGCTTTATATGTATGAATCGAATAATGTTATGAACATCATTACTACCTTAAGTTCCTTGGATAAACCTACTGGAAAAGAGAAAAATGGATCTAGCTTCAATGGATCCTTGGATGGCTCGAAGTTCTTGAAGCAGAATCATGACACGAAAACAAGTTCAAGTAAGATCATCACTTGAAATAAGATTGTTATAGTTATAGAAATTGAACCAAAGTTTGAATATTATTATTACCTTGTATTAGAATGATAACCTACTGTAAGAAACAAAGATTTCTTGAGGTTGGATGATCACCTTACAAGATTGGAAGTGAGCTAGCAAACTTGAAAGTATTCTTGATTTTATGAAACTAGAACTTTTGGAATTTATGAAGAACACTTAGAACTTGAAGATAGAACTTGAGAGAGATCAATTAGATGAAGAAAATTGAAGAATGAAAGTGTTTGTAGGTGTTTTTGGTCGTTGGTGTATGGATTAGATATAAAGGATATGTAATTTTGTTTTCATGTAAATAAGTCATGAATGATTACTCATATTTTTGTAATTTTATGAGATATTTCATGCTAGTTGCCAAATGATGGTTCTCACATGTGTTAGGTGACTCACATGGGCTGCTAAAAGCTGATCATTGGAGTGTATATACCATCAGTACATACATCTAAAAGCTGTGTGTTGTACGAGTACGAATACGGGTGCATACGAGTAGAATTGTTGATGAAACTGAACGAGGATGTAATTGTAAGCATTTTGTTAAGTAGAAGTATTTTGATAAGTGTCTTGAAGTCTTTCAAAAGTGTATGAATACATATTAAAACACTACATGTATATACATTTTAACTGAGTCGTTAAGTCATCGTTAGTCGTTACATGTAAATGTTGTTTTGAAACCTTTAGGTTAACGATCTTGTTAAATGTTGTTAACCCAATGTTTATAATATCAAAAGAGATTTTAAATTATTATATTATCATGATATTATGATGTACGAATATCTCTTAATATGATATATATACATTAAATGTCGTTACAACGATAATCGTTACATATATGTCTCGTTTCAAAATCATTAAGTTAGTAGTCTTGTTTTTACATATGTAGTTCATTGTTAATATATTTAATGATATGTTTACTTATCATAATATCATGTTAACTATATATATAACCATATATATGTCATCATATAGTTTTTACAAGTTTTAACGTTCGTGAATCACCGGTCAACTTGGGTGGTCAATTGTCTATATGAAACCTATTTCAATTAATCAAGTCTTAACAAGTTTGATTGCCTAACATGTTGGAAACATTTAATCATGTAAATATAAATCTCAATTAATATATATAAACATGGAAAAGTTCGGGTCACTACAGTACCTACCCGTTAAATAAATTTCGTCCCGAAATTTTAAGCTGTTGAAGGTGTTGACGAATCTTCTGGAAATAGATGCGGGTATTTCTTCTTCATCTGATCTTCACGCTACCAGGTGAACTCGGGTCCTCTACGAGCATTCCATCGAACCTTAACAATTGGTATCTTGTTTTGCTTAAGTCTTTTAACCTCACGATCCATTATTTCGACGGGTTCTTCGATGAATTGAAGTTTTTCGTTGATTTGGATTTCATCTAACGGAATAGTGAGATCTTCTTTAGCAAAACATTTCTTCAAATTCGAGACGTGGAAAGTTTTATGTACAGCCGCGAGTTGTTGAGGTAACTCAAGTCGGTAAGCTACTGGTCCGACACGATCAATAATCTTGAATGGTCCAATATACCTTGGATTTAATTTCCCTCGTTTACCAAATCGAACAACGCCTTTCCAAGGTGCAACTTTAAGCATGACCATCTCTCCAATTTCAAATTCTATATCTTTTCTTTTAATGTCAGCGTAGCTCTTTTGTCGACTTTGGGCGGTTTTCAACCGTTGTTGAATTTGGATGATCTTCTCGGTAGTTTCTTGTATAATCTCCGGACCCGTAATCTGTCTATCCCCCACTTCACTCCAACAAATCGGAGACCTGCACTTTCTACCATAAAGTGCTTCAAACGGCACCATCTCAATGCTTGAATGGTAGCTGTTGTTGTAGGAAAATTCTGCTAATGGTAGATGTCGATCCCAACTGTTTCCGAAATCAATAACACATGCTCGTAGCATGTCTTCAAGCGTTTGTATCGTCCTTTCGCTCTGCCCATCAGTTTGTGGATGATAGGCAGTACTCATGTCTAGACGAGTTCCTAATGCTTGTTGTAATGTCTGCCAGAATCTTGAAATAAATCTGCCATCCTTATCAGAGATAATAGAGATTGGTATTCCATGTCTGGGGACGACTTCCTTCAAATACAGTCGTGCTAACTTCTCCATCTTGTCATCTTCTCTTATTATCAGGAAGTGTGCTGATTTGGTGAGACGATCAACTATTACCCAAATAGTATCAAAACCACTTGCAGTCCTTGGCAATTTAGTGATGAAATCCATGGTAATGTTTTCCCATTTTCATTTCGGGATTTCGGGTTGTTGAAGTAGACCTGATGGTTTCTGATGCTCAGCTTTGACCTTAGAACACGTCAAACATTCTCCTACGTATTTAGCAACATCGGCTTTCATACCCGGCCACCAAAAATGTTTCTTGAGATCCTTGTACATCTTCCCCGTTCCAGGATGTATTTAGTATCTGGTTTTATGAGCTTCTCTAAGTACCATTTCTCTCATATCTCCAAATTTTGGTACCCAAATCCTTTCTGCCCTATACCGGGTTCCGTCTTCCCGAATATTAAGATGCTTCTCCGATCCTTTGGGTATTTCATCCTTTAAATTTCCCTCTTTTAAAACTCCTTGTTGCGCCTCCTTTATTTGAGTAGTAATGTTATTATGAATTATTATATTCATAGATTTTACTCGAATGGGTTCTCTGTCCTTCCTGCTCAAGGCATCGGCTACCACATTTGCCTTCCCTGGGTGGTAACGAATCTCAAAGTCGTAATCATTCAATAATTCAATCCACCTACGCTGCCTCATATTCAGTTGTTTCTGATTAAATATGTGTTGAAGACTTTTGTGGTCGGTATATATAATACTTTTGACCCCATATAAGTAGTGCCTCCAAGTCTTTAATGCAAAAACAACCGCGCCTAATTCCAAATCATGCGTCGTATAATTTTGTTCGTGAATCTTCAATTGTCTAGACGCATAAGCAATCACCTTCGTTCGTTGCATTAATACACAACCGAGACCTTGCTTTGATGCATCACAATAAATCACAAAATCATCATTCCCTTCAGGCAATGACAATATAGGTGCCGTAGTTAGCTTTTTCTTCAATAACTGAAACGCTTTTTCTTGTTCATCATTCCATTCAAATTTCTTCCCTTTATGCGTTAATGCAGTCAAGGGTTTTGCTATTCTGGAAAAGTCTTGGATGAACCTTCTGTAGTAACCAGCTAGTCCTAAAAATTGGCGTATGTGTTTCGGAGTTTTCGGGGTTTCCCACTTTTCAACAGTTTCTATCTTTGCCGGATCCACCTTAATACCTTCTTTGTTCACTATGTGACCGAGGAATTGAACTTCTTCCAACCAAAATGCACACTTTGAAAACTTAGCGTACAATTCTTCCTTCCTCAATACTTCTAACACCTTTCTCAAATGTTCACCGTGTTCTTGGTCATTCTTTGAGTAAATAAGTATGTCATCAATGAAAACAATGACAAACTTGTCAAGGTATGGTCCACACACTCGGTTCATAAGGTCCATGAACATAGGTGGTGCATTAGTTAAACCAAACGGCATGACCATAAACTCGTAATGACCGTAACGTGTTCTGAAAGCAGTCTTTGGAATATCATCTTCTTTCACCCGCATTTGATGATACCCGGAACGTAAGTCAATCTTTGAATAAACAGACGAGCCTTGTAGTTGATCAAATAAGTCGTCGATTCTCGGTAGTGGGTAGTGGTTCTTGATGGTAAGTTTGTTCAACTCTCGGTAATCGATACACAACCTGAATGTACCATCTTTCTTCTTGACAAACAAAACAGAAGCTCCCCACAGTGATGTGCTTGGTCGAATGAAACCACGCTCTAAAAGTTCTTGTAATTGGCTTTGCAGTTCTTTCATCTCGCTGGGTGCGAGTCTGTAAGGAGCACGAGCTATTGGTGCAGCTCCTGGTACAAGATCTATTTGAAATTCAACGGATCGATGTGGGGGTAATCCCGGTAATTCTTTCAGAAATACATCGGGAAATTCTTTTGCAATGGGAACATCATTGATGCTCTTTTCTTCAGTTTGTACTTTCTCGACGTGTGCTAGAACAACATAGCAACCTTTTCTTATTAGTTTTTGTGCCTTCAAATTGCTAATAAGATGTAGCTTCGTGTTGCCCTTTTCTCCGTACACCATTAAGGGTTTTCCTTTTTCTCGTATAATGCGAATTACATTTTTGTAACAAACGATCTCTGCTTTCACTTCTTTAAACCAGTCCATACCGATTATCACATCAAAACTCCCTAACTCTACTGGTATCAAATCAATCTTAAATGTTTCGCTAACCAGTTTAATTTCTCGATTCCGACATATATTATCTGCTGAAATTAATTTACCATTTGCTAATTCGAGTAAAAATTTACTATCCAAAGGCGTCAATGGACAACTTAATTTAGCACAAAAATCTCTACTCATATAGCTTCTATCCGCACCCGAATCAAATAAAACGTAAGCAGATTTAGTGTCAATAAGAAACGTACCCGTAACAAGCTCCGGGTCTTCCTGTGCCTCTGCCGCATTAATATTGAAAACTCTTCCGCGGCCTTGTCCATTCGTGTTCTCCTGGTTCGGGCAATTTCTAATAATGTGGCCCGGTTTTCCACATTTATAACAAACTACATTGGCATAACTTGCTCCGACACTACTTGCTCCGCCATTACTCGTTCCGACACCATTTGTTCCTTTCGTTCTGTTAACCCCTGGTCCGTAGACATCACACTTCGCTGCGCTATGACCATTGCTTTTACACTTGTTGCAAAATTTGGTGCAGAACCCCGAGTGATACTTTTCACACCTTTGGCATAGCTGCTTCTGATTGTTGTTGTTGTTGCGGTTATTATTGTTGTTAAGATGATTGTTGTGGTTGCTGTTGTTGTTGTTGTTGTTGTTGTTGAGCCATTTGTTGTAGTTGCGATTGATGTTGCAATTGTTAGGATAGTTGTTGCGATTATTGTTATAATTGCTGTTGTTGTTGTATTGGTGATTCTTATCACCGTTTTCCTCCCACTTTCTTTTAACTTGCTTCACATTGGCCTCTTCAGCAGTCTGTTCTTTAATTCTTTCTTCAATCTGGTTCACTAGTTTGTGAGCCATTCTACATGCCTGTTGTATGGAGGCGGGCTCGTGTGAACTTATATCTTCTTGGATTCTTTCCGGTAATCCTTTCACAAACGCGTCGATCTTCTCTTCCTCATCTTCGAATGCTCCCGGACACAATAGGCACAATTCTGTGAATCGTCTTTTGTACGTGGTAATATCAAATCCTTGGGTTCGTAACCCTCTAAGTTCTGTCTTGAGCTTATTGACCTCGGTTCTTGTCATAACCCGTCCTTAACCATAAGAACGAGTTAGATAACGTATGATTTCATTGCGAGGTATTGACCTCTATATGCGACATTTTTAAAAGAACAACTGCATTAATTTTACATTACAAACCATAACTCTTATTTTAATACAAGCTTTAGACAATAAAAAGATGATTATCGTTTAGCGATAATCTTAGACTTACAAACTTTACATGTGATGATAACAATACGATTTCTAGCATATTTTACATTACAAATCCTCCGATATGCAGTTTTATTTTTGACACAAATATGCATACTCAAGATCTTGTTTAAATTCAACATGTTGCAGCGGAAGCTTCTAATTATCACCTGAGAATAGACATGTTTAAAACGTCAACATAAAGTTGGTGAGATATAGGTTTAATGCCGGCAGCAATATATATATAGACCACAAGATTTCATATATAAACGTTTTAATAAAAATATTCTAAGTGGTTGAGCACTTGGTAACCATACTTAACATTTAATCACGTCGCATATTCCCTTTATTATGAAATCTTACTACACCGTACCAAGTGTAGTCACAAAACGAAGTACTGTGCAACCGTTGAATACTGGTCGTCCAGTCCGGTTGGGGTTGTCAGGCCCGATAGATCTATCAACAGGATTCGCGTTTACAATACCGCTGTAAATAACAGTTACCAAGCTACAGGGAAGTATGCCAGTGGTACAACTCAACGTAGAATATATTTTTCAGTTACTTGTGTCCATATCGTAAAACATAAAATACATGTATTCTCATCCAGAAATATTTAGAGTTTAAAAGTGGGACTATATACTCACTTTCGTCTTGAAGATATGTAATTTTGACTTGGTCTCCGATTGATATCACAAACCTAACCATATATAATATATCAATACCTTTTCTTTTTAAACAATCGTCACATATATATACTTATAATACTTTTAATAATTCCTTAGTCCGTAGTTAGCAGTTCGATGTTAGTAATTCAATTTTAAATGGTTCATTTTTAGGTGATTAATAAACCCCCAATGAAATAAATAAAAACCCCATCGTATATGTATTGGTCGAGATTAATCTTGACCCACGGTACCGGTGTTGTCAAATGACGTGTTGCGTACATAAAGTACCGGTGTTGTCAAATGACGTGTTGCGTACAATCATGGGATCTTATGATTAATCTTCTCGTATTGTTTACGGGTGATCCTGAACCATATAAAATTAAATTATGAGTACATATATATAAAATATCATGTTATTTTAGAAAGATGTGATTTATTTAATTTTTTTCCAATTAATCACGTAGCTAAATTAGTCTTGGATATCCGATTTCGTTTTGGTCATAGTTTCTTCGTTACAACTCCGTTTTCGTTGGTTCAACTTGCCACTTCCTTGGATCGAGTCCCTCTTTAAGAATATGAAGTGTAAATACCTTAGTTTGTATTCGAAATCACAGGTCATAGGTCAAACTTTGGTGAAACTTATGAAGTTAATCATTTTCCATCATGTAAACAACCTTAAATGATTATTTTTCTAAAAATACTTATACTTTGAGTTAAATCATAAAATTTTTATGCGTTAACATATTCATAGTAAAAATCATTTTTCCAGAAAATAAACCTCCAATTCAAAGTTTAAGATGGTTTTTAATTATCCAACCCAAAACAGCCCCCGGTTACACTCCGACGTCGTAAAAACAGTTTTTAAGGTGTTCTTTGAAAAACCAAGTTAAACCTTGTTAAATTAGCATATATTTAAGATATATTACAGGTCTTGAAGTATTTTAAAAGTTAAGTTAGAAGGATCTATTTAGTTTGCAAACAAGTTTGAAAACATTCAAACTATGTTCTTGTTGTTAAAATTTTATACCACAAAATAAGATAGCTATATATATATGAATCGAATAAGGTTATGAACATAGTTACTACCTCAAGTTCCTTGGACAAGGTTGCTGTAAAAGAGGAGTAAGAACCTAGAACCAAAAGGGTGATGGAATTGGATGAAAGATTGGAAGTAAACTTGTGTTCTTGAAAGGATTCTTGAAGTGTTTTTGTAAGGGTTTTATTATGGTGATTAAGTGATGTTTTTGAAGCTAGATATTCATGGTATCTTGCTGGGATTATGATGAACACTTAAGGTTCTTAAGATTGTGTTTTGTTTAGAGAAAATGAGGTAGTAAAGATTGAAAATGGATGGAGTATATAAAGCCTTAAAAAAACGTTTTTCATGGGAAACATGGACAAGATTTTCAAGTTGTTATTTTGTGAAATTAGTCAACAAACTTCCAAATTCTAATTACCTCTCATCTAGGGCAGTAATAATGGCTAGTTAGGTGGTGATTTGATGTGTATATACTAATAGTAAATACGTATAGAAGCTAGGTATGATACGAGTACATATACTCTAGATATACGTATAGAAATCTTGTGAAAAATGGAATGAGAATTCAAATATAGCTATCTTTTGTGAATACACTTATATTGTTTTATGTATTTAAGTCCTTAAAAAGTGATTAAATACATTACATATACGATATATGTATAAACATTATAGGTCATAAGTATTTATGTCAAATAACGTTACGTATGATTATCGTTTTGAAAACTTAAGTTAGTAGTTTCAAAATATACTTATAACTTATTGTTATTAATACAAAATGAGATATTACAACATTCTTAGATCATGTTAAATATGTATATATACATATATATACACAAACGTATAATTATCATATGTTATATAGTTCGTGATATCATCGGTCAACTAGACGGTCAAACGTTGTGTAAAACTCTTTTCAAAACATAATTCTCAACAATTTGGATTGCTTATCATGTTGGTAAGTTTAATTTATGTAAATATTAATCTTATAAGTATAGAATGATCGGAAAAATGCGGGTCATTACAGTACCTACCCGTTAAATAAATTTCGTCCCGAAATTTTAAAATTGTACCTATTTTGCGTCATCGAGAAACAAGTGTGGATACTTTTGTTTCATCTGATCCTCTCGTTCCCAAGTAAACTCAGGACCCCTTCGAGCATTCCAACGAACCTTAACGATCGGTATGTTGCTCTGCTTGAGTCGTTTAACTTCACGATCCATGATTTCGATTGGTTCTTCGATGAATTGTAGTTTCTCGTCGACATGGATTTCTTCAAGAGGAATGGTGAGATCTTCATTTGCAAGACACTTCTTAAGGTTTGAGACGTGAAATGTATTATGTACTCCGGCGAGTTGTTGTGGTAACTCGAGTCGATAAGCTACCGGTCCAATGCGTTCGATAATCTTGAACGGGCCTACATATCTTGGGTTCAGTTTACCCCTTTTTCCGAAGCGTATTACACCTTTCCATGGTGACACCTTTAACATAACCATGTCACTGATCTGAAACTCTAATGGTTTCCTTCGAACATCGGCGTAGCTCTTTTGGCGACTACGGGCTGTTTTCAATCTCTCCTTGATTTGTACTATCTTCTCAGTCGTTTCGTGTATGATCTCGGGACCAGTTAATTGTCGATCTCCTACTTTATTCCAACAAATAGGAGATCTACACTTCCTTCCGTACAATGCTTCGAATGGTGCAGCTTTAATGCTCGCATGATAACTATTATTATAGAAGAATTCTGCTAATGGTAGATATTTATCCCATCCGTTTCCAAAATCGATCACACATGCCCTGAGCATGTCTTCAAGAGTCTGAATCGTTCTTTCACTCTGCCCGTCAGTTTGCGGATGATACGCGGTACTCATATCCAAACGAGTTCCTAGGGCCTCCTGTAGTGATTGCCAGAACTTTGATGTAAATCTACTATCACGATCGGATATAATGGAAATAGGTATTCCATGCCTTGAAACAACTTCCTTTATATACAATCATAATAGTTTCTCCATTCTATCCGTTTCCTTTATAGGCAAGAAATGTGCAGACTTGGTGAGACGATCAACAATCACCCAAATGGTGTCGTATCCCCAGGCAGTCTTTGGTAACTTTGTGATGAAATCCATGGTAATACCATCCCATTTCCATTGTGGGATTTCTGGTTGTTGAAGTAACCCTGACGGCTTCTGGTGTTCAGCTTTGACTTTGGAAAAAGTTAAACATTCCCCAACATATGTTGCAACGTCTGTCTTTAAATTAGGCCACCAATAATGTGTCTTAAGATCTTGGTACATCTTTCCAACTCCAGGATGTATCGAGTATCTTGTCTTATGTGCCTCATTCAATATCAACTTCCTTAATCCACCCAACTTCGGTACCCAAATACGGTTTGAAAAATATCGAATTCCATCTTCCCGTATAACGAGTTGCTTCTCATACTTCTTCATTATTTCATTTCCTATATTTTCTTTAGTAAGTGCTTCTCGTTGAACTTCTTTGATTTGTGAGTTGAGATTCATGCGAATTTTTATGTTCATCGCTCGTACTCGAATTGGTTCTCGTTCCTTTCTGCTTAGAGCGTCGGCCACCACGTTCGCTTTCCCGGGATGATAACGAATTTCACAATCATAGTCATTTATTAACTCAACCCACCTACGTTGCCTCATGTTCAGCTGTTTTTGATCGAAAATATGTTGAAGGCTTTTATGATCAGTAAACACAGTGCATTTAACCCCATACAAGTAGTGTCTCCATATCTTCAATGCAAACACGACTGCTCCCAGTTCTAGATCATGCGTCGTATAATTCCGCTCGTGAATCTTTAATTGTCGGGATGCGTATGCAATAACTTTCTTCCGTTGCATAAGAACGCAACCAAAACCTTGTCGCGAAGCGTCACAATATATTTCAAAATCATCGTTCCCTTCTGGTAACGATAAAATAGGCGCCGTAGTCAACTTCTTTTTCAGTAATTGAAATGCACTCTCCTGCTCAGAAGTCCATTCATATTTCTTCCCTTTTTGCGTTAACGCTGTCAACGGCTTAGCTATTCGGGAAAAATCTTGAATAAACCTTCTATAATAACCGGCTAAACCCAAAAATTGGCGTATCTGCATTGGTGTCTTAGGAGTCTCCCATTTTTCAATGGCTTCAATTTTTGCTGGATCAACCTGAATTCCTTTGCTACTAACAACGTGGCCAAGAAATTGCACTTCTTTCAACCAGAAAGCACATTTAGAAAATTTAGCATATAGCTGTTCTTTTCTTAACAACTCTAATATCAACCTTAAATGCTGCTCATGCTCTTGCTCACTCTTGGAATAGATAAGAATATCATCAATGAAAACGATAACAAACTTATCTAAATATGGACTACAAACTCGATTCATGAGGTCCATGAATACAGCTGGCGCATTCGTCAATCCAAACGGCATGACCAAAAATTCGTAATGACCGTAGCGTGTCCGAAAAGCAGTTTTCGGTATATCTTCTTCTTTGACACGTAATTGATGATAGCCCGATCTTAGGTCAATTTTTGAGTACACACATGATCCTTGGAGTTGATCAAATAAGTCGTCAATTCTCGGTAGTGGATACCGATTCTTGATAGTTAACTTATTTAATTCACGATAATCTATACACATTCGGAAAGATCCGTCTTTCTTCTTGACGAATAAAATTGGAGCTCCCCACGGTGAAGTACTTGGTCGTATGAATCCACGAACCAGTAATTCTTTTAACTGACTCTGAAGTTCTTTTAACTCGGACGGTGCAAGTCTATATGGAGCACGGGCAACCGGTGCAGCTCCTGGTACAAGATCTATTTGAAATTCTACAGATCTAAATGGAGGTAATCCCGACAACTCTTCCGGAAATACTTCAGGAAAATCTCTTGCCACAGGCACGTCATTGATGCACTTCTCTTTTTCTTTCTTTTCGACTTTATTAACATGTGCTAAGATAGCATAGCACCCTTTCTTCAAGCACTTTTGAGCTTTCAAATAACTAATGAGTTTTAGCTTTGAGTTACCCTTCTCTCCATAAATCATTACTGGCGTTTTATCCTTACGAGGAATGCGAATTGCCTTCTTGGCGCACACAACTTCAGCTCCTATTTTGGACATCCAGTCCATGCCGATTATTACATCAAAACTTCCTAATTCTACGGGTATCAAATCAATCTTAAATGTTTCTCCGGCTAAATTTATTTTACAATCACGGCAAATTTTATCGGCTTTAATTAGTTTACCATTAGCTAACTCAATCATGTACTTAGCATCTAAAGGTAATGATGAACAATTCAATTTAGCGTGAAAGTCTCTACACACGTAACTTCTATCAGCACCAGTATCAAATATAATAGATGCGGATAAGTTATTAATGGTAAACGTACCCGTAACAAGCTCCGGGTCTTCACATGCCTCTCTAGCATTAATAACAAATGCTCTCCCACGTGCAGGTCCGATATTCTTCTCTGGATTCGGGCACTGGCTCTTATAGTGACCTTGTTTTCCACACCCAAAACAAGTAATGGTAGCCAAAGTAGTTCTATTTGCATTGGTGGCAGGACTCTTGGTACCATTTGTATTTGTAACGAGAGCCCTACAATCTTCAGCAAGATGACCCTTTCGATTACATTTGTTGCATACCACATTACAGTAACCAGAGTGATGTTTGTGGCATCGGTTGCATAAAGGATTTTGTCCTTTATAACCAAAGCTTAAACCACTACCCGCACCTTGCGTGTTTTCTTGTTTCTTAAAAGATTGTTGTTGGTTACCTCGATCATAATTTCCATTCCACTTTCTTTTGTTACCTGATACCTTCACATCAGTATTGGATACTTTCTTATCCATGATGACCTGATCCATTAGCTCGTTTGCCATAGTTATAGCTTCATGAATTGTCTTAGGTTTCGATGATGTAACATTTGCCTTGACCTTTTTGGGCAAACCATCTTTGTACATTTCAATCTTCCGTTCTTCGGTTGGAACCAATTCAGGACATAGCAAAACTAATTCCATGAATCGCTGATTGTAGTTGGTGATTTCAGTACCAATAACCTTCAGACTTCGTAACTCATCTTCCAACTTCCTAACCTCGTTCCTTGGACAATATTCGTTGATTAACATTGTTTTGAATTCTTCCCACGAAGTATCATAAGCTACATCTCCTCCTACAGCCTTCACATAATTTTTCCACCACGTGAGTGCACTATCTTGTAAAGTGCACGATGCATACTTGGTCATGTCCTTTTCAACACAACCACTGATTTTAAACACAGTCTCCATCTTTTCTATCCACCGGGTTAAACCGATCGGTCCTTCTGTTCCACTGAATGATGAGGGCTTGCAAGCTTGAAAAGTTTTGTAAGTGCACCCCACACGAGGATTTGGGTTAACTGCAGCACCTCTTGCAGCCTCGACCCATAACATTCTGTCGTTCACTCGCTGATTGATGAGTTCCTGGATTTCTTGTTCCGTCATTCGGTTCAATCGCGCCATATTCTTCTATAAGAATGAAAAGAAAATAATTATTCACATGGAATATTATAGATGTAGTGTATATTTACAGTACATTATAGCTTATTAATAATATGAACCAGGTATTATTATAAAAGCCTTTTCTTCTTATTAGCGTTTTATAATTATATCTAGGGTAGTACCTACCCGTTAATGTCCATACTTAATAGCTTAGTACAGAATCAATTACTACCATCTAAATAATACTTAACCATGGAAAATTGCATTTCACACTTCACTATTTTACATATGCTTATCTTACATCGAACATTAAACAAACCACACTAATAATATTATACAAAACATTATATGATCCCATGGTTTAATACGGCAGCGCATCGTTTGGTCTATTTTCTAGGACGTTTAGGTTCAAAGAATCGCTTAACGCTTATCCTGGCTGTCTGCCTATATTTTGGCTGTGGGACTGAAGAACTGGATGTCGGGATAGAATGAATAGGAATAGCGGGAATAGGGGTGGTAGTGTCTAGTGGAGTTGGTGCCACATCATCCTTACTAAACTCGGGATTTGAATTTTCTAATTCATTAGCCTTTCGTTTCTTTCCTAGTTCGAACTCGTCTTTTGTAATTTCCTGTATTTCTTTCTCGGGTTCACTTTCCTCCTCGGGTTCACTTTCCTCCTCGGGTTCACTTTCCTCCTCGGGTTCACTTTCCGGTTTCTCTATAGTTGGTTCATCCGGAATTTGTGAGTCTTCCCCAAAGATATTATTTTCGTCATCGGATAGGTTAATGACTGAAACACCATCTGAAGATTCTGATTCGGAGTCGCTGAATGTGATAATAAGTTTTGAGCCCGACATCTATCACACAACAACTAACCCATTAGTACTACATAATATTTACATATAAATTTTAACCAACAATGATAAGCATTGGTTTTCGAAATCAGACCCGGTCAAAGTCCAGACTTACTAATGTATCCTAACGACTTATCAGTTAGACACACTAATGCAAACCTGGTTCGCTAAGACCACCGCTCTGATACCACATGTCATAACCCGTCCTTAACCATAAGAACGAGTTAGATAACGTATGATTTCATTGCGAGGTATTGACCTCTATATGCGACATTTTTAAAAGAACAACTGCATTTATTTTACATTACAAACCATAACTCTTATTTTAATACAAGCTTTAGACAATAAAAATATGATTATCGTTTAGCGATAATCTTAGACTTATAAACTTTACATGTGATGATAACAATACGATTTCTAGCATATTTTACATTACAAATCCTCCGATATGCAGTTTTATTTTTGACACAAATATGCATACTCAAGATCTTGTTTAAATTCAACATGTTGCAGCGGAAGCTTCTAATTATCACCTGAGAATAGACATGTTTAAAACGTCAACATAAAGTTGGTGAGATATAGGTTTAATGCCGGCAGCAATATATATATAGACCACAAGATTTCATATATAAACGTTTTAATAAAAATATTCTAAGTGGTTGAGCACTTGGTAACCATACTTAACATTTAATCACGTCGCATATTCCCTTTATTATGAAATCTTACTACACCGTACCAAGTGTAGTCACAAAACGAAGTACTGTGCAACCGTTGAATACTGGTCGTCCAGTCCGGTTGGGGTTGTCAGGCCCGATAGATCTATCAACAGGATTCGCGTTTACAATACCGCTGTAAATAACAGTTACCAAGCTACAGGGAAGTATGCCAGTGGTACAACTCAACGTAGAATATATTTTTCAGTTACTTGTGTCCATATCGTAAAACATAAAATACATGTATTCTCATCCCGAAATATTTAGAGTTTAAAAGTGGGACTATATACTCACTTTCATCTTGAAGATATGTAATTTTGACTTGGTCTCCGATTGATATCACAAACCTAACCATATATAATATATCAATACCTTTTCTTTTTAAACAATCGTCACATATATATACTTATAATACTTTTAATAATTCCTTAGTCCGTAGTTAGCAGTTCGATGTTAGTAATTCAATTTTAAATGGTTCATTTTTAGGTGATTAATAAACCCCCAATGAAATAAATAAAAACCCCATCATATATGTATTGGTCGAGATTAATCTTGACCCACGGTACCGGTGTTGTCAAATGACGTGTTGCGTACATAAAGTACCGGTGTTGTCAAATGACGTGTTGCGTACAATCATGGGATCTTATGATTAATCTTCTCGTATTGTTTACGGGTGATCCTGAACCATATAAAATTAAATTATGAGTACATATATATAAAATATCATTTTATTTTAGAAAGATGTGATTTATTTAATTTTTTTCCAATTAATCACGTAGCTAAATTAGTCTTGGATATCCGATTTCGTTTTGGTCATAGTTTCTTCGTTACAACTCCGTTTTCGTTGGTTCAACTTGCCACTTCCTTGGATCGAGTCCCTCTTTAAGAATATGAACTGTAAATACCTTAGTTTGTATTCGAAATCACAGGTCATAGGTCAAACTTTGGTGAAACTTATGAAGTTAATCATTTTCCATCATGTAAACAACCTTAAATGATTATTTTTCTAAAAATACTTATACTTTGAGTTAAATCATAAAAATTTTATGCGTTAACATATTCATAGTAAAAATCATTTTTCCAGAAAATAAACCTCCAATTCAAAGTTTAAGATGGTTTTTAATTATCCAACCCAAAACAGCCCCCGGTTACACTCCGACGTCGTAAAAACAGTTTTTAAGGTGTTCTTTGAAAAACCAAGTTAAACCTTGTTAAATTAGCATATATTTAAGATATATTACAGGTCTTGAAGTATTTTAAAAGTTAAGTTAGAAGGATCTATTTAGTTTGCAAACAAGTTTGAAAACATTCAAACTATGTTCTTGTTGTTAAAATTTTATACCACAAAATAAGATAGCTATATATATATGAATCGAATAAGGTTATGAATATAGTTACTACCTCAAGTTCCTTGGACAAGGTTTCTGTAAAAGAGGAGTAAGAACCTAGAACCAAAAGGGTGATGGAATTGGATGAAAGATTGGAAGTAAACTTGTGTTCTTGAAAGGATTCTTGAAGTGTTTTTGTAAGGGTTTTATTATGGTGATTAAGTGATGTTTTTGAAGCTAGATATTCATGGTATCTTGCTGGGATTATGATGAACACTTAAGGTTCTTAAGATTGTGTTTTGTTTAGAGAAAATGAGGTAGTAAATATTGAAAATAGATGGAGTATATAAAGCCTTAAAAAAACGTTTTTCATGGGAAACATGGACAAGATTTTCAAGTTGTTATTTTGTGAAATTAGTCAACAAACTTCCAAATTCTAATTACCTCTCATCTAGGGCAGTAATAATGGCTAGTTAGGTGGTGATTTGATGTGTATATACTAATAGTAAATACGTATAGAAGCTAGGTATGATACGAGTACATATACTCTAGATATACGTATAGAAATCTTGTGAAAAATGGAATGAGAATTCAAATATAGCTATCTTTTGTGAATACACTTATATTGTTTTATGTATTTAAGTCCTTAAAAAGTGATTAAATACATTACATATACGATATATGTATAAACATTATAGGTCATAAGTATTTATGTCAAATAACGTTACGTATGATTATCGTTTTGAAAACTTAAGTTAGTAGTTTCAAAATATACTTATAACTTATTGTTATTAATACAAAATGAGATATTACAACATTCTTAGATCATGTTAAATATGTATATATACATATATATACACAAACGTATAATTATCATATGTTATATAGTTCGTGATATCATCGGTCAACTAGACGGTCAAACGTTGTGTAAAACTCTTTTCAAAACATAATTCTCAACAATTTGGATTGCTTATCATGTTGGTAAGTTTAATTTATGTAAATATTAATCTTATAAGTATAGAATGATCGGAAAAATGCGGGTCATTACAGTTCTGGGACGGTACTTCTCGTTCATCAAGTGCTTGAATGCTGACCACGGTAGTGCGTACGCATCGTCTTGTCCCACTTGCTCTAGATAGGTATTCCACCATGTTAACGCAGAACCTGTGAAGGTATGCGTAGCGTACTTCACTTTGTCCTCATCAGTACACTTACTTATGACAAACACCGATTCGACCTTCTCGGTCCACCGTTTCAATCCGATCGGTCCTTCGGTTCCATCAAATTCCAAAGGTTTGCAGGCAGTGAATTCTTTGTAGGTGCATCCTACACGATTTCCTGTATTGCTAGATCCAAGGTTATTGTTGGTATGTAGCGCAGCCTGTACTGCGGCTATGTTTGAAGCTAGAAAAGTACGGAATTCCTCTTCATTCATATTCACGGTGTGTCGAGTAGTCGTTGCCATTTCCTTCAAAATAGTCAAATGGAACAAGTTAATCATACAGAATATTAAGAGTAGTTAATAGTATTTCGTAGCATAATATGAACTCATTTATAAAAGCTTTTTCTTCATATTAGCGTTTTATAAGTTTAAAATCGGGTAGTATCTACCCGTTAAGTTCATACTTAGTAGCTAATATACAATTCAACTACTACAATTCTATATGAAAAACTGATTATAATAATATTTCGCGTTCAAACTTTTACACAAAATTTTACAAACTTACAATACCGCTTATTTTACATATAGCATGAAATATAGCACACAATAAATTTGATACAAGATGGTTGTGAAGATAATTCTAGCTAGTACACAAGTCGTTCAGCAAAGGCAATAAAGACACGTAATTCATACGTCCAGAAACAAGTCACGCATTCTGGTTTTACTAGGATTACTTCCCATCCTTGGTCTTGTGGAACATAACCGTTATGGCCATTGATAAGACAGCGTGTTGTAACGTCGTCAAAGGGACGAGGGTTACATAATGTCTAACAGTCCCGTAACAATCTAAAAACCTCATTTCTTACCCCAATTACCGACTCCGTCACTTGTGGGAACGTTTTGTTTAATAGTTGTAGCCCGATGTTCTTGTTCTCACTTTGGTGAGAAGCGAACATTACTAATCCGTAAGCATAACATGCTTCTTTATGTTGCATGTTAGCCGCTTTTTCTAAATCACGAAGTCCAATATTCGGATATATTGAGTCAAAATAATTTCTTAACCCATTGCGTAAAATAGCATTTGGGTTCCCCGCAATATATGCGTCAAAGTAAACACATTGTAACTTATGGATTTCCCAATGTGATATCCCCCATCTTTCGAACGAAAGCCTTTTATAAACCAAGGCATTCTTGGAACGTTCTTCGAATGTCTTACAAACTGATCTCGCCTTAAATAGTTGTGCCGAAGAATTATGACCGACTCTAGACAAGATTTCATCAATCATGTCTCCGGGTAGGTCTCTTAAAATATTGGGTTGTCTATCCATTTTGTGTTTTTATACTGTAAAATAGACAAGAGTTAGATTCATAAAAAAATACTTATTAATACAAGCAATTTTTACATATATCATAAAGCATAAGCACACTATATTACATATATTACACCACACGAATACAACTATCTTATTCCGACTCGCTTGTTTCTTCTTCTTCGGTTTTGGTTCGTTTTGCCAAGTTTCTAGGGATATATGATGTTCCCCTAATACGAGCCGTCGTGATCCACATTGGTTTAGAAAAACCTGGTGGTTTAGAGGTTCCCGGGTCATTGTTACAACTTAAGGACTTCGGGGGTTGACGATACATATAAAGTTCATCGGGGTTGGAATTAGATTTCTCTATTTTTATGCCCTTTCCCTTATTATTTTCTTTTGCCTTTTTAAATTCAGTTGGGGTAATTTCTATAACATCATCGGAATTCTCGTCGGAATCCGATTCATCGGAGAATTGGTAATCCTCCCAATATTTTGCTTCCTTGGCGGAAACACCATTGACCATAATTAACCTTGGTCGATTGGTTGAGGATTTTCTTTTACTTAACCGTTTTATTATTTCCCCCACCGGTTCTATTTCTTCATCCGGTTCCGATTCTTCTTCCGGTTCCGATTCTTCTTCCGGTTCCGACTCTTCTTCCGGTTCCTCTTCGGGAACTTGTGAATCAGTCCATGAATCATTCCAATTTACATTTGACTCTTCATTATTATTAGGTGAGTCAATGGGACTTGTTCTAGAGGTAGACATCTATCACATAATATCAAACGCGTTAAGAGATTAATATATCACATAATATTCACATGTTAAAAATATATAGTTTCCAACAAAATTTGTTAAGCAATCATTTTTCAAGTAAACACGGTCGAAGTCCAGACTCACTAATGCATCCTAACAAACTCGATAAGACACACTAATGCAAAATTCTGGTTCTCTAAGACCAACGCTCGGATACCAACTGAAGTGTCCCGTTCTTATTGATTAAAAACGTTCCATATTAATTGATTTCGTTGCGAGGTTTTGACCTCTATATGAGACGTTTTTCAAAGACTGCATTCATTTTAAAAACAAACCATAACCTTTATTTCATAGATAAAGGTTTTAAAAAGCTTTACGTAGATTATCAAATAATGATAATCTAAAATATCCTGTTTACACACGACCATTACATAATGGTTTACAATACAAATATGTTACAACAAAATAAGTTTCTTGAATGCAGTTTTTACACAATATCATACAAGCATGGACTCCAAATCTCGTCCTTATTTAAGTATGCGACAGCGGAAGCTCTTAATAATCACCTGAGAATAAACATGCTTAAAACGTCAACAAAAATGTTGGTGAGTTATAGGTTTAACCTATATATATCAAATCATAATAATAGACCACAAGATTTCATATTTCAATACACATCCCATACATAGAGATAAAAATTATTCATATGGTGAACACCTGGTAACCGACATTAACAAGATGCATATATAAGAATATCCCCATCATTCCGGGACACCCTTCGGATATGATATAAATTTCGAAGTACTAAAGCATCCGGTACTTTGGATGGGGCTTGTTGGGCCCGATAGATCTATCTTTAGGATTCGCGTCAATTAGGGTGTCTGTTCCCTAATTCTTAGATTACCAGACTTAATAAAAAGGGGCATATTCGATTTCGATAATTCAACCATAGAATGTAGTTTCACGTACTTGTGTCTATTTTGAAAATCATTTATAAAACCTGCATGTATTCTCATCCCAAAAATATTAGATTTTAAAAGTGGGACTATAACTCACTTTCACAGATTTTTACTTCATCGGGAAGTAAGACTTGGCCACTGGTTGATTCACGAACCTATAACAATATATACATATATATCAAAGTATGTTTAAAATATATTTACCACACTTTTAATATATTTTGATGTTTTAAGTTTATTAAGTCAGCTGTCCTCGTTAGTAACCTACAACTAGTTGTCCACAGTTAGATGTACATAAATAAATCAATAAAGATTATCTTGAATCAATCCACGACCCAGTGTATACGTATCTCAGTATTGATCACAACTCAAACTATATATATTTTGGAATCAACCTCAACCCTGTATAGCTAACTCCAACATTCACATATAGAGTGTCTATGGTTGTTCCGAAATATATATAGATGTGTCGACATGATAGGTCGAAACATTGTATACGTGTCTATGGTATCTCAAGATTACATAATATACAATACAAGTTGATTAAGTTATGGTTGGAATAGATTTGTTACCAATTTTCACGTAGCTAAAATGAGAAAAATTATCCAATCTTGTTTTACCCATAACTTCTTCATTTTAAATCCGTTTTGAGTGAATCAAATTGCTATGGTTTCATATTGAACTCTATTTTATGAATCTAAACAGAAAAAGTATAGGTTTATAGTCGGAAAAATAAGTTAGAAGTCGTTTTTGTAAAGGTAGTCATTTCAGTCGAAAGAACGACGTCTAGATGACCATTTTAGAAAACATACTTTCACTTTGAGTTTAACCATAATTTTTGGATATAGTATCATGTTCATAATAAAAATCTTTTTCTCAGAATAACAACTTTTAAATCAATTTTATCATAGTTTTTAATTAACTAACCCAAAACAGCCCGCGGTGTTACTACGACGGCGTAAATCCGGTTTTACGGTGTTTTTCGTGTTTCCAGGTTTTAAATCATTAAGTTAGCATATCATATAGATATAGAACATGTGTTTAGTTGATTTTAAAAGTCAAGTTAGAAGGATTAACTTTTGTTTGCGAACAAGTTTAGAATTAACTAAACTATGTTCTAGTGATTACAAGTTTAAACCTTCGAATAAGATAGCTTTATATGTATGAATCGAATGATGTTATGAACATCATTACTACCTTAACTTCCTTGGATAAACCTACTGGAAAAGAGAAAAATGGATCTAGCTTCAATGGATCCTTGGATGGCTCGAAGTTCTTGAAGCAGAATCATGACACGAAAACAAGTTCAAGTAAGATCATCACTTGAAATAAGATTGTTATAGTTATAGAAATTGAACCAAAGTTTGAATATGATTATTACCTTGTATTAGAATGATAACCTACTGTAAGAAACAAAGATTTCTTGAGGTTGGATGATCACCTTACAAGATTGGAAGTGAGCTAGCAAACTTGAAAGTATTCTTGATTTTATGAAACTAGAACTTTTAGAATTTATGAAGAACACTTAGAACTTGAAGATAGAACTTGAGAGAGATCAATTAGATGAAGAAAATTGAAGAATGAAAGTGTTTGTAGGTGTTTTTGGTCGTTGGTGTATGGATTAGATATAAAGGATATGTAATTTTGTTTTCATGTAAATAAGTCATGAATGATTACTCATATTTTTGTAATTTTATGAGATATTTCATGCTAGTTGCCAAATGATGGTTCCCACATGTGTTAAGTGACTCACATGGGCTGCTAAGAGCTGATCATTGGAGTGTATATACCAATAGTACATACATCTAAAAGCTGTGTATTGTACGAGTACGAATACGGGTGCATACGAGTAGAATTGTTGATGAAACTGAACGAGGATGTAATTGTAAGCATTTTTGTTAAGTAGAAGTATTTTGATAAGTGTCTTGAAGTCTTTCAAAAGTGTATGAATACATATTAAAACACTACATGTATATACATTTTAACTGAGTCGTTAAGTCATCGTTAGTCGTTACATGTAAATGTTGTTTTGAAACCTTTAGGTTAACGATCTTCTTAAATGTTGTTAACCCAATGTTTATAATATCAAAAGAGATTTTAAATTATTATATTATCATGATATTATGATGTACAAATATCTCTTAATATGATATATATACATTAAATGTCGTTACAACGATAATCGTTACATATATGTCTCGTTTCAAAATCATTAAGTTAGTAGTCTTGTTTTTACATATGTAGTTCATTGTTAATATACTTAATGATATGTTTACTTATCATAATATCATGTTAACTATATATATAACCATATATATGTCATCATATAGTTTTTACAAGTTTTAACGTTCGTGAATCACCGGTCAACTTGGGTGGTCAATTGTCTATATGAAACCTATTTCAATTAATCAAGTCTTAACAAGTTTGATTGCTTAACATGTTGGAAATATTTAATCATGTAAATATCAATCTCAATTAATATATATAAACATGGAAAAGTTCGGGTCACTACATTGTAGGTGTTTCTGGTCGTTGGTATATGGATTAGATATAAAGGATATGTAATTTTGTTTTCATGTAAATAAGTCATGAATGATTACTAATATTTTTGTAATTTTATGAGATATTTCATGCTAGTTGCCAAATGATAGTTCTCACATGTGTTAGGTGACTCACATGGGCTGCTAAGAGCTGATCATTGGAGTGTATATACCAATAGTACATACATCTAAAAGCTGTGTATTGTACAAGTACGAATACGGGTGCATACGAGTAGAATTGTTGATGAAACTGAACGAGGATGTAATTGTAAGCAATTTTTTTAAGTAGAAGTATTTTGATAAGTGTCTTGAAGTCTTTCAAAAGTGTATGAATACATATTAAAACACTACATGTATATACATTTTAACTGAGTCGTTAAGTCATCGTTAGTCGTTACATGTAAATGTTGATTTGAAACCTTTAAGTTAACGATCTTGTTAAATGATGTTAACCCAATGTTTATTATATCTAATGAGATGTTAAATTATTAAATTATCATGATATTATGATATATTAATATATCTTAATATGATATATATACATTTAAATGTAGTTACAACGATAATCGTTACATATATGTCTCGTTTCGAAATCATTAAGTTAGTAGTCTTGTTTTTACATATGTAGTTCATTGTTAATACACTTAATGACACGTTTACTTATCATTTATCATGATTAAACATAGTGTATCAATATCTTAATATGATTCATATGTATTTAGTAAGACGTTGTTATAACGATAATCGTTATATATATCGTTTCGAGTTTCTTAATTCAATAAACACAATTTTATATATATAACTCATTGTTAAAATACCTAATGAGATACTTACTTATCATAATATCATGTTAACTATATATATAATCATATATATGTCATCATATAGTTTTTACAAGTTTTAACGTTCGTGAATCACCGGTCAACTTGGGTGGTCAATTGTCTATATGAAACATATTTCAATTAATCAAGTCTTAACTAGTTTGATTGCTTAACATGTTGGAAACACTTAATCATGTAAATAACAATTTCATTTAATAGATATGAACATGGAAAAGTTCAGGTCACTACAGTTTATAGTTGATACATGGGTGAATAAGTTTATATACTTTTCGGTTTTTGGACACTTGTTACAACTTAACACATTTGCTACTTATTGGCCGGACATTTATATATGATTATATCAAGTATAAATGTGTTATCCAGTAAATGATTCATTTTAGTTAACAACAAAAAGCACACTAAAGAAACAAAAGGATTCACATTTTTGGAGGCTCTTAGGAATATCAGTAATGTACCTATATAAGAATGAACACCCTAAAGACGAACATAAGGTGTAAAACTTGAGCGTTTTGACCTGCAGACATACAAATCGATATCAGTAATTAATATGATTTTAACATCATGTAACAAAGAGTTGGCCAAGAAATATCTCAATGTATAAGTATCTAGTATGAGTGCAGGAATAAACGCAACCCAAAACTTGAATTGTCTTAGCTATAAGGGGTGAGCAGATCAACCATTGAAAGTTAGTACACCAAATCTTTTGACAAAAAACCCTTCGGAATGGGCAAGTCTATTACCAAAAATAATACATGTTGACCATTACCTACCTCACATGACCCACCCATTATGCCATTTGTAATTTGGTTGTGTCGAAGAAGAATGTGCCAAGGGAATCCTAAAGGCAGAACACAAACACACCCCCTGTTGCACAAAGAAAATGCATAAAAGAGTCGTGTAGGGATTAAAAGGCCACTACACTTTTATTTAAGAAATCTATACTATCTAAAATTAAGAACTCAAATGCTAAAAGTATTTTAATTTAAGAGACAAGTTCTAACTATGCATCAACAAATAGCTGCAGTAGCCTCAAGATTTATGGTTCATTAGCCCCTTGGATTAGTAACCAACAATGTGATAATAACTCCACAAAGCTGAGTAATTCCAACTTACTAAATCGGTTAAGTTTTCAGTTTGGTTTAAGGGATAAAAAACATATTTTTAAAACTTCCCATAGTGATAACATTTACGATCATCAATATTCAAACTATGCATATTGAAGCCTAGTTAATAGGTAATAATAGAGTACAGTTTATAATATAATCAAGTTGAATATTGAAGTGTTTGAACATTATTTTTTTGAGATCAAAAGAGGAAGAATTTGAATGTACATACTCGAGGGTCATAACTCAATAGAAAAAAGTTGAGCGTCATCACTTTCGTAATCCAATCTGCCACCTTCAGCTGGTCCATAAGACCAAAGTTAACATTGTGGAGACCACTCACATCATAAAACATACCTAATACATACAACAAAGAATATTATTTTCTTCCTATTTGAGTACGTGTAGAAAGACATGTTTGCAAGTAAACCAATTCCAATCTATACAAAATAAGGATCGTTATCGTCACTACGATAATACGAAGACAAGAAGAATAAAACATACATGTATATAGGTACATACATGTATACAGGTACATACCAAAAAACAACACATAATATACATTTAAACAAAACCTAATATTATGACCAAGATAAAATAAGATTAATTGTATTCAAGCTTTGTTTTTCTCAATCCAAATTGTTTTTCATTAACCATTGTCTAGAGCCAATAAACTAACAATTACATAAATGAAAATACAAATAAAGAGTTGAAACAGTATATAATATGTAAAACGTATAACAATCAATTCAATGACAAATACAGAGGTAATAAGTTGAAGTTGTTCTAAGAAAATTGACAGTAGGGAAACCCAAACAATGAATCAAGGGTTTAACGTCCAAGATTGAAAATTTCAATCCATCTGCTTACATGGAATTTCCGCTCTCTTTAATTGTGTTCAAACAGGTTGAAAATCATATTATTCTGGATCGGTTCCTTAAACGAACAAAAAAACGAAACCCTAACGTACCATTATTAGATAATCGGTGACCTAATCGATGATAAAAAATTCAAAACCAAGATTGTAAACTGATAAAAAATCGAAGACGAACATACTTGTTGATGAATTTGAATTTTGAATGATGCAGAGTTCATCCACAATTTTGAATGTAGCAGATGGAGTGGAGATGGGGGCGTAGGAGATGAGAGTCGTGAAATTTTTATCTGCGTGAATTTTTCTTCAGCAAATGAGATGGCCAACGTGGATTCGGAGGTGATTAATTAGAGATGATTGTGATTAATTAGTTAATTGCACATCAGCAATTGTGATCAGAATGTAATTAGAGACTGACATGTCAGACTAATTTTTACGATTTATAGTATGTAATAGATAATAGATAGATATGTGAGTTACATAATATAAATTAAGAAATCCATCCACTTGCCTGCCATTTACAAAATCACGCTTCTACTCTTTGTTTCTTGAAATCTAAGCAACGGATACCTTCACACAATTAAGAAATTTTTTAAATCGTATTATGACTTGCTATAACATTATTACGTATATTTATATGTATCGACTGTTTGTGTATTTTTATAGGGAATCAGTACACTTCAAATAAATAATTATCATCGATAATCCATATATACTGTTATGGATAACTAACACACAAATATATAGATGGAAGCTTGAAAAAAGTACATCCTTATATTATACTCGACCAATACCTAATATTACAGTTGCAAATATCATATATTATACTCAACCAATAACCTTACCATTTATAAATTATGTTCTAAATCAACGCAATATATTGTATATCTTTTGGCCCCCATGGTTTGATAATCACAGTTTGGAAATCGATTTCATGCAAGAAATCTGGTCTCCCATCCTTAGAACTTAATTGGAACTTTGCAGCATATAGGATATATATGTAGGGTTAAAACTAAAAGCAAATAGAGTAATACATAATTAGCACAGGTCAAGATGCAAGAACTCAACAATACGTAAAGGGCACGAAGTTATGCACCATGTATGGCCCTGCAGGTGAAGACATCTTGGACTATCATATAATTAACCACTATAATTAGCTAAAAAAAGCCACCATCATGTTTTATTATTATTTGATATATATACTCAGTATCACTGCAAATGGGTAAGTCTTTTACCTCATATCCTTGAAGCTATATACCACCAGATATAAATACATTAATACAGAACATCTAATAAAAGCTAGCTTTTCAAAAAGAGTTAATACAAAACATTTTAACTCCAAACTTTGAATGCAATAAGTAAATATCTTTTTACCAGATACAACTAATAGTAAGTACAGAAAACTAAAGCTTGTAAGTGAATCAGAATTACTTACTAATTTGGTGATATGATTTCAAATGAAACAACGCCTGCTCACAACTCCATGAAATGTAAAATCTTCAATTGTCCAAACCTTTAGATTCAAATAGTGCAAGGAGTGATGATCAAGAAATAAAAATTTAGACTGCAAAAACTCTAAATATTATACAGAGTACTATATAGTAGAGAATTTATTTAAACTAACCTTAAAGAAATGCTTTTAGTCTCCTAGCGTTTGAAAATTATAACCTGTACAAACTGGAAATAATAGTGTTGATTGTTAAAGTAGTATCAAAAAAAAAATCAGTTTTATTTATCATCAGCTTATCACCAAGACCCTGTGTTGTGGTGATTCAATAAGTTAAATTAGTACTATAAAGTTGACTATTTTGCCTACGTCACTTTATCAAACACTTTGACTGCGTTCTAGATATAATACTAAAAACTTAAAAATATAATGCTAAGTAAAGAATGATTAAAATAAAATATAATTAGCAAACATGACAACAAAATATAGTTTGAGGTGTGTTATGTGATGACCTGGGTGTAACATCCGTGTTACATCCGTCCCACATCGGTTGGAGAGGGGAACGAAGCGTGCCTTATAAGGGTGTGGAGACCTTTCCTAGCATGACGCGTTTTGGGACCACAAGGGCAGCAGATCTCATGAGAACTCTGCAGTGAAGCGTGCTCAGGAGAGAGCACTACCAGGATGGGTGACCTCCTGGGAAAGTCCTCGTCGTGTGTGGTTGCCAAGAAAAATCCGTGCGCCTACAGGCAAAGCGGACAATATCATGCTACGGGGAACGCTTACTTGGGATGTTACAGATGGTATCAGAGCCAGGCCCTGGACCAAACGTGCACAGTGAGGACGTTGTGTCCCATTAGGCGGGAGGATTGTAACATCCATGTTACATCCGTCCCACATCGGTTGGAGAGAGGAATGAAGCATGCCTTATAAGGGTGTGGAGACCTTTCCTAGCGTGACACGTTTTGGGACCACAAGCGCAGCAGATCTCATGAGAACTCTGCAGTTAAGCGTGCTCAGGTGAGAGCACTACCAGGATGGGTGACCTCCTGGGAAAGTGCTCGTCGTGTGTGGTTGCCAAGAACAATCTGTGCGCCTACGGGCAAAGCGGACAATATCATGCTACGGGGAACGCTTACCTGGGATGTTACACCGAGAATTTCCGATCAAATTTAAACTTTAATCTTTATATGTTTCCGACACGATAAGCAAAATCTGTAATTTTGAGTCTCAAAAGTTTTGAAATCTATATTCATGTAATCAATTACCCTTTGACCATGCCTGACGATTCACGAACAATTATGTGTAAACAAATATATATACATATACATATGTGTGATTTTTAAATTGAGAAATATTAATAAAACATTGAACGGATTAGTTGATATGAATATAAGCTATGAGATCTATTTTATGAACTTGGAAATGCTATCAAGGTATTGAATGAATAATACTTTACATGAACGTATTTGTTCGATGTAAGTTTATCGACGAAATTAAAAGATAATATCAAATGATTGAATTATCAGATACATTGAATTATGATTACGTGTCTCTGTTATGAGGTCCGTTTTGAATTAGGAAACCCTTACTTTTTAACGGTATTCGAAAATAATGGTGAAGTGATCTTCAAATAAGAACAAGGTGTCACTTATCGAGAGTTAGACAAAAGTTAGCGGAGAATTGAATTTCATAATACATTGATTGATCTATTTTCAATTGTGCGAAAATGTTTTTCGATATAATAGAACTTGTTTATTAAAATGTTCTTGTTAAATAACGTAAGTTGGAATATTAGTTGTTAGATATATGAATAACTTGCAACGTACATTAAAACGTGTTCACTAAATATATATGTTTTAAATTAGTTTAATACACGATAGTAACATTCGCTTAGTGATGCGATTGATATTTAAAAAGTTAATATATAAATAAATTGTATTAAGTTTTTAAATGAAAACGTTACGAGTTATAATACTTTTCTGAACGATTTTAAAACGAACTTTGAAAAAAAATTGGTGTTGGAAAGACTAAATATTATATCATTAGATAAATATTTCAAACATATGTTATGTACAAATTTACAATTCTAAATAAAAAAATATATATATATTTTAATTTAGTCATAAAACGTTCTGATTTAAAATAATGTATTTTGATAAACAATGGGTCAATGATTTCTAGAAGTAAATGACCGCAACGCTTAATTTTATAAGTTACATTTTTTATATGATAAGTTATTGATGAGTAAGTCAAATTATTAATAAGGGTACACGTCGCGAAACGTAAAAGGCTAATTTTCTAAACGTACGAAAGTGCGCTCAAAAAACCGAAAGTGGTACATGAGTCGAGTGACAACGTACGAGTCATTTGAACAAAAATTACATTTTTATTACGCGCGTAAATATAATATAATATTTAATTAATTCTAAAGATTAAATATAATATATGTTAAATAATACTACCTCCGTCCCATTACAAGTGCCCACTTACTTCATTCTCTACCAATCAGAATTCTTCTCTCTCCAGAATAACCTCTTCTCATTGGTTGAAATACAAAGTGAACACTTGAAATGGGATATTCCAAAATAGAAATGTGGACAATTGTGGTGGGACGGAGGTAGTATATAAATTTACTTATCATATGTAATGTAAAGTAGAAAGTGTCGACATCCTTAAAAATGCGTTTGTGAGCTGGATAATTAGATCATGTGATCACATGAGTGTACCACACCAACCTCATGCGATCGCATGAGGAGTAGGTGGTGCTAACATCCTTATAAAATGAACGAATTCGTTTCATTGTTAATCCATTCTTCTTCTATTTATCTATCTGCTCTCTTTATACATACATATATATATATATATTTACATTATTATTAATATTAGGATTAATATTATTATTAATTTTATGGTTAGGAGTATTATTATTATTAGTATTATACATAAAATACTACGACGGGGCTCTGCCCGCGTGATCTCAAAATAAGTTTTTCGAGTAGGATAGGGCTAAGGAAATTATGGGTTATAGCTATGCAGGTTATGTGTATGGATCATGGGTATGCTCGTGAGGTCAATCTAGTATTTATTATCTTCGTGGCGTCTACGTACCTTTCCTGCAATATTGAATCTCAATATTGCTACGTGAGTACTTATAATTTAATTTTTACATACTAATAGTGTATCCCTGACTAGTGCTCGAGTATATAGGATTATGCATGCTTGTACTTTTAATATTGCCCTTAGATAGGATATGTTGAATCCTAAATTAATTACATATGCGATTGAGATAAGGTATAAGATATGCATGTTGTTGGAAAGATAACGAAAAATTAAGAACTTTTCCTTTAGATAGCAAATGGTTTCGATGGACAGATTAGAAGTTATAGTCAATTGAATTTTTGTAAAAATGATTATTATCGTCGTTATTATCGTCGTTCTAATTTTTATCTAATTATTATTATTATTATTATTATTATTATTATTATTATTATTATTATTATTATTATTATTATTATTATTATTATTAATATTATTATTATTATTATTATTATTATCATTATTATTATTATTATTATGATTATTAAAAATTATTATTATTATTATTATCATCATTATAAGTAGTATTATTATTATCATTAAACTAATTATTAGTATTATCCTTATCATAACATTTATTGTTATTTGTATTATTATAATTAAAATTAATATTAGTAGCACTTAATTATTATGATATTATTATCATTAAAATGAACGCGATATAAAAGACGATTTAAAAGCTATTAACAAATTGACTAGGAAATAATGAGTATGAGTATCATGATGAAATTTAAAGATATTGATTTAGATAAAATTATCATTTTTACCACTATTATTATTAAAAGTATTATTATTAATATTAAATATATCATCTTTACAAAAATTATTATTTTTAATAGGAATATCATTGTTAATATAAAATTTCATTATTTATAAGAATTATCATTTTGTTATAATACCATTTTCGTAAATATAAATATTTTTATTATTTTTAGTAAAATAATAATAATTATTAATACAAAATAATACAACTTTTACTTATTATTATTATCGATGTTATTTTATCAAATAAAAATGTAATACAAATTATAATTACCTTAATAAAACCTATCATAACATTTTATGATATTCATTGAACTTTATAAATTTTATTATCTAAGATATATAAAATTATATTTTTATATAAAGTTTTATTTATTAATAAACGAATTATACTATTTTACTCTAATAAATCTTTTAAAAATATTTAAAATATAAAATGACGATATTTAAACTATATAATAATCATGTATAAATTTTGGAAATCCTTTTTGAGTCAAATTGACTTTTGTTAACTTTTGCATATTAGTCTCGAGCATTAGGATTGTGGTACACTATGACTTAATCTAATTTATTAGACAAATATTGACCAACATATAAATATATATAATAAATTTAGGTTCGTGAATCCAAGGCCAACCTTGCACTTGTTCAATGATGTTATATGTATTTTTACTACAAAATACAATATGGTGAGTTTCATTACTCCCTTTTTAAATGCTTTTGCAATATATATTTTTGGGACTGAGAATACATGCACTGCTTTTATCAATGATTTACAAAATAGACACAAGTACGTGAAACTACATTCTATGGTTAAATTATCGAAATCGAATATGCCCCTTTTTATTAAGTCTGGTAATCTAAGAATTAGGGAACAGACACCCTAATTGACGCGAATCCTAAAGATAGATCTATTGGGCCTAACAAACCCCATCTAAAGTACCGGATGCTTTAGTACTTCGAAATTTATATCATATCTGAAGAGTGTCCCGGAATGATAGGGGATATTCTTATATGCATATTGTTAATGTCGATTACCAGGTGTTCAATCCATATGAATGATATTTTTGTCTCTATGCATGGGACGTTTATTTATGAGAATTGGAAATATGAAATCTTGTGGTCTATTACAATTATGAAATGTTTGTTTATGATAAACTAATGAACTAACCAACCTTTTGGTTGACACTTTAAAGCATGTTTATTCTCAGGTATGAAAGAAATCTTCCGCTGTGCTTTTGCTCATCTTAAAGATATTAATTGGAGTCATTCATGACATATATCAAAAGACGTTGCATTCGAGTCGTTGAGTTCATCAAGATTATTATTAAGTCAATTATAGTAAGATATATTATGAAATGGTATGCATGTCGTCAACCTTGATGTAATGAAAGATTGTCTTTTCAAAAATGAATGCAATGTTTGTAAAATGTATTACATAGAGGTCAAGTACCTCGCGATGTAATCAACTGTTGTGAATCGTTTATAATCGATATGGACTTCGTCCGGATGGATTAGGACGGGTCTCTACTGTAGTGACCCGAACTTTTCCATGTTTATATATATATTAAATGAAATTGTTATTTTACATGATTAAGTGTTTCCAACATGTTAAGCAATCAAACTTGTTAAGACTTGATTAATTGAAATAGGTTTCATATAGACAATTGACCACCCAAGTTGACCGGTGATTCACGAATGTTAAAACTTGTAAAAACTATATTATGACATATATATGGTTATATATATAGTTAACATGATATTATGATAAGTAAACATATCATTAAGTATATTAACAATGATCTACATATGTAAAAACAAGACTACTAACTTAATGATTTTGAAACGAGTCATATATGTAACGATTATCGTTGTAACGGAATTTAATGTATATATATATATATTATATTAAGAGATATTCGTACATCATAATATCATGATAATATAAAAATTTAAAATCTCTTTTGATATTATAAACATTGGGTTAACAACATTTAACAAGATCGTTAACCTAAAGGTTTCAAAACAACACTTACATGTAACGACTAACGATGACTTAACGATTCAGTTAAAATGTATATACATGTAGTGTTTTAATATGTATTCATACACTTTTGAAAGACTTCAAGACACTTATCAAAATACTTCTACTTAACAAAAATTCTTACAATTACATCCTCGTTCAGTTTCATCAACAATTCTTCTCGTATGCACCCGTATTCGTACTCGTACAATACACAGCTTTTAGATGCATGTACTATTAGTATATACACTCTAATGATCAGCTCTTAGCAGCCCGTGTGAGTCACCTAACACATGTGGGAATCATCATTTGGCAACTAGCATGAAATATCTCATAAAATTACAAAAATATGAGTAATCATTCATGACTTATTTACATGAAAACAAAATTACATATCCTTTATATCTAATCCATACACCAACGACCAAAAACACATACAAACACTTTCATTCTTCAATTTTCTTCATCTAATTGATCTCTCTCAAGTTCTATCTTCAAGTTCTAAGTGTTCTTCATAAATTCTACAAGTTCTAGTTTCATAAAATCAAGAATACTTCCAAGTTTGCTAGCTTACTTCCAATCTTGTAGAGTGATCATCCAACCTCAAGAAATCTTTCTTATTTACAGTAAGATATCTTTATAATACAAGGTAATACTCATATTCAAACTTTGATTCAATTTCTATAACTATAACAATCTTATTTCGAGTGAAAATCTTACTTGAACTGTTTTCGTGTCATGATTCTGCTTCAAGAACTTTCAAGACATCCAAGGATCCTTTGAAGCTAGATCCATTTTTCTCATTTCCAGTAGCTTTATCCAGAAAACTTGAGGTAGTAATGATGTTCATAACATCATTCGATTCATACATATAAAGCTATCTTATTCGAAGGTTTTAACTTGTAATCACTAGAACATAGTTTAGTTAATTCTAAACTTGTTCGCAAACAAAAGTTAATCCTTCTAACTTGACTTTTAAAATCAACTAAACACATGTTCTATATCTATATGATATGTTAACTTAATGATTTAAAACCCGGAAACACGAAAAACACCGTAAAACCGGATTTACGCCGTCGTAGTAACACCGCGGGCTGTTTTGGGTTAGTTAATTAAAAACTATGATAAACTTTGATTTAAAAGTTGTTCTTCTAGAAAAATGATTTTTCTTATGAACACTGGGTCGTGGATTGATTCAAGATAATATATATCGATTTGTTTCTGTACATCTAACTGTGGACAACTAGTTGTAGGTTACTAACGAGGACAGCTGACTTAATAAACTTAAAACATCAAAATGTATTAAAAGTGTTGTAAATATATTTTGAATATACTTTGATATATATGTACATATTTGTTATAGGTTCGTGAATCGACCAGTGGCCAAGTCTTACTTCCCGACGAAGTAAAAATCTGTGAAAGTGAGTTATAGTCCCACTTTTAAAATCTAATATTTTTGGGATTAGAATACATGCAGGTTTTATAAACGATTTACAAAATAGACACAAGTACGTGAAACTACATTCTATGGTTGAATTATCAAAATTGAATATGCCCCTTTTTATTAAGTCTGGTAATCTAAGAATTAGGGAACATACACCCTAATTGAAGCGAATCCTAAAGATAGATCTATTGGGCCTAACAAACCCCATCCAAAGTACCGGATGCTTTAGTACTTCGAAATTTATATCATATCCGAAGGGTGTCCCGGAATGATGGGGATATTCTTATATATGCATCTTGTTAATGTCGGTTACCAGGTGTTCACCATATGAATGATTTTTATCTCTATGTATGGGATGTGTATTGAAATATGAAATCTTGTGGTCTATTGTTACGATTTGATATATATAGGTTAAACCTATAACTCACCAACATTTTTGTTGACGTTTAAAGCATGTTTATTCTCAGGTGAATACTAAGAGCTTCCGCTGTTGCATACTAAAATAAGGACAAGATTTGGAGTCCATGTTTGTATGATATTGTGTAAAAACTACATTCAAGAAACATATGTCGATGTAATATATTTGTATTGTAAACCATTATGTAATGGTCGTGTGTAAACAGTATATTTTAGATTATCATTATTTGATAATCTACGTAATGCTTTTGAAACCTTTAGTGATAAAATAAAGGTTATGGTTGTTTTAAAAATGAATGCAGTCTTTGAAAAATGTCTCATATAGATGTCAAAACCTAGTAACGAAATCAATTAATATGGAACGTTTATAATCAATATGAACGGTACATTTCAGTTGGTATCCGAGCGTTGGTCTTAGAGAACCAGAAAATTTGCATTAGTGTGTCTTATCGAGTTTGTTAGGATGCATTAGTGAGTCTGGACTTCGACCGTGTTTTCTTTAAAAATGATTGCTTAACATTTTTGTTGGAAACTATATATTTTTAACATGTGAATATTATGTGATATATTAATCTCTTAACGTGTTTGATATTATGTGATAGATGTCTACCTCTAGAAAAAGTCCCATTGACTCATGTCAAGACCCGTCCTAATCCATCCGGACGAAGTCCATATCGATTATAAACGATTCCCAACAGTTGATTACATCGCGAGGTACTTGACCTCTATATGATACATTTTACAAACATTGCATTCGTTTTTAAAAGACAAACTTTCCTTTACATCGACAGTTGACAGACATGCATACCATCTCATAATATATCCAAATATAATTGACTTAATAATAATCTTGATGAGCTCAACGACTCGAATGCAACATCTTTTGAAATATATCATGAATGACTCCAAGTAATATCTCTAATATGAGCAAATTCATAGCGGAAGATTTCTTTCGTACCTGAGAATAAACATGCTTTAAAGTGTCAACCAAAAGGTTGGTGAGTTCATTAGTTTAACATAAATAATCATTTCATAATTTTTAATAGACCACAAGTTTTCATATTTCCATTTCTCATAAACATACGTTCCATGCATAGAGACAAAAATATCATTCATATGGATTGAACACCTGGTAACCGACATTAACAATATGCATATAAGAATATCCCCATTATTCCGGGATCCTCCTTCGGACATGATATAAATTTCGAAGTACTAAAGCATCCGGTACTTTGGATGGGGCTTGTTGGGCCCAATAGATCTATCTTTAGGATTTGCGTCAATTAGGGTGTCTGTTCCCTAATTCTTAGATTACCAGACTTAATAAAAAAGGGGCATATTCGATTTCGATCATTCAACCATATAATGTAGTTTCAATTACTTGTGTCTATTTCGTAAAACAGTTATAAAAACAGCGCATGTATTCTCAGTCCCAAAAATATATATTGCGAAAGCATTTAAAAAGGGAATAATGAAACTCACCATACTGTATTTTGTAATAAAAATACATATGACGACAATGAACAAGTGTAGGGTTGGCCTCGGATTCACGAACCTATATCAGTTATATAATTATTAATACACATACCGTAATCGAATAAGTTTGTCTATATATAATTTACTAATTATATCATTGTTATATTAATAACATATATACGTCTTATATATTAATTTTGTATATAAAATATTAATTTTGTTACGTTATAAGTATTAAATATATCTTTATACATATATATCATTTGTTTATTAAGATAGTTATTATAGTGATACCAAATTAATATTTGTAATGATAAATATGATAATGATAATACTTAGTATTAGTAATAATGATAATAATGATAATAATTCTACTAGTAATAAGGTAATGATATTAATAATATATAAAATATATTAATTTTATTGTTAGTGTTAGTTATGTTAATGATTTTAAAATTTACATAGTACTAGTAATCATTATAATGTACATAGTAATATTTACAATGATAATAATAATAATAATAATAATAATAATATTAATGATTATGATACTTATCATGATAATTATAATACTGATAATAATTATAATACTAGTAATGATACTAATAATAATATTATAACTTATAGAATGATACAAGTATTAGTTCTTAATGAACAAATAATAATTTTATTATTTTTATAGAAATTATAATAATATTCATAATCATAATGATAATAATAATAATAATATTATATTTACCGTAATTATATCATATTTAGTTTACATTTATAATAATCATACTTATAATTAATTTATAATCATAACTTAGTTATAATCTTTAACATACATAAAAATTTATATTTGTAACTAAGATTTAAATTAACTTACATCCTAATTATATTATATTAACCTCCTATATATAACAATCATAATACCTTAATAATACTAATAATAATAATAATTATAATAGTAATAGTAATAATAACAATAATAATAATAATAATAATAGTAAAAAAAAATTACTACCTTAAAAGCTCCAAAAAAAAATGTCAAACCGCCTAAGCCGGGGTTCGAACCCGCGACCACTCGTTCGCACCCATCACTCCTTAACCATGACTCTGTAATTGTTTTTCTGATTTGAATGCCAACCCAATTTATATAACCCATCCTCTGCTTGTACCAACTTCACCTTCTTCTTCTATCAATCAAACAACCGAGACCCACTAACCATACAGGAATTTCGTGATTTAAATTAATACTTTTCAACAAAACAAAACCGATTTACATGTGTTCTGGAACAGATTGAGAACGAAAAAAAAATAAAAAAAATGAAACAAAATCGCTGCAGTAGCAGCTCGTCGGTATAGGAAAGAAAAAAAGAAATCATTTTTGATTTTTAGGAGTTTTTAGATAATGATTCTTTCACAAACTATTTTCCAAATCACCTCTATAAACTATTGGATTCATCAATTGATCAAGAAACATCAACACATTCCCGAATTTAGCGATGAACAAAATACTTGACTTTTTAGAAATTAGGTTTGACTCCTCAAATTCGAATTTGATTTTTCGAATTGGAACCTGGAAATTTGAGTAAACATTCCTGACATGATTTAAGATATATCTGCACTTTTAGATTTTTAAGAATGAAACGAATTTGTAACTTGGCAAAATCAATTCGCATTCAGGAATAAAAAGAAAAAAAAAATACCTTGTTTAATCAGAAACAGAGAGAAGTTGAGTAGTTGTGAAATCATGTTGGGAGTCTACTGATTTAAGGCATATAGAAGAGGCGATTGATTTCTACATAATGCTATATGTGTCGACTAGTATCACAAGCATAACAGGAAGGCAGAGAATGAAAAGAAAAGGTAGTGACTTGTAACAATTTGGTATTCATTTTTATATATATAATAAATACTAATAATTTATAAATATAAATATATATTAATAATAATAATTCTTTTAATATTAATAGTAATAAGTAATAACAATGATAATAATAATGATTAATAATAATGTTAATACCAATATTAATGATGATAATAATAAATTGTATCTTTAATAAAAATAACAATACTTAATATTATTATTATTTTTTTAATAGAAATAACAATTTTATTATTTATGATAATGATGAAAATAAAAATATAATAAGACTAATAATATTAATAATAACAATAATATAATAATTTATATATATCAAGTTTCATATTTATATCATAATATTATTAATACTAATTTTAGTTTAATAATAATAAAAGTAATAATATTATTATAACAACTATATTTAAATTTCTCGAACATTCAGATTTACTAGAATATCAATCAGATCAATCAACGAGTGCTATCATTGTTTACAAAGTAATTATATATACATATATATATATATATATATATATATATATATATATATATATATATATATATATATATATATATATATATATATAAATAATATCAACATGTGTTAAATATATGTTGTAGGTTATTTATATACTAGATTCTAATAATTAATATTACAACTTATTGTATATTCAGATTACATTAATTAAACAAGACATTTTATTAATCAAATTCTATTATATCGAAAAATGTTGTCGTACATTTGAAACTAAATCAATTAGACATTATGAAATTTAGTTATCCACTAACTTTTGTCCAGTTATCGTTAGTTGACACTTCTGTCTTTACTTGTCAATCACTTTACCATTTATTCCGAATATTGTTAAAAATGAAAAGATTTTACAGATTAACGTGAATTTTACAACATAGACTCGTAATCATATCATAATATAACTGATAATTTAATCATATGATATTATCTTTTAATTCTGTCAATAAATATATTGAACAAATATCGAAACCAACACATTTACGTAAGGTATTATATATCTAATACTTTGTTAACGTTTTCCAAGTCATATAATAATTTCATAATTTATTTTCATATCAAACATCCGTTAACTGTTTTGCTAAAATCACTCAATTTAATATTCGCACATGTGTATACACTCATATATATTTATTTACACATAATTGTTCGTGAATCGTCGGACATGGTCAAAGGGTAACTGATTACATGAATATAGATTTCAAAACTTTCGAGACTCAATATTACAGACTTTGCTTATCGTGTCGGAATCATATAAGAATAAAGTTTAAATTTGGTCGGAAATTGCCGGGTCGTCACAGTACCTACCCGTTAAAGAAATTTCGTCCCAAAATTTGAGTGAGGTGGTCATGGTTAACCATAAAAATGTTTTCCTGACGAATATGAGCTGATAAATAGAGTTTTATCATTATTGAATAATTCAGACAAAATAATTCGATTATTCGAAGAGTACGAATGAAGCTATCACAAAAGTGTGAAATGAAGAAATAGAGATTCGTTTTATCTTTTGACGTTGTCTTGGTTAAATTTAGAAAATAAGGTACGTCTTAACTTTTGACGTAGGGGGTTGAATTTCGGAATTCAAAAGATTTAAAGAAAATCTTCGAAATCTTAAAGATTTGATTTTTTTTTTCGGCGAATAAGGAAATTAAGATCTCTATAATTAAATACGGTGATCCACCTCGATTTCTCCGTCTGATATTTCCATTATAAATTAAACTCTTCCCGTTCCATAATTTTCATCATTTCTATACTTTCTTTCCTGGTTCTTATATCCACAAGATTGTGAAAATGCTTAACCCAGTTCTGATGCTTGTTCTTATCCTGACTATTACAACAATCATTCTCCTTTTCCAACTTTCACCGGAGGAATCTGTTTTCTTTTACTTCGCCCTTGGGGTTATAGTGTTTTTAATTCTCCCGTGTCTTTATATTGCGATAAACATTGATATACATGGTCTGTAATTTCCGTGTTGTTATTGGGATTTATATCTCCCCTTATATTTCAATGTCCCAATTTCTGTTTCGTATAATCATTGTTATCCACATTTAATACTACTTCCTATTTGCTGCGATTTATACTCCAATTTCTATTTCTTTTGAAGCTTTGTCCCTTCGTTTCTTCTTTTTACGATTGGACATCTCTTGTAATGGTCCAGAATTCGTAAGTATGGAGTTTCGAATGAATATAATGTTCTAAACAAGAAAGAACGTAATAGCACGATTTGATTTGTCAAATTACCAGAATCACTGAAAATAGAACTATCAAGAATATATTTTCTTGATATGCTCAGAAGTTTATCAGAATGAAAGAGTTATGTAACATGTCACATGATGACGTTATAATCTGTGAATCATCATGTTCCATTTAGAAACTCAGCATGACTTACTGTAATATAATCACGTTGATCAAGTGTCATTATATTATACTAACCCATGCATCTGTTCCCAACATTACTTCAATAACATTCATATTTTTAGCTCGAAAGTTTACAGAATATAGAAACTAACGGTTTCTATATGATGTAACGCTGATAGCACTAATAGATTAATGATTTCGGATAAGAATATTTACGAAAATATCTTCAGAAATATGGAGGATATTTATAATGAAAGATACGATGATATCTTGGAATTTCTAAGATTAGAGGATGATGAAGAATATTGTCCGCAAGGGTTTAGAGTAAGGAGCAAGATATTCGCTCAAGACTTCAGTAGGCATTGAATTATTTGGATTCTTTGAAGTCAAACTTATTCTTTGTGATTGGTCCACGGTTTTCTTCCTAGTTTCGCATAATCTTCTTTTCGGTACTAAATTTCCTATTGAATGTTTCCAATATAATGATACACAGGAAGCACGAGGAGGTATATAATTTCGGATGAGAATATTTATAAAAATATCCTCAGAACTATCGAAGATATTGATGAAGATATTTTGGAATTTCTAAGTTCGATGTTTGATGGAGAAAGATTTTTCCACAAGATTTTAACATGACTTCGGAGCAAGATATTCTCTAAAGATTTCAACGAATCTAGATTTATCTGGGTTCTATGAATTTAGGGTATGTTACTTGTATTTCTCCTTGGTTTCCTTTATGGTTAGCTCAATCCGCTTTCCAGTTCCAACTTTTCTGAGCTTTTCCAACATACTAATCTTTATCATCAACCTTTCGATGATTATGGTCGTTTACAGTTATCTACAGTTTCTGCTGCTTCATTCAGCTTTTTCAACATTCAGAGTATTGATTTGTGACTGAGTGCTTTTCAGAATTTCAGAATGAGAGATCATAATTCTAAGAGATAAATGTCATATATATAACTGTTGATGTAGATATGCTGTGAGTTTTCAAAGTACTAATTGCTGATTCCCGGTAATTGTTATGGCAGTTCTCGTTATAAGATGCGGATGAGTATATGATAGGGTTTCAATAAATAAATATAATGATTTATCAGAGAGATTTAAGCTAAAAAGCAATGGGGTTGCTGGTATGTCTGCTGGTAATATGGTGGAATATAAAAGAATTCTCCGGTATCAAAAGGGTAATTGTATATATCAGGTTTATAGTAAGGTTACTTCGAATGAAAAGTCGAAGTTGACTTGTTGGAGCTGTGACAAAATTGGCTACTTTAAAAAGAGGAATCGCAAAGTTATTTTTGCTAATAAACGTCAAAGGATCTGACGCGGCTACGTGTTAAACTTTTACTCAGTTGCCGAGGGTTTCTCAGGTGCATAACTATATACATAAATCTTTCTTCTCGTAGATGAAGTGCGGTTGGTTCATCCTCTCGATTGAGGTGTTTTCAAGAATCATGAAAGGTTGGACACAGATTTGTAATCGTCAAGATACAAATGAGGTTTAAGATGAAATCAAGTGGCAAACTTGAAGAATTGTTTAGTTTCATATGTTATAATCAATATTTTAATTCATTTTAATTGTCCAATATTATTAGTCCACAGTCGATAGTCCACAGTTGACAGTCCAATAATTCATATATAGTTTAATATATAATATTCGAATTAATTAATACGTGTCGTGACCCGTATACGTCTCAGACTCGATCACAACTCAAAGTATATATATTATTATAGAATCAACTTCAACCCTGTATAGAGAACTCGATCATTACTGCATATAGAGTGTGTATGGTGATTCCAAATAATATATATAGATGTGTCGATATGATATGTCAAAACTTGTATACGTGTCCCGATATTTAAAGTGCGTAAAATAAATAACATAAATTAAATGACGATAAATAAAATTGCGAGAATATAAATTGCGATAAAATAAATTGCGATAATTAAATTGCGATAAATAAAATGTAATACGGAATTAACAGTTAGCTAGGAACAGTTAGCTAGGATTTTGTTAGCGTGGTTTCTTAATAAAATTTAATATTGTTAATTAGTCTGTTTCTAATCAATTTTTATTGTGTCCATTATTTCTTCATTATGCCACTTGTTGGATTCTAATAGGTCAAAATCCAAATATGAAATTGAATTTGAATGAAAATAGTTATTCTTTGGTGAACGGATACGTATCTCGGTGGTTGTAAATAGGATAGTGAATAACTGTTGAATCAGATTCAAAGAATATACAGTGTAACTTATTAATGTGAAATTTAAATATTCCTCGGGTATTACCTACCCGTTAAAATATTTTCACCATTAACAGTTTGTACAAAAGAATTTTTAATTACCACCTTTTTGAAAACATATATACATATATATTTTCTTCAGATGTAATCATGGATTTAATGAGTCAATATGATATTAAACTCATTTGATTTATCGTTAGAACAAGAATATATAATCTCTAACATATTAGAGATCACATAATCACCATGTCGAACGAAGATAAATGATGTAGAACGATTCGTAGAACAATAATTATATTCGAGGTACAAAATGAGATGTCGAGGCATGGATTGTTGATGGTACTGGTGTTGTTACTGATGGTTCTGTTGATGCCGGTGATTTGCTGAAGCTGGTAAGTTTTGCACCATGTTCTCCAAATTGATTACTCGAGCGCGAAGCTCGTTGACTTCTTCGATTACCCCGGGATGATTGTCGGTCGGAACGAGCGGATGAATAAGGTTTAGAATCTGAGTTATGATATAGTCGTGGCGAGATATTTGGGAAATGAGGGTGTTACGAACAGGTTCGCCAGTAAGTGCTTCAGGTTCTTCGCCAAAAGGTGAATTCGGTTAGTGGATGGGATCGCCTTATGCGCGTCTCCATTGATTAAGTCGACTATAAATCCATCAAATGAATTGGGGATGGATGATTGGTTGATTCATTCTGGTATCGTTGCTTCCGGAGCTTAGATGACTATCCATTCTGAATAACTGTCGGGATAACTATCGGAATAGCTGTCGGAATCCGAGGGACTCGATCTAGTTGAGGGATTCATCTCGTACGATCAGATGAAGGATTTTCGATAAGAAATAGATTATAGGATGTAGATTAGTATTCTGCAATACATAATTTACATATACATATATAATACTAAAATCTCATAGGTTACGGAGGAATCTACGGAAGCTGTCAGGCAAAGATAACAATAACAGATACGCTAAGATATGAATTAGCAGATACGCTAAGATATGAATTTTGTCTATACACTTTTCATGCAGTCAATGCAATAAGATGTGTCTAGACTAAGAATAATGAGCAGGTAATTTACTAAGGATAATAAGCAAATGATTTCCGACTAGAAATGATAAGCAAAACTTATGACATGCAGACACGGTCGAAGTCCAGACTCACTAATGCCTCCTAACGACTTATCAGTTAGACACATTAATGCAGACCTGGTTCGCTAAGACCTATGCTCTGATACCAACTGTCAAGACCCGTCATAATCCATCCGGACGAAGTCCATATCGATTATAAATGATTCCCAATAGTTGATTACATCGCGAGGTACTTGACCTCTATATGATACATTTTACAAACATTGCATTCGTTTTTAAAAGACAAACTTTCCTTTACATCGACAGTTGACAGACATGCATACCATCTCATAATATATCAAAATATAATTGACTTAATAATAATCTTAATGAGCTCAACAACTCGAATTCAACATCTTTTGAAATATATCATGAATGACTCCAAGTAATATCTCTAATATGAGCAAATTCACAGCGGAAGATTTCTTTCGTACCTGAGAATAAACATGCTTTAAAGTGTCAACCAAAAGGTTGGTGAGTTTATTAGTTTAACATAAATAATCATTTCATAATTTTTAATAGACCACAAGATTTCGTATTTCCATTTCTCATAAACATACGTCCCATGCATAGAGACAAAAATATCATTCATATGGATTGAACACCTGGTAACCGACATTAACAATATGCATATAAGAATATCCCCATCATTCCGGGATCCTCCTTCGGACATGATATAAATTTCGAAGTACTAAAGCATCCGGTACTTTGGATGGGGCTTGTTGGGCCCAATAGATCTATCTTTAGGATTCGCCTCAATTAGGGTGTATGTTCCCTAATTCTTAGATTACCAGACTTAATAAAAAAGGGGCATATTCGATTTCGATCATTCAACCATATAATGTAGTTTCAATTACTTGTGTCTATTTCGTAAAACAGTTATAAAAACAGCGCATGTTTTCTCAGTCCCAAAAATATATATTGCGAAAGCATTTAAAAAGGGAATAATGAACTCACCATACTGTATTTTGTAATAAAAATACATATGACGACAATGAACAAGTGTAGGGTTGGCCTCGGATACACGAACCTATATCAGTTATATAGTTATTAATACACATACCGTAATCGAATAAGTTTGTGTATATATAATTTACTAATTATATCATTTTTATATTAATAACATATATACGTCTTATATATTAATTTTGTATATAAAATATTAATTTTGTTACGTTATAAGTATTAAATATATCTTTATACATATATATCATTTGTTTATTAAGATAGTTATTATAGTGATACCAAATTAATATTTGTAATGATAAATATGATAATGATAATACTTAGTATTAGTAATAATGATAATAATGATAATAATTCTATTAGTAATAATTTAATGATATTAATAATATATAAAATATATTAATTTTATTGTTAGTGTTAGTTATGTTAATGATTTTAAAATTTACATAGTACTAGTAATCATTATAATGTACATAGTAATACTTACAATGATAATAATAATAATAATAATAATAATAATAATAATAATAATAATAATAATAATAATAATAATAATAATAATAATAATAATAATAATTCTAATAATAATAATAATGATTATGATACTTATCATGATAATTATAATACTGATAATAATTATAATACTAGTAATGATACTAATAATAATATTATAACTTATAGAATGATACAAATATTAGTTCTTAATGAACAAATAATAATTTTATTATTTTTATAGAAATTATAATAATATTCATAATCATAATGATAATAATAATAATATTATATTTACCGTAATTATATCATATGAAGTTTACATTTATAATAATCATACTTATAATTAATTTATAATCATAACTTAGTTATAATCTTTAACATACATAAAAATTTATATTTGTAACTAAGATTTTAATTAACTTACATCCTAATTATATTATATTAACCTCCTATATATAACAATCATAATACCTTAATAATACTAATAATAATTAATAATAATTATAATAGTAATAGTAATAATAACAATAATAACAATAATAATAATAATAGTAAAAAAAAATTACTACCTTAAAAGCTCCAAAAAAAAAAATGTCAAACCGCCTAAGCCGGGGTTCGAACCCGCGACCACTCATTCGCACCCATCACTCCTTAACCATGACTCCGTAATTGTCTTTCTAATTTGAATGCCAACCCAATTTATATAACCCATCCTCTGCTTGTACCAACTTCACCTTCTTCTTCTATCATTCAAACAACCGAGACCCACTAACCATACAGGAATTTTGTGATTTAAATTAATACTTTTCAACAAAACAAAACCGATTTACACGTGTTCTGGAACAGATTGAGAACGAAAAAAAAATAAAAAAAATAAAACAAAATCGCTGCAGTAGCAGCTCGTCGGTATAGGAAAGAAAAAAATTCATTTTTGATTTTTAGGAGTTTTTAGATAATGATTCTTTCACAAACTATTTTCCAAATCACCTCTATAAACTATTGGATTCATCAATTGATCAAGAAACATCAACACATTCCCGAATTTAGCGATGAACAAAATACTTGACTTTTTAGAAATTAGGTTTGACTCCTCAAATTCGAATTTGATTTTTTGAATTGGAACCTGGAAATTTGAGTAAACATTCCTGACATGATTTAAGATATATCTGCACTTTTAGATTTTTAAGAATGAAACAAATTTGTAACTTGGCAAAATCAATTACGTGTTCAGGAATAAAAAGAAAAAAAAATACCTTGTTTAATCAGAAACAGAGAGAAGTTGAGTAGTTGTGAAATCATGTTGGGAGTCTACTGATTTAAGGCATATAGAAGAGGCGATTGATTTCTACATAATGCTATATGTGTTGACTAGTATCACAAGCATAACAGGAAGGAAGAGAATGAAAAGAAAAGGTAGTGACTTGTAACAATTTGGTATTCATTTTTATATATATAATAAATACTAATAATTTATAAATATAAATATATATTAATAATAATAATTCTTTTAATATTAATAGTAATAAGTAATAACAATGATAATAATAATGATTAATAATAATGTTAATACCAATATTAATGATGATAATAATAAATTGTATCTTTAATAAAAATAACAATACTTAATATTATTATTATTATTTTTAATAGAAATAACACTTTTATTATTTATGATAATGATGAAAATAAAAATATAATAAGACTAATAATATTAATAATAACAATAATATAATAATTTATATATATCAAGTTTCATATTTATATCATAATATTATTAATACTAATTTTATTTTAATAATAATAAAAGTAATAATATTATTATAACAACTATAATTAAATTTCTCGAACATTCAGATTTACTAGAATATCAATCAGATCAATCAACAAGTGCTATCATTGTTTACAAAGTAATTATATATACATATATATATATATATATATTTAATATCAACATGTTTTAAATATATGTTGTAGGTTATTTATATACTAGATTCTAATAATTAATATTACAACTTATTGTATATTCAGATTACATTAATTAAACAAGACATTTTATTAATCAAATTCTATTATATCGAAAAATGTTTTCGTACATTTGAAACTAAATCAATTAGACATTATGAAATTTAGTTCTCCACTAACTTTTGTCCAGTTATCGTTAGTTGACACTTATGTCTTTACTTGTCAATCACTTTACCATTTATTCCGAATATTGTTAAAAATGAAAAGATTTCACAGATTAACGTGCATTTTACAACATAGACTCGTAATCATATTATAATATAACTGATAATTTAATCATATGATATTATCTTTTAATTCCGTCAATAACTATATTGAACAAATATCGAAACCAACACATTTACGTAAGGTATTATATATCTAATACTTTGTTAACGTTTTCCAAGTCATATAATAATTTCATAATTTATTTTCATATCAAACATCCGTTAACTATTTTGCTAAAATCACTCAATTTAATATTCGCACATGTGTATATACTCATATATATTTATTTACACATAATTGTTCGTGAATCATCGGACATGGTCAAAGGGTAACTGATTACATGAATATAGATTTCAAAACTTTTGAGACTCAATATTACAGACTTTGCTTATCGTGTCAGAATCATATAAGAATAAAGTTTAAATTTGGTCAGAAATTGTCGGATCGTCACAACTCACCTAATAATAATGAAGAGTCAAATGTAAATTGGAATGATTCGTGGACTGATTCACAAGTTCCCGAATAGGAACCGGAAGAAGAGTCGGAACTGGAAGAAGAATCGAAACCGGAAGAAGAATCAGAGCCGGAAGAAGAATCGGAACCGGAAGAAGAAATAGAACCGGTGGGGGAAATAATAAAACGGTTAAGTAGAAGAAAATCCTCAACCAACCGACCAAAGTTAATTATGGTCAATGGTGTTTTCGCCAAGGAAGCAAAGTATTGGGAGGATTACCAATTCTCCGATGAATCGGATCCCGACAAGGATTCCGATGATGTTTTAGAAATTACCCCAACACAATTTAATAAGTCAAAAGAGAACAATAAGGGAAAGGGCATAAAAATAGAGAAATTTGATTCCAAACCCGATGAACTTTATATGTATCGTCAACACCCGTATTTCGTAAGTTGTGACAATAACCCGGGAACCTCTAAACCACCAGGTTTTTCTAAATCAGTGTGGAAAACAATGGCTCGTATTAGGGGAACATCATATATCCCTAGAAACTTGGCAAAATGAACCAAAACCGAAGAAGAAGAAACGAGCGAGTCGAAATAAGATAGTTGTATTCGTGTGGTGTAATATATGTAATATAGTGTGCTTATGCTTTATGATATATGTAAAAATTGCTTGTATTAATAAGTATTTTTTTTTATGAATCTAACTCTTGTCTATTTTACAGTATAAAAACACAAAATGGATAGACAACCAAATATCTTAAGAGACCTACTCGGAGACATGATTGATGAAATCTTGCCTAGAGTCGGTCAGAAATCCTCGGCACAACTATTTAAGGCGAGATCAGTTTGTAAGACATTCGAAGAACGTTCTAAGAATGCCTTGGTTTATAAAAGGCTTTCGTTCGAAAGATGGGGGATATCACATTGGGAAATCCATAAGTTACGATGTGTTTACTTTGACGCATATATTGCGGGGAACCCAAATGCTATTTTACGCAATGGGTTAAGAAATTATTTTGACTCAATATATCCGAATATAGGACTTCGTGATTTAGAAAAAGCGGCTAACATGCAACATAAACAAGCATGTTATGCTTACGGGTTAGCATTGTTCGCTTCTCACCAAAGTGAGAACAAGAACATCGGGCTACAACTATTAAACAAAACATTCCCACAAGTGACGGAGTCGGTAATTGGGTTAAGAAATGAGGTTTTTAGGTTATTACGAGACTGTTGGTCATTACGTAACCTTCATCCTTTTGATGATGTTACAACACATTGTCTTACTATCGGTCACAACGGTTATGTTCCACAAAACCAAGGATGGGAAGTGGTATTAGTAAAACCAGAATGCATGACTTGTTTTTGGACGTATGAATTACGTGTCTTTATTGCCTTTGCTGAACGCCTTATTTATTAACTAGAATTATCTTCGCAACTACTTTGTATCAAAGTTTTATGTGCTATATTTCATGCTATATGTAAAATAGCGGTATTGTAAGTTTGCAAGTTTTATGTGCTATATTTCATGCTATTGTAGTAGTTGAAATGGTATGTTAGCTACTAAGTATGAACTTAACGAGTAGGTACTACCCGAATTAAAGAGTATAAAACGCTAATATGAAGAAAGAGCTTTTATAAATAAGTTCATATTACGCTACGAAATACTATTGACTACTCTTGATATTCTATATGATTAACTCGTTTCATTTGACTATTTTGAAGGAAATGGCACCGACTACTCGACACACCTTGAATATGAGCGAAGAGGAATTTCGTGCCTTTCTTGCTTCAAACATAGCCGCAGTACAGGCCGCGCTACATACCAACAATAAAAATGGATCTAGCAGTACAGGAAATCGTGTAGGATGCACCTACAAAGAATTCACTGCCTGCAAACCATTGGAATTTGATGGAATCGAAGGACCGATCGAATTGAAACGGTGGACCGAGAAGGTCGAATCGGTGTTTGCCATAAGTAAGTGTACTGAAGAGGACAAAGTGAAGTACGCTACGCATACCTTCACAGGTACTGCGTTAACATGGTGGAATACCTATCTAGAGCAAGTGGGACAAGATGATGCTTACGCACTACCGTGGTCAGCATTCAAGCACTTGATGAACGAGAAGTACCGTCCCAGAACCGAGGTCAATAAGCTCAAGACAGAACTTAGAGGGTTACGAACCCAAGGATTTGATATTACCACGTACGAAAGACGATTCACAGAATTGTGCCTATTGTATCCGGGAGCGTTCAAAGATGAGGAAGAGAAGATCGACACGTTTGTGAAAGGATTACCGGAAAGAATCCAAGAAGATATAAGTTCACACGAGCCCGCCTCCATACAAGTGTAGTGACCCGAACTTTTCCATGTTTATATATATTAATTGAGATTGATATTTACATGACTAAATGTTTCCAACGTGTTAAGAAATCAAACTTGTTAAGACTTGATTAAATGAAATAAGTTTCATATAGACAATTGATCACCCAAGTTAACCGGCGATTCACGAACGTTACAAAATTGTAAAAAGTACACGTTGTGGTATATATAGACATATATATATATATATATATATATATATATATATATATATATATATATATATATATATATATATATATATATATATATATATATATATAGTTGACATAAGATTATGATGAGTAAGTATCTCACTAAGTATATTAACAATGTGTGATATACATAAGAATTGAGATTACTAAGTTAAGAAACTCGAAATGATATATATAACGATTATCGTTATGATAACGTCTACTAAATACATATGTATCATATTAAGATATTGATACACTATGTTTAATCATGATAAATGATAATTAAACATGTCATTAAGTGTGTTAACAATGAACTACATATGTAAAAACATACTACTAACTTAATGATTTCGAAACGAGACATATATGTAACGATTATCGTTGTAACAACATTTAACTGTATATATATATCATATTAAGATATATTAATATATCATAATATCATGATAATATAATAATTTAACATCTCATTAGATATAATAAATATTGGGTTAACAACATTTAATAAGATCGTTAACTTAAAGGTTTCAAATCAACATTTACATGTAACGACTAACGATGACTTAACGACTCAGTTAAAATGTATATACATGTAGTGTTTTATGTTGGGATTTAACAAGTTCATATAATACTTAAACCACTTTAAGAAATAAGAAAACGGAAGCATGTTAATTACCAATTAAGAACATGTATATCTTTAACCAATTAAAGTTAAATCCCAATTTGGATCAAGTTGTGAAACATACTTACAAACTACAAGCAAGAAAAGAGTTTATACCTTCTCCTAGCTTGTTGATAGATGATGATGAAGATGATGATAAATGGAGCTCCAAAACTATGAAACCTCAAGTAGTTATACCCCAAGCTAACCACCAACACCTTTGCTTTTAGTTAGGATTTAATTGCAACACTTGAATGAACTTGTAAAATAAAATTTGAACCCTTCTTTGCCCAAAAAACCTCACGGCAGCAACAGCAGTTCAGGGAGTTTTTTTTGCAGTTTTTTTGAAGTGTTTTGATGTGTTTAGCATGTGTGTGTAGTCCCCAACAAGTATTGGTACTTATGCTTCTTGATACTTGAAGTAACTACACACTTTGCTAGTCAAATGGCATGCTCAATGGAACTCCCAATGCCACTTTCATATTTATTATAAAATAGTTTTTATAAAACAAGTTTTATAAAACTAGTATTTATAAACATATTTTATAAACATGCACATTTATTTTGTTATGTATACATTTTATATAAAACCAAGTTTTATAAAATGTAATATAACATAATTAATTATTTAACCTATAAATAATTAAGTATTAATTATATAAATTATTCCATAATTTATATACACATCAAGTAATATGTCAGAAAACCATTTTTCTTAAAATTCAAGTGTCGTGTATTCGATCAATGATCCAATCGTTAAGATCAAATACGAATAAGGTGTCGGTAAGCTTGTTATTGGGTATGACCCGACTTGGATCAAAACATATTAGCCACATTAATTTAATATGTCTCTCGGGCATACGAAATACCTTCAATCTCCCACTTGCACGAGAAACATAAAAAAATTAATGCAAGTGACGGATACCACCTAACGACCGTCCATCACCCCCAATATGTTATGACTTTGTGCCATTCAATAACATCATTCATTTCGAGTTCCCATCTCGAATATGAATAGGTGAATCTTTCATTTATCCTTTCATCCTAGATGTCATGTTAATTCCAAGAGATACAGAGTGATCACTCTCTTTTAGATTTAACTTTATCAGGCCTTAGACATCTGACTCTCAACGAATAAGAGGGACAAATTCCATCTTGACTACATACGTCCTATATATGTACTTTGTATTATACCTGAGCTCTTCCTTATGAACTACCATATTTCAGAATAGTGAAGGAAAGAATCAAGGTACAATATTTGGTAAATATCCGAACTCAATATGTATCTCAGGTCAGAGGATACAATGATATTCGCCTTTACTCAAGATTACATGTGATCAACCACAAAGGCTCCATTTAGTAAATCTTGAGAGCGGGTCTTCCAATATTTGTATCCAACAAATATCTATGAACCTTGGTTGCAACCTTGCCCCACATTCATCTCGTGAATGTATACCAATCCACGTTCATAATAGTCTAAACCTCACATTTGCTCCCACAAATGTGATCGACTACGGAATTTAGAATAATTACTTATTCATGGATAAAATATGCAAAATAGGAACATAACTCAAAATAAATTAATACCATAATTATATTAATGAGTTTGAACAATTTCGTTCCGTTACAATACTTAAAACAGATCATGACCAATCACTAGAATATCGAAGCCCTAATGCACAAACATGTCCTGCATGTTTTGATCCTTGTAAGAGCTTCGTGAGAGGATCTGCTATATTAAGATCTGTGTGAACTTTGCGAATACATATCTTTCCCTTTTCAACTTCATCCCTTATGTAGTTGAATCTCCGCTCAATGTGACGGGTCTTTTGGTGAGCACGAGGTTCCTTGATTTGAGCAATCGCACCCTCGTTGTCACAAAAGATCTCAAGAGGGTCCTGAATGGAAGGGACTACTCCTAAGTCGTCGATGAATTTCTTCATCCATGCAGCTTCCTGAGCTGCCAATGATGCGGCGATGTACTCCGACTCTGTAGTGGATAGAGCAATAACATCCTGTTTTGAACTCTTCCAAGAGACCGCACCTCCATTTAATGTGAAGACATAGCCGGATTGTGATCGAGAATCATCTCGATCAGTTTGGAAGCTCGCATCCACGTAACCTTTTACAGCGAGTTCCTCCTCACCAGACCCATATATCAGAAACATATCCTTAGTCCTCCTAAGGTATTTCAATATACTTTTGACAGCAATCCAATGACTATTTCCTGGGTTATTCTGGTATCTACTTGTCAGGCTAAGAGCGCATGACACATCCGGTCTAGTGCATATCATTGCATACATGATAGACCCAATGGCAGACGCATATGGGACTTTCTTCATTCTCTCCTGTTCATCTTTCGTGGTGGGGCACTGAGATGAACTAAGGAGCGTTCCTCTTTGAATAGGTACCAAACCTTTCTTAGAGTTCTCCATCTTGAACCTTTTCAAGATTTTTTTCAATGTATGCACTTTGATTCAAACCTATCAGTTTCTTGGATCTATTCCTGTAGATCCCAATCCCCAAAACGTATTGTGCTTCTCCAAGATCCTTAATGGAGAAACATTCACTTAGCCAAGTTTTAACTCCTTGCATTGTCGGAATATCATCTCCAAATAACAATATATCATCCACATACAATACAAGGAACATGATAGTGCTCCCACTAGCTTTCTTGTATACACAAGCTTCATCACCATTTTTAATGAAGCCAAATTTCTTAGCCTCCTCATTAAAACGATGATTCCACATTCTAGATGCTTGTTTCAATCCGTAGATTGACTTCTTTAACTTGCATACCTTTTTAGGATATTTCGGATCAACAAAACCTTCAGGCTGAACCATATAGACATCTTCCTCAAGATGTCCATTTAGGAAAGCGGTCTTGACATCCATTTGCCATATTTCATAATCATAATGAGCAGCAATGGCAAGTAATATCCTAATAGACTTTAGCATTGCCACAGGCGAAAAAGTTTCATCATAGTCAACCCCTTGAGTTTGAGTGAAACCTTTTGCTACAAGTCTAGCTTTATATATATCCAAGTTCCCATGTATGTCGGTTTTCATTTTGAAAAGCCATTTACAATCAACTAGCCTCGAGCCAGCAGGTTGTGCAACAAGTTCCCAAACTTGGTTGTCATACATGGATTGCATCTCAGCGTTCATGGCTTCCTGCCATTTATCTTTATCAGTCCTTGATAAAGCATCTTGGTAGTTTGTTGGTTCATCCAAATCAACCACATAGCAACCATCCATGAGAAACCCATATCTCTCAGGAGGATTACTAATCCTACCAGATCTGCGAACGTCTCGTGTATTTTGATCATCCATTTGATCATTCTCAACATTTTCATGTTGAGTGCTAGTGTCAACCAATTGTATATCATCTACTTGATCTTGAACCTCTTCAAGATCTATCTTCCTTTCACTATTTCCTTCCATTAGGAACTTAGTTTCAAGGAATTCAGCCTTTCGAGCAACAAATACATTTTGCTCGGTTGGATCATAGAAATAGTATCCCATATCATCCTTGGGATATCCTATGAAGATACACTTTGTGGATCGAGCATTCAACTTATTAGGGACGTAACGCTTAGGATAAGCTTCACATCCCCAAACCTTTAAGTATGATAGAGATGGAGGTTTTCCAAACCACATCTGATGAGGTGTTCGTTCCACTTTCTTGGTTGGGGCCATATTTAAAATACGAGCCGCGGAGCATAGACAATAACCCCAGAATGATAGAGGTAACGAGCTTCTAGCCATCATAGATCGAACCATATCCATTAGGGTTCGGTTCCTCCTTTCGGACACACCATTAAGTTGTGGTGTCCCGGGTGGAGTAAGTTGCGAGATAATCCCACAACTTCTAAGATGATCTTAGAAAGCATCGCTTAGGTATTCACCTCCTCTATCGGTACGAAGTACCTTGATTGTCTTATTGAGTTGATTTTGTACTTCGCTTTGATATTCTTTGAATGCTTCAAAAGTTTCATCCTTATGTATTAACAAGTAGAGATATCCAAAACGACTGAAGTCATCAATGAAAGTAACGAAGTATCTTTCACCATTCCTAGCTATGGGCTTAAAGGGTCCACATACATCCGAATGTATTAATCCCAATAAGTCCTTACCCCTTTCATAGGTCCCTTTGAAAGGTGCTTTAGTCATTTTGCCTTGTAAACAAGATTCACATACATCAAATGAGTCCATCTCATTTGATTTCAAGAGTCCATTCTTTTGAAGTGTACGCATTCGGTTCTTGTTTATGTGACCAAGGCGACAATGCCATAAGTAGGAATCACTCAAATCCCTTTTGAGTTTCTTGGTGCTAGTATGGTATATTGAGCTACTAGATGATGTGTCATCATGAACCAATTCATAAATTCCATTTGAAGGCGAAGCCTTAAAATAGAATACATTATCTAAATAAACGTGGATATCATCATTAACAAAATTAAGATAAAAACCACATTGTTTTAAACGGGAAACTAAAATAATGTTTCGACATAAATCCGGTGCATACAAAAAATTGTTCAAAATAAGTTCCAAACCACTTGGAAGCTTTAATACAAAGTCTCCTTGAGCCTTCACTTGCACTTTGGCTCCATTACCCATAAAGAGACTTGATGTTCCCGTTTGCTTGCTACTTCTTTTGAACCCCTGCAGAGAATTGCAAATGTGAGTTCCACATCCAGTGTCTAATACCCATGTATTAGAAGAAGTAATACTAAGCTCTATATATACCATATATATATTACCTGAGGTTTGCCCCGCATCCCTCTTTTCCTTCAAATCCTTAAGGTAGACCGGGCAGTTCCGTTTCCAGTGACCCATTTCACCGCAACCGAAGCACGGGTCTTCCTTGGGGTTTGCTTGTCCGGCAACCTTTTGTTTCTTATTCTTGTTTTTGGTTGGGGTAACCATCCTCCCCTTTCCCTTGCCTTGATGGGGGGGTCCTTTCCTCTTAGCTGCCTTTGGCTTAGAGGTGTTATTACCTTTGGACCCACCATCATTGATCATTAGCACGGGTGAAGCCCTCTTACCCATGCTAGTTTCGGCCGTCCTAAGCATGCCATGTAGTTCGCCAATGGTCTTATCCATCCCATTCATATTGTAATTAATTACAAATTGGTCAAACCTCTTTGACAAGGAGTTTAGGATAAGATCCATGGCTAGCTCATTAGATATGTTGAGATTAAGACGGTTTGCGCGATCAATGAGGCTTTTCATCTTGAGGACATAAGATGAAACGGATTGGGAGTCGTCCATACGACATGCATGAAGCGCTCGAACGGTCTCGAAGCGCTCGACACGTGCTTGTTGAAGGAACATCTCCTTCAATTGCGTGATAATGTCGTATGCAGTATGATGCTCGAAATCCTTTTGGAGTTCGTGTAGTGACCCGAACTTTTCCATGTTTATATATATTAATTGAGATTGATGTTTACATGATTAAATGTTTCCAACATGTTAAGCAATCAAACTTGTTAAGACTTGATTAATTGAAATAGGTTTCATATAGACAATTGACCACCCAAGTTGACCGGTGATTCACGAACGTTAAAACTTGTAAAAAAAACTATATGATGACATATATATGGTTATATATATAGTTAACATGATATTATGATAAGTAAACATATCATTAATTATATTAACAATGAACTACATATGTAAAAACAAGACTACTAACTTAATGATTTTGAAACGAGACATATATGTAACGTTTATCGTTGTAACGACATTTAATGTATATATATCATATTAAGAGATATTCGTACATCATAATATCATGATAATATAATAATTTAAAATCTCTTTTGATATTATAAACATTGGGTTAACAACATTTAACAAGATCGTTAACCTAAAGGTTTCAAAACAACACTTACATGTAACGACTAACGATGACTTAACGACTCAGTTAAAATGTATATACATGTAGTGTTTTAATATGTATTTATACACTTTTTAAAGACTTCAATACACTTATCAAAATACTTCTACTTAACAAAAATGCTTACAATTACATTCTCGTTCAGTTTCATCAACAATTCTACTCGTATGCACCCGTATTCGTACTCGTACAATACACAGCTTTTAGATGTATGTACTATTGGTATATACACTCCAATGATCAGCTCTTAGCAGCCCATGTGAGTCACCTAACACATGTGGGAACCATCATTTGGCAACTAGCATGAAATATCTCATAAGATTACAAAAATATGAGTAATCATTCATGACTTATTTACATGAAAACAAAATTACATATCCTTTATATCTAATCCATACACCAACGACCAAAAACACCTACAAACACTTTCATTCTTCAATTTTCTTCATCTAATTGAACTCTCTCAAGTTCTATCTTCAAGTTCTAAGTGTTCTTCATAAATTCCAAAAGTTCTAGTTTCATAAAATCAAGAATACTTTCAAGTTTGCTAGCTCACTTCCAATCTTGTAAGGTGATCATCCAACCTCAAGAAATCTTTGTTTCTTACAGTAGGTTATCATTCTAATACAAGGTAATAATCATATTCAAACTTTGGTTCAATTTCTATAACTATAACAATCTTATTTCAAGTGATGATCTTACTTGAACTTGTTTTCGTGTCATGATTTTGCTTCAAGAACTTTGAGCCATCCAAGGATCCATTGAAGCTAGATCCATTTTTCTATTTTCCAGTAGGTTCATCCAAGGAACTTAAGGTAGTAATGATGTTCATAACATCATTCGATTCATACATATAAAGCTATCTTATTCGAAGGTTTAAACTTGTAATCACTAGAACATAGTTTAGTTAATTCTAAACTTGTTCGCAAACAAAAGTTAATCCTTCTAACTTGACTTTTAAAATCAACTAAACACATGTTCTATATCTATATGATATGCTAACTTAATGATTTAAAACCTGGAAACACGAAAAACACCGTAAAACCGGATTTACGCCGTCGTAGTAACACCGCGGGCTGTTTTGGGTTAGTTAATTAAAAACTATGATAAACTTTGATTTAAAAGTTGTTATTTTGAGAAAATGATTTTTATTATGAACATGAAACTATATCCAAAAATTATGGTTAAACTCAAAGTGGAAGTATGTTTTCTAAAATGGTCATCTAGACGTCGTTCTTTCGACTGAAATGACTACCTTTACAAAAACGACTTGTAACTTATTTTTCCGACTAAAAACCTATACTTTTTTTGTATAGATTCATAAAATAGAGTTCAATATGAAACCATAGCAATTTGATTCACTCAAAACGGATTTAAAATGAAGAAGTTATGGGTAAAACAAGATTGGATAATTTTTCTCATTTTAGCTACGTGAAAATTGGTAACAAATCTATTCCAACCATAACTTAATCAACTTGTATTATATATTATGTAATCTTGAGATACCATAGACACGTATACAATGTTTCGACCTATCATGTCGACACATCTATATATATTTCGGAACAACCATAGACACTCTATATGTGAATGTTGGAGTTAGCTATACAGGGTTGAGGTTGATTCCAAAATATATATAGTTTGAGTTGTGATCAATACTGAGATACGTATACACTGGGTCGTGGATTGATTCAAGATAATATTTATCGATTTATTTCTGTACATCTAACTGTGGACAACTAGTTGTAGGTTACTAACGAGGACACCTGACTTAATAAACTTAAAACATCAAAATATATTAAAAGTGTTGTAAATATATTTTGAACATACTTTGATATATATGTATATATTGTTATAGGTTCGTGAATCAACCAGTGGCCAAGTCTTACTTCCCGACGAAGTAAAAATCTGTGAAAGTGAGTTATAGTCCCTCTTTTAAAATCTAATATTTTTGGGATGAGAATACATGCAGGTTTTATAAATGATTTACAAAATAGACACAAGTACGTGAAACTACATTCTATGGTTGAATTATCAAAATCGAATATGCCCCTTTTTATTAAGTCTGGTAATCTAAGAATTAGGGAACAGACACCCTAATTGACGCGAATCCTAAAGATAGATCTATTGGGCCTAACAAACCCCATCCAAAGTACCGGATGCTTTAGTACTTCGAAATTTATATCATATCCGAAGGGTGTCCCGGAATGATGGGGATATTCTTATATATGCATCTTGTTATTGTCGGTTACCAGGTGTTCACCATATGAATGATTTTTATCTCTATGTATGGGATGTGTATTGAAATATGAAATCTTGTGGTCTATTGTTACGATTTGATATATATAGGTTAAACCTATAACTCACCAACATTTTTGTTGACGTTTTAAGCATGTTTATTCTCAGGTGATTATTAAGAGCTTCCGCTGTCGCATACTTAAATAAGGACAAGATTTGGAGTCCATGCTTGTATGATATTGTGTAAAAACTGCATTCAAGAAACTTATTTTGTTGTAACATATTTGTATTGTAAACCATTATGTAATGGTCGTGTGTAAACAGGATATTTTAGATTATCATTATTTGATAATCTACGTAAAGCTTTTTAAACCTTTATTGATGAAATAAAGGTTATGGTTTGTTTAAAAATGAATGCAGTCTTTGAAAAACGTCTCATATAGAGGTCAAAACCTCGCAACGAAATCAATTAATATGGAACGTTTTTAATCAATAAGAACGGGACATTTCAGTTGGTATCAGAGCGTTGGTCTTAGAGAACCAGAAAATTTGCATTAGTGTGTCTTATCGAGTTTGTTAGGATGCATTAGTGAGTCTGGACTTCGACCGTGTTTTCTTTAAAAATGATTGCTTAACATTTTTGTTGGAAACTATATATTTTTAACATATGAATATTATGTGATATATTAATCTCTTAACGTGTTTGATATTATGTGATAGATGTCTACCTCTAGAACAAGTCCCATTGACTCACCTAATAATAATGAAGAGTCAAATGTAAATTGGAATGATTTGTGGACTGATTCACAAGTTCCCGAAGAGGAACCAGAAGAAGAGTCGGAACCGGAAGAAGAATCGGAACCGGAAGAAGAATCGGAACCGGATGAAGAAATAGAACCGGTGGGGGAAATAATAAAACGGTTAAGTAAAAGAAAATCCTCAACCAACCGACCAAAGTTAATTATGGTCAATGGTGTTTCCGCCAAGGAAGCAAAATATTGGGAGGATTACCAATTCTCCGATGAATCGGATTCCGACGAGAATTCCGATAATGTTATAGAAATTACCCCAACTGAATTTAAAAAGGCAAAAGAAAATAATAAGGGAAAGGGCATAAAAATAGAGAAATCTAATTCCAACCCCGATGAACTTTATATGTATCGTCAACCCCCGAAGTCCTTAAGTTGTAACAATGACCCGGGAACCTCTAAACCACCAGGTTTTTCTAAACCAATGTGGACAACGACGGATCGTATTAGGGGAACATCATATATCCCTAGAAACTTGGCAAAACGAACCAAAACCGAAGAAGAAGAAACGAGCGAGTCGGAATAAGATAGTTGTATTCGTGTGGTGTAATATATGGAATATAGTGTTCTTATGCTTTATGATATATGTAAAAATTGCTTGTATTAATAAGTATTTTTTTTTATGAATCTAACTCTTGTCTATTTTACAGTTTAAAAACACAAAATGGATAGACAACCCAATATTTTAAGAGACCTACCCGGAGACATGATTGATGAAATCTTGTCTAGAGTCGGCCAGAATTCTTCGGCACAACTATTTAAGGCGAGATCAGTTTGTAAGACATTCGAAGAACGTTCCAAGAATGTCTTGGTTTATAAGAGACTTTCGTTTGAAAGATGGGGGATATCACATTGGGAAACCCATAAGTTACGATGTGTTTACTTTGACGCATATATTGCGGGGAACCCAAATGCTATTTTACGCAACGGGTTAAGAAATTATTTTGACTCAATATATCCGAATATTGGACTTCGTGATTTAGAAAAAGCGGCTAACATGCAACATAAAGAAGCATGTTATGCTTACGGATTAGTAATGTTCGCTTCTCACCAAAGTGAGAACAAGAACATCGGGCTACAACTATTAAACAAAACGTTTCCACAAGTGACGGAGTCGGTAATTGGGGTAAGAAATGAGGTTTTTAGATTATTACGGGACTGTTGGACATTACGTAACCCTCGTCCCTTTGATGACGTTACAACACGCTGTCTTATCAACGGCCATAACGGTTATGTTGCACAAGACCAAGGATGGGAAGTAGTCCTAGTAAAACCAGAATGCATGACTTGTTTCTGGACGTATGAATTACGTGTCTTTATTGCCTTTGCTGAACGACTTGTGTACTAGCTAGAATTGTCTTCACAACTATCTTGTATCAAAGTTATTGTGTGCTATATTTCATGCTTTATGTAAAATAAGCGGTATTGTAAGTTTGTAAAATATTGTATAAAAGTTTGAACGCGAAATATTATTATAATCAGTTTTTCATATAGAATTGTAGTAGTTGAATTGTATATTAGCTACTAAGTATGAACTTAACGGGTAGGTACTACCCGAATTTAAACTTATAAAACGCTAATATGAAGAAAAAGCTTTTATAAATGAGTTCATATTATGCTACGAAATACTATTAACTACTCTTAATATTCTGTATGATTAACTTGTTCCATTTAACTATTTTGAAGGAAATGGCACCGACTACTCGACACACCGTGAATATGAATGAAGAGGAATTCCGTACTTTTCTAGCTTCAAACATAGCCGCAGTACAGGCTGCGCTACATACCAACAATAACCTTGGATCTAGCAGTACAGGAAATCGTGTGGGATGCACCTACAAAGAATTCACTGCCTGCAAACCTTTAGAATTTGATGGAACCGAAGGACCGATCGGATTGAAACGGTGGACCGAGAAGGTTGAATCGGTGTTTGCCATAAGTAAGTGTACTGAAGAGGACAAAGTGAAGTACGCTACGCATACCTTCACAGGTTCTGCGTTAACATGGTGGAATACCTATCTAGAGCAAGTGGGACAAGATGATGCGTACGCACTACCGTGGTCAGCATTCAAGCACTTGATGAACGAGAAGTACCGTCCCAGAACCGAGGTCAATAAGCTCAAGACAGAACTTAGAGGGTTACGAACCCAAGGATTTGATATTACCACGTACGAAAGACGATTCACAGAATTGTGCCTATTGTGTCCGGGAGCATTCGAAGATGAGGAAGAGAAGATCGACGCGTTTGTGAAAGGATTACCGGAAAGAATCCAAGAAGATATAAGTTCACACGAGCCCGCCTCCATACAACAGGCATGTAGAATGGCTCACAAACTAGTGAACCAGATTGAAGAAAGAATTAAAGAACAGACTGCTGAAGAGGCCAATGTGAAGCAAGTCAAAAGAAAGTGGGAGGAAAACGGTGATAAGAATCACCAATACAACAACAACAGCAATTACAACAATAATCGCAACAATTATCCCAACAATCGCAACATCAATCGCAACTACAACAAACGGCCCAACAACAACAACAACAACAACAACAACAACAGCAACTACAACAATCATCCCAACAACAATAATAACCGCAACAACAACAACAATCAGAAGCAACTATGCCAAAGGTGTGAAAAGAATCACTCGGGGTTCTGCACCAAATTTTGCAACAAGTGTAAAAGAAATGGTCATAGCGCGGCGAAGTGTGAGGTCTACGGACCAGGGGTTAATAGAACGAAAGGAACAAATGGTGTCGGAACGAGTAATGGCAGAGCAAGTAGTGTCGGAGCAAGTTATGCCAATGTAGTTTGTTATAAATGTGGAAAACCAGGCCACATTATTAGAAATTGCCCGAACCAGGAGAACACGAATGGACAAGGCCGTGGAAGAGTTTTCAATATTAATGCGGTAGAGGCACAGGAAGACCCGAAGCTTGTTACGGGTACGTTTCTTATTGACAATAAATCTGCTTACGTTTTATTTGATTCGGGTGCGGATAGAAGCTATATGAGTAGAGATTTTTGTGCTAAATTAAGTTGTCCATTGACGCCTTTGGATAGTAAATTTTTACTCGAATTAGCAAATGGTAAATTAATTTCAGCAGATAATATATGTCGGAATCGAGAAATTAAACTGGTTAGCGAAACATTTAAGATTGATTTGATACCAGTAGAGTTAGGGAGTTTTGATGTGATAATCGGTATGGACTGGTTGAAAGAAGTGAAAGCGGAGATCGTTTGTTACAAAAATGCAATTCGCATTATACGAGAAAAAGGAAAACCCTTAATGGTGTACGGAGAAAAGGGCAACACGAAGCTACATCTTATTAGTAATTTGAAGGCACAAAAACTAATAAGAAAAGGTTGCTATGCTGTTCTAGCACACGTCGAGAAAGTACAAACTGAAGAAAAGAGCATCAATGATGTTCCCATTGCAAAAGAATTTCCCGATGTATTTCCGAAAGAATTACCGGGATTACCCCCACATCGATCCGTTGAATTTCAAATAGATCTTGTACCAGGAGCTGCACCAATAGCTCGTGCTCCTTACAGACTCGCACCCAGCGAGATGAAAGAACTGCAAAGCCAATTACAAGAACTTTTAGAGCGTGGTTTCATTCGACCAAGCACATCACCGTGGGGAGCTCCTGTTTTGTTTGTCAAGAAGAAAGATGGTACATTCAGGTTGTGTATCGACTACCGAGAGTTGAACAAACTTACCATCAAGAACCGCTACCCACTACCAAGAATCGACGACTTATTTGATCAACTACAAGGCTCGTCTGTTTATTCAAAGATTGACTTACGTTCCGGGTATCATCAAATGCGGGTGAAAGAAGATGATATTCCAAAGACTGCTTTCAGAACACGTTACGGTCATTACGAGTTTATGGTCATGCCGTTTGGTTTAACTAATGCACCAGCTGTGTTCATGGACCTTATGAACCGAGTGTGTGGACCATACCTTGACAAGTTTGTCATTGTTTTCATTGATGACATACTTATTTACTCAAAGAATGACCAAGAACACGGTGAACATTTGAGAAAGGTGTTAGAAGTATTGAGGAAGGAAGAATTGTACGCTAAGTTTTCAAAGTGTGCATTTTGGTTAGAAGAAGTTCAATTCCTCGGTCACATAGTGAACAAAGAAGGTATTAAGGTGGATCCGGCAAAGATAGAAACTGTTGAAAAGTGGGAAACCCCGAAAACTCCGAAACACATACGCCAGTTTTTAGGACTAGCTGGTTACTACAGAAGGTTCATCCAAGACTTTTCCAGAATAGCAAAACCCTTGACTGCATTAACGCATAAAGGGAAGAAATTTGAATGGAATGATGAACAAGAGAAAGCGTTTCAGTTATTGAAGAAAAAGCTAACTACGGCACCTATATTGTCATTGCCTGAAGGGAATGATGATTTTGTGATTTATTGTGACGCATCAAAGCAAGGTCTCGGTTGTGTATTAATGCAACGAACGAAGGTGATTGCTTATGCGTCTAGACAATTGAAGATTCACGAACAAAATTATACGACGCATGATTTGGAATTAGGCGCGGTTGTTTTTGCATTAAAGACTTGGAGGCACTACTTATATGGGGTCAAAAGTATTATATATACCGACCACAAAAGTCTTCAACACATATTTAATCAGAAACAACTGAATATGAGGCAGCGTAGGTGGATTGAATTATTGAATGATTACGATTTTGAGATTCGTTACCACCCGGGGAAGGCAAATGTGGTAGCCGATGCCTTGAGCAGGAAGGATAGAGAACCCATTCGAGTAAAATCTATGAATATAATGATTCATAATAACATTACTACTCAAATAAAGGAGGCGCAACAAGGAGTTTTAAAAGAGGGAAATTTAAAGGATGAAATACCCAAAGGATCGGAGAAGCATCTTAATATTCGGGAAGACGGAACCCGGTATAGGGCTGAAAGGATTTGGGTACCAAAATTTGGAGATATGAGAGAAATGGTACTTAGAGAAGCTCATAAAACCAGATACTCAATACATCCTGGAACGGGGAAGATGTACAAGGATCTCAAGAAACATTTTTGGTGGCCGGGTATGAAAGCTGATGTTGCTAAATACGTAGGAGAATGTTTGACGTGTTCTAAGGTCAAAGCTGAGCATCAGAAACCATCAGGTCTACTTCAACAACCCGAAATCCCGGAATGGAAATGGGAAAACATTACCATGGATTTCATCACTAAATTGCCAAGGACTGCAAGTGGTTTTGATACTATTTGGGTAATAGTTGATCGTCTCACCAAATCAGCACACTTCCTACCAATAAGAGAAGATGACAAGATGGAGAAGTTAGCACGACTGTATTTGAAGGAAGTCGTCTCCAGACATGGAATACCAATCTCTATTATCTCTGATAGGGATGGCAGATTTATTTCAAGATTCTGGCAGACATTACAGCAAGCATTAGGAACTCGTCTAGACATGAGTACTGCCTATCATCCACAAACTGATGGGCAGAGTGAAAGGACGATACAAACGCTTGAAGACATGCTACGAGCATGTGTTATTGATTTCGGAAACAGTTGGGATCGACATCTACCGTTAGCAGAATTTTCCTACAACAACAGCTACCATTCAAGCATTGAGATGGCGCCGTTTGAAGCACTTTATGGTAGAAAGTGCAGGTCTCCAATTTGTTGGAGTGAGGTGGGGGATAGACAAATTACGGGTCCGGAGATTATACAAGAAACTACCGAGAAGATCATCCAAATTCAACAACGGTTGAAAACCGCCCAAAGTCGACAAAAGAGCTACGCTGACATTAAAAGAAAAGATATAGAATTTGAAATTGGAGAGATGGTCATGCTTAAAGTTTCACCTTGGAAAGGCGTTGTTCGATTTGGTAAACGAGGGAAATTAAATCCAAGGTATATTGGACCATTCAAGATTATTGATCGTGTCGGACCAGTAGCTTACCGACTTGAGTTACCTCAACAACTCGCGGCTGTACATAACACTTTCCACGTCTCGAATTTGAAGAAATGTTTTGCTAAAGAAGATCTCACTATTCCGTTAGATGAAATCCAAATCAACGAAAAACTCCAATTCATCGAAGAACCCGTCGAAATAATGGATCGTGAGGTTAAAAGACTTAAGCAAAACAAGATACCAATTGTTAAGGTTCGATGGAATGCTCGTAGAGGACCCGAGTTCACCTGGGAGCGTGAAGATCAGATGAAGAAGAAATACCCGCATCTATTTCCAGAAGATTCGTCAACACCTTCAACAGCTTAAAATTTCGGGACGAAATTTATTTAACGGGTAGGTACTGTAGTGACCCGAACTTTTCCATGTTTATATATATTAATTGAGATTGATGTTTACATGATTAAATGTTTCCAACATGTTAAGCAATCAAACTTGTTAAGACTTGATTAATTGAAATAGGTTTCATATAGACAATTGACCACCCAAGTTGACCGGTGATTCACGAACGTTAAAACTTGTAAAAAAAACTATATGATGACATATATATGGTTATATATATAGTTAACATGATATTATGATAAGTAAACATATCATTAATTATATTAACAATGAACTACATATGTAAAAACAAGACTACTAACTTAATGATTTTGAAACGAGACATATATGTAACGTTTATCGTTGTAACGACATTTAATGTATATATATCATATTAAGAGATATTCGTACATCATAATATCATGATAATATAATAATTTAAAATCTCTTTTGATATTATAAACATTGGGTTAACAACATTTAACAAGATCGTTAACCTAAAGGTTTCAAAACAACACTTACATGTAACGACTAACGATGACTTAACGACTCAGTTAAAATGTATATACATGTAGTGTTTTAATATGTATTTATACACTTTTTAAAGACTTCAATACACTTATCAAAATACTTCTACTTAACAAAAATGCTTACAATTACATTCTCGTTCAGTTTCATCAACAATTCTACTCGTATGCACCCGTATTCGTACTCGTACAATACACAGCTTTTAGATGTATGTACTATTGGTATATACACTCCAATGATCAGCTCTTAGCAGCCCATGTGAGTCACCTAACACATGTGGGAACCATCATTTGGCAACTAGCATGAAATATCTCATAAGATTACAAAAATATGAGTAATCATTCATGACTTATTTACATGAAAACAAAATTACATATCCTTTATATCTAATCCATACACCAACGACCAAAAACACCTACAAACACTTTCATTCTTCAATTTTCTTCATCTAATTGAACTCTCTCAAGTTCTATCTTCAAGTTCTAAGTGTTCTTCATAAATTCCAAAAGTTCTAGTTTCATAAAATCAAGAATACTTTCAAGTTTGCTAGCTCACTTCCAATCTTGTAAGGTGATCATCCAACCTCAAGAAATCTTTGTTTCTTACAGTAGGTTATCATTCTAATACAAGGTAATAATCATATTCAAACTTTGGTTCAATTTCTATAACTATAACAATCTTATTTCAAGTGATGATCTTACTTGAACTTGTTTTCGTGTCATGATTTTGCTTCAAGAACTTTGAGCCATCCAAGGATCCATTGAAGCTAGATCCATTTTTCTATTTTCCAGTAGGTTCATCCAAGGAACTTAAGGTAGTAATGATGTTCATAACATCATTCGATTCATACATATAAAGCTATCTTATTCGAAGGTTTAAACTTGTAATCACTAGAACATAGTTTAGTTAATTCTAAACTTGTTCGCAAACAAAAGTTAATCCTTCTAACTTGACTTTTAAAATCAACTAAACACATGTTCTATATCTATATGATATGCTAACTTAATGATTTAAAACCTGGAAACACGAAAAACACCGTAAAACCGGATTTACGCCGTCGTAGTAACACCGCGGGCTGTTTTGGGTTAGTTAATTAAAAACTATGATAAACTTTGATTTAAAAGTTGTTATTCTGAGAAAATGATTTTTATTATGAACATGAAACTATATCCAAAAATTATGGTTAAACTCAAAGTGGAAGTATGTTTTCTAAAATGGTCATCTAGACGTCGTTCTTTCGACTGAAATGACTACCTTTACAAAAACGACTTGTAACTTATTTTTCCGACTAAAAACCTATACTTTTTTTGTATAGATTCATAAAATAGAGTTCAATATGAAACCATAGCAATTTGATTCACTCAAAACGGATTTAAAATGAAGAAGTTATGGGTAAAACAAGATTGGATAATTTTTCTCATTTTAGCTACGTGAAAATTGGTAACAAATCTATTCCAACCATAACTTAATCAACTTGTATTATATATTATGTAATCTTGAGATACCATAGACACGTATACAATGTTTCGACCTATCATGTCGACACATCTATATATATTTCGGAACAACCATAGACACTCTATATGTGAATGTTGGAGTTAGCTATACAGGGTTGAGGTTGATTCCAAAATATATATAGTTTGAGTTGTGATCAATACTGAGATACGTATACACTGGGTCGTGGATTGATTCAAGATAATATTTATCGATTTATTTCTGTACATCTAACTGTGGACAACTAGTTGTAGGTTACTAACGAGGACAGCTGACTTAATAAACTTAAAACATCAAAATATATTAAAAGTGTTGTAAATATATTTTGAACATACTTTGATATATATGTATATATTGTTATAGGTTCGTGAATCAACCAGTGGCCAAGTCTTACTTCCCGACGAAGTAAAAATCTGTGAAAGTGAGTTATAGTCCCACTTTTAAAATCTAATATTTTTGGGATGAGAATACATGCAGGTTTTATAAATGATTTACAAAATAGACACAAGTACGTGAAACTACATTCTATGGTTGAATTATCGAAATCGAATATGCCCCTTTTTATTAAGTCTGGTAATCTAAGAATTAGGGAACAGACACCCTAATTGACGCGAATCCTAAAGATAGATCTATTGGGCCTAACAAACCCCATCCAAAGTACCGGATGCTTTAGTACTTCGAAATTTATATCATATCCGAAGGGTGTCCCGGAATGATGGGGATATTCTTATATATGCATCTTGTTATTGTCGGTTACCAGGTGTTCACCATATGAATGATTTTTATCTCTATGTATGGGATGTGTATTGAAATATGAAATCTTGTGGTCTATTGTTACGATTTGATATATATAGGTTAAACCTATAACTCACCAACATTTTTGTTGACGTTTTAAGCATGTTTATTCTCAGGTGATTATTAAGAGCTTCCGCTGTCGCATACTTAAATAAGGACAAGATTTGGAGTCCATGCTTGTATGATATTGTGTAAAAACTGCATTCAAGAAACTTATTTTGTTGTAACATATTTGTATTGTAAACCATTATGTAATGGTCGTGTGTAAACAGGATATTTTAGATTATCATTATTTGATAATCTACGTAAAGCTTTTTAAACCTTTATTGATGAAATAAAGGTTATGGTTTGTTTAAAAATGAATGCAGTCTTTGAAAAACGTCTCATATAGAGGTCAAAACCTCGCAACGAAATCAATTAATATGGAACGTTTTTAATCAATAAGAACGGGACATTTCAGTTCGGGTATCATAGTCCCAAGCATTAGGCAAGCGACTTGCACCGAATCGGCACAATACTTATCCCAATAAGCCATGCCTTCCGTATCATCCTCGTCGGGTTGATCGGGAATGGGGTCTTCCAACACATATGCTTTATCCTCAAGTTTGAGGACAATCCTAAGATTGCGGAACCAATCCATAAAGTTTGTATGGTTGAGTTTGTCTTTCTCGAGGAGAGACCTTAACGATAGGTTGTTCAAGTTAATAGGTGCGTTTTGTATGTTGTTGTTATTGGCGGCCATCTACAAAATTTAACAAAGTTGTTTAAGTATCAATTTTAATTTAATACTCAATACCCTTTAAATCCAATTGATATTTATTAAATTTTAGAATCCAACGGTAAACCAAATTTCGGTTAGGTGACCTTTATCCCGTCATTTGGTTTAGCTAGGTAGTCATTATATGACAATTGCAATCCTTTTGCAACTTCTAAGTTATGGGATCATGCAATCCTTTTGCATGACATATTATCCCATCAACGCCTATTTGTTCATCATGCTTCGGTGACCCTAAGTTCATGATTTCCAAATCAAGTCATCCTACTTGTATAGACATGTAAACTTAGCATACAAGTGGTTAGGTGACCTTTATCCCACAAGTGTGCGAAATTTACCTTAATCATATCAGTTTGCTCATAACGGTTAGGTGACCTTTATCCCATTATAAGTTCCCTAATATTTTTAAGTGTCATACAATAGGATGGCGTTTAAACTTGTTGACCTAGTGTAAAGGGTTTTAAGTTTTCTTTAATTCTAGTTTGAGAAAACATTTATGCCATACACCAACATGCATTTAGTGTATGGTTTATTTGAAATCCATTTTCAAGTCTAGTAATTTTAACCAATTACTTGATATAAACCATTTTATATATATGATCCTTATCATGTTCTTAATAACCGTTTATTAATGTCCTTTTAGCCGTTTTTAATTTAACCAATTAAATTGTAGTTTTGCATGTGTTAATAATGTTAAATTTAACCAATTAAATTGTCATTTTAGTTTGGTGTTAACATGTGTGATTAACTTGTAGCATACATACAATCCACAATCATACAATAAACAACCAAGCATGCAAAACAACATGTTCACAATCAAGCCTTTTGGTAAGCATTTTGTTTAGCCGAAAACAAAATGCCACCGGGTAAGGGGTAATTACACAAAGTAGGAGATTTTAAATCTCCCACTTAATCTTGCATCCAAATGCTTCTTCATGTGTTCTTCAAGTCTTCATTATCTTCATCATTTTACAAATATATCCTAATACATTTTGCCTAAAAAATGAAATTACAACCTAATCTATTTTACATACCAAATATAAAATAAATTACATAACCAAATGAATTATTACATGCCAAATGAATAAATATTATTACAAACCAATTGAATAAATATAAATCAACCATGCATGCAACCAAACACAAGGTCAAGGCTTAGATTGTGAACTTTAACATACAACCAAGTATGAACCAAATGGAAGAACCAAAACCCACTTTTGGAACTCCATAAATTCGGCCATATTTTAAACCCACCCAAAACTATAAATTTTTGCATTTTACAATCATGCATGTACATAAAATGCAAAATATATAGTGAGTCTAATAATCATCTCGAAGCATATTTCAACAACTTCGGCTCTAGATACCATTGTTGGGATTTAACAAGTTCATATAATACTTAAACCACTTTAAGAAATAAGAAAGCGGAAGCATGTTAATTACCAATTAAGAACATGTATATCTTTAACCAATTAAAGTTAAATCCCAATTTGGATCAAGTTGTGAAACATACTTACAAACTACAAGCAAGAAAAGAGTTTATACCTTCTCCTAGCTTGTTGATAGATGATGATGAAGATGATGATAAATGGAGCTCCAAAACTATGAAACCTCAAGTAGTTATACCCCAAGCTAACCACCAACACCTTTGCTTTTAGTTAGGATTTAATTGCAACACTTGAATGAACTTGTAAAATAAAATTTGAACCCTTCTTTGCCCAAAAAACCTCACGGCAGCAACAGCAGTTCAGGGAGTTTTTTTTGCAGTTTTTTTGAAGTGTTTTGATGTGTTTAGCATGTGTGTGTAGTCCCCAACAAGTATTGGTACTTATGCTTCTTGATACTTGAAGTAACTACACACTTTGCTAGTCAAATGGCATGCTCAATGGAACTCCCAATGCCACTTTCATATTTATTATAAAATAGTTTTTATAAAACTAGTTTTATAAAACTAGTATTTATAAACATATTTTATAAACATGCACATTTATTTTGTTATGTATACATTTTATATAAAACCAAGTTTTATAAAATGTAATATAACATAATTAATTATTTAACCTATAAATAATTAAGTATTAATTATATAAATTATTCCATAATTTATATACACATCAAGTAATATGTCAGAAAACCATTTTTCTTAAAATTCAAGTGTCGCGTATTCGATCAATGATCCAATCGTTAAGATCAAATACGAATAAGGTGTCGGTAAGCTTGTTATTGGGTATGACCCGACTTGGATCAAAACATATTAGCCACATTAATTTAATATGTCTCTCGGGCATACGAAATACCTTCATTTTAATATGTATTCATACACTTTTGAAAGACTTCAAGACACTTATCAAAATACTTCTACTTAATAAAAATGCTTACAATTACATCCTCGTTCAGTTTCATCAACAATTCTACTCGTATGCACCCGTATTTGTACTCGTACAATACACAGCTTTTAGATGTATGTACTATTGGTATATACACTCCAATGATCAGCTCTTAGCAGCCCATGTGAGTCACCTAACACATGCGGGAACCATCATTTGGAAACTAGCATGAAATATCTCATAAAATTGCAAAAATATGAGTAATCATTCATGACTTATTTACATGAAAACAAAATTACATATCCTTTATATCTAATCCATACACCAACGACCAAAAACACCTTCAAACACTTTCATTCTTCAATTTTTTTCATCTAATTGATCTCTCTCAAGTTCTATCTTCAAGTTCTAAGTGTTCTTCATAAATTTCAAAAGTTCTAGTTTCATAAAATCAAGAATACTTCCAAGATTGCAAGTTTACTTCCAAGTTTTCTAAATCCATTCCAAGTAATCATCCAAGATCAAGAAACCTTTATTATTTACAGTAGGTTATCTTTCTAATATAAGGTAATAATCATATTCAAACTTTAATTCAATTTCTATAACTATAACAATCTTATTTCGAGTGAAAATCTTACTTGAAATTGTTTTCATGTCATGATTCTGCTTCAAGAACTTTCAAGCCATCCAAGGATCCTTTGAAGCTAGATCTATTTTTACCATTTCCAGTAGGTTTAACCAAGGAACTTGAGGTAGTAATGATGTTCATAACATTATTCGATTCATACATATAAAGCTATCTTATTCGAAGGTTTAAACTTGTAATCACTTGAACATAGTTTAGTTAATTCTAAACTTGTTCGCAAATAAAAGTTAATCCTTCTAACTTGACTTTTAAATTCAACTAAACAAATGTTCTATATCTATATGATATGCTAACTTAATGATTTAAAACCTGGAAACACGACGAACACTGTAAAACCGGACATACGCCGTCGTAGTAACACCGCGGGCTGTTTTGGGTTAGTTAATTAAAAACTATGATAAACTTTGATTTAAAAGTTGTTCTTCTGGGAAAATGATTTTTCTTATGAACATGAAACTATATCCAAAAATCATGGTTAAACTCAAAGTGTAAGTATGTTTTCTAAAACGGTCATCTAGACGTCGTTCTTTCGACTGAAATGACTACCTTTACAAAAATGACTTGTAATTTATATTTCCGACTATAAACCTATACTTTTTCTGTTTAGATTCATCAAATAGAGTTCAATATAAAACCATAGAAATTTGATTCACTCAAAACGGATTTAAAATGAAGAAGTTATGGGTAAAACAAGATTGGATAATTTTTCTTGTTGTAGCAACGTGAAAATTGGTAACAAATCTATATTAATCATATCCTAGCTAACTTATATTGTATTATACATGTATTCTAATATATTATGTAATCTTGGGATACCATAGACACGTATGCAAATGTTTTGACATATCATATCGACCCATGTGTATATATTATTTGGAACAACCATAGACACTCTATATGCAGTAATGTGGGAGTTAGCTATACAGGGTTGAGGTTGATTCCAAAAATATATATACTTTGAGTTGTGATCTAGCCTGAGACATGTATACACTGGGTCGTGGATTGATTCAAGATAATATATATCAATTTATTTCTGTACATCTAACTGTGGACAACTAGTTGTAGGTTACTAACGAGGACAGCTGACTTAATACACTTAAATCTTTAAAACATAAAAAATGGTTGTAATTATATTTTGATCATACTTTGATATATATGTACATATTTGTTATAGGTTCGTGATTTGACCAGTGGCCAAGTCTTACTTCCCGACGAAGTAAAAATCTGAGAAAGTGAGTTAGAGTCCCACTTTTAAAATCTAATATTTTTGGGATGAGAATACATGCAGGTTTTATAAATGATTTACAAAATAGACACAAGTACGTGAAACTACATTCTATGGTTGAATTATCGAAATCGAATATGCCCCTTTTTATTAAGTCTGGTAATCTAAGAATTAGGGAACAGACACCCTAATTGACGCGAATCCTAAAGATAGATCTATTGGGCCTAACAAACCGCATCGAAATTTATATCATATCCGAAGGGTGTCCCGGAATGATGGGGATATTCTTATATATGCATCTTGTTAATGTCGGTTACCAGGTGTTCACCATATGAATGATTTTTATCTCTATGTATGGGATGTGTATTGAAATATGAAATCTTGTGGTCTATTGTTACGATTTGATATATATAGGTTAAACCTATAACTCACCAACATTTTTGTTAACGTTTAAAGCATGTTTATTCTCAGGTGAATACTAAGAGCTTCCGCTGTTGCATACTAAAATAAGGACAAGATTTGGAGTCCATGCTTGTATGATATTGTATAAAAACTGCATTTAAGAAACGTATTTCGATGTAACATATTTGTATTGTAAACCATTATGTAATGGTCGTGTGTAAACAGGATATTTTAGATTATCATTATTTGATAATCTACGTAAAGCTTTTTAAACCTTTATTGACGAAATAAAGGTTATGGTTTGTTTTAAAAAGGAATGCAGTCTTTGGAAAAATGTCTCATATAGAGGTCAAAACCTCGCAACGAAATCAATTAATATGGAACGTTTTTAATCAATAAGAACGGGACATTTCAGTTGGTATCCGAGCGTTGGTCTTAGAGAACTAGAAAATTTGCATTAATGTGTCTTATCGAGTTTGTTAGGATGCATTAGTGAGTCTGGACTTCGACCGTGTTTTTTTTAAAAATGATTGCTTAACATATTTGTTGGAAACTATATATTTTTAACATGTGAATATTATGTGATATATTAATCTCTTAACGTGTTTGATATTATGTGATAGATGTCTACCTCTAGAACAAGTCCCATTGACTCACCTAATAATAACGAAGAGTCAAATATATATTGGACTGATTCACAAGTTCCCGAAGAGGAACCGGAAGAAGAATCAGAACTGGAAGAAGAATCAGAATCGGAAGAGGAGGAACCGGAGGAGGAGGAACCGGAAGAAGAAATAGAACCGGTGGGGGAAATAATAAAACGGTTAAGTAAAAGAAAATCCTCAACCAACCGACCAAGGTTAATTATGGTCAATGGTGTTTCCGCCAAGGAAGCAAAATATTGGGAGGATTACCAATTCTCCGATGAATCAGATTCCGACGAGAATTCCGATGATGTTATAGAAATTACCCCAACTGAATTTAAAAAGGCAAGATAAAATAATAAGGGAAAGGGCACAAAAATAGAGAAATCTAATTCCAACCCCGATGAACTTTATATGTATCGTCAACCCCCGAAGTCCTTAAGTTGTAACAATGACCCGGGAACCTCTAAACCACCAGGTTTTTCTAAACCAATGTGGAAAACGATGGCTCGTATTAGGGGAACATCATATATCCCTAGAAACTTGGCAAAACGAACCAAAACCGAAGAAGAAGAAACGAGCGAGTCGGAATAATATAGTTGTATTCGTATGGTGTAATATATGTAATATAGTGTGCTTATGCTTTATGATATATGTAAAAATTGCTTGTATTAATAAGTATTTTTTTTATGAATCTAACTCTTGTCTATTTTATAGTATAAAAACACAAAATGGATAGATAACCCACTATTTTAAGAGACCTACCCGGAGACATGATTGATGAAATCCTGTCTAGAGTCGGTCAGAATTCCTCAGCACAACTATTTAAGGCGAGATCAGTTTGTAAGACATTCGAAGAACATTCCATGAATGCCTTGGTTTATAAAAGGCGTTTGTTCGAAAGATGGGGGATATCACATTGGGAAATCCATAAGTTACGATGTGTTTACTTTGACGCATATATTGCGGGGAGCCCAAATGCTATTTTATGCAACGGGTTAAGAAATTATTTTGACTCAATGTATCCGAATATAGGACTTCGTGATTTAGAAAAACCGGCTAACATGCAACATAAAGAAGCATGTTATGCTTACGGGTTAGTAATGTTCGCTTCTCACCGAAGTGAGAAAAAGAACATCGGGCTACAACTATTAAACAAAACGTTACCACAAGTGACGGAGTCGGTAATTGGGGTAAGAAATGAGGTTTTTAGGTTGTTACGAGACTGTTGGTCATTACGTAACCTTCATCCTTTTGACGACGTTACAACACGTTGTCTTACTATCGGTCACAACGGTTATGTTCCACAAGACCAAGGATGGGAATTAGTCTTAGTAAAACCAGAATGCATGACTTGTTTCTGGACGTATGAATTACGTGTCTTTATTGCCTTTGCTGAACGACTTGTGTACTAGCTAGAATATCTTCACAACTATCTTGTATCAAAGTTATTGTGTGCTATAATTTCATGCTATATGTAAAATAAGTGGTATTGTAAGTTTGTAAAATATTGTATAAAAGTTTGAACGCGAAATATTATTATAATCAGTTTTTCATATAGAATTGTAGTAGTTGAATTGTATATTAGCTACTAAGTATGAACTTAACGGGTAGGTACTACCCGAATTTAAACTTATAAAACGCTAATATGAAGAAAAAGCTTTTATAAATAAGTTCATATTATGCTACGAGATACTATCGACTACTCTTAATATTCTGTATGATTAACTTGCTTCATTTGACTATTTTGAAGGAAATGGCACCGACTACTCGACACACGTTGAATATGAGCGAAGAGGAATTTCGTGCCTTTATTGCTTCAAACATAGCCGCAGTACAGGCTACGCTACATACCAACAATAACCTTGGATCTAGCAGTACAGAAAATCGTGTAGGATGCACCTACAAAGAATTCACTGCCTGCAAACCTTTGGAATTTGATGGAACCGAAGGACCAATCGGACTGAAACGGTGGACCGAGAAGGTCAAATCGGTGTTTGCCATAAGTAAGTGTACTGAAGAGGACAAAATGAAGTACGCTACGCATACCTTCATAGGTACTGCGTTAACATGGTGGAATACCTATCTAGAGCAAGTAGGACAAGATGATGCTTACGCACTACCGTGGTCAGCATTCAAGCACTTGATGAATGAGAAGTATCGTCCCAGAACCGAGGTCAATAAGCTCAAGACAGGACTTAGATGGTTACGAACCCAAGGATTTGATATTACCACGTACGAAAGATGATTCACAGAATTGTGTCTATTGTGTCCGGGAGCGTTCGAAGACGAGGAAGAGAAGATCGACGCGTTTGTGAAAGGATTACCGGAAAGAATCCAAGAAGATATAAGTTCACACGAGCCCGCCTCCATACAACAGGCATGTAGAATGGCTCACAAACTAGTGAACTAGATTGAGGCAAAAATTAAAGAACAGGCGGCTGAAGAGGCCAATGTGAAGCAAGTCAAAAGAAAGTGGGAGGAAAACGGTGATAAGAATCACCAATACAACAACAACAGCAATTACAACAATAATCGCAACAACTATCCCAACAATCGCAACATCAATCGCAACTACAACAAACGGCCCAACAACAACAACAATAACAACAACAACAATAGCAACTACAACAATCATCCCAACAACAATAACAACCGTAACAACAACAACAATCAGAAGCAGCTATGCCAAAGGTGTGAAAAGTATCACTCGGGGTTCTGCACCAAATTTTGCAACAAGTGTAAAAGAAATGGTCATAGCGGGGCGAAGTGTGAGGTCTACGGACCAGGGGTTAACAGAACGAAAGGAACAAATGGTGTCGGAACGAGTAATGGCGGAGCAAGTAGTGTCGGAGCAAGTTATGCCAATGTAGTTTGTTATAAATGTGGAAAACCGGGCCACATTATTAGAAATTGCCCGAACCAGGAGAACACGAATGGACAAGGCCGTGGAAGAGTTTTCAATATTAATGCGGCAGAGGCACAGGAAGACCCGGAGCTTGTTGCGGGTACGTTTCTTATTGACAATAAATTTGCTTACGTTTTATTTGATTCGGGTGCGGATAGAAGCTATATGAGTTGAGATTTTTGTGCTAAATTAAGTTGTCCATTGACGCCGTTGGATAGTAAATTTTTACTCGAATTAGCAAATGGTAAATTAATTTCAGCAGATAATATATGTCGGAATCGAGAAATTAAACTGGTTAGCGAAACATTTAAGACTGACTTGATACCAGTAAAGTTAGGGAGTTTTGATGTGATAATCGGTATGGACTGGTTGAAAGAAGTGAAAGCAGAGATCGTTTGTTATAAAAATGCAATTCGCATTATACGAGAAAAAGGAAAACCCTTAATGGTGTACGGAGAAAAGGGCAACACGAAGCTACATCTTATTAGTAATTTGAAGGCACAAAAACTAATAAGAAAAGGTTGCTATGCTGTTCTAGCACACGTCGAGAAAGTACAAACTGAAGAAAAGAGCATCAATGATGTTCCCGTCGCAAAAGAATTTCCCGATGTATTTTCGAAAGAATTACTGGGACTACCTCCACATCGATCTGTTGAATTTCAAATAGATCTTGTACCAGGAGCTGCACCAATAGCTCGTGCTCCTTATAGACTCGCACCCAGCGAGATGAAAGAACTGCAAAGCCAACTGCAAGAACTATTAGAACGTGGTTTCATTCGACCAAGCACATCACCATGGGGAGCTCCTGTTTGGTTTGTCAAGAAGAAAGATGGTATATTTAGGTTGTGTATTGACTACAGAGAGTTGAACAAACTTACCATCAAAAACTGTTATCCACTGCCGAGAATTGAGGACTTGTTTGATCAACTACAAGGCTCGTCAGTTTATTCAAAGATTGATTTACGTTCTGGATATCATCAAATGTGAGTAAAGGAGGATGATATTCCGAAAACTGCTTTTAGGACACCTTATAGTTATTACGAGTTTATGGTTATGCCATTTGGGTTGACTAACGCACCAGCTGTGTTCATGGACCTCATGAACCGAGTGTGTGGGCCATATCTTGACAAGTTTGTCATTATTTTCATCGATGACATACTTATTTACTCAAAGAATGATCAAGAGCACGAAGAACATTTGAGAAAAGTGCTAGAAGTATTGAGGAAAGAAAAACTGTATGCTAAGTTTTCAAAGTGTGCATTTTGGTTGGAAGAAGTTCAATTCCTCGGTCACATAGTGAACAAAGAAGGTATCCAGGTGGACCCGGCAAAGATCGAAACCGTTGAAAAGTGGGAAACCCCAAAAACTCCGAAGCATATACGCCAATTTTTAGGATTGGCTGGTTACTACAGAAGATTCATCCAAGATTTCTCCAAAATAGCAAAACCCTTAACTTCATTAATGCATAAAGGGAAGAAATTTGAATGGAAGGATGAACAAGAGAAGGCGTTTCAATTATTGAAGAAAAAGCTAACTACGGCACCTATATTGTCATTGCCTGAAGGGAATGATGATTTTGTGATTTATTGTGATGCATCAAAGCAAGGTCTCGGTTGTGTATTAATGCAACAAACGAAGGTGATTGCTTATGCGTCCAGACAATTGAAGATTCACAACCAAAATTATACGACGCATGATTTGGAATTAGGAGCGGTTGTTTTTGCATTAAAGACTTGGAGGCACTATTTATATGGGGTCAAAAGTATTATATATACCGACCACAAAAGTCTTCAACACATATTTAATCAGAAACAACTGAATATGAGGCAGCGTAGGTGGATTGAATTGTTGAATGATTATGACTTTAAGATTCGTTACCACCCGGGGAAGGCAAATGTGGTAGCCGACGCCTTGAGCAGAAAGGACAGAGAACCCATTCGAGTAAAATCTATGAATATAATGATTCACACTAACCTTACTACTCAAATAAAGGAGGCGCAACGAGGAGTTTTAAAAGAGGGAAATTTAAAGGATGAAATACCCAAAGGATCGGAGAAGCATCTTAATATTCGGGAAGATGGAACCCGGTATAGGGCTGAAAAAATTTGGGTACCAAAATTTGGAGATATGAGAGAAATGGTACTTAGAGAAGCTCATAAAACCAGATACTCAATACATCCTGGAACGGGGAAGATGTATAAGGATCTCAAGAAACATTTTTGGTGGCCGGGTATGAAAGCCGATGTTGCTAAATACGTAGGAGAATGTTTGATGTGTTCTAAGGTCAAAGTTGAGCATCAGAAACCATCAGGTCTACTTCAACAGCCCAAAATCCCGTAATGGAAATGGGAAAACATTACCATGGATTTCATCACTAAATTGTCAAGTACTGCAAGTGGTTTTGATACTATTTGGGTAATAGTTAATCGTCTCACCAAATCAGCACACTTCCTGCCAATAAGAGAAGATGAAAAGATGGAGAAGTTAGCACGACTGTATTTGAAGGAAGTCATCTCCAAACATGGAATACCAATCTCTATTATCTCTGATAAGGATGGCACATTTATTTCAAGATTCTGGCAGACATTACAGCAAGCATTAGGAACTCGTCTAGACATGAGTACTGCCTATCATCCACGAACTGATGGGCAGAGCGAAAGGACAATACAAACACTTGAAGACATGCTACAAGCATGTGTTATTGATTTCGGAAACAGTTGGGATCGACATCTACCATTAGCAGAATTTTCCTACAACAACAGCTACCATTCAAGCATTGAGATGTCGCCGTTTGAAGCACTTTATGGTAGAATGTGCAGGTCTCTGATTTGTTGGAGTGAAGTGGGGGATAGACAGATTACGGGTCCAGAGATAATACAAGAAACTACCGAGAAAATCATCCAAATTCAACAACGATTGAAAACCGCCCAGAGTCGACAAAAGAGCTACGCAGACAGTAAAAGAAAAGATATAGAGTTTGAAATTGGAGAAATGGTCATGCTTAAGGTTTCACCTTGGAAAGGCGTTGTTCGATTTGGTAAACGGGGGAAACTAAATCCAAGGTACATTGGACCATTCAAGATTATAGATCGTGTTGGACCAATAGCTTACCAACTGGAGCTACCTCAACAACTCGCGGCTGTACATAACACTTTCCACGTCTCGAATTTGAAGAAATGTTTTGCTAAAGAAGATCTCACTATTCCGTTGGACGAAATCCAAATCAATGAAAAACTAAAATTCATTGAAGAACCCGTTGAAATAATGGATCGTGAGGTTAAGAGACTTAAGCAAAACAAGATACCGATTGTTAAGGTTCGATGGAATGCTCGTAGAGGACTCGAGTTCACCTGGGAGCGTGAAGATCAGATGAAGAATAAATACCCGCATCTATTTCCAGAAGATTCGTCAACACCTTCAACAGCTTAAAATTTCGGGACGAAATTTATTTAACGGGTAGGTACTGTAGTGACCCGAACTTTTCCATGTTTATATATATTAATTGATATTGATATTTACATGACTAAATGTTTCCAATGTGTTAAAAAATCAAACTTGTTAAGACTTGATTAAATGAAATAAGTTACATATAGACAATTGATCGCCCAAGTTGACCGGCGATTCACGAACGTTACAAAATTGTAAAAAGTACATGTTGTGGTATATATATATATATATATATATATATATATATATATATATATATATATATATATATATATATATAGTTGACATAAGATTATGATGAGTAAGTATCTCACTAAGTATATTAACAATGTGTGATATACATAAGAAATGAGATTACTAAGTTAAGAAACTCGAAATGATATATATAATGATTATCGTTATGATAACGTCTACTAAATACATATTTATCATATTAAGATATTGATACACTATGTTTAATCATGATAAATGATAATTAAACATGTCATTAAGTGTGTTAACAATGAACTACATACGTAAAAACAAGACTACTAACTAAATGATTTCGAAACGAGACATATATGTAACGATTATCGTTGTAACAACATTTAACTGTATATATATCATATTAAGATATCTTAATATATCATAATATCATGATAACATAATAATTTAACATCTCATTAGATATAATAAACATTGGGTTAACAACATTTAATAAGATCGTTAACTTAAAGGTTTCAAATCAACATTTACATGTAACGACTAACGATGACTTAACGACTCAGTTAAAATGTATATACATGTAGTGTTTTAATATGTATTCATACACTTTTGAAAGACTTCAAGACACTTATCAAAATACTTCTACTTAATAAAAATGCTTACAATTACATCCTCGTTCAGTTTCATCAACAATTCTACTCGTATGCACCCGTATTTGTACTCGTACAATACACAGCTTTTAGATGTATGTACTATTGGTATATACACAACAATGATCAGCTCTTAGCAGCCCATGTGAGTCACCTAACACATGCGAGAACCATCATTTGGCAAGTAGCATGAAATATCTCATAAAATTACAAAAATATGAGTAATCATTCATGACTTATTTACATGAAAACAAAATTACATATCCTTTATATCTAATCCATACACCAACGACCAAAAACACCTACAAACACTTTCATTCTTCAATTTTATTCATCTAATTGATCTCTCTCAAGTTCTATCTTCAAGTTCTAAGTGTTCTTCATAAATTTCAAAAGTTCTAGTTTCATAAAATCAAGAATACTTCCAAGATTGCAAGTTTACTTCCAAGTTTTCTAAATCCATTCCAAGTAATCATCCAAGATCAAGAAACCTTTGTTATTTACAGTTCAAGAAACCTTTGTTATTTACAGTAGGTTATCTTTCTAATACAAGGTAATAATCATATTCAAACTTTAATTCAATTTCTATAACTATAATAATCTTATTTCGAGTGGAAATCTTACTTGAAATTGTTTTCGTGTCATGATTCTGCTTCAAGAACTTTCAAGCCATCCAAGGATCCTTTAAAGCTAGATCTATTTTTCCCATTTCCAGTAGGTTTAACCAAGGAACTTGAGGTAGTAATGATGTCCATAACATCATTCGATTCATACATATAAAGCTATCTTATTCGAAGGTTTAAACTAGTAATCACTAGAACATAGTTTAGTTAATTCTAAACTTGTTCGCAAATAAAAGTTAATCCTTCTAACTTGACTTTTAAAATCAACTAAACACATGTTCTATATCTATATGATATGCTAACTTAATGATTTAAAACCTGGAAACACGAAGAACACTGTAAAACCGGACATACGCCGTCGTAGTAACACCGCGGGCTGTTTTGGGTTAGTTAATTAAAAACTATGATAAACTTTGATTTAAAAGTGGTTCTTCTAGGAAAATGATTTTTCTTATGAACATGAAACTATATCCAAAAATCATGGTTAAACTCAAAGTGGAAGTATGTTTTCTAAAACGGTCATCTAGACGTCGTTCTTTCGACTGAAATGACTACCTTTACAAAAAGGACTTGTAACTTATATTTCCGACTATAAACCTATACTTTTTCTGTTTAGATTCATCAAATAGAGTTCAATATAAAACCATAGCAATTTGATTCACTCAAAACGGATTTAAAATGAAGAAGTTATGGGTAAAACAAGATTGGATAATTTTTCTTGTTGTAGCAACGTGAAAATTGGTAACAAATCTATATTATTCATATCCTAGCTAACTTATATTGTATTATACATGTATTCTAATATATTATGTAATCTTGGGATACCATAGACACGTAAGCAAATGTTTTGACATATCATATCGACCCATGTGTATATATTATTTGGAACAACCATAGACACTCTATATGCAGTAATGTGGGAGTTAGCTATACAGGGTTGAGGTTGATTCCAAAAATATATATACTTTGAGTTGTGATCTAGCCTGAGACGTGTATACACTGGGTCGTGGATTGATTCAAGATAATATATATCAATTTATTTCCGTACATCTAACTGTGGACAACTAGTTGTAGGTTACTAACGAGGACAACTGACTTAATACACTCAAATCTTTAAAACATAAAAAATGGTTGTAATTAAATTTTGATCATACTTTGATATATATGTACATATTTGTTATAGGTTCGTGAATCGACCAGTGGCCAAGTCTTACTTCCCGACGAAGTAAAAATCTGAGAAAGTGAGTTATAGTCCCACTTTTAAAATCTAATATTTTTGGGATGAGAATACATGCAGGTTTTATAAATGATTTACAAAATAGACACAAGTACGTGAAACTACATTCTATGGTTGAATTATCGAAATCGAATATGCCCCTTTTTATTAAGTCTGGTAATCTAAGAATTAGGGAACAGACACCCTAATTGACGCGAATCCTAAAGATAGATCTATTGGGCCTAACAAACCCCATCCAAAGTACCGGATGCTTTAGTACTTCGAAATTTATATCATATCCGAAGGGTGTCCCGGAATGATGGGGATATTCTTATATATGCATCTTGTTAATGTCGGTTATCAGGTGTTCACCATATGAATGATTTTTATCTCTATGTATGGGATGTGTATTGAAATATGAAATCTTGTGGTCTATTGTTACGATTTGATATATATAGGTTAAACCTATAACTCACCAACATTTTTATTGACGTTTAAAGCATATTTATTCTCAGGTGAATACTAAGAGCTTCCGCTGTTGCATACTAAAATAAGGACAAGATTTGGAGTCCATGTTTATATGATATTGTGTAAAAACTGCATTCAAGAAACATATGTCGATGTAACATATTTCTATTGTAAACCATTATGTAATGGTTGTGTGTAAACAGGATATTTTAGATTATCATTATTTGATAATCTACGTAAAGCTTTTTAAACCTTTATTGACGAAATAAAGGTTATGGTTTGTTTTAAAAATGAATGCAGTCTTTGGAAAAATGTCTCATATAGAGGTCAAAACCTCGCAACGAAATCAATTAATATGGAACATTGTTAATCAATAAGAACGGGACATTTCAACAACAGGTGGCATCAGAGCTGGTATAACGCCGTCCATGTGTGGCGGGTTAGTCGTAAAGGAGGTTCTCACAGTGTTACCTGTGACGAAGCATTGGCTCTTACTCCTTGCGATCCCTTACGAGGGTTGGCAGTAGCCGAGAGGCAGGCCCTAAAATCAGTAACTGAGGTACACTCAGTGGTCACCAGGCGGTTAGCTGGGAAGGTACTGGGTGGGACGGTGGTTGTCCCCAACTGTTCTACAGGTGGTATCAGAGCGGTGGTCTTAGCGAACCAGGTCTGCATTAGTGTGTCTAACTGATAAGTCGTTAGGATGCATTAGTGAGTCTGGACTTCGACCGTGTCTGCATGTCAAAAGTTTTTCTTATCATTTCTAGTCAGAAATTATCTGCTTATCATCCTTATGAAATTATCTACTTATCATTATTAGTCTAGACACGTCTTGCAACATTAATTGCATGAGTAGTGTATAGACAAATTTCATATCTTAGCGTATCTGCTAAATCATATCTTATCGTATCTGTTACTTTAAACTTTGCCCGACATATCCCGCAAATTCCTCCGTAATCTACGAAATCTTTTGATCTACATATATAGATATCCTATGTAAATAGAATGTCACCCGATAGCCGGAAAAATCATTTTATATCGAAAAATCCTTTATCAAATCGTACGAAATGGAATTCGTCGTTAGTTCAAGTCACTCGGATTCCGAAATGGAATCTCACACAAGCTCCGAAAGCAGTGTGACCGGAATGGATCAACCAATCAGTCATCACCTATTCTGGATGAATGGGGGATAGGTTCGTAGCCTCCTTAATCATTGGAGATAAGAAGAAGGTGATCCTTTCCATCCACCACATTGCCCTCTTGACGAAGAACCTGAAGCACTTACTGGCGAACCTGTCTGAAACACCATTTTCTCTCTCATTTCCAGAGTATCTCGTCACGATTATATATTACATCAAATACTAGATTTTATTTATCCGCTCGTCCCAACCGACAATCACCCCGGTGTAATAGAAGAAGTCAACGAGCTTCGAGCTCGGGTAGTGGCTTTGGAGAATATAGTGCGAAGGTTACAAACACCATCAGCAGCACCAGCAGCATAATTAATGCCGCTAGTAACATCAACATCGCAAGCCTCAATACCCTAAGAACCAGCAGCATCACAGGCATCAACGGTTTCACCATCATCAACATCAACAGTATCATTACCACCACCAACAATCACATCTGCATCACACGCCTCAACATCACAATCTGTACTTCGGATATCAACATCACACGCACCATAGATACCAAGGAGTATCAATAACAACAAACGATGAAGTAATGATTCATAACTTCATCGGAGAAGCATTCTGCGGTGATTATGTAATCTCTAAAGTCTTAGAGATTATCTATTTCAGCCCTAACCATAAATCAGATGAGTGGACAAAGAGTAGAAACCCTGCCAAGAATGAGCTAGACTTGTTTTATCAATAGCATCAATAGTACCCTTAGCCTCACCAACACAGTCAGTGCTGTCAACATCGTTAGAATCGTCAACACCTCTAACGTCACAAGCTCTGCCAGTTCAAGAATCACTGTGGAAATCATTACGAATCATACAATGCGTATATTGTATCAATGAGTTATGAATCATTAACTCAGTTCCTCCGAAGAATTTATATGTATATCCTATATATAAAATTATAAACCATAATAAATCTTTCTGTACTAAGCTATTATGTATGGAACTTAACTATCCGGTTAATTCATATTACTAATATGCTATGATGTACATTTTTCGTTAACAACTCAATCATTGTTAACCACAATCTCTGCTTCAACTAAATGAATTTTATTTCATAATAAATCAAGTGTATTATTCAAATATATGTTTGATTTTTATACTTTCATCATCGATGTACTCGAAACTTTTCAAACAACATCATTCGTACCCTGAGAAGTTCACAAGAGTTCCACGAACACCAACCTCAGGCACCAACCAAATAACGAAGTATTGATCCATAACTTCATTAATATTCTGCGAAGAATATGTGGTCCCTAATAGTTTTAGAAATTACTTATTCTAACTCAAATCGAAAAGCAAATGAGACTAATATCATATTAACTCATTAAATCCATGATTTACATCTGAAGAAAATATATATGTAAGTATATTTTCATAAAGATTGTAATTAAAAATTCTCTTGTACAAAAGATTATTTGTGAATTTTTTTTTAACGGGTAGGTAATACCCGAGAGATATATAAATTCACAATTAATATATTACAATCTTCGAATCGGATTCAGCAATCACCAACTATATTCACTACTTTCACAACAATATACACCCTTTCATAGAAACCTAAACAACTATTCTCATCCAAATTTGAGTACATATTCTGATTTTGACAAATCAAAATCGAAGTCAAGATTTAACAGAAGACATCACTCTTAGAATTCCTACATCTAGAAAATCCATACTTTGAATTCAAAACTGTGATAGAACATCACTTCTATTTGTAACACTCAGAAGAATATGAGAAATCATTCGAGATTCATGACGATTTCATCATTTGGATATTGATAATGACAATCTGCATTTAAAACTCTTCGAAAATTCCTAAAGACACTCGAGATGATGATCCAACCACACGATACCCGCAGTCTTGTACCTGAAAAACTCTCGAAACTAAAGTCATAGTTTAACACGTACCAGCGTCATATCATTTATTAGCAAAAAAACAACTTTACGATTCTTTTTCAAAGTAGCCAGTTTTGTCATAGCTCCAGCAAGTCAACTTCGACTTTTCAGTCAGACCAATCTTATTATAACCTCGATAGATATGTTGCCTTTCCGCCATCGTTACTGGGGAACCTTTCATTAGCAGTAAGGTTACCAACAACTTTATTACTCGATGGTTTAAGTCTCTCTGAAAAACCATTACATTTGTTCGTTAAAACTCGACCGTATATTCACCCGCATCTTGTAACAAAAAAAACTGACGTACCAATTACCGGGAATTAGCAATCACTATTTCAAAAATTTTGTAGCGTTTCCACCCAACGGTTATACATATAACGTCTACCTCCAAGACTTACGGATTTCGAATGTGAAGTTTCTGAAAAACACCCTGAACTGCGAACTAGTTCTCGAAATGTTGATGAAACAGCAAAAACTGTAAACGACTCTAACAGTCAAAAGTTTGATGATAAAGAATAGTGTGTTGGTAAAGCTCAGAAAAAAAAGAAGGTTTGGAACTGGAAAACGGATTGAGCAAAGTATGAAAGAGGCTGTGGATAAATCACAAAGACTGAACCTCCCTTCAAAGGATCCAAATAATTTAGTGTCTGCTGAAATCGTTAGCAAACACCTTACTTCTTATTCTAAACCTTCACAGACAATATTCTTCATCATCATCTTATCTTAAATATTATAAGATATCTTCGTATCTCCCATTATACATATTCTCCATATTTCTGGAGATATTTTCACAACTATTCTTATCTGAAATCATCTATCTCTCTGTAATATCTGCAACGTAAAGAAACTGTGTTAGTTTCTAAATTTTGAATATGAATGTTTTTGAAGTAGTGTTGGGGACTGAAGCATGAGTTAGTATAATATAATGACACTTGATCAACGTGATTATATTACAGTAATTCATGCTGAGTTTCTAATGCAACGTGATGATTAACAGAACATATCATCATCATATACCATTTACAAGACTCTTACATTCTATCTAATCTCTAAAGATATCAAGAAAATATTTTTCTTGATGATTCGGTCTTTTCCGGGATATTCTAGTAATTAACAAATCAAGATTGTGCCATTACGATTCCCTTCTTAGAATATTAACTATATTCATTTCAAAATTCATACTTACGAATTCTGGACCATTACTCGCTTTACTAGAGATCGAGAGGAGAATATAAAGGCAAAGGGATTCGAAATATAAGGGAAGATATAAAACCCAACAACCACCCAAAAATTATAAACCGTATATATCGATGCATATAGCGATATAAAGACACGGGAGAACTAGAAACACTATAAACCCAAGAGTATAGTAAAAGTAAATAGAATCTTTCGGTGGTAGATGAAAGAGAAGAATGACAGATATGAAGGTTAGGAGTATATCAAGGATTAGAATGGGATGGAGCATATTGATGAATGCTTCAAAGTATGAATTAAAGAAGAAAGTATAGAAGATGGGAGATGTGAGAATAAGGAAACGAAGAGGGTGGATTTATAAGGAAATTTCCGACAAAACAATCGAAAAAGATTATTGCATTTAATCTAAGAAGATCCTAATTTCCTTAATCGCCGAAGAACCAAATCTTATTACAAAGATTTTCTTTAAATTCCTTGAATTCCGGAAAACCCTCTTGACTACGACACCGGTTAAGTCAAACATATATTTATTTATTTTCACTCTTAAGTGATAGCTTCATTCGTGCTCTTCACAAGAACGAATTATTTTATCCATATTACTAAATAAGGATAAAATTCTATTTACCAACTCATATTCGTCATGAAAACAATTTTTATGGTTAACCATGACAACCTCGATCAAATTTTGGGACGAAATTTCTTTAACGGGTAGGTACTGTGATGACCCGGGAATTTCCGATCAAATTTAAACTTTAATCTTTATATGTTTCTTACACGATAAGCAAAATCTGTAATGTTGAGTCTCAAAAGTTTTGAAATCTATATTCATGTAATCAATTACCCTTTGACCATGCCTGACGATTCACGAACAATTATGTGTAAACAAATATATATACATATACATATGTGTGATTTTTAAATTGAGAAATATTAATAAAACATTGAACGGATTAGTTGATATGAATATAAGCTATGAGATCTATTTTATGAACTTCGAAATGCTATCAAGGTATTGAATGAATAATACTTTACATGAACGTATTTGTTCGATGTAAGTTTATTGACGAAATTAAAAGATAATATCAAATGATTGAATTATCAGAAACATTGAATTATGATTACGTGTCTCTATTATGAGGTCCATTTTGAATTAGGAAACCCTTACTTTTTAGCGGTATTCGGAAATAATGGTGAAGTGATCTTCAAATAAGAACAAGGTGTCACTTATCGAGAGTTAGACAAAAGTTAGTAGAGAATTGAATTTCATAATACATTGATTGATCTATTTTCAATTGTGCAAAAACGTTTTTCGATATAATAGAACTTGTTTATTAAAATGTCCTTGTTAAATAACGTAAGTTGGAATATTAGTTGTTAGATATATGAATAACTTGCAACGTACATTAAAACGTGTTCATTAAATATATATGTTTTAAATTAGTTTAGTACACGATAGTAACATTGGCTTAGTGATGCGATTGATATTTAAAAAGTTAATATATAAATAAATTGTATTAAGTTTTTAAATGAAAACGTTACGAGTTATAATACTTTTCTGAACGATTTTAAAACGAACTTTGAAAAATAATTGGTGTTGGAAAGACTAAATATTATATCATTAAATAAATATTTCAAACATATGTTATGTACAAATTATAAATTCTATATATATATATATATATATATATATATATGTATATATGTATATATATATATATATATTTTAATTTAGTCATAAAATGTTCTAATTTAAAATAATGTATTTTGATAAACAATGGGTCACTGATTTATAGAAGTAAATGACCACAATGCTCAATTTTATAAGTTACATTTTTTATATGATAAGTTATTGATGAGTAAGTCAAATTATTAATAAGGGTACACGTCGCGAAACGTAAAAGGCTAGTTTTCTAAACGTACGGAAGTGCGCTCGAAAAACCGAAAGTGGTACATGAGTCGAGTGACAACGTACGAGTCATTTGAACAAAAATTACATTTTTACTACGCGCGTAAATAAAATATAATATTTAATTAATTCTAAGGATTAAATATAATATATGTTAAATAATATATAAATTTACTTATCATATGTAATGTAAAGTAGAAAGTGTCGACATCCTTAAAAATGCGTTTGTGAGCTGGATAATTAGATCATGCGATCGCATGAGTGTACCACACCAACCTCATGCGATCGCATGAGGAGTAGGTGGTGCTAACATCCTTATAAAATGAACGAATTCGTTTCATTGTTAATCCATTCTTCTTCTATTTATCTATCTACTCTCTTTATACATACATATATATATATTTAGATTAATATTAATATTAGGATTAATATTATTATTAATTTTATGGTTAGGAGTATTATTATTATTAGTATTATACATAAAATACTACGACGGGGCTCTGCCCGCGTGATCTCAAAATGAGTTTTTCGAGTAGGATAGGGCTAAGGAAATTACGGGTTATAGCTATGGAGGTTATAGATATGGATCATGGGTATGCTCATGAGGTCAATCTAGTGTTTATTATCTTCGTGGCGTCTACGTACCTTTCCTGCAATATTGAATCTCAATATTGATACGTGAGTACTTATAATTTAATTTTTACATACTAATAGTGTATCCCTGATTAGCGATCGAGTATATAGGATTATGCACGCTTGTACTTTTAATATTGCCCTTAGATAGGATATGTTGAATCCTAAATTAATTACATATGCGATTGAGATAAGGTATAAGATATGCATGTTGTTGGAAAGATAACGAAAAATTAAGAACTTTTCCTTTAGATATCAAATGGTTTCGATGGACGGATTAGAAGTTATAGTCAATTGAATTTTTGTAAAAATGATTATTATCGTCGTTATTATCGTCGTTCTAATTTTTATCTAATTATTATTATTATTATTATTATTATTATTATTATTATTATTATTATTATTATTATTATTATTATTATTATTATTATTATTATTATTATTATTATTATTATTATTATGATTATTAAAAATTATTATTATTATTATTATCATCATTATAAGTAGCATTATTATTATCATTACACTAATTATTAGTATTATCCTTATCATAACATTTGTTGTTATTAGTATTATTATAATTAAAATTAATATTAGTAGCACTTAATTATTATGATATTATTATCATTAAAATGAAAGCGATATAAAAGACGATTTAAAAGCTATTAACAAATTGACTAGGAAATAATGAGTATGAGTATCATGATGAAATTTAAAGATATTGATTTAGATAAAATTATCATTTTTACCACTATTATTATTAAAAATATTATTATTAATATTAAAAATATCATCTTTACAAAAATTATTATTTTTAAAAGGAATATCATTGTTAATATAAAATTTCATTATTAATAAGAATTATCATATTGTTATAATACCATTTTCGTAAATATAAATATTTTTATTATTTTTAGTAAAATAATAATAATTATTAATACAAAATAATACAACTTTTACTTATTATTATTATCGATGTTATTTTATCAAATAAAATTGTAATACAAATAATATAATTACCTTAATAAAACCTATCATAACATTTTATGATATTCAATGAACTTTATAAATTTTATTATCTAAGATATATAAAAGTATATTTTTATATAAAGTTTTATTTATTAATAAATGAATTATACTATTTTACTCTAATAAATCTTTTAAAAATATTTAAAATATAAAACGATGATATTTAAACAATATAATAATCATGTATAAATTTTGGAAATCCTTTTTGAGTCAAATTGACTTTTGTTAACTTTTGCATATTAGTCTCGAGCATTAGGATTGTGGTACAATATGACTTAACCTAATTTATTAGACAAATATTGACCAACATATAAATATATATAATAAATTTAGGCTCGTGAATCCAAGGCCAACCTTACATTTGTTCAATGATGTTATATGTATTTTTACTACAAAATACAGTATGGTGAGTTTCATTACTCCCTTTTTAAATGCTTTTGCAATATATATTTTTGGGATTGAGAACACATGCACTACTTTTATAAATGATTTACAAAATAGACACAAGTACGTGAAACTACATTCTATGGTTGAATTATTGAAATCGAATATGCCCCTTTTTATTAAGTCTGGTAATCTAAGAATTAGGGAACATACACCCTAATTGACGCGAATCCTAAATATAGATCTATTGGGCCTAACAAACCCCATCCAAAGTACCGGATGCTTTAGTACTTTGAAATTTATATCATATCCAAAGGGTGTCCCGGAATGATAGGGGATATTCTTATATGCATATTGTTAATGTCGGTTACCAGGTGTTCAATCCATATGAATGATATTTTTGTCTCTATGCATGGGACGTTTATTTATGAGAATTGGAAATATGAAATCTTGTGGTCTATTACAATTATGAAATGTTTGTTTATGATGAACTAATGAACTCACCAACCTTTTGGTTGACACTTTAAAGCATGTTTATTCTCAGGTATGAAAGAAATCTTCCGCTGTGCTTTTGCTCATCTTAAAGATATTAATTGGAGTCATTCATGGCATATTTCAAAAGACGTTGCATTCGAGTCGTTGAGTTCATCAAGATTATTATTAAGTCAGTTATAGTAAGATATATTATGAAATGGTATGCATGTCGTCAACCTTAAATGTAATGAAAGATCGTCTTTTCAAAAACGAATGCATTGTTTGTAAAATGTATCACATAGAGGTCAAGTACCTCGCGATGTAATCAACTGTTGTGAATCGTTTATAATCGATATGGACTTCGTCCGGATGGATTAGGATGGGTCTCTACATGTTAAACATTAAAACATTATGTGGCATCATTTCGACTTCCACATGTGCTAACTTCATTTTTATATTCCTGTTTCTCTTATTATTTATTATTGATCTTATAACACAGCTCCTAATCTAACTCTTTTCATTTAGCATTAAAATCATAGATGGTAGAAGTATAACTAAAAGTTAAGTTTTCACATGGCTGCAATTTTCACATCTATGTCATATCATGACCCATCCAAACACTTGCTAAATAATTTACCAAGTTGCCCTGTTACCATAATACTACTCCGTAATACCAATACTAATATGATCATATTCTAAAAACTAAATTAAGGGATACGTTTTAACCATCCACATAATGTAATTCAAATTGCCACACCAATGCTGTTAGGATAGTATCATTTACATTGGTCTAAGTTTTTGCTGTGGGGTCAAGTTATATAAATGACAATGCTCAAAATGAACTTTATATATATATATATATATATATATATATATATATATATATATATATATATATATATATATATATATTAAAAAAACAAAAAACTAATGGTTACCCGGATCAAACGAATTTTGAGCAATACTGGTTAGGTTGAATGGGTGTAAGATCAAGATTGATCAACTTTCCACCAGCTCGGTGTATTTGTGCCTTGTATCTTGTTCATTATCCCTTCCAAGCTCAGACTTGCCATTTTATGTAAAATGCTAAATAATACACCAATTCAAAGAATTTTTAGGAGGTAAATGAACCCGTTAATAGTAAACATACATCACTAAATGAACGAACGAACACACACGAGCAGGAAAGGAGTATAAAAATTGGAGTAATGAAATTGTGTTCTACCTCATTCCCCATACAATATGGAAACACACAAGTGCAGACCTTAAATAAGCTCAAAAGTTACCTTGTCAACATCAAACCTCAAGCCATCTACAATAAAACATAGACAAAAAAAAAACCTTAATGCAGGTTACAACACACCACATGACCATAATCTTGCATCTTGATATACATTAAAAAAAAATCCCATAAGATCCAACAATATGATTAACATTGCCAAAACTACTACTCGATGTGTGTTATTCCATTAGTATGGTCCCTATATTACACACACTGTATCATTATCATTAGTGACCCACTTTTGATCATCAATATCATCACGACTCTTACTAAACCTATATTGTAACCAAATAACCAAAACTACTACTCGATGTTACCATCAATATGATCACAACTTTTACTATACATAAATCATATGATACATACAAACCTTTGACCTGATTTCAGGACTAACATCAGGTTTTCTTTTCAAACATACATCACAACCATCGCTCAGTCGACCAAAACACATTAGAACTAACCTATTATTTCTACCATTAACTTGTGTAAAAGTAACAACCCAATATAGAAACGTTATAAAGGCGATAGAAACGTCAAATGCAAAAACTAATCTCCAAACGAATTTAGTGATCAAGTAATGCAAATAGGTGTAACATTATTCATACCATGTAACTTTTCTCCTCCTTGTCATTTTATCGAACACCTTCCACGCACCTTCATAATCACCAATCGTTGAATACCTTTCTGTTATAACAACAAATACAAACAATAAGAAACTTAAAAATTGGATCTCAGAAATAGCCAAACAACGAAATAATGAATGCAAAATACAAATGTAGTGAAGTCATTCAAATCGGTCTCTTTATTCATACATGAGAGAAATATTGCTTTTTCAATTAGTTGATATAAAATTAGCGAGCATCTAATTTATTCTATAAGAAAGTCAAATAGTGAAGTAGTAATGCAAACTTGTATTGCACACTACACATATCTTCAGGACTTGAACGATGAAATAAATTATTATCAAATCCCCCACATCATCATGTGAAAAAAGACTGGATTTATTAATGATGAATTGCATTTACAACAAAGAAATGCTGAAGGTGAAGATGAAGAGGAGATGCGCAGTGTGGAAGAAAAAAAGAGGAGCGTGTTTTTTTTCTAGGGTTTGTTTTTTTATTTGGGAAAGGAGCAGCGAGGTTATTAATGTATTTTTTTTAAATAATTAATCCTAAATTAATTAAGATTAATGACATCATCTAGAGTGTCTAGATTTTTTTCTTTTTTATTTAAAAATTTTTTTTTAACAAAGAAAATTACTTTTTTATGATGTCATCATTTTAGCAATATAATATATTATGAGATGGGATAGTAAATAAATAAGATGCTTTGGTCTCTTTCTATCACGTGGGTTTGGAGCATCCGTAATAAAACCACCTACATTACTTTGAAATTAAGATCCGGTCCACTTGTAATTTCTTTGGGTTGCCAACATCAAACAACCGGTACCAACTTTCGAGTTTCACTTAGTATCTTTTTTTTCAAACGCGAAATAAACTTTCAAACTCGATAAACTGACCAGGAGCTTTTGTTCTTAACTGTACATCAACATTCTTTCATCTTTTGCTGCTTCAACTAATTCCTTTACAAAATTTCTTCCACAATTCGAATCCAAATGACACATTCCACTTCATTAACCTTAAATCAATACTTTAATCAAATACGAACTCTAAGTCTTCAAAAAGTATCCAAAATGATAACAACGAGAACCGATAACGCTAATAAAAATATATATAAATGTGGCGATATCAATGACTTGCTGAATTTACTGGATCGTAACTTGATTTATTGTCTTTCACCGTTTTCGTCCTAGAATCTTCGTTTTAGCTCCAATTTTATTGATTCTTCTTGTATCGTCTACGTAATTACTTTATCTACAAATTTAACTGAAAAAACTATTATTTTGCCAACAAATTTTAGAACTTTATGCTTTTGGGACTCAATATCGGGGGTAAAAACGTGATTTTTTAGCCGATATCAAATATCCTACACTTAGACTTTGCTTATCCTCAAGCAAACTTTCGAGCTTTTATCACCGAGGATTTTTATTCGTAGTGATCAAGTGGTCTTTGTTTCGCAAGACGCAGGAGCGACAACTTGATTTTATTCTTTTTTGTTATTTCCAAACCTTTTTTTGCAAGCATGAGAGGAGGTTACATAACTGAGGCTATCTCACTCGGGTCACTTAATTCACTAAAGTGTTTTGGGTATCCTATAGTTCTAAGAAATGAAATCGCTCATAGCCAGTCATGTTCACATTTTTTGTCATATGCTTGATCAAGACTCAAATCTCCATCACTTATTTGAGAGAATTATCAGTTATAGATTCAGCTTGTATCGTGAAGAGATGGTGATTTTGGAGGTTTTGGGGGTGTAAAAGGTTTGATAGATAGGAGTTCTTTTGAAGATCGATTTTTGGTGATCCTTTCAGCTTTTGTCGAGAATTTCACGACGAGCATCCTTCTTTTTGACTGCCAGGAGTTGTTATCTCGAATCTTTCTGGTTCCGCTCCTTTTCTCAAAACCTTTATTCATCAATTTTTTTTGGCAAGCATCTTTTGCTTTTCTCTTCTAGGTCTCCTTTTAGTGGCGGTCTCTTTGATATTTGGATTTGATGCTCGCATTTTCTAATTGCGTCTTCATAGAAGATTTCCCGAGATTTAAGAATCGTTAAATTTTTATTTCTTTATTTATGAATGAAATGAGTAGGTAGTGGTGGCTTGGAGTGAAAATGAAAATGAAGGTTTTTGATGTAGGTGTTTTGTCTACACGAACAGCCGAGGTTTCTAACTTAGTAGTTCTCGTCAAAAGGTGTGATTCCTAAATGTAGATCAAGAGCAAGTTCTGATTCAGAGATGCTAACATCGGCCCGTTCAACGGAAGTATAGCGAAGCACTAAAAATGAGTGCTTATTAAGCCTTATTTGGGGTGCCTCACAACAATTATAATGGGTTGAATTTCGCATTTTGTTATGCAATGCTCTTTTGGAAACCAAGTTCAAGTATAGCTGCCAGCCTATGTTACACGGTTTCTCGACTTGTCTACCAAGTTCAAGTAAAAATGGAAACAAAATGAAAAAGATTGCTAGATCTTAGAAGCCGCCGGCCTGCTACCAACGCAGCCGGCTTAACTATGATGGTTACGCGTTTTAAGCTTGCGGATCAAGTTTAACTTGCAGAAGAATTCACCGACCCAAGGAAGCCGCCGGCTTGGCCACTGATGATGTAGCGTGAGGGTACGAAATAGTATTATTTTTACTAGGAAATACTACAAAATATGACACAAGTTTTATTAATTTACGGATGGGATATACCTAAACCTTGCTACAACACTATAGGCAGTGTACCTAATCGTAGAGTAGTGTAGTTTTTAGTAAGTCCGGTTCGTTCCACAGGGAGCTAGTGATTACGTACTATATTTTTATAAAACTATATTTATATAAATATATATATATATAAGTAGTAATATTATTATAAAAGGGGGGTTTTTATCGTTTAATGATCGGTTTGTCGATTTTATATTTTTAAGCGTAAAGATAAATGACAATAATTAAAGTGCGTAAAATAAATAAATGACGATAAATAAAATAATAATAAATAAAATTGCGATAAAATATGAAATAAAAGGATTATGCTTATTTAAACTTCCGTAATCATGATGTTTGACGTTTTGATTTTAATTAATTGTTACTCGGGTTAATTGTCCTTTGTCATGGTTTATTTGATACCTATCTGGTTTTTATCCATAATAGTCCATCGGTCATAAATATAAAGTGCGAGTGTCCTCGTCAAATTACCCTTATACCCGAAGTCAAATATTCCAACTAATTAAGGATTTAAACTGTGACGCAGTTATCACTTCTGTCAACAATTACACCAGTTATCACTGTATGTAATCTACCCCTGTTTTGATTAGATATGAATATTAATTTACCCACTTGATCAGTTTGAATAATCAATTACCCAACCCGAATAATTAATTAAATGATTATAATAGATTCCATATGAACGTCACTAAATAGGACAACCATAATCATTATTAATTATTAGGATAATTAATTTGAAGATAGGTTCGACAGACTCCAATGAGTTGTCACTCAATTAGACAATACCCCCCATCTATTAATAGTCAATAGTCCAATTTCCACAAGTGTCGGTTTTTTTTGCCCAAACCTTAATTATGGTACAAAGCTCAATTACCCAATTTTAGTAATTAGCCCAACATCATGATTACTTCGTTTTAAATAAGCATAATAATAACTTAGCTACGAGACATTAATATAAAAAGGTTGAACATAACTTACAATGATTAAAAATAGCGTAGCGTTACACGGACAGAATTTCGACTTACACACTCAAACGATCTCTATCATAAATCTTATTATTATCATAATTTAAAATTAAAATTAAGATTATTGTTATATCTTATTACATTAACATTATGATAGAGATTTTTAGATATTGATATTGATAATAGATTTTTAGGATAGAAAAAGGGATGCTTTTAAATTGATCGATAATCATCGCCTTTTATAGGCAAAATATGAAATTGAATTTTCATTTACGACCCCTGAACTATGCTAAATTAACAACTTTTTATTATTTAATATTATTCTTATTATGAATTATTTAAATATTATATTTTATTCTTGTGCATAGTTGACTCGTAATTTTTACACCGTTGCGTCGAGCGTTGAGAGTTGACTCATGTCCCGGTTCCGGATTTTCGAACGTCCTTGCGTACTATTTTATATCGTGTACTTTGCGTTTTGTAACTTGTACTCTTGTCATTTTTAGACGTTCTTCATCAATAATTTGAACCTTTTTAATTGTATCTTGTACTTTTGAGCTTTTTGGACCTTTTTGTCTTCAATTTGTCGAATCTGCCTTTTGTCTTCGCACTTATTTAATATAAACGAATATCACTTGAAAATGGAACAATTGCAACTAAAATCTTGTCTTTCTTGGGGGATAATGCTATGAAATATATGTTCCTTTTTAGCCTTATCAATATCCCCACACTTGAGCGTTGCTTGTCCTCAAGCAATATAGTCTTGAAATACTAGAATCACTTCTTTATTCTTCACACTTTGTACATCAGTGATTTTGATATGGCGGTATAAACAATGGTAGTAACGATATGATTTACAGTCCCACATGACTATAAAAATTTAGATCCATTAAGGAAATTGTATCTTTATGAAAACATTTGATCTTTTGAAAATTCATTCTAGCTTTTACCCTAGATAAGTTTTCTGATTTGATCCATCATTGGTGTTGCAAAATATATTTGTGGATCAATATTTTGGCTAAAACTTTTAGGTTCGTGTAATCCACTGTTATCCCGGTATCGGAAAGCACACATCCAGTTTACTTGTTCCGTATATTACCTTTCGGTAAACTACCGTCCGGTTGTAAAGGAAAGCGATGAACAAGAAACTGTTAAGGCAATGTCCCGTGACATGCAGATGATTATGGTCTTATTAACGTGTCGGATGCTAGAACTATCCTTGGTAGGAGCGATAGTAAAGATCATCCTATAATTTTTCGGTCTGGCACAAGGTCCTGTCTCCGACCATGCTATGCAACCACCGTTCTTACGGTTGACACCCGATTTGGTTCAGGTGACCTAATGAATTCCAGGTGAATTTCTTAGGATTTTACGTTCAATGGTAATGAACGCATTGAAAATGGTTTTTCAGAAAACAAATCGGTTTGTATTTTTGATCAAAATATTTTCTCGTTCATGCTCGAGTTTAGATATCATCGAATTCCATGAGTTTGAATTCTCAATCTTTAAGGTCAATCTCTAGGATTGAGTATTATCAGTCTTAAAAGCTGATTTTTAATCTTTAAGGAGATTATCCTTTTCTGGGGATCTGATTCATTAGTCTTATCAAGCTAATTTGCACGGTGCCTCCCCATTGTACGAGATAAATCCTTCTCATGGTTAGGATAAATCTGACCACTTGGCGACCCTGTTTGATGCTAAGGTCCGTGGATTTCCTGCTGATTTTAGTGATGACTTTTCTAGATTTTTCGTCAACCTACAGCTGGTCTGGACGATAACTTCATGACCTAAATCAAGAAGCGCGTGTCTTTTTCGGAAGACTTTACTTCCTTTTAATGATGGAATTGATTCATCGTGTAGATCCATCTTTCTTTCAAATGTATTATAGTAAACCGGGTAAAACTGATTAGTATCGTCCAAAGCAAAAGTACCTGCAATAATCTTGTACAAAAATATGTGATATATGTTTTAAATTGAATAACTTGGTACATTCTTCCCACACTTAGTTTCTTTCTTTGCCTTTTTATTTTCTTCTATTTCATTTTAAATGAATTCAAGCGTTTTAGGGTGTTTCTCAATTTATGTCCTTTTCGAGGTAACGATAATTTCGGTATTATCACCTAGTTTTCATCGTTCATAAATATGTATAAACATGATTTTGAGTTCATTTAATTGAAAATTTTTCAAATTTTCACAAAATTTGGCAAATAAACTAAGTGTAAACCCGAGAGAATTTATAACCCTTCCCCACACTTGAGATCATGCAATGCCCTCATTTGCATGAAATCAGACTATAATTATAAATTCATGAGGGTAATTAGTGTAGAAAAGTGATTAAAAATACCCAGTTTGTAAGCATATTATTTTACATCACATTTGATATTTTGCGCCTTGTCATCAAAATTAGTAGCTTTTTGTTGAACTTAATGACAGTCTTTGAAAGTGCGCTGTTTTACCCTGTTGTGTACATAACATAAAATACAAACATATATACATATTTTTGAAGTTTGGTATATAACCCCTACGTTCAAAAATTAATATAATATATTTTTTTTTTTTGCATACTTTAGATCAATAAAATTAAATGATAACAAAATTTGTCGCCCCCCCTCGGGTAAAGCAATTTCGGCTCAACGACCTAGTCTTTAACTCACGACGAATTTTAGAAATCATTTTTTAAACTTAATGAATTAAAGTAAATTTTGTTTTTAAAAACTTAAATTAAAATGCATATTAATTTCATAAAAAAAACCTACAAAACAAAAATTCAGAATGGAGGGAGAAAACTAGTTCTTTAGTGACTGCTAGCGGAAAAGACCAATCGGGTTCCATTCTCGGAACTACACGAGAACAGAACAACTAACTCTAGATAGCATTTTCTTTTTAGAACATTTGAATCTCCCCACACTTAGGTAGCCGTGGTGTCAAAATTGTGATTAACTTCATCGTTAATTTCTCTTGGTCCATAATCAACTTGCATATCCGTGACTTTTTCTTTAAGCCATTGGTCGGATTCCTGTGTAATATCCACAATTTCAACTAGTTTCTCCTTTTCTTTAGGTGATAGATTGGATACTAATCGGTTACATAACTTAAAGTTCCCCTTGGTTCTAGCATCGCGAATCCGTTTAATAAGTTTCTTCATTGAACTATTAATAACAGGATCATTTAATTTCGTATCAACAACGGGGTTCTTTGTTATCATGTCATCATTAGGTGTTACTTCATTTTCCCCACACTTAGGCGTTTCATTATTGCTAAGTATTACCGTTGGAGTTGGTAAAAGCACATGGTTCTTACCAATTGTTTTTACTGGTTCAACGGTTTTGGCTGGTGGAGATTTAGACTTTCGAATCATAAAGGTGATCGATTTGTCACCACTTTTAAGTGTCATTCTTCCATTTCCTACATCAAATAACGCCTTGGTGGACGCTAAGAATGGCCGACCTAAAATTAGAGGAATGTTTGGGTCCTCTTCTATGTCAATGACAATAAATTCGACTAGAAAGGTTAAATTGCCTACTTGAACGGGTAGGTTGTCAGCAATTCCAACTGGGTGCTTAATGGTTTGATCAAAGAGTCGAACACTCATATCCGTTGGACTTAACTTACCTACACCTAATCTCTTATATAAGGAAAGAGGCATAACACTTACACTTGCACCTAAATCTGCTAGTGCATCATACATGACACAATCACTAAGTAGACAAGGAACAATAAATTCACCCGGATCACCTACCCTAGGTGGAGGTTTTGGTGGAACTGTCTTCACCGGGTTTATATTTACGGCTTTTGTTTCTTGCACTTTCTTATTCTTTTTCTTCTTCTTCTTTCTAGAGGTATCACAATCTTTATTACCTATCACTTGCTCATACTCAACTCCTTTTCTTGAAAACGGGATGGGTGGTTTGTATGGTGCCACCACTGGCTTTACATACTCGGGTGGTGGTGGTGTAACTTCTTCATTGTTACTCTCATCTAAAACCTTCCCATCTTCTGGTGCTGGTTTTTCAGAATTCGTTGAAACCATATTAACATTCTCATTCCGAGGATTTACTTCAGTATTACTCGGTAGCTTTCCTTGTTCCCTCTCACTCATCATGCTAGCAAGAGTACCTACGTGTTTTTCTAGATTCAAAATGGAAGCTTGTTGAGTTCTTAATGACTGATCAAATCTCTCATTCGTTTGGGTTTGAGTTTCAATAAATTGTGTTTGAGATTCAACTAGCTTGAATACCACGTCTTCCATATTTGACTTTTTCTCTTCGGTTTGTTGTTGTGGTTTATATAAGCTAGGTCTTTGTTGATTGAAAGTGTTGTTTTGAGTTGGTTGGTTATTCGGACCTTGTTGGTTATACCAGTTATTTTCGGGTCCTTTTGGATTGTAAAGAATGTTTTGATTTCGATTGAAGTTTAGCTTTGGCGGTTGATAATTATTTTGATAATTATTTCCAGGCCTTTGGTTCATATAGGAAACATTCTCTCGTTGTTCCAATGTTGGTTCAATGTGACAATCTTTCAATAAGTGTGGTCCACCGCATAGCTCACAACTGATTCGTATTGCGTGAATATCTTTATTCATCTTTTCCATTCGTCTTTCGAAAGCATCTATTTTTGCTGAAACGGAATCAAAGTCATGGCTAGAATCGGCTCTAGCCACTTTAGATGAACGAAAAATATCTTTTTCTTGGTGCCACTCATGCGAGTGGGAGACTGTGTTATCAATAATTTTGTAAGCTTCAGTTGCGGTTTTCTTCATAATGGAACCACCAGCTGTTATGTCGATGTCTTTTCGTGTAGCAACGTTGACACCTTGGTAGAATATTTGTACTATTTGGTAAGTGTCTAAACCGTGTTGAGGACATCCTCTCAACATCCTTCCGAATCTTGTCCACGCCTCATATAATGTTTCATTTGGCTTTTGCGCGAACGTAACAATTTCTCCTTGAAGTCTCACGGCTTTAGATGCCGGAAAGAATTGTTTAAGAAATTTTTCAACTAAAACATCCCATGTGTCAATCGCCCCTTCAGGTAACGATTCTAACCAATCTTTGGCTTCTCCCTTTAAAGTCCAGGGAAATAACATGAGATAGATCTGCTCATCTTCCACTTCTCGGATTTTGAATAGTGTACAAATTCTTTTAAACGTACGAAGGTGTTCGTTAGGATCTTCATTCGGTGCACCACTGAATTGGCATTGGTTAGTTACCATGTGTAGAATTTGTCCTTTGATTTCATAATCTGGCGCATTAACTTCTGGCTTAATAATGGCGTGACCTTGGCCCGTGCGTGTGACTCTCATTCGATCTTCCATACTTAGAGGTTCCGTTACTTCCATAATTGAATTTGTTGAATACGAATCACTAGAGGATTCTTATTTAATGGTTTGTGGCTCAGGAGGAATAATTAGTGGTTCAAGATCTTGGAATTGTCCTTGAATATGCTCCGGGTTCTTAATTGTGAAGTCGGGTTCAAAAGATGGATTATCGGAAATTTGAGTTGGAGTTCTTGTTCGACTAGATGACGATTCTAAAGAAAAATCAACGGCGACAATATTTGCTAGATGTCTTGATCGAGTTACAGGTGGTGAACGTATGAAAGGTGGTGAACGTTTTGCTCGGTGCATTCACAGAATATCCTATTAGTTATAAAAATAAGAAAAACTTATATAAGTTGTCCAATTAATAGACTTTTCTGATTTTGCCCACGTTTCGAATAGCCAAAAGATGTAGCAGGTAGCCAGGACCCTTTAAATCGGAAGCCCACAACTAGCCACTAACAAATCTAACTATTACTACGAACCAGAAAAATGTCAACGTCTATTAATTTAACCGCTTAAATAATTTTTCTTTCCGTTTTAAGATTTAGATAAGAAGTATAGAAAATTCTAAGTCCTAAAAACTAGAGTATCGAGAAATAAGGAAGAAATAGATTGCGCGTCGAAAAATGTTGAAAAATAAAAAGGTCGAAAAATAGGCGTCGAAAAATAAAAATAAGAAAGTAGTGCGAAATACGGCGTCGTAAAATTCTAAAGCACCTAAAACTTAGTCTAAGGAATAAGCACTTAAGGGATTTTACGGCAAAGCCTAAAAATTCTAGAAGTAAAAATAACTATGGCAAAACTAAACTTAATACTAAAAGTTGCGACTATAGTCTAAAAATCTAAAGGTAATAAAACTAAAAAAAACATTTTTTTTTTATAGACAAAATCTTAAAAAAATATATTTTTTTTTTAATAATTTTTTTTTTTTACGTTTTTGTTTTTTTTTTTTACGTTTTTGTTTTTTTTTTACGTTTTTTTTTTTTTTTTAAAAACGATTTTTTTTTTTTACAAATTAATAATTTTTTACTAGGAAATACTACAAAATATGACACAAGTTTTATTAATTTACGGATGGGATATACCTAAACCTTGCTACAACACTATAGGCAGTGTACCTAATCGTAGAGTAGTGTAGTTTTTAGTAAATCCGGTTCGTTCCACAGGGAGCTAGTGATTACGTACTATATTTTTATAAAACTATATTTATATAAATACATATATATATAAGTAGTAATATTATTATAAAAGGGGGGTTTTTACCGTTTAATGACCGGTTTGTCGATTTTATATTTTTAAGCGTAAAGATAAATGACAATAATTAAAGTGCGTAAAATAAATAAATGACGATAAATAAAATAACAATAAATAAAATTGCGATAAAATATGAAATAAAAGGATTATGCTTATTTAAACTTCCGTAATCATGATGTTTGACGTTTTGATTTTAATTAATTGTTACTCGGGTTAATTGTCCTTTGTCATGGTTTATTTGATACCTATCTGGTTTTTATCCATAATAGTCCATCGGTCATAAATATAAAGTGCGAGTGTCCTCGTCAAATTACCCTTATACCCGAAGTCAAATATTCCAACTAATTAAGGATTTAAACTGTGACGCAGTTATCACTTCTGTCAACAATTACACCAGTTATCACTGTATGTAATCTACCCCTGTTTTGATTAGATATGAATATTAATTTACCCACTTGATCAGTTTGAATAATCAATTACCCAACCCGAATAATTAATTAAATGATTATAATAGATTCCATATGAACGTCACTAAATAGGACAACCATAATCATTATTAATTATTAGGATAATTAATTTGAAGATAGGTTCGACAGACTCCAATGAGTTGTCACTCAATTAGACAATACCTCCCATCTATTAATAGTCAATAGTCCAATTTCCACAAGTGTCGGTTTTTTTTGCCCAAACCTTAATTATGGTACAAAGCTCAATTACCCAATTTTAGTAATTAGCCCAACATCATGATTACTTCGTTTTAAATAAGCATAATAATAACTTAGCTACGAGACATTAATATAAAAAGGTTGAACATAACTTACAATGATTAAAAATAGCGTAGCGTTACACGGACAGAATTTCGACTTACACACTCAAACGATCTCTATCATAAATCTTATTATTATCATAATTTAAAATTAAAATTAAGATTATTGTTATATCTTATTACATTAACATTATGATAGAGATTTTTAGATATTGATATTGATAATAGATTTTTAGGATAGAAAAAGGGATGCTTTTAAATTGATCGATAATCATCGCCTTTTATAGGCAAAATATGAAATTAAATTTTCATTTACGACCCCTGAACTATGCTAAATTAACAACTTTTTATTATTTAATATTATTCTTATTATGAATTATTTAAATATTATATTTTATTCTTGTGCATAGTTGACTCGTAATTTTTACACCGTTGCGTCGAGCGTTGAGAGTTGACTCATGTCCCGGTTCCGGATTTTCGAACGTCCTTGGGTACTATTTTATATCGTGTACTTTGCGTTTTGTAACTTGTACTCTTGTCATTTTTAGACGTTCTTCATCAATAATTTGAACCTTTTTAATTGTATCTTGTACTTTTGAGCTTTTTGGACCTTTTTGTCTTCAATTTGTCGAATCTGCCTTTTGTCTTCGCACTTATTTAATATAAACGAATATCACTTGAAAATGGAACAATTGCAACTAAAATCTTGTCTTTCTTGGGGGATAATGCTATGAAATATATGTTCATTTTTAGCCTTATCAGCCACCGTTTCTAAAAAGTATAAATAGAGGCCTTAGGGTCAGAGTTTAAATCATCAGATCAGTTTTACTCTGCATTTAGAGCAAAAACGCGAATTAGTTAAGGTTTTATTTATTTTCAACATTCAAGTTCATTAATCGATCAATTATTTTTCGATCTCTTCTATGTCGGTATGATCTTTTATCTTAAATCTTGTCATTTACTTGTTTTTACTTTAGTTATGGGCTAACAGTCTTACATATGCTTGAATCATGTAACACTTTGTAATCAATTGCCTAAATAATCAAACTGTATGGAAGAAAATAGAAACCCATATTTGGGATATGAAGCCGCCGGCTTCATAGACCAAAGTGGCTGGCTTTATCTGGTAATTTTAATATTCGACTGTAATCTATACTCATATCAAATTAAGAAGTATTCGGCGGAATTATTCAACAAACTCAACGAAGCCGCCGACTGATATGCTACTAACGGGCGGTTTTATTTGTGCAGTGTCGTTAGGTCGCAGGATGTCCGATTCGATAGCACACAGTGTCTTCGTTTATTTATATTTTGCGGGGCCTAAATTTACTTTTACTTTCTAAGGTCTAAAAGGTGTAAGTTAACCTAGTGTCGTAAGGTGTAAAAGGTGTAAGTTAACCTAGTGTCGTATTTTTTTTTGCTGATTAACGAATTGAAAATCAAGTGGATAATTGTCTTTTAGTTAAATTACCTGGATAAAAGATAGTAGTTAATTTTAGCTAAAGGTTCTAAATGCAGAAAGGTAAATAAAGTGGAAGGATATCCCGGAGTATGCAGATCAGAGAAATGTTGACCAAGATATCAGTACTGGGTTAGGGAAAGGTAATTATGCTTATATTAAGACTATGCTTGGAATGATGTAGATCTGGTTGGATGAGCCAATTACACAGACCTACTTGTCTCTGAACTCTCGGAGTTCTCTTTGAGCAGTGAGAAGTATGTCACTTGGTCGTATAATTGAAGGGTAACAATACCTCAGAGGTTATCCTCAGTAGAGTACTAGGTTTATTAGTGAGTTGAGCTCTAATCCTAACCTTCGTTATTAGTTTAGATAACTGAATAACAACGTGCCATGTTGATTGAACACTGATCACAAACGGAGGGAGTCCATCGGCTTAAGTTGGCAAAACCTTAAATGAAAACTAACAACCATTCCATCATACTAATGAAATCACAACAATTCAAATATTATACAGCATCACTGTTAATATACTGTTAGTAAAGCAGATAGAAACCTAATGAATACCTAAACAGTTGATATGACTAAGACCTAAGGCAACAATCAGATAAGAACATGCAATAGGCTTGGGTCATATTGCAAAGGCACTAACTAGATCTTAACAGCTCCTAAGAGGTCTCTTAGGAACAGTCAATAGGTATACTAAGTCATTCATGTCTCAATTCCTAAGTTCTGTATCCTGAAAGTTCATTAGATGCCTCTCGGGAACTCCGGCCATACCGAGTTCATAGAATCTTCAGATACAGTATAACCAGGGGTCTTAATCCTATGAAGTAGCTAATTTTATATAGATGGACAAGTCCTGATCACAACCTAGGCTGGTCAATCCTTAAGATGCTAGCATACAAATCTACCAGACTTCCTAGTTCAGTATTATAATAGTAATCGTACTAAATTAACATAATTAAGCTAACCCAAACTTCTATCATGGCAACATACATATTAATTAAGCTATCATGGCAATATCGGAACGCATTATTAAACATAAAAAGTAAGAACACATGTTTAATACAAAAGACAAGCATTTCCGATAAAAACCTGAAAAGGCCGAAGAAATCCGCCCGAGATCGCAGGGACTCGCCGGGATATCCTCCGGAAAATAAAAGCTAAGCTAACTACTACTGAAAACTAACTAAAAGCTTAAAAATATGAAATGAATTACATATAGAATATGTGTTAAAATGGATGGAGAGAGCCCCTTTAAATAGACTAGAATTTTGCCTGCAAACGGCTGGCAAGCTGTATGGCAGGCCGTATTTTGCAAGCTGTTTGCAAGGCAAGCCGTTTCTTGAGGCCGTTTACTGGACCGTTTGGCAGGCCATTTGCCATACTGGCAAGCCATTTGGCAACTGTGATAACCCGTCCTTATCCATCCGGACGAAGTCTCCAACATTTGGTTCCATTGCGATGATCGACTCCAAGTAATGTCCTTAACATGAGCAAGTGCACAGCGGAAGACTTAATTTGTACCTGAGAATAACATGCTTTAAAATGTCAACATATAGTTGGTGAGATATATAGGTTTGATGCTAGCAGCGTAATAACTATGGACCACAAGATTTTATATATAAACATTTTAATAAAAATATTCTAAGTGGTTGAGCACTTGGTAACCATACTTAACATTTATTCACGTCGCATATTCCCTTTATTATGAAATCTCACTACACCGTACCAAGTGTAGTCATCAAAACGAAGTACTGTGCAACCGTTGAATACTGGTCGTCCAGTCCGGTTGGGGTTGTCAGGCCCGATAGATCTATCAACAGGATTCGCGTTTACAATACCGCTGTAAATATTAGTTACCAAGCTACAGGGAAGTATGCCAGTGGTACAACTCAACGTAGAATATATTTTTCAGTTACTTGTGTCCATAACGTAAATCATTTATAAAAACAGCGCATGTATTCTCAGCCCAAAAATATTTAGAGTTTAAAAGGGAACTATATACTCACCATACTGTATTTTGTAGTAAAAATACATATAACATCATTGATCTAGTGTAGGGTTGGCCTTGGATTCACGAACCTATATTCAATTATATATATATTAACACATATAACGGTAAACAAATAAATTTATATATTATTATTAGTGATATGTTTGTTAATATTTTATAGGTTTTACTAATTAATTATGTATATTTAATTTATATATATACTTTAAGGATATTAATATAGTTATGTTATATGTTCTAGTTATATTTTTATGTAACTAATATTTATTTGATAAACTAATATCAATAATAAATAAAAATTGTATTTTTATAATAATAATAGTAATAATACCTAATAACGATAGTAATTATAGTTGTGGAAATAATGAAAATAGTTTTACCGATAACAAAATAATAATTTTTGTAAAAATAATAATTTTAATAATAATGATAATTTCAATAATAAAATTAATAGTTTCAATAATAAAAATGGAAATTTTAATAAAAATATTAATTTTAATGATAATACTAATTTTAATAAAAATGACAAATTTTAAAAATAATAGTAATATTATTAATTAATTTAATGATAATAACACTAATACTTCCAACCATTAAGAATAATAATAATAATAATATTAATAATAATAATAATAACAATAATGATAATAATTCTAATCATAATTATTAACAATAATAATTTTATTCATAATAGTTAATAATAATAAAAAAAAATGGTATTCAAATTAAAGAAGTATACCCTTTTTAAAGCTTTCTCAAAAAAATTTGTCCAAGACGGGGTTCGAACCCGAGACCACTGACTCATCCAACACCACACCAAACCATCCCCTCTGTCTTGCTTATTTGTTTTAAAACCCACCCAAATATTTATAACCCCGTTTCTTATTCTGTTTTCCTTCTTTTCTTCTTCAATTTACCTCGTCGACCAGAGGACTCACATCTTAATCAAGACAGCGATTTACAACTTAAATAAGACTTGAAATTTATTTACAAATGACCTGTAATGAATGTTTGAGAAAAAAAATATATAAATATAAAAAAAATAACACAGCAGTTGCTGTGTCTTCGAACACCACGAAGAACAAAATCACGATTTTGAAATTGAACCATTTTTAGCCAAAACTTTAAATAGAAAAAGAGTTTTAAAACCTTCCTAAAATCGTTCTCAACCCTCAATTGCACTTCAATTGTAACCTATAACTCGAATTCGATCAAAGAAAATTCATTTGACTTTTTAAACCGAAACTTTGACTCTCAAATTCATCCTTGATTTAGCGAATTAACATTTGAAAATTTGCAGAAAGATTGAACAATTGATGACTAACAAAACCACATTTACAGATTTTGATACTTAATTCGAATTTAATTTATGAACAAAAAGTTATTGCGAAACAGTGTTCGAGCAAATATTGGATTTATTTTTCTTTTCTGTTTAATTTTACCAGATACCGTAAACTTTATAGAGTGTAAGGAAAATAGATTACAGCTGTATTATGAAATCGATTTGGAATTTGGATAGTAGCGATCCCAGACATCGACGTGTAACAAACCACAGACAAGGAGTACTCACGTAACAATCAGATGAAGAAAAAGAAAAATACAGATAGATACGTGTAAATTATTTATCTGTATATAATATTTATATTTATTTATGTAATTTACTTTAATGAATAATTATTATTATTATGTTAATAATAATAATGATAATAATACTAATTAATAATAATCTTAATAATAATAATAATTTTTTTATTGGTAAAGATACTAATATTAATTTTTAATATAAATGCTAATAATGAGAGTATTACTAATAATATTGATATACAAATTATACTTATCAAATCCCATATATATATAACAACATTAATTATTCAAATATTCATATTAGTGTTTATAATGAAATTATGGTTAATAACATTTACGTAAAGGTTATATTCAAACTTGTATATTACAATTTACAAATTATATCCTAGTTACTAATTATATAATATATATTACATAATAACTTATATTAATTATTTAATATTTGTAATTTACAATCCCTTATTATTTATGTTCAGAATTCATATATATATATATATATATATATATATATATATATATATATATATATATATATATATATATATATATATATATATATATATATATATATATATATATATATATATATATATATATATATATATATATACAGTAACTTATTTATTCTGTATTTTATTTTCACATTATTAATTCCAATTGATTGAAGGGCATTTTATTAGCTCAAACTAATATCTATGCATACTTGTATTTATATTTATATCTATGTGTTTATTTACAAACAATTGTTTGTAAATCGTCGGAATTAGTCAATGGGTAATTAATTACCTAAATATAGATTTCAAACTTTCTAAACTCAATATTAAGGTTTTTGCTTATCGTGTCGGAAACATATAGAGATTAGGGTTTAAATTTGGTCGAAAATTTCCGGGTCGTTACAGCAAGCCATATGGCAGGCTGTTTTTGGTGCCTGGTCCGTCTTGATTCACTGGATCGTAACTTGATTTCTCATCTTTCACCGTTTTCACTCTAGAATCTTCGTTTTAGCTCCGTTTTACTTTATTCTTTTTGCATCGCCTTCGTAATTACTTAATCTACAAAATCAACCAAAAAATCGATAATTTTGCCGACAAAGTTTTAATCTTTATTGTTTTAGGGCTTAATTTTGGGGATAAAAATGTGGCTTTTTGCCCGATATCAAATACCCCACACTTGGCTTTGCTTGTCCTCAAGCAAAAAAGCGGGAATATAAGGATCTTTCTAATAGACTCTTCCTTGCCCTACCCGTAGATCTTTTTATTATGCCTTCATTAGAAGTCGACACATCTTTCGAAAGTATTAGAAAAAGTTTCGAGCTTCGATGTTTGGTCGCTAGATTTCAATTGCATCCATAGTGGAAAAGGCGTACTTTCCAACTCTCAGATGTAGAGTATTACATGATCAGGCTCCTCACTAGCGGATCACTCATATCACTCAAGTGTTTAGGGTGTCCTATTCTAATTGTATTGTCGCTCAGAAGCCAATCGTGTAACAGTTCTCATCATAGGCTTGGTAAAGCATCGATATCTCCACCGGTTAAGTAAGGACGGCACTGATCTTCTTCCTAAGCATTCTTTCAAGAGGAAGACGGGTTATAGGGTTTGGTTAGAAATTTATGGATTCGGTGAAAGGTATCCAGATCTTTTGATTTTTGAGAGAATTGATAGACTTTGATTCTTCAGAGTATCCATTTTGGATAGAGAATGGCTTAGAATTCCGTATAAGTTTTCTTCGGAAGAGGCGGATTTCGCTAAGACTTTGTCTAGAATTTTCTTTTGCTCTTCCAGCATTCTTCTTCAGGGCATCTTCTCGGGTTTCTTTTTTCCTTATTAGAGACTTTGCTCTAGAGTCTTTGCTCTTTCATAATCATTTTTTTTAGGCATACCATTTCTTCATAACTTTTATCTTTCGTTCCTGGTGCCCAGAGAGGAAGTGATAATCCACTGAAAATAGGTCTTTGACCTATCAAAAACAATCAGGGGTTCGGAATCTTTCAACAAGTGCTTTTGAAGCAAATTTGATCGATCTATATCTTTATTAATCTCTGGATCTTTTGGTGAATCGAAAGGGAAGTGAATGTGAATGGTGTATTTTGGGAGTGAATTTGGGGTGAATATTTCTATTTCATTGATATCGGCTAAAAAATCACGTTTTACCCCGGTATTAAGTTCCAAAAACAACAAAGATTCGAACTTTATCGGAAAAATACCCACTTCGTCAGTTACAATTGAAGAAAAAGTAATTACGAAGGCGGTTCAAAAAGAATCAAGAGAATCGGAGCTAAAACGAAGATTCTAGAGCGAAAACGGTGAAAGACAAGAAATCAAGTTACGATCCAGTGAATCAAGGCTGACCAGCATCAAAAACGGCCTGCCATACGGCCTGCCAGTATGGAAATGGCCTGCCAAATACCACCAAGCGGCCTGCCAAACGACCTGCCAGGAAAACGGCTTGCCAAATACGGGCCACCAAACGGCCTGCCATACGGCCTGCCAGCCGTATTTTGGTAAATTCCTAGTCTATTTAAAGGGTCTTTGTCATTCATTCTAACACACACTTCAATTCACTTCTTTCTCTCTCTTGTACAATATTAGTCATACTCTCAAGGCCTTCGACTCCGTGAGGGAAACCTAGTACCCGGAGAAGAACGCTGAAGATTGTATTAGGAGCGGTCTGGAGTCTTGAAGTTGTCACTTTTGTATTCAGAACTCGTTTAATCTACTGATACTTCTATCCCTTATCTTATATAATGTTTTATGATATTGTTGCCATGATTAGCGAGTAGTTATCTTTAGTGTTTGCTATGATGTAAGCAGTTATAATGCCGAAATAATATTATGGTCTGTGTATGCTGTTGAAATGCTTTCCGATTATGCTTTAAACTTAATCTCTTTTTCAACTAATAGAACGTAGTTATAGGCTCTGTTATTGGGAAGTCGCGAACCCCGATTCAGAGTACACTATCTGTGTCACCCCCTTGGTAAGAGAAGTCTATCGGATACAACGTAAGATCGACCGAGGCACACCGGTTGTAGTAAGTCTATCGAGCTTTGGATTTCGACTGAGGACTCTATTGTAGTGAAACATCTGACTAGACCCTTAGTACATTGTCGGTCCTAGACCATGCTAGTGTAGTCACCAAACATATAAACTTCGTATGTGCACGCTGAAGCACAGCAGTTGTTGTAAGCTGTACCTCTGCTAAGTAAGGCCACGGAACCCGGTTAGTGTTGACCAGTACACTGCACCATAACGCAGTCTCAAGCATTGCACCCCGCTTGAGGGATTCTTAGTTAATTAATGAACTGTTTGTTTAGACACATAAAGGATTGGGCCGTTAGGATAACCGAACGTGTTCATGGAAGTCAGCTTAACTTGGACATGGTGTTCTTTATGGTTGAACTCTTTTTAAGGGCCTAACTATCTTTTACCAATCATTAACGAAAGCAGTGAAACACATCACGTCTCTCGGATATGGTAAACCATGTATTCTATTATGTTTAAGAAAGTTTAGACCATTTCGGAATGTTAATACGTCACCTAAACGAGTAGATCAATTGGATGAGCCGTCTGAACGTGTATGCATGTAGTCCGACCGCACGGACTTCGAGGGTAAGGGACGTTGCTGTCTATTCAGAATATTCAAGCCTAACGCAGTACCCAGTGACATGTCTTATGACAGGGGCGTTTAGGACCAGTGTAATGAATACAAGGCCTCTGCCTATTCATGAGCCAGCATTCCATAATCTAGGCAGAATAACTGATGAATTCATACTATGCACTCACTTTAACCTTATCTGAATTATGAATTTTATCGCATTTACTTTATCTGTCTTATAAATTAGAAAATCTAAAAATAAATATTCACTACTCCCTAACTATCTTAGGCTTAAATATAGGTTCGATTCTACTGATATCTAAAAAATACGAATCTTGGTCATACTTCCCTTACTTGTAAGGAGTAGTAAGATTTAGGCCCCGCTAAATATAAATTTAAAACAAGTACCTTCCTCCCACGAGTGGCTGATCCTGGCGAGCCGCGGCCTGACGACACCGCGCGAATAAAAACCGTCCGTTTCGGCCATATCATGGGAGGATACTAAGTTTTTGGCGCTGCTGCCGGGGAGCTGGTATCAGGCAATACTGCTCTCTATCAAACTTATTCACAAGCATTTAGTGGTGTCTAAGAAAGAAAATTATACACGGACATGGTTATTGGATTTTCCGAACAGTCGTCAATTATATTGGGACCAAAAGGATCCTGCTTCTCCGTAGTTGGCCTGGCCACTTGGTTTGTTGAATAGTTCGTGCGGAGCTCTGTTACCAAAATACCAGAGAATCAGTAGCCAGCACCAAAAACTTATTCAACCGTAGGATAGTTAGTTAATTAAAGTAGACTACCTTAAATTAGATTACCTTAGACTACCCTAGATTAGATTAGATTAGATTACCTTAGATTAAATTAGATTACCTTAGAACTAGATTATCCTAGAATTAGATTAGATTAGTTTAGCTTATTATAATTTAGCTTATTTGCGAAAAATTAAAAACAAAAAGGCATACCTAGTGTATGACACAAACCCGATCTAGACCAGGGTCGTTGTTATTCGTACCTGACCGAGATGCAATAATCTCTAAAAGGAAGCACGAATCAGAAATCAAATGGCGTTACGCGTTACTTTAGCAGAAAACACCAAACCCTCGATTGAAGTTCGAGGAGGACCAATTAGATTTCCAGAGATTCAATGACACTCGTTCGAGTTAAAACATCACATCATCCAACTCATTCAGAATAGCTGTCAGTTTTATGGATTACCGAATGACAATCCTAATTATTACCTTGATAAATTCATATCTCTTTTGAACTCCTACAAACAGCCAGGGATAGGACAAGATATAGTCCGGCTATACTTGTTCCCCTATTCTCTCACTCATCATGCTCAAACTTGGTTCGAAGGATTGGAAAAAGATTACATCACGTAATGGACGGAGATGGCTACTAAATTCCTAACCAAATATTTCCCTCCTTCTAAACAAACCAAACTGAAGAATGACATCATTAACTTCAAACAAAGTTATGATGAATCTCTTTACACTGCATGGGAGCAATTCAAAACCCTGCTGAAGAAATGCCCTAATCACCAGCTAGAACGGTCAGCCCAAATCTGTACCTTCTACAATGGTCTTACGATAAATCATAGGATGACGATCGATGCAGCAGCTCAAGGGAATCTGATGAACCAAACCGCAGACGAAGCATGGGAATTGCTCGAGAACATGACAATGCATCATCACGACTGGAACAATGGTGAAACAACTTCATCATCTGCCCCACTATCTGCACTTAACAATCAAACGGAGGCCATCAAATCCCTCACGGATAAGATGGAATCTCTTGCTAAACAACTCGGAGAACTGAAGATGCAGCCACAGCAGGTTAACCAAGCTCAGGCTTGTGTTAATTGTACCAACCCGCAACCTACTGAAGAATATCAAGTTGAGTACGAAAACCCTGACGGTTCAGTCTGTTATGTCCAATACCCAGCTTGTCCACCAAATCCCGGATTCAAACAACCACCCAGGGTTAATCAATTTCGGTGAAGCAATCAACCTTTTCGCTATCGCTATCCACCTTATCCAGCCCAACAATCTCAATTGACCTACGATCAACCACTCCCACTCACGGGTCCCCCAGTTGAGGAAAATTCCCCTACCACCCAGATTATAAAAGAAACTAACCCCACTCTCGGAGCTGATGATCAGTTAACTCAGTTCACTCAAGGACAACAACAGTTAAATCAGAGTACTACAACCAGACAAGATTGGACGGAGATACTAATGAGAAATCAATTGGCTCTGCTCAAAAGTTTTGAAACGCAGCTCGGACATTTATCACCACGCCTTGAAACCCGACCGCAGGGAAGATTGCCAAGTAATACTATTCAAAATCCCCACATAGAAGAAGCAAAGCAAATGGACTCCGTAATCCCAGAGGAAGAACCACAGAGAAGGTCAACTAGGCTTAAGAACAAATCGACATATACTCAGAAGCTGACCCCTGAAACTTCAGTTCGCGTACCTTATCCTGGAAGGCTACAAGAAGAACCATCCAAGCTCGATTCCTTCAAACTTGATGGAAGATTCCTGGACACCATGTCCAAAGTTCCCATTCATGCGGGCCGATTCGTTTTTCCATGTTCAATCTACCAATCTGGAACCATTCATGCGTTAGCAGATTTAGGAGCAAGTATCAACCTAATCCCCTACTCTCTCTACAAGAGATTCGAGTTAAGAGACTTGTCACCAACCAAAATGACAATCCAACTTGTCGATCACACAATTCGATATCCTAAGGGCATAGTTGAGAACGTTTTGGTGAAAGTCAACAAATTCTTGTATTCTACGAATTTCGTAGTGATGGACATTAAGGAAGACCTACACACACCAGTGGTGTTAGGAATGAAATGTCCCGTTCATATTGATTATAAATGTTCCATATTAATTGATTTCGTTGCGAGGTTTTGACCTCTATATGAGACGTTTTTCAAAGACTGCATTCATTTTTAAAACAACCATAACCTTTATTTTATCAATAAAGGTTTCAAGAGCATTACGTAGATTATCAAATAATGATAATCTAAAATATACTGTTTACACACGACCATTACATAATGGTTTACAATATAAATATATTACATCGACATATGTTTCTTGAATGTAGTTTTTACACAATATCATACAAACATGGACTCCAAATCTTTTCCTTATTTTAGTATGCAACAGCGGAAGCTCTTAGTATTCACCTGAGAATAAATATGCTTTAAACATCAACAAAAATGTTGGTGAGTGATAGGTTTAACCTATATATATCAAATCGTAACAATAGACCACAAGATTTCATATTTCAATATACATCCCATACATAGAGATAAAAATCATTCATATGGTGAACACCTGGTAACCGACATTAACAAGATGCATATATAAGAATATCCCCATCATTCCGGGACACCCTTCGGATATGATATAAATTTCGAAGTACTAAAGCATCCGGTACTTTGGATGGGGCTTGTTGGGCCCGATAGATCTATCTTTAGGATTCGCGTCAATTAGGGTGTCTGTTCCCTAATTCTTAGATTACCAGACTTAATAAAAAGGGGCATATTCGATTTCGATAATTCAACCATAGAATGTAGTTTCACGTACTTGTGTCTATTTTGTAAATCATTTATAAAACCTGCATGTATTCTCATCCCAAAAATATTAGATTTTAAAAGTGGGACTATAACTCACTTTCACAGATTTTTACTTCGTCGGGAAGTAAGACTTGGCCATTGGTCGATTCACGAACTTATAACAAATATGTACATATATATCAAAGTATATTCAAAATATATTTACAACACTTTTAATACATTTTGATGTTTTAAGTTTATTAAGTCAGCTGTCCTCGTTAGTAACCTACAACTAGTTGTCCAACGTTAGATGTACAGAAAAAATTGATATATATTATCTTGAATCAATCCACAACCAAGTGTATACACGTCTTAGGCTAGATCATAACTCAAAGTATATATATTTTTAGAATCAACCTCAACCCTGTATAGCTAACTCTCACATTACTGCATATAGAGTGTTTATGGTTGTTCCAAATAATATATACACAAGGGTCGATATGATATGTCAAAACATTAGCATATGTGTCTATGGTATCCCAATATTACATAATATATTAGAATACATGTATAATAAAATATAAGTTAGCTAGGATATGATTAATATAGATTTGTTACAAATTTTCACGTTGCTACAACAAGAAAAATTATCCAATCTTGTTTTAACCATAACTTCTTCATTTTAAATCCGTTTTAAGTGAATCAAATTGTTATGGTTTCATATTGAACTCTATTTTATGAATCTAAATAGAAAAAGTATAGGTTTATAGTCGGAAATATCAGTTACAAGTCATTTTTGTAAAGGTAGTCATTTCAGTCGAAAGAACGACGTCTAGATGACCATTTTAGAAAACATACTTCCACTTTGAGTTTAACCATGATTTTTGGATATAGTTTCATGTTCATAAGAAAAATAATTTCCCCAGAAGAACAACTTTTAAATCAAAGTTTATCATAGTTTCAAATTAACTAACCCAAAACAGCCCGCGGTGTTACTACGACGGCGTATGTCCAGTTTTACAGTGTTCTTCTTTTGTTTATAACATATAGATATATAACATGTGTTTAGTTGATTTTAAAAGTCAAGCTAGAAGGATTAATGTTTGTTTGCGAACAAGTTTAGAATTAACTAAACTATGTTCTAGTGATTACAAGTTTAAATCTTCGAATAAGATAGCTTTATATGTATGAATCGAATGATGTTATGAACATCATTACTACCTCAAGTTTTCTGGATAAAGCTAATGGAAATGATAAAAATGGATCTAGCTTCAAAGGATCCTTGGATGGCTTGAAAGTTCTTGAAGCAGAATCATGACACGAAAACAAGTTCAAGTAAGATTTCCACTCAAAATAAGATTGTTATAGTTATAGAAATTGAATCAAAGTTTGAATATGAGTATTACCTTGTATTAGAAAGATATCTTACTGTAAATAAGAAAGATTTCTTGAGGTTGGATGATCACTCTACAAGATTGGAAGTAAGCTAGCAAACTTGGAAGTATTCTTGATTTTATGAAACTAGAACTTGTAGAATTTATGAAGAACACTTAGAACTTGAAGATAGAACTTGAGAGAGATTAATTATATGAATAAAATTGAAGAATGAAAGTGTTTGTAGGTGTTTTTGGTCGTTGGTATATGGATTAGATATAAAGGATATGTAATTTTGTTTTCATGTAAATAAGTCATGAATGATTACTAATATTTTTGTAATTTTATGAGATATTTCATGCTAGTTGCCAAATGATGGTTCCCACATGTGTTAGGTGACTCACATGGGCTGCTAAGAGCTAATAATTGGAGTGTATATACCAATAGTACATACATCTAAAAGCTGTGTATTGTACGAGTACGAATACGGGTGCATACGAGTAGAATTGTTGATGAAACTGAACGAGGATGTAATTGTAAGAATTTTTGTTAAGTAGAAGTATTTTGATAAGTGTCTTGAAGTCTTTCAAAAGTGTATGAATACATATTAAAACACTACATGTATATACATTTTAACTGAGTCGTTAAGTCATCGTTAGTCGTTACATGTAAGTGTTGTTTTGAAACCTTTAGGTTAACGATCTTGTTAAATGTTGTTAACCCATTGTTTATTAAATCAAATGAGATGTTAAATTATTACATTATCATGATATCATGATGTATTAATATATCTTAATATGATATATATACATTAAATGTCGTTACAACGATAATCGTTACATATATGTCTCGTTTCAAAATCATTAAGTTAGTAGTCTTGTTTTTACATATGTAGTTCATTGTTAATATACTAAATGATATGTTTACTTATAATAATATCATGTTAACTATATATATATCCATATATATGTCATCATATAGTTTTTACAAGTTTTATCGTTCGTGAATCGCCGGTCAACTTGGGTGGTCAATTGTCTATATGAATCCTATTTAAATTAATCAAGTCTTAATAAGTTTGATTGCTTAACATGTTGGAAACATTTAATCATGTAAATATCAATTTCATTTAATATATAAAAACATGGAAAAGTTCGGGTCACTACAGTACCTACCTGTTAAATAAATTTCGTCCCGAAATTTTAAGCTGTTGAAAGTGTTGACGAATCTTCTGGAAATAGATGCGGGTATTTCTTCTTCATCTGATCTTCATGCTCCCAGGTGAACTCGGGTCCTCTACGAGTATTCCATCGAACCTTAACAATCGGTATCTTGTTCTGTTTAAGTCTCTTAACCTCACGATCCATTATTTCGACGGGTTCTTCAATGAATTGAAGTTTTTCATTGATTTGGATTTCGTCCAACAGAATAGTGAGATCTTCTTTAGCTAAACATTTCTTCAAATTCGAGACGTAGAAAGTGTTATGTACATTCGCAAGTTGTTGAGGTAACTCAAGTCGGTAAGCTACTGGTCCTACATGATCAATAATCTTGAATGGTCCAACATACCTTGGATTTAATTTCCCTCATTTACCAAATCGAACAATACCTTTCCAAGGTGCAACCTTAAGCATGACCATCTCTCCAATTTCAAAGGTGCAACCTTAAGCATGACCATCTCTCCAATTTCAAATTCTATATCTTTTCTTTTAATGTCGGCGTAGCTCTTTTGTCGACTTTGGGCGGTTTTCAACCATTGTTGAATTTGGATGATCTTCTCGGTAGTTTCTTGTATTATCTCCGGACCCGTAATCTGTCTATCCCCCATTTCACTCCAACAAATCGAAGACCTGCACTTTCTACCATAAAGTGCTTCAAATGGTGCCATCTCAATGCTTGAATGATAGCTGTTGTTGTAGGAAAATTCTGCTAATGGTAGATGTCGATCCCAACTGTTTCCGAAATCAATAACACATGCTCGTAGCATGTCTTCAAGTGTTTGTATTGTCCTTTCGCTCTGCCCATCAGTTTGTGGATGATAGGCAGTACACATGTCTAGACGAGTTCCTAATGCTTGCTGTAATGTCTGCCAGAATCTTGAAATAAATCTGACATCCCTATAAGAGATAATAGAGATTGTTATTCCATGTCTGGAGACGACTTCCTTCAAATACAGTCGTGCTAACTTCTCCAACTTGTCATCTTCTCTTATTGGCAGGAAGTGTGCTGACTTGGTGAGATGATCAACTATTACTCAAATAGTATCATAACCACTTGCAGTCCTTGGCAATTTAGTAATGAAATCCATGGTAATGTTTTCCCATTTCCATTCCGGGATTTCAGGTTGTTTTAGTAGACCTGATGGTTTCTGATGTTCAGCTTTGACCTTAGAACACGTCAAACATTCTCCTACATATTTAGTAATATCGGCTTTCATACCTGGCCACCAAAAAAGTTTCTTAAGATCCTTGTACATCTTTCCCGTTCCAGGATGTATTGAGTATCTGGTTTTATGAGCTTCTCTAAGTACCATTTCTCTCATATCTCCAAATTTTGGTACCCAACTTCTTTCAGCCCTATACCGGGTTCCATCTTTCCGAATATTAAGATGCTTCTCCGATCCTTTGGGTATTTCATCCATTAAATTTCCTTCTTTTAAAACTCCTTGTTGCGCCTCCTTTATTTGAGTAGTAAGGTTAGTGTGAATCATTATATTCATAGATTTTACTCGAATGTGTTCTCTGTCCTTTCCGCTCAAGGCATCGGCTACCACATTTGCCTTCCCCGGGTGGTAACGAATCTCAAAGTCATAATCATTCAACAATTCAATCCACCTACGCTGCCTCATATTCAGTTGTTCTTGATTAAATATGTGTTGAAGACTTTTGTGGTCGGTATATATAATACTTTTAACCCCATATAAGTAGTGCCTCTAAGTCTTTAATGCAAAAACAAGTGCGCCTAATTCCAAATCATCCGTCGTATAATTTTGCTCGCGAATCTTCAATTGTCTAGACGCATAAGCAATCACCTTCGTCCGTTGCATTAATACACAACCGAGACCTTGCTTTGATGCGTCACAATAAATCACAAAATCATCATTCCCTTCAGGCAATGACAATATAGGTGTCGTAGTTAGCTTTTTCTTCAATAATTGAAATGCCTTCTTTTGTTCATCCTTCCATTCAAATTTCTTCCCTTTATGCGTTAATGCAGTAAAGGGTTTTGCTATTTTGGAGAAATCTTGGATGAATCTTCTGTAGTAACCAGCCAATCCTAAAAATTGACGTATATGCTTCGGAGTTTTTGGGGTTTCCCACTTGTCAACGGTTTCGATCTTTGCCGGGTCCACCTGGATACCTTCTTTGTTCACTATGTGACCGAGGAATTGAACTTCTTCCAATCAAAATGCACACTTTGAAAACATAGCGTACAATTTTTCTTTCCTCAATACTTCTAGCACTTTTCTCAAATGTTCTTCGTGCTCTTAATCATTCTTTGAGTAAATAAGTATGTCATCAATGAAAACAATGACAAACTTGTCAAGATATGGCCCACACACTCGGTTCATAAGGTCCATGAACACAGCTGGTGCGTTAGTCAATCCAAACGGCATAACCATAAACTTGTAATGACCATAACGCGTCCTAAAAGCAGTTTTTGAAATATCATCCTCCTTTACTCGCATTTAATGATATCCAGAACGTAAATCGATCTTCGAATAAACCGATAAGCCTTGTAGTTGATCAAATAAGTCGTCAATTCTCGGCAGTGGATAACGGTTTTTGATGGTAAGTTTGTTCAACTCTCTGTAGTCAATACACAACCTAAATGTACCATCCTTCTTCTTGACAAACAAAATAGGAGCTCCCCATGGTGATGTGCTTGGTCGAATGAAACCACGTTCTAATAGTTCTTGCAGTTGACTTTGCAATTCTTTCATCTCGCTGGGTGCGAGTCTATAAGGAGCACGAGCTATTGGTGCAGCTCCTGGTACAAGATCTATTTGAAATTCAACAGATCGATGTGGAGGTAGTCCTGGTAATTCTTTCGAAAATACATCGGGAAATTCTTTTGCGACGGGAACATCATTGATGCTCTTTTCTTCAGTTTGTACTTTCTCGACGTGTGCTAGAACAGCATAGAAACCTTTTCTTATTAGTTTTTGTGCATTCAAATTACTAATAAGATGTAGCTTCATGTTGCCCTTTTCTCCGTACACCATTAAGGGTTCTACTTCTTCTCGTACAATGCGAATTGCATTTTTATAACATACGATCTCTGCTTTCACCTTCTTCAGCCAGTCCATGCCAACTATTACATCAAAACTCCCTAATTCTACTGGTATCAAATCAATCTTAAATATTTCGCTACCCAGTTTAATTTCTCGATTCCGGCATATATAATCTGCTGAAATTAATTTACCGTTTGCGAATTCGAGTAAAAATTTACTATCCAACGGCGTCAATGGACAACTTAATTTAGCACAAAAATCTCTACTCATATAGCTTCTATCCGCACCCGAATCAAATAAAACGTAAGCAGATTTATTGTCAATAAGAAACGTACCCGTAACAAGCTCCGGGTCTTCCTGTGCCTCTGCCGCATTAATATTGAAAACTCTTCCACGGCTTTGTCCATTCGTGTTCTCCTGGTTTGGGAAATTTCTAATAATGTGGCTCGGTTTTCCATATTTATAACAAACTACATTGGCATAACTAGCTCTGACACTACTTGCTCCGCCATTACTCGTTCCGACACCATTTCTTCCTTTCGTTCTGTTAACCCCTGGTCCGTAGACCTCACACTTCACCGCGCTATGACCATTTCTTTTACACTTGTTGCAAAATTTGGTGCAGAACCCCGAGTGATACTTTTCACACCTTTGGCATAGGTACTTCTGATTGTTGTTGTTGTTGCAGTTGTTATTGTTGTTGGGATGATTGTTGTAGTTGCTGTTGTTGTTGTTGTTGTTGTTGTTGCTGCTGCTGCTGCTGCTGCTGCTGCTGCTGCTACTGCTGCTGTTGTTGTTGTTGTTGTTGTTGTTGTTGTTGTTGTTGTTGTTGTTGTTGTTGTTGTAGTTGCGGTTGATGTTGCGATTGTTGGGATAGTTGTTGCGATTATTGTTGTAATTGTTGTTGTTGTTGTATTGGTGATTCTTATCACCGTTTTCCTCCCACTTTCTTTTGACTTGCTTCACATTGGCCTCTTCAGACCTGTTCTTTAATTCTTTCCTCAATCTGGTTCACTAGTTTGTGAGCCATTCTACATGCCTGTTGTATGGAGGCGGGCTCGTTTGAACTTATATCTTCTTGGATTCTTTCCGGTAATCCTTTCACAAACGCGTCGATCTTCTCTTCCTCATCTTCGAACGCTCTCGGACACAATAGGCACAATTCTGTGAATCGTCTTTCATACGTGGTAATATCAAATCCTTGGGTTCTTAACCCTCTAAGTTCTGTCTTGAGCTTATCGACCTCGGTTCTGGGACGGTACTTCTCGTTCATCAAGTGCTTAAATGCTGACCACGGTAGTGCGTAAGCATCATCTTGTCCCACTTGCTCTAGATAGGTATTCCACCATGTTAACGCAGTACCTGTGAAGGTATGCGTAGCGTACTTCACTTTATCCTCTTCAGTACACTTACTTATGGCAAACACCGATTCGACCTTCTCGGTCCACCGTTTCCATCCGATCGGTCCTTCGGTTCCATTAAATTCCAAAGGTTTGCAGGCAGTGAATTCTTTGTAGGTGCATCCTACACGATTTCTTGCGCCGTTAGCTGCATTGCTAGATTCGGAGTTATTGTTGGTATGTAGCGCAGCCTGTACTGCGGCTATGTTTGAAGCAAGAAAGGCACGAAATTCCTCTTCGCTCATATTCAAGGTGTGTCGAGTAGTCGGTGCCATTTCCTTCAAAATAGTCAAGTGAAACGAGTTAATCATATAGAATATCAAGAGTAGTCAATAGTATTTCGTAGCGTAATATGAACTTATTTATAAAAGCTCTTTCTTCATATTAGCGTTTTATACTCTTTAATTCGGGTAGTACCTACCCGTTAAGTTCATACTTAGTAGCTAACATACCATTTCAACTACTACAATTCTATATGAAAAACTAATCACACAAAAAAAAAAATATCATATTCAAACCTTTATACAATAACTTGCAAACTTACAATACCACTTTTTTTTACATATAGCATGAAATATAGCACATAAAACTTTAATACAAAGTAGTTGCGAAGATAATTCTAGTTAATAAATAAGGCGTTTAGCAAAGGCAATAAAGACACGTAATTCATACGTCCAGAAACAAGTCATGCATTCTGGTTTTACTAATACCACTTCCCATCCTTGGTTTTGTGGAACATAACCGTTGTGACCGATAGTAAGACAATGTGTTGTAACGTCGTCAAAAGGATGAAGGTTACGTAATAACCAACAGTCTCGTAATAACCTAAAAACCTCATTTCTTACCCTAATTACCGACTCCGTCACTTGTGGGAATGTTTTGTTTAATAGTTGTAGCCCGATGTTCTTGTTCTCACTTTGGTGAGAAGCGAACATTACTAACCCGTAAGCATAACATGCTTCTTTATGTTGCATGTTAGCCGCTTTTTCTAAATCACGAAGTCCTATATTCGGATATATTGAGTCAAAATAATTTCTTAACCCGTTGTGTAAAATAGCATTTGGATTCCCCGCAATATATGCGTCAAAGTAAACACATCGTAACTTATGGATTTCCCAATGTGATATCCCCCATCTTTCGAACGAAAGCCTTTTATAAATCAAGGCATTCTTGGAACGTTCTTCGAATGTCTTACAAACTGATCTCGCCTTAAATAGTTGTGCCGAGGAATTCTGACCGACCCTGGACAAGATTTCATCAATCATGTCTCCGGGTAAGTCTCTTAAAATATTGGGTTGTCTATCCATTTTGTGTTTTTATACTGTAAAATAGACAAGAGTTAGATTCATAAAAAAATACTTATTAATACAAGCAATTTTTGTAGTGACCCTAACTTTTCCATGTTTATATATATATTAAATGAAATTGTTATTTACATGATTAAGTGTTTTCAACATGTTAAGCAATCAAACTTGTTAAGACTTGATTAATTGAAATATGTTTCATATAGACAATTGACCACCCAAGTTGACCGGTGATTCACGAACGTTAAAACTTGTAAAAACTATACGATGACATATATATGGTTATATATATAGTTAACATGTTTTTATTATAAGTATGTATCTCATTAGGTATTTTAACAATGAGTTATATACATAAAAATGAGACTATTAATTTAAGAAACTCGAAAACGATATATATAACGATTATCGTTATAACAACGTCTTACTAGGTACATATAAATCATATTAAGATATTGATACACTTGGTTAATTATGTTAAATGATAAGTAAATATATTATTAAGTGTATTAACAATGAAATACATATGTAAAAATAAGACTACTAACTTAATGATTTCGAAACGAGACATATATGTAACGATTATCGTTGTAACGACATTTAACTGTATATACATCATACTAAGATATATTATATATCATAATATCATGATAATATAATAATTTAACATCTCATTTGTTATAATAAACAATGGGTTAACAATATTCAACAAGATCGTTAACCTAAAGGTTTCAAAACAACATTTACATGTAACGACTAACGATGACTTAACGACTCAGTTAAAATGTATATACATGTAGTGTTTTAATATGTATTCATACACTTTTGAAAGACTTCAAGACACTTATCAAAATACTTCTACTTAACAAAAATGCTTACAATTACATCCTCGTTCAGTTTCATCAACAATTCTACTCGTATGCAACCGTATTCGTACTCGTACAATACACAGCCCTTAGATGTATGTACTATTGGTATATACACTCCAATGATCAGCTCTTAGCAGCCCATGTGAGTCACCTAACACATGTGGGAACCATCATTTGGCAACTAGCATGAAATATCTCATAAAATTACAAAAATATGAGTAATCATTCATGACTTATTTACATGAAAACAAAGTTACATATCCTTTATATCTAATCCATACACCAACGACCAAAAACACCTACAAACACTTTCATTCTTCAATTTTCTTCATCTAATTGATCTCTCTCAAGTTCTATCTTCAAGTTCTAAGTGTTCTTCATAAATTCTACAAGTTCTAGTTACATAAAATCAAGAATACTTTCAAGTTTGCTAGCTCACTTCCAATCTTGTAAGGTGATCATCCAACCTCAAGAAATCTTTGTTTCTTACAGTAAGTTATCATTCTAATACAAGGTAATAATCATATTCAAACTTTGGTTCAATTTCTATAACTATAACAATCTTATTTCAAGTGATGATCTTACTTGAACTTGTTTTCGTGTCATGATTCTGCTTCAAGAACTTCGAGCCATCCAAGGATCCGTTGAAGCTAGATCCATTTTTCTCTTTTCTAGTAGGTTTATCCAAGGAACTTAAGGTAGTAATGATGTTCATAACATCATTCGATTCATACATATAAAGCTATCTTATTCGAAGGTTTAAACTTGTAATCACTAGAACATAGTTTAGTTAATTCTAAACTTGTTCGCAAACAAAAGTTAATCCTTCTAAATTGACTTTTAAAATCAACTAAACACATGTTCTATATCTATATGATATGCTAACTTAATGATTTAAAACCTGGAAACACGAAAAACACCGTAAAACTGGATTTACGCCGTCGTAGTAACACCGCGGGCTGTTTTGGGTTAGTTAATTAAAAACTATGATAAACTTTGATTTAAAAGTTGTTATTCTGAGAAAATGATTTTTATTATGAACATGAAACTATATCCAAAAATTATGGTTAAACTCAAAGTGGAAGTATGTTTTCTAAAATGGTCATCTAGATGTCGTTCTTTCGACTGAAATGACTACCTTTACAAAAACGACTTGTAACTTATTTTTCCGACTATAAACCTATAATTTTTCTGTTTAGATTCATAAAATAGAGTTCAATATGAAACCATAGCAATTTGATTCACTCAAAAAGGATTTAAAATGAAGAAGTTATGGGTAAAACAAGATTGGATAATTTTTCTCATTTTAGCTACGTGAAAATTGGTAACAAATCTATTCCAACCATAACTTAATCAACTTGTATTGTATATTATGTAATCTTGAGATACCATAGACACGTATACAATATTTCGACCTATCATGTCGACACATCTATATATATTTCGGAACAACCATAGACACTCTATATGTGAATGTTGGAGTTAGCTATACAGGGTTGAGGTTGATTCCAAAATATATATAGTTTGAGTTGTGATCAATACTGAGATACGTATACACTGGGTCGTGGATTGATTCAAGATAATATTTATCGATTTATTTCTGTACATCTAACTGTGGATAACTAGTTGTAGGTTACTAACGAGGACAGCTGACTTAATAAACTTAAAACATCAAAATATATTAAAAGTGTTGTAAATATATTTTGAACATACTTTGATATACATGTATATATTGTTATAGGTTCGTGAATCAACCAGTGGCCAAGTCTTACTTCCCGACGAAGTAAAAATCTATGAAAGTGAGTTATAGTCCCACTTTTAAAATCTAATATTTTTGGGATGAGAATACATGTAGGTTTTATAAATGATTTACAAAATAGACACAAGTACGTGAAACTACATTCTATGGTTGAATTATCGAAATCGAATATGCCCCCTTTTTATTAAGTCTGGTAATCTAAGAATTAGGGAACAGACACCCTAATTGACGCGAATCCTAAAGATAGATCTATTGGGCTTAACAAACCCCATCCAAAGTACCGGATGCTTTAGTACTTCGAAATTTATATCATATCTGAAGGGTGTCCCGGAATGATGGGGATATTCTTATATATGCATCTTGTTAATGTCGGTTACCAGGTGTTCACCATATGAATGATTTTTATCTCTATGTATGGGATGTGTATTGAAATATGAAATCTTGTGGTCTATTATTACGATTTGATATATATAGGTTAAACCTATAACTCACCAACATTTTTGTTGACGTTTTAAGCATGTTTATTCTCAGGTGATTATTAAGAGCTTCCGCTGTCGCATACTTAAATAAGGACGGGATTTGGAGTCCATGCTTGTATGATATTGTGAAAAAAAAACTGCATTCAAGAAACTTATTTTGTTGTAACATATTTGTATTGTAAACCATTATGTAATGGTCGTGTGTAAACAGGATATTTTAGATTATCATTATTTGATAATCTACGTAAAGCTTTTTAAAACCTTTATCTATGAAATAAAGGTTATGGTTTGTTTTAAAAATGAATGCAGTCTTTGAAAAACGTCTCATATAGAGGTCAAAACCTCGCAACGAAATCAATTAATATGGAACGTTTTTAATCAATAAGAACGGGACATTTCAGTTGGTATCCGAGCGTTGGTCTTAGAGAACCAGAATTTTGCATTAGTGTGTCTTATCGAGTTTGTTAGGATGCATTAGTGAGTCTGGACTTCGACCGTGTTTACTTGAAAAATGATTGCTTAACAAATTTTGTTGGAAACTATATATTTTTAACATGTGAATATTATGTGATATATTAATCTCTTAACGCGTTTGATATTATGTGATAGATGTCTACCTCTAGAACAAGTCCCATTGACTCACCTAATAATAATGAAGAGTCAAATGTAAATTGGAATGATTCGTGGACTGATTCACAAGTTCCCGAAGAGGAACCGGAAGAAGAGTCGGAACCGGAAGAAGAATCGGAACCGGAAGAAGAATCGGAACCGGATGAAGAAATAGAACCGGTGGGGGAAATAATAAAACGGTTAAGTAAAAGAAAATCCCCAACCAACCGACCAAGGTTAATTATGGTCAATGGTGTTTCCGCCAAGGAAGCAAAATATTGGGAGGATTACCAATTCTCCGATGAATCGGATTCCGACGAGAATTCCGATGATGTTATAGAAATTACCCCAACTGAATTTAAAAAGGCAAAAGAAAATAATAAGGGAAAGGGCATAAAAATAGAGAAATCTAATTCCAACCCCGATGAAATTTATATGTATCGTCAACCCCCGAAGTCCTTAAGTTGTAACAATGACCCGGGAACCTCTAAACCACCAGGTTTTTCTAAACCAATGTGGAAAACGACGACTCGTATTAGGGGAACATCATATATCCCTAGAAACTTGGCAAAACGAACCAAAACCGAAGAAGAAGAAACAAGCGAGTCGGAATAAGATAGTTGTATTCGTGTGGTGTAATATATGTAATATAGTGTGCTTATGCTTTATGATATATGTAAAAATTACTTGTATTAATAAGTATTTTTTTTATGAATCTAACTCTTGTCTATTTTACAGTTTAAAAACACAAAATGGATAGACAACCCAATATTTTAAGAGACCTACCCGGAGACATGATTGATGAAATCTTGTCTAGAGTCGGTCAGAATTCTTCGGCACAACTATTTAAGGCGAGATCAGTTTGTAAGACATTCGAAGAACGTTCCAAGAATGCCTTGGTTTATAAAAGGCTTTCGTTCGAAAGATGGGGGATATCACATTGGGAAATCCATAAGTTACGATGTGTTTACTTTGACGCATATATTGCGGGGAACCCAAATGCTATTTTACGCAATGGGTTAAGAAATTATTTTGACTCAATATATCCGAATATTGGACTTCGTGATTTAGAAAAAGCGGCTAACATGCAACATAAAGAAGCATGTTATGCTTACGGATTAGTAATGTTCGCTTCTCACCAAAGTGAGAATAAGAACATCGGGCTACAACTATTAAACAAAACGTTCCCACAAGTGACGGAGTCGGTAATTGGGGTAAGAAATGAGGTTTTTAGATTGTTACGGGACTGTTGGACATTACGTAACCCTCGTCCCTTTGACGACGTTACAACACGCTGTCTTATCAACGGCCATAACGGTTATGTTCCACAAGACCAAGGATGGGAAGTAATCCTAGTAAAACCAGAATGCATGACTTGTTTCTGGACATATGAATTACGTGTCTTTATTTCCTTTGCTGAACGACTTGTGTACTAGCTAGAATTATCTTCACAACCATCTTGTATCAAATTTATTGTGTGCTATATTTCATGCTATATGTAAAATAAGCGGTATTGTAAGTTTGTAAAATATTGTGTAAAAGTTTGAACGCGAAATATTATTATAATCAGTTTTTCATATAGAATTGTAGTAGTTGAATTGTATATTAGCTACTAAGTATGAACTTAACGGGTAGGTACTACCCGAATTTAAACTTATAAAACGCTAATATGAAGAAAAAGCTTTTATGAAATACTATTAACTACTCTTAATATTCTGTATGATTAACTTGTTCCATTTAACTATTTTGAAGGAAATGGCACCGACTACTCGACACACCGTGAATATGAATGAAGAGGAATTCCGTACTTTTCTAGCTTCAAACATAGCCGCAGTACAGGCTGCGCTACATACCAACAATAACCTTGGATCTAGCAGTACAGGAAATCGTGTAGGATGCACCTACAAAGAATTCACTGCCTGCAAACCTTTGGAATTTGATGGAATCGAAGGACCGATCGGATTGAAACGGTGGACCGAGAAGGTCGAATCGGTGTTTGACATAAGTAAGTGTACTGAAGAGGACAAAGTGAAGTACGCTACGCATACCGTCACAGGTTCTGCGTTAACATGGTGGAATACCTATCTAGAGCAAGTAGGACAAGACGATGCGTACGCACTACCGTGGTCAGCATTCAAGCACTTGATGAACGAGAAGTACCGTCCCAGAACCGAGGTCAATAAGCTCAAGACAGAACTTAGAGGGTTACGAACCCAAGCATTTGATATTACCACGTACAAAAGACGATTCACAGAATTGTGCCTATTGTGTCCGGGAGCATTCGAAGATGAGGAAGAGAAGATCGACGCGTTTGTGAAAGGATTACCGGAAAGAATCCAAGAAGATATAAGTTCACACGAGCCCGCCTCCATACAACAGGCATGTAGAATGGCTCACAAACTAGTGAACCAGATTGAAGAAAGAATTAAAGAACAGACTACTGAAGAGGCCAATGTGAAGCAAGTCAAAAGAAAGTGGGAGGAAAACGGTGATAAGAATCATCAATACAACAACAACAGCAATTACAACAATAATCGCAACAATTATCCCAACAATCGCAACATCAATCGCAACTACAACAAACGGCCCAACAACAACAACAACAACAACAACAGCAACTACAACAATCGTCCCAACAACAATAACAATCGCAACAACAACAACAACAACAACAACAACAACAACAATCAGAAGCAGCTATGCCAAAGGTGTGAAAAGTATCACTCGGGGTTCTGCACCAAATTTTGCAATAAGTGTAAAAGAAATGGTCATAGCGCGGCGAAGTGTGAGGTCTACGGACCAGGGGTTAACAGAACGAAAGGAACAAATGGTGTCGGAACGAGTAATGGCGGAGCAAGTAGTGTCGGAGCAAGTTATGCCAATGTAGTTTGTTATAAATGTGGAAAACCGGGCCACATTATTAGAAATTTCCCGAACCAGGAGAATACGAATGGACAAGGCTGCGGAAGAGTTTTCAATATTAATGCGGCAGAGGCACAGGAAGACCCGGAGCTTGTTACGGGTACGTTTCTTATTGACAATAAATCTGCTTACGTTTTATTTGATTCGGGTGCGGATAGAAGCTATATGAGTAGAGATTTTTGTGCTAAATTAAGTTGTCCATTGACGCCTTTGGATAGTAAATTTTTACTCGAATTAGCAAATGGTAAATTAATTTCAGCAGATAATATATGTCGGAATCGAGAAATTAAACTGGTTAGCGAAACATTTAAGATTGATTTGATACCAGTAGAGTTAGGGAGTTTTGATGTGATAATCGGTATGGACTGGTTGAAAGAAGTGAAAGCAGAGATTGTTTGTTACAAAAATGCAATTCGCATTATACGAGAAAAAGGAAAACCCTTAATGGTGTACGGAGAAAAGGGCAACACGAAGCTACATCTTATTAGTAATTTGAAGGCACAAAAACTAATAAGAAAAGGTTGCTATGCTGTTCTAGCACACGTCGAGAAAGTACAAACTGAAGAAAAGAGCATCAATGATGTTCCCATTGCAAAAGAATTTCCCGATGTATTTCCGAAAGAATTACCGGGATCACCCCCACATCGATCCGTTGAATTTCAAATAGATCTTGTACCAGGAGCTGCACCAATAGCTCGTGCTCCTTACAGACTCGCACCCAGCGAGATGAAAGAACTGCAAAGCCAATTACAAGAACTTTTAGAGCGTGGTTTCATTCGACCAAGCACATCACCGTGGGGAGCTCCTGTTTTGTTTGTCAAGAAGAAAGATGGTACATTCAGGTTGTGTATCGACTACCGAGAGTTGAACAAACTTACCATCAAGAACCGTTACCCACTACCGAGAATCGATGACTTATTTGATCAACTACAAGGCTCGTCTGTTTATTCAAAGATTGACTTACGTTCCGGGTATCATCAAATGCGGGTGAAAGAAGATGATATTCCAAAGACTGCTTTCAGAACACGTTACGGTCATTACGAGTTTATGGTCATGCCGTTTGGTTTAACTAATGCACCAGCTGTGTTCATGGACCTTATGAAACGAGTGTGTAGACCATACCTTGACAAGTTTGTCATTGTTTTCATTGATGACATACTTATTTACTCAAAGAATGACCAAGAACACGGTGAACATTTGAGAAAGGTGTTAGAAGTATTGAGGAAGGAAGAATTGTACGCTAAGTTTTCAAAGTGTGCATTTTGGTTGGAAGAAGTTCAATTCCTCGGTCACATAGTGAACAAAGAAGGTATTAAGGTGGATCCGGCAAAGATAGAAACTGTTGAAAAGTGGGAAACCCCGAAAACTCCGAAACACATACGCCAGTTTTTAGGACTAGCTGGTTACTACAGAAGGTTCATCCAAGACTTTTCCAGAATAGCAAAACCCTTGACTGCATTAACGCATAAAGGGAAGAAATTTGAATGGAAGGATGAACAAGAGAAAGCGTTTCAGTTATTGAAGAAAAAGCTAACTACGGCACCTATATTGTCATTGCCTGAAGGGAATGATGATTTTGTGATTTATTGTGATGCATCAAAGCAAGGTCTCGGTTGTGTATTAATGCAACGAACGAAGGTGATTGCTTATGCGTCTAGACAATTGAAGATTCACGAGCAAAATTATACGACGCATGATTTGGAATTAGGCGCGATGTTTTTGCATTAAAGACTTGGAGGCACTACTTATATGGGGTCAAAAGTATTATATATACCGACCACAAAAGTCTTCAACACATATTTAATCAGAAACAACTGAATATGAGGCAGCGTAGGTGGATTGAATTATTGAATGATTACGACTTTGAGATTCGTTATCACCCGGGGAAGGCAAATGTGGTAGCTGATGCCTTGAGCAGGAAGGACAGAGAACCCATTCGAGTAAAATCTATGAATATAATGATTCATAATAACCTTACTAATCAAATAAAGGAGGCGCAACAAGGAGTTTTAAAAGAGGGAAATTTAAAGGATGAAATACCCAAAGGATCGGAGAAGCATCTTAATATTCGGGAAGACGGAACCCGGTATAGGGCTGAAAGGATTTGGGTACCAAAATTTGGAGATATGAGAGAAATGGTACTTAGAGAAGCTCATAAAACCAGATACTCAATACATCCTGGAACGGAGAAGATGTACAAGGATCTCAAGAAACATTTTTGGTGGCCGGGTATGAAAGCCGATGTTGCTAAATACGTAGGAGAATGTTTGACGTGTTCTAAGGTCAAAGCTGAGCATCAGAAACCATCAGGTCTACTTCAACAACCCGAAATCCCGGAATGGAAATGGGAAAACATTACCATGGATTTCATCACTAAATTGCCAAGGACTGCAAGTGGTTTTGATACTATTTGGGTAATAGTTGATCGTCTCACCAAATCAGCACACTTCCTGCCAATAAGAGAAGATGACAAGATGGAGAAGTTAGCACGACTGTATTTGAAGGAAGTCATCTCCAGACATGGAATACCAATCTCTATTATCTCTGATAGGGATGGCAGATTTATTTCAAGATTCTGGCAGACATTACAGCAAGCATTAGGAACTCATCTAGACATGAGTACTGCCTATCATCCACAAACTGATGGGCAGAGCGAAAGGATGATACAAACGCTTGAAGACATGCTACGAGCATGTGTTATTGATTTCGGAAACAGTTGGGATCGACATCTACCATTAGCAGAATTTTCCTACAACAACAGCTACCATTCAAGCATTGAGATGGCGCCGTTTGAAGCACTTTATGGTAGAAAGTGCAGGTCTCCGATTTGTTGGAGTGAAGTGGGGGATAGACAGATTACGGGTCCGGAGATTATACAAGAAACTACCGAGAAGATCATCCAAATTCAACAACGGTTGAAAACCGCCCAAAGTCGACAAAAGAGCTACGCTGACATTAAAAGAAAAGATATAGAATTTGAAATTGGAGAGATGGTCATGCTTAAAGTTGCACCTTGGAAAGGCGTTGTTCGATTTGGTAAACGAGGGAAATTAAATCCAAGGTATATTGGACCATTCAAGATTATTGATCGTGTCAGACCAGTAGCTTACCGACTTGAGTTACCTCAACAACTCGCGGCTGTACATAACACTTTCCACGTCTCGAATTTGAAGAAATGTTTTGCTAAAGAAGATCTCACTATTCCGTTAGATGAAATCCAAATCAACGAAAAACTCCAATTCATCGAAGAACCCGTTGAAATAATGGATCGTGAGGTTAAAAGACTTAAGCAAAACAAGATACCAATTGTTAAGGTTCAATGGAATGCTCGTAGAGGACCCGAGTTCACCTGGGAGCATGAAGATCAGATGAAGAAGAAATACACGCATTTATTTCTAGAAGATACGTCAACACCTCCAACTGCTTAAAATTTCGGGACGAAATTTATTTAACGGGTAGGTACTGTAGTGACCCTAACTTTTCCATGTTTATATATATATTAAATGAAATTGTTATTTACATGATTAAGTGTTTCCAACATGTTAAGCAATCAAACTTGTTAAGACTTGATTAATTGAAATATGTTTCATATAGACAATTGACCACCCAAGTTGACCGGTGATTCACGAACGTTAAAACTTGTAAAAACTATACGATGACATATATATGGTTATATACATAGTTAACATGTTTTTATTATAAGTATGTATCTCATTAGGTATTTTAACAATGAGTTATATACATAAAAATGAGACTATTAATTTAAGAAACTCGAAAACGATATATATAACGATTATCGTTATAACAACGTCTTACTAGGTACATATGAATCATATTAAGATATTGATACACTTGGTTAATTATGTTAAATGACAAGTAAATATATTATTAAGTGTATTAACAATGAAATACATATGTAAAAATAAGACTACTAACTTAATGATTTCGAAACGAGACATATATGTAACGATTATCGTTGTAACGACATTTAACTGTATATACATCATACTAAGATATATTATATATCATAATATCATGATAATATAATAATTTAACATCTCATTTGTTATAATAAACAATGGGTTAATAATATTCAACAAGATCGTTAACCTAAAGGTTTCAAAACAACATTTACATGTAACGACTAACGATGACTTAACGACTCAGTTAAAATGTATATACATGTAGTGTTTTAATATGTATTCATACACTTTTGAAAGACTTCAAGACACTTATCAAAATACTTCTACTTAACAAAAATGCTTACAATTACATCCTCGTTCAGTTTCATCAACAATTCTACTCGTATGCAACCGTATTCGTACTCGTACAATACACAGCTCTTAGATGTATGTACTATTGGTATATACACTCCAATGATCAGCTCTTAGCAGCCCATGTGAGTCACCTAACACATGTGGGAACCATAATTTGGCAACTAGCATGAAATATCTCATAAAATTACAAAAATATGAGTAATCATTCATGACTTATTTACATGAAAACAAAATTACATATCCTTTATATCTAATCCATACACCAATGACCAAAAACACCTACAAACACTTTCATTCTTCAATTTTCTTCATCTAATTGATCTCTCTCAAGTTCTATCTTCAAGTTCTAAGTGTTCTTCATAAATTCTACAAGTTCTAGTTACAAAAAATCAAGAATACTTTCAAGTTTGCTAGCTCACTTCCAATCTTGTAAGGTGATCATCCAACCTCAAGAAATCTTTGTTTCTTACAGTAAGTTATCATTCTAATACAAGGTAATAATCATATTCAAACTTTGGTTCAATTTCTATAACTATAACAATCTTATTTCAAGTGATGATCTTACTTGAACTTGTTTTCGTGTCATGATTCTGCTTCAAGAACTTTGAGCCATCCAAGGATCCATTGAAGCTAGATCCATTTTTCTCTTTTCCAGTAGGTTTATCCAAGGAACTTAAGGTAGTAATGATGTTCATAATATCATTCGATTCATACATATAAAGCTATCTTATTCGAAGGTTTAAACTTGTAATCACTAGAACATAATTTAGTTAATTCTAAACTTGTTCGCAAACAAAAGTTAATCCTTCTAACTTGACTTTTAAAATCAACTAAACACATGTTCTATATCTATATGATATGCTAACTTAATGATTTAAAACCTGGAAACACGAAAAACACCGTAAAACTGGATTTACGCCGTCGTAGTAACACCGCGGGCTGTTTTGGGTTAGTTAATTAAAAACTATGATAAACTTTGATTTAAAAGTTGTTATTCTGAGAAAATGATTTTTATTATGAACATGAAACAATATCAAAAAATTATGGTTAAACTCAAAGTGGAAGTATGTTTTCTAAAATGGTCATCTAGACGTCGTTCTTTCGACTGAAATGACTACCTTTACAAAAACGACTTGTAACTTATTTTTACGACTATAAACCTATACTTTTTCTGTTTAGATTCATAAAATAGAGTTCAATATAAAACCATTGCAATTTGATTCACTCAAAAAGGATTTAAAATGAAGAAGTTATGGGTAAAACAAGATTGGATAATTTTTCTCATTTTAGCTACGTGAAAATTGGTAACAAATCTATTCCAACCATAACTTAATCAACTTGTATTGTATATTATGTAATCTTGAGATACCATAGACACGTATACAATATTTCGACCTATCATGTCGACACATCTATATATATTTCGGAACAACCATAGACACTCTATATGTGAATGTTGGAGTTAGCTATACAGGGTTGAGGTTGATTCCAAAATATATATAGTTTGAGTTGTGATCAATACTGAGATACGTATACACTAGGTCGTGGATTGATTCAAGATAATATTTATCGATTTATTTCTGTACATCTAACTGTGGACAACTAGTTGTAGGTTACTAACGAGGACAGCTGACTTAATAAACTTAAAACATCAAAATATATTAAAAGTGTTGTAAATATATTTTGAACATACTTTGATATACATGTATATATTGTTATAGGTTCGTGAATCAACCAGTGGCCAAGTCTTACTTCCCGACGAAGTAAAAATCTGTGAAAGTGAGTTATAGTCCCACTTTTAAAATCTAATATTTTTGGGATGAGAATACATGCAGGTTTTATAAATGATTTACAAAATAGACACAAGTACGTGAAACTACATTATATGGTTGAATTATCGAAATCGAATATGCCCCCTTTTTATTAAGTCTGGTAATCTAAGAATTAGGGAACAGACACTCTAATTGACGCGAATCCTAAAGATAGATCTATTGGGCTTAACAAACCCCATCCAAAGTACCGGATGCTTTAGTACTTCGAAATTTATATCATATCTGAAGGGTGTCCCGGAATGATGGGGATATTCTTATATATGCATCTTGTTAATGTCGGTTACCAGGTGTTCACCATATGAATGATTTTTATCTCTATGTATGGGATGTGTATTGAAATATGAAATCTTGTGGTCTATTGTTACGATTTGATATATATAGGTTAAACCTATAACTCACCAACATTTTTGTTGACGTTTTAAGCATGTTTATTCTCAGGTGATTATTAAGAGCTTCCGCTGTCGCATACTTTAATAAGGACGAGATTTGGAGTCCATGCTTGTATGATATTGTGAAAAAAAAACTGCATTCAAGAAACTTATTTTGTTGTAACATATTTGTATTGTAAACCATTATGTAATGGTCGTGTGTAAACAGGATATTTTAGATTATCATTATTTGATAATCTACGTAAAGCTTTTTAAAACCTTTATCTATGAAATAAAGGTTATGGTTTGTTTTAAAAATGAATGCAGTCTTTGAAAAACGTCTCATATAGAGGTCAAAACCTCGCAACGAAATCAATTAATATGGAACGTTTTTAATCAATAAGAACGGGACATTTCAATTTTTACATATATCATAAAGCATAAGCACACTATATTACATATATTACACCACACGAATACAACTATCTTATTCCGACTCGCTCATTTCTTATTCTTCGGTTTTGGTTCGTTTTGCCAAGTTTCTAGGGATATATGATGTTCCCCTAATACGAGCTACCGTTTTCCACATTGGTTTAGAAAAACCTGGTGGTTTAGAGGTTCCCGGGTTATTGTCACAACTTAAGAAATATGGGTGTTGATGATACATATAAAGTTCATCGGGTTTGGAATCAAATTTCACTATTTTTATGCCCTTTCCCTTATTGTTCTCTTATGCCTTATTAAATTGTGTTGGGGTAATTTCTATAACATCATCAGAATCCTTGTTGGGATCCGATTCATCGGAGAATTGGTAATCCTCCTAATACTTTGCTTCCTTGGCGGAAACACCATTGACCATAATTAACTATGGTCGGTTGGTTGAGGATTTTCTTCTACTTAACCGTTTTATTATTTCCCCCACTGGTTCTATTTCTTCTTCAGGTTCCGATTCTTCTTCCGGTTCCGATTCTTCTTCCGGTTCCGACTCTTTTCCGGTTCCTCTTCGGGAACAATTCTGCTTCGAGGGTGCTGCTGGCCGTGACTTTTGAAGGAGAAAGAAGAGAGTTTTTCTTGTTAATCTTGGTGATTAATTGTCATAAATCCTAACTCAAACAAAGGTGGTGTTGGTGCAAAAAGGGCTTGTGGGTATAACACTCTTGAGGCTTCAAGTTAGAGGCTATTGTTCATCATCTTCATCATCATCTTACTTGTCCCAAATCAGCCCTCAAACTCACTTGAGGAGGTATGAACATCTTTCCTCTCTTGCTATATGTAAGCATACATTCATGACTTGATGTCTATATGGGATTCAATAAAATGGTTAAACATATAAACTTGTTTTCTAAATAACTATGCTTCCACTTGCTTTTATATTCATAAAATTGGTTTTGTGATTATGTAAACTCATAGAACATGCTGTTATGTTGAATTCCATCAATGGTATCTAGAGCCGAAGTCTATGATATATGCTCCTTATATATGGTCTTTAAAACCCACCAACTTTGCATTCTATTAACATGCATGAATGTAGAATGCAAAAAAAAAAAAAAAAAAAAAAAAATTAATGGATTTGGGTGGGTACATTGTTTTGGCCGAATTTGGGAGGTTCCAAAAGTGGTTTTGGGTTTGCCATTTGGTTAATATTTGATGATATATTAATGTTCACAATCATAGCCATGACCTTGTGTTTAAATGAATGCTTGTTTGATTGATTAATTATTCATTTGGTATGTAATATTAATTCATTCATTTGGTTGTAATATTTATTCATTTGGTTATGTAATTTATTTTATATTTGGCATGTAAAATAGAGTAGGTTATATTTCATTTTCTAGACAAAATGTATTAGGATATATTTTGTAAAAAGATGAAGATACAAGATGAAGACTTGGAAGAACACAAGAAGAAGCATTTAGATGCAAGATTAAGTGGGAGATTTAAAAATCTCCTACTTTGTGTCATAACCCCTTAACCGGTGGCATTTGTTTTCGGCTAAACAAATGTCTACCAAAATGGCTTGATTGTGAACATATATGTTTTGCATGCGTGGTTGTTTATTGTGTTTATATGTTTGGTTGCTACAAGTAAATCACAAGTTAACAACAAGCAATATGACAATTTAATTGGTTAAATTAGACATTATTAACGACATGCAAAACGATAATTTAAATGGTTAAATTAAAAATGGCTAAAAGGACATTAATAAACGGTTATTAAGTACATGATAAGGATCATATATATAAAATGGTTTATATCAAGTAATTGGCTTAATTACAAGACATGAAAATGGTTTTTCATATGTACCATACACTAAATGCATGTTGGTGTATGGCATAAAAGTTTCCTTAAACTAGAAATTATGAAAACTTAAAATCCCTTATTAATGTAGTGACCCGAACTTTTCCATGTTTTTATATATTAAATGAAATTGATATTTACATGATCAAATGTTTCCAACATGTTAAACAATCAAACTTGTTAATACTTGATTAATTGAAATAGGTTTCATATAGACAATTGACCACCCAAGTTGACCGGCGATTCACGAACGTTAAAACTTGTAAAAACTATATGATGACATATATATATATATATATATATATATATATATATATATATATATATATATATATATATATATATATATATATATATATATATATATATATATATATATATATAGTTAACATGATATTATGATAAGTAAACATATCATTAAGTATATTAACAATGAACTACATATGTAAAAACAAGACTACTAACTTAATGATTTTGAAACGGGACATATATGTAACGATTATCGTTGTAACGACATTTAATGTATATATATCATATTAAGATATATTAATACATCATGATATCATGATAATGTAATAATTTAACATCTCATTTGATTTAATAAACAATGGGTTAACAACATTTAACAAGATCGTTAACCTAAAGGTTTCAAAACAACACTTACATGTAACGACTAACGATGACTTAACGACTCAGTTAAAATGTATATACATGTAGTGTTTTAATATGTATTCATACACTTTTGAAAGACTTCAAGACACTTATCAAAATACTTCTACTTAACAAAAAATTTTACAATTACATCCTCGTTCAGTTTCATCAACAATTCTACTCGTATGCACCCGTATTCGTACTCGTACAATACATAACTTTTAGATGTATGTACTATTGGTATATACACTCCAATGATCAGCTCTTATCAGCCCATGTGAGTCACCTAACACTTGTGGGAACCATCATTTGGCAACTAGCATGAAAACAAAATTACATATCCTTTATATCTAATCCATACACCAATGACCAAAAACACCTACAAACACTTTCATTCTTTAATTTTCTTCATCTAATTAATCTCTCTCAAGTTCTATCTTCAAGTTCTAAGTGTTCTTCATAAATTCTGCAAGTTCCAGTTTCATAAAATCAAGAATACTTCCAAGTTTGCTAGCTTACTTCCAATCTTGTAGAGTGATCATCCAACCTCAAGAAATCTTTCTTATTTACAGTAAGATATCTTTCTAATACAAGGTAATACTCATATTCAAACTTTAATTCAATTTCTATAACTATAACAATCTTATTTCGAGTGGAAATCTTACTTAAACTTGTTTTCGTGTCATGATTCTGCTTCAAGAACTTTCAAGCCATCCAAGGATCCTTCAAAGCTAGATCCATTTTTCTCATTTCCAGTAGCTTTATCCAGAAAACTTGAGGTAGTAATGATGTTCATAACATCATTCGATTCATACATATAAAGCTATCTTATTCGAAGGTTTAAACTTGTAATCACTAGAACATAGTTTAGTTAATTCTAAACTTGTTCGCAAACAAAAGTTAATCCTTTTAACTTGAATTTTAAAATCAACTAAACACATGTTATATATCTATATGATATGCTAACTTAATGATTTAAAACCTGGAAACACGAAGAACACTGTAAAACCAGACATACGCCGTCGTAGTAACACCGTGGGCTGTTTTGGGTTAGTTAATTAAAAACTATGATAAACTTTGATTTAAAAGTTTTTCTTCTGGGAAAATGATTTTTCTTATGAACATGAAACTATATCCAAAAATTATGGTTAAACTCAAAGTGGAAGTATGTTTTCTAAAATGGTCATCTAGACGTCGTTCTTTCGACTAAAATGACTACCTTTACAAAAACGACTTGTAACTTATATTTCTGACTATAAACCTATACTTTTTCTGTTTAGATTCATAAAATAGAGTTCAATATGAAACCATAGCAATTTGATTCACTCAAAACGGATTTAAAATGAAGAAGTTATGGGTAAAACAAGATTGGATAATTTTTTTTGTTGTAGCAACGTGAAAATTGGTAACAAATCTATATTAATCATATCCTAGCTAACTTATATTGTATTATACATGTATTTTAATATATTATGTAATCTTGGGATACCATAGACACGTATGAAAATGTTTTGACATATCATATCGACCCATGTGTATATATTATTTGGAACAACCATAGACACTCTATATGCAGTATTGTGAGAGTTAGCTATACAGAGTTGAGGTTGATTCCAAAAATATATATACTTTGAGTTGTGATCTAGAATGAGACGTGTAACGACCCGGAAATTTCCGACCAAATTTAAACCTTAATCTTTATATATTTCCGACACGATAAGCCAAATCTGTAATGTTGAGTCTAGAAAGTTTGAAATCTATATTCGGATAATCAGTTACCCTTTGACCGAGCCTGACGATTCACGAACATTTATGTGTATAAACGATATATACTTATTAATTGGTAACGTTAACAAAGTATTGGATATATAATATTTAGTTTCGATATAAGATTACTAATGTTGTTGTCGTTACTATTAATATCATTATTATCATAATTAGTATTATGTTTATCATTATTATACAAATAGTATTATTATCATGAATAAAATTATTATTATCAGATATTATATAAATACTATAAAAATAATTATTATTAGTATTGATATTATAATTATCATTAATAATGTTATTATTATCAATTACATTAAAAATTTGTATGACTTATTATTAATATTGCTTTTATTATTATTATTAGTTTTAATACTATTATTATTACTAGTATTTTAATGTAAACATAATTATTGGTTATTAATTTTAACATTATTTAAAAATCAATATAAGAATCTGTGTGTATCTATCATGCTGTATAGGTTTTTGGATTCTGTCTTAAAGATTGATTCCAATCGAATATAAACAATTACATACAACCAAAATCAGTGGCACATCTCCATCCATATTTTATTTATTTATTTTTGTTTATTTTTTTTTTTGAACAATACTACTGTCAACATTATTCGGGTATAAAACAAGTTAATGATATCTGGTTTTCCACACATTCAATAAATTCTTGATCTTCATTACCATTTACTACAATCAAAGTTTATCAAATTATCTTTATGGACAACAAATATTCAATTACCAACCTATTCCCATACTTTAGCTATTGTAAAAACAACCGGGGATCACCACTAATCAACCACCATCCACAACTCTAGAAGACCCATCGGCCCCATGATCATCACCATTCAAATAACTCGTGTTATTTTCTTTTCTCCTTCGAATGACAACAACCATTACCATTACAACGGATTACTACTACTGTTTTTCTGTTTCTTCAACTATCATAAACCATCACAAACCACCACCCTTCTTCTCATATTACCACTATCTAACCATCGAACCCTAAATGTTACTTGTATCCGTTCTTATTTCGAAGCTAGCTCAGGAAACGAAAACAATCAAGAATCATCTTCATTATTTCTGATGCATGAGCACAACTACTGCTACTATTAATTCGGTCTACAACAAAGCCACTAACCATTGTAAACCTCACCACTTTGATCATCATTAAAACCAAACACCTCTTTAATTCAGTTGTCTGTCGTGCAAACAACCACACCAGCTGCTGATACTCATCTTTCCTACTTCTGTTTCCTGTTAACCGCTACCACTGCCACGTTATTTCTTCTCCTTGTTTTTCTTCTTTTCCTTGAGCTATAAATAAAATCTTTGGATAGTGGATGAGTTAATAATTCAATTTGCTTATGACGTGCTGTTTCCTTTCTTTATTTACTCAATTGGCCGACAACTAAACTCAAGGAACCATTTAATTATTTAGTGGGGTTTGTCTTGCTGGATTCCATGATAATTGGTGGGGTTTGTTTTGTTCTAATACCGATTAACAATATCTGATTTGAATTCGGGCTTCATGCCTTAAATTTCAGTAATGGGCCATGAAATCCTTTTGGGTTACTAGTAGGCCGTGTAAAACCATGAGCTCTTGGGCCAACACCTAGTTCGTGTTTCTGTTATAAACGTATCGATGGGATAAATGAGTTTATGATGAAGTGTTGATGACTAGAAGTATTATGATTAGAATTAGGAAACGAAATAGATGATGAAGATGTTAGATGGTATTGTTACATGGGTTCGTGATACTGATACACGATCGAAGGATATATGATATCTGAGTTATGATTTATAATTATGATTATGATCATGATAAAGATGATGATAGTAAATACATAAGATGATTATGATAATAAAAATAGGATGATGGATACGGTTTGCTAGACGGTAATGATAATGAATAAGTAGACTAGATTATGATGATGATGATAATAACAAAATATGGGTTAATTAAATTAGTTGGGAGTTTAAAACAGAAAACTGAATTGGAAGAGTGGTTTAGTGGTGTTGTGTTTGATCGAGAGGTCACGGGGTCGAGTCCCGTCGTGGGCAATTCTTTTTAAGAAGCTTATTAAAGGGTATAACCATTTTCTTGTTTATCTATATTATAATTATTATTATTGTTGTTGTTATTACTATTATTATTAAGTATTATTATTGAAATTATTATTTTCATTATCATTATTAAAAAGTTTATCATTTTTTTTTATTTATTTAAAATTTACTAATATCATTTTTACCACTAGTAATATTATTATTCGAATAAAAGTTAGTTATATAAAAACGTACTTAATAAAACTATATTATAATAATTATCTATTTAATATATATAAAACTAAATATAGTTTAATTAGTTAATAATAAAACATATAAGTTAATAAAATAACAAATAATAATAATATCTAAATTGGTTCGAGTACTACTATATGTATTAATATGCATATAAATGATATAGGTTCGTGAATCCGAGGCCAACCCTACGCTTGTTCAATGATGTTATATGTATTTTTACTACAAAATACAGTATGGTGAGTATATAGTCCCTTTTAAACTTTAAATATTTTGGGCTGATAATACATGCGCTGTTTTTATAAATGATTTACGTTATGGACACAAGTGATTAAAAATGATATTCTGTGGATTGATGTGCTAAGTAATTTAGTTATATGTTATAATGGCATGTAAGCGCGAATCCTAAAGATAGATCTATCGGGTTTAACACCCCCATCCAGTAGGCTGCACTAGACATAAGAACTAGTGGGCGGATGTTTAGTACTTCGAGGATTATTTATACACTTGCGAGTGTACATATCCATCTTTGCGAAGATGACTTATTATATTATTGTTAAGGTTGGTTACTGAGGCCTCAACATAAGCAGAATGATTTTATACACTTGCGAGTGTATTATATTTTTATATATGAAATCTTGTGGTCCATAGTTATAACGCTGCTAGCATCAAACCTATATATCTCACCAACTTTATGTTGACGTTTTAAAGCATGTTATTCTCAGGTACGAATTAAATCTTCCGCAGTGCATTAGCTCATTTTAAGGACATTACTTGGAGTCGATCATCGCAATGGGACCAATTGTTGAAGATTTCGTCCGGATGGATAAGGACGGGTCTTTACAGGTGGTATCAGAGCGTTGGTCTTAGCGAACCAGGTCTTGCATTAGTGTATCTAACTGTTAGTTGTTTAGATGCATTAGTGGGTCTGGACTTTGACCGTGTTTACATATCAAAAGTTTTGCTTATCATATCTAGTCGGAAATCATCTGCTTATCATCCTTAGGGAATTGTCTGCTTATCATTCTTAAGTCTAGACACGTCTTACTGCATTTAGTGCATCGATAGTGTATAGATAAAATTCATATCCTAGCGCATCTGTAGACTTGCCTGACATATGCCGTAAATTCCTCTGTAATTTACGAAATCTTTGGTATTATACATAGATATTCTATATAGCTAGAATATCATCCGACATCCAAAAACTCATTTCACATCGAAGATCTCTTCCATCCACCAAATTGTCCTTTTCAACCTGAAGCGCTTACCGGCGAACCTGTTCGAGAAACCATTTTCTCTCCCCTTTTTCCGAGTATCTCATCACGATTACATACCATCCCATATTTCGAATCTTATTCACTCGCTCGCTTCAATCGTCAATCATCCCGTAGTACTAGAAGAAGTTAACGAACTACGCGCTCGTGTGACGACTTTGGAGAACCTGGTGCAAAGGTTACGAACACCGGCAGCAGCACCAACAGCATAATCAGTACCACCATCATCGACGTCGACAGTACCCTTATCATCCCTAAACCATAACCGCGCCGTAACTCTCAACATCACAATCTGTACCTCGAATATCAACATTACACGCCTCAATATCACCATCTGTACTTCGAGTATGAAATTCGTTCTACACATTGATCTACATCGACTATCTTCGCTTTACGTATCATTCTATCTCATTTATCTTCGTTCGACATGGCAATTATGTAATCTCTAATGTTTTAGAGATCATGTAATTAAGTACTAACGATAAATCAAACGAGTTTGATATCTTATTGACTCATTAAATCTATGATTACATCTGAAGAAAATATATATGCAAGTATATTTTCATAAAGATTGTAATTAAAAATCCTTTCGTACAAACTATTAATGATGAAAATATTTTAACGGGTGGGTAGTACCCGAGGAATATTTAGATTTCACATTAATAAGTTACACTGTACATTTTTCGAATCTGATTCAACGGTCATTTGCTATCCTACTTGAAATCACCGATATACGTATCCGTTCATTCCAGATTAATCATTTCCATTCAAATTTCATATTCGGATTTTGACCTATCAGAATCCAACAAGTGGCATAAAGAAGAAAACATTGGACAAAATAAAATTTGTTAGAAACAGACGAATTAACTAACTGAAATATTGTTAGGAATCCACGCTAACTGTTCCTAGCTAACTGTTCCCGGCTAACATTTAATTTATCGCAATTTACATTCTCGCAATTTTATTTATTGTTATTTAATTTCTGCACTTTACATACTGTCGGGACACATGTACAACAATACGTCGGATTAATTCTGAGACAACACGTTGTATAATGGGTCATGATATATATTTATTTTACGCATTTTAAATAACGGGACATGTATGCAAGGTTTCGACTTATCATATTGACCCATCTATATATATATTTTGGAACAACCATAGACACTCTATATGTGAAGGTGGGAGTTGGCTATACAGGGTCGGAGTTGATTCCAAAATATATATATACTTTGAGTTGTGATCGACACTGAGACCGGTACACGGGTCACGATACGTATTAATTATGTATATTAAATTATGTATGAATATATTGAACTGTTAAACTATTGGACCATTGGACAATCGGACTAATAGACTGCTAACTATGGACAAGTAAAATGAATTAAACTATTGATTATAACATATGAAACTAAACTAATCTTCAAGTTTGCCACTTGATTCTATCTTAAACCTCATTCGTATCTTGACGATTACAATTCGCATTCACAACTTTTCATGATTCTTGAAAACACATCGATCGGAAAGATGAACCAACCGCACTTCATCTACGGAAGAAAAGATTTATGCACCTGAAAAACTCTCGAATCCAAATTCATAGTTTAACACATACCGTGTTGAATCTTTTGCCATTTAGTAGCAAAAACAACCCTACAGTTCCTTTTCAAGAAGTTAATTTTGTCACAGCTCCACTTCGACTTCTCAGTGAGACTACTCCTACTATAACCTCGATAATTATACCTTGTCCTTTCGCCGTCGTTACTGGAGAACCTTTTAAATTTCACAACATCATCAGCAGATGTACCAGCAACTAGTTATCTCTTTGGCGAAATCCGCAATCAGTATTTTGAAAATCTCGTAGAAATTCTCCCAGTTATACCGAAAACGTCTATCCCTAAGAATTACATATTTTGAATGTGAAGTTTTTGAAAAAAAAAAAAAAAAAAAAAAAAAAAAACCCTGGACTATGAAGTAGTTCTTGAAATGCTGATGAAGCAGCAAAAATCGTAAACGACCTTAATAGTCAAAAGTTTACGATGAAGTACAGTATGTTGGAAAAGCCCAGAAAAAGAGAAGGGTTGAAACTGGAAAATGGATTGAGCAAAGTATGAAGGAGACCGTGGACAAATCATGAAAACTAAACCTGACTTCAAAGAATCCAAACGATTCAGTGCCTGCTGAAACCGTTAGTAAGAACCTTACTCCTTATTCTAAACCTTTCCGGATGATATTCTTCATCATCATCTTATTTTAGATATTATAAGATATCTTCATATCTTCCGTTATATATATTCTCCATATTTCTGGAGATATTTTCACAACTATTCCTATCTGCGATCATGTATCTCTCCGTAATATCTGCGTTATAAAAGAAACTGTGTTAGTTTCTAAATTCTGAAACCTTCGAAATTAAAATATGAATGTTTTGAAGTAGTGTTGGGAACTGATGCATGAATTAGTATAACATAATGAAACTTGATCAACTTCATTATATTACAGTAAGTCATGTTAAGTTTCTAATGGAATGTGATGATTCACAGGACCGTCATCATGTGCCATGTTACACGGCTCTTACATTCTATCCAATTCCGAAACATATTAAGAACAAATCATCTTGATAGTTCTATTTTCCTGGATATTCTGGTAATTTGACAAATCAAAATCGTGCCATTACCATTCCTTTCTGAGAGCATTAGCTATGTTTATTCTGAATTTCACACCTTCAAATTTCGGACCATTGTTCGCTTGACTCAAGGACGGGAAGAGGAAACGAAAGGATGAAGACTTCAAACCAGAAATTGGAGTATAAATCACAGCAAATCGAAGAGAGCATTAACTATAGATAACGATAATCATAAAAGACAGAAATAGGAACATCGAGATATAAGGAAAAATATAAAACCCAATAACAACCTCAAAACTACAAACCATGCATATCAATACGTATTGCCACGTAAAGGCATGGGAAGATTAAGAACACTATAACCCCAAGATAATAGTAGAAGTAAATAAATTTTCCGGTGGTAAATGGAAGAGAAGAATGAATAATGTGAAAATTAGGGGTATATCAAGAATCAGAATTGGATTGAGCATATCGACGAATGTTTTAAAATAGGAATTAAGGAGAAATAGTGGAAGATGTAGGCTATGGAAATAAGAAAACAAAGGAGTAGATTTATAGTGAAAAATTCGACAAGAGAAATCGAAACAGATTGCCGCATTAAATCAAAGAAGATCCTGATCGCCGAAGAATCAAATCTTATTACGAAAGATTTTCTTTAAATTCCTTAAATCCCGAAAATCAATCCTAACCACGTCATCGGTTAAAATGATTTCATATTTATTTATTTCACTCTTTTGTGATAGCTTCACTCGTACGCTTTACATGATTGAATCGTTTTATCTATATCTCTTAATAATGATAAAACTCCATTATCATCTCATATTCGTCATGAAAACATCCCTATTGTTATCCATGACAACCTCTATCAAATTTCGGGGACAAAATTTCTTTAACGGGTGGGTACTGTAACGACCCGGAAATTTCCGACCAAATTTAACCTTAATCTTTATATATTTCCGACACGATAAGCCAAATCTGTAATGTTGAGTCTAGAAAGTTTGAAATCTATATTCGGATAATCAGTTACCCTTTGACCGAGCCTGACGATTCACGAACATTTATGTGTATAAACGATATATACTTATTAATTGGTAACGTTAACAAAGTATTGGATATATAATATTTAGTTTCGATATAAGATTACTAATGTTGTTGTCGTTACTATTAATATCATTATTATCATAATTAGTATTATGTTTATCATTATTATACAAATAGTATTATTATCATGAATAAAATTATTATTATCAGATATTATATAAATACTATAAAAATAATTATTATTAGTATTGATATTATAATTATCATTAATAATGTTATTATTATCAATTACATTAAAAATTTGTATGACTTATTATTAATATTGCTTTTATTATTATTATTAGTTTTAATACTATTATTATTACTAGTATTTTAATGTAAACATAATTATTGGTTATTAATTTTAACATTATTTAAAAATCAATATAAGAATCTGTGTGTATCTATCATGCTGTATAGGTTTTTGGATTCTGTCTTAAAGATTGATTCCAATCGAATATAAACAATTACATACAACCAAAATCAGTGGCACATCTCCATCCATATTTTATTTATTTATTTTTGTTTATTTTTTTTTTTCTGAACAATACTACTGTCAACATTATTCGGGTATAAAACAAGTTAATGATATCTGGTTTTCCACACATTCAATAAATTCTTGATCTTCATTACCATTTACTACAATCAAAGTTTATCAAATTATCTTTATGGACAACAAATATTCAATTACCAACCTATTCCCATACTTTAGCTATTGTAAAAACAACCGGGGATCACCACTAATCAACCACCATCCACAACTCTAGAAGACCCATCGGCCCCATGATCATCACCATTCAAATAACTCGTGTTATTTTCTTTTCTCCTTCGAATGACAACAACCATTACCATTACAACCGATTACTACTACTGTTTTTCTGTTTCTTCAACTATCATAAACCATCACAAACCACCACCCTTCTTCTCATATTACCACTATCTAACCATCGAACCCTAAATGTTACTTGTATCCGTTCTTATTTCGAAGCTAGCTCAGGAAACGAAAACAATCAAGAATCATCTTCATTATTTCTGATGCATGAGCACAACTACTGCTACTATTAATTCGGTCTACAACAAAGCCACTAACCATTGTAAACCTCACCACTTTGATCATCATTAAAACCAAACACCTCTTTAATTCAGTTGTCTGTCGTGCAAACAACCACACCAGCTGCTGATACTCGTCTTTCCTACTTCTGTTTCCTGTTAACCGCTACCACTGCCACGTTATTTCTTCTCCTTGTTTTTCTTCTTTTCCTTGAGCTATAAATAAAATCTTTGGATAGTGGATGAGTTAATAATTCAATTTGCTTATGACGTGCTGTTTCCTTTCTTTATTTACTCAATTGGCCGACAACTAAACTCAAGGAACCATTTAATTATTTAGTGGGGTTTGTCTTGCTGGATTCCATGATAATTGGTGGGGTTTGTTTTGTTCTAATACCGATTAACACTATCTAATTTGAATTCGGGCTTCATGCCTTAAATTTCAGTAATGGGCCATGAAATCCTTTTGGGTTACTAGTAGGCCGTGTAAAACCATGAGCTCTTGGGCCAACACCTAGTTCGTGTTTCTGTTATAAACGTATCGATGGGATAAATGAGTTTATGATGAAGTGTTGATGACTAGAAGTATTATGATTAGAATTAGGAAACGAAATAGATGATGAAGATGTTAGATGGTATTATTACATGGGTTCGTGATACTGATACACGATCGAAGGATATATGATATCTGAGTTATGATTTATAATTATGATTATGATCATGATAAAGATGATGATAGTAAATACATAAGATGATTATGATAATAAAAATAGGATGATGGATACGGTTTGCTAGACGGTAATGATAATGAATAAGTAGACTAGATTATGATGATGATGATAATAACAAAATATGGGTTAATTAAATTAGTTGGGAGTTTAAAACAGAAAACTGAATTGGAAGAGTGGTTTAGTGGTGTTGTGTTTGATCGAGAGGTCACGGGGTCGAGTCCCGTCGTGGGCAATTCTTTTTAAGAAGCTTATTAAAGGGTATAACCATTTTCTTGTTTATCTATATTATAATTATTATTATTGTTGTTGTTATTACTATTATTATTAAGTATTATTATTGAAATTATTATTTTCATTATCATTATTAAAAAGTTTATCATTTTTTTTTATTTATTTAAAATTTACTAATATCATTTTTACCACTAGTAATATTATTATTCGAATAAAAGTTAGTTATATAAAAACATACTTAATAAAACTATATTATAATAATTATCTATTTAATATATATAAAACTAAATATAGTTTAATTAGTTAATAATAAAACATATAAGTTAATAAAATAACAAATAATAATAATATCTAAATTGGTTCGAGTACTACTATATGTATTAATATGCATATAAATGATATAGGTTCGTGAATCCGAGGCCAACCCTACACTTATTCAATGATGTTATATGTATTTTTACTACAAAATACAGTATGGTGAGTATATAGTCCCTTTTAAACTTTAAATATTTTGGGCTGAGAATACATGCGCTGTTTTTTTATAAATGATTTACGTTATGGACACAAGTGATTAAAAATGATATTCTGTGGATTGATGTGCTAAGTAATTTAGTTATATGTTATAATAGCATGTAAGCGCGAATCCTAAAGATAGATCTATCGGGTTTAACACCCCCATCCAGTAGGCTGCACTAGACATAAGAACTAGTGGGCGGATGTTTAGTACTTCGAGGATTATTTATACACTTGCGAGTGTACATATCCATCTTTGCGAAGATGACTTACTATATTATTGTTAAGGTTGGTTACTGAGGCCTCAACATAAGCAGAATGATTTTATACACTTGCGAGTGTATTATATTTTTATATATGAAATCTTGTGGTCCATAGTTATAACGCTGCTAGCATCAAACCTATATATCTCACCAACTTTATGTTGACGTTTTAAAGCATGTTATTCTCAGGTACGAATTAAATCATCCGCAGTGCATTAGCTCATTTTAAGGACATTACTTGGAGTCGATCATCGCAATGGGACCAATTGTTGAAGATTTCGTCCGGATGGATAAGGACGGGTCTTTACAGGACGTGTATACACTGGGTCGTGGATTGATTCACGATAATATATATCAATTTTTTCTGTATATCTAACTTTGGACAACTAGTAGTAGGTTACTAACGAGGACAGCTGACTTAATGAACTTAAAACATCAAAATGTATTAAAAGTGTTGTAAATATATTTTGAACATACTTTGATATATATGTACATATTTGTTATAGGTTCGTGAATCGACCAGTGGCCAAGTCTTACTTCCCGACGAAGTAAAAATCAGTGAAAGTGAGTTATAGTCCCACTTTTAAAATCTAATATTTTTGGGATGAGAATACATGCAGGTTTTATAAATGATTTACAAAATAGACACAAGTACGTGAAACTACATTCTATGGTTGAATTATCGAAATCGAATATGCTCCTTTTTATTAAGTCTGGTAATCTAAGAATTAGGGAACAGACACCCTAATTGACGCGAATCCTAAAGATAGATCTATTGGGCCTAACAAACCCCATCCAAAGTACTGGATGCTTTAGTACTTCGGAATTTATATCATATCCGAAGGGTGTCCCGGAATGATCGGGATATTCTTATATATGCATCTTGTTAATGTCGGTTACCAGGTGTTCACCATATGAATGATTTTTATCTCTATGTATGGGATGTATATTGAAATATGAAATCTTGTGGTCTATTGTTACGATTTGATATATATAGGTTAAACCTATAACTCACCAACAGTTTTTGTTGACGTTTAAAGCATGTTTATTCTCAGGTGAATACTAAGAGCTTCCGCTGTTGCATACTAAAATAAGGACAAGATTTGGAGTCCATATTTGTATGATATTGTATAAAAACTGCATTCAAGAAACATATGTCGATGTAATATATTTCTATTGTAAACCATTATGTAATGGTCGTGTGTAAACAGTATATTTTAGATTATCATTATTTGATAATCTACGTAATGCTTTTGAAACCTTTATTGATAAAATAAAGGTTATGGTTGTTTTAAAAATGAATGCAGTCTTTGAAAAATGTCTCATATAGAGGTCAAAACCTCGCAACGAAATCAATTAATATGGAACGTTTATAATCAAAATGAACGGGACATTTCAGTTGGTATCCGAGAGTTGGTCTTAGAGAACCAGAATTTTGCATTAGTGTGTCTTATCGAGTTTGTTAGGATGCATTAGTGAGTCTGGACTTCGATCGTGTTTACTTGAAAAATGATTGCTTAACAAATTTTGTTGGAAACTATATATTTTTAACATGTGAATATTATGTGATATATTAATCTCTTAACGCGTTTGATATTATGATAGATGTCTACCTCTAGAACAAATCCCATTGATTCACCTAATAATAATGAAGAGTCAAATGTAAATTGGAATGATTCGTGGACTGATTCACAAGTTCCTGAAGAGGAACCGGAAGAAGAATCGGAACCGGAAGAAGAATCAGATCCGGAAGAAGAAATATAACCAGTGGGGGAAATAATAAGACGGTTAAGTAGAATAAAATCCTCAACCAACCGACCAAAGTTAATTATGGTCAATGGTGTTTCCGCCAAGGAAGCAAAGTATTGGGAGGATTACCAATTCTCTGATGAATCGGATCTCGACAAGGATTCCGATAATGTTATAGAAATTACCCCAACACAATTTAATAAGGCAAAAGAGGACAATAAGGAAAAGGGCATAAAAATAGAGAAATTTGATTCCAAACCCGATGAACTTTATATGTATCGTCAACACCCGTATTTCTTAAGTTGTGACAATAACCCGGGAACCTCTAAACCACCAGGTTTTTCTAAACCAATGTGGAAAACGACGGCTCATATTAGGGGAACATCATATATCCCTAGAAACTTGGCAAAACGAACCAAAACTGAAGAAGAAGAAACGAGCGAGTCGGAATAAGATAGTTGTATTCGTGTGGTGTAATATATGTAATATAGTGTGCTTATGCTTTATGATATATGTAAAAATTGCTTGTATTAATAAGTATTTTTTTTATGAATCTAACTCTTGTCTATTTTACAGTATAAAAACACAAAATGGATAGACAACCCAATATTTTAAGAGACCTACTCGGAGACATGATTGATGAAATCTTGTCTAGAGTCGGTCAGAATTCCTCGGCACAACTATTTAAGGCGAGATCAGTTTGTAAGACATTCGAAGAACGTTCCAAGAATGCCTTGGTTTATAAAAGGCTTTCGTTCGAAAGATGGGGGATATCACATTGGGAAATCCATAAGTTACGATGTATTTCCTTTGACGCATATATTGCGGGGAACCCAAATGCTATTTTACACAACGGGTTAAGAAATTATTTTGACTCAATATATCCGAATATAGGACTTTGTGATTTAGAAAAAGTCGCTAACATGCAACATAAAGAAGCATGTTATGCTTACGGGTTAGTAATGTTCGCTTCTCACCATAGTGAGAACAAGAACATCGGGCTACAACTATTAAACAAAACGTTCCCACAAGTGACGGAGTCGGTAATTAGGGTAAGAAATGAGGTTTTTAGGTTATTACGAGACTGTTGGTCATTACGTAACCTTCATCCTTTTGACGATGTTACAACACATTGTCTTACTATCAGTCACAACGGTTATGTTCCACAAAACTAAGGATGGGAAGTGGTATTAGTAAAACCAGAATGCATGACTTGTTTCTGGACGTATGAATTACGTGTCTTTATTGCATTTGCTGAACGCCTTATTTATTAACTATAATTATCTTTGCAACTACTTTGTATCAAAGTTTTATGTGCTATATTTAATGATATATTTTTTTGTTTTTTTTGTTTTTGTGATTAGTTTTTCATATAGAATTGTAGTAGTTGAAATGGTATGTTAGCTACTAAGTATGAACTTAACGGGTAGGTACTACTCGAATTAAAGAGTATAAAACGCTAATATGAAGAAAGAGCTTTTATAAATAAGTTTATATTATGCTACGAAATACTATTGACTACTCTTGATATTCTATATGATTAACTCGTTTCATTTGACTATTTTGAAGGAAATGGCACCGACTACTCGACACACCTTGAATATGAGCGAAGAGCAATTTCGTGCCTTTCTTGCTTCAAACATAGCCGCAGTACAGGTTGCGCTACATACCAACAATAACCTTGGATCTAGCAGTACAGGAAATCGTGTAGGATACACCTACAAAGAATTCACTGCCTGCAAACCTTTGGAATTTCATGGAACCGAAGGACCAATCAGATTGAAATGGTGGACCGAGAAGGTCGAATCGGTGTTTTCCATAAGTAAGTTTACTGAAAAGGACAAACTGAAGTACGCTACGCATACCTTCATAGATTCTGCGTTAACATGGTGGAATACCTATCTAGAGCAAGTGGGACAAGATGATGCTTATGCACTACCGTGGTCAGCATTCAAGCACTTGATGAACGAGAAGTACCGTTCCAGAACCGAGGTCAATAAGCTCAAGACAGAACTTAGAGGGTTACGAACCCAAGGATTTGATATTACCACGTACGAAAGACGATTCACAAAATTATGCCTATTGTGTCCGGGAGCGTTCGAAGATGAGGAAGAGAAGATCGACGCGTTTATGAAAGGATTACTGGAAAGAATCCAAGAAGATATAAGTTCACACGAGCCCGCCTCCATACAACATGCATGTAGAATGGCTCACAAACTAGTGAACCAGATTGAAGAAAGAATTAAAGAACAGACTGCTGAAGAGGCCAATGTGAAGCAAGTCAAAAGAAAGTGGGAGGAAAACGGTGATAAGAATCACCAATACAACAACAACAACAACAACAACAACAGCAATTACAACAATAATCGCAACAACTATCCCAACAATCGCAATATCAATCGCAACTACAACAAACGGCCCAACAACAACAACAACAATAACAACAACAACAACAACAACAACAACAACAACAACAACAACAACGACAACAACAACAGCAACTACAACAATCATCCCAACAACAACAATAACCACAACAACAACAACAACAATCAGAATCAGCTATGCCAAAGGTGTGAAAAGTATCACTCGGGGTTCTGCACTAAATTTTGCAACAAGTGTAAAAGAAATGGTCATAGCGCTGCGAAATGTGAGGTCTACGGACCAGGGGTTAACAGAACGAAAGGAACAAATGGTGTCGGAATGAGTAATGGCGGAGCAAGTAGTGTCGGAGCAAGTTATGCCAATGTAGTTTTTTATAAATGTGGAAAACCGGGCCACATTATTAGAAATTTCCCGAACCAGGAGAACACGAATAGACAAGGCTGCGGAAGAGTTTTCAATATTAATGCGGCAGAGGCACAGGAAGACCCGGAGCTTGTTACGGGTACGTTTCTTATTGACAATTAATCTGCTTAAGTTTTATTTGATTCGGGTGCGGATAGAAGCTATATGAGAAGAGATTTTTGTGCTAAATTAAGTTGTCCATTGATGCCTTTGGATAGTAAATTTTTACTCGAATTAGCAAATGGTAAATTAATTTCAGCAGATAATATATGTCGGAATCGAGAAATTAAACTAGTTAGCGAAACATTTAAGAATGACTTGATACCAGTAGAGTTAGGGAGTTTTGATGTGATAATCGGTATGGATTGGTTGAAAGAAGTGAAAGCAGAGATCGTTTGTTACAAAAATGCAATTCGCATTATACGAGAAAAAGGAAAACCCTTAATGGTGTACGGAGAAAAGGGCAACACGAAGCTACATCTTATTAGTAATTTGAAGGCACAAAAACTAATAAGAAAAGGTTGCTATGCTGTTCTAGCACACGTCGAGATAGTACAAACTAAAGAAAAGAGCATCAATGATGTTCCCGTCGCAAAAGAATTTCCCGATGTATTTCGAAAGAATTACCGGGATTACTCCCACATCGATCCGTTGAATTTCAAATAGATCTTGTACCAGGAGCTGCACCAATAGCTCGTGCTCCTTACAGACTAGCACCCAGCGAGATGAAAGAACTGCAAAGCTAATTACAAGAACTTTTAGAGCGTGGTTTCATTCGACCAAGCACATCACAGTGGGGAGCTCCTGTTTTGTTTGTCAAGAAGAAAGATGGTACATTCAGGTTGTGTATCGACTACCAAGAGTTGAACAAACTTACCATCAAGAACCGCTACCCACTACCTAGAATCGACGACTTATTTGATCAACTAGAAGGCGCGTCTATTTATTCAAAGATTGACTTACGTTCCGGGTATCATCAAATGCGGGTGAAAGAAGATGATATTCCAAAGACTGCTTTCAGAACACGTTACGGTCATTACGAGTTTATGGTCATGCCGTTTGGTTTAACTAATGCACCAGCTGTGTTCATGGACCTTATGAACCGAGTGTGTGGACCATACCTTGACAAGTTTGTCATTGTTTTCATTGATGACATACTTATTTACTCAAAGAATGACCAAGAACACGGTGAACATTTGAGAAAGGTGTTAGAAGTATTAAGGAATGAAGAATTGTACGCTAAGTTTTCAAAGTGTGCATTTTGGTTGGAAGAAGTTCAATTCCTCGGTCACATAGTGAATAAAGAAGGTATTAAGGTGGATTCGACAAAGATAGAAACTGTTGAAAAGTGGGAAACCTCGAAAACTCCGAAACACATACGCCAGTTTTTAGGACTAGCTGGTTACAACAGAAGGTTCATCTAAGACTTTTCCAGAATAGCAAAACCCTTGACTGCATTAACGCATAAAGGGAAGAAATTTGAATGGAAGGATGAACAAGAGAAAGCGTTTCAGTTATTGAAGAAAAAGCTAACTACGACACCTATATTGTAATTGCCTGATGGGAATGATGATTTTGTGATTTATTGTGACGCATCAAAGCAAGGTCTCGATTGTGTATTAATGCAATGAACGAAGGTGATTGCTTATGCGTCTAGACAATTGAAGATTCACGAACAAAATTATACAACGCATGATTTGGAATTAGGCGCGGTTGTTTTTGCATTAAAGACTTGGAGGCACTACTTATATGGGGTCAAAAGTATTATATATACCGACCACAATAGTCTTCAACACATATTTAATCAGAAACAACTGAATATGAGGCAGCGTAGGTGGATTGAATTGTTGAATGATTACGACTTTGAGATTCGTTACCACCCGGGGAAGGCAAATGTGGTAGCCAACGCCTTGAGCAGGAAGGACAGAGAACCCATTCGAGTAAAATCTATGAATATAATGATTCACAATAACTTTACTACTCAAATAAAGGAGGCGTAACAAGGAGTTTTAAAAGAGGGAAATTTAAAGGATGAAATACCCAAAGGATCGGAGAAGCATCTTAATATTCGAGAAGACGGAACCTGGTATAGGGTTGAAAGGATTTGGGTACCAAAATTTGGAGATATGAGAGAAATGGTACTTAGAGAAGCTCATAAAACCAGATACTCAATACATCCTGGAACGGGGAAGATGTACAAGGATCTCAAGAAATATTTTTGGTGGCCGGGTATGAAAGTCGATGTTGCTAAATACGTAGGAGAATGTTTGACGTGTTCTAAGGTCAAAGCTGAGCATCAGAAACCGTCAGGTCTACTTCAATAACCCAAAATTCCGGAATGGAAATGGGAAAACATTACCTTGGATTTCATCACTAAATTGCCAAGGACTGCAAGCGGTTTTGATACTATTTGGGTAATAGTTGATCGTCTTACCAAATCAGCACACTTCCTGCCAATAAGATAAGATGACAAGATGGAGAAGTTATCACGACTGTATTTGAAGGAAGTCATCTCCAGACATGGAATACCAATCACTATTATCTCTGATAGGGATGGCAGATTTATTTCAAGATTCTGACAGACATTACAACAAGCATTAGGAACTCGTCTAGACATGAGTACTGCCTATCATCCATAAACTGATGGGCAGAGTGAAAGGACGATACAAATGCTTGAAGACATGCTACGAGCATAGGTTATTGATTTCGGAAACAGTTAGGATCGACATCTACCGTTAGCAGAATTTTCCTACAACAATAACTATCATTCAAGCATTGAGATGGCGCCGTTTGTAGCACTTTATGGTAGAAAGTGCAGGTCTCTGATTTGTTGGAGTGAAGTGGGGGATAGACAGATTACGGGTCTGGAGATAATACAAGAAACTACCGAGAAGATCATCCAAATTCAACAACGGTTGAAAACCGCCCAAAGTCGACAAAAGAGCTACGCCGACATTAAAAGAAAAGACATAGAATTTGAAATTGGAGAGATGGTCATGCTTAAGGTTGCACCTTGGAAAGGTGTTGTTCAATTTGGTAAACGAAGGAAATTAAATCCGAGGTATATTGGACCATTCAAGATTATTGATCGTGTCGGACCAGTAGCTTACCGACTTGAGTTACCTCAATAACTTGCGAATGTACATAACACTTTTCACGTCTCGAATTTGAAGAAATGTTTTGCTAAATAAGATCTCACTTTTCCATTGGACGAAATCCAAATCAATGAAAAACTTCAATTCATTGAAGAACTCGTCGAAATAATGGATCGTGAGGTTAAGAGACTTAAACAAAACAAGATACTGATTGTTAAGGTTCGATGGAATGCTCGTAGAGGACCCGAGTTCACCTAAGAGTGTGAAGATCAGATGAAGAAGAAATACCCGCGTCTATTTTCAGAAGATTCGTCAACACTTTCAACAGCTTAAAATTTCGGGACGAAATTTATTTAACGGGTAGGTACTGTGAACTTTTCCATGTTTTTATATATTAAATGAATTTGATATTTACATGATTAAATGTTTCCAACATATTAAGCAATCAAACTTGTTAATACTTGATTAATTGAAATAGGTTTCATATAGACAATTGACCACCCAAGTTGACCGGCGATTCACGAACGTTAAAACTTGTAAAAACTATATGATGACATATATATGGATATATATATATATAGTTAACATGATATTATGATAAGTAAACATATCATTAAGTATATTAACAATGAACTACATATGTAAAAACAAGACTACTAACTTAATGATTTTGAAACGAGACATATATGTAACGATTATCGTTGTAACGACATTTAATGTATATATATATATATATCATATTAAGATATATTAATACATCATGATATCATGATAATGTAATAATTTAACATCTCATTTGATTTAATAAACAATGGGTTAACAACATTTAACAAGATCGTTAACCTAAAGGTTTCAAAACAACACTTACATGTAACGACTAACGATGACTTAACGACTCAGTTAAAATGTATATACATGTAGTTTTTTAATATGTATTCATACACTTTTTAAAGACTTCAAGACACTTATTAAAATACTTCTACTTAACAAAAATGCTTACAATTACATCCTCGTTCAGTTTCATCAACAATTCTACTCGTATGCACCCGTATTCGTACTCGTACAATACACAGCTTTTAGATGTATGTACTATTGGTATATACACTCCAATGATCAGCTCTTAGAAGCCCATGTGAGTCACCTAACACTTGTGGGAACCATCATTTAGCAACTAGCTTGAAATATCTCATAAAATTACAAAAATATGAGTAATCATTCATTACTTATTTACATGAAAATAAAATTACATATCCTTTATATCTAATCCATACACCAACGACCAAAAACACCTACAAACACTTTCATTCTTCAATTTTCTTCATCTAATTAATCTCTCTCATGTTCTATCTTCAAGTTCTAAGTGTTCTTCATAAATTCTACAAGTTCTAGTTTCATAAAATCAAGAATACTTCCAAGTTTGCTAGCATACTTCCAATCTTGTAGAGTGATCATCCAACCTCAAGAAATCTTTCTTATTTACAGTAATATATCTTTCTAATACAAGGTAATACTCATATTCAAACTTTGATTCAATTTCTATAACTATAACAATCTTATTTCGAGTTGAAATCTTACTTGAACTTGTTTTCGTGTCATAATTCTGCTTCAAGAACTTTCAAGCCATCCAAGGATCCTTTGAAGCTAGATCCATTTTTCTCATTTCTAGTAGCTTTATCCAGAAAACTTGAGGTAGTGATGATGTTCATAACATCATTCGATTCATACATATAAAGCTATCTTATTCGAAGGTTTAAACTTGTAATCACTAGAACATAGTTTAGTTAATTCTAAACTTGTTCGCAAACAAAAGTTATTCCTTCTAACTTTGAAATGACCCGTTCATATACATTATAAACGATTCACAATAGTTGATTACATCGCGAGGTATTTGACCTCTATATGATACGTTTTACAAACATTGCATTCGTTTTCAAAAGACAAACTTTCTTTACATCAAAAATTGACGGCATGCATACCATTTCATATTACATCCTACTATAATTGACTTAATATTAATCTTGATGAACTCAATGACTCGAATGCAACGTCTTTCAAAGTATGTCATGAATGACTCCAGGTAATATCCTTAAAATGAGCTAATGCACAGCGGAAGATTTCTTTAATACCTGAGAATAAACATGCTTTAAAGTGTCAACCAAAAGGTTGGTGAGTTCATTAGTTTATCATAATCAATCATTTCCGTAATAGTAATAGACCACAAGATTTCAGTTTCCATAAATATCCATACACTCGCAAGTGTTTAAAAGTATTCTATAAGTTGTAGGCACCCGGTAACAAGCCTTAACGTTCATGTTTTACCCTCTGAAGTACACCAGATCAGGTGTGTTTAAAATAACCTCGAAGTACTAAAGCATCCCATAGTCAGGATGGGGTTTGTCAGGCCCAATAGATCTATCTTTAGGATTCGCGCCTATCGTACATAGACAAGTAGTTTAATGTTACCAAGCTAAGGGTATATTTCTGGTTTAAACCCACATAGAATTAGTTTTAGTACTTGTGCCTACTTTGTAAAACATTTATAAAACAGCGCATGTATTCTCAGCCCAAAAATATATATTGCAAAAGCATTAAAAAGGGAGCAAATGAAACTCACAATACTGTATTTCGTAGCAATTATGTATATGACGGCACTGAACAAGTGCAGGGTTTGTCTCGGATTCACGAACGTATCAATATTGTGATTCAATATTGCAGGAAAGTACGTAGACGCAACGAAAATGATAAACGTTAGGTTGACCTCACGAGCAATACCCTCGATTAATACCCATAACCTCCATAGTTATAACCCATAATTTCCTTAGCTCTATCCCATTTGAAAACTTATTTTGAAATCGTCTGAGTATAACTCTGTCATTGTATTTTATGTATACTAATAATATCTTGAAATAATACAAAGAAAATATATATATGTAATTCGATTGAGAGAGTTTAGAGAAATATATTTTCAAGTTTCTATGAAAAAATGAAACCTATTGAATTCTATTTATAATAAATTTTTGAATTATTAAAGTGAATTATTAAAGTATGAATTATTAAAGTAAATTATTAAAGTGAATTATTAAAGTATGAATTATTAAAGTGAATTATTAAAGTATGAATTATTAAAGTAAATTATTAAAGTGAATTATTAAAGTATGAATTATTAAAGTGGATTATTAAAGTATGAATTATTAAAGTGAATTATTAAAGTATGAATTATTAAAGTTAAAGTAAAGTAAAGTAAAGGTAAAGTTAAAGTATAGTAAAAGTATAAAAACTATGTATGTATAATACGCGTATAAATATATATAATATTAATTTAAATCGTTATATATATTTAATAAAATAAAATATAAATATCGTTATCTTTATCATACTGGTTAAGTAATGAGTTATCAAAAGTGATTCTAGATATTTATAAAAGTTATATACGTTTTAATAATAAAGTTCTTTTTAAATTGAAAACGTCTTTGTACGTTTGAAAATAGATTAATAGAATATTATGGAAACCAATTCTCCACTAACTTTTGTCTAACTTTCGTAAATGACACTTTATGTTTTTATTTATAAATAGCTTTACAAATTATTCTGAATATCGTTAAGAGGAATAGATTTTCTCAAATCATAGTGGACCTCTCAATAGAGACTTGTAATCATAATTCAATGTTTCTGATAATTCCATTTAATATATTTTTTTTAATTTCGTCAAAAATCATATTGAAACAAATACGTTCGGGTAAAGTATTATACGTTTAATACTTTATTAATATTCTCAAGTTATAATATATATATACATATACATATCTATTTATATATAACGGTTCGTGAATCGTCAGAATTTGGTCGAGGTTATAATGAATGTATGAACACAGTTTAAAATTCTTGAGATTTAACTTAACAAACTTTGCTTATCGTGTCGGAATAATATAAAGATTAAAGTTTAAATTTGGTCGGAAATTTTCGGGTCGTCACAGTACCTACCCGTTAAAGAAATTTCGTCCCGAAATTTGATTGAGGTTGTCATGGCTAACAATAAGAATGTTATTATGATGAATATAAGTTGATTCATAGGGTTTTATCATGATTGAGAAATATGGATAAAATAATTCGATTACTCGAAATGTATGAGTGAAGCTATCGTAAAAGAGTGAAATGAGAAAATAGGGATTCGTCTTATCTTTTGACATCATCACGGTTGATCCCCGGATTAAAGAAAATCTTTGTAATCTATATAGGATTTGATTCTTCGGTGATTAAGGAAATTATGATCCTCTTCGATTTAATGTGATGATTCATCTCGATTTTTCTGTCAGATATTTCACTATAAATCCACCTCCTTCATTTCCTTTTAATTCACACCTTCTATTCTTTCTCCCTCAATTCTTACTTTAAAATTATTTGTCATTACGCTTCATCCAGTGCTGATTCTTGATATACTCCTCACTTTCATATCTGTCGCTCTTCTTTTTCATCTGCCTCTGGAAGAATCTATTTACTTCTACTATACTCTTGGTTTTATAGTATTTTTAGTTCTCCCGTGTCTTTATATTGCTATATGCATTGATATATACGGTTTGTGAATTCTGGGTTGTTGTTGGGTTTTATATCTTCCCTTATATTTCAAAGTCCTTGCTTCTTCTATAATCATTGTCATCCACAGTTAATGCTCTCTTCTATTTGCTATGATTTATACTCCCATTTCTAGTTCGGAGCTTTGTCCTTTCGTTTCTTCTTCTTGCGATTAAGCACCGCTTGTAATGGTCCAGAATTCGTAGATATAAATTTCGGAATGAACATTGTTAATGTTCTAGGAAGGAAATTGTAATGGCACGATCTTGACTTGTCAAATTACCAGAATACCTCGGAAAAGGCCGAATCATCAAGAAATATTTTCTTGATATTTAGAGATCAAAGAGAATACAAGAGTCGTGTAACATAGCACATGATGACATTATGATCTGTGAATCATCATGTTCCATTTAGAAACTCAGCATGAATTACTATAATATAATCACGTTGATCAAGTGTCATTATATTATACTAGTTCATGCTTCAGTTCCCAACACTACTTCAAAAATATTCTTTTTTTAAATTCGAAAGTTTCAGAATTTAGAAACTAAAATAGTTTCTTTTATGATGTAATACAGACAGCACGAAGAGGTAAATGATTTCAGATAAGAATAATTATGGAAATATCTTCAGAAATATGGAGGATATTTATAATGAAAGATACGATGATATCTTAGAATGTCTAATATCAGATGATGATGAAGGATATTGTCCGCAGGGGTTTAGAGTCATGAGCAAGGTATTCATTAATGACTTCAGCAAGTACTGAATCATTTGGATTCTTTGAAGGCAGGTTCAGCCTTTGTGATTTGTCCACAGCCTCCTTCATACTTTGCTCAATCCGTTTTCCAGTTCCAAAGCTTCTCTTTTTCTGAGCTTTGCCAATATACTATCCTTTATCATCCAACTTTTTACTGTTAAGGTCATTTACAGTTTTTGCTGCTTCATCGGCATTTTTCAAAATTTCGAGAACTGGTTCGCAGTTTAGGGTGTTTTTCAGAAACTTCACATTCAAAGTATATAAGTCCAGAAGATAGACACATATAATTGTTGGCGTAGACATGCTGCGAGACTTCAAAATACTGATTGCTAATTTTCGATGATTCGTATGGCAATTCTCGTTACAAGATGCAGATGAGTAAATGATGGGGTTTTGATAAATATAAAGATTTTTCGGAAATTCAAAGATCAATGAAGTTGTTAATAAGTTTACTGCTAATGTGGCGAGATATGAAAGGTTCCCCGGTAATAATGATGAAGGGGTAATCATTATAATAAGGCTTATTCGAATGAACAATTGAAGTTAGTTTGCTGGAGCTGTGACAAAACTGTCTATTTTTAGAAGGGATTGAAAAGTTATTTTAGCTAGTAAATGCCAAAAGGTCTGACATGGATACATGTTAAATTATGACTTTGGTTTCAAGAGTTTTTCAGGTACGTAACTGTGGATAACATGTGGTTGGATCATCATCTCGATTGTTCATTATTTGAAGTGTCTTCAGGTATTTCGAAGGGTTTGAGCACATATTGTAATCGTTAATACATATGATGTTCTAACACAGTTTTGAAGTCAAAGTATAGCTTTGAAAGATATAGGAATCTAAGAGTGATGATACCAGTTATAACTTGAATTGAATTCGGCGATTTCAAAATCAGAATATGTAATTGAATTTGAATGAGTATGATTGTTTTGATTTATATGAAAGAATGCATATTGTTGTGAAAGTAGGGAGTATAGTTGATGATTTGCTGAATCAGATTCGAAGAATGTAATGTATTAATTGTGAATTTATATATCTCTCGGGTATTACCTACCCGTTAAAAAAATATCACAATTAATATTTTGTACAAAAGAATTTTATTACAGTCTTTATGGAAATATATGTGTATATTTCTTCAGATGTAATATAGATTTAATGAGTTAATATTAAATTAAACTCACTTGATTTATGGTTAAGGCTGGGATAGATAATTTCTAAACTTTAGAAATTACATAATCGTTGTAGAATGTTTTCCCAATGAAGTTATGAATCAATACTTCATCGTTGTGGTATTCCTTAGTATCTACAGGGCGTATGACGTCGATGCTAATGGGACAGATTGTGAAGTTGAGGTTTGCGATGCGGTTGTTGTTGGTGGTGGTAATGGTACTGTTGATGTTGTTGATGGTGGTACTGGTTATGTTGCTAGTGCTGCTACTGGTGTTTGTAACCTTTGCACCATATTCTCCAAAGCCACTACCCGAGCGCGAAGCTCGTTGACTTCTTCTATTACACCGGGGTGATTGTCGGTTCGGACGAGCGGATAAATAAGATCTAGAATTTGGTGTAGTATATAATCATGACGAGATACTCTGGAAATGAGAGAGAAAATGGTGTTTCGAACAGGTTCGCCGGTAAGTGCTTCAGGTTCTTCGCCAAGAGGGCAATGTGGTGGATGGAAAGGATCACCTTCTTCTTGTCTCCAATGATTAAGGAGGCTACGAACTCATCCCCAATTCATCCAGAATAGATGATGACTAATTGGTTGATCCATTCCGGTCACACTGCTTTCGGAACTTGAGTGGGATTCCATTTTGAAATCCGAGAAACTTGAACTCATAACGAATTCCATTTCGTACGATTTGATAAAGGATTTTTCGATATGAAATGATTTTCCGGCTATCGGGTGGTATTCTAATTATATAGAGCAAAAGGTTTCGTAGATTACGGAGGAATTTACGGAATATGTCAGGCAAAGTTTACGGTAATAGATACGATAAGATATGATTTAGCAGGTACGCTAAGATATGAATTTTGTCTATACACTATTCATGCAATCAATGCAGCAAGACGTGTCTAGACTAAGAATGATAAGCAGGTAATTTTCTAAGGATGGTAAGTAGATGATTTCCGACTAAAAATGATAAACAAAACTTTTGACATGCAGACACGGTCGAAGTCCAGACTCACTAATGTATCTTATAAACTATCAGTTAGACACACTAATGCAAGACCTGGTTCGCTAAGACCACCGCTCTGATACCAACTGAAATGACCCGTTCATATACATTATAAACGATTCACAATAGTTGATTACATCGCGAGGTATTTGACCTCTATATGATACGTTTTACAAACATTGCATTCGTTTTCAAAAGACAAACTTTCTTTACATCAAAAATTGACGGCATGCATACCATTTCATATTACATCCTACTATAATTGACTTAATATTAATCTTGATGAACTCAATGACTCGAATGCAACGTCTTTCAAAGTATGTCATGAATGACTCCAGGTAATATCCTTAAAATGAGCTAATGCACAGCGGAAGATTTCTTTAATACCTGAGAATAAACATGCTTTAAAGTGTCAACCAAAAGGTTGGTGAGTTCATTAGTTTATCATAATCAATCATTTCCGTAATAGTAATAGACCACAAGATTTCAGTTTCCATAAATATCCATACACTCGCAAGTGTTTAAAAGTATTCTATAAGTTGTAGGCACCCGGTAACAAGCCTTAACGTTCATGTTTTACCCTCTGAAGTACACCAGATCAGGTGTGTTTAAAATAACCTCGAAGTACTAAAGCATCCCATAGTCAGGATGGGGTTTGTCAGGCCCAATAGATCTATCTTTAGGATTCGCGCCTACCGTACATAGACAAGTAGTTTAATGTTACCAAGCTAAGGGTATATTTCTGGTTTAAACCCACATAGAATTAGTTTTAGTACTTGTGCCTACTTTGTAAAACATTTATAAAACAGCGCATGTATTCTCAGCCCAAAAATATATATTGCAAAAGCATTAAAAATGGAGCAAATGAAACTCACAATACTGTATTTCGTAGCAATTATGTATATGACGGCACTGAACAAGTGCAGGGTTTGTCTCGGATTCACGAACGTATCAATATTATGATTCAATATTGCAGGAAAGTACGTAGACGCAACGAAAATGATAAACGTTAGGTTGACCTCACGAGCAATACCCTCGATTAATACCCATAACCTCCATAGTTATAACCCATAATTTCCTTAGCTCTATCCCGTTTGAAAACTTATTTTGAAATCGTCTGAGTATAACTCTGTCGTTGTATTTTATGTATACTAATAATATCTTGAAATAATACAAAGAAAATATATATATTTAATTCGATTGAGAGAGTTTAGAGAAATATATTTTCAAGTTTCTATGAAAAAATGAAACCTATTGAATTCTATTTATAATAGATTTTTGAATTATTAAAGTGAATTATTAAAGTATGAATTATTAAAGTGAATTATTAAAGTGAATTATTAAAGTATGAATTATTAAAGTGAATTATTAAAGTATGAATTATTAAAGTAAATTATTAAAGTGAATTATTAAAGTATGAATTATTAAAGTGGATTATTAAAGTATGAATTATTAAAGTGAATTATTAAAGTATGAATTATTAAAGTTAAAGTAAAGTAAAAGTAAAGTAAAGGTAAAGTTAAAGTATAGTAAAAGTATAAAAACTATGTATGTATAATACGCGTATAAATATATATAATATTAATTTCAATCGTTATATATATTTAATAAAATAAAATATAAATATCGTTATCTTTATCATACTGGTTAAGTAATGAGTTATCAAAAGTGATTCTAGATATTTATAAAAGTTATATACGTTTTAATAATAAAGTTCTTTTTAAATTGAAAACGTCTTTGTACGTTTGAAAATAGATTAATAGAATATTATGGAAACCAATTCTCCACTAACTTTTGTCTAACTTTCGTAAATGACACTTTATGTTTTTATTTATAAATAGCTTTACAAATTATTCTGAATATCGTTAAGAGGAATAGATTTTCTCAAATCATAGTGGACCTCTCAATAGAGACTTGTAATCATAATTCAATGTTTCTGATAATTCAATCATTTAATATATTTTTTTTAATTTCGTCAAAAATCATATTGAAACAAATACGTTCGGGTAAAGTATTATACGTTTAATACTTTATTAATATTCTCAAGTTATAATATATATATACATATACATATCTATTTATATATAACGGTTCGTGAATCGTCAGAATTTGGTCGAGGTTATAATGAATGTATGAACACAGTTTAAAATTCTTGAGATTTAACTTAACAAACTTTGCTTATCGTGTCGGAATAATATAAAGATTAAAGTTTAAATTTGGTCGGAAATTTTCGGGTCGTCACAAACTTGACTTTTAAAATCCACTAAACACATGTTCTATATCTATATGATATGCTAACTTAATGATTTAAAACCTGGAAACATGAAAGAACACTGTAAAACCGGACATACGCCGTCGTAGTAACAGCGCGGGCTGTTTTGGGTTAGTTAATTAAAAACTATGATAAACTTTGATTTAAAAGTTGTTCTTCTGGGAAAATGATTTTTCTTATGAACATGAAACTATATCCAAAAATTATGGTTAAACTCAAAGTGTAAGTATGTTTTCTAAAATGGTCATCTAGACGTCGTTCTTTCGACTGAAATGATTACCTTTACAAAAACGACTTGTAACTTATATTTACGACTATAAACCTATACTTTTTCTGTATAGATTCATCAAATAGAGTTCAATATGAAACCATAGCAATTTGATTCACTCAAAACGGATTTAAAATGAAGAAGTTATGGGTAAAACAAGATTGGATAATTTTTCTTGTTGTAGCAACGTGAAAATTGGTAACAAATCTATATTAATCATATCCTAGCTAACTTATATTGTATTATACATGTATTCTAATATGTTATGTAATCTTGGGATACCATAGACACGTATGAAAATGTTTTGACATATCATATCGACCCATGTGTATATATTATTTGGAACAACCATAGACACTCTATATGCAGTAATGTGGGAGTTAGCTATACAGGGTTGAGGTTGATTCCAAAAATATATATACTTTGAGTTGTGATCTAGCCTGAGACGTGTATACACTAGGTCGTGGATTGATTCAAGATAATATATATCAATTTTTTTCTGTACATCTAACTTTGGACAACTAGTTGTAGGTTACTAAGCTGACTTAATGAACTTAAAACATCAAAATGTATTAAAAGTGTTGTAAATATATTTTGAAAATACTTTGATATATATGTACATATTTATTATAGGTTCGTGAATCGACCAGTGGCCAAGTCTCACTTCCCGACGAAGTAAAAATCAGTGAAAGTGAGTTATAGTCCCACTTTTAAAATCTAATATTTTTGGGATGAGAATACATGCAGGTTTTATAAATGATTTACAAAATAGACACAAGTACGTGAAACTACATTCTATGGTTGAATTATCGAAATCGAATATGCCCCTTTTTATTAAGTCTGTTTATCTAAGAATTAGGGAACATACACCCTAATTGACGCGAATCCTAAAGATAGATCTATTGGGCCTAACAAACCCCATCCAAAGTACCGGATGCTTTAGTAGTTTGAAATTTATATCATATCCGAAGGGTGTCCCGGAATGATGGGGATATTCTTATATATGCATCTTGTTAATGTCGGTTACCAGGTGTTCACCATATGAATGATTTTTATCTCTTTGTATGAGATGTATATTGAAATATGAAATCTTGTGGTCTATTGTTACGATTTGATATATATAGGTTAAACCTATAACTCACCAACATTTTTTGTTGACGTTTAAAGCATGTTTATTCTCAGGTGAATACTAAGAGCTTCCGCTATTGCATACTAAAATAAGGACAAGATTTGGAGTCCATGTTTTTATGATATTGTGTAAAAACTGCATTCAAGAAACATATGTCGATGTAATATATTTCTATTGTAAACCATTATGTAATGGTCGTGTGTAAAGAATATATTTTAGATTATCATTATTTGATAATCTACGTAATGTTTTTGAAACCTTTATTGATAAAATAAAGGTTATGGTTGTTTTACAAATGAATGCAGTCTTTGAAAAACGTCTCATATAGAGGTCAAAACCTCGCAACGAAATCATTTAATATGGAACGTTTATAATCAATATGAACGGGACATTTCAATTAACAAGGCAAACAAGTTAAACACCATCCTTTTGTGTGACACTTAAAAATAATTAGGGAACTCATAATGGGATAAAGGTCACCTAACCGTTATGAGCAAACTAATATGATTAGGGTGAATTTCGCACACTTGTGGGATAAAGGTCACCTAACCACTTGTATGTTAAATTTACACGTTTACACAAGTAGGACGGCTTGATTTGGAAATCTTGAACTTAGGGTCACCGAAGCATGAGGAACAAATAGATGTTGATGGAATAAATATGCCATGCAAAAGGATTGCATGATTCCATAACTTAGAAGTTACAAAAGGATTGCAATTGTCATATAATGACTACCTAGCTAATCAAATGACAGGATAAAGGTCACCTAACTGAAATATGGTTTACCGTTGGATTTTAAAATTTAATAAATATCAATTGGATTTAAAGGGTATTGATTGTTAAATTAAAAATGATACTTAAATAACTTTGTTAAATTTTGTAGATGGCCGCCAATAACAACAACATTCCAAATGCACCAATCAACTTTAACAACCTATCGTTGAGGTCAATCCTCGAAAAGGAAAAACTCAACCATACGAACTTCATGGATTGGTTTCGCAATCTAAGAATTATTCTCAAACTAGAGGATAGGGCGTATGTGTTGGAAGACCCCATTCCCGATCAACCGGACGAGGATGATACGGAAGGCATGGCTTATTGGGAGAAATATTGCACCGATTCGGTGCAAGTTTCTTGCCTCATGCTTGGGACTATGATACCAGAACTCCAAAAGGATTTCGAGCATCATAGTGCATATGACATGATCACACAATTGAAGGTGATGTTCCTTCAACAAGCTCGTGTCGAGAGCTTCGAAACGGTTCGAGCGCTTCATGCATTTCGGATGGACGACTCCCAATCCGTTTCATCTTATGTCCTTAAGATAAAGAGCCTAATTGATCGAGCGAACTATCTAAACTGCAACGTGTCTAATGAATTAGCCACGAATCTTATCCTTAATTCTTTGTCAAAGAGGTTTGACATATTTGTAATGAATTACAACATGAATGGATGGAATAAGAGCATTGACGAATTACATGCCGTGCTTAAGACGGTCGAAGCGAGCATGGGTAAAAGGGCTTCACCCATGTTTATGATCAATGAAGGCGGGTTCAAAAACAATAACACTTCTAAGCCAAAGGTGGCTAAGAGGAAAGGACCCGCCTACCAAGGCAAGGGCAAGGGAAAGGGGAAGATGGTTACCCCAACCAACAATAACAAGAAGCAAAAGGTTGCAGGTAAAGCGAACCCCAAGGAAGATCCGTGCTTTGGTTACGGTGAAATGGGTCACTGGAAACACAACTGCCCGATCTATGAAATGTCCCGTTCTTATTGATTAAAAACGTTCCATATTAATTGATTTCGTTGCGAGGTTTTGACCTCTATATGAGACGTTTTTCAAAGACTGCATTCATTTTAAAACAAACCATATCCTTCATTTGATAAATAAAGGTTTAAAAAGCTTTACGTAGATTATCAAATAATGATAATCTAAAATATCATGTTTACACACGACCATTACATAATGGTTTACAATACAAATATGTTACATCGAAATCAGTTTCTTGAATGCAGTTTTTACACAATATCATACAAACATGGACTCCAAATCTTGTCCTTATTTTAGTATGCAACAGCGGAAGCTCTTAGTATTCACCTGAGAATAAACATGCTTTAAACGTCAACAAAAATGTTGGTGAGTTATAGGTTTAACCTATATATATCAAATCGTAATAATAGACCACAAGATTTCATATTTCAATACACATCCCATACATAGAGATAAAAATCATTCATATGGTGAACACCTGGTAACCGACATTAACAAGATGCATATATAAGAATATCCCCATCATTCCGGGACACCCTTCGGATATGATATAAATTTTGAAGTACTAAAGCATCCGGTACTTTGGATGGGGTTTGTTAGGCCCAATAGATCTATCTTTAGGATTCGCGTCAATTAGGGTGTCTGTTCCCTAATTCTTAGATTACCAGACTTAATAAAAAGGGGCATATTCGATTTCGATAATTCAACCATAGAATGTAGTTTCACGTACTTGTGTCTATTTTGTAAATCATTTATAAAACCTGCATGTATTCTCATCCCAAAAATATTAGATTTTAAAAGTGGGACTATAACTCACTTTCACAGATTTTTACTTCGTTGGGAAGTAAGACTTGGCCACTGGTTGATTCATGAACCTATAACAATATATACATATATATATATCAAAGTATGTTCAAAATATATTTACAACACTTTTAATATATTTTGATGTTTTAAGTTTATTAAGTCAGCTGTCCTCGTTAGTAACCTACAACTAGTTGTCCACAGTTAGATGTACAGAAATAAATCGATAAATATTATCTTGAATCAATCCACGACCCAGTGTATACGTATCTCAGTATTGATCACAACTCAAACTATATATATTTTGGAATCAACCTCAACCCTGTATAGCTAACTCCAACATTCACATATAGAGTGTCTATGGTTGTTCCAAAATATATATAGATGTGTCGACATGATAGGTCGAAACATTGTATACGTTTCTATGGTATCTCAAGATTACATAATATACAATACAAGTTGATTAAGTTATGGTTGGAATAGATTTGTTACCAATTTTCACGTAGCTAAAATGAGAAAAAATATCCAATCTTGTTTTACCCAAAACTTCTTCATTTTAAATCCGTTTTGAGTGAATCAAATTGATATGGTTTCATATTCAACTCTATTTTATGAATCTAAACATAAAAAGTATAGGTTTATAGTCGGAAAAATAAGTTACAAGTCGTTTTTGTAAAGGTAGTCATTTCAGTCGAAAGAACGACGTCTAGATGACCATTTTAGAAAACATACTTCCACTTTGAGTTTAACCATGATTTTTGGATATAGTTTCATGTTCATAAGAAAAATAATTTTTCCAAAAGTATAGCTTTTAAATCAAAGTTCTTCTTAGCTTTTAATTATCCCAACCAAAACAGCCCCCGGTTTTACTACGACGGCGTATATCCAGTTTTATGGTGTTTATCGTGTTTCCGGGTTTTAAATCATTAAGTTAGCATATCATATAGATATAGAACATGTGTTTAGTTGATTTTAAAATTCTAGTTAGAAGGATTAACTTTATTTGCGAACAAGTTTAGAATTAACTAAACTATGTTCTAGTGATTACAAGTTTATAACGTTGAATAAGACAGCTTTTTATGTATGAATCGAATGATGTTATGAACATCATTACTACCTCAAGTTCCTTGGATAAACCTACTAGAAATGAGAAAAATTGATCTAGCTTCAAAGGATCCTTGGATGGCTTGAAAGTTCTTGAAGCAGAATCATGACACGAAAACAATTTCAAGTAAGATTTCCACTCGAAATAAGATTGTTATAGTTATAGAAATTGAACTAAAGTTTGAATATGATTATTAACTTATATTAGAAAGATAACATAATTTAATTAACAAAGGTTTCTTGATCTTGGATGATTACTTGGAATGGATTTAGAAAACTTGGAAGTAAACTTGCAATCTTGGAAGTATTCTTGATTTTATAAAACTAGAACTTTTGGAATTTATGAAGAACACTTAGAATTTGAAGATAGAATTTGAGAGAGATCAATTAGATGAAGAAAATTGAAGAATGAAAGTGTTTGTAGGTGTTTTTGGTCGTTGGTGTATGGATTAGATATAAAGGATATGTAATTTCGTTTTCATGTAAATAAGTCATGAATGATTACTCATATTTTTGTAATTTTATGAGATATTTCATGCTAGTTGCTAAATGATGGTTCCCACATGTGTTAGGTGACTCACATGGGCTGCTAAGAGCTGATCATTGGAGTGTATATACCAATAGTACATACATCTAAAAGCTGTGTATTGCACGAGTACGAATACGGGTGCATACGAGTAGAATTGTTGATGAAAATGAACGAGGATGTAATTGTAAGCATTTTTATTAAGTAGAAGTATTTTGATAAGTGTCTTGAAGTCTTTCAAAAGTGTATGAATACATATTAAAACACTAAATGTATATACATTTTAACTGAGTCGTTAATCATCGTTAGTCGTTACATGTAAGTGTTGTTTTGAAACCTTTAGGTTAACGATCTTGTTAAATGTTGTTAACCCAATGTTTATAATATCAAAAGAGATTTTAAATTATTATATTATCATGATATTATTATGTACGAATATCTCTTAATATGATATATATATACATTAAATGTCGTTACAACGATAATCGTTACATATATGTCTCGTTTCAAAATCATTAAGTTAGTAGTCTTGTTTTTACATATGTAGTTCATTGTTAATATACTTAATGATATGTTTACTTATCATATTATCATTTTAACTATATATATAACCATATATATGTCATCATATAGTTTTTACAAGTTTTAACGTTCGTGAATCACCGATCAACTTGGGTGGTCAATTGTCTATATGAAACCTATTTCAATTAATCAAGTCTTAACAAGTTTGATTGCTTAACATGTTGGAAACACATAAGCATGTAAATATAAATTTCATTTAATATATATAAACATGGAAAAGTTCGGGTCACTACAGTACCTACCCGTTAAATAAATTTCGTCCCGAAATTTTAAGCAGTTGGAGGTGTTGACGTATCTTCTGGAAATAAGTGCGGGTATTTCTTCTTTATCTGATCTTCTCGTTCCCAGGTGAACTCGGGTCCTCTATGAGCATTCCATCGAACCTTAACAATTGGTATCTTATTTTGCTTAAGTCTTTTATCCTCACGATCCATTATTTCGACGGGTTCTTCGATAAATTGAAGTTTTTCGTTGATTTGAATTTCATCTAACGGAATAGTGAGATCTTCTTTAGCAAAACATTTCTTCAAATTCCAGACGTGGAAAGTGTTATGTACAGTCGGGAGTTGTTGAGGTAACTCAAGTCGGTAAGCTACTGGTCCGACAAGATCAATAATCTTGAATGGTCCAATATACCTTGGATTTAATTTCCCTCGTTTACCAAATTGAACAACGCCTTTCCAAGGTGCAACTTTAAGAATGACCATCTCTCCAATTTCAAATTCTATATCTTTTCTTTTAATGTCAGCGTAGCTCTTTTGTCGACTTTGGGCGGTTTTCAACGGTTGTTGAATTTGGATGATCTTCTCGGTAGTTTCTTGTATTATTTCCGGACCCGTAATCTGTCTATCCCCCACTTCACTCCAAAAAATCGGAGACCTGCACTTTCTACCATAAAGTGCTTCAAACGGCACCATCTCAATGCTTGAATGGTAGCTGTTGTTGTAGGAAAATTCTGCTAACGGTAGATGTCGATCCCAACTGTTTTCGAAATCAATAACACATGCTCATAGCATGTATTCAAGCGTTTGTATCGTCCTTTCACTCTGCCCATCAGTTTGTGGATGATAGGAAGTACTCATGTCTAGACGAGTTCCTAATGCTTGCTGTAATCTCTGCCAGAATCTTGAAATAAATCTGCATCCCTATCAGAGATAATAGAGATTGGTATTCCATGTCTGGAGACGACTTCCTTCAAATACAGTCGTGCTAACTTCTCCATCTTGTCATCTTCTCTTATTGGCAGGAACTGTGCTGATTTGGTGAGATGATCAACTATTACCCAAATAGTATCAAAACCACTTGCAGTCCTTGGCAATTTAGTGATGAAATTCATGGTAACGTTTTCCCATTTCCATTCCGAGATTTCGGGTTGTTGAAGTAGACCTGATGGTTTCTGATGCTCAGCTTTGACCTTAGAATACGTCAAACATTCTCCTACGTATTTAGCAACATCGGCTTTCATACCCGGCCACCAAAAATGTTTCTTGAGATCCTTGTACATCTTCCCTGTTCCAGGATGTATTGAGTATCTGGTTTTATGAGCTTCTCTAAGTACCATTTCTCTCATATCTCCAAATTTTGGTACCCAAATCCTTTCAGCCCTATACCGGGTTCCGTCTTCTCGAAATTTAAGATGCTTCTCCGATCCTTTGGGTATTTCATCCTTTAAATTTCCCTCTTTTAAAACTCCTTGTTGTGCCTCCTTTATTTGAGTAGTAAGGTTATTGTGAATCATTATATTCATAGATTTTACTCGAATGGGTTCTCTGTCCTTCCTGCTCAAGGCGTCGGCTACCACATTTGCCTTCCCCGGGTGGTAACGAACTCAAAGTCGTAATCATTCAACAATTCAATTCATATGCGCTGCCTCATGTTCAGTTGTTTCTGATTAAATATGTGTTGAAGACTTTTGTGGTTGGTATATATAATACTTTTGACCCCATATAAGTAGTGCCTCCAAGTCTTTAATGCAAAAACAAGCGCGCCTAATTCCAAATCATGCATCGTATAATTCTGTTCGTGAATCTTCAATTGTCTAGACGCATAAGCAATCACCTTCGTTCATTGCAATAATACACAACCGAGACCTTGCTTTGATGCGTCACAATAAATCACAAATTCATCATTCCCTTCAGGCAATGACAATATAGGTGCCGTAGTTAGCTTTTTCTTCAATAACTAAAACGCTTTCTCTTGTTCATCCTTCCATTCAAATTTCTTCCCTTTATGCGTTAATTCAGTCAAGGGTTTTGCTATTCTGGAAAAGTCTTGGATGAACCTTCTGTAGTAACCAGCTACTCCTAAAAACTGGCGTATGTGTTTCGGAGTTTTCGGGGTTTCCCACTTTTCAACAGTTTCTATCTTTGCCGGATCCACCTTAATACCTTCTTTGTTCACTATGTGACCGAGGAATTGAACTTCTTCCAACCAAAATGCACACTTTGAAAATTTAGCGTACAATTCTTCCTTCCTCAATACTTCTAACACCTTTCTCAAATGTTCACCGTGTTCTTGGTCATTCTTTGAGTAAATAAGTATGTCATCAATGAAAACAATGACAAACTTGTCAAGGTATGGTCCACACACTCGGTTCATAAGGTCCATGAACACAGCTGGTGCATTAGTTAAACCAAACGGCATGACCATAAACTCGTAATGACCGTAACGTGTTCTGAAAGCAGTCTTTGGAATATCATCTTCTTTCACCCGCATTTGATGATACCCGGAACGTAAGTCAATCTTTGAATAAACAGACGAGCCTTGTAGTTGATCAAATAAGTCGTAGATTCTCGGTAGTGGGTAGCGGTTCTTGATGGTAAGTTTGTTCAACTCTCGGTAGTCGATACGCAACCTGAATGTACTATCTTTCTTCTTGACAAACAAAACAGGAGCTTCCCACGGTGATGTGCTTGGTCGAATGAAACCACGCTCTAAAAGTTCTTGTAATTGGCTTTGCAGTTCTTTCATCTCGTTGGGTGCGAGTCTGTAAGGAGCACGAGCTATTGGTGCAGCTCCTGGTACAAGATCTATTTGAAATTCAACGGATTGATGTGGGGGTAATCCCGGTAATTCTTTCAGAAATACATCGGGAAATTCTTTTGCGACGGGAACATCATTGATGCTCTTTTCTTCACTTTGTACTTTCTCGACGTGTGCTAGAACGGCATAGCAACCTTTTCTTATTAGTTTTTGTGCCTTCAAATTACTAATAAGATGTAGCTTCGTGCTGCCCTTTTCTCCATACACCATTAAGGGTTTTCCTTTTTCTCGTATAATGCGAATTACATTTTTGTATCAAACAATCTCTGCTTTCACTTCTTTCAACCAGTCCATACCGATTATCACATCAAAACTCCCTAACTCTACTGGTATCAAGTCAATCTTAAATGTTTCGCTAACCAGTTTAATTTCTCGATTTCGACATATATTATCTGCTGAAATTAATTTACCATTTGCTAATTCGAGTAAAAATTTACTATCCAAAGGCGTCAATGGACAACTTAATTTAGCACAAAAATCTCTACTCATAGAGCTTCTATCCGCACCCGAATCAAATAAAACGTAAGAAGATTTATTGTCAATAAGAAACGTACCCGTAACAAGCTCCGGGTCTTCCTGTGCCTATGCCGCATTAATATTGAAAACTCTTTCGCGGCCTTGTCTGAGACGACCCGACCCAATCCATCTGGACGAAGTCATCAACATTTGGTTCCATTGCGATGATCGACTCCATGTAATGTCCTTAACATGAGCAAATGCACAGCGGAAGACTTAATTCGTACCTGAGAATAACATGCTTTAAAAAGTCAACATAAAGTTGGTGAGATATATAGGTTTGATGCTAGCAGCGTTATAACTATGGACCACAAGATTTCATATACATACATAATACACTCGCAAGTGTATGGAAAAGTCGTTGAGCACTTGGTAACCATACTTAACATTTAAATCACAGCAGCATATTCTTAAATAAACCCTACACCGTACCAAGTGTAGTAACGAAACGAAGTACTGTGCAACTGTTTAAAACTGGTCGTCCAGCCCGGTTGGGGTTGTCAGGCCCGATAGATCTATCAACAGGATTCGCGTTTACGCTCCTCACGTAAATATTAGCTACCAAGTATAAAGAAATATGCCATGGTACAACTCAACGTAGAATTTATTTTTGATCACTTGTGTCCATAACGTAAATCATTTATAAAAACAGCGCATGTATTCTTAGCCCAAAAATATTTAGAGTTTAAAAAGGGACTATATACTCACCTAATGTATTTTGTAGTAAAAATACATATAACATCACTGAACATGTATAAGATTGGCCGCGGATTCACGAACCTATATCATTCATATGTATTAACACATATACTTGGAATCGAGTAAATCTATATGTGATTATTTGTGATATAGTATTTATATTATTAATTTGTGTACTTCATTATTATTATGTAAAAATATAATTTTTGTTAGATTATGCGTATCAACTGTTTTATATATATATATTTCCTTTGTTTGTTAAAATTGTAATTATATTAATACTAAAATAATATTAATAGTGATTAAAATAATGAATATAATAATACTAGTGTAGATAATAATGATATTAATAGTAATAATTTTATTATTAATAATAGTAATGACAGTTTTAATGATAAATCTAATAATAATGATAATAAAGTAGTTTTTAATAATTTAACTAATTTAAAAAAAATGATAATAATATATTTTTATTTCTTTCATAATAATATTAATGATAAACATAATCATAACCATAATTACTACTAACATTAATTATTATTAATAATAATAACAATAATAATAATAATAAAATGAAAGATAAATGCTTATACCCTTTGAAAGCTTCATTAAAAAGAAATGCCTTAGACGGGATTCGAACCCGTGACCTCCCGTTCACCCGTGTTACATCTTAACCAACACTCCGTCTATGTCTTTCTGTTTTATCTATTAGCTTTAATTTGTTTAAACCGAGTTTTCTGTCTCCCTCTTCACAAAACCAAACAGACCCAACAACAAGATGTCCAATAACGGCCCAATGGAAAAACGAAAATATGGCCCAACTATTTTGGTTCTCGGCTCCAATAACATGTTTAAAAAAAAATGGCACGAGAGGTTAGTGGGGGTTGTTTGATTAATTGTTGTTGGCCATAAAGAAAAAGACACACGTATACTAGCTCCCTTATCTTCTTTATGCAAACATCATTATCTTCTTTTCCTTTTATCATCATCATTCACTCAACACGTCTTCTCTTCTCATTATTATAACAGAAATCGAGCAGCAGTAGCAGTGACTCGTAATGCAGGAGCAAGATAACACGATGGGATTTGGGTTGGCTTTTGTCGAATGATAGAAACAGAAAGAGGACAGCTGTGACACATGAATGTATAGGCGATCTATGATGGTTTAATGAAGGTCCTAGTGGTGGTTTTAAATAGGTACCCAGATGTATGTTGCAGCGTGTTTAATGGTGTGTTTGCGTGTGATTTCAGTTGCAAAACAGAAAAATACAGGAGTGGGTTTATTGAAGTAGGTTGAAGTTGTTCAGACGTAAGTAATAGGTGTTTATAAGTGAATCAAAAACGAAAAGAATGAAGTAGTAGAAACAATGGTGGTGTTCGAATAAAGTGATGGATTGTGGTGGTTTTTGGGTTTTAATTTAAACAGAAACATAAAAATTGCAGTTCGACCGAAGGTGATCCCAATTGGGTTGTGAGGTGTGCGTGTTTCTGTTACGTAGTACACCTGACCAACACTCAACAATAAATAAGTTCAAAGGAATTGTAAAGGTGATTAAGGAGTGACGATAAGGTAATGAAGGTGTTGATGGGTGATTTGATCGAGCAAGAAGTAACCGAGAACAGGAAGCAAGTCGTTAATATTTGGGTTTGTCAAACGAGTAAAGGGGCTGTTGGTTCGAGTAAAACAGACAGTAGTCGGGTAATAAGCGTGTGGTTTGGTTTGGCCGGAACATAGTCGTATGTATAGCTTGAACAATAAAAGATGATTGTTTGAATAAGCAAGACGTAATAGTACCATTGTTCGAAGGAGATAATATTTGGTGTGGTGGAGATGATCATCAATAGAAATTTTTGTGGAGGTTGTAGGGTTGTTGGTTAAATGGGTTGAAGGTGGTGATTGTATTGATGAATGAAGAACTAGAAATAAAAGAAGTCGAACACATCAGTTGTAAGTTAGATGGGTTTTTGTTGATCGGTGAAGTTGCATCATGAAACATAACTCAAAAGTGAAAGAGTGTGATGATAGTAGTTATAGTTGTTCAATCATGTGGGTAGATATATTTATATGAAATATGGCAGTGAATATGGAATGAAACAAAGAAAACAGCAAATCAAATTTTCTTCAATCATCAACAGTAATTTGTTGAATATAATCATATATATACAAAATTCGAACAGTAATAGATATATTAAATGAAGAAAAGAAAACGTGTATATTTTCTTAGCCACCAACAATTATTGTTTTAACTTTCTCTTACGGACTGGATTTCGTTCTACTTTGTTAATCAGGTGACGAATAAAAGTATTCAGAAAAATCCCATATTTTTACAGTAATTAATTTTATTTATTTTAGTCATGATAATATAAATTTCCGTCATTAACTATTAATTAAAAATTACATTAATTATTCACTTCCAACCCCAAGTAAAATATAAAAGCTTTAAAATTTGACAACCAACTTTTAAATATATTATTAATAAGCTTAAAATTTATAAAGCTCATTTTCAAATCACCGTTTATTTTAAAATTACATAGAATCCTTTTTAACTCGTTTAATATCAATTGAATGGCCATTGAGTTACCATTGTTTACTAAAATACTTCGAAATCACAAAATATATATTCTATACACTCTATGTATATGTATATATGCTTTCTGAATAATATTTATTATATATTATTATTATTTATATAATTAATTCTGATAATTACAACATATTTTATATTTCAAAATATATATATATTTATTTAAATATATACATATATATATATATACACATAAATCTTCGTAAATCGTCAGACATGGTCAAAGGGTAACAGATTATCCGAATATAGATTTCAAACTTTCTAGACTCAACATTACAGATTTTGCTTATCGTGTCGGAAACATATAAAGATTAAGGTTTAAATTTGGTCGGAAATTTTCGGGTCGTTACAGTACCCACCCGTTAAAGAAATTCCGTCCCCGAAATTTGGTAGAGGTTATCATAAATAACAATAGGAATGTTTTCATGACGAATATGAGATAATAACAGAGTTTTATCATTATTGATAGATATAGATAAAATATTTCGATTCATGTGAAGCGTACGAGTGAAGCTATCACAAAAGAGTGAAATGAGTAATATGGTATCGTTTTAACTGATGACGTGGTTATGATTGATTTCTGGAATTCACGAGATTTAAAGAAAATCTTTCATAATAAGATTTGGTTCTTCGGCGATTTAGGAAACAGGATCTCCTTTGATTTAATGCGGTAAATCTGTTGTGATTTCTTTGTCGGATATTTCACTTATAAAACTACCCCCTTCGTTCCCTTATTTCCATATCCCACCTCTTCTACTCTTTCTCCTTAATTCTTACTTAAAGATATTTTCCAATATGCTCCATCATATTTGAATCCTTGATATACTTCTAACTTTCATATCTTTCATTCTTCTCTTTCATCTGCCGCAAGAAGAATCTATTCACTTCTATTATTTCCTTGGAATTATAATGTTTTTAATTCTCCCGTGTCTTTACGTTGCAATACCTATTGATATACACGGTTCGTAATTTCTGGGTGGTTGTTGGGTTTTATACCTTCATTATTTTTCGGAGCTTCATGCTTTCGTTTCCGCTTCCCGTTCTTGAGTCAAGCGAGCAATGGTTCGGAATTCGTAGGTATGAAATTCGGAATGAATATAGTTAATGTTCTAAGAAAGAATTGGTAATAGCACAATTTTGATTTGTCAAATTACCAGAATATCCTGGAAAGACCGAATCATCAAGAAAATATTTTCTTGATATGTTTAAAGATTAGATAGAATATAAGAGTCGTGTAACATGGCATATGATGATGGTACTATGAATCATCACATTCCATTAGAAACTTAACATGACTTACTGTAATATAATGAAGTTGATCAAGTTTCATTATATTATATTAATTCATGCATTAGTTCCCAACAATGCTTCAGAACATTCCTATTTTTAACTCGAAGGTTTTAGAACTTAGAAACTAACACAGTTTCTTTTATGTTGTAACGCAGATGTCACAGAGAGATAAATGATCTCAGATAAGGATAGTTATGAAAATATCTCCAGAAATATGAAGGATATGTTAACGGAAGATATGAAGATATCTTATAGTGTCTAAGATTTGATGATGATGAAGAATATCATCTGGAAAGGTTTAGAATAACGAGTAGGGTTCTTACTAACGGTTTCAGGAGGCACTGAATCGTTTGGATTCTTTGAAGACAGGTTCAGTCCTTGTATTTGTTCTTTGTTTCCTTCACGGTTAGCTCAAACCGTTTTTCAGTACCAAATTTTCTATCGAGCGTTCCTAACATTCCCTTCTTTATCATCAAACTTTTGGCTATTTAGGCTATCTATGAATTTACTGTTTCCTCTGCATTTAATGCAGCCATAACTGAATCGTCGGTTATCAATCCGAGGTGTTTTCGAGCGAATTGTGTTTTTAGATGATTAAACGCTTATGGTAGTATGGTGGAATATAAAAGGTTTTCCGATAGCGACTGCGCAAGAATAACGTATATATCGAGACTAACCTTTCTGAAAAGTCGAGGTTAACTTGTTGAAGCTGTGATAAAATTGGCTAATTTGGAAATGGATTACAAAGTTATTTTGGGTAATAATAACACCAAAGGAATTATCACTGCTACGTGTTAAATGTTGACTCAGTTTTCGAGAGTTTTCAGGTGTATAACTATATGCATAAATCTTTCTTCCGTAAACGAGGTGCGGCTGGTTCAACTTCTCGATCGAAGTGTTTTCAAGAATCATGAAAAGATTTGAATGTAATTGTAACTGTCGAGATACAAATAAGGTTTAAGATGGAATCAAGTGGCAAGCTTGAAGAATTATTTAGTTTCATATGTTATAATCAATATTTTAATTTAATTCATTTTAATTGTCCAAAGTTAGCAGTCCAATAGTCTGATGGTTCAATGATTCATATATAATTTAATATATAATATTCGAATTAAATAATACGTATCGTGACCCGTGTACCGGTCTCGGTGTCGATCACAACTCAAAGTATATATATATTTTGGAATCAACTCCGAACCTGTATAGCCAACTCCCACCTTCACATATAGAGTGTCTACGGTTGTTCCGAAATATATATATAGATGGGTCGATATGATAAGTCGAAACCTTGCATACGTGTCCCGTTATTTAAAGTGCGTAAAAGTAAATAACAGAAATTAAATGACGATAAATAAAATTGCGAGAATGTAAATTGCGATAAATTAAATGTTAATCAGTTAGCTGGGAACAGTTAGCCGGAACAGTTAGCGTGAAATCCTATCACAATTCCAATTAATTAATTCGTTTGTTTCTAACACTTTTTATTTTTGTCCAATGTTTTCTTCGTTATGCCACTTGTTGGATTCTGATAGGTCAAAATCCAAATATGAAATTTGAATAGAAATGGTTATTCTGTAGTGAATGGATACGTATATCGGTAGTTGTAAGTAGGATAGTAAATGATCGTTGAATCAGATTCGAAGAATGTACAGTGTAACTTATTAATGTGAATTCTAAATATTCCTCGGGTACTATCCACCCGTTAAAATATTTTCATCATTAACAGTTTGTACAAAAGAATTTTTAATTACAATCTTTATGAAAATATTTCATCGGATGTAATCATGGATTTAATGAGTCAAAAACTCATCTGATTTACCGTTAATACTAGATTACATAATCTCTAAAACTTTAGAAATTACATATTCACCATGTCGAACGAGGAAAAATGAGGTAGAATGATACGTAAAGCGAAGATAGCCAATGTAGATCGATGTGTAGAACGAAGTTCATACTCGAAGTACAGATGGTGATATTGAGAGTTACGGCGCGGTTATGGTTTAGAGATGATAATGGTACTGTCGACGTCAATGATGGTGGTACTGATTATGCTGTTGGTGCTACTGCTGGTGTTCGTAATCTTCGCACCAGGTTCTCCAAAGCCATTACTCGAGCATGCAGTTCATTAACTTCTTATATTATGTCGGGATGATTGACGATTAAAACGAGCGGGTGAGTAAGATTCAAAATATAGGATATTATATAATCGTGACGGGATATTCTAGAAATGAGAGGGTAAATGGTTTCTCGAACATATTCGCCAGTAAGTGCTTTCAGGTTCATCGTCAAGAGGCAATTTGATGAATGAGAAGGATCTTCGATGGGAAATGATTTTCCAATATAGGATGATATTCTAACTTCATAGAATATCTATATAAAATACTAAAGATTTCGTAGCCTACAGAGGAACCTACGGCATATGACAAGCAAGTCTACAGATGCGCTAAGATATGAATTTTTGTCTACACACTATCGATGTATTAAATGCAGTAAGACGTGTCTAGACTAAAGAATGATAGGCAATTCCCTAAGGATGATAAGCAGATGGTTTCCGACTAGAAATGATACGCAAAACTTTTGACAGGCAGACACGGTCAAAGTCCAGACTCACTAATGTATCCTAACAACTACTAGTTAGACACAATAATGCAAGGCCTGGTTCACTAAGACCAACGCTCTGATACCACATGAGACGACCCGACCCAATCCATCTGGACGAAGTCATCAACATTTGGTTCCATTGCGATGATCGACTCCATGTAATGTCCTTAACATGAGCAAATGCACAGCGGAAGACTTAATTCGTACCTGAGAATAACATGCTTTAAAAAGTCAACATAAAGTTGGTGAGATATATAGGTTTGATGCTAGCAGCGTTATAACTATGGACCACAAGATTTCATATACATACATAATACACTCGCAAGTGTATGGAAAAGTCGTTGAGCACTTGGTAACCATACTTAACATTTAAATCACAGCAGCATATTCTTAAATAAACCCTACACCGTACCAAGTGTAGTAACGAAACGAAGTACTGTGCAACCGTTTAAAACTGGTCGTCCAGCCCGGTTGGGGTTGTCAGGCCCGATAGATCTATCAACAGGATTCGCGTTTACGCTCCTCACGTAAATATTAGCTACCAAGTATAAAGAAATATGCCATGGTACAACTCAACGTAGAATTTATTTTTGATCACTTGTGTCCATAACGTAAATCATTTATAAAAACAGCGCATGTATTCTTAGCCCAAAAATATTTAGAGTTTAAAAAGGGACTATATACTCACCTAATGTATTTTGTAGTAAAAATACATATAACATCACTGAACATGTATAAGATTGGCCGCGGATTCACGAACCTATATCATTCATATGTATTAACACATATACTTGGAATCGAGTAAATCTATATGTGATTATTTGTGATATAGTATTTATATTATTAATTTGTGTACTTCATTATTATTATGTAAAAATATAATTTTTGTTAGATTATGCGTATCAACTGTTTTATATATATATATTTCCTTTGTTTGTTAAAATTGTAATTATATTAATACTAAAATAATATTAATAGTGATTAAAATAATGAATATAATAATACTAGTGTAGATAATAATGATATTAATAGTAATAATTTTATTATTAATAATAGTAATGACAGTTTTAATGATAAATCTAATAATAATGATAATAAAGTAGTTTTTAATAATTTAACTAATTTAAAAAAAATGATAATAATATATTTTTATTTCTTTCATAATAATATTAATGATAAACATAATCATAACCATAATTACTACTAACATTAATTATTATTAATAATAATAACAATAATAATAATAATAAAATGAAAGATAAATGCTTATACCCTTTGAAAGCTTCATTAAAAAGAAATGCCTTAGACGGGATTCGAACCCGTGACCTCCCGTTCACCCGTGTTACATCTTAACCAACACTCCGTCTATGTCTTTCTGTTTTATCTATTAGCTTTAATTTGTTTAAACCGAGTTTTCTGTCTCCCTCTTCACAAAACCAAACAGACCCAACAACAAGATGTCCAATAACGGCCCAATGGAAAAACGAAAATATGGCCCAACTATTTTGGTTCTCGGCTCCAATAACATGTTTAAAAAAAAATGGCACGAGAGGTTAGTGGGGGTTGTTTGATTAATTGTTGTTGGCCATAAAGAAAAAGACACACGTATACTAGCTCCCTTATCTTCTTTATGCAAACATCATTATCTTCTTTTCCTTTTATCATCATCATTCACTCAACACGTCTTCTCTTCTCATTATTATAACAGACATCGAGCAGCAGTAGCAGTGACTCGTAATGCAGGAGCAAGATAACACGATGGGATTTGGGTTGGCTTTTGTCGAATGATAGAAACAGAAAGAGGACAGCTGTGACACATGAATGTATAGGCGATCTATGATGGTTTAATGAAGGTCCTAGTGGTGGTTTTAAATAGGTACCCAGATGTATGTTGCAGCGTGTTTAATGGTGTGTTTGCGTGTGATTTCAGTTGCAAAACAGAAAAATACAGGAGTGGGTTTATTGAAGTAGGTTGAAGTTGTTCAGACGTAAGTAATAGGTGTTTATAAGTGAATCAAAAACGAAAAGAATGAAGTAGTAGAAACAATGGTGGTGTTCGAATAAAGTGATGGATTGTGGTGGTTTTTGGGTTTTAATTTAAACAGAAACATAAAAATTGCAGTTCGACCGAAGGTGATCCCAATTGGGTTGTGAGGTGTGCGTGTTTCTGTTACGTAGTACACCTGACCAACACTCAACAATAAATAAGTTCAAAGGAATTGTAAAGGTGATTAAGGAGTGACGATAAGGTAATGAAGGTGTTGATGGGTGATTTGATCGAGCAAGAAGTAACCGAGAACAGGAAGCAAGTCGTTAATATTTGGGTTTGTCAAACGAGTAAAGGGGCTGTTGGTTCGAGTAAAACAGACAGTAGTCGGGTAATAAGCGTGTGGTTTGGTTTGGCCGGAACATAGTCGTATGTATAGCTTGAACAATAAAAGATGATTGTTTGAATAAGCAAGACGTAATAGTACCATTGTTCGAAGGAGATAATATTTGGTGTGGTGGAGATGATCATCAATAGAAATTTTTGTGGAGGTTGTAGGGTTGTTGGTTAAATGGGTTGAAGGTGGTGATTGTATTGATGAATGAAGAACTAGAAATAAAAGAAGTCGAACACATCAGTTGTAAGTTAGATGGGTTTTTGTTGATCGGTGAAGTTGCATCATGAAACATAACTCAAAAGTGAAAGAGTGTGATGATAGTAGTTATAGTTGTTCAATCATGTGGGTAGATATATTTATATGAAATATGGCAGTGAATATGGAATGAAACAAAGAAAACAGCAAATCAAATTTTCTTCAATCATCAACAGTAATTTGTTGAATATAATCATATATATACAAAATTCGAACAGTAATAGATATATTAAATGAAGAAAAGAAAACGTGTATATTTTCTTAGCCACCAACAATTATTGTTTTAACTTTCTCTTACGGACTGGATTTCGTTCTACTTTGTTAATCAGGTGACGAATAAAAGTATTCAGAAAAATCCCATATTTTTACAGTAATTAATTTTATTTATTTTAGTCATGATAATATAAATTTCCGTCATTAACTATTAATTAAAAATTACATTAATTATTCACTTCCAACCCCAAGTAAAATATAAAAGCTTTAAAATTTGACAACCAACTTTTAAATATATTATTAATAAGCTTAAAATTTATAAAGCTCATTTTCAAATCACCGTTTATTTTAAAATTACATAGAATCCTTTTTAACTCGTTTAATATCAATTGAATGGCCATTGAGTTACCATTGTTTACTAAAATACTTCGAAATCACAAAATATATATTCTATACACTCTATGTATATGTATATATGCTTTCTGAATAATATTTATTATATATTATTATTATTTATATAATTAATTCTGATAATTACAACATATTTTATATTTCAAAATATATATATATTTATTTAAATATATACATATATATATATATATACACATAAATGTTCGTAAATCGTCAGACATGGTCAAAGGGTAACAGATTATCCGAATATAGATTTCAAACTTTCTAGACTCAACATTACAGATTTTGCTTATCGTGTCGGAAACATATAAAGATTAAGGTTTAAATTTGGTCGGAAATTTCCGGGTCGTTACAGTACCCACCCGTTAAAGAAATTTCGTCCCCGAAATTTGGTAGAGGTTATCATAAATAAAAATAGGAATGTTTTCATGACGAATATGAGATAATAACAGAGTTTTATCATTATTGATAGATATAGATAAAATATTTCGATTCATGTGAAGCGTACGAGTGAAGCTATCACAAAAGAGTGAAATGAGTAATATGGTATCGTTTTAACTGATGACGTGGTTATGATTGATTTCTGGAATTCACGAGATTTAAAGAAAATCTTTCGTAATAAGATTTGGTTCTTCGGCGATTTAGGAAACAGGATCTCCTTTGATTTAATGCGGTAAATCTGTTGTGATTTCTTTGTCGGATATTTCACTTATAAAACTACCCCCTTCGTTCCCTTATTTCCATATCCCACCTCTTCTACTCTTTCTCCTTAATTCTTACTTAAAGATATTTTCCAATATGCTCCATCATATTTGAATCCTTGATATACTTCTAACTTTCATATCTTTCATTCTTCTCTTTCATCTGCCGCAAGAAGAATCTATTCACTTCTATTATTTCCTTGGAATTATAATGTTTTTAATTCTCCCGTGTCTTTACGTTGCAATACCTATTGATATACACGGTTCGTAATTTCTGGGTGGTTGTTGGGTTTTATACCTTCATTATTTTTCGGAGCTTCATGCTTTCGTTTCCGCTTCCCGTTCTTGAGTCAAGCGAGCAATGGTTCGGAATTCGTAGGTATGAAATTCGGAATGAATATAGTTAATGTTCTAAGAAAGAATTGGTAATAGCACAATTTTGATTTGTCAAATTACCAGAATATCCTGGAAAGACCGAATCATCAAGAAAATATTTTCTTGATATGTTTAAAGATTAGATAGAATATAAGAGTCGTGTAACATGGCATATGATGATGGTACTATGAATCATCACATTCCATTAGAAACTTAACATGACTTACTGTAATATAATGAAGTTGATCAAGTTTCATTATATTATATTAATTCATGCATTAGTTCCCAACACTGCTTCAGAACATTCCTATTTTTAACTCGAAGGTTTTAGAACTTAGAAACTAACACAGTTTCTTTTATGTTGTAACGCAGATGTCACAGAGAGATAAATGATCTCAGATAAGGATAGTTATGAAAATATCTCCAGAAATATGAAGGATATGTTAACGGAAGATATGAAGATATCTTATAGTGTCTAAGATTTGATGATGATGAAGAATATCATCTGGAAAGGTTTAGAATAACGAGTAGGGTTCTTACTAACGGTTTCAGGAGGCACTGAATCGTTTGGATTCTTTGAAGACAGGTTCAGTCCTTGTATTTGTTCTTTGTTTCCTTCACGGTTAGCTCAAACCGTTTTTCAGTACCAAATTTTCTATCGAGCGTTCCTAACATTCCCTTCTTTATCATCAAACTTTTGGCTATTTAGGCTATCTATGAATTTACTGTTTCCTCTGCATTTAATGCAGCCATAACTGAATCGTCGGTTATCAATCCGAGGTGTTTTCGAGCGAATTGTGTTTTTAGATGATTAAACGCTTATGGTAGTATGGTGGAATATAAAAGGTTTTCCGATAGCGACTGCGCAAGAATAACGTAAATATCGAGACTAACCTTTCTGAAAAGTCGAGGTTAACTTGTTGAAGCTGTGATAAAATTGGCTAATTTGGAAATGGATTACAAAGTTATTTTGGGTAATAATAACACCAAAGGAATTATCACTGCTACGTGTTAAATGTTGACTCAGTTTTCGAGAGTTTTCAGGTGTATAACTATATGCATAAATCTTTCTTCCGTAAACGAGGTGCGGCTGGTTCAACTTCTCGATCGAAGTGTTTTCAAGAATCATGAAAAGATTTGAATGTAATTGTAACTGTCGAGATACAAATAAGGTTTAAGATGGAATCAAGTGGCAAGCTTGAAGAATTATTTAGTTTCATATGTTATAATCAATATTTTAATTTAATTCATTTTAATTGTCCAAAGTTAGCAGTCCAATAGTCTGATGGTTCAATGATTCATATATAATTTAATATATAATATTCGAATTAAATAATACGTATCGTGACCCGTGTACCGGTCTCGGTGTCGATCACAACTCAAAGTATATATATATTTTGGAATCAACTCCGAACCTGTATAGCCAACTCCCACCTTCACATATAGAGTGTCTACGGTTGTTCCGAAATATATATATAGATGGGTCGATATGATAAGTCGAAACCTTGCATACGTGTCCCGTTATTTAAAGTGCGTAAAAGTAAATAACAGAAATTAAATGACGATAAATAAAATTGCGAGAATGTAAATTGCGATAAATTAAATGTTAATCAGTTAGCTGGGAACAGTTAGCCGGAACAGTTAGCGTGAAATCCTATCACAATTCCAATTAATTAATTCGTTTGTTTCTAACACTTTTTATTTTTGTCCAATGTTTTCTTCGTTATGCCACTTGTTGGATTCTGATAGGTCAAAATCCAAATATGAAATTTGAATAGAAATGGTTATTCTGTAGTGAATGGATACGTATATCGGTAGTTGTAAGTAGGATAGTAAATGATCGTTGAATCAGATTCGAAGAATGTACAGTGTAACTTATTAATGTGAATTCTAAATATTCCTCGGGTACTATCCACCCGTTAAAATATTTTCATCATTAACAGTTTGTACAAAAGAATTTTTAATTACAATCTTTATGAAAATATTTCATCGGATGTAATCATGGATTTAATGAGTCAAAAACTCATCTGATTTACCGTTAATACTAGATTACATAATCTCTAAAACTTTAGAAATTACATATTCACCATGTCGAACGAGGAAAAATGAGGTAGAATGATACGTAAAGCGAAGATAGCCAATGTAGATCGATGTGTAGAACGAAGTTCATACTCGAAGTACAGATGGTGATATTGAGAGTTACGGCGCGGTTATGGTTTAGAGATGATAATGGTACTGTCGACGTCAATGATGGTGGTACTGATTATGCTGTTGGTGCTACTGCTGGTGTTCGTAATCTTCGCACCAGGTTCTCCAAAGCCATTACTCGAGCATGCAGTTCATTAACTTCTTATATTATGTCGGGATGATTGACGATTAAAACGAGCGGGTGAGTAAGATTCAAAATATAGGATATTATATAATCGTGACGGGATATTCTAGAAATGAGAGGGTAAATGGTTTCTCGAACATATTCGCCGGTAAGTGCTTTCAGGTTCATCGTCAAGAGGCAATTTGATGAATGAGAAGGATCTTCGATGGGAAATGATTTTCCAATATAGGATGATATTCTAACTTCATAGAATATCTATATAAAATACTAAAGATTTCGTAGCCTACAGAGGAACCTACGGCATATGACAAGCAAGTCTACAGATGCGCTAAGATATGAATTTTTGTCTACACACTATCGATGTATTAAATGCAGTAAGACGTGTCTAGACTAAAGAATGATAGGCAATTCCCTAAGGATGATAAGCAGATGGTTTCCGACTAGAAATGATAAGCAAAACTTTTGACAGGCAGACACGGTCAAAGTCCAGACTCACTAATGTATCCTAACAACTACTAGTTAGACACAATAATGCAAGGCCTGGTTCACTAAGACCAACGCTCTGATACCACATGAGACGACCCGACCCAATCCATCTGGACGAAGTCATCAACATTTGGTTCCATTGCGATGATCGACTCCATGTAATGTCCTTAACATGAGCAAATGCACAGCGGAAGACTTAATTCGTACCTGAGAATAACATGCTTTAAAAAGTCAACATAAAGTTGGTGAGATATATAGGTTTGATGCTAGCAGCGTTATAACTATGGACCACAAGATTTCATATACATACATAATACACTCGCAAGTGTATGGAAAAGTCGTTGAGCACTTGGTAACCATACTTAACATTTAAATCACAGCAGCATATTCTTAAATAAACCCTACACCGTACCAAGTGTAGTAACGAAACGAAGTACTGTGCAACCGTTTAAAACTGGTCGTCCAGCCCGGTTGGGGTTGTCAGGCCCGATAGATCTATCAACAGGATTCGCGTTTACGCTCCTCACGTAAATATTAGCTACCAAGTATAAAGAAATATGCCATGGTACAACTCAACGTAGAATTTATTTTTGATCACTTGTGTCCATAACGTAAATCATTTATAAAAACAGCGCATGTATTCTTAGCCCAAAAATATTTAGAGTTTAAAAAGGGACTATATACTCACCTAATGTATTTTGTAGTAAAAATACATATAACATCACTGAACATGTATAAGATTGGCCGCGGATTCACGAACCTATATCATTCATATGTATTAACACATATACTTGGAATCGAGTAAATCTATATGTGATTATTTGTGATATAGTATTTATATTATTAATTTGTGTACTTCATTATTATTATGTAAAAATATAATTTTTGTTAGATTATGCGTATCAACTGTTTTATATATATATATTTCCTTTGTTTGTTAAAATTGTAATTATATTAATACTAAAATAATATTAATAGTGATTAAAATAATGAATATAATAATACTAGTGTAGATAATAATGATATTAATAGTAATAATTTTATTATTAATAATAGTAATGACAGTTTTAATGATAAATCTAATAATAATGATAATAAAGTAGTTTTTAATAATTTAACTAATTTAAAAAAAATGATAATAATATATTTTTATTTCTTTCATAATAATATTAATGATAAACATAATCATAACCATAATTACTACTAACATTAATTATTATTATTAATAATAACAATAATAATAATAATAAAATGAAAGATAAATGCTTATACCCTTTGAAAGCTTCATTAAAAAGAAATGCCTTAGACGGGATTCGAACCCGTGACCTCCCGTTCACCCGTGTTACATCTTAACCAACACTCCGTCTATGTCTTTCTGTTTTATCTATTAGCTTTAATTTGTTTAAACCGAGTTTTCTGTCTCCCTCTTCACAAAACCAAACAGACCCAACAACAAGATGTCCAATAACGGCCCAATGGAAAAACGAAAATATGGCCCAACTATTTTGGTTCTCGGCTCCAATAACATGTTTAAAAAAAAATGGCACGAGAGGTTAGTGGGGGTTGTTTGATTAATTGTTGTTGGCCATAAAGAAAAAGACACACGTATACTAGCTCCCTTATCTTCTTTATGCAAACATCATTATCTTCTTTTCCTTTTATCATCATCATTCACTCAACACGTCTTCTCTTCTCATTATTATAACAGACATCGAGCAGCAGTAGCAGTGACTCGTAATGCAGGAGCAAGATAACACGATGGGATTTGGGTTGGCTTTTGTCGAATGATAGAAACAGAAAGAGGACAGCTGTGACACATGAATGTATAGGCGATCTATGATGGTTTAATGAAGGTCCTAGTGGTGGTTTTAAATAGGTACCCAGATGTATGTTGCAGCGTGTTTAATGGTGTGTTTGCGTGTGATTTCAGTTGCAAAACAGAAAAATACAGGAGTGGGTTTATTGAAGTAGGTTGAAGTTGTTCAGACGTAAGTAATAGGTGTTTATAAGTGAATCAAAAACGAAAAGAATGAAGTAGTAGAAACAATGGTGGTTTTCGAATAAAGTGATGGATTGTGGTGGTTTTTGGGTTTTAATTTAAACAGAAACATAAAAATTGCAGTTCGACCGAAGGTGATCCCAATTGGGTTGTGAGGTGTGCGTGTTTCTGTTACGTAGTACACCTGACCAACACTCAACAATAAATAAGTTCAAAGGAATTGTAAAGGTGATTAAGGAGTGACGATAAGGTAATGAAGGTGTTGATGGGTGATTTGATCGAGCAAGAAGTAACCGAGAATAGGAAGCAAGTCGTTAATATTTGGGTTTGTCAAACGAGTAAAGGGGCTGTTGGTTCGAGTAAAACAGACAGTAGTCGGGTAATAAGCGTGTGGTTTGGTTTGGCCGGAACATAGTCGTATGTATAGCTTGAACAATAAAAGATGATTGTTTGAATAAGCAAGACGTAATAGTACCATTGTTCGAAGGAGATAATATTTGGTGTGGTGGAGATGATCATCAATAGAAATTTTTGTGGAGGTTGTAGGGTTGTTGGTTAACTGGGTTGAAGGTGGTGATTGTATTGATGAATGAAGAACTAGAAATAAAAGAAGTCGAGCACATCAGTTGTAAGTTAGATGGGTTTTTGTTGATCGGTGAAGTTGCATCATGAAACATAACTCAAAAGTGAAAGAGTGTGATGATAGTAGTTATAGTTGTTCAATCATGTGGGTAGATATATTTATATGAAATATGGCAGTGAATATGGAATGAAACAAAGAAAACAGCAAATCAAATTTTCTTCAATCATCAACAGTAATTTGTTGAATATAATCATATATATACAAAATTCGAACAGTAATAGATATATTAAATGAAGAAAAGAAAACGTGTATATTTTCTTAGCCACCAACAATTATTGTTTTAACTTTCTCTTACGGACTGGATTTCGTTCTACTTTGTTAATCAGGTGACGAATAAAAGTATTCAGAAAAATCCCATATTTTTACAGTAATTAATTTTATTTATTTTAGTCATGATAATATAAATTTCCGTCATTAACTATTAATTAAAAATTACATTAATTATTCACTTCCAACCCCAAGTAAAATATAAAAGCTTTAAAATTTGACAACCAACTTTTAAATATATTATTAATAAGCTTAAAATTTATAAAGCTCATTTTCAAATCACCGTTTATTTTAAAATTACATAGAATCCTTTTTAACTCGTTTAATATCAATTGAATGGCCATTGAGTTACCATTGTTTACTAAAATACTTCGAAATCACAAAATATATATTCTATACACTCTATGTATATGTATATATGCTTTCTGAATAATATTTATTATATATTATTATTATTTATATAATTAATTCTGATAATTACAACATATTTTATATTTCAAAATATATATATATTTATTTAAATATATACATATATATATATATACACATAAATGTTCGTAAATCGTCAGACATGGTCAAAGGGTAACAGATTATCCGAATATAGATTTCAAACTTTCTAGACTCAACATTACAGATTTTGCTTATCGTGTCGGAAACATATAAAGATTAAGGTTTAAATTTGGTCGGAAATTTCCGGGTCGTTACATTGTCCATTCGTGTTCTCCTGGTTCGGGAAATTTCTAATAATGTGGCCCGGTTTTCCACATTTATAACAAACTATATTGGCATAACTTGCTCCGACACTACTTGCTCCACCATTACTCGTTCCGACACCATTTATTCCTTTTGTTCTGTTAACCCCTGGTCCGTAGACCTCACACTTCACCTCGCTATGACCATTTCTTTTACACTTGTTGCAAAATTTGGTGCAGAACCCCGAGTGATACTTTTCACACCTTTGGCATAGCTGCTTCTGATTGTTGTTGTTGCGGTTGTTATTGATGTTGGGGTGATTGTTGTAGTTGCTGCTATTGTTGTTGTTGTTGTTGTTGTTGTTGTTGTTGTTGTTGTTGGGCCGTTTGTTGTAGTTGCGATTGATGTTGCAATTGTTGGGATAATTGTTTCGATTATTGTTGTAATTGCTGTTGTGGTTGTATTGGTGATTCTTATCACCGTTTTCCTCCCACTTTCTTTTGACTTGCGTCACATTGGCCTCTTCAGCAGTCTGTTCTTTAATTCTTTCTTCAATCTGGTTCACTAGTTTGTGAGCCATTCTACATGCCTGTTGTATGGAGGCGGGCTCGTGTGAACTTATATCTTCTTGGATTCTTTCCGGTAATCCTTTCACAAACGCGTCGATCTTCTCTTCCTCATCTTCGAACGCTCCCGGACACAATAGGCATAATTCTGTGAATCGTCTTTCGTACGTGGTAATATCAAATCCTTGGGTTCGTAACCCTCTAAGTTCTGTCTTGAGCTTATTGACCTCGGTTCTGGGACGGTACTTCTCGTTCATCAAGTGCTTGAATGCTGACCACGGTAGTGCGTAAGCATCATCTTGTCCCACTTAATCTAGATAGGTATTCCACCATGTTAACGCAGAACCTATGAAGGTATGCGTAGCGTACTTCACTTTGTCCTCTTCAGTACACTTACTTATGGCAAAAACCGATTCGACCTTCTTGGTCCACCGTTTCAATCCGATCGGTCCTTCGGTTCCATCAAATTCCAAAGGTTTGCAGGCAGTGAATTCTTTATAGGTGCATCCTACACGATTTCCTGTACTGCTATGAAATGTCCCGTTCTTATTGATTAAAAACGTTCTATATTAATTGATTTCGTTGCGAGGTTTTGACCTCTATATGAGACGTTTTTCAAAGACTGCATTCATTTTTAAAACAAACCATAACCTTTATTTTATAAATGAAGGTTTAAAAAGCTTTACGTAGATTATCAAATAATGATAATCTAAAATATCCTGTTTACACACGACCATTACATAATGGTTTACAATACAAATATGTTACATCGAAATCAGTTTCTTGAATGCAGTTTTTACACAATATCATACAAACATGGAATCCAAATCTTGTCCTTATTTTAGTATGCAACAGCGGAAGCTCTTAATATTCACCTGAGAATAAACATGCTTAAAACGTCAACAAAAATGTTGGTGAGTTATAGGTTTAACCTATATATATCAAATCATAATAATAGACCACAAGATTTCATATTTCAATACACATCCCATTCATAGAGATAAAAATCATTCATATGGTGAACACCTGGTAACCGACATTAACAAGATGCATATATAAGAATATCCCCATCATTCCGGGACACCCTTCGGATATGATATAAATTTTGAAGTACTAAAGCATCCGGTACTTTGGATGGGGTTTGTTAGGCCCAATAGATCTATCTTTAGGATTCGCGTCAATTAGGGTGTCTGTTCCCTAATTCTTAGATTACCAGACTTAATAAAAAGGGGCATATTCGATTTCGATAATTCAACCATAGAATGTAGTTTCACGTACTTGTGTCTATTTTGTAAATCATTTATAAAACCTGCATGTATTCTCATCCCAAAAATATTAGATTTTAAAAGTGGGACTATAACTCACTTTCACAGATTTTTACTTCGTCGGGAAGTAAGACTTGGCCACTGGTTGATTCACGAACCTATAACAATATATACATATATATCAAAGTATGTTCAAAATATATTTACAACACTTTTAATATATTTTGATGTTTTAAGTTTATTAAGTCAGCTGTCCTCGTTAGTAACCTACAACTAGTTGTCCACAGTTAGATGTACAGAAATAAATCGATAAATATTATCTTGAATCAATCCACGACCCAGTGTATACGTATTTCAGTATTGATCACAACTCAAACTATATATATTTTGGAATCAACCTCAACCCTGTATAGCTAACTCCAACATTCACATATAGAGTGTCTATGGTTGTTCCGAAATATATATAGATGTGTCGACATGATAGGTCGAAACATTGTATACGTGTCTATGGTATCTCAAGATTACATAATATACAATACAAGTTGATTAAGTTATGGGTGGAATAGATTTGTTACCAATTTTCACGTAGCTAAAATGAGAAAAATTATCCAATCTTGTTTTACCCATAACTTCTTCATTTTAAATCCGTTTTGAGTGAATCAAATTGCTATGGTTTCATATTGAACTCTATTTTATGAATCTAAACAAAAAAAGTATAGGTTTATAGTCGGAAAAATAAGTTACAAGTCGTTTTTGTAAAAGTAGTCATTTCAGTCGAAAGAACGACGTCTAGATGACCATTTTAGAAAACATACTTCCACTTTGAGTTTAACCATAATTTTTGGATATAGTTTCATGTTCATAATAAAAATCATTTTCTCAGAATAACAACTTTTAAATCAAAGTTTATCATAGTTTTTAATTAACTAACCCAAAACAGCCCGCGGTGTTACTACGACGGCGTAAATCCGGTTTTACGGTGTTTTTTGTGTTTCCAGGTTTTAAATCATTAAGTTAGCATATCATATAGATAGATATAGAACATGTGTTTAGTTAATTTTAAAAGTCAAGTTAGAAGGATTAACTTTTGTTTGCGAACAAGTTTAGAATTAACTAAACTATGTTCTATTGATTACGAGTTTAAACCTTCGAATAAGATAGTTTTATATATATGAATCGAATGATGTTATGAACATCATTACTACCTCAAGTTTAGTAGGTAAACCTACTGGAAGTGACAAGAAATGATCTAGCTTCAAAGGATCTTGGATGGCTTGAAAGTTCTTGAAGTAGGATCATGACACAAAAACAAGTTCAAGTAAGATTTTTACTCGAATTAAGATAGTTTATAGTTATAGAAATTGAATCAAAGTTTGATTATGAATATTACCTTGAATAAGAAAGATAACCTACTGTATATAACAAAGGTTTCTTGATCTTAGATGATTACTTGGAATGGATTAGAAAGCTTGGAAGTAAATTAGTAAACTTGAAGGGATTTTTGAAGTGTTCTTGAAGTGTTCTTCCTATGATGATTATAGCTTGATGCTTGAAGTAATTTTTGATGAAGATGATGATTAACTACTGTAAAAATACGTTCATAATAGTGTGTGTGTGTTGAGAGAGAATTAGAAAGAGAATTGGAACTGAAATGGAGTGAATGATGAGTGGTAATTGGTGAGCGGTGAGTGGGGTTAAAAGGAGTTCTAGTTAGTTGACTAGCTCATGGTAGAAGTTAAAATTGATTAGTCATACATGACATAATAAAGAGTGGAATCCCATGCTAGTTCCTATTGGTATATACCCATAGTAAGTACGTTTTGAAGCTGTGTATAATACGGGTAAGAATACGACTAGAATTCTTGATGCAAGAAAAGAATGGGAAAGTAACTGTAACCATTTTCGTTAAGTATGAGTGTTTTGATATATGTCTTGAAGTCTTCCAAAAGTATTTTAATACATCTAAATACACTACATGTATATACATTTTAACTGAGTCGTTAAGTCATCGTTAGTCGTTACATGTAAGTGTTGTTTTGAAACCTTTAAGTTAACGATCTCAATTAATGTTGTTAACCCTTTGTTTATTATATCTAATGAGATGTTAAATTATTATATTATCATGATATTATGATATATTAATATATCTTAATATGATATATATACATTTAAATGTCGTTACAACGATAATCGTTACATATATGTCTCGTTTCGAAATCCTTAAGTTAGTAGTCTTGTTTATATGTATATAACTCATTGTTAATATACTTATGGAGATAATTACTTATCATAATCTCATGTTAACCATATGTATATCCATATATATATCGTCATGTAGTTCTTACAAGTTTTAACGTTCGTGAATCGCCGGTCAACTTGGGTGGTCAATTGTCTATATGAAACATATTTCAATTAATCAAGTCTTAACATGTTTAATTGCTTAACATGTTGGAAACATTTAATCATGTAAATATCAATCTCAATTAATATATATAAACATGGAAAAGTTCGGGTCACTACAGTACCTACCCGTTAAATAAATTTCGTCCCGAAATTTTAAGCTGTTGAAGGTGTTGACGAATCTTCTGGAAATAGATGCGGGTATTTCTTCTTCATCTGATCTTCAAGCTCCCAGGTGACTCGGATCCTCTACGAGCATTCCATCGAACCTTAACAATTGGTATCTTGTTTTGCTTAAGTCTTTTAACCTCACGATCCATTATTTCGACGGGTTCTTCGATGAATTGGAGTTTTTCGTTGATTTGGATTTCATCTAACGGAATAGTGATATCTTCTTTAGCAAAACATTTCTTCAAATTCGAGACGTGGAAAGTGTTATGTACAGCCGCGAGTTGTTGAGGTAACTCAAGTTGGTAAGCTACTGGTCCGACACGATCAATAATCTTGAATGGTCCAATATACCTTGGATTTAATTTCCCTCGTTTACCAAATCGAACAACGCCTTTCCAAGGTGCAACTTTAAGCATGACCATCTCTCCAATTTCAAATTCTATATCTTTTCTTTTAATGTCAGCGTAGCTCTTTTGTCGACTTTGGGCGGTTTTCAACCGTTGTTGAATTTGGATGATCTTCTCGGTAGTTTCTTGTATAATTTCCGGACCCGTAATCTGTCTATCCCCCACTTCACTCCAACAAATCGGAGACCTATACTTTCTACCATAAAGTGCTTCAAACGGCACCATCTCAATGCTTGAATGGTAGCTGTTGTTGTAGGAAAATTCTGCTAACGGTAGATGTCGATCCCAACTGTTTTCGAAATCAATAACACATGCTCGTAGCATGTATTCAAGCGTTTGTATCGTCCTTTCGCTCTGCCCATCAGTTTGTGGATGATAGGCAGTACTCATGTCTAGACGAGTTCCTAATGCTTGCTGTAATGTCTGCCAGAATCTTGAAATAAATCTGCCATCCCTATCAGAGATAATAGAGATTGGTATTCCATGTCTGGAGACGACTTCCTTCAAATACAATCGTGCTAACTTCTCCATCTTGTCATCTTTTCTTATTGGCAGGAAGTGTGCTGATTTGGTGAGACGATCAACTATTACCCAAATAGTATCAAAACCACTTGCAGTCCTTGGCAATTTAGTGATGAAATCCATGGTAATGTTTTCCCATTTCCATTCTGGGATTTCGGGTTGTTGAAGTAGACCTGATGGTTTCTGATGCTCAGCTTTGACCTTAGAACACGTCAAACATTCTCCTACGTATTTAGCAACATCGGCTTTCATACCCGGCCACCAAAAATGTTTCTTGAGATCCTTGTACATCTTCCCCGTTCCAGGATGTATTGAGTATCTGGTTTTATGAGCTTCTCTAAGTACCATTTCTCTCATATCTCCAAATTTTGGTACCCAAATCCTTTCAGCCCTATACCGGTTTCCGTCTTCCCGAATATTAAGATGCTTCTCCGATCCTTTGGGTATTTCATCCTTTAAATTTCCCTCTTTTAAAACTCCTTGTTGTGCCTCCTTTATTTGAGTAGTAATGTTATTATGAATCATTATATTCATAGATTTTACTCGAATGGGTTCTCTGTCCTTCCTGCTCAAGGCATCGGCTACCACATTTGCCTTCCCTGGGTGGTAACGAATCTCAAAGTCGTAATCATTCAATAATTCAATCCACCTACGCTGCCTCATATTCAGTTGTTTCTGATTAAATATGTGTTGAAGACTTTTGTGGTCGGTATATATAATACTTTTGACCCCATATAAGTAGTGCCTCCAAGTCTTTAATGCAAAAACAACCGCGCCTAATTTCAAATCATGCGTCGTATAATTTTGTTCGTGAATCTTCAATTGTCTAGACGCATAAGCAATCACCTTCGTTCGTTGCATTAATACACAACCGAGACCTTGCTTTGATGCATCACAATAAATCACCAAATCATCATTCCCTTCAGGCAATGACAATATAGGTGCCGTAGTTAGCTTTTTCTTCAATAACTGAAATGCTTTCTCTTGTTCATCATTCCATTCAAATTTCTTCCCTTTATGGTTTAATGCAGTCAAGGGTTTTGCTATTCTGGAAAAGTCTTGGATGAACCTTCTGTAGTAACCAGCTAGTCCTAAAAACTGGCGTATGTGTTTCGGAGTTTTCGGGGTTTCCCACTTTTCAACAGTTTCTATCTTTGCCGGATCCACCTTAATACCTTCTTTGTTCACTATATGACCGAGGAATTGAACTTCTTCCAACCAAAATGCACACTTTGAAAACTTAGCGTACAATTCTTCATTCCTCAATACTTCTAACACCTTTCTAAAATGTTCACCGTGTTCTTGGTCATTCTTTGAGTAAATAAGTATGTCATCAATGAAAACAATGACAAACTTGTCAAGGTATGGTCCACACACTCGGTTCATAAGGTCCATGAACACAGCTGGTGCATTAGTTAAACCAAACGGCATGACCATAAACTCGTAATGACCGTAACGTGTTCTGAAAGCAGTCTTTGGAATATCATCTTCTTTCACCCGCATTTGATGATACCCGGAACGTAAGTCAATCTTTGAATAAACAGACGAGCCTTGTAGTTGATCAAATAAGTCGTCGATTCTCGGTAGTGGGTAGCAGTTCTTGATGGTAAGTTTGTTCAACTCTCGGTAGTCGATACACAACCTGAATGTACCATCTTTCTTCTTGACAAACAAAACAGGAGCTCCCCACGGTGATGTGCTTGGTCGAATGAAACCACGCTCCAAAAGTTCTTGTAATTGGCTTTGCAGTTCTTTCATCTCGCTGGGTGCGAGTCTGTAAGGAGCACGAGCTATTGGTGCAGCTCCTGGTACAAGATCTATTTGAAATTCAACGGATCGATGTGGGGGTAATCCCGGTAATTCTTTCGGAAATACATCGGGAAATTCTTTTGCAATGGGAACATCATTGATGCTCTTTTCTTCAGTTTGTACTTTTTCGACGTGTGCTAGAACAGTAGAGCAACCTTTTCTTATTAGTTTTTGTGCCTTCAAATTACTAATAAGATGTAGCTTCGTGTTGCCCTTTTCTCCGTACACCATTAAGGGTTTTCCTTTTTCTCGTATAATGCGAATTGCATTTTTGTAACAAACGATCTCTGCTTTCACTTCTTTCAACCAGTCCATACCGATTATCACATCAAAACTCCCTAACTCTACAGGTATCAAATCAATCTTAAATGTTTCGCTAACCAGTTTAATTTCTCGATTCCGACATATATTATCTGCTGAAATTAATTTACCATTTGCTAATTCGAGTAAAAATTTACTATCCAAAGGCGTCAATGGACAACTTAATTTAGCACAAAAATCTCTACTCATATAGCTTCTATCCGCACCCGAATCAAATAAAACGTAAGCAGATTTATTGTCAATAAGAAACGTACCTGTAACAAGCTCCGGGTCTTCCTGTGCCTCTGCCGCATTAATATTGAAAACTCTTCCGCGGCCTTGTCCATTCGTGTTCTCCTGGTTCGGGCAATTTCTAATAATGTGGCCCGGTTTTCCACATTTATAACAAACTACAGTGGCATAACTTTCTCCGACACTACTTGCTCCGCAATTACTCGTTCCGACACCATTTGTTCCTTTCGTTCTATTAACCCCTGGTCCGTAGACCTCACACTTCGCCGCGCTATGACCATTTCTTTTACACTTGTTGCAAAATTTGGTGCAGAACCCCGAGTGATACTTTTCACACCTTTGGCATAGCTGCTTCTGATTGTTGTTGTTGTTGCAGTTATTATTGTTGTTGGGATGATTGTTGTAGTTGCTGTTGTTGTTGTTGTTGTTGTTGTTGTTGTTGTTGTTGGGCCATTTGTTGTAGTTGCGATTGATGTTGCGATTGTTGGGATAATTGTTGCGATTATTGTTGTAATTGCTGTTATTGTTGTATTGGTGATTCTTATCACCGTTTTCCTCCCACTTTCTTTTGACTTGCTTCACATTGGCCTCTTCAGCAGTCTGTTCTTTAATTCTTTCTTCAATCTGGTTCACTAGTTTGTGAGCCATTCTACATGCCTGTTGTAAGGAGGCGGGCTCGTGTGAACTTATATCTTCTTGGATTCTTTCCGGTAATCCTTTCACAAACGCGTCGATCTTCTCTTCCTCATCTTCGAATGCTCCCGGACACAATAGGCACAATTCTGTGAATCGACTTTCGTACGTGGTAATATCAAATCCTTGGGTTCGTAACCCTCTAAGTTCTGTCTTGAGCTTATTGACCTCGGTTCTGGGACGGTACTTCTCGTTCATCAAGTGCTTGAATGCTGACCACGGTAGTGCGTACGCATCTTTTTGTCCCACTTGCTCTAGATAGGTATTCCACCATGTTAACGCAGAACCTGTGAAGGTATGCGTAACGTACTTCACTTTGTCCTCTTTAGTACACTTACTTATGGCAAACACCGATTCGACCTTCTCGGTCCATCGTTTCAATCCGATCGGTCCTTCGGTTCCATCAAATTTCAAAGGTTTGCAGGCAGTGAATTCTTTGTAGGTGCATCCTACACGATTTCCTGTACTGCTAGATCCAAGGTTATTGTTGGTATGTAACGCAGCCTGTACTGCGGCTATGTTTGAAGCTAGAAAAGTACGGAATTCCTCTTCATTCATATTCACGGTGTGTCGAGTAGTCGGTGCCATTTCATTCAAAATAGTCAAATGGAACAAGTTAATCATACAGAATATTAAGAGTAGTTAATAGTATTTCGTAGCATAATATGAACTCATTTATAAAAGCTTTTTCTTCATATTAGCGTTTTATAAGTTTAAATTCGGGTAGTACCTACCGTTAAGTTCATACTTAGTAGCTAATATACAATTCAACTACTACAATTCTATATGAAAAACTGATTATAATAATATTTCACGTTCAAACTTTTACACAATATTTTACAAACTTACAATACCGCTTATTTTACATATAGCATGAAATATAGCACACAATAAATTTGATACAAGATGGTTGTGAAGATAATTCTAGCTAGTACACAAGTCGTTCAGCAAAGGCACTAAAGACACGTAATTCATACGTCCAGAAACAAGTCATGCATTCTAGTTTTACTAGGATTACTTCCCATCCTTGGTCTTGTGGAACATAACCGTTATGGCCGTTGATAAGACAGCGTGTTGTAACGTCGTCAAAGGGATGAGGGTTACGTAATGTCCAACAGTCCCGTAACAATCTAAAAACCTCATTTCTTACCCCAATTACCGACTCCGTCACTTGTGGGAACGTTTTGTTTAATAGTTGTAGCCCGATGTTCTTGTTCTCACTTTGGTGAGAAGCGAACATTACTAATCCGTAAGCATAACATGCTTCTTTATGTTGCATGTTAGCCGCTTTTTCTAAATCACGAAGTCCAATATTCGGATATATTGAGTCAAAATAATTTCTTAACCCATTGCGTAAAATAGCATTTGGGTTCCCCGCAATATATGCGTCAAAGTAAACACATCGTAACTTATGGATTTCCCAATGTTATATCTCCCATCTTTCGAACGAAAGCCTTTTATAAACCAAGGCATTCTTGGAACGTTCTTCGAATGTCTTACAAACTGATCTCGCCTTAAATAGTTGTAACGAAGAATTCTGACCGACTCTAGACAAGATTTCATCAATCATGTCTCCGGGTAGGTCTCTTAAAATATTGGGTTGTCTATCCATTTTGTGTTTTTATACTGTAAAATAGACAAGAGTTAGATTCATAAAAAAAATACTTATTAATACAAGCAATTTTTACATATATCATAAAGCATAAGCACACTATATTACATATATTACACCACACGAATACAACTATCTTATTCCGACTCGCTTTTTCTTCTTCTTCGGTTTTGGTTCGTTTTGCCAAGTTTCTAGGGATATATGATGTTCCCCTAATACGAGCCGTCGTTATCCACATTGGTTTAGAAAAACCTGGTGGTTTAGAGGTTCCCGGGTCATTGTTACAACTTAAGGACTTCGGGGGTTGACGATATATATAAAGTTCATCGGGGTTGGAATTAGATTTATCTATTTTTATGCCCTTTCCCTTATTATTTTCTTTTGCCTTTTTAAATTCAGTTGGGATAATTTCTATAACATCATCGGAATTCTCGTCGGAATCCGATTCATCGGAGAATTGGTAATCCTCCCAATATTTTGCTTCCTTGGCCGAAACACCATTGACCATAATTAACCGTGGTCGGTTGGTTGAGGATTTTCTTTTACTTAACCATTTTATTATTTCCCCCACCGGTTCTATTTCTTCATCCGGTTCCGATTCTTCTTCCGGTTCCGATTCTTCTTCCGGTTCCGACTCTTCTTCCGGTTCCTCTTCGGGAACTTGTGAATCAGTCCACGAATCATTCCAATTTACATTTGACTCTTCATTATTATTAGGTGAGTCAATGGGACTTGTTCTAGAGGTAGACATCTATCACATAATATCAAACGCGTTAAGAGATTAATATATCACATAATATTCACATGTTAAAAATATATAGTTTCCAACAAAATTTGTTAAGCAATCATTTTTCAAGTAAACACGGTCGAAGTCCAGACTCAATAATGCATCCTAACAAACTCGATAAGACACACTAATGCAAAATTCTGGTTCTCTAAGACCAACGCTCGAATACCAACTGAAATGTCCCGTTCTTATTGATTAAAAACGTTCCATATTAATTGATTTCGTTGCGAGGTTTTGACCTCTATATGAGACGTTTTTCAAAGACTGCATTCATTTTTAAAACAAACCATAATCTTTATTTTATAAATGAAGGTTTAAAAAGCTTTACGTAGATTATCAAATAATGATAATCTAAAATATCCTGTTTACACACGACCATTACATAATGGTTTACAATACAAATATGTTACATCGAAATCAGTTTCTTGAATGCAGTTTTTACACAATATCATACAAACATGGACTCCAAATCTTGTCCTTATTTTAGTATGCAACAGCGGAAGCTCTTAATATTCACCTGAGAATAAACATGCTTAAAACGTCAACAAAAATGTTGGTGAGTTATAGGTTTAACCTATATATATATATATCAAATCATAATAATAGACCACAAGATTTCATATTTCAATACACATCCCATACATAGAGATAAAAATCATTCATATGGTGAACACCTGGTAACCGACATTAACAAGATGCATATATAAGAATATCCCCATCATTCCGGGACACCCTTCGGATATGATATAAATTTCGAAGTACTAAAGCATTCGGTACTTTGGATATGAATTGTTATGCCCAATAGATCTATCTTTAGGATTCGCGTCAATTAGGGTGTCTGTTCCCTAATTCTTAGATTACCAGACTTAATAAAAAGGGGCATATTCGATTTCAATAATTCAACCATAGAATGTAGTTTCACGTACTTGTGTCTATTTTGTAAATCATTTATAAAACCTGCATGTATTCTCATCCCAAAAATATTAGATTTTAAAAGTGGGACTATAACTCACTTCCACAGATTTTTACTTCGTCGGGAAGTAAGACTTGGCCACTGGTTGATTCACGAACCTATAACAATATATACATATATATCAAAGTATGTTCAAAATATATTTACAACACTTTTAATATATTTTGATGTTTTAAGTTTATTAAGTCAGCTGTCCTCGTTAGTAACCTACAACTAGTTGTCCACAGTTAGATGTACAGAAATAAATTGATAAATATTATCTTGAATCAATCCACGACCCAGTGTATACGTATCTCAGTATTGATCACAACTCAAACTATATATATTTTGGAATCAACCTCAACCCTGTATAGCTAACTCCAACATTCACATATAGAGTGTCTATGGTTGTTCCGAAATATATATAGATGTGTCGACATGGTAGGTCGAAACATTGTATACGTGTCTATGGTATCTCAAGATTACATAATATACAATACAAGTTGATTAAGTTATGGTTGGAATAGATTTGTTACCAATTTTCACGTAGCTAAAATGAGAAAAATTATCCAATCTTGTTTTACCCATAACTTCTTCATTTTAAATTCGTTTTGAGTGAATCAAATTGCTATGGTTTCATATTGAACTCTATTTTATGAATCTAAACAGAAAAAGTATAGGTTTATGGTCGGAAAAATAAGTTACAAGTCATTTTTGTAAAGGTAGTCATTTCAGTCGAAAGAACGACGTCTAGATGACCATTTTAGAAAACATACTTCCACTTTGAGTTTAACCATAATTTTTGTATATAGTTTCATGTTCATAATAAAAATCATTTTCTCAGAATAACAACTTTTAAATCAAAGTTTATTATAGTTTTTAATTAACTAACCCAAAACAGCCCGCGGTGTTACTACGACGGCGTAAATCCGGTTTCACGGTGTTTTTTGTGTTTCCAGGTTTTAAATCATTAAGTTAGCATATCATATAGATATATAACATGTGTTTAGTTAATTTTAAAAGTCAAGTTAGAAGGATTAACTTTTGTTTGCGAACAAGTTTAGAATTAACTAAACTATGTTCTAGTGATTACGAGTTTAAACCTTCGAATAAGATAGTTTTATATATATGAATCGAATGATGTTATGAACATCATTACTACCTCAAGTTTAGTAGGTAAACCTACTGGAAGTGACAAGAAATGATCTAGCTTCAAAGGATCTTGGATGGCTTGAAAGTTCTTGAAGTAGGATCATGACACAAAAACAAGTTCAAGTAAGATTTTTACTCGAATTAAGATAGTTTATAGTTATAGAAATTGAATCAAAGTTTGAATATGAATATTACCTTGAATAAGAAAGATAACCTACTGTATATAACAAAGGTTTCTTGATCTTAGATTATTACTTGGAATGGATTAGAAAGCTTGGAAGTAAATTAGTAAACTTGAAGAGATTTTTGAAGTGTTCTTGAAGTGTTCTTCCTATGATGATTATAGCTTGATGCTTGAAGTGATTTTTGATGAAGATGATGATTAACTACTGGAAAAATACATTCATAATTGTGTGTGTGTGTTGAAAGAGAATTAGAAAGAGAATTGGAAGTGAAATGGAGTGAATGATGAGTGGTAATTGGTGAGTGGTGAGTGGGGTTAAAAGGAGTTCTAGTTAGTTGACTAGCTCATGGTAGAAGTTAAAATTGATTAGTCATACATGACATAATCAAGAGTGGAATCCCTTGCTAGTTCCTATTGGTATATACCCATAGTAAGTACGTTTTGAAGCTGTGTATAATACGGGTAAGAATACGACTATAATTCTTGATGCAATAAAAGAATGGGAAAGTAACTGTAACCATTTTCGTTAAGTATTAGTGTTTTGATATATGTCTTGAAGTCTTCCAAAAGTATTTTAATACATCTAAATACACTACATGTATATACATTTTAACTGAGTCGTTAAGTCATCGTTAGTCGTTACATGTAAGTGTTGTTTTGAAACCTTTAAGTTAACGATCTCAATTAATGTTGTTAACCCTTTGTTTATTATATCTAATGAGATGTTAAATTATTATATTATCATGATATTATGATATATTAATATATCTTAATATGATATATATACATTTAAATGTCGTTACAACGATAATCGTTACATATATGTCTCGTTTCGAAATCCTTAAGTTAGTAGTCTTGTTTATATGTATATAACTCATTGTTAATATAATTATGGAGATACTTACTTATCATAATCTCATGTTAACCATATGTATATCCATATATATATATATCGTCATGTCGTTTTTACAAGTTTTAACGTTCGTGAATCGCCGGTCAACTTGGGTGGTCAATTGTCTATATGAAACATATTTCAATTAATCAAGTCTTAACAAGTTTGATTGCTTAACATGTTGGAAACATTTAATCATGTAAATATCAATCTCAATTAATATATATAAACATGGAAAAGTTCGGGTCACTACATGCTAGATGCAAGGTTATTGTTGGTATGTAGCGTAGCCTGTACTGCGGCTATGTTTGAAGCTAGGAAAGTACGGAATTCCTCTTCATTCATATTCACGGTGTGTCGAGTAGTTGGTGCCATTTCCTTCAAAATAGTCAAATGGAACAAGTTAATCATACAGAATATTAAGAGTAGTTAATAGTATTTCGTAGCATAATATGAACTCATTTATAAAAGCTTTTTCTTCATATTAGCGTTTTATAAGTTTAAATTCAGGTAGTACCTACCCGTTAAGTTCATACTTAGTAGCTAATATACAATTCAACTACTACAATTCTATATGAAAAACTGATTATAATAATATTTCGCGTTCAAACTTTTATACAATATTTTACAAACTTACAATACCACTTATTTTACATAAAGCATGAAATATAGCACACAATAACTTTGATACAAGATAGTTGTGAAGATAATTCTAGCTAGTACACAAGTGGTTCAGCAAAGGCAATAAAGATACGTAATTCATACGTCCAGAAACAAGTCATGCATTCTGGTTTTTTACTAGGACTACTTCCCATCCTTGTTCTTGTGGAACATAACCGTTATGGCCGTTGATAAGACAGCGTGTTGTAACGTCGTCAAAGGGACGAGGGTTACGTAATGTCCAACAGTCCCGTAACAATCTAAAACCTCATTTCTTACCCCAATTACCGACTCCGTCACTTGTGGGAACGTTTTGTTTAATAGTTGTAGCCCGATGTTCTTGTTCTCACTTTGGTGAGAAGCGAACATTACTAAGCCGTAAGCATAACATGCTTCTTTATGTTGCATGTTAGCCGCTTTTTCTAAATCACGAAGTCCTATATTCGGATATATTGAGTCAAAATAATTTCTTAACCCGTTGCGTAAAATAGCATTTGGGTTCCCCGCAATATATGCGTCAAAGTAAACACATCGTAACTTATGGATTTCCCAATGTGATATTCCCAATCTTTCGAACGAAAGCCTTTTATAAACCAAGGAATTCTTAGAACGTTCTTCGAATGTCTTACAAACTGATCTCGCCTTAAATAGTTGAGCCGAGGAATTTTGACCGACTCTAGACAAGATTTCATCAATCATGTCTCCTGGTAGGTCTCTTAAAATATTGGGTTGTCTATCCGTTTTGTGTTTTTATACTGTAAAATAGACAAGAGTTAGATTCATAAAAAAAATACTTATTAATACAAGCAATTTTTACATATATCATAAAGCATAAGCACACTATATTACATATATTACACCACACGAATACAACTATCTTATTCCGACTCGCTCGTTTCTTCTTCTTCGGTTTTGGTTTGTTTTGACAAGTTTCTAGGGATATATGATGTTCCCCTAATACGAGCCGTCGTTTTCCACATTGGTTTAGAAAAACCTGGTGGTTTAGAGGTTCCCGGGTTATTGTCACAACTTAAGAAATACGGGTGTTGACGATACATATAAAGTTCATCGGGGTTGGAATCAGATTTCTCTATTTTTATGATCTTTCCCTTATTGTTCTCTTTTGCCTTTTTAAATTCAGTTGGGGTAATTTCTATAACATCATCGGAATCCTCGTCGGGATCCGATTCATCGGAGAATTGGTAATCCTCCCAATATTTTTCTTCCTTGGCGGAAACACCGTTGACCATAATTAACTTTGGTCGGTTGGTTGAGGATTTTTTTCTACTTAACCGTTTTATTATTTCCTCCACTGGTTCTTCTTCCGGTTCCGATTCTTCTTCCGGTTCCGATTCTTCTTCCGGTTCCGACTCTTCTTCCGGTTCCTCTTCGGGAACTTGTGAATCAGTCCACGAATCATTCTAATTTACATTCGACTCTTCATTATTATTAGGTGAGTCAATGGGACTAGTTCTAGAGGTAGACATCTATCACATAATATCAAACACGTTAAGAGATTAATATATCACATAATATTCACATGTTAAAAATATATAGTTTCCAACAAAATTTGTTAAGCAATCTTTTTTTTTTCAAGTAAAGACGGTCGAAGTCCAGACTCACTAATGCATCCTAACAAACTCGATAAGAAACACTAATGCAAAATTCTGGTTCTCTAAGACCAACGCTCGGATACCAACTGAAATGTCCCGTTCTTATTGATTAAAAACGTTCCATATTAATTGATTTCGTTGCGAGGTTTTGACCTCTATATGAGACGTTTTTCAAAGACTACATTCATTTTAAAATAAACCATAACCTTTATTTCATAAATAAAGGTTTAAAAAGCTTTACGTAGATTATCAAATAATGATAATCTAAAATATCATGTTTACACATGACCATTACATAATGGTTTACAATACAAATATGTTACATCGAAATCAGTTTCTTGAATGCAGTTTTTACACAATATCATACAAACATGGACTCCAAATCTTGTCCTTATTTTAGTATGCAACAGCGGAAGCTCTTAGTATTCACTCGAGAATAAACATGCTTTAAACGTCAACAAAAATGTTGGTGAGTTATAGGTTTAACCTATATATATCAAATCGTAATAATAGACCACAAGATTTCATATTTCAATACACATCCCATACATAGAGATAAAAATCATTCATATGGTGAACACCTGGTAACCGACATTAACAAGATGCATATATAAGAATATCCCCATCATTCCGGGACACCCTTCGGATATGATATAAATTTCGAAGTACTAAAGCATCCGGTAGTTTGGATGGGGTTTGTAAGGCCCAATAGATCTATCTTTAGGATTCGCGTCAATTAGGGTGTCTGTTCCCTAATTCTTAGATTACCAGAATTAATAAAAAGGGGCATATTCGATTTCGATAATTCAACCATAAAATGTAGTTTCACGTACTTGTGTCTATTTTGTAAATCATTTATAAAACCCGCATGTATTCTCATCCCAAAAATATTAGATTTTAAAAGTGGGACTATAACTCACTTTCACAGATTTTTACTTCGTCGGGAAGTAAGACTTGGCCACTGGTTGATTCACGAACCTATAAAAATATATACATATATATCAAAGTATGTTCAAAATATATTTACAACACTTTTAATATATTTTGATGTTTTAAGTTTATTAAGTCAGCTGTCCTCGTTAGTAACCTACAACTAGTTGTCCGCAGTTAGATGTACAGAAATAAATCGATAAATATTATCTTGAATCAATCCACGACCCAGTGTATACGTATCTCAGTATTGATCACAACTCAAACTATATATATTTTGGAATCAACCTCAACCCTGTATAGCTAACTCCAACATTCACATATAGAGTGTCTATGGTTGTTCCGAAATATATATAGATGTGTCGACATGATAGGTCGAAACATTGTATACGTGTCTATGGTATCTCAAGATTACATAATATACAATACAAGTTGATTAAGTTATGGTTGGAATAGATTTGTTACCAATTTTCACGTAGCTAAAATGAGAAAAAATATCCAATCTTGTTTTACCCATAACTTCTTCATTTTAAATCCGTTTTGAGTGAATCAAATTGATATGGTTTCATATTGAACTCTATTTTATGAATCTAAACAGAAAAAGTATAGGTTTATAGTCAGAAAAATAAGTTACAAGTCATTTTTGTAAAGGTAGTCATTTCAGTCGAAAGAACGACGTCTAGATGACCATTTTAGAAAACATACTTCCACTTTGAGTTTAACCATGATTTTTGGATATAGTTTCATGTTCATAAGAAAAATCATTTTTCCAAAAGTATAGCTTTTAAATCAAAGTTCTTCTTAGATTTTAATTATCCCAACCAAAACAGCCCCCGGTTTTACTACGACGGCGTATATCCAGTTTTATGGTGTTTATCGTGTTTCCGGGTTTTAAATCATTAAGTTAGCATATCATATAGATATAGAACATGTGTTTAGTTGATTTTAAAAGTCTAGTTATAAGGATTAACTTTATTTACGAACAAGTTTAGAATTAACTAAACTAACTAAACTAACAAGTTTAGAATTAACTAAACTATGTTCTAGTGATTACAAGTTTATAACGTTGAATAAGACAGCTTTTTATGTATGAATCGAATGATGTTATGAACATCATTACTACCTCAAGTTTCTTGGATAAACCTACTGGAAATGAGAAAAATTGATCTAGCTTCAAAAGATCCTTGGATGGCTTGAAAGTTCTTGAAGCAGAATCATGACACGAAAACAATTTCAAGTAAGATTTCCACTCGAAATAAGATTGTTATAGTTATAGAAATTGAATTAAAGTTTGAATATGATTATTACCTTATATTAGAAAGATAACCTACTGTAAGTAACAAAGGTTTCTTGATCTTGGATGATTACTTGGAATGGATTTAGAAAACTTGGAAGTAAACTTGCAATCTTGGAAGTATTCTTGATTTTATGAAACTAGAACTTTTGGAATTTATGAAGAACACTTAGAACTTGAAGATAGAACTTGAGAGAGATCAATTAGATGAAGAAAATTGAAGAATGAAAGTGTTTGTAGGTGTTTTTGGTCGTTGGTGTATGGATTAGATATAAAGGATATGTAATTTTGTTTTCATGTAAATAAGTCATGAATGATTACTCATATTTTTGTAATTTTATGAGATATTTCATACTAGTTGCCAAATGATGGTTCCCACATATTTTAGGTGACTCACATGGGCTGCTAAGAGCTAATCATTGGAGTGTATATACCAATAGTACATACATCTAAAAGCTGTGTATTGTACGAGTACGAATACGGGTGCATACGAGTAGAATTGTTGATGAAAATGAACGAGGATGTAATTGTAAGCATTTTTATTAAGTAGAAGTATTTTGATAAGTGTCTTGAAGTCTTTCAAAAGTGTATGAATACATATTAAAACACTACATGTATATACATTTTAACTGAGTCGTTAATTCATCGTTAGTCGTTACATGTAAGTGTTGTTTTGAAACCTTTAGGTTAACGATCTTGTTAAATGTTGTTAACCCAATGTTTAGAATATCAAAAGAGATTTTAAATTATTATATTATCATAATATTATGATGTACAAATATCTCTTAATATGATATATATATATATATATATATATATATATATATATATATATATATATATATATATATATATATATATATATGTATGTATATATATATACGTATATATATATATACGTATATATATATATGTATATATATATATATATGTATATATATATATATGTATATATATATACGTATATATATATACGTATATATGTATATATATATATATATATGTATATATATATATATGTATATATATATACGTATATATATATACGTATATATGTATATATATATATATATATATATATATATATATATATATATATATTAAATGTCGTTACAACGATAATCGTTACATATATGTCTCGTTTCAAAATCATTAAGTTAGTAGTCTTGTTTTTACATATGTAGTTCATTGTTAATATACTTAATGATATGTTTAATTATAATAATATCATGTTAACTATATATATAACCATATATATGTCATCATATAGTTTTTACAAGTTTTAACGTTCGTGAATCACCGGTCAACTTGGGTGGTCAATTGTCTATATGGAACCTATTTCAATTAATCAAGTATTAACAAGTTTTATTGCTTAACATGTTGGAAACACTTAATCATGTAAATAACAATTTCATTTAATATATATAAACATGGAAAAGTTCGGATCACTACAATCTACCTCAAGGAGTTGAAAGAAAAGAGGGATGCATGGCAAAACTCAGGTAATGTATATATGGTATACATTGAGCTTAGTATTACTTCTTCTAATACATGGGTATTAGACACAAGATGTGGAACTCATATTTGCAATTCTTTGCAGGGGTTCAAAAGAAGTAATCAAGATGCGGGAATAACAAGTCTCTTCATGGGTAATGGAGCAAGGGTGCAAGTGAAAGCTCAAGGAGACTTTGTTTTGAAGCTTCCAAGTGCTTTGGAGCTTATTTTGAAAAATGTTTTGTATGCACCCGATTTATCTCGAAACATTATTTCTATTTCCCGTTTAAGACAATGTGGTTTTGATTTCAATTTTATTGATGATGATATCCATGTTTCTTTAGATAATGTGTTCTATTTTAAGGCTTCGCCTTTGAATGGTATTTATGAATTAGTTCATGATGACACATCATACAATAGCTCAATGTTCTATGCAAACACCAAGAAACTCAAAAGGGATTTAAGTGATTCCTACTTATGGCATTGTCGCCTTGGTCACATAAACAAGAATCATATGCATACACTTCAAAAGAATGGACTTTTGAAATCAAATGAACTAGAATCATTTGATGTATGTGAATCTTGTTTACAAGGCAAAATGACTAAAGCACCTTTCAAAGGGACCTATGAAAGGGCTAAAGACTTATTAGGATTAATACATTCGGATGTATGTGGACCTTTTAAGCCCATGACTAGGAAAGGTGAAAGATACTTTGTCACTTTCATTGATGACTTCAGTCGTTTCGAATATGTCTATTTATTAAGGCACAAGGACGAAACTTTTGAAGCATTCAAAGAATATCAAAATGAAGTACAAAATCAACTCAACAAGACAATCAAGGTACTTCGTACTGATAGAAGAGGTGAATACCTAAGCGATGCTTTCCAAGATCATCTTAGAAGTTGTGGGATTATCTCGCAACTTACTCCACCCGGGACACCACAACTTAATGGTGTATCCGAAAGGAGGAACTGAACCCTAATGGATATGGTTCGATCTATGATGGCTAGAAGCTCATTACCTCTATCATTTTAGGTTTATTGTCTATGCTCTGCGGCTCGTATTCTAAATATGGCCCCAACCAAGAAAGTGGAACGAACTCCTCATGAGATGTGGTTTGGAAAACCTCCATCTCTATCATACTTAAAGGTATGGGGATGTGAAGCTTATCCTAAGCATTACGTGTGATGACCCAGAAATTTCCGACCAAATTTAAACTTTAATCTTTATATTATTCCGACATGATAAGCAAAGTTTGTTAAGTTAAATCTCAAGAATTTTAAACTGTGTTCATACATTCATTATAACCTCGACCAAATTCCGACGATTCACGAACCGTTATATATAAATAGATATGTACATGTATATATATATTATAACTTGAGAATATTAATAAAGTATTAAACGTATAATACCTTACACGAACGTATTTGTTTCAATATGATTTTCGATGAAATTATAAAAAAATTTATTAAATGATTGAATTATCAGAAACATTGAATTATGATTACAAGTCTCTGTTGAGAGGTCCACTATGATTTGAGAAAATCTATTCCTCTTAACGATATTCAGAATAATTTGTAAAGCTATTTATAAATAAAAACAAAAAGTGTCATTTACGAAAGTTAGACAAAAGTTAGTGGAGAATTGGTTTCCATAATATTCTATTAATTTAGTTTCAAAAGTACAAAAAACGTTTTCAGTTTAAAAAGAACTTTATTATTAAAACGTATATATCTTTTATAAATATCTAGAACCACTTTTGACAACTCATTACTTAACCAGTATGATAAAGATAACGATATTTATATTTTATTTTATTAAATATATATAATGATTTAAATTAATATTATATACACTTATATGCGTATTATACGTATATAGTTTTATACTTATACTATACTTTAACTTTAGCTTTACTTTACTTTTATTTTACTTTAACTTTAATAATTCATACTTTAATAATTCAATTTAATAATTCATACTTTAATAATTCACTTTAATAATTCATACTTTAATAATTCACTTTAATAATTTACTTTAATAATTCATACTTTAATAATTCACTTTAATAATTCACTTTAATAATTCATACTTTAATAATTCATACTTTAATAATTCACTTTAATAATTCATACTTTAATAATTCATTTTAATAATTCATACTTTAATAATTCACTTTAATAATTCAAAAATCTGTTATAAATAGAATTCAATAGGTTTCATTACTTCATAGAAACTTGAAAATATATTTCTCTAAACTCTCTCAATCGAATTACACATATATATTTTCTTTGTATTATTTCAAGATATTATTAGTATACATAAAATATTACGACGGAGTGCTGTCCGAGTGATTTCAAAATAGTTTTTTTTGAATGAGTCGAAGCTAAGGAAATTATGGGTTATAGCTATGGAGGTGATGGGTATGGTTCATGGGTATGCTCGTGAGGTCAATCTAGTGTTTATCATCTCCGTTGCGTCTACGTACTTTCCTGCAATATTGAATCTCAATATTGATACGTTCGTGAATCCGAGTTCAACCTTTCACTTGTTAAAAGACCTTATATGTATTTTTACTATGAAATACAGTATTGTGAGTTTCATTTGCTCCCTTTTTAATTGCTTTTGCAATATATATTTTTGGGCTGAGAATACATGCGCTGTTTTATAAATGTTTTACGAAATAGGCACAAGTACTAAAACTAATTCTACGTGGGTTTAAACCAGAAATATACCCTTAGCTTGGTAACATTAAACTACTTGTCTATGTACGGTAGGCGCGAATCCTAAAGATAGATCTATTGGGCCTGATAAACCCCATCCTGACTATGGGATGCTTTAGTACTTCGAGGTTATTTTAAACACACCTGATCTGGTGTACTTCAGAGGGTAAAACATGAACGTTAAGGCTTGTTACCGGGTGCCTACAACTTATAGAATACTTTTATACACTTGCGAGTGTACATATATTTATAAACGAAAATCTTGTGGTCTATTAATATATTGAAATGATTGTTATGATAAACCTATGAACTCACCAACCTTTTGGTTGACACTTTAAAGCATGTTTATTCTCAGGTATTAAAGAAATCTTCCGCTGTGCATTAGCTCATTTTAAGGATATTACTTGGAGTCATTCATGGGATATTTTGAAAGACGTTGCATTCGAGTCATTGAGTTCATCAAGATTATTATTAAGCCAATTATAGTTGGATGTATTATGAAATGGTGTGCATGCCATCAACTTTCGTTGTAAAGAAAGTTTGTCTTTTAAAAACGAATGCAATGTTTGTAAAATGTATCATATAGAGGTCAAATACCTTGCGATGTAATCAACTATTGTGAATCGTTTATAATGTATATGAACGGGCCCTTTCAGTTGGTATCAGAGCGGTGGTCTTAGCGAACCAGGTCTGCATTAGTGTGTCTAACTGATAGTCGTTAGGATGCATTAGTGAGTCTGGACTTCGACCGTGTCTGCATGTCAAAAGTTTTGCTCATCATTTTTGTCGGAAATTATCTGCTTATCATTCTTAGTCTAGACACATCTTATTGCATTGATTGCATGAATAGTGTATAGACAAAATT